>NW_027362773.1:212288418-213568418 GCF_046119375.1 Phyllobates terribilis | reverse complement strand
CTATATATATATACATACACACATACAAATACATATATATTATTATTATAGTGCCATTAATTCCATGGCTCTTTATATCATAATATCATCATATCATTAATAGTACCTGGGTTCACAATTAAGTAGCTATAAAATCTATAAATATTATGTGTGTATGTTTATATACATGTAGAAGTGAAAATATATGCATGAGACATATAAGACAGATGAGAGAGAGAAAGAGATAAATCTTAAATAGATATTAGATAGATAGATGAGTTACTCATTGAACAGGTCTGCTCTGTCTGTCTGTCTGTCTGTCTATCTATCTATCTACTATTCTTTTGATGACATTCATCATCTTTTCTGTCTGTAATATATTCTATATGGTCATATCTGCATAACCCACGAAACCAGAATATTTTTCACTGTACACTGCGTGGCACTTGCCAAGGACCTCACTGCTGGGCGATAGTTTAGGGCATACACATGAGCAGGCTGCAGGCTATATGTCTGGGTTAAATATTAACTAAATCTAAAATCACATTTATTTCATCTTATTTTTCACACATTTACTACTCTTGTTTCCAAATCTTACTAGCACACCAGCTAGTTTACATATACCGCATATATATGTGTGTGTATATATATATATATATATATATATATATATTATGCCTTACAGATTAAAATTGTAATATTATCTCTAAATATGTTATTTTTGTAAAATAATCAATAGGGATATTTAACTGGTGAGAGCATTAGTACAGTAATATTGGCATATTGCGTGATATAAGGCAGCGCCATTGCGGACGGGCCCTCCAGGTGGTGCCTCTATATCATTATCTCCTGTGTATATGGCATAATCAGGCTGCCCCCTGCATACGCGGCTTGACCCCTGCTCTTTAATACAGGCCCAGACCTATCATGTCACATTTATAGATTAATACAACGGTGTGAGACTTCTCGATCTACCAAATACCCCTACTGTATCTTAAAAATTAGTAGTCGTGGGATAATTTGGTAAGATGACTATGGCCTGCTGCTTAGGTTCCTGCCTTTATTTAGCAGTAGTAGATATATTTTTCTGATTATACCTAGTTTTGTTATGAAAAAAAAAATGCAAAAGAATTCATGTGCAAAGAAAAAATATATATGTAAACATACAAATAGAAATATATATATGTCATGTACAAATATATATATATATATACACACACACATATATATTTATATCTATTTATACCTCACATTGTTGGTCATGTAACACAGCTTGAGAAAGGCTCCATAGACTGAGCTGAAACGTAGCTGGTGCTGGTGAATAACGGATCCTTACCTTTTCATTATTTTGGATGTGCTGCCTCCTTTTTTGGATTTTTATAGGAAGCTTTGCCAGTTTTCTTAGGGGAGATCTGCACTCATTTAGGTAGCGCTGCTGTTTTTCCGTATATATATAGATATAGATTCACATTAATACCATTTTATTTCTGTGTACAGATATATTAAGGCTGTTCTCCTTCTCCTCTCTTGGAAAATTAGCCAAAATGTCGGAATCATTAGGTGGTCCATCCCTATGTCTTCACAAGGGTCTGCAGCCTGAGGTGGGCTACACAAAGGGTGACGTAGCGTTGTCGTTTGAGGTGTCTGTGATGGGCTGTTTTAGGTAGTTGAACGACTGTTGGTCCAGTGTGTATATTATGGGGAATATAACATCTGGTCCCCATCTTCTAGCTGGACTAAAGGAGAGATTCACTGAGTGAATGGTCATCGTGGTTGTTGCTGGTTTTGGGGGCCTTCTGTACCCTTAGGATTTATTGATAATGCTGTGTACCCACTGTCTGCTGATCCTTTATGGGGTCCCTTATCCTATATTTCTCTGATGTGCACGCCTGCTTTGGAGATTTTAGTGCGACACCCTAATTCGGCCTCATGTCCAGGTGTATGTCATTCATTACTGTCTATGGAGCCAGCTGCGTTCTTACTGGGATTTAATACAGGGGAACAGCAAAATGTCCTATATCCTCACTGGGGGGATTAATGCGTGACATTACGGTGCACTTTTATAAATGATTAAGTAATAGTATGCAATGTTATAAAATACATTACAGGGACATATAAGGAAATCTATCTATCTATCTATCTATCTATCTATCTATCTATCTAATATCTATCTATCTATCTATCTATCTATCTATCTACTGTATCTATCTATATATCTATCATAAATCCAATAACATCCCTTATTAGGACCTACGTAAATACAGAACCGTATAATTGAATCTTTTTGTATTCTGCATTATTGGTCTCCCATAAAAGAAAGGTAATAACATTTACCTGTAAGGCCGAATTCTAAAAGAAAATGTTCTAAAAATGGAAATCTCAATTCTGCTACTTTACCTGCAAGATGACATGTTACGTGTGTTGGAAACAAGTGCTATCGGAAATTCTAATTTTACTCATATACATATATAAATATATTTATACACACACATATACATGAATTACATTATTTGATTATTTGTAACTATTCAGACATTGGTAAATTGAGTCCTTGACTATGATTTTTGATACCTCATTAATCACTATCTAGACCCACCTAGATTATGTGTAGCCTTATTTTTGCCGCTGTGGCTATGGAAAAGCCAGACATGAACAGCTGGAGGCATCACCGGGGGTACACGGCAAAGGCCCACATCTGTGAGCAGACCACTGTATCTGATCTTGTGTGATCATTGTTCTATCTATCTATCTATTATCTATCTATCTATCTATCTATCTATCTATCTATCTGTCTATCTTTATTATAGATATCTAGTTATCTATCTAATAATCCAAAGCAATAAGGACGACAGCAATTCAAAAATAATGCAAAATGGGGACTTTATTTAGCCTGTGACATACCAGCACGTCTGTCTGTCTGTCTCATGCCCTTCTTTCTCAATTCTATCTATCTATCCATCCTTCTATCTATTTAGCTCATATCTATCTATCTATCTATCTATCTATCTATCTATCTATCTATCTATCTATCTATCTATCTATGACATTCATCATCTTTTCTGTCTGTAATATATTCTGTAGGGTCATATCTGCATTCCCTATCCTTGTATCTATTTATCCTATCTATCTATCTATCTATCTATCTATCTATCTATCTATCTATCTATCTATCTATCTATCTATCTATCTATCTATCCTTGTATCTATTTATCCTATCTATCTATCTATCTATCTATCTATCTATCTATCCTTGTATCTATTTATCCTATCTATCTATCTATCTATCTATCTATCTATCTATCTATCTATCTATCTATCTATCTATCTATCTATCTATTTATCCTATCTATCTATCTATCTATCTATCTATCTATCTATCTATCTATCTATCTATCTATCTATCTATCTATCTATCCTTGTATCTATTTATTCTATCTATCTATCTATCTATCTATCTATCTATCTATCTATCTATCTATCTATCTATCTATCTATCTATCCTTGTATCTATTTATCCTATCTATCTATCTATCTATCTATCTATCTATCTATCTATCTATCTATCCTTGTATCTATTTATCCTATCTATCTATCTATCTATCTATCTATCTATCTATCTATCTATCTATCTATCTATCCTTGTATCTATTTATCCTATCTATCTATCTATCTATCTATCTATCTATTTATCCTATCTATCTATCCTTGTATCTATTTATCCTATCTATCTATCTATCTATCTATCTATCTATCTATCTATTTATTCTATCTATCTATCTATCTATCTATCTATCTATCTATCTATCTATCTATCTATCTATCTATCTAGCTATCTATCTATCTATCTAGCTATCTAGCTATCTATCTAGCTATCTATCCTTGTATCTATTTATTCTATCTATCTATCTATCTATCTATCCTTCTATCTATCCTTCTATCTATCTATCTATCTAGCTAGCTATCTATCCTTGTATCTATTTATCCTATCTCTATCTATCTATCTATCTATCTATCTATCTATCTATCTATGACATTCATCATCCTTTCTGTCTGTAATATATTCTGTAGGGTCATATCTGCATACCCTATCCTTGTATCTATTTATTCTATCTATCTATCTATCTATCTATCTATCTATCTATCTATCTATCTATCTATCTATCTATCTATCTATCTATCTATCTATCTATCTATCTATCTATCATCTCTATCTGTCTACCTATCTAATTTCTAATTTCCAGTATTACAATAAATATATAAATTCTTTAGTAATCAGAAATATACCTTTCGGCCTATTACTATGAGTCTCTAGTACGACTGATCCCCATCTCCCACCATGTATGTTGGCAGTGAGAGCTGCACTTTACACACACACATAAATATGTGACGGAAGTAAGGCCTCAAAAAAAAAAAAAAAAAAAAAAAGCCCTTTGCAGCTGTGTATTGAAAAATATGCAGTAACCAACCCAGGCCATAAACCTCTTCATTATAAGCACACACCTGTAGGTTATAAAATTCAGTCTGAGCGTAAATACAGAGCATCATTACAATACATATATATATATGAAATAATGAAAATGCTGTAAAATTTAATTACAAAGTAAAAAAAAAAATCCAGTGTAACATCTGCACCGGAAAACGTATCGGTGCGCACTCACACACACAGCCACACTCAAACAAGAATTTTAATGGCACAATTACACTGGTTATTCCTAAAAGCCTCTCACGCCACCGAGTGAAATAAAGAGACGGTGATTTAAATTGCCCCCGTCTTCCGACATGTTCCCTTTTTTTTTTCCTTTTGCTGGTGAGATTTCCAGAGCAGCTTTATGCATTATTCAGATTATAGAAAATAAATAGCGTCGGATGTTGGGTCGTGCTTATTGGAAATGTAGGACTGATGGCTGTGATACTGCTGGGTAAATCACATTAATTTATTTTTTTTTCTGTGTGTGTTTTCGGAAAATTAGCTTTGTTCTGTTGGGTCAGAACATGTGAACACTGGTGTAGGTATTGTGATTAACTCGGCCGCTTGTCACTCACGGTGCCTGCTGCCATTTTCTGCCGCTTCTGAATCCAGAAATGGGGAATTGTGCAAAAGAAGGAGGCACGATGCGCCCCACGCCTCGGGGACGACTGTCACGTAGGATGTAGGGACGCATAACATAATTCCATCTTGTCTCTATTTACTATCCAACTCATTGCAATGCATGGCTCCCTGTTATGAGTCATTTCAAGACGACCGTAGTATCCCTTCTTCACACGTCACCATTTTTTGGGGGGGGCTTGTAAAAAATACCATCTTTTTTTTTTTTTTGTGGCTTTTTTTTTTCGAAACGTACAAAATGACAAACCTAGAAAAAAAGTATGAAAAAAAACCTGCACTGTATCTGGTTGCAATAAAATACGCTGCAGAAAAAAAATTGCAATTTTTTTTGCAAAAAAACAACAACCTCGCAACGTATGGAACCACCTATAGGCCTCATTCAGCCCCTGTTCACACGTTCATTTTTTATTTTGGGGGATCAATTGCAAAAATAAACCAGACAAATCCGATTTTGATCCAAGGTAAGGATCTAACTCGGCCATTCAAATCAATGTTTGTTGGGAAAAAAAACACCACACAAATATGCTGTCCATTTTTATGGCTTGGAATTTTTTTTTTTATTCATTCAGAAAATTGGATGCCTCCTGGATGGTGAAAACAGATGAATGGACCAAAAATGGATGAAAATTGGATCCAACCTATTGATGAAAAACAGTCTTTTTTTTTCTTGTGCGCAAAAAAGACCATTGACAAATTGAGGCCTAAGGTTTTTCAAGGATAGAAGAAGTGCCCATTATAGTCTATGGGGCTGGTCACATGTCTGTGTTTTTTTTTTTTTTGCGTGAGTCCACAAAAAATCATGTCCATTTTTCATCAGAATCACAAATCAAAATCACCCATACAGATCTATGGGTCAGTGAAAAATCACTGACAGCCATTCGTGTGCAGTCCATTTCTAAAATTGCAATGAATAGGAGAAGCTTTGCAATTTTTTTTTCTTTATATGAGAAAATCACTGATGAAATACTGATGGTGTAAACTGACACAATGACTGAACACTGATGAAAATCTTCTCCAAAACACTGATGAAAATCAGTCCGTGTCTTTACGTACGAGAAAAATCAATCACAACCATCCGGGTGCAGTCTGTATTTAACATTGCCATGCATAAGAGAAGCTTTGCAATTTTTTTAAAATTTTTTTTTTATATAAGAAAATCACTGATGACAAGATACTGATTGTGTAAACTGATACACTGACCAAACATTGATGGAAATCTGACCCAAAACACTGATGAAAAAATCTGATCCAAAACACTGATGAAAATCAGTTGACATCTTTAGCTTGGGGGAAAAATCTCTGACGTCTGAATGAGGCCTTACTAGCAGAAAATGTCTGTCTTCTTGTCCACTGACTAATCTCTCCTGAGGACCCCCACCTCCATGCATATACATGTGTGAATGACATTGGCGGCTCTTCTTATAAAATGGCATCAGCAAAAATAGGGGGTCTCCATTACAGGGGGGGGTATAGTTTGCCTCTGCTTTGCATGTCGCTTTTTAGGTCTAAGACCTGTTCTAGTGGAAATCTGCTGCAGCTGAAATCTGCGAAGAAGTGCAGAAACTATTGCAATTCTCCTTTTGCAATTTTTAGGGGTGATCTGGTGAAAATATGACTGATAATAAAGCAGGACTGAGGCCATCGTGAACTATCGCCTTTTTGTGAATGAGAATTCATCTTTCCTCATTGTTTGACGTAACATCTGTTGGCTGAGTTACTTCTAATGCAAAACAGTAGCAGAAAAACAGCACCTTGAACTCCTTATGTGAATCTGTCCAATTCTGCATTGCATGAAATGCAAAAAAAATGTGAATAAATAAATAAAATAAATAAATAAATGAATCCTGGCTCTGTATGAATCTTATCATCATAGATCCTGATGGCCGTGTTGTAAGCCTGGCTCTAGTCACCGCTTATACGTCCTGGCAGGGGTGGATCTGAGGTTGGTGTAGTAGTTACTATATCTAATGTCAAGATTAACAGCGCCAAAGGAAATAGTTTTCTGGAGAGAAACCAAGAGCCAGGATTTCAGGTTTGGCTTGATATCCCCGGTATTTTTTTTTCTCTTCATTTCCACCATACCCAGGGAGTGTCCATTCACAAAA
The DNA here is from genome assembly GCF_046119375.1 of Phyllobates terribilis. NCBI lineage: Eukaryota > Metazoa > Chordata > Amphibia > Anura > Dendrobatidae > Phyllobates > Phyllobates terribilis. The sequence goes on along the minus strand of NW_027362773.1, from coordinate 213,561,227 downwards.
GTGAAAGGCCTAGAAGACTGTAGAAAATATCAAACATACCCCAAAGTGTAGAAACAGACAAGGAGGATGGATAACACTGGGAGCAAAAACATAAAAAAAATAAATAATAAAGCGACGAGCAGCCCAAAGGCGAAGCAAGCCTGCAAAATCCCATCATCCATCTGCCTGGCCGGTGCAATCTGCGTCCTGACATCACACAGCCCACACCACCACCTTGTCACACCGCACACCCCAGTAATGGGGGTAAACCGCGTCCTCGGCCCCTCACCGCGCCTGATCGCATGCGCTTAACCCTTTGCTTGCTACCGGCGGACAACGAGGCGATATTTAAGTAGCCGACTATGAGACATGTATGAAGAAAAATGCTGAGATATTACTGCTGTTATTATCATCATCATCAGTATAATGATTGCCATAGGAGTATAAATAATAATGGTAATAATTAATACTGCTAATAATGCTTATAATAATGACTAACTCTAGCTAGGAATAAATAACAATGATAATAATACTGTCAGTAATAGTACTATTAATAATAATAATACTGGATGTGATAGTACTATTAATAATAATACTGACAGTAATAATACTATTAATAATAATACTGGATGTAATAGTACTATTAATAATAATACTGACAGTAATAATACTATTAATAATAATACTGGATGTAATAGTACTATTAATAATAATACTGACGGTAACAGTACTATTAATAATAATACTGGATGTTATAGTACTATTAATAATAATACTGACAGTAATAGTACTATTAATAATAATACTGGATGTTATAGTACTATTAATAATAATGCTGGAAGTAATACTACTACTAATAATAATACTGACAGTAATACAAATATTAAGATTATAAGAAAAATACTGGCAGTAATACTACTAGTAATACTGGTACTAAAAGTACTAATAATAATACTCATACTAATACTACTACTAATAATAATACTGACATTAATAACAATGACAATACTGCAGTAATACAAATAATATGATGATTATAATGATACTGGCACTACTACTAATATTACTTGTAATACCACTACTAATAAAAATAATAATAATAATAATAATGGCATTAATACTACTGATAATATTAATGCTGGAAGTAATACTAATAATACCATGATGATCCTGGCAGTTATACTACTACTAATAATAATGGCTTTAATAATAATAATAATAATAGTAATAATACTGCAGTAATACTAATAATATGACAATGATTATAATATTGGCACTACTACTAATATTACTTGCCATAATACTAATAATAATAAAGAGGGCACTAAAACTACTGTTAATAATAATAATAATATGATAATTGTAATAATAATTCTGGCACTAATACTACTAATAATACTGGAAGTAATACTAATAATACCATGATGATCCTGGTGGTGATACTACCAATAATAATACTGGCAGAGATACTTATAATATGGTGTTGGCTATAAAAGTAACAACAATAATGGCAATAATGAGACTACAATAAATATGATGGTCAGTAATAATAATACAATTAGTAATACTAATAATATGACAATAATGAATGAATGATAATAATAATGGTAATATTAATACTTTTAATGGTAATGACAGTTATTCCATTACTACTAAATAAATAATGCCCGATATACAACCACTACTAATAATATGTTCTTAATGTTTGTATTCCCACTAATGCTACCAGTAATAATAATAATACGGCCAGAAACACTAGTGATTTAATAATATTGATAATTAGGAATAATATTGTATTTGTATTATAAGATGTAAAACTAAGTGAAGATAAAGAAGCTGATGTGTGGGAGTGCTGAGCGAGCCGGGGCTACTGCGGAGAATAGCGGTGTGCCTGAAGCCTTTGTCTATGTCAGGTCCTATGTGAAAGCCTCCGTCCCCGGCCCACATGCGCAGACACCAGGGTTTCCTCCTGGTTTGTTTACCTGGCAGGCGGCACATGACAGCCCGGAGTTCAGGGTGACACCGCACTCGCCCTTCATGCCCCTCCAGGCTCTCACTTTCACATACAATACCTGTCACCCTGGAGCACCTTCCCTACGCCGTGTGTGTCTGATGTACAGCCCGGTGTGGTGATGGATGTGACGACGGCGAGGGTGACAGAATGTGCCGAATGTCTCCTCTGTCGCCAAAAAATATCAAATGTACTGACGCTCGCAGGGGTTTTCTGGAAACTCTTTAATCCATACACACCTTTTATTTCAGGGTGCCCAAAGCGGTGTGAACGGTGCCAAAAGCGTATTTCCACTATGACACGGGAATGAACATCAAGCAATTGAAAGAAGCCTATAGAGTATCCGAGGGTCGCACACGACAAAACGGATAGAATCAGATTTCCATAAACAATTAAAACCTTAGACCAGATTTCCTTTTCCAAATTTCGTTCCACCATCTATTCCGCACACTGGAAGACCACCCTCCCCCCTAGAAGACCACCTTTGGATGCAATTTTGGAGAGGTTATATAGTAATGATTTATCACTTACATGCCTCCCTGTCACAGTGGGGCTCGCAAACTAATTTGCTAATACACACTAAGGCTAATTTCATAGGAAACCAATTAACCTAGCAGTATGGCGTGTGAGCGGATACCTGCAGGAAGCCCACACAGAAACAGGAGAACATGCCAACTCCATGCAGATGTCGGCCCCACATACAGGACCCCAGTGCTGCAAGGCAGTGATAGCAGCCGAGTGCACGGAGATTAGATTGTAAGCCCCTGGGGACAGCGACCGATACAATATTCTACAATATCTCCATGGATAATAAATCAGACTTAAAACCCTCGTACGGCACAAGATGACGATGACAACTACTAATGACCATATTTTAGGGGCTGCCATTATTGTCATGTTTAGTCCGCTAGGCATGGCGACACAGAGTCACCCACAAGTCTTGGTAAAATGGCAGCATTATCCGTCATTTGTGTCCAATCTCAGTGTTACCATATATGCGACCTGGGTGTACATACCCGTAACGGGAGTCTGTCAACATTTTTGACCCTAGCGGTGGATAGAGGACCTTACATTTCTGCAAGGTTTGAGAAAATGTTTTTCATCTGGTGTGCCGCTACCTCGAGTGCCAACCCTAAACCTCCCCATACACTTTAGATAGCCGATCGGCCGGCAGATATCTCGCCAGACTACCCTATACACAGGAGTGTTTGCACTGACAAGCGCTACAGTGTTGTCTACCAGAGTGCCACTGCCAGACATCTCTGGCTTCAGCTCATCTCTTAGAGAACAAAAGGATTGGTAGGCAGAAATCATCTGTCAAGGTAGGGTTGACGGCCACCATGTATATTGGGGCTCGTGCACACGATCGATTTTCCCAGACGAGTGCTACCCATGGTTTTCACATATAGGGCTTGTGCACACAACTGATTTTCTCGGACAAGTGCTACCCCTGTTTTTTACAGAAAGCGTCCGTACCTATGATATTCCATGGGGCTTGTGCATACGACCGATTTTCCCGGACGAGTGCTACCCGTGATTGTTACAGATAGCACTCTTTGCTATGATATTCTATGGGGCTGTACCCTTGGACTGAACTGTCTGTGGAAATAATCGGTGACATGTCTGACTTTGATCTGAGTGTCAGATCAAAATTGATATTGCAAATCTATGGGTCTGTGAAAAGAAATCGGACCGTACTCGGATGACATCTGAGTGTGATCTGATTTTCACAGACTGATTTTTTTTCTTTTCTCTCCATGTCCGAGGAAAACTTGTGCTATTCTGATCAGAATAATCAGACCATTTTTCTCAGATGTGGAGAAAACGATCGTGTGAACCTACCCTTAGACTGTCAGCCGAACCCATTGATATCAGTGGGTTTGGCTGATAGTCTAATGCTGAAGTGCTCTCTGCATAGTAAGGGACCCCTCAAACTAAAGTAATAACTTTGGCGCCCAAACAAATTCTATCTATATGGTTTCCTTTGCTGCGTTGTGAAGGTGGATTAGCCGTTATCTGACCGGTTCTGCGGATTTCACATCTGCAGCGTGTAAATGTATTCACTGCAAAGGTATCTGCCGTCTATTCCCTGCGGAAAATGCGGTGAAAATTCTGTGCATATTTTTGCCTTGTGGTATTTTCTGTAGAGTCTCCGTGGCAAATACGTACTCATGTAAAGAAATCTCTCAATGAACTAACGCATTTCATCCTGGATCTATAGTAACTCCCCGCAATAGTATTGCATCGTACAGCCTCAATACCAGCAACCATCCAAGCTGGCGAGATCAGACGCTGTGACGAGAGTATGAATTATGTATAATTGCCATCTGCATAAAACCCATAGGGATCCATAGAATAGATATTCTGACAGTAACGGTTCCCATCACAATGTATAGGTGCACACTACACCGGATAATAGATTTTGGGGGTCTTACAGAGATCTTAGACTGAAAGGAATCAAGATGTATGTAATGTATAGCTCACGTGTTTGCTCCCATGGTAAATCATGGTTAATCCGGAGCAGTAATAGAATATGTTGACAATGACAATGGCTGCAACCAATAATCAGGGTTTTAATTGCTGCTATTATTAAAACTTGCTGTATTTTATAATAACTGAATGTGAATAATTATTTTGATTCTTTTTGTATTGTACTATTACTTAATTTGTAATTGGCTGCTATTCTGAGACTGTGTTATTTACACTTAGTAGTGTCGCTGATCTCCTCTCCATATGTGAGCCAGGGTGCCGCAGAATAGCTCCTGCTTATTAAATGCTCCCAACAGTTCTCCATAAGGGCTTAGGAATAATGCCATTATAAAGTCATGGACATAAAGAAAGCATGCGATAAAGGCTATGATCTCCTAGGATATGGAATAAATGATTTTTACATATGTTAGTGATCACATTATTTAATAAAATTGGACTACATTTCTGCAGTCTTTATTCTTTTATTCATTTATTCATTTTTCAGACCACTGATATGCAGTGGGTTCAGATTTTCCTGGGAGTTTCTTTAACAGTAATATAGTCTGGATGTGAGCTTTGTGTGTCAGCACAGCTTCTATCCTGCACTTATTTCTTCTTCACCTTGTTTCCTACTTATCTACAGACTGTTTTCTCTGCTCTTCCTGAGGCTGCTGATTAGTGATGAGCGAGTATGTTCTGTTAACTCTTTCAGTGAGCATGCTCGGGTGCTCACTGAGTTTCTTCAGCGTGCTCGGGTGTTATGTTTGAATCACACCGTGTGCATGATTTGCGACTGTTTGACAACTTTAACACATGTGAGGAATGCCTAAGAAACAGGCATTTCTCACATGTATTAAAGCTGTCAAACAGTTGCAAATCATGCGCACAGAGTGACTTAAACATAAAACCTGAGCACACCGCAAATACTTGGCGAGTACACGAGCATGCTTGTAAAACTCAAGTAACGAGCATGCTTGCTCATCACTAATGCTGATGCTTTCCCTCTCTGCACTCTGGAAATCTGTATTCAACCCACTGCCCGCTGTAATCTCTAAGGCTTTATTCACACATCAGTATTTCATCACTATTTGTATGCCAAAACCAGGAGTGTCTCCAAAAGACAGGTGTCAATCTTTCAATTATAGTTTTTCTCTGTAAATTGTACTCCTGGTTTTAGCATATTAAGGCCACGTTCAAATGTTCAGTATTTGGTCAGTATTTCACATCAGTATTCATAAGCCAAAACCAGGAGTGGGTGATAAATGCAGAAGTGGTGCACGTATTTTTATTATACTTTTTCTCTTATTGTTCCACTCTTGGTTTTGGCTTACAAATACTGATGTAAAATACTGACGTGTGCATGTGGCCAAACACTGATGAAAAATACTGACGTGTGAATAAGCCCTTAGGCTTCAGTGATATTTTTCTACCCAAAAAAAAGGTCTGAGTTTCAGCACTTTTTCTTGGATGAAAAAGTTTTCTGAACTTTCTAATATCAAAAAGTTGGTGAAAAGCAGACAGCACACGGATAAAATTGTGAAAACTGCCCTGTGTCACTTTATGATACTCAGAGTCAATGTCATTTTCTTTTCCCCATACAACCATAAGCTTAAACAACTGCAATGTGTATGGAAATGAATTCCATAATTATACCAATTAATAGCTGCCGACGAATATTCAGATCTCAGATCCGGCTGAAAATGTAGGAGGATAATTACCACCAATCCCTTCTTACTGATAAATATTCATCCTCTCTATACATGAGCCTTGGGACCTGCCAGATTTCACCTATATACATATATGATGTCAAATAGCTCTGACTGGAGTGACTGCTCAGCGCTCGGCTCTGGCAGTCATATCTCCCATTAATCGGGCAGCATACCTAAGAGCTAATGACTTTATTTTTATTCTCCCACCTGGCACGGACCTAAAAATACTATTTTGCTTTTTTTACATCTACTTTACATCTTTGCACCCGTAGTTAACCCTTTAAGGCGTTGTCTCATGAAAACCATATATCACCTGTCCACCTTTACTAGCGGCATGGCTTCTTCCCTTTAAAATGGAGTAGTAGCAGCTTATATCTGCAGACTACTATCAAAAACCTTTAACCCCACAGCCCCCCATACACATCCTGCTGATTTTGTCTGGCCCCGCAACCATCTATTAAGTATCTGGTTCTCCCAACTCTTCCGCTACAGATGATTTTGGCTAGTTGCATCTAGTCCAGCTATCTAAGGATATGTTCATTTGGCGTATTTTTTTGCTTTTTTTGGTGTGAATTCCTTGCCAATTTTCACATAAAAAAATAAACTCTTGAAATCAGCTTTCTGAATGAGAAAACGCATCTATAGTGCACGTCGTGTTTTCTTTCCGCTTGTTTTTAAAGCGTGTTAGAAAAAGCTTTGTGTTGATTCTTTGGTGCAATTTTTCTGCATTTTTTAGCAAGGTTTTGGCTCACAAAAAATACACCCTATATAATACGGTAATTAAAAATGCAAAAAAAACGCATGAAAGCAGCATAAAAAAATGTGTTATGAAACTGTGAGCGTTTTTAGATGTGGATTTTTCAGTTAGTAAAAAAAAGAACTCTGTGGGAAAATACCCTTAGCATATAATAAAGGTTTTGGATTTTTGGCTTCTGTAATAGGATGGGTAGCTACGTTCCACATTCACTGCCACCATCTGGTTCTTGAAAATGGAAAGAGAAATGTTTATTCATCATCATATTAGTGAGAATGGAAAAATCTTCCTCTACGAGCCGATCCGGTAACAAACCATTTGTTACATTGATAAGATTTTTCCTAACAGTGTAAGGCTGCCTCATAAATATTATTCTCCAAAATAAAGGCAAAAAAAAGCATTCTAAAATCAAGTCCGAAAATGATTTCCACAGGCTCGGACCCGGCACAGCGACGCGGCGGTCTCAGATTATCATCTTTAATGGTTGATTAGCAATGAACCAAAATCCTAAAAATGATATCCCGGGAGATTCTTCTGATTCAAGAAACTTGCTCCAAAAACAAAGTCTATGAAAACAAAATGTCTTGCCAAAAGTCATTACTACGCTGTGTACAGTAGTGAGCGCCGAGGATGTGTTATTTCAGCCTGCAAATATGTCAATTAAACATGAGGTGGAGGATTTCTACTGGTTTAATTCTGAGTCTCTGTCTTTTGTCTCTTCTAGATGAATCCTGGGAAGATCTCCAGATTTCTATTGCTCTAGGAACCGGATGACCACGATGTCTGTCTCAAGGTGGCCTGTATAGAGCTTAGCATAGTATAGATATTTTTCCTTAAATGGGGTTTTTGCTACACCATTTGAGGGCAGCATGATGTAATGGCAGAAACCCTGATTCCGGCAATGTGTCACTTACTGGGCTGCTTGCTGCAGTTTGGATTAAAAACTGTTTTCTCTGCTGCAGATCAGGCAGTTATCTGACTGCTGAGCTCTATATAACCCCGCCCACACCTCTGATTGGCAGCTTTCTGTGTATGTACACTGTACAGAAAGCTGCCAATCAGTGCTGGGGGGTGGGGCTGGACTACCTGGCAGCAGGTTTACTTGTCCTCTAGTGATAATCTCCTGCTGATAAAACAATAATTTTATAAAAACTACACCAAGCAGCCCAGTAATTGTCAATGGGGTTTGTTGGGCACAAGACCTATGTGATACAGCTTCAAATAGGGCAGATGCTTCTTACATTCCCTGATCAGTGGTGTGATATAAAGTACAGACCAAAACTTTGGACACACCTTCTCATTTAAAGATTTTTCTGTATTTTCATGACTATGAAAATTGTACATTCACACTGAAGGCATCAAAACTATGAATTAACACATGTGGAGTTATATACTTAACAAAAAAGTGTGAAACAACTGAAAATATGTCTTATATTCTAGGTTCTTCAAAGTAGCCACCTTTTGTTTTGATGACTGCTTTGCACACTCTTGGCAATCTCTTGATGAGCTTCAAGAGGTAGTCACCGGAAATGGTTTTCACTTCACAGGTGTGCCCTGTCAGGTTTAATAAGTGGGATTTCTTGCCTTATAAATGGGGTTGGGACCATCAGTTGTGTTGTGCAGAAGTCTGGTGGATACACAGCTGATAGTCCTACTGAATAGACTGTTAGAATTTGTATTATGGCAAGAAAAAAGCAGCTAAGTAAAGAAAAACGAGTGGCCATCATTACTTTAAGAAATGAAGGTCAGTCAGTGCGAAAAATTGTGTCCCCAAATGCAGTTGCAAAAACCATCAAGCGCTACAAAGAAACTGGCTCACATGAGGACCGCCCCAGGAAAGGAAGACCAAGAGTCACCTCTGCTTCTGAGGATAAGTTTATCCGAGTCACCAGCCTCAGAAATCGCAGGTTAACAGCAGCTCAGATTAGAGACCAGGTCAATGCCACACAGAGTTCTAGCATCAGACACATCTCTTCAACAACTGTTAAGAGGAGACTTTGTGCAGCAGGCCTTCATGGTAAAATAGCTGCTAGGAAACCACTGCTAAGGACAGGCAACAAGCAGAAGAGACTTGTTTGGGCTAAAGAACGCAAGGAATGGACATTAGACCAGTGGAAATCTGTGCTTTGGTCTGATGAGTCCAAATTTGAGATCTTTGGTTGAGACCATTTCCGGTGACTACCTCTTGAAGCTCATCAAGAGAATGCCAAGAGTGTGCAAAGCAGTCATCAAAGCAAAAGGTGGCTACTTTGAAGAACCTAGAATATAAGACATATTTTCAGTTGTTTCACACTTTTTTGTTAAGTATATAATTCCACATGTGTTAATTCATAGTTTTGATGCCTTCAGTGTGAATGTACAATTTTCATAGTCATGAAAATACAGAAAAATCTTTAAATGAGAAGGTGTGTCCAAACTTTTGGTCTGTACTGTATATATATACTTTGTCGCTTTCATAATTTATTTTTCTCTCTTTTATTTACATGTTGCTTTGACACGGAATAAATATGTTACAAGCAATCCTTGTAGTGTGGTCTATTCTTATGTTTGCGGTGTTCCCTGCATGCTGTTTGTTTTCTTTTAATCGTTCCAGCAAATGCACATTGAAATATACAAAAAGGGACGATGATGTCTATGCAAAGATCAATATGCAAACATGACCTGAAACTGTATCAGCAGCGCGATTTCTTCAGCCAGTATGACCATGACACTAGAGTATCGGGCACTCGCGCACTGAAGAGGAGGCCCAGGGGTGTAATTATAAACTTCAAAGCCCAATGGCAAAATGTGAGGCCGCAGCCCCAGGTTTGTTATGGGTAATGTCAAAATGTGACATTAGATTAGGCAATCTTACTTGGATTAAGTTCATTGTAAAAGATGGTAAATTAAGTAATTCTTCAGCTGCAGCCTAGCAGAGATGCATATGAGAAGGGAGCAGCAAGAAGTTAGCATTACAACCCCTGGGGAACTAATTAGTGTTTTCAGATTTTTTTTGTGGTTTTACAAACATCAGATTTAGACAGGAGTTAAGATAATAGCCCCTGCCCTGGTACCCGGATCAGTGTAAGAGGTCCCCATGCAAAAGCCCAATGTGCAGTACATCAATTATCATCTGCCCAGCAGTAATGACAATTGTATGATTCTGTGTACTGTAGAAAGCGGAGAAGATAAGTCTGTCTGTCCGTCTCAGATCTATCTATAACTTTATCTATCTATTACCTATCTATTATCTATCTATCCATATATCTATATATTATCTATCTATCTTTATATCTCATATAAATCTATTATCTATCTATCATCTATTATCTATCTATCTATTATCTATCTATCATCTATTATCTATCTCAGATCAAGCAATCTCCGATCTATCACTTTGTTTATCTATTGTCCTCATACCTAAGTCTCTCACATCTTATAACTTATATTTTATATATCTATCTTATATCTGTTTATCAGTCTATCTTCCTAATTGTCTATCTATTATCTTTATACTTACCTGATATCTTTTCTCCCTATAATAGAAAACCACCTTTTTTATTATTACTATATGCTAAAATAAAACATTAAAAAACACATGTATCTCTTTATCTACACTACCGTTCAAAAGTTTGGGGTCATTTAGAAATTTCATTATTTTTGAAAGAAAAGCACATTTTTTTTTCAATGAAGCTAAAATTATATGAATCAGAAATACACTCTATACATTGTTAATGTGGTAAATGACTATTCTAGCTGAATAACGTCTTGTTTTTATTGCAATATCTACATAGGTGTATAGAGGCCCATTTCCAACAACCACCACTCCAGTGTTTTAATTGTACATTGTGTTTTCTAACTTTGTAAGAAGGCTAATGGATGTTTAGAAAACCCTAGAAAACCCTTGCACAAGTATGTTAGCCCAGCTGAAAACGGTTTGGCTGATTTGAGAAGCTATAAAATTGACCTTCGTTTGAGCTAGTTGAGAATCTGGAGCATTACATTTGTTTGCTCTATGAAACTCTCAAAATGGCCAGAAAAAGAGAACTTTCATGTGAAACTCGACAGTCTATTCTTGTTCTTAGAAATGAAGGCTATTCCATGCGAGAAATTGCCAAGAAACTGAAGATTTCCTACAACGGTGTGTACTACTCCCTTCAGAGGAGAGCACAAACAGGCTCTAACCAGAGTAGAAAGAGAAGTGGGAGGCCCCGCTGCACAACTGAGCAACAAGACAAGTACATTAGAGTCTCTAGTTTGAGAAATCGACGCTTGACAGCTCCTCAACTGGCAGCTTCATTAAATAGTACACGCAAATCGCCAGTGCCAATGTCTACAGTGAAGAGGCGACTCCGGGATGCTGGCCTTCATCGCAAAGTGGCAAAGAAAAAGCCATATCTGAGACTGGCTAATAAAAGGAAAAAGATTAATATGGGCGAAAGAACACAGACATTGGACAGAGGAAGATTGGAAAAAAATTTTATGGACAGACAAATCAAAGTTTGAGGTGTTTGGATCACAAAGAAGAACATTTGTGAGACGCAGAACAACTGAAAAGATGCTGGAAGAGTGCCTGACGCCATCCGTCAAGCATGGTGGAGGTAATGTGATGGTCTGGGGTTGCTATGGTGCTGGTAAAGTGGGAGATTTGTACAAGGTAAATGGGATTTTGAATAAGGAAGTGTGACACCCCAGGGGTCTGGTTGCCACAGTGATAGAGATATTATGTCTGAGAGCAGGTGGGAGGTCCTTTGGTCAGGGATCCTGTGCATGCCACACCTCCTGCCCAGTCTTGGGAGGGGAAGAACTTCCCCTGTATAAACCCGGGGCTGAGGCAGGGTGAGTCAGACAAGGAGAGTGGAGAAGAGAAGCAGCATAGGAAACAGCAGAGTTACAAGGAGTCAGGGGCTGGCAGCTACAGAGCTCGCCCTGACTAAGAAGATTCTTTACCGGACCCGGAGTCCGAGGCTGTGGGGACTAACTCCTACCCAGGAGCAGAATCCGTCGGGCAGGGGATTTCAGGTCCTCTGGCCCAGAAGCCCGAAGGCACGGTCACACGTGTGGGACCAGCACCGCCATCGTGGAGCGGAAGCCATTAGAAGGCCCCGAGTCACCGGCCATACGGGTGATCACCACACGGTACACTCAGGGACGTGGGCTACTTACATCAGCTTCTAGCAAGGTAGCCAGAAGAGTACAGTCAGTTTGGGAGGCCTACAACTACGCCTGGCCAGGGGAGATCCCATCTGCTCAAAGACTGACCAGGCCCCGTTTGCTAGCAAGTACTCCGGGAGGGTCTGTCGTTGTTACCAGTAAAGACCCTGAACTACACCGTACCGTCTCTGAGTGGTTCCTGCTACCCCCATCATCCACGTCGGCTGCCCTGAGGCCATACCCCTCCCGTTGGGGGTTATACTATCACGCTGCACAATCCTACCACCGGCCTCAGCGGTCTGCCCTGCAGCAGCAGCTTCCTGGCTGCACTCAACGGGTGGCGTAGTCATCAACTATTTACTACTAATAGACTGCCGTCTAGTTTGACTCCCTGGGCACGGACCGGGTCACCGCCACGAGATTACAACCCTCCACGGATCCGGCTCCGGGTAAGCTCCCGCGTGCGCACCGCAGCGCGACACAGGCCCAGGGGCGCGTCAACTTTGGCGTAGTCGGCAGGATTTCGTGCCCGCAACCACCGGGTACTGCGTGCCTGAAAAGCAAAGACTGTTCAAACTTACCAGTGGTGAAGGTTTCCCGCCATCCGGCGCCATCTTCTACCTTCTTCCCGCCATCCGCGAAGTTTTCCCGCCATCCGGCGCCATCTTCGACCTTCTTCCCGCCATCCGTGGAGTTTTCCCGCCATTGGACGCCATCTTGAGGACGCCGCGCGGGAAGAAGAGGGGCGTGGACTCCGAAAGCGCGCGAGAACTGAAGCCCCGCCTCACGTCCGGACGTTGCGTAAGGTCCTGGAAGGAGCCCAGCAGACGCCGACGTCACAGGAGCGCGACGGAAGGTCCTCAACCCTGACGATCCACTGCGGAGCCGCGGCCTACGGAAGAGGATCATCGCAAGGTAGGCCACGGTCCACTAGGGGGGAGGAAGATGTCGGATACGGAGGAGAGCTTCACTGCCTCAACCCCCGCCAGCGCTACCGCTGCTGCAGTTATGCCCTTCACCATGCCCTATATCCCGGGAGCAGCTTGGCTACCCCAGTACTCAGGGGAGTCACATACCCTGCATGACTTTAGAGAAAAGGTGGATAGCCTCTTCCAGGTGTACCCCCTCACAGAAGAGCAAAAAGTGAGCATCCTGGTGGCCCAACTAACCGGGGCAGCCAAAAGGGAAGTAAAATCCTGGCCACCTGGGAGGAAGACTGTCGCAGGGATACTAACCCGGCTGAAGGACACCTTTGATACCCGCACCTCAGCCGAGATTAAGCTTAGATTCTACGGGTGCAAGCAGCGAGCGCATGAGAGTATAAGGGACTATGCACTAAACCTACAAGAGGCCCTGAGGGCCATAAAGCAGACCGACCCTGATGGGGTGGGAAACGAGGACAGGCTGTTGACTGAACAATTTATAGAGGGTTTATATTGCAATGCCCACCGAACCCAGTTGCGGGCAATGGCCTTACAGGATCCCCATCTGGACTTTGCACAGTTCAAGGACAGAGCCATCCGGGTGCTCCGAGAACCGGCACCAGGTGGCGTTGTGACCCACAGACGCCCCACTACCACTTACTACCAGGAGGCGGCGCCCTTGTCAGCAGGGCCTGTGGGAGCTGATGCGCAGGCTTTGGACAATGACCCGGCTCCAGACCTACACCATCAGGTCCAAGAGCTAGCTAAGAGCGTTGCTGCGCTAACCCGAACTGTGCAGTCTTTACAGGTTTCCACCCCAGGGAAGATCCAGCTGGCATCCGGACCGGAGGACATCCCGTGGCGTCGACCAAGGAGGACCCCACCGGCCAGAGGAAGACCCAGTGACCGATACAGTGAGGACGGACGACCCATCTGCCGCCGCTGCAATCAACCCGGACATATGGCAAGGTACTGTTCTTTAAACGGGCACAACCTGGGGTAGAGGGCCAACCCCCAGGAAAAAGATCACCAGGCCCATCGAACTGGCGCGACAGATATGTGGGAGGACGTCCAGTCTTGCCTGTGGTACTGGATGGCATTCCCATGAGTGCCCTACTGGACACCGGGTCACAGGTCACCACCATCCCGTACGTGCTCTTCAAGCAGTACTGGAATGACTCGGATATTACCCGCTACCCCGACGACGACTTGAGTATCATCGCCAGCAATGGTCAGCCCGTGCCACAGATCGGATTTAAAGAGGTGACCATCAAAATTGGTAGAGTCGAACTGGCCGCACAGGGACTGATCATTGTAGATATCGATAAACATGAGAGTCACCCAAAAATAACTCTAGGAACTAATGTAATTGAAAATTGTCTTGCAGAGGTGATTTTCCTTTTACAGCAGGTTGCCAAGAATGCCAGCTCCGGCGAGCAGCGGGTGCTCCAGAAAGAGATCCGGGCACTGATGCAACGGCAACAAGTGGAACTCTCCGGCGGTGAGATTGGTAGCGTAAGAATGTGTGACCCTTTTCCTATTGCCATGCCCCCAAAAAGTGAAATGATGATTTGGTGCCGGGCAGCTATTGGTCTGAGAGGTAGAGATTACCAGGCAATGGTAGAACCAGTTTACTCAGACAGTAGGCCCACCATTTTGACAGCACGGGGGGTGGTCAATGTACGCCATGGGAGGGTGCCCATTCGCATAATAAATATCGGGGAGAGGGAAGTGTACCTGCCCCGGTATGCCACGCTAGCCAAATTATATACCACTAATCAAAGTTCTATACAATCTGTGGAACCCTTGCCTCCATCTCACCCGGAGGAAGGTAACGGCTCTAAGAAAGACATGGAGGACTGGTGTCAGCAACTACATTTGGGTACTGACTCCACTCCCTCACATCAGAAACAAGGAGTCTATCGGGTGGTTCAAGAGTATGAGAGAGTGTTTAGTAAACACCCGTTAGACTTCGGGCGAGTCAAGGGGGTAGAACATCGCATCCCCACGGGAGATCATCCTCCCATAAAAGAGAGGTATCGACCCGTACCCCCTGCACATTACCAACACGCCAAGGGGATGCTTAGAGATATGAAGGAGGCTGGGGTAATCCGGGATAGTTGTAGCCCCTGGGCAGCCCCATTAGTTTTAGTCAAAAAGAAAGACAACACCATGAGGATGTGTGTAGATTACCGGAAAATCAACCGTATCACACACAAGGATGCGTACCCCTTACCAAGGATAGAGGAGTCATTGGCTGCTTTAAGATCTGCTAACTTCTTCTCTACCTTGGATCTCACTAGCGGGTACTGGCAGGTTCCTGTAGCAGAGGCGGACCGGGAGAAGACCGCATTCACCACCCCGATGGGACTTAGCGAGTTCACCTGCATGCCGTTCGGACTCTGCAACGCACCAGGAACCTTCCAACGCCTAATGGAGTGTTGTCTGGGCCACAGAAACTTCGAGACGGTCCTGTTGTACCTGGACGATGTCATCGTATATTCCAAGACGTATGAGGACCACCTGAAACACCTGGCGGAAGTGTTCGAGGCTCTGGCGAGTTACGGCCTAAAGGTGAAACCCTCCAAGTGTCACCTCCTGAAACCAAAGGTGCAGTACCTGGGACACGTGGTGAGCGCTGACGGAGTGGCTCCCGACCCCGATAAGATCACCGCAATTAAGGGATGGCCAAGCCCCTCCAGCGTAAAAGAAGTGCGGCAGTTCCTCGGGTTGGTAGGCTACTACCGAAGGTTTATTCCCGGTTTCACCAAAAAGGCAGCACCTATGCAGGACCTCCTGATAGGCCAGTCCCGGAAGGCCAAGAACCAGAAGCCGCCCTTCAAATGGGAAGAGCTGGAAGAAGAGTCCTTCCGCCAGCTGAAGATGGCCCTCACGGGGGACGAAATCCTGGCGTACCCGGATTATAGCCAGCCCTTTATCCTCTACACCGACGCCAGTAACATCGGGCTAGGAGCCGTACTGTCCCAGATCCAGCAGGGGAAGGAACGAGTAATCGCCTACGCCAGCCGAAAACTGCGACCCACCGAAAGGAACCCCGAGAATTACAGCTCATTTAAGTTAGAGTTCCTGGCCGTAGTATGGGCAATCACTGAGCGCTTTAAGCATTACCTCGCTTCTTCCCGGTTCACCGTGTACACGGATAACAACCCGCTGACACACCTGGACACGGCAAGACTCGGTGCCCTGGAGCAGAGGTGGATGGCCCGTCTGTCCAACTACGAGTTCACAATTAAATACCGGGCAGGACGCTCCAATACCAACGCGGACGCCCTGTCCAGGATGCCCAACCTGCCGGACGGAGGAGAAGATCCGGAGGGACTGGAAGAAGTTGAACTCCCTGCGTTCCACCGTCATGGGACTATTCAGTATTCCCACCGGGTAAGGAGTAAGCAGGCTGCTACGTTGAACCCCTTACCCCACTACAACTGGGCGGAAACGCAAGACAGCGACCCTGCCGTCCGACTGGTGAAGGAGATGCTGACTCGGCCGGAGGCTCGCCTTGAACCAGACGCTCCGGAGGAAGCCAAACAACTATGGGCAGAGAAGAGTCGACTGTTCCTTTACAAAGGGAAGTTGTGCCGCAGAATGGTTAACTCCCGGACGCATGAATTACTCTGGCAAGTAGTGGTGCCACGAAGAGACGCAGCCATGGTGATGGAGGCATACCACGACGGAGCTGGACACTTTGGGTGGAAAAAGCTGGAGTTCCTGCTGCGCGAGCGGTTCCACTGGGTAGGCATGAGGGGAACCATCGAGAAGTGGTGCAGAGATTGTGGCCCGTGCAACCTGAGAAGGAAGGACCGAGCCAGCCAGAAGACTCCCCTGCAGTCCATCGTCACCCGGCAACCGTTGGAACTGGTAGCCTTGGATCATGTAAAACTGACCCCAAGCAGAAGTGGCTACGTCTACGCGTTAACCATCGTGGATCATTACTCCCGGTTCTTGGTTGTCGTCCCCGTCAAGGACTTAACGGCTCAAACAGCAGCTAGAGCCTTCCAGCAGCACTTCTGCCGTCCACACGGGTACCCGGACCAAGTGCTGACGGACCAGGGACCTGCCTTTGAAGCGGAGGTCTTTCAGGAATTCTGCAATCTGTATGGCTGCCGGAAGATAAGGACGACACCCTACCATCCGCAGACTAATGGACTTTGTGAAAAAATGAACCAGGTGGTAATGGATCTTCTAAAAACGTTGCCCCTGGAAGAACGCAGTCTGTGGCCTGAAAAGTTGCCCGATCTGGTGGACCTATACAACCACATCCCGGTAGGTTCCACCAACTGTACCCCGGCTTACCTAATGAGGGCAAGACCTGGTAAGTTACCTGTTGACCTGGAAATGGGAGTCCTGACCCCCGAGGACACTTCACCAGAAACAGACTGGGACACAGAGAGGCAGCAGCAGTACCGGAGAGTACAGGAGAGCGTGGAGCGAAGTCTCTGTCAGGCTAGGGAAAGACAAGAGAAAACTTACAACCAGTATGCTCCCGCTGTTCCCCTGGTACCCGGAGAGCAGGTCTTGAAGAGGAAGAGACGGCTCCACAAGTTGGACGACCAGTGGGAGAAGGACCCGTACACCGTACTGCCCTCAAGCCACGAGAACCCGAAGGTCTGTACCATCAGTAAAGACGGAGGGGAAACCACAGCCATTGTATCCCGGGACCACCTGAAGAAGTGTCCCGAACAACTGAGGAACCCTGAAGAGGAACAAGAAGACCATCGACCCGTGGAAGAAAGGGAAGATATGGTTAGTACCGTGCTCGGGGACTTTCCTCAGTCTTGGACTCAAGTCAATGGTGCAGTTGTGGTACCCGTACTCACCTTCCTCCAACCATCATCCCAAGAACCTACGGAGCAACGGGTAGAGCTGGAAGAACAGCCGGTCCAGGAGGCAGAAGACTCCACACAAGCAGAACAGGAGAATCAACCCTCTGCTTATAGTGAGCCTGCCGTACCCCTAGTGAGACAAAGAGCCGGTAGACAGCTGCCCAGTTTACCCTTGACAGCTCCTACACCCTGTAGTTCAGGGCCAGACAGTCAGCTCCGTAGGTCCACTCGGGCCACTAGAGGCCAGTTACCCGCACGCTGGAGAATTTAAAGTGTATAAATTGTTTTATTTATGTTTTTCTGTGTCTTGTTGCTTGTGTATAATTTTGTGTTTATAGTTATTTTTAGGAAACCTTGGTGGATTTACCGGGAATCCTTGTATATAGTTGGAGCGTAACCCAGGATGGACTAGAGACTGTTAAGGACTCGGGGTAGGACAGACCCCTACCTGGTTACGTCTCCCTGTGTTGGTGAAATGGACACCTTTGCTTTTCTTCAAAGACTGCATCCGGTTGCGGACACGCCGTAACCATCTTATGTGTTTTTCTTATAGTATTGTTATTGTTATACTTTGTTATGTTTTTCTAAATGTGTTTAGTCCCGGAGTACTAAATTTCACTAGGGGGGAATGTGACACCCCAGGGGTCTGGTTGCCACAGTGATAGAGATATTATGTCTGAGAGCAGGTGGGAGGTCCTTTGGTCAGGGATCCTGTGCATGCCACACCTCCTGCCCAGTCTTGGGAGGGGAAGAACTTCCCCTGTATAAACCCGGGGCTGAGGCAGGGTGAGTCAGACAAGGAGAGTGGAGAAGAGAAGCAGCATAGGAAACAGCAGAGTTACAAGGAGTCAGGGGCTGGCAGCTACAGAGCTCGCCCTGACTAAGAAGATTCTTTACCGGACCCGGAGTCCGAGGCTGTGGGGACTAACTCCTACCCAGCAGCAGAATCCGTCGGGCAGGGGATTTCAGGTCCTCTGGCCCAGAAGCCCGAAGGCACGGTCACACGTGTGGGACCAGCACCGCCATCGTGGAGCGGAAGCCATTAGAAGGCCCCGAGTCACCGGCCATACGGGTGATCACCACACGGTACACTCAGGGACGTGGGCTACTTACATCAGCTTCTAGCAAGGTAGCCAGAAGAGTACAGTCAGTTTGGGAGGCCTACAACTACGCCTGGCCAGGGGAGATCCCATCTGCTCAAAGACTGACCAGGCCCCGTTTGCTAGCAAGTACTCCGGGAGGGTCTGTCGTTGTTACCAGTAAAGACCCTGAACTACACCGTACCGTCTCTGAGTGGTTCCTGCTACCCCCATCATCCACGTCGGCTGCCCTGAGGCCATACCCCTCCCGTTGGGGGTTATACTATCACGCTGCACAATCCTACCACCGGCCTCAGCGGTCTGCCCTGCAGCAGCAGCTTCCTGGCTGCACTCAACGGGTGGCGTAGTCATCAACTATTTACTACTAATAGACTGCCGTCTAGTTTGACTCCCTGGGCACGGACCGGGTCACCGCCACGAGATTACAACCCTCCACGGATCCGGCTCCGGGTAAGCTCCCGCGTGCGCACCGCAGCGCGACACAGGCCCAGGGGCGCGTCAGAAGGCTATCACTCCATTTTGCAACGCCATTCCATACCCTGTGGACAGCGCTTGATTGGAGCCAATTTCACCCTACAACAGGACAGTGACCCAAAGCACACCTCCAAATTATGCATGAACTATTTAGAGAAGAAGCAGGCAGCTGGTGTGGCCAGCTCAGTCACCAGATCTCAACCCCACTGAGCTGTTGTGGGAGCAGCTTGATCGTATGGTACGCAAAAAGTGCCCATCAAGCCAATCCAACTTGTGCGAGGGGCTTCAGGAAGCATGGGGGGAACTTTCTCAAGATTACCTCAGCAAATTAACAGCTAGAATGCCAAAGGTCTGCAATGCTGTAATTGCTGCAAAGGGAGCATTCTGTGACCAAAGCAAAGTATGAAGGAGAAAATTATTCTTTAAAATAAAAATCATTATTTCTAACCTTGTCAATGTCTGGACTATATTTTCTATTCATTTTGCAACTCATTTGATAAATAAAAGTATGAGTTTTCATGGAAAACACAAAATTGTCTGGGTGACCCCAAACTTTTGAACGTAGTGTATGTATCTACAGTATCTATGTATATATCTATTTCATATCTATAAAACAAAACTTATATAGCCTATCTTTCTTTTCTTCCTTCCTTTTTCTTTCTCTCATTTATTTCTTTCTTCCTCCCTCCCTTTCTTTTTCTTTCTTTCCCTTTCTTTTTTTTCTTTCTTTCCAACTTCTTTCTTTCTTTCTACTTTCTTTCCTTCCTTCTTTCTTTATCTTTCTTTCCTTTCCTTCTTCATTCTTTCCTTTTTTTACTTTACTTCCTTTCTCTCTTTCTTTCTTTCCTTTTTCCTTCCTTCTTCCCTCCAGCCAGATAAGTGCAAAGTTAGTGGACTTTATTACGCAATGTGACAACATTTCGGTCCCTATTGTGAACCTGCTTGAGAAAGGTTCACACTATGAACCGAAACGTCGCCACATGGTTTAATAAAGTCCACTAATCTTGCACTTTATCCTGCTGGTGTGATGCCTCCATTTCTTTTCATTATTTGCCAGGCTTGGCAGTTGCTTCGGAGGCTTTACAACCGAACACCTTTTCAGCAGGTGCTGCTTTGGACGTCATTTTACTCTATCTGTCCTCTCTAGCCACATTGCTACATCTTTCTAGAACCACCTTTCTATATGTTATGGATCCAACAAGGTTCCCTAAACAATTTTTAAAGATTACCTTTCACTGGATTTCTTACTTTATATTGAGTGCCTCCAAATGTTGCTGCTCCAATGACTCTTTCTTACAAAGTTATGTCCTGCAGTAATAAAGATGCAATTTTTTTTTTCCACCAACTGGTCGTACACCACTGATCTTCTCTGTGGGCGTCTGCTTTTTCCCCTCAGACGCTGGCCAATTAAAACATGGCCGAGCCCACAGAGAAGATCAGTGGTGAATGCCCAGTTGGTAGAAGGAAAAATTTGTATCTTTATTACCGGGGGACGTATCTTTGGAACAGAGAGACGCAGAAAAACTGTTCTAGAATCAGCAGAGCAGCGACAATTTAAGGAGGTATTAAAAAAATATCCAGAGAAAAGTCTTTAAATATTCTGGTCCATTTTGATGTGATGTTACCAACCAGTTACTGCAGATTTCTCTTCACTTGAGATCTTTTTCCTGTGCTGCCATTACAGTAAATTTGTGTTCCCTGAAAGGGGTTGCACATGCTGCGGTCACAACCCTATTCATATATGGAGCTGAATATTAGTCATGTTAACATTATTTTTTTACAAGAAAACCTAAGTAAGCAATTACTCACAGTTGTTAAATAACTTGGTTCTTTAAATGGTTAATGTTTTAATGTTTGTTTGCTCAGTTTCCCTTTGTCTAATATTACATATTGTTTAAAGGTCAGAAACTGTTCAGTGAGTCATGAAAATGTAGAGAATATACATATATACAGTACAGACCAAAAGTTTGGACACACCTTCTCATTTAAAGATTTTTCTGTATTTTAATGACTATGGAAATTGTACATTCACACTGAAGGCATCAAAACTATGAATTAACACATGTGGAATTATATACTTAACAACAAAGTGTGAAACAACTGAAAATATGTCTTATATTCTAGGTTCTTATATCATTCTGCTCAGCTTCGTCTCTATACCGTGTTATCCACAGATTGGACGGCATGAACAACTTGAGAGGTTTTAAGTATGTTGTACTTATGAAATAGATACTTCTCAAATTATACAGTATATACCTAATGAATGTTAACAGCACTAAAGTGCTAATTCCTACAAGAACCAATCATTGTGCAAGAAAATAAAAAGGTGTGATGCATTACAGCTTCTATCTATCATTCTGTCTGTCCATTTATCTATCTGTTTGTCCTTCTTTCTATCTATCTAGCCATTCATCTTTCCTTCCTTCCATCCATCTATTTATCCTTATTTCCATCACTCCATCTATCTACAGTATCTATCTATCTATCTATCTATCTATCTATCTATCTATCTATCTATCTATCTATCTATCTATCTATCATTCTGTCTGTCCATGTATCTTATCTATCTATCTATGTATCTACAGTGCCTACAAGTAGTATTCAACCCCCTGCAGATTTAGCTGGTTTGATAAGATGCAAATAAGTTAGAGCCTTCAAACTGCAAACGAGAGTAGGTTTTATGAACAGAAGCATAAATCTTACAAACCAAAAAGTTATGTTGCTCAGTTGAATTTTATTAAATTTTAAACATAAAAGTGTGGGTCAATTATTATACAACCCCTATGTTTAATATTTTGTGGAATAACCCTTGTTTGCAATTACAGCTAATAATCGTCTTTTATAAGACCTGATCAGGCCGGCACAGGTCTGTGGAGTTATCTTGGCCCACTCCTCCATGCAGATCTTCTCCAAGTTATCTAGGTTCTTTGGGTGTCTCATGTGGACTTTATTCTTGAGCTCCTTCCACAAGTTTTCAATTGGGTTAAGGTCAGGAGACTGACTAGGCCACTCAAACACCTTGACTTTTTCCCTATTGAACCAGGCCTTGGTTTTCTTGGCTGTGTGCTTTGGGTCGTTGTCTTGTTGGAAGATGAAATTACGACCCATCTTAAGATCCTTGATGGAGGAGCGGAGGTTCTTGGCCAAAATCTCCAGGTAGGCCGTGCTATCCATCTTCCCATGGATGCGGACCAGATGGCCAGGCCCCTTGGCAGAGAAACAGCCCCACAGCATGATGCTGCCACCACCATGCTTGACTGTAGGGATGGTATTCTTGGGGTCGTATGCAGTGCCATCCAGTCTCCAAACGTCACGTGTGTGGTTGGCACCAAAGATCTCGATCTTGGTCTCATCAGACCATAGAACCTTGAACCAGTCTGTCTCAGAGTCCTCCAAGTGATCATGAGCAAACTGTAGACGAGCCTTGACATGACGCTTTGAAAGTAAAGGTACCTTACGGGCTCGTCTGGAACGGAGACCATTGCGGTGGAGTACGTTACTTATGGTATTGACTGAAACCAATGTCCCCACTGCCATGAGATCTTCCCGGAGCTCCTTCCTTGTTGTCCTTGGGTTAGCCTTGACTCTTCGGACAAGCCTGGCCTCGGCACGGGAGGACACTTTCAAAGGCTGTCCTGGCCGTGAAAGGCTAACAGTAGTTCCATAAGCCTTCCACTTACAGATGATGCTCCCAACAGTGGAGACAGGTAGGCCCAACTCCTTGGAAAGGGTTTTGTACCCCTTGCCAGCCTTGTGACCCTCCACGATCTTGTCTCTGCTGGCCTTGGAATGCTCCTTTGTCTTTCCCATGTTGACCATGTCTGAGTGCTGTTCACAAGTTTGGGGAGGGTCTTAAATAGTCAGAAAAGGCTGGCAAAAGAGATCTTTAATCCACACATGTGAAGTTCATTATTCTTGGTGCCTGAACTACTTCTTAATACTTTAGGGGGACCAAACAGAATTCTTGTGGTTTGAGGGGTTGAATAATAAATGACACTCTGAATTAACTTTTAACGTTTTAAAAAAAACAAAAAAAAAAAAACAAAAACAATATTTGCTGCAGTGCATTTTCCACTTCCAGGCTGATCTACAGTACAAATGTCACAATGCCAAGTTAATTCCGCATGTGTCAACCAGCTAAATCTGCAGGGGGTTGAATGCTACTTGTAGGCACTGTATCTATTTATTTATCTTTCTTTCCATCAATCTATCCATCCATCGTTCCATCGATCTAACTATTTATCCTTCTTTCCATCTATCTAGCTATTCATTCCTTCTTTCTTCCATCTATTTATCCTTCTTTCCATTAATCTATCCATCCATTCATCTTTCCTTCCTTCCATCCTTCCTTCCTTCCTTCCTTCCATCTATCTATTTATCCTTATTTCCATCACTCTATCTATCTATCTATCTATCTATCTATCTATCTATCTATCTATCTATCTATCTATCCATCTATCTAGAAATCTATTGGGCCTGACGCTCGAAGCAACCACCTGCCCAGACTACATAACCCATCTGGGATCTTTGTGGTGGAGGCAGTTGAGACCTGCTGCTCCCGGGAAGGATTCATGGTGTTCTTGGGCACTGAGCCAGGATATGCAACAGAGAGGAAATAATTAATTAAGGACAAGCAAAGGCTGCAACAGATTCTTTCCCTTGTGATAAGATGGAGAGGTAGAAGGTTTAGAGACGGCTGAGAATTGGATACAGCACATGCCAATAAACACTGGGAATCCCACCAAGAGCCATCAAGAGGGTTCATAAACCACTGGGGGAAAAATGTCCCATTAGAGAGTCTATTAAGCTGACATTAGGTGTGAGATGATTACCATGGTCTTCCAGAGAGAGGAGATTCTGCATGTAGGACATTAGCAATGTAATAGCTACATTTACCACTTATTGCAGTGTGATAAAACACCTCTACGTGTTAAAGTGGTTTCAATCGGAGGGCGGTCGGGTATAGGGATCCAGCGCAGAAACACACACAGTAAGACTCAGCGAAAGTGTGAGTGTGGCAGGGACAACCAGGGAGAACGCTGTGTGTACCCAGGGAGTGTTAAGAGGCTTCCAGGAACCGGTAATAAGTGCTTTGTCTTCACCCACTATTTATTAGTTGCTGCAGGCTGTGCAGCCCATACCTGGGTGTAATAAGCGCTACACAGTAAATCTGGGGATTCAGGCCATAAACAGCTTTTAAGCACTCTCTTGAGCCATTGTGCAGATCAAGGGCACAGAGAAGCTGTGATATTGTCAAAATGACCTTAAGACACATCCTAGCGCACTGAACCCACCCCGTGTAATCTAACAGGCACACGAGGTGCAGATGTACCCAATCTTGTATATGCTGCATAGATGCAGGGCCGGCTCCAGGTTTTTGTGGGCCCCGGGCAAGAGAGTCTCAGTGGCCCCTTTAACACATACCGCAATTCATGATGCACAGATACGGCAGAGAAATATATATATATAGTACAATGCCAAAGATTTCACTTGCTTCTTACATTACATGAGCGATATCTATTGTAAAATCTACAATATCTCAGAAACCGGCGAATCCTCGCAGCGCACAGTGCAGACCGGACAGTATAGTCCTCCATACAGTATTATGGGCCCCATATAATGCTCCATACAGAATACTGGCCCCCATATAATGCTCCATACATAATACCCACATATAATGCTCTATACAGGATACTGGCCCCCATACAGAATGGACCCCATATAATGCTCCATACAGAATACTGGCCCCCATATAATGCTCCATACAGAATACTGACCCCCATATAATGCTCCATACAGGATACTGGCCCCCATACAGAGTGGACCCCATATAATGCTCCATACAGAATACTGGTCCCCATATAATGCTCCATACAGTATACTGGTCCCCATATAATGCTCCATGCAGACTGGGCCCCATATAATGCTCCATGCAGGATGGGCCCCTTATAATGCTCCATGCAGAATAGTGGCCCACATATAATGCTCCATACAGAATACTGGCCCCCATATAATGCTCCACTGGCCCCCATATAATGCTCCATACAGGATACTGGGCCCCCATATAATGCTCCATACAGGATACTAGCCCCATATAATGCTCCATACAGGATACTGGCCCCCATATAATGCTTCATACAGGATACTGGCCCCCAAATAATGCTCCATACAGGATACTGGCCCCCATACAGAATGGACCCCATATAATGCTCCATACAGAGTACTGGCCCCCATATAATGCTCCATACAGGATACTGGTCCCCATATAATGCTCCATGCAGGCTGGGTCCTATATAATGCTCCATGCAAGATGGGCCCCATATAATGCTCCATGCAGAATAGTGGCCCACATATAATGCTCCAAACAGGATACTGGCTCCCATATAATGCTCCATACAGAATACTGGCCCCCATATAATGCTCCATACAGGATACTGGCCCCCATATAATGCTCCATACAGGATACTAGCCCCCATATAATGCTCCATACAGGATACTGACCCCCATATAATGCTTCATACAGGATACTGGCCCCCATATAATGCTCCATGCAGAATACTGGCCCCATATAATGCTGAATGCAGAATACTGGCCCCCATATAATGCTGCATGCTGTATGGGACCCATATACTGCTGCATGCTGTATGGTCCCAAATATTGGTACATGCTGTATGGCCCCCATATATTGCTCCATACTGTATGGCCCCCCATATACTGCTCCATGCTGTATGGCCCCATATAGTGCTGCATGCTCTATGGCCTCCATATGCCATATGGCCCCCATATAATGCTGCAGGCTGTATGGGCCCCCATATAATGCTGCAGGCTGTATGGCCCCCATATTTTGCTCCATGCTGTATGGCCCCCATATGCTGTATGGCCCCCATATGCTGTATGGCCCCATATGCTGTATGGCCCCGATATATTGCTCCATGCTGTATGGCCCCCCATATGCAGTATGGACCCCATATATTGCTCCATGCTTCCATACATAAAAAAATCAAATCCTCACCTCTCCTGCTGCCGCTGCTCTGCTCTGTCCCGGACTCCTCAGTGTCGCCGTCTTTCCACTCTCTGCAATGTGACTGCTCAGCAGAGAGCGCGCTGGAAAGACGTCATCGCGCCCTCTGACCTGAAACGTCACAGTCAGGAGAAGCGGAAGAGGCCAGAGCTGCAGGGAACGGAGAGAGGTAAGTATTGTGCCGGTGCCCTGAGCAAGTGGGGGGGCACTCGTGGGTGCTGGCACCGGACTTCTCTGCTCACAGGGACCACAGCACGCCGGGGTGCCCGACGGTGAATGGGCCCCCCCGCCAGCTCAGGGCCCTGGCACTTGCCCGGGTGTGCCAGGTGCTGACGCTGGGCCAGATGGATTCTCGCTGCAAGTCATCCAACATGTCCTGGCTAGATTAAGATTATAGTTCATGTACAGTGCTGCTCACCATTATTGGCACCCCTTCATTTTTTCATAGACTGTACAATATCTTCAGAAATAAATGGAAATGTACCAAAGTTATATCCTCAGAATTTTTAATTAGTGGTCCAAAGTAATACAACGATAAAACATTGTTTTTCAACTTCCATGTTGCAATTTCAAAGAAAAAACAGAATAAACAACTGTCAGGGTAAGAAAGAATATATATTTTCTCTACTTTTATACTTTTATACGCTTTGCTTATGTACTAACCACCATTTTGTGTCTTATAACAATAAGCTTTCCTTGCTACGTGTTACTTAGATCGAAATTTATGCTAAGATGGCGCCGGTATCAGCCAGCACCTGTTTAAGAGAAATGAAACCGAATCATCAACTGACTGTTGTCTGCCCAGAGACTGAGTTAAGGAGACGTGGACCAATCAGGAGTGGCTGGATACTAGACATTTATGGCTTACCCCGCCCCGAACAATCCATTTATGGCTTACCCCGCCCCGAACAACCCCTTTCCCCTCCTCATTATGTAGTGTATTTAGGTTTGTGTATGCGGAAATAAAAGCAGAACATTGCTGAGATCGTGGCTTGCTAGTAGCCTTCTGAGCGTGCTCTGAGTTTGAACCAGCTTGTTGTCTGACTCATTCTTTGAATGGTTGACCCATGCTCATAGCCTTAATTTGGAGTGACTGGAGGACGAGTGGAATGTCGCTACGACCCCGACACAACATGTGCAGCAATAATGGCACCCCTAATTAATACTTGGTTGCACACCCTTTGGCATTGCTGACAGCCTCCAAACCTTTCTTGTAGCCATCTATAAGCTCCTTGCACTTCTCAGCTGGAATTTTCTCCCACTCTTCCTTTGCAGTTGATTCAAGCTCTTGAATGTTTGCAGGGTTCTTTTTCCCAATGGTAGATTTCAGCTCACCCCAAAGATTTTCAATGGGATTGAGGTCAGGGCTCATTACTGGCCAATTTAAAACAGTCCATTTTTTCTTTTTCAATCATTCCTGTGTACTTTTGGATGTGTGCTTTGGGTCATTGTCTTGCTGGAGGACCCATGATCTTAAACTCAAACCAAGTTTTCTTACACTGGGTAGGACATTTTGCTGTAAAATCTCTTCACAATTCTCTGATTTCATGATTGCTGTGATAGGGTCAAAGCCTCCAGTACCGGACGCAGCAAAGCAGCCCCACAGCACTATGGATACTCCACCATGCTTAACTGTTGGTAAGGTGTTCTTTTCCTTATAAGCTTCATTGCTCTGTCTGTAAACAAACTGTTGCTTTGCATTGCCAAAAAGCTCTATTTGTGTTTCATCTGTTCATAGAACATTTTCCCAGAAGAATTGTGGTTTGTCAAGGTACTCTCTGGCAAAGATCAGTCATTCCTTTTTCTGTCTTATCTTCAGCAATAGTTTCTTCCTTGGCTTTCGCCCATAAAGCTCTGCTTGGTTTAGTGTGCGGCGTATGGTACTTGTTGAAACCGTGAGCCCAGACTGTTCCAGGTTGGCCTTCAGGTTTTTAGATGTTTGACGTGGTGTTTTTTTCCACCATTCGCACCAACCTTCGAAGACATCTCTTGTCAATTTTCCTCTTTCCCCTACTTCTAGGGAGGTTCTTGACGGTTCCATTCTTGGCAAACTTCTTAAGAACACTGCGCACTGTTGAAACTGGGATACCAAGGTCTTTGGAGATGGTCTTATACCCTTTGGAAGTCATGTGTTTGCTAATAATAGCAGTTCTGATGTCCTCAGACAGCTCCTTTGCCTTTAACATTGTGACAAAGGAACAGGGCCTACAATGTGGGTTTTTAAAACACTGAAATCATCATTCATTGGCTAATTCATGTCACATGCGCACTGACAATTAATCATAGGTGAATCTCTTTTGTGATTTACCACAGGTGGGTCAAAATGTGTTTCCATACTAAATTAATGTAAAGGTTGCTAATACCAGTGATTTTTCTATTTTTCCCTCCCATTGTTTTTTGTTTTAAATTATTGTTTATCATTTGCTCTTTTGTATTTAACATGATTGCTCTATACAAAAAAATGGTTCACTTGATTAATTTTTTTTCAGGAGATATTCCACATTATGTACCTAAACTTCATGGGTGCCAATAACTATGAGCAGGACTGTACACCTTGGATAGTTTGTTCATCTGCCAGCTATTTCTCCCAATTCTTGCCATCCACCTGCATGCTCAGTTTTGTCAGGTCAAGCGTCCATGTGTTCCCAATAAGAAGATAGGAGGAAGCTACCTACCAGGAGAAATCCAACATGTCTTTCCTGTCTTTTCCCAAATATCTACCACTGAGAAGAATGGAGACACCCCCTTAAACATTAGATAGTCGACCAGGTTAGGTTCAGCCAATGGTCATCTAATGTGAATGGTCACCTTAAAGGATTTTCCCTGTCCTGGTTACTTCACATCAGCGGGTGATCGGCCCTAATGATGTCGCATCTACAGTCACCACCATGATAGGCAGGTATCGTTCCTATTCATTACAATACAACACATGCACAATACCTGTTAATATTGCACTCATCCCGGCTGGTGTCTGTAGACATGAATAGGACATGTGCACAATACTTGCCGATCTGGCAGTGTCCCCGCAGTTATTTGTAAACTGGATGTCATTGGCTCTGCTCAACTCCCGATGCGTGAGCAGCGCCTTTACAAATCTCTTAACACATAGAAATAACTAGCCAGGAATATGTGAATATCACATTCATATGTGCTCTGTCTTAAAAAAGGTCATTAATATGGTGTCAATCTGACTTTTCTGCTATTCTTCTGGAAAGGTGTTACCCACCTGTCCTGAGTATCCTGGGTTCTGCCTCCTTCACCTCGGTCTGCTGCCCTCTGTCGTGCACCACATTGGGTTTTGCAGGCTGCCTGGTATGTCTTAATGACGTCATCTCCCTAATCATATTTAAGGCCCATTAGGACACACACCTGTTTCTTAGGATTGAGATTCAAGACTTTAGTTTGGTGTACTCCACCTTCTGTACACACCATGCTTTAACCTGCTTCAATCCCTACTAACTTCCACTTCATCCGTCCTGCTGCTCTCAAGATTCCTGAGTGTGTAAAGTCCTTGCTTTCCACGTGACATCCTGCCCACTGCCCCAATGCCCAGGGTCTGAGTACCAACCCAGACCTGGGGCTTTGTGGGTCCACTTCACAAGGTGAGCCTTACGGAAGGCTTCTACTAGATGGCTGATCATGAATTAAGGGATGATGCCCACTTAGCCTCAAGAGAATTGGATCAGATGGGCACATAAAAGGGTACTGTTAGAATCTGGCTCATACTTCCATCCTAATGAAGGTTGAAGTCATGTCACTAAATGATGGGTCATTAAGATTTGCCATTACTGGCTCAAAAACAACCACAAACGTACCAAAAAAACAAGCAACAGCCTCAGATTTTTTCTCAGAGTCAAATGGTGATATGTCCCCCATAGACACAGGCACTATATGTAATTAGCGTGGATGCAATAGGTATTAAAGTTCATTTAGACGTGTAGATGATTGTGGAAGCAACTGGCTATTCTATAGTAATAAATGATCTGTACTCAATATCAGACAAGCAACTAGATGTTACCATAATTGTGCAAAAAATCATTAATTTTCGATCTTTAAGTGGTCAATTGAAAGTAGTATTAAGAGAAATTTAACATATCGTCGAAAGATCCCAAGATTTCTAATTACGTTGCGCAATGTATAATTTTTTTTTTATGCAATCATATGCAAGGATTTAACTTATCCCAGTTAACTCTACCTATTTATCATGAACGATGGGTCGTAAGCGTTAAAATCTGAGTGATTGTCGGCTCTTCTTAATGGGTAGCGGGACGAGGGAAACATGAGGATTCCTGTGGCTCCATACTACAGAGCCATAGGAGTTCTGTGCACCACTATAGGGTGATGTGTAAGGTGCTATACTGCAAAATCGGAGGCTTAAATAATGTCATACATCATATTTGCTAACCTGTGTAATCCTAATGTGATAAATTCCACCGGATACGGATGTCTCTTGACCATTACATTGTCTGCCCTGGAAAAACAATGAAACAATAATTAGGGAGGGTACTAGAATTCTGGAGACTACACTCAAGTAGTCAGGACCATTATGTGCAGTATTAAAATTGCAATCTAAACACTGATAGCTTTCAAATACTGGAAGAGGGAAGCAGAGAGTCCAGGTGGCACAGCGCTCCCACCCATAGGACACAAGTGGACATGGAAACGTTTGATGAGCAAACATCCTAATAGCCAAACTGCAATTCAAATCAAAAGATATGCTGGAATTATATATTACTAGTAAAAAAAAATATTAAAATTATAGTTTTCAGGTGCTTTTATAACATGCACAATGATGACTGCAGTCACCCTCCTCAATCAAGCAAACGCTGAATGGAGCTTAACTACTCTGTGATGTGCACACAGCTATGAATGGATTGTGGAGACCTGTTTAATCATGTGTGTTCGCTAATACTCTGGGATAAAATATGGGTCTGTAATTAGAAATTAAATCGGAAAATATGGAATACCCCACAGAAAAAATCTTTAGTTACAGTGGGGAACAAAGTATTTAGTCTGCCACCAATTGTGCAAGTTCTCCCACTTAAAAAGACGAGAGAGGCCTGTAGTTGACATCATAGGTAGACCTCAACTATGAGAGACAAAATGAGAAAACAAATCCTGAAAATCACATTGTCTGATCTGGAAAGCCATTTTTTCAAATTTTAGTGAAAAATAAGTATTTGGTCAGTTACGTAAGTTCATCTCAATACTTTGTTGTATATCCTTTGTTGGAATGACAGAGGTCAAACGTTTTCTGTAAGTCTTCACAAGGTTGGCACACACTGTTGCCAGTATGTTGGCCCATTCCTCCATGCAGATCTCTAGAGCAGTGATGTTTTGGGGTTGTCGCTGGGCAACACAGACTTTCAACTCCCTCCAAAGGTTTTCTATATGGTTTACATCTGGAGACTGGCTAGGCCACTCCAGGACCTTGAAATGCTTCTTACGAAGCCACTCCTTCATTGCCCTGGCGGTGTGCTTTGGATCATTGTCATGCTGAAAGACCCAGCCACATTTCATCTTCAATGCCCTTGCTGATGGAAGGAGGTTTGCACTCAAAATCTCATGATACATGGCCCCATTCATTCTGTCATGTACACGTATCAGTCGTCCTGGTCCCTTGGCAGAGAAACAGCCCCAAAGCATGATGTTGCCACCCCTATGCTTCCCAGTAGGTATGGTGTTCTCTGGATGCAACTCAGCAATCTTTCCCCTCCAAACAAGCCGAGTTGTGTTTCTACCAAATAGTTCTACTTTGGTTTCATCTCACCATATGACATTCTCCCAATACTCTTCTGGATCATCCAAATGCTCTCCAGCAAACTTCAGAAGGGCCCGGACATGTAATGGCTTAAGCAGGGGGACACGTCTGGCACTGCAGGATCTGAGTCCCTGGCGGCGTAGTGTGTTACTGATGGTAGCCTGTGTAACGTTGGTCCCAGCTCTCTGCAGGTCATTCACTAGGTCCCCCCTTGTGGTTCTGGGATTTTTGCTCACTGTTCTTGAGA
Organism: Phyllobates terribilis; assembly: GCF_046119375.1. Taxonomy (NCBI): domain Eukaryota; kingdom Metazoa; phylum Chordata; class Amphibia; order Anura; family Dendrobatidae; genus Phyllobates; species Phyllobates terribilis. The sequence continues at coordinate 213,528,802 of NW_027362773.1, read as the reverse complement.
TCATTTTGACCCCACTGGGTGAGATCTTGTGTAGATCCCCAAATCGAGGGAGATTATCAGTGGTCTTGTATGTCTTCCATTTTCTAATTATTGCTCCCACAGTTGATTTCTTCACACCAAGCTGCTTGCCTGTTGCAGATTCAGTCTTCCCAGCCTCGTGAAGGGCTACAATTTTGTTTCTGGTGTCCTTCAACAGCTCTTTGGTCTTCACCATAGTGGAGTTTGGAGTGTGACTGTTTGAGGTTGCAGACAGGTGTCTTTTATACTGATAACAAGTTCAAACAGGTGCCAGTACTACAGGTAATGAGTGGAGGACAGAGGAGTCTCTTAAAAAAGAAGTTACAGCCAGAAATCTTGCTTGTTTGTAACTGACCAAATTTTCCACCAAAATTTGAAAAAAAATTCTTTCCAAATCAGACAATGTGATTTTCAGGATTTGTTTTCTCATTTTGTCTCTCATAGTTGAGGTCTTGATGTCAATTACAGGCCTCTCTCATCTTTTTAAGTGGGAGAACTTGCACAATTGGTGGCTGACTAAATACTTTTTCCCCCCTGTACCTTAAAACACCTAATATGCAAAAAAAAAAACCCTCTAAAAAAATTATAACAATTACCCTATATGTGGAGCTTTACAGTCACCAACTATTAGAGTGTTTGCTTTAAAAAAAAAAGAATAAAAGAAAAACAATCATAATAATTTACAAAACAAAATTGCCATTGGTTCTAGGTAGAAATAATGGGTAATATAACACTATACAAAGCATTTGTTGATTATGGGTGCACCCCAATATAATAAGGGGCTACTGGTCCCAGTTTCTTTTCAGGATATTTTCTAGATGACATGACACAACTGTGAGTTGCTCTTGTTTACTGACAACATGGGGAGCTAGTGATGCTGCAAAATAATTAGATGACAGACCATGCTGCCGGAGACAATGTTGCTGAAATAACGTCGTCAATGTAACGTCCCTAGCAAAGTGGCATACGTGCCCTAATTACTTATGGGTTTAAACTACACCTTTTACAAATGAAAACCCATGGCTAAAAATAAAATAGCCAAAGTGAAGGTCCTAGCAATTAATCCTATCTTTGCATTTTTTTTCTTAAACTTGAGGCCCATGCACAAAGTCACATAAAATCCAAATCGCAATAAAATATAATATTGGTTCAGGACAGTAGCTTTAAAGCCGATGTTCGCCTTAGCAACCAGATTATATTTTAGGTTATGTGCACACTGAGTCTTTTTGGTGAGTTTTTGGAGCAGAAATTTCGCGGAAACTCTCCCAATACTCCTCAAAAACGTGGAGTTTCCGCTCAATTTTGGTTCCGAAAACTCCGCAAAAAGATTCAGTGTGCACATATCCTTATTGTCCCTATACATCTAAACTAAAAATGCAGTAATTTTGCAACAGGTTGTAATTTAAAAAATAAGTCAGTTTTGGGTCCACAGCAGTATGCAGACTTATGCATCTCCATGGTAACAGACTTCAAACACATCCTGCATAAGCTCATATTGCAGTAACATTTTATTTGTTCCTAAGGGCTCATTCACACGTCCGATTTTTCCATCAGAATTTGATCAGAGTGTGGTCCGAGGGCCATCCAATTTTCTCGTCCATTCTGACAGTCCGTGAAAATCTCATCCGAGTGAGGTCTGATTTTTTTAGGGAGCCATTGACTTGCATTGCCAATATTCATCTGACACTCTGATCAAAATTGGACATTTCTCTGTGATTTTCGGCCATGTAAATGACGCCACAGACTATCACAGGTACGAGTGCTATCGGTGAAAAACACAGATAGCAATTGTACGTGAAAATAGGACGTGTGAATGAGCCCTACCTTTCTGCTAACATACCTTTAGTAAGACGAAAGAACATGTGGCTGCAGGGTCAGAATACACCGGATTACTATCATGGAAACACATAGGTTTGCAAAAAGCTGCATAAACCAAATAGTATTTTTTTTTTCCTTAAATCCAGCTTTATTTTTTAGTTGCACAAAAAAAAATGGCGATGACGGTGGACCAGTATGCAAGCGCCACCATCTTAGTCACCGGGGCATTCACTGTGGCTCACATGGATTCTATAGTTAGACTATAGTACCCAAACTGATCATCGTAGGAAGTAACATAAATCTCTAAAATTATATGCAATGAATATTCCCCTTCTTTTAAGTTTTAGGTCACACTTTTCACCTACATTCTGGAAATGTAATCCTCTTGCACTATGCAATATCCTTAAAATACATATTTCCGGGGACAGATATGCAATAGCAGATGTTTAATATCTTTAAAAAAATCCTATTTTATATACAAAATTAAGTGACAAGGAAGCACATACAGCATAAGAGACATTCCAATCCAATCCCTCCATCTGTCATCTCACCCTCAACTGTGGAGAAATTAAATGAATCCACATAATGGAAGATTTTCTTCATCACAGCTTACAAGATCTAGCCTGGAAACAAATTAAAATATTCTAGCGTAATTACATTTTTCCCTTTGGTCTGGGTGCTTGTGAGTGAGAGCTTCTGACACATTCAGGTATATGGTAGATAATTCCGGTATTTCCATGAGGAACTGAAGATATCATTAAAAATGGTTCATAGGTTCTTAAGCTGAATCTATAGTTATACAGACAATGCAGGGAGGACTGGGACATTTAATCTACAGGCAAATAAGGAATACTGATGAAAAGGTTTTCCCTACACATATGGAGGTTTCTGCAGACATTAGACTAAATGCAGCAAAAAGGAATCAGACTGACAAGTTAGTTCGACTGGGGGCACATTTTTGGGACAAAAAGTCAATTGGTCGGGTTGGATGTATTTTTTTTTTTAGACAGTCGTTGATATTAATAGTCAATCTGTCATACAAACCCTCAATAAAAAAATACCGAAATTAGATAATTTAGATATTAATTTTAGTTTACAGACAGCAGCAACTGTTTTTTGTGCAATACTGTGGTTTCAATACAAATACATATCTGTGACCATCTGGATGTCTGGAGGGATTGGGTAAAAGATGCTTTGCAAGAAACACAGATATTAATGGAGGATAAATGAAAATAATAAAGGAGAAACAGCCATTCCATTCGATTAATGAGATAGATGACAGTTGGTGCTTTTAATATTCTATGGAGGAGGGAGGAGCTGGAGGCAGACACTGACATTCCGCTGCAAGTTCTCCATAGTTACAGATCTTCATAGAACTTTATGAGCACTAACCGTCATTTTCTATCTCAGTAATGGGAAAGTCTGTATACACCGACAAAAGAATTTACCCATGAATTGAGAATTTTGTGGATGAAGCAGATTTTTCTGTAATAATATATATTACAAGGTTTCTTATTTCAACATGAAATATTGATTTATAAAAAATATATAAAACGACCACCAATTGGTAAATATTTACCGATCGACGGTCGTCTAATACTCCGTTTGTACAGGCACTGATTGACCTGTAATAGATTGTTCAGTGTGAATAGCTACAGTTGTTCTCGGCCTGCGGTACACAGGACGATGCGCTGCCGAGAAAGATTAACTTTTGTGCAAGCCTAAAGATAATTTCACCCGACGAGCGAGCGTCGAGTGATCGGCAGCCTGTTTAGACTCCATGATTATCATGAAAAGAGCATTCATAAGATCTATAATCGTGCAGTGTGAATGGGCATTAAAGATGCAAGCAATTTATCATCCAGCATGGGCCACTATGATAAATTTGGCTCATTTTTAGACTGACTAAAAATTAGACAGGATTAGTAAATTTGAGTTCTTAATAACATAACTTGGAATTTAGTGATAAAATGTATGATGTGCATTCAGTATATGCTCAGTTTTTTTTCTTTTGCGCCGTGACAATAGTAGATACATAAACAGATGAGGCTGTTTGCAAACATAGAGTTTTTTTTGTGATTGGTGACACTGAATTACGGCACACCGCAAAATATGGTAATAGCAGGATGATCAGCTGTGTTTATTGAATGCCCACATTTTTCCCACGCTTCTATTAGTCCGTACTGAGAGTGTGAGTGGCAGAAAGCCAATGCGGGCCACTTCATTATCTAGTGACCTTCATCCTTTTGGCTAGCTATAATCCTCAGTGGTGGTGTAACCCAAGTGACCAGGCCTCATTATGGGTCACGACCTGCAGGGTCTCAGTACAGGGCACGTTTGTGTCTTTTTCCCAGGAAAGCTCCTTTTGGCTGTCCTTTTCTATTTAGCGCTGTGGTCTTTGTTGAAGATGCTTTAAAGTATTTAGGACCAATGTCATTAAGGGCAACCAGCCCTCTATTTAAATGAGCCTGACTGCACATTGTAACTAGCAGTATCTAGCTCTTCTAGCGGGTGGCTCCAGGCTGAGATGCATAATGATACCTGTACGTAGCATTTGCACTGATAATATATCATAGACCACAGACGCTAGGGCCCTGACTCATCATTTGCAATTTTTTTAAGTGATTTTTCTTTTTTTGTCTTCTGCTAAATCGCTGCAATTTTTCAAAATTCTTCAAAAATTTTCACAAAATAAAGAATCCTAAAAATAAAATAAAAAGAAAAAGTCTTTATTTAAAATATCACGTGTTAATTTTCGACCACGTCAAACTAAAAACTCAGCCAGAAACCTTACTCCAGGCGGAATTGGTTCCAAAAATATTTGACATTTGTCAAACGTCGAATTTCGGGAATCTGCCTGAAACATCTGGAGAAGCAAAGAAAAATCTAAAAAGACTTAAAAAAAAAAGAAAGGCAACTTAAAAAATGGTGCAAAACTTATAGAGAATAAGGCGCAAATACTAAAGCCACCGATAAAAAGTAAATCAATCAAGAACAGTGGAGGAAAAAACAATGATAAACCGGGGCCGAGGTTCTTGAGCCCGAGGTCCCCTACAGGTACATTGATTGCCAAGTGCTCTGCATTCAACAGAAGGATCAGTTCCTAAAAGGTTAATCACTTTGTAAAATCTATCAAAGGGTTTAGAGAGGAAATGTTTGTATTGACAGGAAGATCCTGAAGCCTGAGGCAACAAGAGAGCCAGACAAGCAGAGGCTTTTACAGTGGAAGCAGAAATCAGTACAGCCGGGGTTTCTGAGCGGAACACACAAATCACCTGAGTCTTCATTCACACCCAACTTTACGGAATTAGTTGTCATGGAGAAGAAGGTGAATATTTACAGAGCGAGAGGACTAGGTGTGTAACAGGAATACACGGTGCAAGAACTGGGGTAGATACAGATTGCACACAACACCGACTAATTATATTCTTTTCTGCACACCTTGCACGTTTCAGCCCAGGTTTCCACATCGGTGATGGATTGTTATGTGAAATGAAGAATGATAAGGAGCTAATCGGCAAAACAAACATTCACATACATACATGTATACACCAATATATCATAGACGAGGAAGTAAGGGGAACAAACACAAGAGCTGTGAATAGTGCCGTCTCCAAGAGATGAGCAAAACAATTTGAGCAAAAGTGCAAATTTAGATTCTAAACATACATAATATTCTTATATATCACAATCTAATAACATTATAGAAGAAGATAAAGCTGCCTCTAAAGGGTGGAGGACAAAGCTGCTTATAAAGAGTTAATCTGCCTAGGAAGAAATCGGCTGCCTATAAAGGGTTAAGTTCTCCCTACCTGCACTAGATTCTAAACATAAAGAAATGTAGCGGTAATTCGATAGAAAATAATACAAATGTTATGTTTGTGTGGCACCCTGCTATTACAGGTACCACAGGACCCAAAAGGGTGCATGGACGGACTTCTCCACAAGAGGCCCTCATTACATAACAGACACCTCCATCCTTCCACCTCATACCACCAGAGGGAGCCTGTTAGGGATATATACTGGAGGGTGGAGTTAGGCAGTCAGAGTGCGCTGGCACTGAGATCCGTGTAGAAGCAGCATGTGAGCTGCTGTGCTGAGGGCCAGCCAGGGCCTAAAGCACGTGCTGAAGCCTCAGGGCCTAGAGCGTGGCCGGAGGCAAGGAGAAGAGTGAGAGGAGTTATGGGGGCAGAGGAGCATCTTAGGCTCACCCCAGAACACAAGCCGGACACCGGGTCCGCGCCTACAGGGTCCTCTACGCCCAGTAGGAATAACCAGTATACCAGGAGGATTCTAAACCCCTGGTCAACCTGAAGCTACAATAATTTAAAGAACTAGGAACCACGAAGGCCCCAGCGTCCAGGGATAGTGGTAGCCAGAAGAAAGTTCTTACCACCAAGCATGCAGGTGAGGGAGGGAAAGAGTACAGAAGCTAGGCCTAGTTTCAGGCTGGTCAGAAGCTTCAGAGAGAGAGGAAGAAACAGATCAGGAGGCCTTATACCCGCTCACTGGGGAGAGTCCAGAAGTGCACCCTTCCTATCAAGTACCCTGGACCGTACCTGCCATTTACACCAGTAAAGGTACTGAAGCGAATCCCCTGTGTGCGTGTCCGTCATTCCCCCTGACCCGACTGGGCCACCTCTCACCTGCATACCTTCCATCAACCCTGCCCAGGGGGCCCGCTCTGCCTGTGGGGAGCAGAAACATCTCAGCTGCCATCCCATCACCCCCGGAGGTCTGCAGCAGCGCTGGTACCCATTACCGGGAACCACAGGTGGCGTCACGAGACAAAACTGTTATTCATCCCTTCAAGTAACAAACCCCTTTTAAAGAGTGACCCCAGGGTACGGGCCCGGGAGCCGACTGCCGTGACATCCCACAGAAGGTCAAGGCCTGGGTACCGAGTTTTCCCCCATACCCCCCTGGGCAAGTCATTTGCAAATATTCCAGCGCACAGGGATGCAGAGCCTTTGTGTTTAAAGGGAATCTGTCAGTAGGATGTATCCTCCTAAGCCGCCTATATGAGCATGCAGGTCATGGGAAGTGGAATAACATGATATGTGCAATCCGATGTTTTATTCCGGAGAAATCCACATTTTTCTTATTATGCAAATAAGCTGTTAAGATCTATAGGCCGGACATAGATCTCCCAGGAAATCTGCCTTCAGAGCTTATTATAGAAGAAAGGTGGCGTTACCAGTGTGAGACATGTAATGATTGACCGTCTGCTCTCATAATACCACTAAAAAAAAAAAAAAAGTGCTCCATGGATGGAAAAATGAAAAAGTTACAGGCCTCGGAAAATGACAACACAAATTTTTTTTTTCTTACAAAGTTCAGACTAGTTAAAGAAAAAGAAACTATACAAGTTTGGCATCACCATAATCACACTGACACGATCTTGCTGCACAATGAACGTCGTAATGTGAAACCCAAAAACAATGGTGGAATTGTTTTGTTTTTTTCACCATTTCACTTGGAATTTTTTTCTGATTTTCAGTACATCATAAGGTAAAGCGAATGGCGTCATTGAAAATTACAACAATTCAGGAAAAAAACTCTCCAAAAAAGCTTGAAAGACTATTCAAAATCGCTTCTGGAAATGCCACACTCCTCCTAAAGCTCTCCAACATCGAAGCGTTTCCTGAAGCGTTAAAAAACTCATTGTTTTGACCACCTCAAAAAAATCTCTCTTATAGCTCAAGCTCCACTGGTTTAGCTGCAAAAACAAGAGGACATTACTGTGTTAAAAGCACAGCTGAAATGACCAAACAAAACACTTTATATTTTGCCAATATTTAGCATTAGTGATATTGGAAAACAATATTTTCTCATTCAGCTAATAACCGGCCACTTAGTTTTGCAACTACTAGCGTGGGAAAAACACACCCCTAAATCCAAATCAATGTTTTAGAAAAAAATATATGGGTGCAGGTGACAGCAGATGGCTGTGATCTGCCTTTAAACAGATTCACTATTGATCCTTGTTTAAAAGAAAAAAAAAATCATTAGGCTTACTATGTGTTATATTTGTGTCTTGGGATGCTCTTCTGTAGACCACACCATCAGCAAAGGAAGGTGGGAAGGCTTAGACTACGTTCACATGGTGTGTCAAGAAGTGAAGAGACTGTTATTGTCACCTCTCTACATATTATCATTTATTTTACTTGCTGATATAGCGCCATTATATTCCACAGCGCTTTACAGACTTAACTAAAAGAGAAACACAAACATGGTGAATTAATTCACCAATCCATAGCAATGGGCAGTATATCACTGTTGTGCAAATGAGGCAAAAATTTACATAATCTCCCACCAGGGGCCTAAACTTTACTACATATATATTATTATACATCACAATGTAATAACATTATAGAAGAAGATAAAGCTGCTTCTAAAGGGTGGAGGACAAAGCTGCTTATAAAGAGTTAATCTGCCTAGGAAGAAATTGGCTACCTATAAAGGGTTAAGTCTGGCTCTACCTGCATTTAATGGGTTAAGTCTCTATACCTACTGTACACAGATATACAGCCTCTGCACATTAAGAAGACTGCAAGAGGATTTACCTTAGTTCTTGTTTCTAGCCTCCTCCTGCTGCTGCATAATACACAGGAATGCATCTTACATCCAGAGCACTGCTAATCTCCTCGTACCTGCCGGCATCCCTGGCGCCTCTTATAAGTAGAAGGGCCAGAATTAAGTTATATGTGTCTTATGCTGCAATGATGATGGGGTGCAGGGCTGCTAATCAGAAGAGGCACTGGTTATCTCGGCAGGACTTTGGTCGGGCAGCCATGGACCACCAATGTGGTTGTTAGACCAGGGCCCTGCAAATTTTTTTTGCTCAGCTCTAATATTCACATATATCAGCAACAGTATCCTTAAACACAGCTGTTCGAATTTCTTCAAATCGGACCCCATAAAGAACCAGGATGATTATTGTGATTCTCTTTATGGCAATATTCAGCAGCAAACTGTTTATATATCATCCATTTCTCCAGCTTTTTATGCACCAATATCAAAGACATAGCTATTCATTTTATTACACAGGGAGGACATCAAGCAGGAAGCAATTTTCAGAACTTGCTTATATTCCTGGTGACTGTACAAACAGACAAAGCCTGATCTTATGCCCTTCTCTTACTATGAAACATAAAAGCACAGTATAAAATGACATTAAAAAAAAAGTCACTGCAGTACACTAAAAGCGTCTTTCCATTGCATAAGTAGATGATGGCAAACTGTATATCTATCTGTATATAACGCACTGAATGTATGAGCTACGTTTAGAAACTGGTGACATACGAGTGTCCAGGAACTGCACTTTGTATGACCCAGTGGGGCCAGAGAAGTGATAAACTAAATAGAACATCTTTCTTTATTTCTCAGAGTTTTTCTGTTCATTTCTTCAATGGTCATTTTCAGAATCTCTGCTTGCTTTCAATAAATGGACACGTTTACTGTTTACATCTAGACTTAGTTCTCTTAGAATTGTTACAATGTATCAGTCGAGAGAGTCCAATATTAGCTAAATAAATTCCTTTTTTGTTGTGTTCTTGACTCGAGGCCTATAACTGTTACATCTTACCTTTTTAGTTTTTTTTTGTATACCTGTGATAGAAGTCTCTGGTGTATGCTATGGTATAGGCATATAGTGGCTTATGTCGACCATTGACTCTTATCATAAAGGAAAGCGTTAAAAAATGCACAGTTTTTTGTTTTTACTGTGTCATAGAAGACTAAGCTTTCCTGTATACAGTAAAAAAAAGACCTGCCGTTGCACACCAGTCCAAAGTATGCCGAAAGGTCACGCTTTTCACATACACTAGGTGTATGGTGACTTAAGCATATGCGTGTGCACCAGGAGCTGAAAGGGGTTGTCCAGGCTTGGGTTCAAGTCTGCAGTCTTTGCTTGTGTCTGCAGACTTGTGAATCCGAATCCTCACAGCGCACACAGTGCGCACAGTCAGGATTCTTCGATGCTGGTGTGGCGCCCCTGAGGGTTCAGTCGCCACAGGGGTACTGCACCTCAGAACGAGGTGTGGTATCTCCTCTCCCAGTTAAGGATGGAGTACCACACAGGACCCCTACCACACACTCAACACTACACCACTCCAGTTCTGAAGGGGGCCTAAAGCACCATAGTGCTGCCCCAGGCCTGAATGGAGGAGTTGGGGGGAACCAAGTAGTGAGTGAGGCTGGAGGAAGCACTTTACTTAAGCACTTAATTAGAATCATATATAACTGGAGGCCATCTTAATAACCGGGTCTTTGGTCTTGGGTCCTGGGGACGGCAGGTCAGCACAAGGCTGCAGCCTGCTGAAGGGTCCACGGTTCACGGTCTCAGGCCTCGAGACGGGGGATTGGGGCAGAGTTATAATCGGCTCTGTCCCCGGTCAGAGTCCAACCAAGAAGGCCCAGGAGGGGAGCAGAAGAGATAGGCTCCACAGGCGAAAGGATCTCAGGGGGTGCGGACGGAGCGGAGTCGCCACCTGCATACCTTATTCTGGCCCAGCCAGAGAGACCCTGCTGCAAGAGGGGGGACAGGTACCCGATTATCTGACTTTGCACTTCACGTCTCTGTCGGAAAAGTCCGGAGGCTTATGTGGATCCCAGGGGGATACGGACGGAGCGGAGTCGCCACCTGTATGCCCTAATCTGAGTTTATCCAGAGGGACCCGGCCTTACGCCACGTTCTCACCACAAGTCACCAAAAAGGGCACCCAGTCGGTCCGGGAACTACACGTTACCCACAAGGGACATCGCAGTACCTGAACGGGACTCAGTGGGGGACACAAGGCAGGAGAAGTTCAACAGGAGAGGAACAAACTAGAGCGGGGGTCCTGTCAAGTGCTCCTGAACTACCTAGAGTGTGCTGAACCCCACCCTGTCGGCCGCAGATCGCCGTGTGACAGCAGAGAGAAGCTCTGAGCTGAGAAAACACTACCGTGAGTAAAGACTTGGATGACTTCAATTACTACCTCTGTACGTTCTTTCCTCTGTGGCTCTGCACCCGCAAACGCTCTATTCTGCATCCTTCTCTTACACTGCCCTGAGGCCCGGCTCCACCTGTGGGGAGCTGCACCAACTAAGCTGCCTGAACACCGGCCTCAGAGGACTGTCGCAGCGCTGGTGATCCTCACCAGACACCACGGGTGGCGTCACGAACATTCCCCTATCCCATATAACTTTCCCCTTTCTTTTTAAGAGTGACCCAAGGGTACGGGCCCGGGAGCCGGCCACCGCGACATCCCACGAGATCAGGCAACAATAAGGCCCGGGCGCCGAGTCGTCCCTATCCCCTGGGCGCGTCACTGGCGCCAGGAGCGAGTGGTCATGTGTCCGCAAATATGCAATCTGCATACTTCCGGACACATTCCGACTAGACCTGTCCAGCCTTGCTCAATACACTTATATTGAGCAAGAACGTGGAAGTCTAGTCGGCACGTCACCGCTCCAAGTGCCAGCACTAGAGAATCCTGACAGTGCGCAGACTGCGAGGATTCACAAGTCTGAAGTCACATAAAGTTTGAACATTGAAATTAAAACTCCAAGAAGGAACGTTTGTGGAATTATGGAAATCACAGGATGGATAGATATGTAAAAGAAGCACTCCTCCTCCTCCCATCAAAGTTTCTATCCTCTTGATATTCTCTTGTAAAAGAGATGAATTAGCTGGGTACAAAGGCAAAATGAGCAATTGTAATTACACAGTGCTCTATAATATGATGACGGCAATATATTAAGAGGATAAAAACTTTGATGGGAGGACGAGTGCTTCTTTTTTAAGGATGAAAAAAATAGAAACAAAATTTTCAAAATGGATTTATTCAGTATTGAGTAAGTGCCCTATGCGCAGAAATCCCCGCACTTACACGCCTTGGCTGCTATCAATTGAGTGTATGATGTTTCAGTTTCATGTACATAAGATCAGGAGACCTCTTTAAGCATTTTTAGAAGTATTTCCAATTAATACACTAGTTTGGTTACAAAAGAAGAAATGCAATGTAATAAACATGACTTCTTCCTTCCAAAAACAGTGCCCCTCTTGTCCATAGGTTAGGTTTAGTATTGCAGTTCAGACCCTTTAGACCACATCAGCATTACCACGGAGAAGAATGGCACTGTTTGGGCAGGGTCACACCAATGTATTTTCTCATCCGAGAACATCGAGCCAATTATGATCACAGTATAATCAGTGTGTGATTATAGTGTGATCCAATTTTTCGAAAAAAATGTTCTCCATCTTCTCCATTCTGTCAGTCTGTGAAAATTGGACTGCGCTTGGATGTCATCAGAGTGAAGTCCGATGTTTTCCACTGACTCATTGACTTGCATTGCTGAGTACGGTCCGAATATTGTATGCAAATTGAGCATGTTGCGATTTTGTCCAAGGAAAAAATCAGACATGTGCATGGCCCCATAGAATAACATTGATCTGAGTGCGATCCGATGTTTTATCAGATCACACTGGGACCAAAACTACAGTCGTCCGTTCAAGCCTGTTCTGGTAAAATCAGCTATGTATTTTTTTTTACATTTTATACTGCAAACATTTTTGGTCGCTGCTGCGGCCAGTGATTGACTGCACATGTCATAGATATTTCCAGATGGATTGGAAAGTACTGAGACTGGCAAGGATTCTTGGAAGTTTTCGGAAGGAAGGAGTCATAAATGGGTAAAGTGAGTATTACTTCTTTTATTGCTTTACACCGCTTTTTTTTTGTTAAATATTACGCTTGTAGTGAATCCCTTTTAGGGCCACTGTCTTCCATGTTAACCTCACTTGTTTACAGGGAACACCATTTTCTCACCTTACAGTATATTTACAGACAGCAACTAGGGTCAGATTGGATCCAGCAGCGTCACCCAGATGTTCCTCTGGCTGTACTGATCTTTAGGGCTGTCTGCAGGTCAGTGTCAAGGTCACAGATCAGGCGGAAGTCACTTGCTAATATAGTGTCAGCTAACAAGATGTGTGCAGTGCAAAGACAGTGCCCGTCTCCTGCAATCGCTGACCTCACCCTGGGGGAGAAGGGTATCAGCATTATTGGAAAGCTGCCACTTTTGCAGCTGATGGAAGCGTCTGATAACAGCTAAAGACTCTTTGATTGTGGCGAAGGAGGCAGCACTGAAGGAAGTTCATTTACTGACCCCGTTACAGCAAGAATATTGATGCTGTGGATTTTCGCACTTGATTAATTCTTCCTATCCCCACCCATCCTTGTAATATTGATGATACGTTAGTATAGAAAACTGTCCCCAGGTTCCCAGGTCTTAGAAAAGTCTCTATTGTCTTATTACCGACTTAACGTTTCACATTTCTTTTTCCAATTACTAGTCGTAATCAGAAATATATAAAGAGCGATGGCTGATTTGTGGGTTAACACTTTATTTCCCCCAACAGGGAAGTGTAGAGAAAGCCCCAGGTAGGATAGGAGACCAACCCAAGGCCGGAGACTTGAATTTTGAGCAAAACTAGAAGTCTCCGAGATGAAGCTAATTTGCCAGCTGACAATAAAATGATGTAATAATTATCAGGATTATCGTTTATACCTTCAGGAGGAAATATGAGCTTATTCACCTTGTTTCTAACCTGAATCCTTGTGAGCTCATTTAGGCTAATCTGTATCCATTTTGTTTGAACATCTTTAGATTGATTTATGACAATCTCACACCTTCCTCATCGAGGACATAGCTAAAAAAAAGAAAGAAATCAAGACAATTTGCACTCTGGTAGAATAACACCAAAGCTTTGCTGCAAAACAGTCTCGGAGACAAGGATAATAATAACAATTATTGGCCAAAAATATGAAACGTCAACACAATTATGGCCCCACATGAGCGCTGCGTGACATGGACGCTGTATGGCACTGAGGATTGTGATCTGAGAACTCCATGGGAGAGTTGGAAAGGAAGCAGTAAGGAATCACTTCTATTATTTTACACCATTCTTTTAAGTGGCCGGAGAAGCCCTTTAAGGGGCCACGTTTTCGTTTCTCACCTTATTTATAGGCTGCAGCTATGGCCAGGTTTGAAGCAACAACGTCACCCGGATGCTGCTCTGGTGTTTTATTGATTTCAGACATCTATAATCTTTAGGGCTGTCTGAAGGTCAGTGTCAAGGTCACCGATCAAGATGAAGCCACTTTCTGCTGGCTAAAAAGATGTGGCTCATTTAAGTAGCATAGCCTGCCCCCTTCTTACCTAGTGAATGGAGCTAATATGCCAGCCCCTTATATACACAGCACAAGTAACGTGCACTGCAGACATAGGAAACGTTGCCTTGTGGAGCCAATCAGCCAGCCCCCTTCATACAAAGCATAGATAATGTGCAGGCATAGGGAATACAGCCTTGTGGAGATAATCAGCCAGCCCCCTTCATACAAAGCATAGATAATGTGCAGGCATAGGGAATACAGCCTTGTGGAGATAATCAGCCAGCCCCCTTCATACAACGCATAGATAATGTGCAGACATAGGAAACGTTGCCTTGTGGAGCCAATCAGCCAGCCCCCTTCATACAAAGCATAGATAATGTGCAGGCATAGGGAATACAGCCTTGTGGAGATAATCAGCCAGCCCCCTTCATACAACGCAAAGATAATGTGCAGGCATAGGGAATACAGCCTTGTGGAGATAATCAGCCAGCCCCCTTCATACAAAGCATAGATAATGTGCAGGCATAGGGAATACAGCCTTGTGGAGATAATCAGCCAGCCCCCTTCATACAACGCATAGATAATGTGCAGGCATAGGGAATACAGCCTTGTGGAGATAATCAGCCAGCCCCCTTCATACAAAGCATAGATAATGTGCAGGCATAGGGAATACAGCCTTGTGGAGATAATCAGCCAGCCCCCTTCATACAAAGCATAGATAATGTGCAGGCATAGGGAATACAGCCTTGTGGAGATAATCAGCCAGCCCCCTTCATACAAAGCATAGATAATGTGCAGGCACAGGGAATACAGCCTTGTGGAGATAATCAGCCAGCCCCCTTCATACAAAGCATAGATAATGTGCAGGCATAGGGAATACAGCCTTGTGGAGATAATCAGCCAGCCCCCTTCATACAACGCATAGATAATGTGCAGGCATAGGGAATACAGCCTTGTGGAGATAATCAGCCAGCCCCCTTCATACAAAGCATAGATAATGTGCAGACATAGGGAATACAGCCTTGTGGAGATAATCAGCCAGCCCCCTTCATACAAAGCATAGATAATGTGCAGGCATAGGGAATACAGCCTTGTGGAGTCAATCAGCCAGCCCCCTTCATACAAAGCACAGATGATGTGCAGGCATAGGGAATACAGCCTTGTGGAGATAATCAACCAGCCCCCTTCATACAAAGCACAGATAATGTGCAGGCATAGGGAATACAGCCTTGTGGAGTCAATCAGCCAGCCCCCTTCATACAAAGCATAGATAATGTGCAGGCATAGAGAATACAGCCTTGTGGAGATAATCAGCCAGCCCCCTTCATACAAAGCATAGATAATGTGCACGCATAGGGAATACAGCCTTGTGGAGTCAATCAGCCAGCCCCCTTCATACAAAGCACAGATGATGTGCAGGCATAGGGAATACAGCCTTGTGGAGTCAATCAGCCAGCCCCCTTCATACAAAGCATAGATAATGTGCAGGCATAGAGAATACAGCCTTGTGGAGATAATCAGCCAGCCCCCTTTATACAAAGCATAGATAATGTGCAGGCATAGGGAATACAGCCTTGTGGAGATAATCAGCCAGCCCCCTTCATACAACGCATAGATAATGTGCAGGCATAGGGAATACAGCCTTGTGGAGATAATCAGCCAGCCCCCTTCATACAACGCATAGATAATGTGCAGGCATAGGGAATACAGCCTTGTGGAGATAATCAGCCAGCCCCCTTCATACAAAGCATAGATAATGTGCAGGCATAGCGAATACAGCCTTGTGGAGATAATCAGCCAGCCCCCTTCATACAAAGCATAGATAATGTGCAGGCATAGGGAATACAGCCTTGTGGAGATAATCAGCCAGCCCCCTTCATACAAAGCATAGATAATGTGCAGGCATAGGGAATACAGCCTTGTGGAGATAATCAGCCAGCCCCCTTCATACAACGCATAGATAATGTGCAGGCATAGGGAATACAGCCTTGTGGAGATAATCAGCCAGCCCCCTTCATACAAAGCATAGATAATGTGCAGACATAGGGAATACAGCCTTGTGGAGATAATCAGCCAGCCCCCTTCATACAAAGCATAGATAATGTGCAGGCATAGGGAATACAGCCTTGTGGAGTCAATCAGCCAGCCCCCTTCATACAAAGCACAGATGATGTGCAGGCATAGGGAATACAGCCTTGTGGAGATAATCAGCCAGCCCCCTTCATACAAAGCATAGATAATGTGCACGCATAGGGAATACAGCCTTGTGGAGTCAATCAGCCAGCCCCCTTCATACAAAGCACAGATGATGTGCAGGCATAGGGAATACAGCCTTGTGGAGATAATCAGCCAGCCCCCTTCATACAAAGCACAGATAATGTGCAGGCATAGGGAATACAGCCTTGTGGAGTCAATCAGCCAGCCCCCTTCATACAAAGCATAGATAATGTGCAGGCATAGAGAATACAGCCTTGTGGAGATAATCAGCCAGCCCCCTTTATACAAAGCATAGATAATGTGCAGGCATAGGGAATACAGCCTTGTGGAGATAATCAGCCAGCCCCCTTCATACAACGCATAGATAATGTGCAGGCATAGGGAATACAGCCTTGTGGAGATAATCAGCCAGCCCCCTTCATACAACGCATAGATAATGTGCAGGCATAGGGAATACAGCCTTGTGGAGATAATCAGCCAGCCCCCTTCATACAAAGCATAGATAATGTGCAGGCATAGCGAATACAGCCTTGTGGAGATAATCAGCCAGCCCCCTTCATACAAAGCATAGATAATGTGCAGGCATAGGGAATACAGCCTTGTGGAGTCAATCAGCCAGCCCCCTTCATACAAAGCACAGATGATGTGCAGGCATAGGGAATACAGCCTTGTGGAGATAATCAGCCAGCCCCCTTCATACAAAGCACAGATGATGTGCAGGCATAGGGAATACAGCCTTGTGGAGATAATCAGCCAGCCCCCTTCATACAACGCATAGATAATGTGCAGACATAGGGAATACAGCCTTGTGGAGATAATCAGCCAGCCCCCTTCATACAACGCATAGATAATGTGCAGGCATAGGGAATACAGCCTTGTGGAGTCAATCAGCCAGCCCCCTTCATACAAAGCACAGATAACATGCAGGAATAAGAAATGTTGTCTTTTATGTGTAGAAGTGAACCTGCTGGGATCCAGGACAGGAGGGGATATCTGAAGATTGGGTACCTTGTATAATTGTAGTACATTGTATAAATTACTATTTTAAGCACATTTCATTCCACCTACAACAGTTTAGAAATATAATGTAACAATTAGGCCATGACCCCACTATCAGTATTTGGTCAGTGTTCGGTCAGTATTTGGTCTTTTTTTTCAGGAGTGAGAGCCAAAACCACCAGGTGAGGAACAATCAGAGAAAAGGTATAATAGAAACAAGTCACCAATTCTGCATTTATCACCCACTCCTGGTTTTGGCTCCCACTCCTGAGAAAAAATACTGACCAAACACTGACCAAATACTGATAGTGGGACCGTGGCCTTACAGTGATGACTTAGACTTGCATACCAAGGGCAATGTGTAATTCCCACATGGATCATCTTTTCTTGTAGCCTTGTAGCTCCTTTGCTATTCTTCCTGCAAATTTTGGAATAAATTCATGACTAGTTCATGCCACTAAGGGTTTGTGCACACGTTACAGTTTTCTCACTTTTTTTTCTGGCAAGATTTGACACAAAACCTGAACAATTTTCTAGTGGCAGCAAAGTGAATGAGAATCCGGAAATCTCATGCATACGTTGCTTATTTTTTCCTTGCAGATTTAGGCTATGTTTACACATCATGTTTTTTTTTGTGTCACAAATCTGCAGCAAAACTTTATCTTCAGGGGCATTTTGTTCAGTATTTTTCTTGCAGTTTTAGTGCTTTTTTTATGCGTTTTTGGTGCGTTTTTTTTCAGTGTTTTTTTCACTGTCCTTCTGTCTCTATTTATGCATGTACATAAAGTTCTGTGAAAAAAAGAACCCCATTCTATTTTGCCATCAAAAATACTGAAAAAAAGCTGATGCAAATTTTGGTGCGTTTTTCCAGTGATTTTTCCCCACCCATTACTTCCTATGGGTGAAAAAATGCTGAGAAAACGCTGAAAGAAGTGACATGCTCTATTTTCCAAAAAAGGCTACAAGGCACAAAATGCAAAAGGCAGCTGAAAATTATCATAAAAATCTGCAGCAAAAAACGCTGAAAAAAAAACATGTGTGAACATAGCCTTAGGCTATGTTCACACATTGCGTTTTTTTTAAGCAAATTAAAAGCTGCGTTTTACAGTACAAGCAAAAGCTATGAGATTTCAGAAATCGCATGCACACACATTGTTTTTTTTCGTGACTGAATTGGAAAACTGCTGCACTTTTGAAAACTGCAGCATGTTACTCCTTTCAACATTTTTGCAGTGTTTTTTCCACCCATAGAAAGCAATGAGTATGTGCAAAAATGCAGCAAAAATGGAGCAAAGACGCAGGTATCAGGTTTTGCAGCATTTTTGGTGCAGAAAACTCAGGGACAACAGGCCCTAAACTGTATTAGGTTAAGTGCACATGTAGCATTTTTGATGCATTTTCGCGGCGGTTTTTCCGCTCCTGTCAGTGTACATTGCTGTCTTCTACAGCAGTGACGTCAATGATTGCTGATGTCACTGCTGTAGAAGTGACCCGGATCGCCGAGGGACAATCTGGATTGCGTCGTGACGGCTGACAAGTGAGTGATATGGTTGTTTTTTTATTTTTATTTCAGATCAAGGGATTCGGGGACTGGGCGTGCAATAAAAAAAATATTAAAACCGTGTGTCATTTTATTTCAATAAAATACTTTATTCTGGCTGTGTCTTTTATTGAAAAAGCGGTGAAAACTTTACTATGTTACTAACCTGGGATTCATGTCAGCCGCCAATACAAGGCTGACATGAACCCCAACCCCATTACCCCCTGCCACCGCCACAGGGCAGTGGGAAGAGCGGAAGCTAAGCGCCAGACTTGGCGCATCCTATGGATGCACCAGTTCTGGGACTGCTGAGCGGTGATATTATTAGCCGCGGAGGGGGCCAGGATCCATGGCCCCTTCCCTGGCTATTAATATCAGCCCGCAGCTGTCTGTTTAACCTTTTCTGGTTAGATTTTATTGGGGGACCCTATGTCGTTCCTTTTCAAATAACTTTATTTAGCTCCAAAAAGTATTCATTGATGTACAAAAACGCATTAAAAATGCTTAAAAAAAAGCATAAAAAAGCGTCAAAATCGCGGCAAAATGCACATTTTTTTTCTCCAGCGTTTTTCTTGCCAAGGAGATGCAGAGACGCTGCAGATATTTTTGCTTCAAATCCTGAACGTGCGCACACAGCCTTAGTATGCACAAGAGACAAATGTACCTGAAAAACTCAGAAAAAAAAAGCAGCAAAAACTGAGGCAAAAATGCAGCAAAATCTACTTTTTTGAGCAGATTCTCTGCTACCAAGACAGCAGGAAAAAAATGCAGCAAAAACGCAACGTGTGCTGCAGATTTCACCTATACTAATGAATAAGAGAAACTACAACAAAAATGTATGTAAAAACCTCTGCAAAAACGCGGTTATTTTACACAGTGTTTTTAGATGCAGCAATAGTGGAAAAATTTCTTCTGCAAATACTTAACATTTGCACATACCCTCAGGGGCATGCTCCTACAGTTTGACATTGTCCAATCAGTACTTGTTTTGCAATAAAAAATGGTAACACCCAGTTGCAATTTATTCATAAATCTCTTAGATGGACGGATGACGCAATGCAGAGTGCTAAAGAAAAATGCTCCAGCCAGGATTATTATTTTATAGGAAATACAATTATTTACTAAAACAGATGTGTCAGGGATGATGAGAGATCCTCGGTAACAAAGCTATTGTTCCACGCCACATCTCATCTTATTCCTCATCCTCCCATGACTTTTGTCTTCGGTTGCATTAGTCAACACTTAGAAAGCTACATAAAGTTATTAAGCACTTTTTGCAATTGTGTGCTGGCACGGGGGCTCGTCTGCATAGTTAATGGAAATGTTACTGAAATCAGCGCTGTTTGGAAAGATATTTGAATAGGAAGACCTTCAAGTTTCTGGCAATAAGGTCTTAATTTCCTGTCATACATATTTTAAATGAAGCATCTACAAATGGTCTGGAGTGAGTGAGAGAAAGGGTGGGGTGCGCTGATGGGAAACCGAGTCGGTCTGCCCTATCCCTTTAATTCTGGCAGGCTCGTTCCGTCCGACAAGAGGTATCACCGTTCCCCTGCGCTGATTTGAATATGTAAATATTCTCCTGTGCTCTCCAAAAGCTGATAATATATAGTATTTTGTTCCCTACTTTATCCGGAGGAGATTATTATTTTTTTTAACCCAAATTATTTTGCATTGTTAATATTTAAATCCACATTAAATCCAGATTAGCGCTGGGGAGATATGACAAGATATTTACACGAAACAAAAAAACATCAAATTACTGCAGTCAACTCATTCGGAGAAATCCTTTTGTGTGGTGGCAGCGGCGGCGTCCGCTCAGATGGGTTAAAAGGACGGCACGCTGTAGCAGTGTCCACACCTCACACCATCACCCTCCCCTGTGCTATGCAACATCCATCACCGGAATTAATAACACAGATAAATCCAAAATAAATCAGGATTAGCGTGAACTGCATCTTGGGGTTTAGGAAAATGAAAGGATAAAGAATTCTGCTGCTTAACGCTATCACTGCTGGCTGGAGGGGCGAAATGTGTTAATACCGTCCAGGTGAAGCGTCTTCGATCTTCTATAGCTGATGTCACCACATATTCCCTCCGCTGGGCATGTTTTCCAGATATCACTTTAGCAATTACTAGAGTCAATATAGGTGATGTAGAATAAGGCTAGGACTATATGGTAACTTTGGTTGCAAGACATTAAAGGAACCTGTCACGTTGTACATGGAGTCCGATCTGTGGACAGCACGGTATAGAGAAGGAGACGTTGAGCACAATGATATATAGGTTTGTTTGAAAAAATTCAGTATATCTTGTAATATATTCATTGTGATCCAATGGCAGCACAGTGGCTCAGTGGTTGGCACTGCAGCCTTGCAGCGCTGGGGTCCTGGGTTCAAATCCCACCAAGGACATCAGCAAGGAGTTTGTATGTTCTCCCCGTGTTTGTGTGAGCTTCCTCCCACACTCCAAAGACATACTGATAGGGAATGTAGATTGTAAGCTCCAATGGGGACAGTGCTGATAATGTCTGTAGATTGTCTGAATTGTAAAGTGCTGCAGAATATGTTGGTGCTATATAAATAAAAATATTATTATTATTAGAGTCCAGTGGGTTGTCCTACTAATGATTGACAGCTATCTGCATGCACAATCATACAGGGAAGACAGTCAATCACTGAATAGAACTCTTATGCATACAAAAAATGTGACTTCCTCATCCTTATGGTCAACTTAACACATTTTCAAGGTGACCAGATTAAATTGAGGCGTGGAGTAGACCTGTACCCAATAATAGTGGCGTCTTTGGTGCTGAAGATCTGGGGCAGTGAGCATGCCATTGACTTTTGGAAGAGTGCCCTGGACTTCTGACTCCAGTCGAGTGCCCCTTTGAACTGTTTCTTCATCAATATGAGCCATATAAGCCCTGCCGCACCACTCTCTTTCTGAAGGCTGTAGGCCTATGGCTTACAGAACGTCAGCGTCCTGGTTCAGGCAGCGTAATGAGTAAACTTTATTTTTTTGCCAAGGTTAGCACAAAGGTGGCATTATAACTTTTGGAATTGGTACCATTACTTTTTAAAGTTCACTAAGGTGGGCATTAATACTTTCTAAAGGAGCCATTATTTATTTTACGGCAGCGCTCAATAGGTATTAGTATTGGATTAAGGCTCTTTCAGACATCCATGATCATTGGTCCGATTTTAGATCGCAATGTAGGGACTGGCCGGGCGTCCCCGGAGCCAAGCGTGACAGCCTTATAGACATAAATGAAACTGTTACGCTCATGTAAAGTGACCGCAGGTGGTAGCCATGGCTGAGCTGCTGCTCCAGATCGCCCCGGCACTTTACAGGAAAATCGTGTCCCAGTCCCAATGTGCTATCATTTGTGGGGTTGATCACACTCACTTGTAGGCTGCAGGCCTTTGCTTTCTCCAGGCTTCCATCTTCCGGAGCCACCGCACATAACTCAGGGGACACCCAGTTCGTTTCAACAAGCAAAAGTTTACTGAACAGTTAAAATTCATCAGATTTTAACATACATGATTGGGCACAACACTACTTATTCTTTGTTTCCTTAGTACAGCACACCCTCAGCATCGCTATCCATTCCTCCTGGACTATCCCCACTTCACTGGCTCCCTCAGCCCCTGGGATTTCTCGTCCAGTCCCGCAGTCAAATTGGGATCCTTTACCTTCCATTCTCACTATTCCATGTCCATCGTCCCCTGTATGCCAGCCGATAAGGCACTCTCCATAATACCCATACCGAGCTCTAAACTCCGGCTGTTGCAGGAATGTCTGCAAGGGATTCTAGTAAGGCCTCCCACTGCCATGAACGATATATACTTACTGAATGTAGCAGCCCACTGCACTTGAACTTGACCTTGATTACTGTACTTCCCTATCTGACCAATTATAGTATCTGCTTTTCACTAGCATTAACTCCTGCCCACTGTGGGCTAGTCCCAAACATTAACTGTATCTTATCCTATACCTTCAGCTAACTTCAATTACTATCCTATAACAGTATGTACTTAGCCTATTTGTAACGGGTCTGGGAGGCGGAACCTCTGGGCTACTATACAAGGGGGCGGTCCTTGTAAGGGAGCGGGTGGCGACCAGGCAGGCAGTCACAGCAGGTGACCGGGACAGTCTCTAGAAGAACGGGTAGGAGGTCACGGCAAGTGACCGGGGCAGTCTCTGGATGAACGGGCAGATGGTCACGGCAAGTGACCGGGGCAGTCTCTGGGTGAACGGGCAGATGGTCACGGCAAGTGACCGGGGCAGTCTCTGGGTGAAAGGGCAGATGGTCACGGCAAGTGACCGGGGCAGTCTCTGGGTGAACGGGCAGATGGTCACGGCAAGTGACCGGGGCAGTCTCTGGGTGAACGGGCAGATGGTCACGGCAAGTGACCGGGGCAGTCTCTGGGTGAACGGGCAGATGGTCACGGCAAGTGACCGGGGCAGTCTCTGGGTAAAGGGTTGGTACGACCTGTGGCGGCTGATGGTAGACGTGAGCTCCCAGGTGAGCAGGCGAGAGTCTCTGGATAAACGGGTGGTCACAGAATGTGACGGCGGAGCCTCCAGGAAGACCAACAGACAGGCGGCAGATGAGCGCTCCCAGGTGAGCGGGCAGAAGTCTCTGGACAGGCGGGTGGTCACAGCACGTGACGGCAGAGCCTCCAGGTAGGCTAGCAGACAGGCGGCAGATGAGCGCTCCCAGGTGAGCGGGCAGGAGTCACTGGACAGGCAGGTGGTCACAGCACGTGACGGCAGAGCCTCCAGGTAGGCTAGCAGGCAGGTAGCTGATGTGCGCTCCCAGGTGAGCGGGCAAGCTGGTCCATAGACAGACTGACAAGAGTTGGAAGGCAGACCGTCGGACCTCAGGCAATCAGGCAGGTAGTTGATGTGCGCTCCCAGGTGAGCGGGCAAGCTGGTCCTTAGACAGACTGACAGGAGTAGTAAGGCAGGCCGTCGGACCTCAGGCTAGCAGGCAGGTAGCAGAATATCAGGCAGGAATAAGACAGCAGGCTGGCAGGAATCTGGCAGGTATCTGGCAGGTAACTGGCAACGGGACCTGAGGGCTGAAGCAGAGTAGTGAACAGTGCAACAACATTGCTCGGGCACCTCCATTTTGGAGGAGGTGCCTTATATATGGTGAAGTCCTCCGGCCATTGGCCGGGGACTCCTTAGGACGGCGCGCGCGGCCCCTTTAAGAGGGAGGGAGCGCGCGCGCGCCCTAAGCACAGTGGCCGGGAAGGAGCGCGCGCTGCCAGCAGAGCGGGAGGAGGACGCCGGGCTCGGAGCAGAGAGGTGAGGGGAACAGCGTCCCTGCCTAGCAGAGGGCAGGGACGCCGACGCTACACTATTGTCCTTATCTTATGTCCTAGATCCTAATCTATATCTTACCCTATATATATATATATATATATGTAAAACAAATGATATTATATACATGATGCGATTAGTATCTTCAGCGGTAGGAACACAGTAGTATAGTCCACCACTCTTACATTCCTCCCCTCTTTGAACATGGTTGTCCTCGACCATTCTGGAACGTGCAAGGCACAAACTTACATAAAACACATATAGACTAAAACCACAGTACATAGTTCACATTTCACATGACACTATATATATATATATATATATATATATATATACAGTACAGACCAAAAGTTTGGACACACCTTCTCATTTAAAGATTTTTCTGTATTTTCATCACACTGAAGGCGTCAAAACTATGAATTAACACATGAGGAATTATATACTTAACAAAAAAGTGTGAAACAACTGAAAATATGTCTTATATTCTAGGTTCTTCAAAGTAGCCACCTTTTGCTTTGATGACTGCTTTGCACACTCTTGGAATTCTCTTGATGAGCTTCAAGAGGTAGTCACCGGAAATGGTCTTCCAACAATCTTGAAGGAGTTCCCAGAGATGCTTAGCACTTGTTGGCCCTTTTGCCTTCATTCTGCAGTCCAGCTCACCCCAAACCATCTCGATTAGGTTCAGGTCTAGTGACTGTGGAGGCCAGGTCATCTGACGTAGCACCCCATCACTCTCCCTCTTGGTCAAATAGCCCTTACACAGCCTGGAGGTGTGTTTGGGGTCATTGTCCTGTTGAAAAATAAATTATGGTCCAACTAAACGCAAACCGGATGGAATAGCATGCCGCTGCAAGATGCTGTGGTAGCCATGCTGGTTCAGTATGCCTTCAATTTTGAATAAATCCCCAACATTGTCACCAGCAAAGCACCCCCACACCATCACACCTCCTCCTCCATGCTTCACGGTGGGAACCAGGCATGTAGAGTCCATCCGTTCACAAGATCTCAAATTTGGACTCATCAGACCAAAGCTCAGATTTCCACTGGTCTAATGTCCATTCCTTGTGTTCTTTAGCCCAAACAAGTCTCTTCTGCTTGTAGCCTGTCCTTAGCAGTGGTTTCCTAGCAGCTATTTTACCATGAAGGTCTGCTGCACAAAGTCTCCTTTTAACAGTTGTTGAAGAGATGTGTCTGCTGCTATAACTCTCTGTGGCATTGACCTGGTCTCTAATCTGAGCTGCTGTTAACCTGCGATTTCTGAGGCTGGTAACTTGGATAAACTTATCCTCAGAAGCAGAGGTGACTCTTGGTCTTTCTTTCCTGGGGCGGTCCTCATGTGAGCCAGTTTCTTTGTAGCGCTTGATGGTTTTTGCAACAGCACTTGGGGACACTTTCAAAGTTTGCCCAATTTTTCGCACTGACTGACCTTCATTTCTTAAAGTAATGATGGCCACTCGTTTTTCTTTACTTAGCTGCTTTTTTCTTGCCATAATACAAATTCTAACAGTCTGTTCAGTAGGACTATCAGCTGTGTATCCACCTGACTTCTGCACAACACAACTGATGGTCCCAATCCCATTTATAAGCCAAGAAATCCCACTTATTAAACCTGACAGGGCACACCTGTGAAGTGAAAACCATTTCCGGTGACTACCTCTTGAAGCTCATCAAGAGAATGCCAAGAGTGTGCAAAGCAGTCATCAAAGCAAAAGGTGGCTACTTTGAAGAACCTAGAATATAAGACATATTTTCAGTTGTTTCATACTTTTTTGTTAAGTATATAATTCCACATGTGTTAATTCATAGTTTTGATGCCTTCAGTGTGAATGTACAATTTTCATAGTCATGAAAATACAGAAAAATCTTTAAATGAGAAGGTGTGTCCAAACTCTTGGTCTGTACTGTATATATACACACACACGTATATATATATATATATATATATATATATATACATATATATATATATATATATATACATATATATATGAAACGCATTACATTATCCACATGACGTGATTGGTGTCTTCATGGTTAGGAACACTGAAGTACAGTCCTCCACTCTTGCACTTGGGTCGGAAGATGCGCATTAAGTCTGTGCATTGCGTTCCGATATCGGACCAATGATCACAGATGTCTGAAGAGCCCTGAGGGTGTGAAATATTTGCATTGCCTCAAGTGCTGCAACCCACTGCATGCAGTTCTGTATGAGTTCCACCTGGTACTTTGTACAGGTAAAGTATGATTTATAATATATTTTCTTGTCAGCAGTTTAAGAGAGAACATTTTTAAGTTAGGAGCTCCATTTGCAAGGATGCAATTTTTTAGTCTTCGTTGACTTCTATGGGGAAATCTGGCACACGGAGTACAAAACAACCCTCTGTAAAACATGTTGTCACGCGGAGCTCTGGAAACCTCCAGCAGGTAGCAAAAAACACCATACTAACACCATACTAAAACAACACAGAGCATCTACTGAGCCCTAATGAAGCTGTGTGCATGAGGCCAAAGTGATGCATCACCCGTTTTCTACCCGTTAACTCCTGTGTATTTAAAATGTACCATTTATCTGGATAGCTGCGCACGGTAGACATTTTCCCAGGTCACATTTTGTAGAACATACAAGCGCTCCAGTGGTGGGGCGACAGCATCTGAATGATTATTAACACGAGACTCCACAGTAAAACAAGCCGCTCTGTTACTAATGAGGCCACTGCTCAGCAGCCTTTCATTTATTTTTTGAAGTTTGCACATTATATTCTTACATTCTCCATATGGACCCAGAAAAAAGGAAAGGAACCGCCCTCTGTCACCAGTCCACATATTTAATCCATGTGCTTATGTCAAACTTAATTACAGTGTGTTTCGGGGAAAAAGAAAATAACAAGTAAGTCCTGCAAGGGCAGAAATAAAAGAGTTGCTGTAATAAGTGTAATTCTGTCAAAGCCGTTAGTTGCAAATAGAAGTCCGAAACATTAGAGATGTAACCATGGTCTACTGCTTTATAGAACGATTAGTTGAGAAAGTCGATATAATTAAAAGTTTACATATCCAAGGAAGACCACTGTAAACTCCGACAGACTTTTCTTCTCCAAGAGAAATTGACCTGATTTACAAAACAGCAAAAACCAATAGTAACAGGGTAGAAAATGTCACATATATGATTGCAAATATAAACCAATTCAATGTTACTTTTGGCCTGTCAAACTAGACAGAGGGACAGCGAAGCCCCAGAAGTAGGAGAAGTCTACACTTTGCCCAGACCAAAATGTAACTTGGTTATGAATTTTGGTCTATGAATAACTGTCAAAACAATTGCTTTTTATACGAAAGCAGGCCAGGGATCAACTAATCACCACATCTAAGACTTCTACCTTATCACCCCATATGGATGGACTAGCTGTAATTAAAGTAACAGTTTTGGCTCCACCACCTGAGCTCACTATCATGACTATCCTGTGAAAAGACTGGTTCATTCAATAAGGCTAGCCATAGACATAAGACAATCATTCCTCCAGACCCTTGCCCCAAACTCTTGCACACTTGGCTTGGTCAAACGTGGAGAGGGGAGCAAGCTGCTTCAAAACAAGTCTGGTGGCACTTAATCTCCCCTAAGAACAAAAGGTTTGGGCATGTTGAAAACCAACTCCCCATCATCTGCTGGGGAGGTTTAGGAGGACCTCATACACATTAGTTGGTTGGCAGGTTCAGGGTGACATTAATCCAATGAATACATATGAGAAACCTCCCAGAAAGACCACTTAATTGAAAAGAGTACCCCATTATCCAGAACAGAAGATATGCATAACATGTCACGTTACCCCCTGGATACCGGTCAGATGCCTCTCACCCAATCAAACCAGATCTCACACTTTACACTGATGAGGGGCAGTACCCCGAAACACAGTGTTTGCAAATTAAGATTCTGGTTCTGGCTTTTATCCTAAGTCTTGTGACAAGGCTCATTAGAGAGTTGATATTGACTTTTAGGATTGTTACTTCCTATAGGTGGCACCAGAGTCCTAGTCCTCTCCCTCTCTGAAGAGACAATTTGCATATTTCCCAGAGGAGCATTGAGGCTTAAAAGTCTCCTCACCTTGACATACTTAACATGTCACTCTCCGCAAGGAGAAATATTGCCCCATGGATATCGGTCAGATGCCTCTCACCCAGCCAAACCAGATCTCACACTTTGCACTGATGTGTGGCAATACCCCGAAACACAGTGTCTGCAAATTGAGATTCTGGCTTTTCTTCTAAGTCATGTGACAAGGCTTAATAGAGAGTTGATATTGACTTTTAGGATTTCTACTTCCTATAGGTGGCACTAGAGTTCTAGTCCTCTTCCTCTCTGAAGAGCCAATTTGCATAGTTCCAATAGATATTATATGCATTGGTCATCCTCTTCTTTGACAGGAAGACCACTTTTCAATGTAATTTTGGGTGGTCATTAGAGATGATCGAATCTTTTGAAATTCAAATTCGCCAGCTTCTGACAATTTTTCCAAAATATAAATTGGCTGTGAATCACCGGTACTCCAATTGCCTTAACGATGAGTCTTAGGTCTCCTCGGACTGTATTGAACCCCTTTCGTGTTCTTTGAATGCAAACACAGTCTTAGTAATGTCAAATGACCTCCACATAGAGAAAATAGCTATGGATAAATGGCTGGCAACCATGCTGAACTTTTGTTTGGTCACACACACTATTTGTACAGTATATTCAGTGTTTTTTTTTTTGCCCCCCCCCCCCCTTTTTATTACTGTAATCTGTGACATCTATTCACTAAAAAGGTTCACCCCAAAATGGTTGCCGCACTGCATTCCCTGCAGGCCAGGCGTCAGCATCCAGCGCACCCGGGCAAGTGCCGGGGCCCTGAGAAAGCGGGGGGGGGCCCATTCGCCGTCAGGCACGCGGCACGCTATGGGGCCCGTGAGTGGAGGAGTCCGATGCCAGTACCCGCAACTGGGCCCCCTCCCGCTTGCTCAGGGCACCGGCACAAAACTTACCTCTCCCCAGCCCATTCCTCCACAGGTCCTGTATCTTCCGCGTCTCCTGACTGTGACGTCTCAGGTCAAAGGGCGCGGTGATGTCTTTCCAGCTCGCCCTCTGCTGAGCCGTCGCAGTGCAGAGAGCAGGAAGACGGTGACGCTGAGGAGACAAGAGCAGAGCAGCGGCAGCAGGAGAGGTGAGGTGAGTATTTTCTTTTTTTATATGTATGGAGTCATGGGGCATTATATGGGGCCCAGCCTGCATGGAGCATTAAATGGTGCCCAGCCTGCATGGAGCATTATATGGGGCCCAGCTTGCATGGAGCATTATATGGGGCCCAGCCTGCATGGAGCATTATTTGGGGCCAAGCCTGCATGGAGCATTATATGGGGGCCCAGCCTGCATGGAGCATTATATGGGGCCCATACTGCATGGAGCATTATATGGGGTCCAGCCTACATGGAGCATTATTTGGGGCCAAGCCTGCATGGAGCATTATATGGGGGCCCAGCCTGCATGGAGCATTATATGGGGCCCATACTGCATGGAGCATTATATGGGGTCCAGCCTACATGGAGCATTATATGGGGGCCCAGCCTGCATGGAGCATTATATGGGGCCCATACTGCATGGAGCATTATATGGGGCCCAGCCTGCATGGAGCATTATATGGGGGCCCAGAATGCATGGAGCATTATACGGGGCCCATACTGCATAAAGCATTATATGCTGCCCAGCCTGCATGAAGCATTATATGGGGGCCAGTGTTCTGTATGGAGCTGCTTTATATGGGGGCCAGTATTCTGTATGGAGCATTATATGGGGCCAGTATCCTGTATGGAGCAATATATGGGGTCCATTATTCTGTATGGAGCATTATATGGGTTCCATTATTCTGTATGGAGCATTATATGGGGGCCAGTATTCTGTATGGAGCATTATATGGGGCTCATAATACTGTATGGAGGACTATACTGTCCGGTCTGCACTGTGCGCTGCGAGGATTCACCGGTTTCTGAGATATTGTAGGATTTACAAAAGATATCGCTCATGTAATGTAAAAAGTAAGTGAAATCTTTGGCATTGTACTATATATATATTTCTCTACCTTATCTTTGCATCATGAATCGTGGTATGTGTTAAAGGGGCCCACTGAGATTCTTTCGTCCAGGGCCCACGAAAACCTGGAGCTGGCGCTGATGCCTGGACTCAGCTTTTATACAGGCTACACTTTACCAAGGAATGTGTTATACTATGTGATTTAATAACTGCAAAGCTTTATTAGGAAGCAAACCCAGTCATACCCAAGGTCATGTGAGCCTTCTCTGTGTGATGCAATCTTCTGCATTATGTAAAATATCAGCCTCTATTTTTGGTAATTTGCACTAATCAAACCGAAAATTTGTTCAAAACTTTTTAAAATTTGACACAAATTTGATTTATATCAAATCAATCTACTCATCAATAGTGATTATCATAAGCCTTGAGCCTCACAAGAAGGTTTCACATTTTAGGAGAAGATAGCAAGAAAAAATAATTAGGTGGCCATCCATAGGTTTCAGGGATGCACTTGGATGGGAATTCTAGGATCAAAGAGGCCAAACTGACTTGTTCACAAGGTCAACATTTAACCCGCTTTAGGGGGCACCTCCTTCTGAAAGCAGGAGGCCAACTGATTACAACTGGTCTACCAAGACCCCATACTGTAGTCGTGAAGTTTTTGCCAACTCTTATGAAAAGTACTTTGGTTGAAACAAATGTTTCTGCCCTCGTTAGTTTGCAATCTACTGTATATACCAATCTGTATCTGTAGAAATGTTCAGTAATGCTTTACTGTCCTGTGTTTCTTCCATTAGGTTAATGAATTCATCTTTGATGTTCACATGCTCCGATCCCTCCCCTATCTTCCGCCTCTCCTCTCTTCCCAGGCTTGCTGGATACAAGTATCTTGTTTGACACAAGCAAGTTTCCAGGGAGAATTTTTCCCATGGCTCCGTCCCTCAGTTCAGTTTAGCTGCTCAGTATTTATAGCAACATGAAGTTCTTAATGGGCCAATTTGTTTTAATTTCCACTGCTTTTGTGTTTAGCTTGCCCTCAGCTGTGGGCAGCCTTTTCATTGCTTTATTGCCGGGGTGTGCTATGGGGGGAGCATGAGGAGGGGGTGCAGTACTTACAGGGATACAAGATGCACTGGGCATGGTGCAGGCTCTGCAAATTTACTGTTCGTTAAAGCTGGTTTTCTCATTGAGAAAGAAAAGGTATGCAGTGAGTGCTTGAGACAAAGACACAGAGACAGGCAGTATGCCAAGCAGGGCCCGCTGCCAAAGTACATATAACCAGGACCAGCTCATAGCAGGCAAATGAGAAACACATGTTGGGGAACACGGGCTAGTAGCTATTCACTATTGCTGACAAATCTCCAAAGAGGCCACGGCTTGGCACAGACCGCAGTCTTGGACTCAGAAACAGGTGCTAAACATGGATAAAGGGGTGGCCAAAAATGCACAGATCAATCCGACTGGGGTGTGTGGAGTTAAAGCACACTTGCCAACTTTTCTAAATCCTTTTGTAGGAGACAGCCTTCATTTGATTTACCCTCCTATTGGATAGACCACGCCCATCCCCACCCCTAAATGTGTCTCTGAATGGCGGGGCACCAAATAAAACAGGGGAAGAGTTGATCTTTGGAATTTTCAGGAAGTTTTTGCCAACTCTTCCAGGAGTCCATTAGGTCTCCTCCTTTTTTCTCGGAGCCTACTCAATGTTCTGGCTGAGCTCTCAAGTATAGAGTAAAGGGGTTGTCAAATTTTTTTTAGATGTATTTTGAAATAAAAATATATATAACTTACTAATATACTTTTTTTTTTTTTACAAAGGTGTCTCTAGTTATCAGTGTCAGCCGTTGGTCCGGTTGGCTCCACTTCTTTCTTAGAGAGTTTACTGTGTTGAGACATGAAAATGTGAACTGGCTCATTTCAATAGCGAAGCCATTCCCCTTTTCTATTACTGCCAACACACGGAGAAGGGGGCTGGCTTTGCTATTGAAATGAGCCAGCCCCATCACACACCACACTGGTTACATGCCATCTTAGCTCTTGTGTCAAGCTCAAGTGAAGCTGGAAAATAGACCGTGCTGATATCTGAAGACCGGGACACCATTCTTAATACAATTATATTAGGATTTCATTTGTATGCATTTATATTTTAATCACATCTAAAGATATTTTTTAACTGGAAGCCATTTAAGGTCAGATATTAAAAGACTGCTGGACCCAGACAGCAAAGTTTATAAAATATTCCTTTGACATCGCCCAGAACTGTGGAGAGCTTTTTGGGTGAGAGAGATGATTTTATATTGTACTCTGTAGCAGATGGGTAACCAGTGCAATGACTGGCACAGGGTGGAGGCGTCGGTGAAGCAGCTGGACTGAAATAGGACCCTGGTTGCAGCATTCAGAGAGCACAATGGCTGTATGCACTTACCAAATTTATAGTAATCAGCCACATGCAAGAGTGTGCTTAATGCAACGGGGAGCTCAGTCCATTAGAAACTAGAAGGGCATGGTGACAACTGTGATGGGAATACCGAAGGAAAATGCACTGCATATATTTAGAAATTAATATAATTTTTAGATTTCACAACGCTGGGAAACTAAGAAGCTGTAAGCCTTAGCTGCTCACCCCCCTTCCCTGAATACAGAATTGTGGAATGCTGACTCCATTGCAGAAGAGAAATGGGGAGGGCCTGGATTCCTTAGTAAGTCTTGCTGTACTTTCTTAAATATAATTAGATGCGCCTCATTAGCTCACACTGAAGGCCCTTTGTACTTTTTTGGAGCTGGGTTTGCTATACGCTCTGACGGCCGCAGTGTGTAGCACCCCTGGCCTGCGGAAGCTGTGCCCTTTCATCTCCCAGTTTTATCCTCTTTCCACGCTTTAACAAAACACTTTGTCATTTCCTTTGTTTTTCACAGGCTCTTTCCAGCTGTGTCACTTGTCTTTGAGTACACGCAGCAGCTGTTATATGAAGTACACACCTAACTCAACCTTCCTGGGATTTTTGTGGTGCAAATTCAGCACCGCTCTCATAACCCACACCGTTCTTTCACCTTCAAGCTGGAAATGTTCTACTCATTACGGGCAGTCAAAGCTGCATCCCTTGTGCGAGCGCTATTAAAACCAGGGACCTTTCACTTTTACAAAGTTTCTTTTGATAGATGAAAAACCTTCAGGGAACACCTGAGAAATGCTGACAGTCAGGGCAATAGCGAGACAACCTCGGTAAAAAGTGGGGAATCTAAACCACTCATAGGTAGCTAGATTAGAGAGATAGTGTTCAATGAGTATCTACAGTATCTCCTATCTATCTATGATCTATTTACCAAACTGTACGTTGACATTTAGATGCTATGTGATCAGTTACATGTCAAGTCAGAGGGAATCTTTCAGCAGGTTTTCGCAACATTCCAGTGATGTGTCACTTACTGGGTTGCTTGCTGTAGTTTTGATAATATCACTATTTTATCTGCTGCAGATTGTTACGGATCCGGGTGGTGGAACCTCTGTGCTGCGTTGCAAGGAGGGACCCAGAGGGGCGTAACTAGGTATCAACTCGGACCGACCAAGGTCGTACGGCGGCTCAATCGACTCCGTGACCAGGGAGGGACCGAGCAGAGGGACCAGGTGGTACTCTGGGGACGACCCTGTAAGAGAGCAGGTGACTCCCACAGGTCAGATGGCAAGGACTGACCGGTACAGCAGATGAGCACGGCAAGCTGGCTGACGGGTAGTCTGGACAGCCGGACTGGCAGACACGGCAGGAACAAGCAGGAGCCTCCAGGTAGGCTGACAGGTAGGCACGGCAGGTAACAGGCGGGAGCCTCTAGGTAGGCTGTCAGGCAGGCACGGCAAGTGACGGGCAGGAGCCTCTAGGTAGACTGACAGGTAGGCATGGCAGGTAACAGGCAGGAGCCTCTAGGTAGGCTGTCAGGCAGGCACAGCAAGTGACGGGCAGGAGCCTCTAGGTAGGCTGTCAGGTGGTCACGGCAAGTGACAGGCAGGAGCCTCTAGGTAGGCTGTCAGATGGTCACGGCAAGTGACGGGCAGGAGCCTCTAGGTAGGCTGGCAGGTATACACGGCAGGTGCAGGCAGGAGCCTCCAGGTGACAGGCAAGTTCTCCAGGTAGGCAGGCTAGCCTAGCCCATTGACAGACTGGCGGGTTTGACCGCAGGCAGACCGTCGGGCTGGAGAGTGTCCTTGGCAGGCGGAGACAGGTAGCAGGTGAAGGCTCCGGATAAGCGGACTGGCCAAGCCCATAGACAGACTAGTGGACTGGGCTTTAAGCAGACTGTCGTGCTGGACTGGTAATCAGGCTGGCAGACTGGACTGATAGTCAGACGGACTGGACTGGTAGTCAGACAGGCAGTAGGACCTGTGGGCTGAAGCAGAGTTTAGCATACAGAGCAACAACCTTGCACGGGCACCTCCATATTGGAGGAGGTGCCTTTTATAGGGAAAGTCCTCCAGCCATTGGCCGGGGACTTTTTAGGACGGCGTGCGCGGCCCCTTTAAGAGGGAGGGAGCGCGCGCCCTAAGCTCAGAGCCAGGGAAGCTGCGTGCACCAGCAGCAGCTGCAGGGAGGCCAGAGGATGCCGGAGCAGGACCGCGGCGATAAGGGGGGCGGCGTCTCTGCCGGGCAGGAGGCAGAGACGCCGATGCTACACAGATCTAGCAGTTCTCTGAATCCTGTGCTGTGTATAACTCCGCCCAAACCACTGATTGGAACTTTCCTGTGTGCACTGTACATAAAGCTGCCAATCAGTGGTGGAGGTGTGGCACAGTAGCAGCCCAGTAAGTGACACATGGCTGGAATACGGGTCTCTATATTATGCTGCTCTCAGATTAGGTGTCAAATTTCCCTTTAACCCTCCGTCAGGGGCAACTGATCTGACAGGTGCAGCTCACTTAGTTTCATTTCTCTATTTTCAGTGTGCACTTTGAAACATATTAATTTTCTGGTTAGTAAACATTTTTTTTTCCACCTGATTATGTGTATTCTCATTTATTACATTCCTATTAAGGTAACTGATCACTTTTAGAGCATTGCAATTTAAAAAAAAGGAAAATATAGCCAATTTTCTAGCCTGTGCCTGACAGGCGCAATGCCCCTAAACTCGTTATGAAACATATTGCTCCTGACGGAGGGTTAAAGTTGGCAGTGCATCTATCTGTTTTTCTATATATTCGTCTTTCCACCATCTCACTCAACCCCTCAACAGACCTATC
Organism: Phyllobates terribilis; assembly: GCF_046119375.1. Lineage (NCBI taxonomy): Eukaryota > Metazoa > Chordata > Amphibia > Anura > Dendrobatidae > Phyllobates > Phyllobates terribilis. Next base: position 213,493,436 of record NW_027362773.1, on the reverse strand, counting down.
CATCAAAATCAATGGCTGCTCACTTTCCCCAGCCCCGCAAGCTCGCTGCCTCGGGGTAAACCTTGACTCTGCTCTCTCCTTCAGACCACATATAAAAGCCCTTTCCACCTCCTGTCGACTCCAACTCAAACTCCACTTAAACTCGGATTGGCATCCCTTATCCTTCATACATGGCAGTGCAGAATTAACCCATTTGTTTCTCCATTACCTGCAAAAAGGGATGTGTGACTTTGATGGGAGGGTCTGGCTTAAAATGAGCCACTGTGCATTAAACTTTTGCTGAAAAAAAAATTGCTTAAAGAAGCACACCCATGACAATTTGTATCCTCTTAATATATTGCAATCATTATATTATATAGCACTGTGTACTTACAATTGCTCATTTTGCTTTTCTACCCAGCTAATTATTCTGCTTTCTTAGATCTATTTTTATAATTCTTCTCTTTTCCATTAGGTCTATGACATCATGTGATTGAAAACTGACTAGCTGAATCATTCTGAGCTCTATGTAGAAACAGGAGGTCATTTTTCCCTGTATACGTCATAAGTCACTGCAAAAGTCCGTGGCAGGGGAGGAGAGAGCAGCTGCGTCAGGAGTTGAAGAGGGGAATGATAAATGCAGGGACAACAGACTTCCTGTTTCAACATATGGCAGAGAAAAGAGAAAAATTAGCTGGTCATAAAGGCAAAATGAGCAATTGTATGTACACAGTGTCATATAACATGATGACTGCAATATATTAAGAGGATAAAAACTTTGATGAGAGTGCTTCTTTAAAGGCCTCCATACACATTAAGATGGTTGTTCGGCTGTCAGCTATTCCTCCTGATTACCTTAAGAACAGAAAAGCTCGGCTCGGCCGAGTGCTCCATATAAGAGAGTTCGAAGGATGATTCTCTTAACTTCCTGTTGAACAAAAGGATATGCCATTGAAATTCCATTGTGCCGATCCTTCTCTCCCACGACATCAACTGTTAGGGGAGACTGTGAGCCGAACCCAGCTGTCACGGGTGTGTCAGAGGTGACAGACAGTTGCCCTGCAGTTGGTTGCAGGAGATCTCTACGTTTGGCATTGCAGACAGCTTCTTAGATGAGAGGCTGTCTTTAGGACCTAGCGGCTACTTCCCTCTTGCTAATTAGCTCTCTGGCCTGGGTGTATATATACCTGGTATGTCTGAGAGGGAGTTGTCGGCTATATTCATATCTACTTGTGAGGCTTAGCAGGAGCAGTACTTCGTCCTCTCTGGAGCATGAGGCCGTGTGCATTTTTGGAGTCATCTAAAGCTAAGTTATTTCCCCCTGTTTTGTCTACCCTTGTTGTCTATATTGTTTAGTGGAGGTTGACTAGTGCTCATCTCTTCCCATCCCTAGCCTTAGCCTTACGCCAGGGAAAGTAGGGCGAGGCACGCGTGCGGCGATTGCTGAAGAGGCAATATAGGGACGGTATTTGAGACAGGGTGACGCTAGACCAGACTAGGAGGTCTCCATTTTCCCCTTTCCCTAGTGTCTGGGCTCCCTTTCCCTTTTCCCTCTGTGTTGCACTAAGTCTTTCCCACACCTGGCGTGACATTAGCGATATCAGAGGGTTCAATTCACTTTAGTCCAATGTGTGTGGGGCCTTAATGATATGTTCACACCGAGTTTTTTTTACATGGATTTTGGAGCAAATTCTGCTCCAAAATCCACATCAAAAACTGCTTCAAACAAGCTTCCTACTGATTTCAATGGAAAAAAAACTCTATTGTTGCACATAGTGCTATTTTTTAATGTTTTTTTTGTGCATTTCTCATTAAAATCAATAAGAAAGTGATTGAAATTGAGTATTTAAATTGTTTTTTTTTATGTGGATGTTAGAGCAGTTTTTATTCTAAAATCCTAGTCAAACATACTATAAAAGTAAGGCTAGCAGTGATGTAAAATCAGCCAAAAGTGTCCAAATTTACCAAGCATGAGTCACTTGGATAAATTTGATGCATTTTCAGTTCATGTTGCCTAATTATTAAACATGATTAAGTGAAGGGCACTCTGTGACTGTGCACTTAGCCTACAGTATATATTAGAAGTAGAATTGGGGTGATTCGATTCACAGGACCCAGTCCATGGACCATGTCAGTAATCTGTGGCCCTGGACAGGAGCCATGAGAACCACCTTCTACCTGACGGCCTCCAAGGCTCTACCTGGCATGAGGTCACGTGTTTTACACCGAAACGATGATTTTTTGTGAAGCCAACTAGTCGAAAGAATAGCCTTCAATGCCGGGAGTGTAAGAGGCTGTTCTCAGGGTTCCCGTCCAGCAGCCACAGATAACTGACGTAGTAGATGGACTTGGTCCTGCAAATCAATTCATATCAACTCTAGTAAGAATCTTTACCAAACATATATTTTAACATTCCCATATGGACCCTTAATGATTGGTCATCAATATCATAGTAGTGGACAAATCTCACCGACAATAATCTTCAATTAGAGCAGAGGTCCCCAACCTATGGCTTGGGAGCCACATGTGGCACACAGGTCCATGATGTGTGGCTCGTGGCTGTGTGCCAGTTTGGTGCATTAGCACCAGGTCTAACAGTTATGAAGAGCGGGTATCCAGATGAGACTTTTTTGGGTAGCATTGCCCAGGAGAGCAGCTCTGGATGAGCATGTACTTGCCTTGGGGGTGGAGAGATATGGTAAGCTGGAGATATCATGATTTTTCCAGTTAGAGGGTTGCTCAAAGCCGGACACAATAACGTGGTGGGACTACCGGATGCAACAATACTAAAAGGGGGTAAGATGGGATGTAAGTATACTGCCTATATGGGCTCTGGGTGCCACCACTGTGATGGAGGCAGGAGCTGGATGTCACTGCTCGGAGGGCTCTGAATGTGGCTTGTGACCATCTCTCCGAGGTAAATGTAGCTCTCAAGGTAAGAAAGGTTTTGGACCACTGTACTAGAGGGACAGATTCAGTCAACCTAGCATTGCAGATTAAAAAAGTCAGATCTAACTTGGTGATCTTGGTGGTCTCATCAGCAGGACATAAGTGACATGTACAGCAGCCTGTATTCTATCTGTAATAGGCACACAAGTGGCTGTAAGCTCCACCATGTAATTTCCAATATACGCAGAGAACTGTACGAAGTGTCTGCACCTAATTAACCTCTGGTTGTAAGTGAAGTGATTAGGGTAATATATATATATAAATATACATATGGGAACTGCTGATGTTGCATTACGCTGATATAACATTGAAAGATTGCTCCAAGATGGAGCTTCGCGTTGGGCACCTGTACTGGAGCATCCGGTTTACCATATCATGGGAGCGTGTAAATTAGTATGATCTCATTTTAGCACTGAATTTTTCATGTTGTGTAGAAGCATGCTTAAATCTCATATATGTCCATGTATGAATTATTTATGCAGTCGTTATGGGCCATGATTAACAGGGGAGATAAAGGTCACCTCTGAAATTTGGGCTATAGAAAAATGACACTCACTTAGTCCATGTAAAAAAGATTAGTGTGCAGTAGTTTATACATCTTCGATATTGGCGGATCCTGCACTGCATCCAGAATTTTTGGCCCTGTTCACATTAGGTTAGAGATCCAGAATTTTTGGCCCTGTTCACATTAGGTTAGAGCCTTCCGACAGATGTATACATCTAATGTGTTGCCCAGAAGGCTCCAAATGAATCACTTTTTGATAAATATCTCTGCATAGAATAGAATATTCAAATAAAGTTTTCTCAACACCAAACATATGGCTCTAATTTGATGAGAACAAGACGTTAGTCGTGCACTAGAGTGTGTTATGGCTCGGCAGTTGTCTGGAACCATCATACGGCGCTTGTAGACTTGGCTGGGGTGGGATTTTATCTTTGTGTGCCTCCGATTTCATATAGAGATAGCCAGAGATGTTACTCATGGATCCCATATGTATCTGACAGAAAAAAAAACATGCCACGCTCCATCAGACGCCATGTTCTACAGCCCAGCTTCCAACGGAGAGTAACCATATGGGTGAGCTCAGTACAGGGCCATATGAGGCAGCATACACTGGCACGTGGATGCCTACTGATCAATAGTATTGAATGCAATGACTCCATGTGCCACTGTACAACCTCATCCACATGGCTCTTTATAAGATCTAATTCAGACATCTAGCTAAAACCTTCAGGTTTTCCATTCTGAGCAAATCTACGTTGGTGATTCATATGGCGGCCATGTGCCTCTCTTTTTACAGCCCTGAGTGTTCCTCCGAAATAGGTTACTTATAAATTTTAAATAGTAATAACACGTTGACTTAATTAGCAATTCTTTACAGATAGAATAATATTACTGTTACTCAGCCTAATAAAAAAAGTACATTAATAGCCAGAACAATAAGAAAATGATGCGATATCCTTCAGGGCCAGGACTCAGGAAAAAGACCACTTAGTCATAAAGTTCCTCGCTGCTTTCGTGTTCTATCCTTAATGAGAAATAGTTACGTAATTAATTGCAATAAAGGAATAAAAGTCATTATTCAAGCCTCACATTGGCAGTTATTTAAAGGAAGATGAGTCATTAACCCCTGGGTGCCAAATGTCCAATGTGGTCTTGCGATCCAGAATTCGTTCTTGAGCACCCACATAGTTAAAGTAAATAAATACTAAAAATAAAGTAAAATTAAAAGGTAAGATCAAAGTTAGGGGGTCCATAATCATCCCATTGCAGATATACATTTGAATGCTCTCCATGTAATACTACATTTCTCCAGCAGTGGCCACTGCAGGGAAAATAAGCTGCTGACAGTGAACCAGAATTCCCTCAATCATCTGATTACCAGTTATTATTAAGCTTGTATATACTGATATATAATGTTATATAGTTATCAACCAATTGCACTGCACTTTACAGACATTTACATGGTGGATTTCATATTAATGTGAACCTGTCAGATCTCTTTAGTGTTGGAAATCGCCATTATAGTTTTGAACGCTGTTCTATACTCTGATAGCAGCAGTATAATACAACTTTTAAAGTTCCAATTTTTTTATCCTGCAGTTTGTTATATGTAAATGAGCCAGGACTTGTCCGGCGAGGAATTCCTTCCTTCCCCCAGACTAGTGCTAAATTGATATTTTCCATAGACTCTACTTCATGGCAGGCCTGCCTAAAATCTCACACATGTGCACAACATCGAGGCAGTTCTACCATGAAGTGGGGCATGATTGACATTTTCTTTTTTTTTTTTTACACAATCCACTTCAAGGTGGGACCCCCGGCCAATTGCACATGTGTGAAATCTCTGAAGGTCCTGCCATAGAGTGGAGTGCATGGAAGAAGTCAACCCAGGACTAGTCTGGGGGAAGCAACACCCCGACCTACAAGTCGTGGCTCAGTCTCATTTACAGTCATGGCCGAAAGTGTTTGTCACCACTGATGATGTTCCAAAAAGGAAATATTTCTCCAAGTCAATTATTGCAGTTACACATGTTTATTTCCTTTGAGTGAATTGGAACAACACAAAAAAAAAGAAAAAAAAGGCAAATTGGACATAATTTCACACAAAACCCCAAAAATGGGCCAGACAAAATTTTTGGCACCTTTTTAAAAATGTGAGTAAACATCTTTGTTTCAAGTATGTTATGCTCATTCAAACTCACCCGTGGAAAGTAACAGGTGCGAACAATATGAAGATCACACCTGAAACCAGATAAAAAGGGGAGAAGTTGACTCATTCTTTGCATTGTGTGTCTGTGTGTGCCACACGAAGCACGGAGAACAGTAAGAGGAGAAGAGAACTGGCTGAGGAATTGAGAACCAAAATTGTTGAAAAATATCAGCAATCTCAATGTTACAAGTCCATTTCTAAAGATCTTGATGTTACTTTGTCCACAGTGCGAAACATAATCAAGAATTTTACAACCCATGGCACTGTAGCTAATCTCTCTGGACATGGATGGGAGAGAAAAATTTATGAAAGGCTGCAAAGCAGGATAGTCCGGATGGTGGATAAGCAGCTCCAATCAAGTTCCAAAGAAATTCAAGCTGTCCAGCACGCTCAGGGTGCATCAATGTCAGTGCGAACTATCCGTTGACATTTGAATGAAATGAAACATTATGGCAGGAGACCCAGGAGGACCCCACTGCTGACACAGAGATGTAAAAAAGCAAGTTTGTAGTTTGCCAAAATGTACATGAGTAAGCCAAAATCCTTCTGGGAAAGTGTCTTGTGGACAGATGAGACCAAAATAGAGCTTTTTGGTAAAGCACATCATTCTACTGTTTACCGAAAACGTAATGAGGCTTACAAAGAAAAGAACACACTACCTACATTCAAATATGGTGGAGGTTTAAAGATGTTTTGGGGTTGATTTGCTGCCTCTGGCAAAAGGCATCATGAAATCTGAAGATTACCAAAGGGCTTTGGGTCGCAATGTAGTGCCGAGTGTCAGAAAGCTGGGTTTGCATCCTAGGTCCATGGGTCTTCCAGCAGGATAATGACACCAAACATACTTCAAGAAGCACCCAGAAATAGATGGAAACAAAGTGCTGGAGAGTTGTGAAGTGGCCAGCAATGAGTCCGGATCTAATTCCCATTGAACACCTGTGGAGAGATCTTAAAATTACTGTTGGGAGAAGTCGCCTTCAAATATGAGAGACCGGCAGCAGTTTGCAAGAGAAGGGTGGTCCAAAATTCCAGTTGAGAGGTGTAAGAAGCTTGTTGATAGTTGTAGGAAGCGATTGATTGCAGTTATTTATTCCAAAGGGAGTGCAACTAAATATTAAGCTGAGGGTTTCAACAATTTTGTCCGGCCCATTTTTGGGGTTCTGTGTGAAATTATGTCCAATTTGCCTTTTTTTTCTCTATTTTTTTGTGTTGTTCCAATACACACAAACAAACTAAACATGTATATAACAAACAGGTGAAATTGCAATAATATTCTGGGATAAATACTTAATTTTCTGGAACAATTTCAAGGGTGCCAACACTTTTGGCCATGACTGTATGACAAAGTGCAGAATTAAAGACCTTTTATAAAACACAAAAATGTTAGATTCTAACTTCAAATGGTTTATTATAATGTTGATATCAACTATAATGATGGATTCCCCATCACTTATCTGACAGGTTCCCTTTAAAAGTACTGTTGGTGATATGACAACACTAGAGATGAGTGAATCGATTTGCGTTGACCACGTCAGCAGTTAATGGTCATCAGAAGAGAGCAATGCAGTAGTCCGTGGCCATCAAACGTGAGCCCCGAGAACCGCCTCTTACCTGCCAGCATCCCCATCACCTGTTCTGATTTGGAGGCCCTCCATTATGTCATCATACATGACGAGCCAGGCATAACGAAGTTGGTGATGCCATCCATTAGGAGTAGATTAGCGGGGCTCCTATCAATGACTGAATGTGAATGCAATTTTATAATACAGATGTCTTGGTAGCCATAATTTGGACACTCGCTTACCACCCCCATCCCATAGCCCACTGAACGTTTCCATATTATATTTTTATTTGCTACGTGTTTCTTAACCCCTTCACACCTACCAAAAAAATATAATTCTGGCGTTTTGATTATTTTCTCGTTACACCGTTTACAGATCGGATTAATTATTTTCATACATTGATAGATTAGGTGATTCTGAACGCAGCGATACCAAATATATGTATTTTTTTTTAATTGTTTTTTGAATGGGGCAAAAGGGGGGTCATCTGAACTTTTAAATTTTTCTATTTTTTTTTAATTTTTCAAAACATTTTTTTTTACTTTTTACTTGCTTCAATAGTCTCCTTAGGACCATCTGATCGCATGTGCTACTCGTAGCAGGGCTTCAGCCCTGCTATGTGCAGCAGAATTGATCATCTGCTATGGACGCCGGCCACGGGGTGGCGCTCATAGCAGATCTGCAATGACAAGCATGGGGGTCTCCTGCAGACCCCCTATTGTTATGCCAACTCATCAGTGCCCCACAATCATGTGACAGGGGTGCCGATGGGTGGGTCTTATGATGCGCTTCCGGCGCGGGCATGTTAAGTGCTGCAGTCTGAGATTGACAGCGACATTTAACATGTTAACAGCCGCAGGTGGCTCATGATTCCATCCGCGGCTGTTAGAGGCACATGTCAGCTGATCAGATCAGCCGTCATGTGTCTGAAAAGATGCGGGCTCAGCATCGGAGACACAAGGGGTGGAGATACGACAAATGAGGTATAGATACGTCATATGTCGTGAAGGTGTTAAAGAGATTCTGTCACCAGGTTTTTGACACCTAATCTGAGAGCAGCATAAAGTAGGGGCAGAGACCCTGATTGCAGCAACGTATCAATTACTGGGCTACTTGGAGTAGTTTTGATAAAATCACTGTTTTATCAGCTGGAGATTATCACTAGAGGACTAGTAAAACTGCTGCCATGTAGTCCTCCATATTCATGCGCTCTGTACAGCACTGCCCCTACCATTGATTGGCAGCTTTCTGCCTATGCACAGTGAACATAGAAAGCTGCCAATCAGTGGTGTGTGAGGGGTTATACAGAGCTCAGCAGAGAAAACTGTGATTTTATCAAAACTAAAGCAAGCAGTCCAGAAAGTGATACATCGCTGGAATCAGGGTCTCAGCCCCTACATTATGGTAGCAAAAAAAACCCCGGTGACAGATTCCCTTTAAGGTAAATTCTTAGTCAGAGCTGAACTAATGCTAATTAACTTTGACATCTATCAGCCAGGAGGAGTTTTGAGTAGATTACGTTACAACCACATGTCTTCATTTTGCATAACGCGCGTCACGCGGCCGTCTGCACTGAAGCAGTTAATAATGCATCACAACAATTTTAAAAGTGCTTCTGACAATGTGCAGTTAATGGGGAGAGACTGGGATGGGATAATGTGGCTTGCTGAGGAGAGATCACAGATTCCATGTAATGTGTGCACCACATGCTCAGCCCATGTGTTCCATGTCATGTGTGAATGAATGTAAAGTCCAGACAGAGGCATCCTTCAGCAAGGCTCAGATTATTCAAACCATCTGCTGATTCCTGGCTGTGAAAATATTCCAAGTTACAAGAGCCAGCACAGTGGAAGACTGGCCCCCGTCTGCTTTCCCAGCTCCCTCCTCTCTGTCTGCATTTTATCAAGCTGAAGGTAAGAGCTGGGAGAAGCTGCATTGCTAAAGTTGCAGAGGGCGCTGATTTGTAGAACTGATGCAACTCCAGAAAGGCGTGAAAAAAATATTTATCGGAAAGCAGAAACATTACTCATGATGAAGTATCCGTCCATGACGTCACGAAGGCCCGTATTACAACACTCATGCAAGATGCACAATTTCCAGAGTCAGTGCCAAGTTTTGCCTTAGGAAATATTTGTCTTCATTTGGTCTTCGAAGTTTCACTGCTCCCCAATTGCTCCAAAAAATATGATTTCTTGTACGTAGAAATTCAGAATGACATCAAAGACAATCGGGAGTTAAATAGAACTATAAGAGCCCAGCTCCACAGTCGTTCCTACACACTCACCAAGCTTCGCCCCCTCAGGCTCGGTCCATTAGCTAACCCGGTACTGGTGCAGAGACATAGAAGGAGGCTGGCTTAGCTAATAAACTGAGCCAGACAGACAGCCCCCTTCATTACATGCTAACATACAGAAAGGAGGGAAAAGCTGTCAGAATAAATGAGGAAGCGAAGAACAGAAACCTCCTAACAGAAGCAATTACCTGCCTGTTCTGCTTGATGCCGGCTCAGAGTGGCCATGGACCTCTCGTGAAGGTGATTCAGCTACTCCACATCAACAGAGCAGCTTTTCTTCTTCTGGGCTGCTCTGTCGACGGGGCGTGACTTCCGACGTCATGCTGATTGACAGCCGGCTCCCTGAAGTTAGGCAGCGGGGAGCCGGCTGTCAATCAGCATGATGTAGGCAGTCACGCCCCGTCAACAGAACAGAGCGGAAGAGAAGCCACTGATCTGTCCACACAACGTCAGCGGAAGCTGCAGAATCGTCGGTGGGAGCGATCTGTGATGGCAGAGATCAGTGCTGGGGACAACAGGCAGTTACTGCCTGTTAGTTATTAGGCCGCTAGTAAAAAAATGAAATAGTCCTAGATAAACGCTTTAAAGTATGTCAATAATTTTAATCACTTTCCATTTTAAACATTACAAAACAACTTTTAGGGCGCAGTCAGACAGCCGTATAACACAGATGACAATTGCATCTCAATGCTCGGACTGGCCGGCGGCTCTCCTAACCCGGGCATGATAGCATGTATTTCTATGCAGCTGTCATCCTCGGGTCAGAAGTGCCGACAGCCAGTCCAAGCACTGCGACACGATTGTTGTCCGTGTTATACAGGCGTCTGCGCCCATAGTGCGGCTATACAGTCCAACTAATTAATCTCTTAACGACCAGAGTCTTTAGATCCTGAAGTTCCCATGATGTATTTTTGTTTTATGTGCAGATTTTCCACATAGAATTACATTGGATGGAAAATCCACAGGTAAAAAATGCATGTGATCCGCACATGACTGTAGTAATAAAGTTTTGTCAAAGCCAAATACCAAGAAGTATCAAAAACCAAGCAGCTTTATTTAAAACATGACATATTAAAAAAAAGACAAAAATGGTGGTGTTTAAAATGACCATACATTATTTTGGAGAATGTGCATATTCACAGGCCTAACTTTACTTTTGGGTCCCTGAAATACATTTTTGTCACTTTTTTCCCATGACTTATAGGGTTGATTTTTAATACCTTATGTTACATAGATGTATACAGAAATTATTATTTTTTTTATTTTATAATGAATAAAAATGTTAAACAAAATTATGGTATTTAAGTTTGCAAATTCACACTGAAATAGTGTGTTAGGATTGGTTGTTTATTTTACTTTGATAGTGAACAGGATGGCTATGGTGTCGGCTTATATTACAGTGTTTGTATATGTACTTTTTAACATAATTATGTCCCATATGAAATCATAAAAGCCCACTGGGGGCAATTTTCTTTTTCATTTTTTGCAGCTTTCCACTGTAACTGGGGCATCCATAGGAGCCCCGATCACAGGGGAAACTACTCCCCTCTAGGACATTAGACATTAGGGCTGACCTGGATCTGCTAAGACCCAGCAGCTCGGCCAAGCTGGGGTGCAGTCAGTGTTCATATGAACCTTGACAGGGGTTAAGCACAACTTTGCAACCAATTTTTGGTATTTTACTCTAATGCAGCTAAAACAAATAATGTACGTGTGGCCAATCTTAATGTTGAAAGGGCTCTGCATTATGAGATATTTCTTTATTAATCCATTTAAACACTGTTGAATGGTATTGTCCTAACAAACAGGGAATTGATAAGCTGCATTGTGATGGCTGCATCCAGATAAGGCTATGTTTACAAGAGCATCTGGAAAAAACATGATTTTTCATCTGTATGGCCATCCATATGCCTGTTTTCTACATCCATATTGCATCTGTTTTTATACATCAGCAGTTAAAGGAAATCTATCATTAGGTTTTTGCTATGTAACCTGAGAGCAGCATGATGTAGAGGCTGAGAGCCTAATTCCTTTGCTGTGTTACTTACTCAATAAAATCATTGTTTTATCAGCAGGAGATTATCACTGCATGACTAGGTATCTCGTGCCTTGTGGTCCAATCACACCCCCATCACTGATTGGCAGTGCTCTACCTATGCACAGGGTACACAAAAATCTACCAATCAGAGGTATGGGGGGGGGGTTATCCCGAGCTCTGCCAGATCTGCTGCAGAGAAAACAGTGATTATATCAAAATGACAGCAAACAGCCCAGTAATTGACATATCGGTGGAATCAGGGTATCCGCCCCTACATCATGATGCTCTTGGATTACATAGCAAAAACCTGGTGACAGATTCCCTTGAATAAAATATATGACAAAATACAGTTTCCTATGTTAAGATATGCAATGTATCTGTAAGTATCGGATGCCATACAAACATAACTGTATGGGGTCCAATTTTTTTTTGTGCATGCTGTCATCAAAACAGCCCAACTGAATAAGACGTGAGGTTAGGCCACGGCCCCACTATAAGTATTTTGTCAGTATTCGGTCAGTATTCGGTCAGTATTTTTTTCTCTGGAGAGGGAGCCAAAACCAGGAGTGGGTGATAAATGCAGAATTGGTGATTTGTTTCTATTATACCTTTTCTCTGATTGTTCCTCACCTGGTTTTGGCTTCCACTCCTGAGAAAAAATACTGACCGAGTACTGACCAAATACTGATAGTGGGGCTGTGGCATTAAGGCTATGTGCCCACGATGCAGAAATGAAGCAGAAAATTTCTGCAGCATTTCTGCATCTCCCTGGCAGAAAAAAACGCATGCAGATTATGCATGCGTTTTTCCTGCAGAATACATGCGGATTCACATGGGTATCCACATGCGTTAACGTATGTGCTTCCGCATGCAGATTGACAAGCACTTTCCAGGCGATAGCATCACTTGGAAAGTGCTTGACAACTAGGTCACACTGTATAAATCCATGCAAACGGCATGGATTTATACAGTGTGACCGTAAAAATAAAAAAATAAAGCTATACTTACCTCCGATGCCGCCGCGTGTGCTGTCGCTCTCCTTCCTGGCTTGCCGGTATCTCGCGAGACAGCCTGCGGTCACATGACCGCGACGTCATCTCAGGTCCTGGAAGGAGAAGCGCTGCAGGGGCCGCCGGACAGGTGAATATAAACTTTATTTGTTATTTTATTCTTTTTTTCACAGGTACAATGGTACCCAGGTCTGGATGAGAGTCTCCTCTCCTCCAGAACTGGGTACCATCCGCACATTGAAACGCATAGAAGCCGCTTGTAAAAATGTACAGACACGGATTATGTGCGTCTCAATGCAAGTCAATGGCGGAGCTTCCGCTGCGCTTCCGCAAAATTAATGAACATGCTGCGGATTTATGAACGCTGCAGAAACGCTGCGGAAAAATCTGCAGCATGTGCATTGACATTGCGGAATGCCATTGGGGACCATGGGGTGCGGATTACCATGCGTTTTTGATGCGTTTCCGCTGCGGAAATTCCTCAGCGGAAACGCATGAAAAACGCATTGTGTGCACGCAGCCTTAGTGTTGTACACGGACAGCACTTGGACCGAAAATACGGATGTGTGAACGTAGATACCAGTTCATAGGACATGAAGCACGACAAGCCAAGGATGGATTTACTAATTCAACTCAGCCTACAAATGCTCGAAATTAAATTTCACCTTGTGTCTGGCCATAAGACCAATGCAGACAGTGTGCTTATGGCTTGTGCTGCATAAATAATAATAATACTCATGAACTTTGAGCTACTTGATCTCCCCTTTTATTTCCCACTGGTCATCTGCAGTCCTGAGCCTGAGAACGGGCTTTTCCTGGCCAATGTGACGTGCAGCGAGGGACTCGAAAAAAGTGCCATCGGTCCCTCAGCGAGGCCGTCTGTGGGAGGGAAGACATTAGCATCTTGCAGGCCAGGAATGCTGACCGCTCAGATGCTTAAAAAAGGTTGTGGAAAACCATTAAAAACAAACCAAACCAAAATAACTTCAGCCTTTTCCCGAGGCCAGTCTGTGAGAACGCATGTGAAACAAGCCAGGGAATGACTGTCTGAGGGAAAATGACACAACTTCTACTACATATGCAGAGCCTGACTGAGGTCACGATCCAAGAGCTCTTTAAATATCATTTATAGACACTGTTCCACTTTATGCAGCCCTATATATCTTTCCTGCCATTCAGATGACGGGGTGATGCCCTGACGATGTGGGTGGAGAGGTGCCGTCGTATTAATGGTAATCAGGGTCGCCTTAGGACTAATGAGCCAGAGTCGTGGACTTTACCTGTTTTCCCTAGGAGATGTAATAAATTAGCGTCTACAGTAACAGGAACGATTAAGATAGAATACGCTGGAACATTACGCTTCTCATCACATGGCACTCCTGATTAATCAATGATTAAGTTACGAGTCTGAAAATCCTCATGAAAAAATATATTGTAGACGCTTAATAATCGGTACGACAAAAGGAACGCAAGTAAAAGTCGCAACAATTTGGGACAGTTATCACCATGGCTTCATGTTCCTTCTTATTCGCAGTGCCAATAAAGGTGAAGAAGTAGCCGAGATGGCCCACTTTTTTGTGCTGTGCCCCATCAGACAGTCAATGAAGCAGGTGGGCACAAGCTGTTGACTTCACTCACCAGGGTCTAAACCACCGACTCCATGCGACAGATGTGGCCCAGAATAGGATCAGAGGGACTCATTTTTTTGTATTTTTGTTGGGGACGAGGCGGACATCAGTCATTTGTTCAGTAGTCATCATCAAAGAGAACTCTGTGACTGTCCAAACATAATGTCTGCTGTTAGGTCATATGTCAGTAAAGCTGGCATTGTACAGATAGCTGTTTCCCGAAAGATGGACATCTATTCCTCCTGCCTCCCCCCCAAGGGCTTTCTTCACCAGTAATACATATTGCTCCCGCCATACAGTGCTGTAACATACTTCTCTTTTCCAGTTATATACTATGGCAATCCATCTGATGAAGATCTAATGTCACGATATTTGTTTCCCAAAGAAGAAAGAAAAGAGGCCTCCTTGTGTGAAATCACAGATGAGTTGTAAGCCTGAATAGATGTTAATTGTGCACCTGATTGAGTTGTGTGTGGTACAACATCGCTATGTGTGTGAAGGGGATCGCTGTGTGGCCGCTTCTCTGGCCGCTGGAATCACACCCACCCAGGTAGAAATTGGAATATGAAGAGAAGAAGGAGAACCAACTCCGAAACGCGTTGTATTAATAAACAGTTTTATCCTTACCATCTGTGACATCCTTGGCAGTGCCAGGGCATCACCACCAATCCTCCTTCTTCTCTTCACGATATTTGTTTTGGATTGCATTATTAAAGAGACTCCTTCTTCTTCTTTATTTACACAGGGTGGTTCTCCTTCTGAGTAACCACCAATATGGAGTGATGTGTACGCGACACAAAATATCCCCCCATACGCATTCACTCTGGATGTGGCTGAGTATGGATGTATTCTTGAAGGATTATTTAAAAAAAAGTTTTCCCCTATCCCATTGATAAGGGGTAACTTGCAGATCCCTGAGGTCCGATTACTGGGACACTCAGTGATTCTGAAATCGGAGCTATGAAACACTGAGACTGGGGCTTTACAGCCCTGTCTTGAACAGAGCGGAGATGTGCATGCTTGACTACCCCCTCTGAGTATTTATGGGACTGCCAGAAATAACTGAGCGCAGTTCTTGCTAGTTCCACAGACAATGAATGCAGCAGATGCCAAGAATGCGCTCCTTCACTCCATTCAGGACAGGCCTGCAGAGCTCCCTTCTTAAGTTATCCCCGATCCAACAGATGGGGATAACTTTTTTTTTCAATAAACCTTTAAAAGGACAATAAGCCACTGCAAAACTCCTCTTGTGGTGGGCTATCTCCATTTAGAACAAAAGGATTGGGCATGATGAAAATCAACAGTCCAATCCTTTTTTCCCATTAATGTCTGCCATTGGGGAAGAGTTAGAACCTTACCACTAAGATGGACAAATGGTCCTGCCATTGGGGAAGAGTTAGAACCTTACCACTAAGATGGACAAATGGTCCTGACAACATTCAACTAAGATGTACGACTTCCTTATTCCTCAGAGGTCAGATAAGGCAGATTTACAATGCTACCGATTATGCCACAAATCTGCAATGGGTGTCAAAGTCCACATTGATGGCGGCATTACAAATCCACAGCAGGTCCTACATTTTTTTCTGCTGCCTTTGAATAAGGTTTTGAAAACACCTTTCTCTTGCATCGTACTGTAATTTGTTGTGGATTTTACATCAAATATCTAAAACCAAAACTGCTGTTCCTGAATGTAGCCTTAAAGGGGTTATCTCAGGATTTTTTTATTTCAAACTCCATGTACTCTAAATTGACAACTTCGAAATGTGGTGCTGGAGTAGGATGTTACCAATACCATGGATGGCAAGAAGAACAAACACATCAATTTTGGAACAAATCAAGCTAGACATGTCACTAGAAGCAAGGATCACCAAGCTATGACTTGTCTACTTTGGACACATCATACGAAGAGAGCAATCACTGGAGAAGGACTTTGTGGTCAGAAGAATAAAAGGAACAAGGCAAAGAGGAATACCAGAAACCCAATGGCTTGGTACTACCAAGATAACGGCGGAGAAGACCTTGGTGGACCTATCTAGGGTTGCGCAAGATTGATCTTCCTACAGATCATTAATTCATCAAAGTCGCAATGGTTCGAGATCGAGCTGAAGGCTGTTAAATAATAATAGTATAATAATCCCTCTTAAGTAATCTGTTCTTGCTTTCAGACAGTCACTGGCTAATGTCTTATATCTTATTCTGGATCCAATGTCCATTATCGTGTCTCTCTGGTCAGTGAGAAGTGGAGAGTCCTTCAGTGCTGCTCATGTGACTACTGTAAACTACATTTCCCACAACTACCTTTCTTCTTCTCGGGGCTACATGGTGTCCCCTATCATTAGCTACTCCTCCAAACTGCTCTGTGATTTACTAATGGCTGACGGGGTAGAGTATTAAGCATGTGGTTGTGGCACGGTCTCGTGAGAGCCTGGAAGGGCGTAACTAAGTGACCACCTGGTTCTTCACTAGAGCCTCTGATGGTGTGGTTAGACTTGAACCCAGGTGGATCCCAGGTGCCACTCCAGGAAAGACCCCGTAGCTGCTGAAGCTGACCCCCAAAGTGGAAGAGAATCAGGACCAGCCAGGAACTGGTTAACTGAAGGACATGCGGCAGGATAGGATAGGGCTGCACAGCTTGTAGACAGACCAGGTTCTGGATCAGGAACGGACAGGATAGGTTCAGGAACACAGGACGGACTCGGATGCAGAAACACAGATAATGGTTTAGACTGGACAGGTGAGGGTAGCTGTACAGGTGCGGACAAGATGGATCAGGCTCAGGACTAGGTAGAAGTAGGATGGGCTCAGGAACAGGTTACAGTGGAACAAGCAGGATCAAGTTCAGACAGGATGGACAGAATCAGGTAGAGAGGACAGGCAGGGTCAGATTCAGGGAGCACAGGTACAGGGACCTTACAACTAGGTAGCAGGATAGAACACTGATACTAATGTTGCTAAGGCATCTCCCAATAGGGGAAGGTGCCTTAAATATCAGACGGCTAACAGCTATTGGCTGGGGACGTTTTCAGAAGTGCATACACTGACCATTTAAGATGCAGGGAGCACACACATGCCCTAAACACACTCCAAGGAGACCTGCGTGCTGTGTGCAGGTCCTGGGAGGAAGCAAACACTGCAGGGACCGAAGCAGAGTGGAGGGTAAGTGAACACGCTGGCGTTCCTGCTGAGAGCAGGAAGGGGACTCGTGCAGGGCGCCGGCACTGTTCTAACATAGAGCTGATAAGATGAGACATGTATAGTCTCAAATATTATATCCATAACTCCCAACTTGGCGTGGCGCTCACTGTGTGCGATGGCAACTTTTATTTTATACTAAGCCACTTCCCAAAACTCACCCAGTCGTTTATATGTGTTGACGCAAGAATGCTGCCCCTAGTGATGCCCATAAGTGTTCCCATACAATATGGGAACCATCCAGTGGTCACAAAATACTGACCGGCCGTTGGACCAAGTTCTTGCACATCTATTTGCTCATCTCTAGCGGTTTTATAGAAATTATTGAAAGCTAACAGAAAGTGCAGAATGAGAGCAATATAACCTGAACCGAGTTAGATGCAATGGAAGTTGTCAGGTAGCCAGGCCTGCTCTTATTACATTGCCGCAGCAATATATCAGATCTGCAAATGGCAGAAATACTCCGTTTATACATGAGACCCATAACTGAAATACTATGTAGTAATGCTGAAAACCGAGAGGATCAGCTCATGAAAAAAGGATACCTATTACCTAGGAGGATGCCTGTACCCCGTGTCTACCTACTTGATCTGACTAAATGGTATAAACTTCGCTCAGTAATAATTCAATCAAATTCTAATTTCCAGCTTTAAAATTTTTAGATTTAGTTGGAATTTCTTGTGAACTCCTCATCCGGTGCATTTTTATTAATGATGACATTTTTGTGAACTTGTTTTGTCAGTCTTCTGTCTGTTAAAACTTGTTTTCCTGTAGTTCTATTTAGGTTTTATTGATATTTTTGTATCTACATGTAATTCCAAAGAAAATCCCATTATTGTTGTTTCATGTGTTGAACCAGATTTTATAATTTCTTTTTTTTCTTACTCAGTTTAACGAAAATGTCTGTGTACTTATATTTAGGATCTGGATCTGAAAAGAAGGTGCTCCTCCACTAAATTGGTATCTGTCACCAGGACAGACTTTTGGTAAATTAGGTCACCCTAATAACAATGAACGAGTAGCTACAATGAAATCCTCCAAATGTTCTTCCAAAGTGTCCAGGGTCAAGAATAAAAGGCATTGTTCAGACTTAAACTTGCCTCAGCCTCAAGCCTCCCTACACACTAGACTAATGGTGGTTGAACAAGCCAATATCGTCAGTCTAATGCGATGGGAGCCCCAGACAATCGATGTCTGATTTCGGACTGCTGATCCTTTAGTTCTCTTTGACATGTCAAGTCGGCGGCTTTCTCGTAGAGGACACAGCAGCACTTGGCCGAGCGAGCGCTCCTGTATATGGAGAAGATGGCTGAGATAGGTGCCATCCATTGTGTATGGGGGGCTTAACTCCAACCCTAGACTATAGAAATTAGAAGTTTCAAAGAAATGTGGCAACATAACATTTAAGCCCTAGGTGCTTTTGAATGATCATGAGGTTTAATGACATTCTCCAAACCATGGGTTGATTAGGATACGGCATGTTAACTTTATTCCCCCACTTGATTCTATGGGTGGTTTATGTTCACAATTAAAGGGGCTGAATTGTTTATAAAACCCATATTCATTCATGCTTCAGTTCAACGGGTTGTATCATTAGAGAAGTCCTTTCCAGATAGCAGCCACAAGCACAATCAGCTATTCTTCAGAAGGTCATTGTACCAAACGATTTGATGAAAAAATATAGTTATATTTAAAGAGGTTGTCTACTACCCTGACTCAGTTACTAGTTTTGCCATAAGTGCTTAATGATAATGCCCCTAATCATATACAGCACCAGCTCTGCTGTTATAGTGATCACTTCCTCTACAGAATACTCTGCTCGCTTCTATCTACATTTCCCATCATTCCTTGTGCTGGGCTGCAAGCCAGCAGTGAGCACAGACCTGTAACTCCACCTACATCCCTGCCAGTCCTCCAACTTTATACACACAGGCCCAGGCCCATCTTTTCTATAGGAATAGAATTAATGTACAAAGCACAATTACACCAGCCCTGACAAAGAGTATCCCTACTCCCCATCACTGACATGGATGATGGGATAGATCAATGGATGGGGAGAGATCTGAATGTAAATAATCTCTGCATTATTAGTATAATGAAGACAACTGCTTAATTGGCAATGCCATACACCAAAGACAACTGCTTAAAAGCAACAACTTGATTAAATTGCTAACAATAACTGTAAGTTTAAAAAGCACCTCGTACAAAAATGATGGCTGTATCACAGATGAAATAATAAAAACAAGGTTGCTAAATAGAACAAAATATAAATAGCATACTATGGTGAGAGATAGGAAGTAAATTACCCTCTCTATATATGTTATAAATGTTCAGTGTGTGTCCATATGATGAAAGATGCATAGTAGTTGTCCCGTGGCTATAGCAAGTAGATTTATTCAGTCTTTGGTGTATGGCATTGCCTCTTAAGTAGTTGTCTTTTATCTCTAGTAACAGCAGTGTGTCAACATTGCATCTTGAGTTCTTTGATTGGGGGCCCTGGTGTATTCATTATATATATATTACATTATACAGTGAATACAGCAAGGTGTATACATCTATATACACCCTGCTGTATACACACAGATAGGAGAGAGCTGGGTCTGCAGGGAGAGCTGCATTCACAGAACCAGAGTGAGCTCTGCTGAATGTAGCTCCACCTACCCATGTGACAAGCACAAAGATCAAGCAGGAGATTGTCAGCCAGAGATCATGTGACCAGAAGAGAAGCTCAGGTTACAGCAGGATTTGACAAAGCCCCATGGTGTATTCATTATATATATTACATTATACAGTGAATACAGCAAGGTGTATACATCTATATACACCCTGCTGTATACACACAGATAGAAGAGAGCTGGGTCTGCAGGGAGAGCTGCATTCACAGAACCAGAGTGAGCTCTGCTGAATGTAGCTCCACCTACCCATGTGACAAGCACAAAGATCAAGCAGGAGATTGTCAGCCAGAGATCATGTGACCAGAAGAGAAGCTCAGGTTACAGCAGGATTTGACAAAGCCCCATGGTGTATTCATTATATATATTACATTATACAGTGAATACAGCAAGGTGTATACATCTATATACACCCTGCTGTATACACACAGATAGGAGAGAGCTGGGTCTGCAGGGAGAGCTGCATTCACAGAACCAGAGTGAGCTCTGCTGAATGTAGCTCCACCTACCCATGTGACAAGCACAAAGATCAAGCAGGAGATTGTCAGCCAGAGATCATGTGACCAGAAGAGAAGCTCAGGTTACAGCAGGATTTGACAAAGCCCCATGGTGTATTTGACGCGCCCCCTGGGACATATTCCTTTTTTGAGGGGAATACCCGGCACCGGATCAGATGGGGGGTTGTAGTCTCCGAGCGGCTGTGACCCGGCCCGTGCCCAGGGCGTCAAGCTCTGTGTTATGTGGCAGTCCTACAGATGTTATTAAGAGTTCTTTTGTGTCGACTACGCCACCCGTTGTGATGCGGTCACTGTGGCCGCCGCTGCAGCAGGGTCCGCTGAGGCTGATGGTGCAGGTGCAGCTTGAGATGGTATAACCCCCAACGGGTGGGGTATAGCCTCAGGGGGGACAGGTGCAGAGGATGGGGGTTGTGGTGGTGCAGTGCAGACGGCAGTGAAGACAGAGTCGGGTTGTGCAGTTAAGGGTGTTTACTTACTGCAGATGTTGTACTGGTCACTCCAGCTTCGAGTGACCACCCGAGCCGTGCTGCGTCCACCAGGTCCTGGATCCAGCCAACCCCCAAACAAGTCCGGAGCGTGGCCCTGAGCTCTCCTTCTGTCCCGTTCTCTGGCCGTCCCCACCAGTGATCCACCTAGGTCCAGCTCCCTCGGGCCTTCTGTTGGGACACCCTTGGCCTTGGGTTCCCTGACCCTTCATGTGGTGTGCCTTCGGGGTGGATGTGGTGGGTGACCGTGGCAAACGCTGCCCACGGTCTCCGGTCTCTGGCTGGGGAATGTTTTTACCCCCACCAGCTTGGGTTCCGGTACCCTGATGCCGACTCTTCACCCGGGGATTTAAGTTGGGATCTTGGAGTCCTTTTCTTCTGTGCCTCTGGGTCTCTCTCTCTCCTCTCTCACTCTGGGTCTTTCCTTCTCCTCTGCTCGCTGACTTGTTCTCTGCATCTGACCCTGTTCTTAGTTGGTGCCCACCTTATATACACCCTCTATGTGTGAGCTCAGGTGACCAGCACCCAATGAGCTCCTAACTTTACCCAGGCTGCTCCCCCTATCTGCCCCTACACTACTTGGGATGTACCACCCCCCTCCCACTCCAGCCAGGAACAGACTCGGTCGTACCTGCACATTTCTAAGTGGGAGTACCGTCGGTCTGCTCCTCGGAAATGGGAAGTGTGTAGTGCATGCAGCCTACCGAGCTCAGTTCCACACTCCATCCTTACCCGGGAGTGGAATATCACACCTCTGGGTTGAGGTGCAATACCCCTGTAGCAGCCGAATCCTCAGGGTGCTACATTCCCCCCTGGTAAATCACAGCACGTCCTCGGGCTGTAAGACATAAAACCCCAAAGCATACAAATTTTTATAAACATATAAAACATATAAAACATTATATAAATAACATATCTTAGCAGATAAAACTTTCTCGTCGTCTCTTGTTTCTGGTTCCTCCTCCGGACACTTGTGCAACGTGTGTCCGGGAAAAGTGCGACAGTCTCTTAGAAAAACTGGTTTTCTATAAAACCGGTAGGGGGCGCTTTAGGAAGCGCAACTATATACAGGGGAAGTTGGCCGCTCTCAGTCCTCGGCCAGGTAAGGAGGGAAAGGGAATGGCTGCTCACAGTCCTCAGCCTGTGGGATTAAGGGGTTAACGGGTGAACAGTTCACTCAGCTGGTCCCAACGGGGACTATATATATATAGCAACAGTTTCAGTTTCTTTATACCCCGATCGGGTAACTATTTACATCTACTGCTCTGCCGCACTCAACGGCGTCTTCCTCCTGCTCTTTGCTTGTAGCTGGTGGTAACTTCAGACCCGTCCGGGTCCTCTTGCTCTTCCTCCTCACATCGCAGCTCCTCCTCTGTCAGGCGATGCACATGGAGGGCGTAAGGTCCTTTGGCACACTTGTGCCGGGTGAAGGTGACCTCGTCTCTAATGTAGAGGTCACGACCTCTGTGCCCCTCCGGCAGATGGGACTCCACATCTCTGCGCGTGACAAAGACGTCGCCGGGGGTGTTGTTGTCTCTGATGAAGCCCCACCCATGCTGCAGGTTAAACTTTATCACTGTCCCGATGGTGCGGGGACAATGCGCTGCACGGGGGTCCCTCCTGGTCCGGCTCTTCTGCTCGGCGCTCCGTACTTGGGCCTGTTGCTCTCGGACCCGCCTCTCTCTCCGCTCCCTCGCAAACTCTTCAAGCTGCTGTCGGCAACACTCAGCACGCTCCGCTGCAGCTGCCCTGGTTTCCTGAGTGAACCCCATTAGGTCTTCTCCGGTGGGGTCCCACTCAAATTGGGCTTCTTCCAGAGGAGGCGAGATCCTTATCACGGGCTTCGGAGCCGGAATCAGGGGTGCACACATGGCCCCAACCCTCCTCTGGTGCTCCAGTTCATAATATTTCTGGGGCCAGATGAAAGGCTGCCCGTCCGGCCACGTGTGCTGGGCAAACAAGTCCTCTCCCAGACGCGGCACCCTTGGTTTTACGGGTGCGGGCGCGGTGGTGGTGGCGCCCGGGTTGCCCAGGCCTTGCGGCCAGGCCTGGGGCACCTGGAAGGTGAAGGGCACCGTTAGGACGGCGGCACCCTGGGCTACCTGGCCTTGCGGCCAGGCCGGAGGCTCCGCGGAGGTAGGGGGCGCTGTTGGTATTGCGGCGCCCGGGGGTACTAGGCCTTGCGACCAGGCTGGTGGTACTTCCTGCTTGGTCACGCTCGGGGTCGAGGCGTGTGACGTCACAGGGGTCGCAGCGGCGGCTTCCGGTTGAGGCCTAGTCTGCGTCGGTGACATGGCGTTTTCGGGCACAGCAGGGGGACTTTCGGGCTCTGCGACGGGGAGCTGGGGCAGGTAAGCGGTGTCCCGGCTTGGGGTGTAGACGTCCCCTTTACCTGCCTCCATGCGCTCGGCTCCCTTCTCGGCGCCGTCTCCGGCCTTTGGTCCTCCCGCGCCATCCTCAGAGGCGGTCTGTCTCCTCATCTTGGCTGGCGTGCTCCGGGTCTTGGTTTCAGCTTGCTGGGCCATCTCCCGGCTCCATTCCGCCAATATCTCGCGCTGTACCCGGGCCATCCTCCGTGCGAGGCCCTCCAGGGCAGTCTGTGCACACTCCCGGTCTCGGGGGAGCTGTGCAAGGACCTCCACTAGGCCTAGTGGGGTCGTGGTGTCTAGCAGGCTCCTGACCAATGGGTCGGTGCTGCTCTGCTCTTCTTCCAGCAGGCTCCTGGCCAGCGGGCCGGTGCTGCTCTGCTCTCTGGACATCTCCGGGTGAGCTTTTCTGCTGCTCCTCTCCAGGCTTCTTGCCTCCGGGTGCGCTCGCTCCAGACTGCTCCAGGCGGCACCCATCTTCGTTCTTTTCTCTCGTCTCCTCCCACTTCGAGGGCGGTCCCGGGACAACTCGGTGACTGTCAGCTCCAGGGGTAGTTCTTTCACGCTGACAGACACCTCCAGCATCACAGTCTCTGTTGGTGGGGGCGGTTTCCACTTTTGGCGCCATTTTCTGTCCCGGCCCACGATGGGAGGCGGCCTCTTGCCCTCCTTTGGCACGCCCATAATGGCGTCCGCTGCTCTTCCAAGGCGGGAAATCTTCGGATTTGGCGGGAAGCGTCGCCCAGTGGCGGGAAACTCTGCAGATGGCGGGAACAAGCTGGAAATGGCGGACAATCGGCGGGAAACGACCTGTGATGGGGTCCGATGGCGTGGACCCTCCGGAACCGGCGGGAGACTTCTTTCTGAGGTAAACTTGCACTTTTCTTCAGGCACGCAGTACCCGGTTGTTGTGGGCACGTAATCCTGCCGACTACGCCAAAGTTGACGCGCCCCCTGGGACATATTCCTTTTTTGAGGGGAATACCCGGCACCGGATCAGATGGGGGGTTGTAGTCTCCGAGCGGCTGTGACCCGGCCCGTGCCCAGGGCGTCAAGCTCTGTGTTATGTGGCAGTCCTACAGATGTTATTAAGAGTTCTTTTGTGTCGACTACGCCACCCGTTGTGATGCGGTCACTGTGGCCGCCGCTGCAGCAGGGTCCGCTGAGGCTGATGGTGCAGGTGCAGCTTGAGATGGTATAACCCCCAACGGGTGGGGTATAGCCTCAGGGGGGACAGGTGCAGAGGATGGGGGTTGTGGTGGTGCAGTGCAGACGGCAGTGAAGACAGAGTCGGGTTGTGCAGTTAAGGGTGTTTACTTACTGCAGATGTTGTACTGGTCACTCCAGCTTCGAGTGACCACCCGAGCCGTGCTGCGTCCACCAGGTCCTGGATCCAGCCAACCCCCAAACAAGTCCGGAGCGTGGCCCTGAGCTCTCCTTCTGTCCCGTTCTCTGGCCGTCCCCACCAGTGATCCACCTAGGTCCAGCTCCCTCGGGCCTTCTGTTGGGACACCCTTGGCCTTGGGTTCCCTGACCCTTCATGTGGTGTGCCTTCGGGGTGGATGTGGTGGGTGACCGTGGCAAATGCTGCCCACGGTCTCCGGTCTCTGGCTGGGGAATGTTTTTACCCCCACCAGCTTGGGTTCCGGTACCCTGATGCCGACTCTTCACCCGGGGATTTAAGTTGGGATCTTGGAGTCCTTTTCTTCTGTGCCTCTGGGTCTCTCTCTCTCCTCTCTCACTCTGGGTCTTTCCTTCTCCTCTGCTCGCTGACTTGTTCTCTGCATCTGACCCTGTTCTTAGTTGGTGCCCACCTTATATACACCCTCTATGTGTGAGCTCAGGTGACCAGCACCCAATGAGCTCCTAACTTTACCCAGGCTGCTCCCCCTATCTGCCCCTACACTACTTGGGATGTACCACCCCCCTCCCACTCCAGCCAGGAACAGACTCGGTCGTACCTGCACATTTCTAAGTGGGAGTACCGTCGGTCTGCTCCTCGGAAATGGGATGTGTGTAGTGCATGCAGCCTACCGAGCTCAGTTCCACACTCCATCCTTACCCGGGAGTGGAATATCACACCTCTGGGTTGAGGTGCAATACCCCTGTAGCAGCCGAATCCTCAGGGTGCTACATATTCATTATATATATTACATTATACAGTGAATACAGCAAGGTGTATACATCTATATACACCCTGCTGTATACACACAGATAGGAGAGAGCTGGGTCTGCAGGGAGAGCTGCATTCACAGAACCAGAGTGAGCTCTGCTGAATGTAGCTCCACCTACCCATGTGACAAGCACAAAGATCAAGCAGGAGATTGTCAGCCAGAGATCATGTGACCAGAAGAGAAGCTCAGGTTACAGCAGGATTTGACAAAGAAACGTATTTAGTTAAGTGATTATCTATGGGAGTTAGTTCACATGAAAGGGATATGTAAAGTAATGGCCAACCTCTTTAATCCATCTAAAAAGCAAAAAAAAAACGCATTGAAGCGTTTCGGCCAAAATGGCCTTTGTTGAGCAAAATAACCCAGACAAGAATAAAACACAGTAAGGGAAATCTGCTATTTGCTGCGGATTCCGCTTCTAGCACATTTTGCCAGAGAAACCAGCCCTAGGGGATATGTAGTATTACATAGCAATCAGATAAATAGTTGTCCTTTTTAAACAAGCAGAGCTCAAGTCAACCAGAATGGTAGTAGCTCTTACAGTCAATCAATGGCTTCTGAGGTCATGTGCCATGAATGCAAAAGCCAGTGATTGGCTGCAGTGGTCATGTGAATTGATGGATGGGACAATCGGGGCAGTAGGGATTTAAGTAATGGGTACTTCTTGACTTTTTGGAAATTTTTAAGAAACGCAAAGGATCATTCTGTAAATAATAAGAACCCAAATTGATCAAAATGCAAAATATCTTTCTACTTAAGGATCAACCTTTCATTGGTCTCCTCCTTAATGACTATAAATGCTAGAATTCCTTGGTGTTCTATTGCACAGCAATGAATGATGGCCAGAAACCACTTGTGTTAAAAGTAAATACACCCGACTAACAGGACTGCATCGAATAACGGGCTCTTGAGCCATATAGATCCATATAGACCCATTCATATAGAAAAATTAAACATTTTTAGAAACAAAGCATAATATTTGATACAAAATATGAGAATTCTCAATATATTTTACAGCTTGAGAAACGATTTAGCCAATCTATAATTGTCCCTGTAAAATTAACACTTGGTTTGGTGCAATTTTGTCAGAAACCGTCCTAAGCCGGTGTGCTGCTGGCGTCCGGATCATCCACTTACACGCTGGCTTCGTCAAACAAAACATACCCTTGATTTTTTTTTCTCTGCCTTTTCTTATCAAAATTCTGACAGCCCCCAAAATGACATTTCTATGTTCTGATCTTGGCAGAGATAGAAGGATTTTTTTTGATTCAGATGATGTATTCTGCAGATCAAGCAGCCAAAGACCAAGGACAGCTCTGAGTCCTAATCCCTTGACCCACACGCCCTCCTCTAACTAGCTATTGACATTGAACGTAAGAAGCACCAGTGCTTAGCTGAGATAATGAGAGCTGCAGGCTAGCAGCCGAGGGATCAGGGAAGAGCTAGAGAGAAACATACAGACGTGTTGCTGTTAAGAGCATCAGTCTTGGGTTTGAAAGGTGGCTTTTCACCACCAAACTAAATCTGAAGCCTGGGCACAGGGTCAGGAATGACAAAATCAATACCACTGAATGATTTGCTTTACTAGTCTGAAGAAACCTGTTACCAACATTATTTAACAGTCTGCTACTTTATATGATAACTTCACCCAAAAATGAAATTATAGCTCAAAATAGCAAAAAAATCAGCGTATTTTCTCTCATCCAAGAGAATCGGATCGATTATGTAGATCAATCTCAGATTAGAGTTTGATCACAGTGTGATCGATTTTCTCGGACGAGGAGAACATTCTCCATCTTCTCCATTCTGTCAGTTTGTGGAAATCGGAATGCACTACTAGAATCATAGAATGTTAGAGTTGGAGGGGATCTCCAGGGTTATCGTGTCCAACCCCCTGCTCAATGCAGAATTCACCAAACCATCTCAGACAGATGGTTTGAAGACTTCCATTGATTTGAAGACTTCTCAGCCTCTGTTTGAAGACTTCCATTGAAGGAGACCTCACCACGTCTCATGGCCGCCTATTCCACTCATTGATCACCCTCACTGTCAAAAAGTTTTTTCTAATGTCTAATCTGTATCTTCTCCCTTTCAGTTGTCATCTGAGTGCAGTCCGATGTTTTCCACATACTCATTGACTTCCATGGCCAAGTACAATCTGATAATCATTCACCTTTTCCAACCACCCCTAATCCAAACACCTAGTAATGAACTCTTCATCTCTCCCTCCATTCTCACCACCCATCTCACCTTCTCCTCAGAGCTATTCCTCAACATACAATCCTTTGTCTCCAAACACAGACAGCCACCTCATGCCCTCTCCTGCTCCCACCTACTAATGCTTTCTCTGCTCCTCCTCACTGCCGGCGACATCTCTCCACATCCTGGCCCTCCTCACCACATCCCTACAATCACTTCCACCTCCTACCCACAAACTATCCCAAACTCTCGTAAGCCCTCGCTTCCCCAGTCCCTCTAACAGGAGCTCTATGGAACGCTCGCTCCGTCTGCAACAAACTTTCCTACATTCACAACCTCTTCATCACTAACAAGCTTTCCTTCCTCGGTATCACTGAAACCTGGCTCGCCCCCTCTGACACGGCTTCTCCTACTGCACTTTCGTACGGCGGATTCCACCTCTCCCATACCCCCCGCCCCACCGACAAGCACGGTGGAGGAATAGGTTTCCTCCTCTCAGATAACTGCTCCTTCACCCATATCCCACTGCCGGCCTCAATTACTCTCCCCTCTTTTGAAGTGCACTGCGTGCGCATCTACTCCCCCTCCAACCTCCAACTGGCTGTCATTTACCACCCCCCAGGATCAGCCACCACTTTCTTTGACCACTTCACCACTTGGCTACTTCATTTTCTCTCTGTTGACATCCCCACTATCCTCATGGGCGACTTTAACATCCCCATTGACACTTCCCTCTCAGCTGCCTCTAAGCTTCTATCCCTCACTTCCTCCTTCGGTCTTACTCAGTGGTCTTACACACTCACCCACAAAGACGGCCACACACTGGACCTCATCTTCACCCGCCTCTGTTCCCTATCTAACCTCTCTAACTCACCTCTCTCTGACTACAACCTACTTACATTCTCTTCCCTCTCCGCTCCAGGGCAACAAACCCCACTCCACAAACTTGCATACCCTCGCAGAAATCTCAAACACCTTGACCTACACTCACTCTCTGAATCCCTTCTCCCTCTTACAAACATTAGTTCCTTACATGATGCAGATGTTTCTGCCACTTTATACAACACCACAACAGCTGCAGCTCTCGATCCGGTTGCCCCCCTCACTCATACCAAAGCTCGCACAATCAACAGACAACCCTGGCACACCAGCCTAACTAAAGAACTGCGACAGGCCTCCAGGGTTGCTGAGCATAGATGGAAAAGGTCCCACTCCAATGAGCACTTCATCGCATTCAAACAGTTTCTCACTACCTTCAAGTCCACACTCACTGCAGCAAAACAAACATATTTCGCATCTCTCATATCCTCCCTGTCTCACAACCCCAAACAACTATTCAACACCTTAAATTCTCTCCTCCGTCCCCCAGTGCCTCCTCCCTCTTCTCTTATTTCAGCAGAAGACTTAGCCTCATTCTTCAAGCAGAAGATTGACACCATCAGACAAAGCTTTTGCCTAAAGCCCCCACAGCCCCTCCCCACACCTATTCAACCCTCCTCCTCCAAAACCACCTTCTCCACCATTACAGAAGATCAACTTTCCTCTTTACTATCCAAATCACACCTCACCACCTGTAAACTTGACCCAATCCCGTCCCTCCTCATCCCAAACCTTACCACTATCTTCATCCCAGCCCTAGCCGACCTCTTCAACCTGTCACTAACAACTGGTGTCTTCTCCTCAAGCTTCAAACATGCCTCAATCACACCCATCCTCAAAAAGCCCTCCCTTGACCCATCCTCTCTGACTGGCTATCGCCCCATATCACTTCTCCCCTATACCTCAAAACTACTGGAACAACACGTCCATTCTGAGCTGTCCTCACACCTCTCCTCCTGCTCCCTCTTTGACCGCCTACAATCTGGCACCATTCTACTGAAACTGCACTGACTAAAGTCACCAACGACCTACTAACCGCCAAATCTAAGTGACACTACTCTGTCCTCCTCCTCCTAGACCTGTCATCTGCCTTCGACACAGTGGACCATTCCCTCTTACTATAAACTCTCTCATCTCTCGGCATCACAGACTTGGCCCTATCCTGGATTTCCTCATACCTAACAGACAGGACATTCAGTGTCTCCCACTCACACATCACCTCCTCATCTTGCCCCCTATCTGTCGGTGTCCCCCAAGGTTCAGTTCTAGGACCTCTGCTCTTCTCCATCTACACCTTAGGCCTGGGACAGCTCATAGAGTCTCATGGCTTTCATTATCACCTCTATGCTGATGACACACAGATCTACCTCTCTGGACCCGATATCAACTCCTTACTAACCAAAATCCCACAATGTCTGTCTGCTATTTCATCCTTCTTCTCTGCTAGATTTCTAAAACTTAACATGGACAAAACAGAATTCATCATCTTTCCACCATCTCATTCACCCCCCCCAACTGACCTATCTATCAACATCAATGGCTGTCCACTCTCCCCAGTCCCTCAAGCTCGCTGCCTTGGGGTAACCCTGGACTCTGAACTCTCCTTCAAACCACATATCCAAGCCCTTTCCACTTCCTGCCTACTCCAACTCAAAAATATCTCCCGGATCCGCACATTCCTCAACCATGAATCTGCAAAAACACTAGTGCACACCCTCATCATCTCCCGCAGCGACTACTGCAACCTCCTGCTCTGTGGCCTCCCTTCCAACACTCTCGCACGCATCCAATCCATCCTAAACTCTGCTGCCCGACTAATCCACCTGTCCCCCCGCTATTCGCCGGCCTCTCCTCTCCTCTCTGTCAATCTCTTCACTGGCTCCCCATTGCTCAGAGACTCCAGTTCAAAACCCTAAACATGACATACAAAGCCATTCACAACCTATCTCCTCCATATATATCTGACCTAGTCTCCAGTTACATACCCGCACGCAACCAACGATCCTCACAAGATCTCCTTCTCTACTCCCCTCTTATCTCCTCCTCCCACAATTGCATACAAGATTTCACCCGTGCTTCCCCCCTACTCTGGAACTCTCTACCCCAACACATCAGACTCTCGTCGACCGTGGAAATTTTCAAAAGGAGCCTGAAGACCCACCTCTTCCGACAAGCCTACAACCTGCAGTAACCACCGCTGCACGACCAGCTCTACCCTCACCTACTGTATCCTCACCCATCCCTTGTAGATTGTGAGCCCTCACGGGTCGGGTCCTCGCTCCTCCTGTACCAGTCGCTGTCACATTGTGTTCAAGATTATTGTAATTGTTCTTGTATGTATAGCCCTTTTTCACATGTAAAGTGCCATGGAATAAATGGCGCTATAATAATAAATAATAATAATAATCAGATCCAACACGGGTATGCTGAGATATTTTTCTTTGGAACGAGTGAAAAATTGGACACGTGCACGGCTCCGTAGAGTAACATTGGTCCAAGTGCAATCCAATGTTTTCTTGTTTGCTTGCATTATCAGCCTTGTTTTTTTCTATTCATTGTCAGCCTAAATCTTTTTGTGATTATTTTCGAGATTTTTGGACTTTTCGTGTAGTGGCGGAGGATAAATATATTAGAATTTGGCCCTAGGTGTTTATTCTTTTGGAAAAGGAATTTCCTGGGTATTGATGAGACGTGGGTCCCAAAATTTAACATGGCATTTGCTATCTTTTCCAACTCACATACTTTTTGGAAGAAAAGGATTTATGTGGGATGTATTTGCATACAGCAGTTCTTTTAAAAGGATTGATTGTCCAGTTGAAAAAAAAAAAAGTCCAATTATCAATGGTGTCCCAAAGTGCAGATATCCACTCCGATCCTGGCAGGTCCACTTGTGGCTTAAGCCCGAGACAGTGTTTCCTGCATTGGCATCAATGCTGTATGTGAAATCTAAGAACTCGCTGTAACTGAGAAGGGGGCTGGCTTAGCTACTGAAAATAAGCAAATCAGTGCAAACCCAGAAAACAATGTCCAATGAATAGCACATGACAGAAGTGAACCTGTCGGCACCGCAGAATGCATGGTTTCAGATCGGGGCAACTTTGAGAATTGAGCTATATATTAGTATGCTGTATTAGATATGTCTATATTGTATAGGTATATCTAATTGTATTCGTTATTTCTATGTTATCTATTTTATATTCTGCTACATGGCAGATGCAATGAGTAATGAGATTTATTCAGTGACTCTTCCCATTAATGATTGCACTGAGCAGCTGGAATAATGCAACCACATACGATGCTCAATTCATGGTTGGACCCTGAACTTATCCTATGTATTAAAACTGAAGGTTTTACATATATAGTGTGTGTAAATGCCTTTTCTTGTGTTCCGATGGTATGTCCAGCCGTCTAACCGACTCTTTCTTACAAAGTTTTACTATCTCAGGCCTACCTAGATAAGAAATGGACAGCCATGATAGACTGGAGTGTAACCTGACTTTAGTTTTACAAATACATTTTAATAATAAATAAATAACAAATAAAATAAATAAATAAAATAAAATAAATAAAATAACATAAATGGTTAATATGCAATAATACTTCAATACTTAAATACAGAAATGCCAAGAAGTGAAATATAGCAAGATAACAAATTAGAAAATGGATCTGGTTAAAAAAGCTATTTTTTTATATTTTTCTCTGACTCTTTATAGGTCTTGTTCAAGTTCATTAAAAAGCCACTCCCGTAGTTGTTGGTAAGGTGTTTTTTACAGAATAATTTGAAGCTGAACAGTTTTTTTTGGTGTTAGAAATTTCTGGTTTAGCCAAATTGTTCACTTTATTTGGACTTATGTTAATTGAAAAATAAATTAAGTAATATTTTTAATTTTGGCATGACCCTTCATCACTAATGGTGAGGGACAGACATCTACGGTACTTGGTCTCTTTGGTTGGCATCACGCTGGGCTGTCTAGTGAAGGCCCAGAAATAAAAAAAATAGTATGAAAAGCCTTTCTTGTAATTGATTGGCAGATCACTCAACTATTTGTGTTTGTCTATGGTCAGGTTCACACCAGATGTGAATTCTCAAGCAGGTCATATCTGCACATTGAGGACGTGACTGTAGTCTGTGTGCCTGCCGAATTGTGTACTAGTGCATGTGCTGTGTGCCACTCAGCATAAAGCCTCATTCACATGTCTGATATTTTTTACGTATGAGAAAATCATACTGATAATTCTGATCAGAATCTGATCAGAATTTGCTCAGCGTTTGATCGGAGTGTGGTACGAGTATCATTCGATTTTCTCATACTAAAAAAAAATTCACGAAATTAAAAAAAAATTCTCCTCCTTCTCCATTCTGAGAGTCCATGAAATTCAGACTGCACTCGGATGTAATCAGAGTGCGGTCCATTTCTTTCACTTCTTTCATGGACCCATTGACTTGCATAGCCGATTTTTATCCGACCCTCAGATCAAATCGGACATATCTCTGATATTTGCCACAGACCACTCGACCCAAGGAAAAAAATCGGACATGTGAATGGTCCCGTAGTATAGCGCCGGCGTCAATGCACGCTTCCCATCCTCCTCTCCCCCGGCAGGGACGCCGACTTACTCACCACCCCGGCACTCGGCGCGCACATCCTCTCCTCTTCCTGTTTCCTGGGGACTGCACACGCCTGGAAGATCCCCATGCACTGTTCTAAGGGCGCGCGTGCTCACTCCCTGTCTCTTAAAGAAACAGCACTCGCCGTCCTAAAGTGTCTCCAGGCAATGATTGGGAGACAATTATTATTTAAGGCACCTCCACCTGTTGGGAGGTTCCTGGACAACATGTATACTCTGCTTGTCTGCATGTTTGCTAATTTTCAGGTCCCCTGTCCTAGCTTATCTTGCAGTCCCTGCCAGTACGTGAATGTGTCTGCCAATATACCAGCCGTACCTGCCATGCCAGTCTGTATACTAGCCGTACCTGCTTGCACCTGCCGTGCCAGTCTGTATACCAGCTGTACCTGCCTGCACCTGCCGTGCCAGTCTGTATACCAGCCGTGCCTGCCTGCACCCTCTGTGGCAGTCTGTATACCAGCCATACCGGCCGTGCCAGTCTGTATATCAGCCGTACTTGCCTGCACCTGCCGTGCTATTCTGTATACCAGCCATACCTGCCGTGCCAGTCGTACCTGCCGGCACCAGTTGTGCCAGTCTGTATACCAGCCGTACCCCTCTACACCTGTCTTGTCTTCCAATATTCCTGCCGTGCCTGTCTGTACTAGCCAAGTCTACCCATTCCTGACCGTTCCATCTACAGTACCTGCTCCTTTGGGGGTCAGCAGCTGTGTGTCCAAGGTCTGTCATGGAATAGTGTAGCACCCCGAGGACTCGGCTGCTACAGGGGTATTACACCTCAAACCAGAGGTGTGGTATTCCACTCCCGGGTAAGGATGGAGTGTGGGACTGAGCTCAGATAGCTGCATGCACTACACTCATCCCATTTCCGGGGGACAGAACAACGGTACTCCCACCAAGTAGATGTGCAGGTACGACAGCGTCTGTCCCTGGCTGGAGTGGGAGGGGGGGAGGAACATCCCAGTAGTGTAGGGGCAGATAGGGGAGGGACTCTGGGCATAGAAGTAGGAGCCCATTGGGTGCTAGTCACCTGGGCTCACACATAGAGGGAGTATATAAGGTGGGCACCATCTAGGAACAGGGTGAGTTCAGGGAGTGAGTTCAGAGAGGAGCTCAGCCAGGAGGGCTGACAGGGAGCTGTGGCTCCGGCTGGGCCCAGCTCCAGGGCCAGGCCTGTAGTGGAGAGGAGGAGGAAGAAAGGCCCAGAGACGCAGGACAAGAGGGAACCCTGAGATCCCACAAGTGGACGGGTGAAGGGTTGGCAGAAAAGGGTACCGGATCCCAAGCTGGCAGAGGCAAGATATCCTTAACCAGGAACCGGAGGTCGTGGTCAAGCTTTGGCACGACCCTCACCACACTCACCAGGAAGGCATACCACGAATAGGGTCAGGAAAGCCAGAGAAGGTTTTACCACCAAGAGGCCCGTGGGAGCCGGACAAAGGTGGGTCCCTGGTGGGGACGGCCAGTAGGAAGGAAGAGAGGGGAGCTCAGGACCACGCTCTGGAACTGCCTGGGGGTTGGCCGAGTCCCACACCTGGTGGACGCAGCACGACTCGGGTGGTCACTCAAGGCCGGAGTGACCGGAGCAACACCTGTGAGTAAAAACCCTGAAACTGCATCACACGTCTCTGAGCTTCCTTGCCGCACCATCGCTACCACCATCATATACACTTGCTGCCCTGAGGCCGTACCCCTCCCGTTGGGCGTTATACCATCTACGCTGCACAACCATATCACCGGCCTCAGCGGACTGTCCTGCAGCAGCGGCCCTAAAGCTGCATTCAACGGGTGGCGTAGTCGTACAACACCCTACTATTCAAGACACTGCCGCTCAGCTTGACTCCCTGGGCACGGACCGGGTCACCGCCACGAGACTACTACCCCCATCTGATCCGGATCCGGGTAAGCTCCCCCGTGCGCGCGATGCCGCGCGACGCAGCAGGCCCAGGGGCGCGTCAATAGCACCTGGCGTCCATCTGGAGCCAAGTCTAACCCCACTATCAGGAACTCTAGCGAAGAGTCAGGTGTTTGCCCCTCCAGGATCTCCTCCATCCACGGCACAGTGGTTCCACCACAATTCCCGTTACACATAGAATATCATTGGTATGAGTGCTATCTGTGAAAAACGCAATAATCAAACATGTGAATGAGGCCTAACGTTAAGCGCAGACTCTTTTCCGCCAAATGGAGAGAGACTTGCTTGAAGCTAAAGTTTTACAGATGTGCAGTTCAAATGTAGAAATCCTATAACTATGCCATTCTGAGTTCTTCCATACAAGGTTTTCTGCTAAAATGTCTATGGCGCAAGCATGGTTGTATTCCTGACCAATTAGAGGGGTATTCCTGTACTGTAGGCCATGCAATATACATATATATTAAGAAATCAGAAACTGTGAACTGCAGGATACAGTATATAATGACGGAGTTGCATGTCCTGTTCTTGCCACGCTTTTAGACAAACTATATTCAGCTTAGTTTTTGCCCTCAAGCTTTCATTTAGGAAATTATCTATATCTGTTTTCTTTTCCAGAAGAGGTTGCAGCTAGTGACCTTCACACAATGTCTGGCATTTAATTAACAATGTCTCGAGTATAACATACTGGTTTTATCCATATCTGACGAGAGAGTAACCTCAGTGGTTGGTGCTTAAGCCTGTTTCATATTAGCCATCGACGTCCTGATGTTTGGCTAATAATGGTTCAATCCGTGATTCATCTAAATGGCAAGTGAACCAGATATTCAAGACAGGGAAGGAAATAAATGGATGATTGGTGAAAAATGTTGTCCCAGAACCGACGGTCCGCTATTGACATCTGTTCTGTCTTCTCAGTTAGGTCAATTTCTCCCCTCATTGCCCCTTGTTCCTTTCCACCTCTTCATTTCCAATTTCCTGTTCTTTATTCTTCTGAACGTAGATAATTTCACAGAACATACAGTTGAGGCTTCCTTTTGTCTCTGACAAAACGATCTGTGGTCCTTGGGATTTTCCACCCAATGCTCCCTGGCTACTTCACTGGTATTCTATTTCATTATGTATCGATCTCCTCACCCTTCTGCTATATGTCTGTAATTTACACAAGTCCTTGTTGCCTTCAGCAAATCTACACACTTGAAAACCAACCTCCTCATCGTCCGCTCTTTAGTTGATCCTAAATTCAATAAATAATCAAGTAAACCTAAAACACACAAACTGGGAAAAATCTACAGAGGTAAATGTAAGTATGAAGTATTGCAAGATGGAGCAGGTTTTATTGTACAGCTCTCTGCATTTTTTTTCCAAGTCGAAATGTACATTTTTATTAAAGTTACTACAAAGGAAAGCTGACCGTACACATAAGATATATAATGGTCAAACTCAAAGCTGATGTTCGGGAAGATGAGGATAACACTGTTGGATTTTACCTACCTAATCCTTTAGTTCTCAGCTGCCGTTAGGGGTTTTTGACAGTGACCAACAACCCTCCTCTTGCATCTTCCCAAGCTTGAATGTGTTTTGGGGGATGAGAGATTTACGTATCGGTCTAAAAAGCTTTCAGCCAACAGCTATCAATCAGGTGTTGTGGAAGTGGGTCTAAACACCTAAAGCCCCCCATACACTTAGATAGCTATCATTCAGCTGATAGCCTACTCTCTCATACAGCTGAGTGCTCCTATGTTCTCTATGAGAGAGCCGCTGCCAAACTTCTCTGGGGGCGGTTTATCTCTTAGAGAAGAAAATTTCGGCAGTCCGGAATCGGACATGCTGGATCCTTCTGTCCTCCGCCAACATCTATCGTAGTAGAGTCGGGAGGTTTCCAACCAAAGTAGACTGTTGTCCAAACCTGTCCATATCGGCAGGTTAGGTCGACGTTAGTGTAATGTGTATGGGGGTTTTGGTAAACTATGCTAATTAAAGCTCACCATGCAATAGAGATTTTAGACTGTTTTCTGAAAACTTTCGGCACTTTTATATGACAAAGGAGTGACAATGGCCAATTGATAGCAGATATCTTTGTCCTGGATTTATTTAGTCGTTGTTGGAAAGTCGGCAATACTAAACCATAAATCTACATCTGATAAAGACCAGTAAACGGATCAAGGAAGAGATCAATTGGCGATTTTATCTTTTTAACTTGTCATTCTTAGTGATAACCTTCAGAGACCAGACATATAGACAGTACCAGTTTGAAATAATTAATTCATAATACATGTTAAGGCAGCTGACAGACACCAAAAATCCAACATGTCTGATTCTACTTTTCGACATGTGATATCGTGGAACAGTCTAGGTGCTCCCATGCAAACCAATCCTGACAGAATTGGAGAGTTGGACCAGCTGTTTCAATCATCCCATAGTCATTAAATATAATTGCAGCACTTTGCAGTGTTTTACAAGTTTTTATACACCTCTAGGTTAGCTCAATGGGATGAAGAATTAGCCAGGTATTTGGATGTCCTCTCCTTTCCGATGCTCTCTTCGAACACTGCACCCTTGTTTGATTTAGACCTAACTGAAAAGGAGTTGACTGATGCCATTATGTCCTTCTCTAATAGAAAATCCCTGGGGACTGCCGATCTTTCTATCGAGTGGTACAAACAGAATGTAGATTTTTTTTTACACCAAAAGTATTCATGCTGTACAATTCTATCCTACAACCTGGACTGTTGTTGGATTCTTTGCGATAAGCCCTGGTAGACCTGATTCCTAAACCTGGTAAGGATCCCACAAATTGTGGGTCTTATAGACCCATTTCGCTCCTAAATAATGATATTATGATTTTAGCCAAAATTCTGGCAACTAGGATCAATGGAGTTCTAGCTGAAATTATACATGTAGACCAGTCAGGCTTGATGCCGGATAAGACGTTTGATATTAACCTTTGTAGATTCATCGCTAATGTTGTGCTTAAACGAACATACATATGGTTGACCCCCGCTCCATGCAAATTCCTCTTCCTTGTAGTCATATAGTGAGGAGGAACAGGGTCCAGTTTAAGGTCATTCATAATATTGTGAATTTGTAAATGGGGTCTACTACAGGGATGGGGTATATTTAGTTGTAATGCTAATTGTAATTCGCCAACAATTTTCTCTAAGGGGTAGTCCCATAAAACTTTATTACTTATCCAGAATATAGGTGATAAATGTATTTCTGGGGATCCTGCTTCTGAGACCCCCAATGAACCTGAGAACGTCGGCTGCACAGTCATTTGTCCGGATGGAAGAGTAGTAAGAAAGTGCTGCTACCACTCCTACGGACAGCGAATTAAGTTGTGGTCGTTCATGATCACTACCGCTATGTTCATACAGTGAATTTTGAGAAACCCATTCACGTAATTGGTTGAGGTCACAGCAGTTGGACACCCTGAGATTATACATTTATGGGACAACCTCTTTAAGACTGCATTCACATATCCGTGTGAGTGGAACTATGCAAAAACAAGGAGTGTCTTCCACCTTTCATCCATTTTACACGGATTTTCATAGACTTTAATGGTTGAGTCTAATCCACAGGACAGATGAGAATAGGACACGCTCTGAGTCTCATGGACTAGAGACATGGATTCGTTTTTAAAATAGGTTTGCGTAGGGATCAATGAAACTATGAGTCTATGTGCTATCTAAGAAAAAAAAACGGACAGCCTTTGTATGTGTCAAGTAGATGTGTGAATCTAGTCTAAGGGCTAGTTCAGACGAGCATATTATTGATCCGTCTACTGAATACGTGTGCCATGGACCGCACATAGACACATTATAGCCAGTCTGTCAATGCACGTGGCCAATTTTCCAAGTGGACCGATGGCCTGTGTGGAAAAATATTGCAGTTTGGACTACTTCGGTCCAGAATAGTGCAATTAATGAAAAAGGTAGCTCTGGCACCGGTCCGCAATGCGGATGAGCAAACTTAGCTGAACAAGCAGTCACACACGTCCACAATTTGCAGTTGCGATTGGTTTGATTTTTCATAAGGCCGTCTGAACCTGGATTAGGGTAATGAAAATACAATGCTTTTTGGAGTAAGTATGGAGTGCACTAATACCAAAAAAGTTTAGACAGTCAGTGACAATGAGGATTGTCAGATAATTTTTCTCTTTCTCTTCTTCTCAATTTTCTGTGATTTATTTGCTATGCAAACATCTTGGAAAGGTTAATGCAGTTATAGAAGGACGGACACTTCTCAAGTTGTGTTTAAAAAAAAAAAAAATCAATGTATATCTCGTAGGTTTATAAGCTGTGCCTGAAACTGGAAGAAACACTGCGCTTTTTTTTTTGTTGAGGTCAGACTAACTGGCTGAACCTTAGCTCTGGTTTAATATTAAGATCACTGGAATGGTCAGAATTACAAAGTGTGCCCTATAATCCTTTGTAAATGACAATTGCTGTCTAATATTGATAACCTTTCAATACCAGCTCAGCTACAGTGTTCTGTCCTAATGGAGAAAAATCCCCAATGCGGATAGTTTCAGTCCATATTCACAATATTATTGTGCGGTGGCTGGTTAAAAGGCTCTTTGCCTCTTGGCTTCACAAAAGCACCGTACGAGCAGAGAGCCCTCCAGCATCCTCTTTAATTCCATGCTGGCATGTCTCCGGCTGCCCTTTCACTTATTGCTATTGCTGTCCAATTGTCCGCCTTGTTGTGGATTGTGAGTCAAGTAAAGAACTCTTCTTCAGAGGAACACACTTGAGACACAGAGCAAACAAGTTCTGCCCGAGTGCAGCTCGAGTCTATGAGAGGTGTGCACCGCTAAATGTCCTATGGCATTCGCTACAAACGCTGCTAAATGGCTTATGGGACAACAAGTCCCGGACTGTACATTCAGCGACACTTTGACAGTACACAGTAAGGAATATTCACAAATGCACTGATTCTTCACTTGCTAACTTCTTAGCCATATCTTAAGAAAAGTAATTTTATTGGGATTGCTGTCCCTAGCAAATATATTCCACTCCACTTTAATATAAAAGGTTGGAAAAGACTACGGCCCCGATTTATCATTGTTGTGTTGACAGTTTTCTGGAGTAATTTTCTCCTTGTATTTTCTTTTGTATTTGTTCCTTATTCTATATACCTTTTGTGTCACTTTTTAAGCAGTCTTTCCTTTTTTAAGTCTTTTTTTTTTCTTTTTCATTGACAGATGTTTTAGATGGATCAATGAAACGCGTCTTTAATCAAATGTTGTATTTTCTTTTGCGCGTCTCACTCCAGTTCCGTCCTAGAGTAAGGTTTCTGGAGGAGTTTTCATTTTGGGGAATTTTTTGTGACTTTTGGTGCTGAAAAACTGATTAACCCCTTTACTGGTTTGCACGTTAATGACCAGGCCAATTTTAACAATTCTGACCACTGTCACTTTATGAGGTAATAACTCTGGAATGCTTCAACGGATCCCCCTGATTCTGAGATTGTTTTTTCGTGACATATTGTACTTCATGATAGTGAGAAAATTTCTTCGATATCACTTGCGATACTTTGTGAAAAAATCGAAAATTTGGTGAAAATTTTGAGAATTTTTTCAATTTTCAAACTTTGGATTTTCATGCCCTTAAATCAGAGAGATATGTCACAAATAGTTAATAAATAACATTTCCCACATGTCTACTTTACATCAGCACAATTTTGGAACCAAATTTTTTTTTGATTTGGAAGTTATAAAGGTTAAAAGTTGACAAGCGATTTCTCATTTCTCATTTTTCCAACAAAATTTACAAAACCATTTTTTAGAGACCACATCACATTTGAAGTGACTTTGAGGTGTCTATATGACAGAAAATACACAAAAGTGACACCATTCTAAAAATTGCATCCCTAAAGGTGCTCAAAACCACATTCAAGAAGTTTATTAACCCTTCAGGTGCTTAACAGGAATTTTTGGAATGTGGAAGAAAACAATGAACATTTAACTTTTTTTTTGCAAAAATGTTATTTTAGACCCAATTTTTTTTATTTTCGCAAGGGTAACAGAAAAAAATGGATCACAAAATTTGTTGTGCAATTTCTCCTGAGCACGCCAATACCCCAATTGTGGGGGAAAACCATTTTTTGGGCAAATGGCAGGACTCGGAAAGGAAGGAGTGCCATTTGACTTTTTGAATGTAAAATTTGCTTGAATAATTAGCGGACGCCATGTCGTGTTTGGAGAGCCCCTGATGTGCCTAAACAGTGGAAACCCCCCACAAGTGACACCATTTTGGAAACTAGACCCCTCAGGGAACTTATGTAGATGTGTGGTGAGCACCTTGAAACTGCAGGTGCTTCACAGAAATTTATAACATTGAGCCGTAAAAATAAAATTTTCACATTTTTTCCACAAAAATGTTTTTCAGCCCCAATTTTGCATTTTCAGAAGGGTAACAGGAGAAATTGCACCATACTATTTGTTGTGCTATTTCTCCTGAACACGCTGATACCCTATATGGGGGGGAAAAACACTGTTTGGGCGCACGGCAGGGTTCAGAAAGGAAGGAGCACCATTTGACTTTTTGAATGTAAAATTTGCTTGAATAATTAGCGGACGCCATGTTGCATTTGGAGAGCCCCTGATGTGCGGACACAAAGGAAACCACCCACAACTGACCCCATTTTGGAAACTAAACCTCTCAAGGAACTTCTCTATATGTGTGGTGAGCACCCTGAACCCCCAGGTGCTTCACAGAAGTTTATAACGTACCACCGTGAAAATAAAAAAATCAAACTTTTTCCACAAAAATGATATTTTAGCGCCAAATTTTTTATCTTCACAAGGGTAAGAGGAGAAAATGGACCACAAAAACTGTTGTGCAATTTCTCCTGAGTACGCTGATCCCCCATATCTGGAGAAAATACACTGTTTGGGCGCACGGCAGGGTTCAGAAGGGAAGGAGCACTGTGTGACTTTTTTTACGTAAAATTGGCTGGAATCGAGCGCGGATGCCATGTCGCGTTTGGAGAGCCCCTGATGCGCATAAACAGTGGAAACAAACAAGTGACCCTATTTTGGAAACTAGAACTCTCAAGGATTTTATCAAGGAGTACCCAGAGGTATGACACAGAATTTGATAACATTAGGTCATCATATTGAATAAGTTGTCATTAGTCTTGAGCGCAAGTGCTCGCTACTTGATTTTGCATCGGGTACTCGGGTATGCAGCATGTATCGCGGGTGCTTGAGTGACATGCTCGAGTCCCCGCCCCGCATGTTTAATGGTTGTTATACACCCAAAAAAAAAACATGCAGAGATCGCTCGTGCATGGCAGGCAATCCCCGCGTGTATTTTTTGGCTGTATAACAACTGTGAAACATATGGGGCAGAGACTCGAGCATGTCACTCAAGCACCCGCGATACTCGGTGCATACCCGAGCACCCGATACAAACTCAAGTAGCGAGCACTTGCACTCAACACTAGTCGCCATATCGTCATAATTTTTTTTTCTTTATTTTTGAAAAAATCCCAACCCCAACACAACCCTAACCCCAACCCTAATGTAATGCACACGCCCGGGCTGAGCGGCGTGTGCGTGTGATTGTAGTGATTCCACTGTACCGTACCGGAGAGTGCCTGGAGGGGCGTAACTAAGTGTCTGCTCGATCCGACCAAGATCGCACGACGGCATAAGACGCCAGTGCACCAGGGAGGAACCGAGCAGAGGTACCAGGGTCTACTCCAGGTCAGACTCCGGACACGGCTGTTGGCCCACACCGGGGAATACAGGAACTGGAAGGTTTAGGCTGGCACACTGGTATGCAGATGGGGAGGTACTGGCAGGTACAACAGGTTGGAGCACAGAGAGGATAGAACCCAGTACAGACTGGGACTTCTGGAACAGAACCGCAGAAGTGGTATACAAACACAGCAGGTTGAGAGCAAGACGAGGCCGCCAGGAGCGGAGCAAAGAGTCAGAGCAGAGCGAGGCTGCCGGAGCAGCGAGCAAAGGGTCTGAGCAGAGCGAGACTGCCGGAGCAGCGAACAAAGGGTACGAGCAGGGTAGGACTGCCGGAGCAGTGAGCAAGAGGAAACAGAGCGAGACTGCCGGAGCAGCGAGCAAAGGGTCAGAGCAAACTACCGGAGCAGCAATCTAGAGGGAGCAGGGCGAGACTGCCGGAGCAGCGAGCAAGAGGGAGCAGGGCGAGGCTGCCGGAGCAGCGAGCAAAGGGTCAGAGCAGAGTAGGACTGCCGGAGCAGCGAGCAAAGGGTCAGAGCAGAGCGAGACTGCCGGAGCAGCGAGCAAAGGGTCAGAGCAGAGCGAGACTGCCGGAGCAGCGAGCAAAGGGTCAGAGCAGACTGCCGGAGCAGCGAGCAAGAGGGAGCAGAGCGAGACTGCCAGGGCAGTGAGCAAAGGGGAGAGAGCAGAACGAGACTGCCGGAGCAGTGAGAAAGAAGGAGCAGAGCGAGACTGCTGGAGCAGTGAGAAAGAAGGAGAGAGCAGAACGAGACTGCCGGAGCAGTGAGAAAGAGGGAGCTGAGCGAGACTGCCGGAGCAGTGAGGTAAAGGGAGAGAGCAGAACGAGACTGCCGGAGCAGTGAGAAAGAGCAGAGCAGGACGAGACCGCCTGGAGCG
Organism: Phyllobates terribilis; assembly: GCF_046119375.1. Taxonomy (NCBI): domain Eukaryota; kingdom Metazoa; phylum Chordata; class Amphibia; order Anura; family Dendrobatidae; genus Phyllobates; species Phyllobates terribilis. The sequence continues at coordinate 213,449,629 of NW_027362773.1, read as the reverse complement.
GTGAGCAAGAGCAGAGCAGGACCAGACCGCCTGGAGCGGTGAGCAAGAGCAGAGCAGGACGAGACCGCCTGGAGCGGTGAGCAAGAGCAGAGCAGGACGAGACCGCCTGGAGCGGTGAGCAAGAGCAGAGCAGGACGAGACCGCCTGGAGCGGTGAGCAAGAGCAGAGCAGGACGAGACCGCCTGGAGCGGTGAGCAAGAGCAGAGCAGGACGAGGCCGCCTGGGGCGGAGAGCAAGAGCAGAGCAGGACGAGGCCGCCTGGAGCGGAGAGCAAGGCAGAGCAGGGGGGACAGGGCTCTGTTCACACGGAACAGACAGGAAGGGAAAGGCAGAGCCAGATACCCACAGGGTACTTGCAGAGAAGTAGCGAGTGGATCACAAACTCACAAACGGGAGTACAGAGACAACAAGCAGGAGTTAGGTACGAGTTCAGATTGCAGAAAAAGGAAAGGAACGGACATAGAGAAAAAACAGGTAAAAGATAGGAGAGAGTTCAGACTGGAACTGAGTGTACGGAGGAGACCGACACTGCAGCGGAATACAGGAGCGGGTCTGGGAATACGGCCCCCAGAGAGGCGGGACGAACAGGCAAGGAGCGTGTTCAGACAGGACAGACAAGATACAGGAGCAGGTCTAGGTAATCGGCCCCTAGAAGGCGGGAGGAACAGGCTAGGAGCGTGTTCAGACGGGCCTGGAAATACAGCCTCCAGGATAGGCAGACAAGAGGCAAGGAACGTGTACAGACTGCAGGTTAGGGTACACAGATAGGACACAGTACAGACATGGGAACAGATACTGCAAGACAGGTAACATAGACAGGACCTGGCATGTCAGAGACAAAAGCCAACTGACAGGGCAAGATGCTCAGGCAGGGATTGATTGGAGCAGCTGGGTTAAATACCAGGTGACAGACAGCAATAGGCTGAGGACGCACAAGGGGTGTGACCCACAGCAGGTACAAAAAGCAGGAAGTGATCGGGCGCCGCCCTTAAGCAGCAGACACAGACACAAACAGACAGCATGGAGGGAAGCCATAGAGACATTCTCAAGTGCGCGCTCTTGCACAGTGGGAGATGGACCACTATGCAAAGACGCCGCCAGGTATGTTACAGTACCCCCCCTTATGCCCCCTCTTCTTCAGGCCTGCCAGAATCTTCCGCAGGGAATTCGAGGGCCAATCCTTCACTTCAAGGAGATCACTTCCACTGTCCACAGGAAAAACTGGTCTCATCTGGTTAGCTAGGATGCTACCTCCTATCCAGCCTTCCTCAGCAACAGACGAAACGGGTGGAGTACCAGGAACAGCACACAAGGAAGTCTCTCTCCACATATTTTCAGGTGGCACCCCAGAGGGTACAGGAGACAACTGGAAGTCCTCCACCGGGTTGGAGGGGAGCAGAGACTTGGGGGTAATCTCTGCTTCGAGGTACATCTTGTCAAACTCACAGGAAGAAATAGACGGGTTATCAGGTACAGGGTGAGAAAAAGTAACTGTCTCTTTGTTATCTGGTGGTACCCCAGAGGATTCAGGAAACAACTGAAGGACCTCCGCCGGGTCAGAAGAGTGCAGAGGCTCGGGGAAAATATCTGCTTCAGAGTACACTAGGTCGGACACACTGGACGAAGCAGGCGAGGTATCGGGTGCCGAGTATAGGGAAGTCTCTGTCCATTCACCACCAGGTGGCACCCCGAAGGGTTCTGGAGACAACTGGAGGTCCTCCGCCTGGTCGGAGGGGTGTAGAGACTCAAGAATAACCTCTGCTTCGGAGTACACTAGGTTAGACTCACTAGGCGAAGCGAGCGAGGTATCATATCCAGGATATAGGAAAGTCTCTGTCCATTCACCACCAGGTGGCACCCCGAAGGGTTCTGGAGACAACTGGAGGTCCTCCGCCTGATCGGAGGGGTGTAGAGACTCGGGAGTAACCTCTGCTTCGGAGTACACTAGGTTGGACTCACTGGACGAAGCGAGCAAGGTATCAGGTACAGAGTATAGGAGAGTCTCTGTCCTTTCGCTACCAGGTAGCACCCCGAAGGGCTCAGGAGACAACTGGAGGTCCTCCGCCAGGTCGGAGGGGTGAAGAGACTCATGGGTAACCTCTGCTTCGGAGTACACTAGGTCGGACTCACTGGATGAAGCAGCCAAGGTATCAGGTACCAAGTATAGGAAAGTCTCTGTCCATTCGCTACCAGGTAGCACCCCGAAGGGTTCAGGAGACAACTGGAGATCCTCCGCCTGATCGGAGGGGTGTAGAGACTCGGGGGTAATCTCTGCTTCGGAGAACACCAGGTTGGACTCACTGGACGAAGCGGGCGAGGTATCAGGTGCAGAGTATAGGGAAGTCTCTCTCCAATTGTCATCAAGTGGTATCCCGGGGGTTTCAGGAGGCAACAGGGGGTCCTCCGGTGTGGATTCTGGATGGGCAGCAGTCTCTTCGGGCAGGAGAACTGGTGCACTACCCACGCACATTACCCGTTGGGGCTTCTCCGGGATACAGGGAGATGAAGCTTCAGTAGGGACTTCAAGGTTGGGGTCAGGAGGTCTCAGGGAGGACAGACCCTGGCGTGACGGCTTGCCTCTACGTCTAGCACGTCTGGACTGCCTCTTGAGGTTGGGAGAAGTATTCCGGAGAGTGTAGTCACCCTGTGAGGATTCTGGATGGGCAGTAGTCTCATTGGGCTGGAGGACTATTGTGCTACCCACACACATTACCCATCGGGGCTGCTCCGGGATACTGGGAAGTGAAGCTTCAGCAGGAGCCTCCGGGTTAGGATCATCGAAGACCATTAGAAAGGCCACCAAGAAGGCCATTATGTCCAGGACGATAGGATCCTGTGCGTCCCATAGGGGGATGATCCAATTCAAGGCATCACCCGCTAGGTAAGACATCATGAATCCCACCTTAACCCGATCTGTGGGAAAACATAGAGGGTAGAACTTGAAGTGTAGCATGCATTGCTCCACAAATGCACGACTCTGTCTTGGATCCCCATAGTAACGTGGCGGATCCGCAGGAACGAGAGCTGATAGATCCATCTGGACGGGTGCGTAATTCGCCTGGAACTCAGCTAAGGAAAAAAAAAAATTATTTATTTATTTTTAATGCACGTATTCGCTGGAAAACGTCTCAGAGAGCGAAGGCCGTGGGGCTCAACGGGAACCATGTCCTGAGCATGCTGTAATGCACACGCCCGGGCTGAGCGGCGTGTGCGTGTGATTGTAGTGATTCCACTGTACCGTACCGGAGAGTGCCTGGAGGGGCGTAACTAAGTGTCTGCCCGATCCGACCAAGATCGCACGACGGCATAAGACGCCAGTGCACCAGGGAGGAACCTAGCAGAGGTACCAGGGTCTACTCCAGGTCAGACTCCGGACACGGCTGTTGGCCCACACCGGGGAATACAGGAACTGGAAGGTTTAGGCTGGCACACTGGTATGCAGACGGGGAGGTACTGGCAGGTACAACAGGTTGGAGCACAGAGAGGATAGAACCCAGTACAGACTGGGACCTCTGGAACAGAACCGCAGAAGCGGTGTACAAACACAGCAGGTTGAGAGCAAGACGAGGCCACCAGGAGCGGAGCAAAGAGTCAGAGCAGAGCGAGGCTGCCGGAGCAGCGAGCAAAGGGTCTGAGCAGAGCGAGACTGCCGGAGCAGCGAGCAAAGGGTAAGAGCAGGGTAGGACTGCCGGAGCAGTGAGCAAGAGGAAACAGAGCGAGACTGCCGGAGCAGCGAGCAAAGGGTCAGAGCAAACTACCGGAGCAGCAATCTAGAGGGAGCAGGGCGAGACTGCCGGAGCAGCGAGCAAAGGGTCAGAGCAAACTACCGGAGCAGCAATCTAGAGGGAGCAGGGCGAGACTGCCGGAGCAGCGAGCAAGAGGGAGCAGGGCGAGGCTGCCGGAGCAGCGAGCAAAGGGTCAGAGCAGAGTAGGACTGCCGGAGCAGCGAGCAAAGGGTCAGAGCAGAGTAGGACTGCCGGAGCAGCGAGCAAAGGGTCAGAGCAGAGCGAGACTGCCAGAGCAGCGAGCAAAGGGTCAGAGCAGAGCGAGACTGCCGGAGCAGCGAGCAAAGGGTCAGAGCAGACTGCTGGAGCAGCGAGCAAGAGGGAGCAGAGCGAGACTGCCAGGGCAGCGAGCAAAGGGGAGAGAGCAGAATGAGACTGCCGGAGCAGTGAGAAAGAAGGAGCAGAGCGAGACTGCTGGAGCAGTGAGAAAGAAGGAGAGAGCAGAACGAGACTGCCGGAGCAGTGAGAAAGAGGGAGCTGAGCGAGACTGCGGGAGCAGTGAGGTAAAGGGAGAGAGCAGAACGAGACTGCCAGAGCAGTGAGAAAGAGCAGAGCAGGACGAGACCGCCTGGAGCGGTGAGCAAGAGCAGAGCAGGACGAGACCGCCTGGAGCGGTGAGCAAGAGCAGAGCAGGACGAGACCGCCTGGAGCGGTGAGCAAGAGCAGAGCAGGACGAGACCGCCCGGAGCGGTGAGCAAGAGCAGAGCAGGACGAGACCGCCTGGAGCGGTGAGCAAGAGCAGAGCAGGACGAGACCGCCTGGAGCGGTGAGCAAGAGCAGAGCAGGACGAGACCGCCTGGAGCGGTGAGCAAGAGCAGAGCAGGACGAGACCGCCTGGAGCGGTGAGCAAGAGCAGAGCAGGACGAGGCCGCCTGGGGCGGAGAGCAAGAGCAGAGCAGGACGAGGCCGCCTGGAGCGGAGAGCAAAGCAGAGCAGGGGGGACAGGGCTCTGTTCACACGGAACAGACAGGAAGGGAAAGGCAGAGCCAGATACCCACAGGGTACTTGCAGAGAAGTAGCGAGTGGATCACAAACTCACAAACGGGAGTACAGAGACAACAAGCAGGAGTTAGGTACGAGTTCAGACTCTGCAGAAAAAGGAAAGGAACGGACATAGAGAAAAAACAGGTAAAAGATAGGAGAGAGTTCAGACTGGAACTGAGTGTACGGAGGAGACCGACACTGCAGCGGAATACAGGAGCGGGTCTGGGAATACGGCCCCCAGAGAGGCGGGACGAACAGGCAAGGAGCATGTTCAGACAGGACAGACAAGATACAGGAGCAGGTCTAGGTAATCGGCCCCTAGAAGGCGGGAGGAACAGGCTAGGAGCGTGTTCAGACGGGCCTGGAAATACAGCCTCCAGGATAGGCAGACAAGAGGCAAGGAACGTGTACAGACTGCAGGTTAGGGTACACAGATAGGACACAGTACAGACATGGGAACAGATACTGCAAGACAGGTAACATAGACAGGACCTGGCATGTCAGAGACAAAAGCCAACTGACAGGGCAAGATGCTCAGGCAGGGATTGATTGGAGCAGCTGGGTTAAATACCAGGTGACAGACAGCAATAGGCTGAGGACGCACAAGGGGTGTGACCCACAGCAGGTACAAAAAGCAGGAAGTGATCGGGCGCCGCCCTTAAGCAGCAGAAACAGACACAAACAGACAGCATGGAGGGAAGCCAGAGAGACATTCTCAAGTGCTCGCTCTTGCACAGTGGGAGATGGACCACTATGCAAAGACGCTGCCAGGTATGTTACACCTAATACAACCCCAACCCTAATACATCCCTAACACAACCCTAACCCTAACACAACCCTAACACAATTCTAACTCTAGCATTACCCTAACCCTAGCACATCCCTAACCCTAGCACAACCCTAACCCTAGCACATCCCTAACCCTAGCACAACCCTAACCCTAGCACAACCCTAACCCTAACACAACCCTAACCCTAGCACAACCCTAACACAACCCTAACCTTAACACAACCCTAACCCTAGCACAATCTTAACCCTGAAGTTTATTTTTTACTCCATTCCTCGTGCGGTATAAGTGATTAGACGACTTTATTCTTCGGGTCGGTGCGATTACAGCGATACCAGATTCATATCAGGGTTTTATGCTTGGCAGCTGTCACACACTAAAAAGACGCTTTCTTTTGCAAAGACTAGTTTTTGCAATTATTTTTCCATATTTAGGCCGACAGAGTCATGTAAGGGCTTGTTTTTTGCGGGATAAGTTGATGTTTTTATTGGTACAATTTTCGGGCAAATTACATTTTTTGATCGCTTTCTATTCCGATTTTTGGGAGGCAGAATAAACAAAAACCAACAATTCATCAATTGTTATTTATTTATTTTTTATGCTGTTCCGCGTGTGGTAAAATTGATAAGGCAGCTGTATTCTTCAGGTCAGTACGTTTACAATGATACTACATTTATATATTTTTTTTATGTTTTGCGCTTTTACACAATAAAAACTATTTTATAGAAAAATATTTTTTTTGCATCGCTTTATTCTGAGAGCTATAACTTTTTTATTTTTCCATTGATGGAGCTGTATGGCAGCTTGTTGTTTTGAGGGGACAAGATGACATTTTCAGCGGTAACATTTTAATTTACATTCGTCGTTTTGATCGCGTTTTATTCCATTTTTTGTTTGGCGGTATGGTGATAAAGCATCGTTTTTTGCTTAGTTTTTTTTTTTTACCGTGTTCACTAAAGGGGTTAACTAGTGGGACAGTTTTATAGGTCAGGTCCTTCTGGGCGCGGCAGTACCTAAAATGTGTACATTTTTTTTATAATAATATTTATTTATGAGTACAGTATATTTTTAGTTTTTTGGGATTATTTTTTAAATATTTTCACAATTTTTTTTTTTACCTATTATGACACTTTCTTTCACTTTTATACTTTGTCCCACTATGGGACTTCCATTTTTTGCAGGCTGATCGCTTGCATAGCATAGAGATGCAGCAGCATCCTTAGGCTATGAAGGCTGTCAGCTCTGCACTGGCACAAGTTAGATAGATCAAGCACTGCGCACGATCTATCTAACTTCCTAATGCCTGGTGACCCGGATGTCGTCATGATGATATCGGGTCACCATGGCAACGATCGGGACCCCGCGCACACAGTTGCGGAACCGCTCCTGGCATATATTACTGGGTGTCAGCTGTTAGAATCAGCTGACACCCTGTGGTGATCGCCGTTTTCAGCCAATGCACTTGTGCTCCCGGGTTCTTAAAGGGGTTTTCCCGGCTTACGATTATGATGACCGTGCCATGGGTGCGACATCCGGCACCCCCACCGATCAGCTGTGTTCATATACAGTGGAGGCAGGACTTAAAGGGGTTGTTGTCTGACTAACAACGTTCATTTTAATCAATAGGTCTTGGAATAATAGTAAGTTCCACAATTGGATGTCTAAAAAAATGTCCCTGTTCTGAGATAATCTTATAAATGTGCCCCTGCTGTGTACTGTGTAATGGCTGTGTCTGACCGTGCAGGAACATGGTCTGATCATACCACAGCACCTGGCAGGGGAGAAAGCAAAAGAGTATACAGACAGGACAGCATGGGATCGCAAACAATTATTTATTTGAGATAAAACTAAAAGCTTTTCCCTGCCTATCTCACAGAAAGAATCAGCTGTGATCCCCGGCTGCCCTGTCTGTATACTCTCTTTTGTTTCCTCTCCTCCCTAGGAGATGTGGTATGATCAGACCATGTCCCTGCACGGTCAGACACAGCCATTACACAGTACACAGCAGGGGCACATTTATAAGATTATCTCAGCACAGGAACATTTTTTTTAAACACATTCAATTGTGAAAATTATTATTATTCCAAGATCTATTGATTAAAATCAACTGTAAAATTAACTTTTTTCGTGGGAAAATCCATTTAAACAGTGAATTGAGCCAGCACAGCACAATTGAGTTCCATGTGTAATGGTCATTTTCAGGTATTGCAGTTCAGCAGTCCCTCTATTGAAGTGAACAGGATCTAAGCTACAGAACCTGGGAATAGCTACTACACATTGAACTCAGCTATGCTAAGGCATACAGCCTCCAACAGAGCCGAAAACAGCTAATTGGTGGTGGTGGGGGGGGGCCGGACGTCGCACCCAAGGATAGGTAATCATCAGAAACCTGGAAAAGCCCTTCAAGTACCCATTGCTATTATCTGAGTAAATTGCTACAACTGGTTATTGAGCTGTGTAGCTCTTCTGACTATTGCTGATCAAGTTGTAGCAACCTGGAGCACTGGTGGACAAAGACAGAAAAGGACCCCTGTGCAAGAACAATATATGGACCCTTTGCAGTTCAGTAACTCATCATAATCGATAATCACACCTGTTTCGGAGGTGGAAATGGTCCCCCTTACCTCTTGGGCCCTGCATATATGTCCGCACTTTACCTGGGGATTTCCTGCCGCAAAATTCCCATTTCCATACGAAAGTTAAAAAAAAAAGTATGCTCCTAGGATTCCCTTACATGCTGCTCCTCAGTTTGGCCCAACACCAAATCTGCAGCAATTCAATGGGTCCACATCATTCCAGACAGACCCTATGTCTTATCTCACTCCTGCAGACTCCTTTCTATCAGGTAACCCTGTTGGCCTGGAAGAACCTTACTGAATAAAATGCATATTTTATCACTGGCGGACACAGACAGAAGAGGGCTCTTGGGCAAGAACAATATAAGGGCCCTTTGCAGCCCAATAGTTCATCATAGTGTACCATTACACTTGTTTTAAAGGTGGAACTGGGTCCCCTTATCTCTTGGGCCCCTGTGCGGCTGTACAGGTTGCACCAATGATATGTCCGCCCTTGTATTTTATATATAACTGTATCAGAGGTTTTTCCTTTTTTTATGCATAATACAAAACCTGAATGTTTGATGTTTATTGTACACTTGTCACAATCAGTTTTTGGAACAAAGCAGGGCACCCACGAGAGATTTTTCAATCTTCACTTTTGGAAACTCCTCATGGGGATATGATCTTTGTGCAGGTCGTGTCCTCGGAGTGGTCCATTCTAGCACCTGCTTCTCTCATTCCCTGAAACTATTTGCTGCATTCTGCATTGTCTATTGTCTTGTCTATCCCAGTGAACAGTTCTACTCATTTGTTTTATCTCCTTTCAAATTTCTTGCAGATTGTGCAATTAAAATATTAAAATGAAGTGGATTTGCTGCTTGATATCTTCCAGTATTTCACTGCTGTTTCCATTCCTTTCTTTCTTTTTTTTTCCCGGTGACCCTAAAAAGTCACAAAGCTGTGTCTGTGCTATGTTTGGCAGTTTTCCCTCGGCAACTTGTATATGTCTCTGAGCAGACTTGGATCCAAGACTGCAAATCAGTTTCACTTGGAACTTACAAAAATTGGAACGAAAATGTAAATATTATGCACACACATGTTCCTGCCGCAGCCAAGAACCCAGGAGCACGGCCTGTACTGCTGAGAAAATACAGACTTGTAAGACGCACATTCTGCACCTGTATATCACAGCCGCGAGTTGTGAAAAAAAGAAAGAAGTCTGGAGACGAATTTACATGTGGACACATCTGTGTGAACAGAAACAAGCCTGGTTATCACAGCTGCAGTTATACACAGTGTGATGCCACAGTTTAGAAACTTTCATATATTTATAATGTTATATGCAGTTTTTTTGCTGTGGAATCTGAGAGCAGCATGGTGTAGGGGCAGAGAGTGTGATTCCAGCGATGTGTCACTTACTGAGCTGCTTGGTGCAGGTTTGATAGAATCCCTGTTTTCTCTGCTGTAGATGTAACAGTTCTCTGACTGCTGAGCTGTGTATAACCCCGCCCACACCCCTGATTGATAGCTTCCTGTACACACTGCCAATCAGTGGTGGGGGCGGGGTTCCAGATTAGCTGGACTATCTGGCATGTGACACCTAGTCCTGCAGTGATAATCTCCTGCTGAGAAAACACTGATTGTATTGAAACTACAGCAAGCAGCCCAGTAAGTGACACATCACTGGAATCAGGCTCTCTGCCCCCACACTATGTTGCTCTCAGATTAAACAGCAAAAAAACTGTTGACAGCTTCCCTTTAAGTGGATGTCCTATTTATAATACAAACTAAAAATCTGTGCAGTCATATCGGGCCTTTATCTGCCAATTATGAAAACCCATTTTGATAAACCTCATAAGGAATTCTGAGTTAATAGAAGAGGTAGGGGGTCCTTTGTTCAGCAATATATTTTCCACAGTCTCTAGAGGGCCTGTCCTGTCCTGTTTTATGCAGACTGCCCATTGATTTGAATGGGCACTGTGTAATGCTTAATTTATCTTGTGGTGGCGCTGCAGGGAAGCTGACAACTTACTGTCATCATCAAGGGATCCTTGTAGTAAGCACAGATCACGAAAAATGGAAAAAAATGAGCAGTTATAGGTTACAAATGGCACAATATATTTCACATATTCACACCCAAAGACAATATTGAGTATTGCCCTATGAGTTTAGAAAAGCCTTTCCCAAAATCTGTGAATTTCCTTAGATAAAAAGACCCAATAACATCCACAGCTCTAAATACGTTGCTCATGAACAAAGTATTACCCTCTTATGTGCCCAGAGCCTTAGGCTGGGGCTTCATGGAAAAACAGATTCCCCTTCCATTCCAGTAACACGTGAATTTCATGATATTTCTCATTAGTTGTGTTTATATTAAACAACTTTTGGGTTAAAGGATAACTATATTTTCAGGTAACTTTTCAGTATAAGCTTTCCTGTTTGTGTACATGAGGAATGACACTATTTATGGCTATTATAGGATTTGTATCCTGCATTTAGCACCAGTTTTCCCCTTTGCAGCCTCTAACTCTTAATTTGCAATTGAGGTGGAAGGATGAAACCAGATGCTATGATGGCTACCATACACAGCACACAAAGGGATTGATTCCTTCTCTTCACTCCTTAGTTATCACTCAGAAAAATGCAGCATGGAGGAGATTACACATCAGAAATGAGCAGTGTAGATGTGAATCTAGCTCAGGGGTGAGATATAACACTTACAGTAGAGCAGGAACATAGGAGGAAATGAAACAGTAGTACTAAGCAGTGTAGATGTGAATACAGCTCTGGGGTGAGATTTAACACTTAATGTAAATCAGGAACATAGGAGGAATTTAAACAGCAGTACTCAGCAGTGCAGATGTGAATACAGATCTGGAATGAGATACAACACTTACTAGAAACAGGGGCATAGGAGGAATTTATACAGCAGTACTGAGCAGTGCAGAAGTGTATTCAGCTTTAGGGGGAGATAAACACTAACTAGAAAACAGCAGCAGTATGGAGGAAATTATACAGCATTGCTAAGCATTGAGGAATAAATTCAGCTCTGGGATGAGGTAATAGACTTGTTAGAAAGCTCAGCACTGATCTTTACGTTTCTCCATTGACCCATTTTCTCAGTCTGTTCCTTACCCCTCTCCTAAGAGTATACAAAAGTCTGTCTTACAGAGTTGATCGTTTTTTCATTTCAGAGTGAATGGTGAGTTCAGGAGGCGGGAGGGAGAGGAAGAGGTGTCCCTTAAGTGGGAGCAAAATTCTTTTTAAGATATATTACAAAAAGTTTCTTAGATTTGCTTTTATTATTCATTTATGCAAAGTTGGTGGAAAGTATAGTTCTTCTAAGGTTTCCCTCTGTGAAAGAAACTTGCAATTATCTTCACTTTGCATTTTCTGGTAATGTTACAAATTTTACCCAAAATTACGGGGTTCTCTGTGTTGCTATGGAGTTCTACCCAAATTTTGACAATCTCTTTTTCATTAAATTACTAGGAGTTTCACAGGGCCCTGTCTCCGTTACTATTAAAATGTAGCTAAAGGTTAACTACAACCACAAAAATTGACTCACGATAGAGAAAAAACTTCCTATGGTAGAACAATGAATGTATATGATGAACGAATATACTCAGTAAGGTACTGAATGCAATGAACGGTGAGGTGGGCACAAATGCTTACATCTCACGCAAATTACTCTTTGTCAGATCCATATACAGTATATATATACTCATAGAAAAATAAGGAGATGCAGCACTCCAATAAATTGTGTAAAGAAGAAGGTGGACTTTAATTAGCCCATGTGGCAACGTTTCGGTTTTCAGAAACTTTCTCAAGGCTGGCTATATACAATTTGATTTTTGGGGGGAAAACTTGCCCCCAAAATCACTACCTTTAGATGCTGTTCCAATATTTTTCATATATATTATGGTAGATCTGCTCACTCTGTTGCACATAGAGGTAGACACAGGAACGCTGTCTCTTTAAGTCTTCCACTGGTTTATTAAAAGTACTGCATAAACTAGTGCAGTGTTTAGCAAAATAAACATGGCCTTTCTAACCTAATGGGAAAACAAAATATAACGTATGGCACAGTCCGTGTTGCTGCGGGGATCCGCCCGCTAAGGAACAAACAGAACAAGGTTCAGCTTTCCTTATCACAAAAGCACAGCTCTGAAGCTCGCATCTCCAGGCACATCCAACACTGAATGGTCGAGAAGGCTGGGAATTCACCTTCTAAACCCCACCCTGGGGTGGAGATATGGTGAACAGCCTCCCACCCACTTTTTAGCTGCTCACAAAAAACCCAGCCCTTAACATGGCCGATGAACCCCTGTCAGCACTCAGTCTGCTGGAGCATTTTCCCCAGGATCATATGACTGAAGCTAGCAACCTCTGTGATACATATCTCCCCTCCAGTACTTTACCAGTGACCCTGTCGCAATACATATACATAAATGTATATATACACATATATCCAAAAGTATAGGCAACACACCAATGTAGAAAAATATTTAATGACCCATAGTGGCAGTGGCGACCTTTCGCTCCAGATGAGGCCCTTTCTCAAGCCTCATATGGACCGAAATGTCACCACTGCCACTATGGGTAATCAGATATTTTTCTATTATATATTGGTGTTCCACTCTATTTTTGGATATATTGGAAGACTGGTTGTACCTGGGAGGCTTTGCACCCTATTATTAACTTATTTCTGGTGGTGTACCTATATTTCTAATTTTATAGACACATATAGATATATTGACAGGGTAGGTGGTAACTTCTACATCAGGGAGGGTCCGTCCACACCAATCGGTATAATGGGGCACTTTCATCACTGTCAGAATAGAGCGACATGCCTGACCTCCGCTTTAATAATTCTCTATGGGACTGAAAATGGGTGGACAGGGGTGTAATGGGCCTGTGCGGAAGGGGGGCCCACCGATTCGTACTTCAGCTGGATATACGTTCTCGGACACAAATTCAGCTGAAGTGTATTGCAGCGCAGGCACCTGCTGGCCCCCATGTGCTGCAATACAAGCCGCCGACCAATCAGAGGCTGGCAGCTGACGTCGGCATGCCAGTCACAAGGATCACATGGCAGTGATGTCATGTGCTGCCAATCACTTGCACAATGAAGTCAGATGCCAGCTACAAAAAAGGACGCAGCATGTCGTGGGAGAAGAGGAAGGTAAGAAGAATCATTTTTTTTATGTTTTGGAAAATAGAAAGGACATTATACAAGGAAAAGGTGTAGGAAGGGGGGCATTATACCAGGAAGAGGCCCGGGATGGGTGCCATTATACCAGGAACGGGCCCAGGAGATGTGGACATTCTACCAAGAAGGGGCCCAAGATGGTGGACAGGGGAACATTATACAAGGAAGGGGCCCTGGATGGAGGTCATTATACAAGGAAGGGGTCCAGTATGTCTTTATAGGATCTAGGACACTACAAATGCCCTTACATTTGACCAACATGGAAGTGGGAGCCAGGTCCAAATTTTGCACCAGGGCACCTGGGACTCTAGTTACGCCACTGGGGGCGGACAGATTGGTTCAACCTATGCAGTCTCACAGGGGCCTGAAAGATAAGGGGGCTCATTTCCACCTCTAAAACAGATGGAATTATGCGTAATGATGAGCTATTGGACTGCAAAGGGCCCATATATTGTTCTTGTCTGTGTCCACCAGTGGGACTGATGAGCGCTACGCTTGGCAGCCCCTTAGAGAATGAATGGAGCGGCCGGTTGGCTCTGGACAACTCCTTTTAAAATAGCTCCAGTGTGCAGGAAATAAATTTTTTATGCTCCATACCAACCGCTAATAAAATAAATATATGACAAAGTGACACTATAATATGCAAATAATTTAAAAATAATCCAATCTATTTATTAAATCCTAAATTAGGACGTCTGCGAGCCGCTACATTAAAACGTCCAGGTAGAGTCCATGTTAATTCATCTTGCAGATGCAAATATTGCTTCTTGTAATAAGGAAACATAATCTCCATGCATTTATACAAAGCATATATTATGATTAGGCTGTGATTGACTGCAGTGAACCCTTGCTTCTGATGCTAATTCCGCTGACTGCTCTGAATCATACTCCCAATATCTAACTGCCCAGTCCTGACTGATGGCTTAAATGACAGATTAAATATAGTGTCCATGATTGGTGCGCCGAAATGCAGAGGAGGAGGCTCCGTTCCTACAGTTCTCTCCGACATTCATTTCATTCATCGGAAGCTGCGACAAATATTCAGAACCCACTGAGATATTCACAGCTGAATTTACTGATATTTTACGGTACGAGGGATTATTTCTATTAACATTTTATGCTGTAATTAGAGAATGATTCGTGGATTCTAAATTTTTGATCGCTCTTGGACTTGCTGGGACACCATTAAAGTTGATTAACGTTAATTGCAGTGTAGGAAGATATTAACCAAAGTCACTTTAACATCATATAATTGGAGTTTAAGTCAAGCTGCAGAAAAAAAAAATGAAAAGCACCTTTATGCCTATAGAGGAATTACCTGCTGTGCTAGTCGCCAACTGGGCGCAATTATCACAGCTCTGTGACATACAGTAGGTGGAGGTATTCTTCAGACACGTTACAGCAGATTACTACTGTCAGAATATACTGTCCCTCCTGAAAATACCGATGAAATTATCATGTCATTGTCATCTACAATGTCCAAAGTAGTGATTCTCACCCATCACCAGAAATGGTGCCCGTATCCCCTGCGTGAATGGAAAGAGAGTGCACATTTGTGACCACCACTCCATTTACAGTCTATGTCAGTGGTCACACATGCAGACTAAAGATCCCATAGATGTGCCTAGAGCAGTGGGTACTAATGGCGCATTACTACTCCTGTTCTCGAGATTGTTGGGGTTTCTAACAGTGAGACCTCCACTGATTAATACCCAACAAATTTAAACAACAAAAAACCCTAAAAAAAAAACATAAATCCCAAATAAAAGGAAATTGGGCAATATGATCAGGAAAGACATGAAAATGTACAAGTCAGACAATTTAGTTAATTGGTAAGGGCATAAAGTTATCACAGATACCAGGAACATATAATCTATATGACAGCTAATGCAATATCAGTACAGCCTGTCCCTGAATATATGTAGCACCAACTTAGATAATCTATCACATCATTGATGTATATAGCCTGAGACAATAAGAACCCTCTATATTGGTGCCCATATGAATGTATAAATTAGCCATTATACCCACAATATAAACCCCTGATGAAGCTGCACATGAAACGCGCGTCGGGGTGCTGCGCTGTGTGGTCCTTGATTCATAATGGCACATGGTGTGTATAATGGCTAATTCATACATTATGGGCACCAATATAGGGGTTCATATTGTCTCAGGCTATATACATCAATGATGTGATTATCTAAGTTGGAGCTACATATATTCAGGGACAGGCTGTACTGATATTGCATAAGCTGTCATATAGATTATATGTTCCTAGTATCTGCGATAACTGTATGCCCTTACCAATTTATTAAATTGTCTGATTTATACATTTTCATGTCTTTCCGGACCACACGGCCCAATTTCCTTTTACTTGGGTTTTATGTTTTTTTTAAGGGTTTTTGTTGTTTGTAGCTGTGTTCAAATTTGTTCAATAATAAAGTTGTTATACTATTTGAAAAGGCTCTATTTGTACTTTATGTTATATGTTTTGATGGTAACTATAGAATTATATCCATATAGATGGTTGATACTTGGAGAAAGAGGGATCGTAGGAACACTCATTTCCGATTATCGGCCCTGTTTAAAAAGTCTGGTGATCATCTGAGAAACAAGCAAAACGCTCTTTGGTCCGGTTTGATAATTTTTAGGCCGGCTTAAAAATCGTGATCGGCACCACATTTACCCAAGTAAACAGGACATGTGCTGCCGATAACATATTCTATGCGCAAATAATGATCAGATTACTGATCGTTCTTAGTTGTAAATCGCCATTTAGCAACATGCAAGTTCTGGCTTCACGGCTGTGGTCGACACATCTAAATTTGTCATTAGGTCTAATCCACAAGCGACACACATCTGCACGTGTTGAAAGATCTGAAATCTGCAGTGTAAATCCACATCAGAAATTGGCATGGCTGCTGTTTTTAAAATGCACACAGGGTGGCAATTTCCATCGGAAAATTCTTGCTACATTCCTGCTGCTGTATTCTGCTGCACCTGTGCAAGTCCGCAGATGGAATCCGCAGCCTTTTCGGTCTCGTATGGTCCAACCCTAAGATTTAATTTGCATACTTCGTGTACAAATGTCTACAACTAAAACTCATCTCCATTCATCTAAATGAGGTTTTATTGGCAACAAGCACATGGGTGGATGGCATAATTGCAAAAATTTCTGCTTTATGTGAATATATCCCAAGATTCGGACAACCCTCTAATTCTGGAGAAATAATGGAGTGTCAAATGAGCTTAAAATAGTGATTTTTGACCGATTTTACTCTGGATTTTGCTATCAGAAGTGTATTAGTTGCCATTGAGCCTAGTATAAGGCTTACCAATGGCATTATGGCTATGTTGTCTACATGGTGCCGTGACTGATAGGAGCTCTTTAATTTAAAAAATTGGCGACAAAGGCACAGGTATGTCATGAAAATACCACAAAAATATAATTATGGTAAACTATTGAACCCAGAAAATATATATCTACTCAACGACTACAATGGATATAGATTGTACATGTCGTGATGTAATCATATAAAACTGTCTGCAAGTGCATACAGGATTTTTAAGCAAGGCTGTGGAGCTGGAATTGACACCTTCGGAAAGGTGCATACACAGAGGACAAAGTAGACACTAATTAGTACATAAGAGAGTGGTGACTACACCAGTTCCAATGCTAAGAAATGCAAAAATGTCCTGAGAAATCAATATACAGAGCAGGAGAAGTAACACTGTGCAGTCACCCATACCATCAGGATGACAGATATTGACAAGTGCATGTAGCATGCTAAACAAGGGAAGCAGTCCTGTGCAGTTAGCCATGCATGAGCAATGCGACAGACCCTGAGAACAGTGCTCGTTACAGAAGTGGTACTGTGCATCTGATTAATAAAAAAGAATAGCAACTGTCAGGTATAATACTGCTCTGAAAAGCAAACCGATGGCTACCTGTGCCGTGAATTACAGTGGTGGAACAAAATTGATCACAGAGTAGTCGCCAACGTAACTGTGCTGCAGCCCCCAGGAGGACCACTGCCTGCTAAATGACTTTAGCGGCTTGGAAGCTGTAGCTTAGAGATGTTTGTTAATGTAGCTCCGGGGGTGTGGGTGTTCTGGAGGGGGAAATAAAAGTGATGTATTATGTCTGCATGTGTGGGCTATGGCCATTTTGTCAGCGGTGGATGGGGGAGATCTCTGGTCTGAGGCACAAATGACAAGTAAATATATGCTGCAACCAGTGACAATTATACATATGCGTTATATCTACTGAGGCGTCACCTAAAGATGAAGGGCACAAGGCAAAATCTGTCACAAGGCTGCAAAATTATAAACATCAGCAATTACAAATACTAGTGTCTTCTTATATCACATATCTATCTATCTATTTTATATCTATCCCCTCTGTCTATCTTATATCTATCTATCTCATATCTATCTATCTATCTATCTATCTATCTATCTCATATATATCTATCAAAACGATCTATCTATCGTATTAAAGTACACACTTTCAAAGGTTTACTAAAAAGCCTCAAAAATTGCCAGCAAAAGAAAGGAAGGCAGCACACCTATTTTTTATGTCCAAAAAAGAAATAACCTTTATCTAGTCCATAAAGTGAAATGCAACATTTTGGTTCATAAACATTCAATGAGCCTTTATCTATCTATCTATCTATCTATCTATCTATCTATTCATCCACCCACCAAAATCCCACCTGTCCATCTATCCATCCATCCATCCATCCAAATCCCACCCATCCATCCACCCAAATTCCATCCATCCACCTACCTACAGATCCATTCATCCATCCACCCATCTACCTATCCATTCATCCACCCACCCATATCCCACCCATCCAAGTTCCACCCATCCACCCAAATCCCACCCATCCATACACCCAAACCCTACCCATCTAGTAGATGTGAGAACCATGCCAAAGTCCATGGGCTTGGTGCCTGCCTCTTCATGAAACTGGAGTGTCTGACCAGTGACGTGCACCTCTGTGCACCACACCAGTCAGGTACTGGAGGAAGATTTCTGGCCTAGGGAATGCCACAGATCGTCATGAATTAGATGAGCTGTGGTGTCACGCCTCTACCACGTCCCGTCTCACCCCAGCTCTGAAGAACTGGGAGAAAGTGTTGTGAAGACGGGAAAAGTTTCAAAATTTAGGTGCATCTCTGAGTTGCGCCTAAGTTTTGCAACTTTTCAAAGCTTTTACAACAGAATTCTGGCGTGAAAGCTTTGATGAATTGCGCCCTATATATTTATTTTTTAAAAATTGGACACCAGAAGCTTCCATTAAGCTAATGTAACTATATGATCACATGTAGCATGCACGTTGGGATATCGTCCGAAGTCTAATATGTATGGGGGCGTCCTGACTCTCTCCTCGACAGATTATGTCAGGGTAGGGCTGCCACCAGGAATTTTAGGGCCCCATGCTGACAAAATTTTCGGGCCCCCTTGAGACTCCAGCCAGGCTCCACCCCAGCTCCACCTCCACCCCTTGAACCTTCTACAGTCCCACCGCCGACTCTTGGAAAAACTCCACTTCTGCACCACGTCCTCACCAATCACACATTAACTGTTCCCATCGAACACCAGATCACACACATAGCCAGCAGCTTTTCTTTTGACCAAAAGATTTTTGAACCCACCACCACAACAAGGAGACTCTTTGGCCAGGCCCTACTCCACTCTAACCTATTAAAAATTTCTTAAAATACCCATTACTCTTTTTAGGTATATTTTTTACTTATTTTTCTTTAAGGGAATGTGTCACATGCATTGCTTAAACTAATTGAAACCGGATAGTGGTCATTTTTTTATAATCTGTATTTCTGATTGCAGATTATTGTATTATTTTTTCTGTACATTGATGGAAGCTGCTCTCTTGCCTGTTTGGAGATATGGACATTGGACATATGCAGGTATATATATCACAAGACATTATAGGTGACTCTATTTCATGGAGAGAGTTTTCTATACATGTTTTCATGTTTAGTGACATGCAGATGTCATTGTGCAGGAAGGGGGAAGAGGTGAGCTGTGACACTACCTACTGTGAATGGTGGATTCTGTTATCTCTCATTGTAATCCTGCTTGTTATGATAATGAGGTGACTGCTGAAAATGGATCTCTTCTGGACTTGTCAGTCTATTAGAAAAGCAGTTTCTGTTTATTTATTATTTTATGATAAACTTTAAAGTAAATTCTTCCAAAACTTTAAACTATGATTAAAAGGATTGGCCATTTTCTGGTTGTTGTTGACCAATGTGTCTGAGATGATAAGGCACTTACTATTTTGGCTTTTCTTGAATTTCGGCACTAAATATTAAATATGGGAAATAGAAATATAGGCTATGTTGAAGTTCCGCAATCCTCATCGCTATCTCCCATAGAGATGAATGGGAGGCATGAAAGAAGCGGCCGCCATGGATATTCAGCAGAATGTTGGTGTGGCTTCTTCTTGAAGATCCGTCATGTGAACTGTCCCTAATAATTATCCCATATGTTGTGTATAAAGGATAAGTATTAGGTTACTAGAATATTCCCTTTAAGACATGCAACTGTACCTTATTGCAGGCAGGCAGCAGTCAGTAGGGTTGAACTTAGTAGTTTGCAGGCAGCAGACATAGATGGCTTCCAACTTCACACTGCGTGAACAGGAAGAGAAGCGGGTGGGTGGGCCAGCGGGTGGGTGAATGGGAGGTCGCATGGGGGAATGGGAGGTTGCATGGGCGAGTGGGCGGGCATGTGCACCTCATCACTTTTGGGCCCTCAACTCCTGCATATAATGTGCCGCAAGGGTCCGTGCTTAGAAAAAGAGGGTGGGCCGACAGCGTCTGACGTCACTCATGTCAGACACGGCCGGCCCTCTCTGCTGCGGCCATGCAATGTAAGTAGCTGCGGCTGTGAGTGACTGGGGCCCCAGGGCTTACTTAACCTGTGCCCCAGTGTGCCATGCAGTCTGCCAGGCCGTTTATACAGTGGATCGGCTGTGCAGCGTGTCTCACCCAGTCTGGGCCATCCCCCTCTTTGCTTCTGCTCATCGGGCCCCAATAATGGCAGTAATGCCCTGATGGTGGCCCTGTGTCAGGGGATAGTAGGACCCGGCCTGCTGAATTTCATCAGCTGATCGTTTAGTCCCTGTATATAGAGGAGTCAGGAGAGATACCTGTCGCCCAAACGATCTAATGTGTACGGGAGCCTTTAATCCCTTCAGTGAGCCCCTGCAGCCGAACACGACACTTGCATGCAGCTCGCTGAACGCCAGGCTCGGTCTCACCTTTCACTCACATTCTCGCATACTGTGCTAATAATTGTGTTCCAGCAGAAAGGGTGGTTCATACAGTAATACCATGGATTTATTTAGATCTGACCTCTGAGGTTAATATTTACCCCAGGCAAATATTTAAATGATATTTATGGGCTCTCCTTAGCTCCTCACAAAACTGGTTCTGCTTAGTAAACTGACACTCGTAAGGAAGAGGCGTGAACAAGCGTCCACCTCCCAACAATCTCTCACAATGCGCTCCGCTTTGATCTCTCCTCATCTTCTATCATTTGTCTAAATGAGAATCTGAGTAATTGGATCCACAAGCTGGGAAAATGCAAACATCTAACATGGAGAGAAACAAAGGACATTTTTTTTTTTAATCGCGAAATGAAAACAACACGGGAATTACAGACTTCATGAATGAGCAGCATGACAAGACCAGACCAAGATGGGGAAAACAAACAAGGAAACTTCTTGTCCGCCGAGACACTTCTATCTGTCTAGGAACAGACTTAAAGAAGTTTTTTCATTTAAAGGGATTGTCTGCTCACTTAATTTAAAGAAAATTAAAATTGGAGTAAAATAATGAGAAATAATACCCCATAGTCCGGACAGACATGTGACCACTGCAGCCAATCACTGGAACCAACTCAGCAAAGCTACTACCAGTGATTGGCAGTTGTGGTCACATGTCTGTCCAGCTGCAGGAGGATGTAAAGAGTGGAAGTGGCAGGAATATAACTTATTACTATTATTACTTATTACTTAATTATTCTACACCATTCTGAAAATTTTAGTGTGCACACAACTGCTTTTTCAGGTGGATTCGGCTCTAAAAACTGCCTGAAGAAGCGCTAACCAAACGCTCAAAAGAATGAATGTATGCGTTTCTATGTAAAAACGACTCGCGGTACATATGTCTGAGCTTCCGAGTGTCTTTTAACAGCTTCAGGCTTCCAAAAACTGTTTGGGTAAGAATACAAGGAGAGAACAACGGAAAGGACACAATTGTAGGCATTTACTACAGGCCACCTGGGCAAGCTGAAGATATGGATGAACTCTTTATGTATCAAATGACCAAGTTCTTCAAAAAATATGACGTAGTGGTCATGGGAGATTTCAACTATCCAGACATTTGTTGGGAATCTCTCTCAAGTAAAACTAACAGGTCAAGCAAATTCTTATCCTCTCTTGCTGACAACTTTATCTTCCAAAAGGTAGGGGAGAAAACAAGGGGATCTGCTACTTTGGATCTAATCCTTATAAACAGGGAGGAAATGGTTGAGGAGGTAAAGGTGGCTGGGACCCTAGGAGGCAGCGATCATGCTATTATAGAATTTTGAATAACTAGAGGAGGAAGACATGTGAAGACTCAAACTTCAAGGTTAGATTTTAGAAAGGCAGATTTTAAGAGACTCAGAAAGAGAATAGGAGGGATCCAATGGCTGGATGTCCTTAAGGACAAAAATGTCCAGGAAGGATGGGAAATTTTTAAAAATGAGATTCTCAAAGCACAATCGTTAACAATCCCGAAAAGTAGGAAGAATGGGAAGCATTTAAGGAAACCAGGATGGATTAACACAGAACTTAAACACATGCTAAAAAGAAAGAAAGAAATGTTCATTAAATGGAAAGAGGGAGGCATATCTAAAGAAGATTATAATGCAGTCTGCAGATCCTGCAGGGCACGTATCAGGTTAGCTAAAGCTGACAATGAATTAAGGCTTGCAAGAGATGTCAAAATCAATAAAAAAGGATTTTGGGGGTATGTCAAAAGTAAAAGAAAAGTCAAAGATGCTATAGGATTTTTACAGGATGAAAATGGAGAAATGGTAAGAGAGGATGTTGAGAAGGCCGAACTTTTTAACTCCTATTTTGCATCTGTTTTCTCTCAGAAAGAAAATGTAACATCAACTGATCTTCACTGTCCTTTTAAAGGAATAGAGGAATCCAAGTTATCTGTAAACAGAAAGATTGTGAGGGAATATTTAGCTAACATAAATGAGTTCAAGTCTCCAGGTCCAGATGAATTACACCCCAGAGTACTGAAGGAGATCGTAGAAGAAATTTTAGAACCACTCTCCATAATCTTTGAAAATTCTTGGAAAACAGGAGAAGTCCCAGAAGACTGGAGAAGAGCAAATGTTGTTCCTATCTTCAAAAAGGGGAAGAATGTGGACCCAGGGAACTATAGGCCGGTGAGTCTGACTTCTATACCAGGAAAGATCTTTGAACAAATTATTAAACAACATGTATGTAAGTACATGGATAAGAATGAAGTGATTAACCAGAGTCAGCATGGGTTTGTAACTAACAAGTCATGTCAGACTAACTTAATTTCCTTCTATGACAGAATCACTGACTGGGTGGATCAGGGAAATGCTGTAGATATAGTATATCTTGACTTCAGCAAAGCATTTGACAAAGTATCTCACACCATCCTTATTGAAAAAATGACCAAGTATGCAATGGACCAGGCAACTGTTAGGTGGATTCATAACTGGCTTAGTGATCGGACTCAAAGGGTGGTTGTAAATGGCTTCACATCCAGCTGGATGAATGTCTCAAGTGGGGTACCACAGGGCTCCGTCCTGGGACCTGTATTGTTCAACATCTTTATCAATGATTTAGATGAAGGAATTGAGGGTAAACTGATTAAATTTGCTGATGACACAAAGCTAGGAGGGATAGCTAATACTAGAGAAGAGAGAGAGAGGATTCAAAAAGACCTAAATAAACTGGAGCAGTGGGCAGCAACCAACAGAATGGTTTTTAACAGGGAAAAATGCAAAGTACTACATCTGGGCAATAAAAATGAAAAAAGCATATACAGAATGGGAGGAATAGAGCTAAGCAACAGTACATGTGAAAAAGACTTAGGTATACTAATAGATCATAGACTGAACATGAGTCAACAGTGTGATGCAGCAGCAAAAAAGGCAAATACAATTCTGGGATGTATTAACAGAAGCATACAGTCTAGATCACGTGAAGTCATTATCGGTCTCTACTCCTCTTTGGTCAGACCGCATCTGGAATACTGTGTACAGTTTTGGGCACCACATTTTAAAAAAGACATAGACAAACTGGAGCAAGTTCAGAGAAGAGCGACCAGAATGGTGACTGGTCTGCAAACCATGTCCTATGAGGAACGGTTGCAGGATTTGGGAATGTTTAGCTTGCAAAAAAGAAGACTGAGAGGAGACTTAATAACTGTCTACAAATATGTCAAGAGCTGTCACATTGTAGAAGGATCATCTTTATTCTCATTTGCACAAGGAAAGACTAGAAGCAATGGGATGAAACTAAATGGGAGGAGACACAGATTAGATATTAGAAAAAACTTTTTGACAGTTAGGGTGATTAATGAGTGGAACAGGCTGCCACGAGAGGTGGTGAGTTCCCCTTCAATGGACGTCTTCAAACAGAGGCTGGACAGACATCTGTCTGAGATGATTTAGTGAATCCTGCTTTGAGCAGGGGGTTGGACCAGATGACCCAGGAGGTCCCTTCCAACTCTACCATTCTATGATTCTATGATTCTATGAAAAACGCCAAATGGTTAAAAGAAGTGACCTGACCATTAATCAGACATTTTCCGCTCTGGAGACGTTACTTTATAAACAATGGGAGGGCTCAAAAGATGCCAGGGTGTCTTTTTCAGCATTTTGCCGGCAGTTACTTCATTGATGAATGGAGTAAAAAAAAAAAATAACCAAAAAACATCAGCAAAAAGATGCCCCAACAAAATCGATGGAAAAACGCGGGCGGTCAAAAACGTCAACAAAACACTCAAGAAACAACCAAAAAACCATAAAAAAAGATGCTACAGAAAAAAAATCCTGGAACTTCCTAACGCGTCTTCCTCTTGAAAAACTCATCAGGTCGCCCGCCTCGATATGACGTACCCTAACCGTGCCAAATCTCAATGTAAGTCACCCGAGAAAAACTGAGCTGATCCCCAATAACCAGTTTGTGTGAATTGGAGCCGAGTTGCAATATCAATTTCATCCTAATGACAACAGTGAAGACCTCATTCAGAAGTCTGATTTTCGCATATGAGTGTTATCCATGATTTTCGCCGATAGCCAATTAGACCATTCACATGTCTGTGATTTTTCATGGAAAACCAGGCGGAAGCATGTCATAGGGTCGGATCAAATTCGGCAATGCAAATCAATGGCTCAGTGAAAAATATCTGACCACACTCGAATGCCATGTACGAGAAAAACTTATGACACTCGGACCAAACTCTGATCAAAGTCTGATCAAAAAAATTGGTGCATTTCGCTCGTACATGAAAAAATCGGACATCTGAATGAGGCCTTATGCTGTTTCTTGAAAAAAAGAAGACCCGTTTTTCTAATCTTAGTAAGCCCCTTTCATTATGATCCTCAACATTTCTTATTGTACCCAGAAAACTCTTTAAGACCTCATTCAGATGATCCAGTTTTCTTCACTGTCTGTTCAGTGTGTCAGTTTTTACATGGATAATGTGTGCTGTCCGTGATTTTCATGCACTCATGGGAGTGGTTTGGTGATTTTGATTTGTGACTTGGATCAAGAATGGACATGTCTCTGTGACTTTTTTGAGTACACATGAACAGCACCATAGAGTATTATGCGTACACGTATCCTGTTTGGGAGCAGCTTTTGAAGCCCCCATCACATTAGACTCTTTTCGAACAGATGATGTTGGGGGTGAGAAGGATACGGCCACTGGAGTTTTGAAGGCTGATCCTTTGGTTCTCTGGGAGATGAGCCGCTGACAAATTTTCCATCTTGAATAAACAATTTTTGGGGGGGCCTTTCACACTTTTTTGATGGTTCGTCTAAAAATGGGCACTGCAGATTTGAGGCACATGCAAAAATCCAGCCAATCAGCACAGATATTTCACTTGTAAATGTGCATATACTGTCTGGCAATCTACAGTATTAGCGCCTCTCCACAGCACATTTCGGCCTGTTTGGGCACCAGGACAAGGTAGCTCCATTCTATTTTCTGGTACTTTATGTACTGTACAGGACCCTGAAGAAGCTCCTGTCCTCATCACAGAAAAAGGACTCATGCCTTCCGGCAATCCTTTCTGACTTTCTAAAAACTAGTTATATTTGTACTAGTTTTTCTGCCCATTGTGTCTTTACTCCAAATTTTTACTTCTTTTGGGTCGACAATTACTAGTTTTCAATTGAGTTGGACTCAAGTTAAAGTATTTTCTACTTACAATTGTAACTTAATTCAGACATACTGTATTTCTCTCTTATTCCTGCTTTCCCTTTGGGTAACCTTTTTTTTTTAATCTGCCATACAATACCAGAGATGTAATCCTTTTAAGTATTCATTTTTATGGTCTTTTATAAGGGGGCGTGGCTCAAAAGATTTTCTGGGGATGTGTCTTTAGGCTGCTCTATACTATTATCCAATGAGCCAAGCCCGATTGGTACAGAGCAAAAAAATTAGTCCATTTCTCTAAAACCATTTGGCGGATTTAAAAAATTTAAAAAAACATAACAAAAACATAAAAAAATAACGGGATACTCAGAGGATCCGCAGGAATAACATAAGAGCAAAACTAACCACTTTTGACCTGCGTGCTCCTGTATATATAATAGTCACCAATATTTCATTTAATCATTCCAAACTAAAGACAAATTAATCATTGTAGGAAAGCCTGTAGAAAAACGAGAGGGTAGTCCATGGACCCACTCATTCAATGGATCTGCACAACCTTCAAGTTTAATGTAGCGGTGATACTGCCCCCGATGGCCATACTGTATCTCTGTACGCCTGTGATTTCATACATGCTTTTCTGTAATTGACATGTGATATCTGAGTTTAGGAAATCATACCATCAGATGTTATAGAAATGTATTCTGCTCTAGAGGTATAGCTTGTAGGGAAGAATATCTCCCTAAGTCTATGTTCACACTGCATTTATGGCCTCCATTAATTGTAAAAGCCGGAAAATATTTCAGATTATATGTTAAACAGCACTGCTAAGGAGTACCTAACAGTGAAATCCTTCACCGAAAGGCTGCCATGTGCAAGAAATGTATACTATATAATAAATATATTATAAATTTTTCAACTGAAATCTATAAAGATAGAATAAGGTATTCTTTCCCTTGCTCAGCAGTGTAATGACATATGATGACTCCTTCAGTCTCTGTATGGCAAATGTAACTAAGGTCAATCATTAAAGGGATTGCTTCCTCTTATCAAATGAGTATATTTGCCAAGTGCTTGTAAAAAAAAACAAGCAACTTTGAAATTTACCTCTTATTAAAAATCCTCATTGTTCTCAAGAATAAAGGGATTTCTAATTCTAAAGTGTACTTGTTGTAAAGGTTACTGACCACCTCAGTGGCAAGAAGCATGCATTTGCAAGCATAATGGATCTGGCCAGTTCTAGTGCCCTTGCGCTACTCAGATGCTGTGGAGACGTAGTTGCCGCTGCTTGCAGCACTGGAAAGCGGTCAGTTCGGCCCAATGGCTTAGCCATGTCACTGGTCCGTACGGTAAATCTGCAAGAGCTCACCACCACCCAGCAAGATGAAAGCTGAAAGCCGGGGAGTAATGCAACGCCTTTAAGAATGTATAACTTTCTAAGTACGAGTAGAAAAACATTCATCATCATAATACCACAATACCAAAGTCACTTCTACAGGTAGTACAAAGATGATGGCATATTGGAATAGACCAATCCGCACGTTCGACATGTATCTACTATACGTAATGTTTTCTGAAAGTGAAGATTTTATTTATTCCATAATTTAAAGTTTTCCAACTTGCAACCGAATATTTCAATCCTCGTAAATTTCAAGATATATAATTGCAAGTGAAAGTTTTGATACAAATAAAAGATCTTGTACTTGTATCACTTGAGCTTGTATGAGTCACTTATGGAATAAACGCATTTCATAGGCAAGACTGCCAGAATTCAAGATGGTGTTTGCTAAAGTCATGTACCTAATATACCCAACTGACAATGAGACGACACTCGAAGAGGCTTTTGAGAGGGTCTTCTTTCAAAAAGCGAGAGGTCCGGCGACACTATTGTGTGAAATACAGCAAAAATGATCATGATTAAGAGTACTATTGCACCAGAAACACGTTGATATGATGTTTTTTATTTATTTTTTCCTCGCACATTTTAATTATACTTTTCACATGGCTATTTTTTGTACTCTTCCACCGATAAAACTATTTTGCACCATTGTGGAGCTGAACATTTTCTTCTTTTCCTCTCTAACTACGTCCTGGCACAGACAGTTTTTTTGTTCTGATTGCTGCAACCATTTATGCGGGTGAGCTGGACTTTCTTTTCATACATACAGCAACAATGAGTTTATTTTTCATCAGCACCACTCCGATAGATTTTAAGGACTGCTTCTCAACTACTTTAATATGAAGCATTTCAGACTCAGACATAATTGTGTTCTTACTAGAGAAAAAACTCTGAAAAGCCTAGTTTCAATCACGCAAACAAAGTCTCTTAGAAGTTTCCCTAAAAATCGACTAGATCCCATGTTTCCAGGCTTCGACACAGTTGGACATAAATGGCACAGATTGTCAACTCTTAGTCATCAACAAAAAAGGATCATTTCCATTTACAAGCAGTGATCCTAAGAGGGGTGACCAGCTAGAAAAAAATGTCTTGTGGATAAAATAGAAATATATACAACATGCTAATATACTTAAATTAAGAAAAATGTCCCAATCTCATTTCCCTGAGCCCATTTCGGCCATGCATGTGACACAGGAGAGAACTTCCAGTGTTGGTACGCGACCAGTGATGTTTGTAAGGACGCTGGTTGATTGGCTGCACACCTCTCTATTCTGGCCCATACATATACAGAGAAGGGGGCTGGCTGAGCTACTGAAATGAGCCAGACATCCCCCTTTACATACAGCACTAAACATATGCTGACATAGGGAACAGAAAACTATCCCCTTTGAGTATGGTACTTTAAACATGCGGTATATTATAAAGTTTGTTACATAAACCTGAAAAATCCCTCTGTTCACAGCAGATTTTGGTTATATGTTAAAGGGGCTGTCTAAGACTTGTTTGGTTTTTTTTTGCTATGGAGCGAAGAACGTACCCGCAGGTAGTTGCTAAGCACCTGCCTGTACTGTCTTGTTACGATCTTTCTTGGCTCAGATCAGTCATGTACCACTTCTGTTGTCGAATCTCCCGCTTCCGGTGGCATCATGTCAACAGAACAGCTCCTTCCCTTCCGCTCTGCTCTGTCGATGGGGCGTCACTGCCGATGGCATGCTCCCCACTGCCTAACTGCGGGAAACTGGCTGTCAATCAGAATCGTCAATCAGCAGCACGTCCGCAATGATGCCCCATCGACAGAGCAGAGCGGAAGAGAAGGAGCTGTTCTATTGACGTGGTGTCACCGGAAGCAGGAGAGTCGCCACCTCAGCCGTGAAAGATCGTTGCAGGGCAGAACAGGCTAGGTTCTTAGCCCAATAAAAAAAAAAAATCCCAAAGTCCCGGATAATCCCTTTAAGCAAACAATACCGATAACAGTATGTTCTACACTTAGGCAATTGTATGCCTAAACAGTTGAATATGTCTTACATTGACTTTCATTACTTACTTTGCAGTATCTTGTGTATTTTTTGACTATAGTTTTGTATAAAAGATATGTATATATCGATATCAGTCAAAGGTAAACCCCAGGTTGCATTTTTTGGCATACACCTGGCCAATAGAACTGTATAGGCTACTATTGACATTGGAAGCATTTCCAGGCATATAAACCAAAGTTATAGCCCGAAGGCTGTGTAAAAGGAGCCTTAGCTTCAACTTAATAACATATATTATATTTTAGCATCATTTATACGATAAAGTACAGTTTTATCCTTTGGATTAAGTATGCAAAATTGCACCGGGACATAAAAGTATGAATACAAAAGAGCATTCCAACACATGGGGAAATATCCCTTTTGACCAAGATGAATACCATGGACAGCTCCTCAGTTCCAAGGAGACCTTGGCCTGCTCTGTGCAATTCCAATAAAGAGGGAAAAAGAC
This sequence comes from Phyllobates terribilis, assembly GCF_046119375.1. Lineage (NCBI taxonomy): Eukaryota > Metazoa > Chordata > Amphibia > Anura > Dendrobatidae > Phyllobates > Phyllobates terribilis. The sequence continues at coordinate 213,419,970 of NW_027362773.1, read as the reverse complement.
CACCATGAGTGTGACAAATGGCACATGCAAAACTTTTAACTTTACTGAAGTTGGGGGAGACATTTTTTAGTGGTTTAATCAAGTAACAAACATTGTAGAACCCGCTATGAAACCAAGTCTGTCTGGAACAAATCAGGCAATGCAAAGTACCGAACAGCGTGACATCTATAAATGGCATATTGATATCTTAGATAGATTGGCACAATAATCATGAACTAACAAGGGCACTTGCAAGAGGTTGCCATGTTGGTGGGCATTCAAGGTCAAGACAATTCTGCAGAGTTGGTTCTTCTGGATTAACTTGGCATGCAGCAGATGTTCACTGACCTTTCGAGAACCAGAGACTAGAGATAGTAAAGATTTATTAGGACAATCTGAAAGGCAGACAGGTGCTTTTGAGAGCTGGTTGGACGTGTCTATGTCTTCTTGGTTTGCACTGTCAGCCAATGGCACTTGAGGCTTAAGAGAAGAGTGACACGCTCTTAGGACAATGTGCATCCGGTGCTGAAAGGGAAAGCAATTTAAGACAATGGTGGGCAGAGGAGCTCAGGTGAAAAAGCAGCAAGGGCTAAAAGAGAATGGCCATATTCCCTTATAAAAATCTTCTCTCTGCTCCATGTGTTGTTCTCCCTCCTCTCTCTTGCGGCACTTCCCTTTGCTTTCTCTCTGCCTTGATGTAGTTTTCTTTCTCACTATATACACATTGATCGATGTCTGGAGCTTCCACTCTCCTGCGCTTTTTCGACAAAATCCTTTCCCCCGTTCGGAGTGGTTTCGCTTGGCGAGCACGATGCACATACTTTTCTCATTTTTTTTTTCCCCCCTCTTCGGGAATTGTGCTGATGAGGCGTCAGAAGTAAATAAGCATATGCATTTATGCAAATTGTAGAGTGGCGTGAGATAATGAAAACAAAGCTGTGCTGGCGTTCTGCCAAGCAGTGGCACTCAGGGAGCCTTAGGCAAATCTGTGCCTCCTGATTTTTTTTTTTTCTGTAGAAGCAGCCGAGAAGAAAGCCAGGACGGGTGCCCGTGACATTCCGGTGCCCATCGCTTGGCAGACGCAGAGAGGTACGATATGAACGTCGCTACCTTGGCATTCCCAGGAGTCTATGGTCCTGACACATACGCCTCCCCTTCGTTGCACGGCTCGTTCATGATTCCCTCCTTGGAATTTACAAACATTTCCCTCAGATCAATAGCTGTATTGATTATTCATTGTGAGCGAGTTCTATGTCTCTGGCCATAGAGCTCTGGCACAGTGCGAGCTGCTGCAGAGCAGGAAGTGGGGGGGACCGAGCTGCTGTTCAGGGTGAAGCCAAGACGGCAAAAAGGAGAGAGTCAGAAAAGCAGGAACAGCAAAATGGAAAGAGAGAGAAATGTCACATCCAGCAAACTTGTTCCAGGGCACATGGAGAGTTTTGATACCCTTCCACCAGTCGCTGCCACCTTTCTGTGCTTGGTTAACTGTTCCACGCAGGAGACTGTGATCCAGAATGATTTCTTTGGCTTCTTGCGAGGAAAACAGGAAACATGGAAGGACGTGATGAGAGGAGCGACGCGCTGTTGTAGTTCTGTGCCTTGGCAGGCGCCTCGCCAACAGAAGTTGGCACCAGCAAAGCCTGGAAGCTAGGAGCAATCAGCTGCGTTTTCCAGGGAGAAGGAGCGATGCTTTTTTCGGGTTCTACTCTGCGCGTGAAGGAGGCTGTAATTTTCTAACGGATAAATATCAGCGCGCGGCAGATCATCTGCTTTGAACGCATGGAATTAGCTAATTGTCGGGTTAATTAATGGGATCACCCAAACAGGATGCGCCACGTAGGATGGGATTCGCGTTTGGACATGTGCCAAAGTCAATAAAATAAGGAGCGAAATCTCAGGAAGACAAGCGCTGAGCGATGGGAGAAGCACAGAGTGGAGTATGGTAACAGACGGGGGAAGGAATCAGCCAAAGGAGACATTTACTAGGACTACACAATCTGATGGGATTCATTGGTGATTGGCTGCATATTGTGTTATTCACAACCAAAGGTATCTGTGATGGGCAGGAAGGGCTGTTCATTCAGAGGCCAAGTGCAAGATAACTGTACAAGCCTGCACAGAAAAGCCTTGTCCATCACGCACCATCAGCAGCAGGCAGATGGATGCTGATACCACCATGTGCTATAATACCCATAATACACAGTCTGCATCTCTGTGCTGTTTCTATGGACTGTCAGGCTCCACGTCTGCAACTGTGTGGGTCACATCTCCGGGTGCCCTGCGTATTTTACTGTGAATGCTGCTTTTTATATACAAAGGTCACTATGTAGCTATGAAGATCAATAGCTGGTTTATCATTGTGGTGTGCATATTTATATAAAATAGACGGAAGCATACAACTACCCTGTAACATGTATACTATTATATGTCATCTAGGACGCTGGGGCTGCCATGTGATGTAAATTTAAGGCTGTGTGTGATTCTATTCTCTTATTATAAGGTGGGATGAATACACAGTAGTGGTCGTATCTTTTGCTTTTCTGTATGTCTGGATCGATGTGCATGTTAATATGTATATGTCTCTTGCAATGCATGCGTATATCCTTGGATCAATTAAATGTCTCTACTAATTACACAAGCGCAGCGTATACTTTACAGCCAGATAAAAGGGGCAGCCAATACTACAAAATGCCTCTAGTAGACATGTGTTCAGCTAATATAGGTATGTACACAAGTAGTATATCTCTACAGGTAGAATGCATTTCTCTAGATCCGCATGTATACACCTGCACTGGACCCCAATGCACAATTGCATTCTAGGTTATAGTTATATGTTCAGCTTTAGTGCCAGGGAACATATGACTATTGCAACATGTTAGGCTATGTGTCAAACTTTGTATGTTTCATGACACAAGGAATAGATATTTATACATTATGTATCAAATATCATGAAAGGTTCTCCATGTGTCTTTAGATATGTCTGACCTATGAGCTATGTAAGTTCATCAGGGCATATGTCAGAAATGGAGTAACAAGTATACCGGACTCAAGAAAAGCCCATGTTGATTGGAATATAAAGCATATACTGTATATAAAGCAGTATACATATGCCCATGTATGCATCAGATACTTAACCCTAGAGATATATCACATCTTGGAACATATGTATGTATATTTGTTATGTTATTGTTCATGGCTTTACATTTAAACATTTAATTTTTATTTCATAGAACAATAGTATACATGAAAATAAGCAACTTTCTAATATATCATATTGGGGAAATTTGCTTCTTTCAATCTCAATTCAGGGTAAAATCTGTATTCAGTGAAGACAGATTTTCATATTACTGAGATAGGAGATGACAGTTCACTTCAGTGGAAATATCATGGTACCTGGGCTGCGCTCGCAAGAATTAAGGCTCCTCGATGGTAGAAAAATACAAGTTTTTATTCAACCAATATGTTTCGGTGCCGACTGGCGCTTTTTTTCAAGCTAAAAAAAAAAAAGTGATGACAGTTAGTGCTTTTAAAATTCTATGGCGTGTGGAGGGGGAGGAGCTAGAAGAAGACACAGACATTCCGTTGACATGTCAGTTGAAGTTCTCCATAGAACTTTATGAGCACTAACTGGCATCTCCAGTCTCAGTAATTGGAAAGCCTGTATTCACCGAATACAGATTTGAGAATTTTCAGACTGAATGTTCTAGAGGGAGAAAGAAGCAGATTCTTCTAATAAGATATATAACAAAGTTTCTTATTTTCAAGTGTATTATTGATTTCTGAAATTGATTTACGAAATTAAACCGATGGTTACTCTTTAAATTGAAGAGTATCTACATTTTATTAAAAAAATAGATAAATAAAAAAGAAAAAATGAAAAAATAAATAAAACTAATAATAAATAAACATATATACAGTACAGACCAAAAGTTTGGACACACCTTCTCATTTAAAGATTTTTCTGTATTTTCATGACTATGAAAATTGTACATTCACACCGAAGGCATCAAAACTATGAATTAACACATGTGGAATTATATACTTAACAAAAAAGTGTGAAACAACTGAAAATATGTCTTATATTCTAGGTTCTTCAAAGTAGCCACCTTTTGCTTTGATGACTGCTTTGCAAACTTTTGGCATTCTCTTGATGAGCTTCAAGAGGTAGTCACCGGAAATGGTTTTCACTTCACAGGTGTGCCCTGTCAGGTTTAATAAGTGGGATTTCTTGCCTTATAAATGGGGTTGGGACCATCAGTTGTGCTGTGCAGAAGTCTGGTAAATACACAGCTGATAGTCCTACTGAATAGACTGTTAGAATTTGTATTATGGCAAGAAAAAAGCAGCTAAGTAAAGAAAAACGAGTGGCCGTCATTACTTTAAGAAATGAAGGTCAGTCAGTCCAAAAAATTGGGCAAACTTTGAAAGTGTCCCCAAGTGCAATTACAAAAACCATCAAGCGGTACAAAGAAACTGGCTCACATGAGGCCCGCCCCAGGAAAGAAAGACCAAGAGTCACCTCTGCTTCTGAGGATAAGTTTATCCGAGTCACCAGCCTCAGAAATCGCAGGTTAACAGCAGCTCAGATTAGAGACCAGGTCAATGTCACACAGAGTTCTAGCAGCAGACACATCTCTTCAACAACTGTTAAGAGGAGACTTTGTGCAGCAGGCCTTCATGGTAAAATAGCTGCTAGGAAACCACTGCTAAGGACAGGCAACAAGCAGAAGAGACTTGTTTGGGCTAAAAAACACAAGGAAAGGACATTAGACCAGTGGAAATCTGTGCTTTGGTCTGATAAGTCCAAATTTGAGATCTTTGGCTCCAACCGCCGTGTCTTTGTGCGACGCAGAAAAGGTGAACGGATGGACTCTACATGCCTGGTTCCCACCGTGAAGCATGGAGGAGGAGGTGTGATGGTGTGGTGGTGCTTTGCTGGTGGCACTGTTGAGAATTTATTCAAAATTGAAGGCATCCTGAACCAGCATGGCTACCACAGCATCTTGCAGCAGCATGCTATTCCATCCGGTTTGCGTTTAGTTGGACCATCATTTATTTTTCAATGACCCCAAACACACCTCCAGGCTGTGTAAGGGCTATTTGACCAAGGAGGAGAGTGATGGGGTGCTACGCCAGATGACCTGGCCTCCACAGTCACCAGACCTGAACCCAATCGAGATGGTTTGGGGTGAGCTGGACCACAGAGTGAAGGCAAAAGGGCCAACAAGTGCTAAGCATCTCTGGGAACTCCTTCAAGATTGTTGGAAGACCATTTCCGGTGACTACCTCTTGAAGCTCATCAAGAGAATGCCAAGAGTGTGCAAAGCAGTCATCAAAGCAAAAGGTGGCTACTTTGAAGAACCTAGAATATAAGACATATTTTCAGTTGTTTCACACTTTTTTGTTAAGTATATAATTCCACATGTGTTAATTCATAGTTTTGATGCCTTCAGTGTGAATATACAATTTTCAAAGTCATGAAAATACAGAAAAATCTTTAAATGAGAAGGTGTGTCTAAACTTTTGGTCTGTACTGTATATATATATATATATATATATATATATATTATTTATAATATTGTAATATATATTATATATATACAGTACAGACCAAAAGTTTGGACACACCTTCTCATTTAAAGATTTTTCTGTATTTTCTTGACTATGAAAATTGTACATTCACACTGGAGGCATCAAAACTATGAATTAACACATGTGGAATTATATACTTAACAAAAAAGTGTGAAACAACTGAAAATATGTCTTATATTCTAGGTTCTGCAAAGTAGCCACCTTTTGCTTTGATGACTGCTTTGCACACTCTTGGCATTCATTCTCTTGATGGGCTTCAAGAGGTAGTCACCGGAAATGGTCTTCCAACAATCTTGAAGGAGTTCCCAGAGATGCTTAGCACTTGTTGGCCCTTTTGCCTTCACTCTGCGGTCCAGCTCACCCCAAACCATCTCGATTGGGTTCAGGTCTGGTGACTGTGGAGGCCAGGTCATCTGGCGTAGCACCCCATCACTCTCCTCCTTTGTCAAATAGCCCTTACGCAGCATGGAGGTGTGTTTGGGGTCATTGTCCTGTTGAAAAATAAATGATGGTCCAACTAAACGCAAACCGGATGGAATAGCATGCCGCTGCAAGATTCTGTGGTAGCCATGCTGGTTCAGTATGCCTTCAATTTTGAATAAATCCCCAACAGTGTCACCAGCAAAGCACCCCCACACCATCACACCTCCTTCTCCATGCTTCACGGTGGGAACCAGGCATGTAGAGTCCATCCATTCACCTTTTCTGCGTCGCACAAAGACACGGTGGTTGGAACCAAAGATCTCAAATTTGGACTTATCAGACTAAAGCACAGATTTCCACTGGTCTAATGTCCATTCCTTGTGTTCTTTAGCCCAAACAAGTCTCTTCTGCTTGTTGCCTGTCCTTAGCAGTGGTTTCCTAGCAGCTATTTTACCATGAAGGCCTGCTGCACAAAGTCTCCTCTTAACAGTTGTTGAAGAGATGTGTCTGCTGCTAGAACTCGGTGTGGCATTGACCTGGTCTCTAATCTGAGCTGCTGTTAACCTGCGATTTCTGAGGCTGGTGACTCGGATAAACTTATCCTCAGAAGCAGAGGTGACTCTTGGTCTTCCTTTCCTGGAGCGGTCCTCATGTGAGCCAGTTTCTTTGTAGCGCTTGATGGTTTTTGCAACTGCACTTGGGGACACTTTCAAAGATTTCCCAATTTTTCACACTGACTGACCTTCATTTCTTAAAGTAATGATGGCCACTCGTTTTTCTTTACTTAGCTGCTTTTTTCTTGCCATAATACAAATTCTAACAGTCTATTCAGTAGGACTATCAGCTGTGTATCCACCTGACTTCTGCACAACACAACTGATGGTCCCAACCCCATTACTTTTGGTCTGTACTGTACATATATTGGCAAAAAATGAAGAACGATGCATCCAGCACTGGAAATCCGGAGAAGTTAAATGTCTATTTAAAAAACAACATTTTATTGAAAAAAAAACAATTAAAAAGCATGATTTTTTTAAAAAAGGCGTATGGTCAGGGTCATGCTCACTAATACGCCTTTTTTAAAAAATCATGTTTTTTAATTTTTTTTTCAATAAAATTTTGTTTTTTAAATAGACATTTAAAGGGGTTGTCCACTACTATTTAAAATACGCCAAAGCGTTTTTATGATGAAAAACAGCTTCTTTGTAATTACCTCCCTCTGCCTTTTCTGCCTGTGAAGGGTGCTATCGCTGGCCACTCACAGGCATCACGTGACCCCCGGTTGCAGCTGGCTCTGATGTCACGATAAATCCAGGCTTCAGCCGGGGGTCTCTCTCTTCCGCGTTCCATGGTGGCTGCTGGGTTGTGGACGGGGTTACCCCACCACGTCACACCCAGCATCCACCGCGCGCTCTGCCTCTCCCCATTCATTGGGAAAGCGCACGGTGGATGCTGGTTGTGACGCAGTGGGGTAATCCTGCCCACAACCCAGCAGCCACCGCGGGGACGTCAGCGCTGAGTCACGCCTCAATAGCCAGGACCTCAGAGGGGGGTCACGTGCTGCCTGTGAGCGGTCACTGATAGCGCCTCTCACAGGCAGAAAAAGGCGAGGGAGGTAATTATAAAGAAGTTGCTTTTCATCATAAAAACGCTTTGGCATATTTTAAATAGTAGTGGACAACCCCTTTAACTTCTCCGGATTTCCAGTGCTGGCTGCATCGTTCTTCATTTTTTGCCTTTGTTCAACTTGCACCAACACAAGTCCTTTCTGGATCCGTGCACTTTCTGGAGAAACACTTCGTAAGAAGTTGGTGAGGTGGAAAAAACTTTTTTCTTTTTTTGAAATTTATATATATATATATATATATATATATATATACACTGTATATATATATATATATATATATATATATATATATATAAATTTGAAAAAAGAAAAAATATATATAAAAAGAAAAAAAATATATAGAGTATGTCCTTAAAGAGGTTGCTCCCTTTCAGTAAATGAACGTCCCCAGCTGCAAGTTACTATAAAGAAACAAGCTGTACTTTATTCACCTTCTCTGGGATCAGCACTGATTCTACACCGATGCTCACGGTGTCTGGCATTGGCTGTGGGGCTGTCGTCACAACGACTAGGGTGTCAGCCAATCGGTGAGATAAGTGGCTCTGCCAGTGTAGATGGAGCGGCCTGTTCAGAGCCGCTGAGTGCACTGATTGGCTGCTGCGCTGTCGACATGAAGTCCGTGCCGCAGCATACGCCAGACACGAGGAGCAGCAGCAGAGACTTGTCTTTGGAACTGGGGAGGGTGACTACGGCTCGGGTTGTGACCTTCACTTTAAACCACTTTAAATGTCCTGCAGATTAGTGGTGGTCCGGGTCCTGAAACCCTCACCAATCGCGCAAAACACTGTTCAGAAGCGACAGGTCCTGCATGAGCACGTGCATCGACTTGATAAAAAGTCGATGAGCCGGTACACCGCTCTGTGCCTACGTTCATGCTTCTGCCTCCTGAAGTCAATGCTTCAGCATAGTGTTTTGAGCAGTCATTGGGAAACTCATGACACGGTCCGCCATGATCTAGCAACGTCTAAGCACATACAGTGTATAAAGAAGATGTAAAGTCTAGGCACACTTTAAGAACAGAACAAGATGGAGAGTCTACAGTAGTGTATCTTATGCAACGCAATAGCATGCTCATGATCCTGCATGAACGCGGGTTCAGGGCGGTGTACCGGCTCCTCCTCTTTTTATTGAGTCTGTCTGCTTCTGAACATTTTTTTACTAGATTAGTGGGGGTCTCAGGATCCGGACCACCATCGATCTGGTGGAGGTGGCCATGCTCGTTTTCTGCTCCATTCAGATCAGGTTCTGCAAATCCCTATTCTCAGGAACACTAAAAACCCTTTAACAAAATAGGTGCCTAAAAAAAAATAATTCCAGATTTATTTATTTACTTTTAATCAGTAAAAATTTTAAAAAGTCATTTGCCACAGTAAAGGCGACCACCTCATCTCCAATGTAATATTCACCTGGTCCAAGTTGACCTGTACATCCAAAGAGGGTCTTCTTGCAGCCCACTAATACGCTCAAGTCCTAGTAAAGATTGTCATGACCCATTCAGGAGCTCATGCAGGAAATGACAACAACCCAATGAAAACTTTCACCTAAAATATAAAAATGGCCATATTCTAGTAAATCAGTAGCGAATGTTTGAAAATTATGTTTCTTTTACTTACAAACACATGTGACTCGAAATATATCATATCATATAGTTTTTACAGCTGTTCAGTAAATATATTGTATTGTTTACAACTCATTATGTTATAATTACCGTAGTAATAATAATAATAATAATTATAGTGTTTTGTACAAGTGTGTAGTATTGTGTATTTGTATTGTTTTCTATAGGTGTCAAGTCTTGATAATAATTTCCATTCTCAATATATTTCTATAAATTTCTCCGTACCCTATCACCTGATGCATCATAGCATATTTATGCTTGTGAAATTTTTATTTTGCCTAATTCTAAAGAACTTGCTCTTGTTAACACTCACTGTATGTACAGTGCTGCTCACCATTATTGGCACCTCTTCATTTTATTCATAGACTGTATAATATCTTCAGAAATAAATGGAAATGTACCAAAGTTATATCCTCAGCATTTTTTAATTAGTGGTCCAAAGTAATACAACAATAAAACATTGTTTTTCAACTTCCATGTTGCAATTTCAAAGAAGAAACAGAATAAACAACATGTGCAGCAATAAAGGCACCTCTAATTAATACTTGGTTGCCCATCCTTTGGCATTGCTGACAGCCTCCAGACGTTTCTTGTAGCCATCTATAAGCTTCTAGCACTTCTCAACTGGAATTTTCTCCCACTCTTCCTTTGCAGTTGGTTCAAGCTCTTGAATGTTTGCAGGGTTCTTTTTCCCAATTGCAGATTTCAGCTCACCCCAAAGATTTTCAATGGGATTGAGGTCAGGACTCATTTCTGGCCATTTTAAAACAGTCAATTTTTTCTTTTTTAACCATTCCTGTGTACTTTTGGATGTGTGCTTTGGGTCATTGTCTGGCTGGAGGACCCATGATCTTAAACTCAAACCAAGTTGTCTTACACTGGGTAGGACATTTTGTTCTAAAATCTCTTCATAATTCTCTGATTTCATGATTCCTTTGATACGATCAAGGCCTCCAGTACCAGAGGCAGCAAAGCAATCCCACAGCATTATGCATCCTCCACCATGCTTAACTGTTGGTAAGGTGTTCTTTTCCTTATAAGCTTCATTGCGCCATCTGTAAACAATCTGTTGCTTTGCATTGCCAAAAAGCTCTATTTTTATTTCATCTATCCACAGAACATTTTCCCAGAGGGATTGTGGTTTGTCAAGGTACTCTTTGGCAAAGATCAGTCGTTTCTTTTAATGTCTTTTCTTCAGCAATGGTTTCTTCCTTAGCTTTCGCCCATAAAGCTCTGCTTGGTTTAATGTTCGGCGTATGGTACTTGTTGAAACCATGACCCCAGACTGTCCCAGGTTGGCTTTCAAGTCTTTGGATGTTTGACGTGTTTATTCCACCATTCACACCAACTTTCGAAGACATCACTTGTCAATTTTCCTCCTTACCCCACGTCAAGGGAGATTCTTGATGGTTTCATGCTTGGCAAACTTTTTAATAACATTGAGCATTGATTAAATTGGGATACCAAGGTCTTTGGAGATAGCCTTATACCCTTTGGAAGTCTTGTGTTTTATAATAACAGTAGTTCTGATGTCCTCAGAGAGCTCCTTTGTCTTCACCATTGTGACAAAGGAACAGGGTCTACTATGTGGCTTTTTAAAACAGTGAAGTCATCACTCATTGGCTAATTCATGTCACATGGGCACAGACAATTAAACACAGGACAATCTCTTTTGTTATTTACCACATGAGAGTCAAAATGTGTTTCCATACTAAATTAATGTAAAGGGTGAAAATTCCAGTGATACAGCAAGCTTTAGGTTTTTCTATTTTTCCCTCCCATTGTTTTTGGTTTTAAATTATTGTTTATCTTTTGCTCTTTTGTATTTAACACGAGTGCTCTATACAAAAAACTGTTTCACTTGATTCATTTTTTTCAGGAGATATTCCACATTATGTACTTAAACTTCATGGGTGCTAATAACAATGAGCAGGACTGTACAGTACTATGATCACACTCACTGTATGTAGAGCACTATGATCACACTCACTGTATGTAGAGCACTATGATCACACTCACTGTATGTAGAGCACTATGATCACACTCACTGTATGTAGAGCACTATGATCATTCTCACTGTATGTAGAGCTCTATGATCACACTCACTGTATGTAGAGAACTATGATCACACTCACTGTATGTAGAGTTCTATGATCACACTCACTGTATGTAGAGAACTATGATCACACTCACTGTATGTAGAGCACTATGATCACACTCACTGAATGTTGAGTAGCAGAGCACTATGATCACACTCACTGTATGTAGAGCACTATGATCATTCTCACTGTATGTAGAGCACTATGATTACACTCACTGTATGTAGAGAACTATGATCACACTCCCAGTATGTAGAGCACTGTGATCACACTCACTGTATGTAGAGTACTATGATCACACTCACTGTATATAGAGTACTATGATCATACTCACTGTATGTAGAGCACTTTGATCACACTCACTGTATGTAGAGCACTATGATCACACTCACTGTATGTAGAGTACTATGATCACACTCACTGTATATAGAGTACTATGATCATACTCACTGTATGTAGAGCACTTTGATCACACTCACTGTATGTAAAGTACTATGATCACACTCACTGTATGTAGAGCACTTTGATCACACACTCTATATATAGAGTACTATGATCACACTCACTGTACTGTATGCAGAGCACTATGATCACACTCACTGTATGTGAAGCACTATGATCACACTCACTGTATGTGAAGCACTATGATCACACTCACTGTATGTGAAGCACTATGATCACACTCACTGTATGTGAAGCACTATGATCACTCTCACTGTATGTAGAGCACTATAATCACACTCAGTGTATGAAGAGCACTAGTATCACACTCACTGTATGTAGAGGTCTATGATCACACTAACTGTATGTAGAGCACTATGATCACACTCACTGTATTTAGAGCACTATGATCACACTCACTGTATATAGAGTACTATGATCATACTCACTGTATGTACAGCACTTTGATCACACTCACTGTATGTAAAGTACTATGATCACACTCACTGTATGTAGAGCACTATGATCACACTCACTGTATGTAGAGTACTATGATCACACTCACTGTATATAGAGTACTATGATCATACTCACTGTATGTAGAGCACTTTGATCACACTCACTGTATGTAAAGTACTATGATCACACTCACTGTATGTAGAGCACTATCATCACACTCACTGTATGTAAAGTACTATGATCACTCTCACTGTATGTAGAGCACTTTGATCACACACTCTATATATAGAGTACTATGATCACACTCACTGTACTGTATGCAGAGCACTATGATCACACTCACTGTATGTGAAGCACTATGATCACACTCACTGTATGTGAAGCACTATGATCACACTCACTGTATGTGAAGCACTATGATCACACTCACTGTATGTGAAGCACTATGATCACTCTCACTGTATGTAGAGCACTATAATCACACTCAGTGTATGAAGAGCACTAGTATCACACTCACTGTATGTAGAGGTCTATGATCACACTAACTGTATGTAGAGCACTATGATCACACTCACTGTATTTAGAGTACTATGATCACACTCACTGTATGTAGAGCACTATGATCACACTCCCTGTGTATATGCACTATGATCACACTCACTGTATGTAGAGTTCTATGATCACACTCACTGTATGTAGAGCACTATGATCACACTCACTGTATTTAGAGTACTATGATCACACTCACTGTATGTAGAGTACTATGATCACACTCACTGTATGTATAGTACTATGATCACACTCACTGTATGTAGCGTACTATGAGCACACTCACTGTATATAGAGTACTATGATCACACTCACTGTATGTAGAGCACTGTGATCACACTCACTGTATGTAAAGTACTATGATCACTCTCACTGTGTGTAGAGCACTATGATCACACTCTCTGTATGTAGAACACTATGATCACACACTCTGTATATAGAGTACTATGATCACACTGTATGTAGCGCACTATGATCACACTCACTGTATGTAGAGTACTATGATCACACTCACTGTATGTAGAGCACTATGATCACACTCACTGTATGTAAAGCACTATGATCACACTCACTGTATGTAGAGCACTATGATCACACTCACTGTATGTAGAGCACTATGATCACACTCACTGTATTTAGAGTACTATGATCACACACTCTGTATATAGAGTACTATGATCACACTCACTGTATATAGAGTACTATGATCACACTCACTGTACGTAGAGCACTATGATCACACTCACTGTATGTAGAGCACTATGACCACACTCACTGTATGTAAAGCACTATGATCACACTCACTGTATGTAACGCACTATGATCACACACTGTATGTAGAGTACTATGATCACACTCACTGTATGTAACGTACTATGATCATATTCACTGTATGTAGAGGTCTATGATGACACTTACTGTATGTATAGCACTATGATCACACTCACTGTATGTAGAGGTCTATGATGACACTTACTGTATGTAGAGCACTTTGATCAGACTTACTGTATGTAGAGTTCTATGATCATATTCATTGTATGTAAAACACTATGATTGCACTCACTGCATGCAAAATACTATGATCACACTCTCTGTATATAGAGTACTATGATCACACTCACTGTATGTAGAGCACTATGATCACACTCACTGTATGTAGAGTTCTATGATCACACTCACTGAATGTTGAGTAGTAGAGTACTATGATCACATTCACTGTATGTAGAGTACTATGATCCCATTCACTGTATATAGAGTACTATGATCACACTCACTGTATGTAGAGCACTATGATCACACTCACTGTATGTAGAGCACTATGATCCCATTCACTGTATATAGAGTACTATGATCACACTCACTGTATGTAGAGCACTATGATCACACTCTCTGTATATAGAGTACTATGATCACACTCACTGTATATAGAGTACTGTGATCAGACTTACTGTATGTAGAGTTCTATGATCATATTCATTGTATGTAAAGCACTCTGATTGCACTCACTGTATGCAAAATACTATGATCACACTCTCTGTATGTAGAGCACTATGATCACACTCTCTGTATATAGAGTACTATGATCACACTCACTGTATGTAGAACACTATGATCACACACTCTGTATATAGAGTACTATGATCACACTCAGGGCCGGCGTCAGCACCCGGCGTACCCGGGCAAGTGCCGGGGCCCTGGAAAATCAGAGGGGCCCAGCCGCCCACTCACTCACTGTCGGGGCCCGGCCCAAACACCCGCCCGCCCGCCCACTCACTCACTGTCGGGGCCGGGCCCGGGCCCACACACCCACCCGCCCACTCACTGTCGGGGCCATGGCCGCATCTTCGGCACCTGTTCAGTGACGCAGGCGCTGCTTGATTGCCGGCACTCCCCCAGTCCCAGAAATGGCCGCGCGCTGTCAGGCTGTGTCTGCTAGTAATGACACGGCAGGGTCGACAGCACTGCACCTTTAATTTTGCTTGTGTGTCGCCCCTGCCGCGTCATTACTAGCAGACACAGTCGCACAGCGCGCAGCCATGTCTGGGGGAGTGCCATCAAACACCTTCGGAGCGGAGGTCCTGCACAGATGGGGGGGGAGCGGCCCGGACCCGACCGCAAGTGGGCCCCTCTGATGGTCCAGGGCCATGAAATCTGTGACACGCCGGGGGCCCTGCACTGCCCCATACCTGAGGAGCTGCTGGACAGGACACTGGACCGGGGACAGGTGAGTGAGGCTTCCCCAATCCCCATATTAAAAATACTTGTAATGGGTCTGTGTGAGTGCATGTATGTGAATGTCAGTGTGTATGACTGTGTATATATATTTGTCTGTTTTATATATGTCTTTAAGAATTTGTGTAAAAATGTTTGTCTGTATGTGCGTGTGTCTGCGTACCGTGTGTGTGCATGTCTGCGTACCGTGTGTGTGCATGTCTGCGTACCGTGTGTGTGCATGTCTGCGTACCGTGTGTGTGCATGTCTGCGTACCGTGTGTGTGCATGTCTGCGTACCGTGTGTGTGCATGTCTGTGTAGCACCCTGAGGATTCGGCTGCTACAGGGGTATTACACCTCAAGCCAGAGGTGTGGTATTCCACTCCCGGGTAAGGATGGAGTGTGGAACTGAGCTCAGTAGGCTGCATGCACTACATACATCCCATTTCCGGGGGACAGAACTACGGTACTCCCACCAGTATATGTGCAGGTACGACAGCGTCTGTCCCTGGCTGGAGTGGGAGGGGGGTGGAACATCCCAGTAGTGTAGGGGCAGATAGGGGGAGTAGTCTGGGTAAAGCTAGGAGCTCATTGGGTGCTAGTCACCTGGGCTCACACATAGAGGGAGTATATATGGTGGGCACCATCTTAGGACAGGGTCTTTTTAGCCTGAGGAGCAGAGCAGAGGAGCTCAGCCAGGAGGGCTGACAGGGAGCTGTGGCTCCGGCTGGGCCCAGCTCCAGAGCCAAGCCTGCAGAGGGAGAGAGGAGAAAAGAAGGACCCAGAGAGAAAGACAAGAAGGGAACCCCAAGATCCCAGAATAAAGACAAAAGGGTGAAGGGTTGTAGGACAAGGGTACCGGATCCCAAGCTGGCAGAGGCCAAAACAAACCTTAGCCAGGAACCGGAGGTCGTGGGCAGGATCTGCCACGACCCTCACCAAATCCACCAGAATGGCACACCGAGCATAGGGTCAGGGAAGCCAGGGAAGGTTCAACCAACAAGAGACCCAAGGGAGCCGGACACAGGTGGATCCCTGGTGGGAACGGCCAGAGAGAGAGAGAGAGTCAGAAGGGAGCTCAGGACTACGCTTCGGAATCGCCTGGGGGTTAGCCGAGTCCAGGACCTGGTGGACGCAGCACGGCTCGGGTGGTCACTCAAGGCCAGAGTGACCAAAAGAACACCAGTAAGTAAAAACCCTGAACTGCATCTCCTGACTCTGAGTCTTCTTTCTGCATCATCACAACCCCCATCATCCACACCTGCTGCCCTGAGGCCATACCCCTCCCGTTGGGGGTTATACCATCACTGCTGCACATATACCACCGGCCTCAGCGGACTGCTCTGCAGCGGCGGCGTCAAAGCCGCACTCAACGGGTGGCGTAGTCGACAATCAAGTTAACATCTACTGCCATAGACTGCCACTTAGTTTGACACCCTGGGCACGGACCGGGTCACCGCCACAAGGACTACTACCCCTATCCAGATCCGGCTCCGGGTATCCCTTGCACATGGCCCAGGGGGTGCGTCATCTGCGTACCGTGTGTGTGCATATCTGCGTACCGTGTGTGCATGTCTGCGTACTGTGTGTGTGCGTGTGTCTGCGTACCATGTGTGCATGTGTCTGCGTACCGTGTGTGTGCGTATGTCTGCGTACCGTGTGTGCGTGTCTGCGTACCGTGTGTGCGTGTCTGCGTACCGTGTGTGCGTGTCTGCGTACCGTGTGTGTGCGTGTCTGCGTACCGTGTGTGTGCGTGTCTGCGTACCGTGTGTGTGCGTGTCTGTGTACCGTGTGTGTGAGCGTGTCTGCGTACCGTGTGTGTGCGCGTGTCTGCGTACCGTGTGTGTGCGCGTGTCTGCGTACCGTGTGTGTGCGCGTGTCTGCGTACCGTGTGTGTGTGCGCGTGTCTGCGTACCGTGTGTGTGCGCGCGTGTCTGCGTACCGTGTGTGCATGTCTGTGTACCGTGTGTGTGCGTGTGTCTGCGTACCATGTGTGCATGTGCCTGCGTACCGTGTGTGTGCGTGTGTCTGCGTACCGTGTGTGCGTGTGTCTGCGTACCGTGTGTGTGCATGTCTGCGTACCGTGTGTGCGTGTCTGCGTACCGTGTGTGCGTGTCTGCGTACCGTGTGTGCGTGTCTGCGTATCGTGTGTGTGCGTGTCTGCGTACCGTGTGTGTGCGTGTCTGCGTACCGTGTGTGTGCGTGTCTGCGTACCGTGTGTGTGAGCGTGTCTGCGTACCGTGTGTGTGCGCGTGTCTGCGTACCGTGTGTGTGCGCGTGTCTGCGTACCGTGTGTGTGCGCGTGTCTGCGTACCGTGTGTGTGCGCGTGTCTGCGTAACGTGTGTGTGCGCGTGTCTGTGTACCGTGTGTGTGTGCGCGTGTCTGCGTACCGTGTGTGTGCGCGCGTGTCTGCGTACCGTGTGTGTGCGCGTGTCTGCGTACCGTGTGTGTGCGCATGTCTGCGTACCGTGTGTGTGCGCGTGTCTGCGTACCGTGTGTGTGCGTGTGTCTGCGTACCGTGTGTGTGCGCGTGTCTGCGTACCGTGTGTGTGCGCGTGTCTGCGTACCGTGTGTGTGCGCGTGTGTCTGCGTACCGCGTGTGTGTGCGCGTGTCTGCGTACCGTGTGTGTGCGTGTGTCTGCGTACCGTGTGTGCGTGCGCATGTCTGCATATGTGAAGGATGAGGTGGCAGGCTGGGCCCTGTGTACTATATATATATATTTCTCCGCAGTATCTGTGCATCATGAATCGTGTATGTGTTAAAAGGGTCCACTGAGACTCTTTCGCCCGGGGCCCAGAAAAACCTGGAGCCGGCCCTGATCACACTGTATGTAGCGCACTATGATCACACTCACTGTATGTAGAGTACTATGATCACACTCACTGAATGTTGAGTAGTAGAGTACTATGATCACATTCACTGTATGTAGAGTACTATGATCCCATTCACTGTATATAGAGTACTATGATCACACTCACTGTATGTAGAGCACTATGATCACACTCACTGTATGTAGAGCACTATGATCACACTCACTGTATGTAGAGCACTATGATCCCATTCACTGTATATAGAGTACTATGATCACACTCACTGTATGTAGAGTACTATGATCACACTCACTGTATGTAGAGCACTATGATCACACTCACTGTATGTAAAGCACTATGATCACACTCACTGTATGTAGAGCACTATGATCACACTCAGTGTATGTAGAGCACTATTATCACACTCACTGTATGTAACGCACTATGATCACACTCACTGTATGTAGAGCACTATGATCACACTCAGTGTATGTAGAGCACTATTATCACACTCACTGTATGTAACGCACTATGATCACACTCACTGTATGTAGAGTACTATGATCACACTCACTGTATGTAACGTACTATGATCATATTCACTGTATGTAGAGGTCTATGATGACACTTACTGTATGTAAAGCACTATGATCACACTCACTGTATGTAGAGGTCTATGATGACACTTACTGTATGTAGAGCACTTTGATCAGACTTACTGTATGTAGAGTTCTATGATCATATTCATTGTATGTAAAACACTATGATTGCACTCACTGCATGCAAAATACTATGATCACACTCTCTGTATATAGAGTACTATGATCACACTCACTGTATGTAGAGCACTATGATCACACTCACTGTATGTAGAGTTCTATGATCACACTCACTGAATGTTGAGTAGTAGAGTACTATGATCACATTCACTGTATGTAGAGTACTATGATCCCATTCACTGTATATAGAGTACTATGATCACACTCACTGTATGTAGAGCACTATGATCACACTCACTGTATGTAGAGCACTATGATCCCATTCACTGTATATAGAGTAATATGATCACACTCACTGTATGTAGAGCACTATGATCACACTCACTGTATGTAGAGCACTATGATTTCAGTCACTGTATGTAGAGCACTATGATCACACTCTCTGTATATAGAGTACTATGATCACACTCACTGTATATAGAGTACTGTGATCAGACTTACTGTATGTAGAGTTCTATGATCATATTCATTGTATGTAAAGCACTCTGATTGCACTCACTGTATGCAAAATACTATGATCACACTCTCTGTATATGGAATACTATGATCACACTCACTGTATGTAGAGCACTATGATCACACTCTCTGTATATAGAGTACTATGATCACACTCACTGTATGTAGAGCACTACGATCACACTCACTGTATGTAGAGCACTATGATCACACTCTCTGTATATAGAGCACTGTGATCACACTCTCTGTATATAGAGTACTATGATCACACTCACTGTATGTAGAGTTCTATGATCACACTCACTGAATGTTGAGTAGTAGAGTACTATGATCACACTCACTGTATGTAGAGTACTATGATCACACTCACTGTATGTAGAGTACTATGATCACACTCACTGTATGTAGAGCACTATGATCACACTCACTGTATGTAAAGCACTATGATCACACTCACTGTATGTAGAGCACTATGATCACACTCACTGTATGTAAAGCACTATGATCACACTCACTGTATATAGAGCACTATGATCACACTCTCTGTATATAGAGTACTATAATCACACTTACTGCATGTAGAGTACTATGCTAACAATCCCTGTATGTAGAGCACTATGATCACACTCACTGTATGTAGAGCACTATGATCTCACTTACTGCATGTAGAGTACTATGATCACACTCTCTGTATGTAGAGCACTATGATCACACTCACTGTATGTAGAGCACTATGATCACACTCACTGTATGTAGAGCACTATGATCTCACTTACTGCATGTAGAGTACTATGCTCACAATCCCTGTATGTAGAGCTCTATGATCCCACTCACTGTATGTAGAGCACTATGATCCCACTCCCTGTATGTAGAGTACTATGATCACACTCACTGTATGTAGAGCACTATGATCACACTCACTGTATGTAATGTAATATGCTCACACTCACTGTATGTAGAGTACTATGATTGCACTTAGGCTATGTGCCACGATGCAGAAATGCTGCATATTTTTTACGCTTCTCCCTGGCAGGAAAAACGCATGCGGCGTTTGTCAAGCGTTTTTGCATGCATTTCTGCATGCGGGTTATCAAGTGCTTTTCCAAGCGATTTTAGCATCACTTGGAAAAGTGCTTGACAACTTGTTCACACTATATAAATCCATGCAACCGGCATGGATTTATTGTAGTGTGACCAAGTTAGTTGAAAAAAAAAGAATAAGAATGGTAAAAAATAAAAAAAAAAGATTATACTTATCTTCCGATGTCATCCCGGTGTTTTCTCTGCCGCGTCCGGTCTCTTGCACTGCTCGCGGTGGTGTGAAGGACCTGCGGTGATGTCATTGAGTCATGTGACAGGTCAAATGACTCAATGACGTCATGGCAGGTCCTTCACAACGTCTTGTCGCACTTAGCACTGACTCTGACTGTCAGGACGCAACGGGTGCAACACTGGGCCTATTACAATGACAAACCTCCCCGGTCCCAAATGTTTGACCTCCTACACTTGGTACAAAAGTAGTTGCAATCGGAATCTTCCTCCCCAGCACAGATGGTGGAGAGGGTTGTCATAAACAGGTTCATACACTCCCTTCCAAGGCCGGAGCAGTCCTGGGTTGTGCATGGAGATCTCCATAATGCCGATGATCTGGTGGGGATAGGGTAGAGGTACCAGGAGGTCGAGAGTGCTTTGGGGAAGCAAGGGGTCATAGCATCTCCATACTGGGGTTCCCAATGGGGGGCGGACATCCAAAAGAAGGGAACTAGAGCCACATCTGGGGGGCGTCTAACAGCCCCGGAGGGGTCTGAGTTGCTGCCAAAGGCCCCATCCAATAAAGTAATTTGTTGGAGATGTCACACCCCGGGTCATATAGCCACCCGATGCCCCATGAACAATGAGCCAATTGACTTCAGCATAGGACGGAGCTGCTCGTATTTTGCATATCTGGCCTGCAGTGCTGTCCCTCAACTAGGCGAGGAACCGCAGGCATGCCCTGTGTCAGTGAATGGTGTGCAAGTGACTGGTCTGTTGGACTCGGGGAGTTTGGTAACCCTAGTGAGGGCCACAATTCCTCATTGTCTGATTCTGTGGAAAAAGGTGGGCGTCCGCTAAATCCATGGGCACGCTAAGGACTACCCTGTGGCCCGAGTGCTCATAGACACAAACTGGGGCGCCGAGTCCCATGAGGTGGGTATAGTCAAGGATCTGTTACACCCTGTTATAATAGGACGAGACTTTGCCTTGTTTTGGGACTTGTGGGGGAAAGGGAGGAAGTTGGGTTGTCTGGACAACAGCCAGGTTGCTCCTGAAGAAATCTTGTCGCAGGACGCAGCTGACAGGTTTCCCTTTTGTGTGCTTCTTGGGGATGAGGATGAGGCAGCATCCCAAGAGGTCAACATCCCTGAGCTGGAGGTGTATGGGGGGAAATTTTGGAACCGCCCAACTCAGAGACTTAACTCTAACAGGGGCGTTTAATAATGTCACTGTTCTTAATGGTGCTGTTCAAGAGCCGGTGGCTGACACCCGATATCCATACTTTGCCGTTAATGGGGAATTACTATATTGGGTCACCAAGCTCAGAGGAGAGGTAATCAAGCAGTTACTAGTACCCGGGCCATACAGACGCAGGGTGATAGATATGGCCCATGCACATGTCTTAGGTGGTCATCTGGGGGTAGAAAAAACCCAGGAGAGAATCCTCCAGAGGTTCTTCTGGCCTGGTTGTCACCGAGAGATCGTGAATTATTGTATGTCCTGTCCCACCTGCCAGCTGACCTCCCTTGTGGCTCACTTCCGTAGTCCCTTAATGCCATTACCTATCATTGAGGTCCCATTCGATCGCATCGCCCCGGATCTAGTGGGACCCCTGGTCAAGTCCGCCAGAGGACATCAGTATATCCTGGTGGTGCTGAACTACGCTACACGATACCCTGAGGCAGTACCACTACGAAACTCCTCTGCCAAGTGCATAGCCCAGGAGTTGGTCCACGTCTTTTTGAGAACGGGTTGTCTAAAGAGATCCTAATGGACCAAGGGACCTCATTGATGTCAAGGGTGATGAGGGAGTTATGCAAAACCCTGCAAATCACACAACTCGGGATCTCAGTCTACCACCCCCAGATAGACAGCTTAGTGGAGAGGTTTAATAAAACCTTGAAGGCCATGTTGAAGAAGGTCGTAGAGAAAGACGGCCGGGACTGGGACTGTCTACTGCCGTACCTTCTGTTCTCCATCAGAGAAGTCCCACAGGCCTCTGCTGGATGCTCCCCTTTTGAGCTGTTATATGGCCGGCACCCCTGCGGACTCCTGGACATAGCAAAGGAGACCTGAAAGGCGGAGTCTTCACCCTACAGGAGTGTAATCGAACATGTGGCCCAGATGCAAGAGAGGATTGTTGAGGTGATGCCAGTTGTGAAAGAACACCTCCTTAAAGCACAGGAGTCACAGTTGAGGGTGTACAATAGATCGGCGAGGGTGAGACACTTCAACCCTGGACATCGGGTACTGGTGCTAGTACCTATGATGGAGAGTAAATTCCTGGCCAAGTGGCAGGGCCCATATGAAATAGTTGGCAACGTCAACTATAGAGTCGATCAACCAGGGAGAAGGAAACCCTACCAGCTCAAACTGATTAAGCCATGGCGAGATAGGGAGCCTGTGGAAGTTCCGTGTATGGTGGCGAATTCTGAAGCCGACTTGCCGGAGGTCAAGGTGGCAGAGTTGCTGTCACGTGTCTAAAACCAACAGTGCCGAGAGTTGCTACAGCGGAACAGAGACCTGTTCTCAGAACTACCGGGGTGTAGAGCATGAACCCCATGTTCGAGTAAATATGAAGTTGTATCGGATTCCTGAAGCCCGCCGAGAGGTGATCTCGAAAGAGGTGAAGCGGATGCTGAGCCTGGGAGTCATTGAAGAGTCCAAGAGTGGCTGGTCCAGTCCCATAGTCTTATTGCCGAGAATGGCAGTTTTGCAATGACTATAGGAAGCTCAACGAGGTCTCAAAGTTTGACACCTACCCAATGCCCAGGGTAGATGAACTGATTGAAAAGTTGGGGCTGGACAGATATATTACCACCCTTGTCCTGACGAAGGGATTTTGGCAAATATTCATGTCCCAAGATGACAAGGAGAAGACGGCCTTCTCAAAGCCAGAAGGTTGTTTCCAGTACGCAAGGATGCTGTTTGGGTTGCAAGGAGTCCTGGCTACCTTCCAGAGAGCCATGGACCGGATCCTAGCTCCCCACAAGAAGTACTCAGCGGCCTACCTGGATGACATTGTGATCTATAGCCAGGATTGGGGAAGCCATCTGAGCAAAGTCCAGGCGATACTTGATGCTCTATGGAAGGTGAGGTTTTCCATAAACCCGAAGAAATGTGCTATGGGCATGGAGGAAGCCAAATATTTGGGCTATGTCATAGGCAGAGGCAAAATAAAGCCTCAAATAAATAAAGTCGAAACAGGTCAGAGCGTTCTTGGGCATAGTGGGCTATTACTGCCGGTTTATCTCTAACTTCGCTATGATAACCACCCCTTTGACAGACCTCCTTAAAGGGACAAAGTCGGCTATGGCTAAGTGGTCTCCAGAAGCTGAGACGGCCTTCCAGGAACTTAAGCTAGCTCTGTGTAAACAGCCAGTGCTGGTGGCACCAGATTTCTCTGAGTTTGTGGTCCATACGGACGTGTCAGATGTCGGGCTGGGTGCTGTCCTATCACAAGAGGTGAACGTGTAAGAGCATCCCATAATGTATTTAAGTTGGAAGCTAGTAGTAAGATGAAGATGGTGCCAGACCAGGACCGCGCTCCTCCGTGATGAAGAATAGTGCTGGGAGATTTATGATATTAACAATCTTTTATCTATTACTTAATTACTTAAAGCTACAATTACTATATGTTTTGTGGACGTCCAGTCCATTTCCTCAGGTATATAGCTGATGTAGACATCACTTCTGTGGTTTCGTGCTCATTCTCCTCACACCCTTCGCTGAGGTTGGAGAGAAGGGTCCGCACTCTGAAAGTTTTATACTCATACTGAAGTTTTGATGCAGTGGGTCACGTGATGTTCCCCATTGGAAAATTAGACTAAGACACTAGCAGAGGAAACGGGCATGAGAGGGTAGGAACAGCAAAGGTATAGTAGACCGTGTGTTGTTTTTGGCGCCAAGAATCCCTTCAGGATTTTAGCTGCCATGTAGAGCATAGGCCCGGGAAACTGCATGGCAATGCTAACGCACACTGTCGAGGGTCCACTGTTTGATAGCGGAAGGTGACAAGCCTTTGGGCAGAGGGGGAGTATGTAAGATGTCACCGGACAGGTCCTTGAGGGGAGACATGTATCATCGAGGTTGGTAGCTTCAGTGATGTAAACCCGGGAAAGCATGCTCCATCATGTACAGTGCTGAGTTGGTTAATAGGGCGTATCAGGGCCGAGTTTTAAGGGCAGTCATAAGACATGGGTGGGAATGGCTGCTCACATATCCCCACCACGGGGGCGTGGTTTTGTAAATAAAATGGAGACCAAGTATCTCATTCATGGTCTGTGTCAGGAAATGTGTGGATCTCCAGTGTATTGGTCTGTGCTAAGGACCTAAGAACTGTACACTGACCTGAGCAGGCAAACCCGCAATATTGTATGTACATTTTACTTTCCACTTTAAGCCGAAAAAGGCTATTTTTCTGTTTTGCTTCCGGAGCGCTTTATGCTGTTTTATTAAACCAACCTGGATATTCCAATGAAAATGCTTCCTGTGCCTACCTCAACCGCAGCTGAGTGAGTACAAACCCTACACTGTATATAGAGGACTATGATCACACTCACTGTATGCAGAGCACTATGATCCCACTCCCTGTATGTAGAGTACTATGATCCCACTCACTGTATGTAGAGTACTATGATCCCACTCACTGTATGTAGAGTACTATGATCCCACTCACTGTATGTAGAGTACTATGATCCCACTCACTGCATGTAGAGTACTATGATCCCACTCACTGCATGTAGAGTACTATGATCCCACTCACTGTATGTGGAGCACTATGATCACACTCAATATATGTAGAGTACTATGATCGCACTCACTGTATGTAGAGCACTATCATCATGCTCACTGAATGTAGAGCACTATGATCACACTCACTGTATGTAGAGCACTACGATCACACTCACTGTATGTAGAACACTATGATCACATTCACTGTATGTAGAGTACTATGTTCACACTCACTGTATGTAGAGCACTGTGATCACACTCACTGTATGTAGAGCACTATGATCACGCTCACTTTATGTAAAGTACTATGATCGCACTCACTGTATGTAGAGTACTATGATTGCACACACTGTATGTAGAGTACTATGATCACACTCACTGTATGTAACGTACTATGATCACACACTCTGTATGTAGAGAACTATGATCCCACTCACTGTATGTAGAGCACTATGATCACACTCTCTGTATCTAGAGCACTATGATCACACTCTCTGTATCTAGAGCACTATGATCACACACTCTGTATGTAGAGAACTATGATCCCACTCACTGTATGTAGAGCACTATGATCACACTCTCTGTATGTAGAGCACTATGATCACACTCACTGTATGTAGAGCACTATGATCACACTCACTGTATGTAGAGCACTGTGATCACACTCACTGTATGTAGAGCACTATGATCACACTCACTGTATGTAGAGCACTATGATCACACTCTCTGTATGTAGAGCACTATGATCACACTCTCTGTATGTAGAGCACTATGATCACACTCACTGTATGTAGAGTACTATCATCACACTCACTGTATGTAGAGTACTATCATCACACTCTCTGTATGTAGAGCACTATGATCACACTCACTGTATGTAGAGCACTGTGATCACACTCACTGTATGTAGAGCACTATGATCACACTCACTGTATGTAGAGCACTATGATCACACTCTCTGTATGTAGAGCACTATGATCACACTCTCTGTATGTAGAGCACTATGATCACACTCACTGTATGTAGAGTACTATCATCACACTCACTGTATGTAGAGTACTATCATCACACTCTCTGTATGTAGAGCACTATGATCACACACTCTGTATGTAGAGAACTATGATCCCACTCACTGTATGTAGAGCACTATAATCACACACTCTGTATGTAGAGAACTATGATCACACACTCTGTATGTAGAGAACTATGATCACACACTCTGTATGTAGAGCACTATGATCACACACTCTGTATGTAGAGAACTATGATCACACACTCTGTATGTAGAGCACTATGATCACACACTCTGTATGTTGAGCAGTATGATCACACTCTCTGTATGTAGAGCACTATGATCACACACTCTGTATGTAGAGCACTATGATCACACACTCTGTATGTAGAGAACTATGATCCCACTCACTGTATGTAGAGCACTATGATCACACTCTCTGTATGTAGAGCACTGTGATCACACTCACTGTATGTAGAGCACTATGATCACACTCTCTGTATGTAGAGAACTATGATCACACACTCTGTATGTAGAGCACTATGATCACACACTCTGTATGTTGAGCAGTATGATCACACTCTCTGTATGTAGAGCACTATGATCACACACTCTGTATCTAGAGAACTATGATCCCACTCACTGTATGTAGAGCACTATGATCACACTCTCTGTATGTAGAGCACTGTGATCACACTCACTGTATGTAGAGCACTATGATCACACTCTCTGTATGTAGAGCACTATGATCACACACTCTGTATGTAAAGTAATATGATCACTCTCACTGTATGTGGAGCACTATGTTCACACTCTCTGTATGTAGAGCACTATGATCACACACTCTGTATGTAGAAAACTATGATCCCACTCACTGTATGTAGAGCACTATGATCACACTCTCTGTATGTAGAGCACTATGATCACACTCTGTATGTAGAGAACTATGATCCCACTCACTGTATGTAGAGCACTGTGATCACACTCACTGTATGTAGAGCACTGTGATCACACTCACTGTATGTAGAGCACTATGATCACACTCACTGTATGTAGAGCACTATGATCACACTCACTGTATGTAGAGCACTATGATCACACTCTCTGTATGTAGAGCACTATGATCCCACTCACTGTATGTAGAGTACTATGATCCCACTCACTATATCTAGAGTACTATCATCACACTCACTGTATCTAGAGTACTATCATCACACTCACTGTATGTAGAGTACTATGATCACACTCACTGTATGTAGAGTACTATGATCACACTCACTGTATGTAGAGCACTGTGATCATACTCACTGTATGTAGAGCACTATGATCACACTCTCTGTATGTAGAGCACTATGATCACACTCACTGTATATAGAGTACTATCATCACACTCACTGTATGTAGAGCACTATGATCCCACTCATTGTATGTAGAGTACTATCATCACACTCACTGTATGTAGAGTACTATGATCCCACTCACTGTATGTAGAGTACTATCATCACACTCACTGTATGTAGAGCACTATGATCCCACTCACTGTATGTAGAGTACTATCATCACACTCACTGTATGTAGAGTACTATGATCCCACTCACTGTATGTAGAGCACTATGATCACACTCTCTGTATGTAGAGCACTATGATCACACTCACTGTATGTAGAGCACTATGATCACACTCACTGTATGTAGAGCACTATGATCACACACTCTGTATGTAGAGCACTATGATCCCACTCACTGTATGTAGAGTACTATGATCCCACTCACTGTATGTAGAGCACTGTGATCACACTCACTGTATGTAGAGTACTATGATCACACTCACTGTATGTAGAGCACTATGATCACACTCACTGTATGTAGAGCACTGTGATCACACTCTCTGTATGTAGAGCACTATGATCCCACTCACTGTATGTAGAGCACTATGATCACACTCACTGTATATAGAGTACTATCATCACACTCACTGTATGTAGAGTACTATGATCACACTCACTGTATGTAGAGCACTATGATCACACTCACTGTATATAGAGTACTATCATCACACTCACTGTATGTAGAATACTATCATCACACTCACTATATGTAGAGCATTATGATTGCACACAGTGAATGTAAAGTACTGTATATACTGTATCCTGTCCACTATAATTACATTTTATATACCCTGAATTTCCAATTTTTCCACTGCTCATTTTCCGTAAATAACCTGTTTCTTCTTCATGGATTATTTAGAGTTTCTGATCAAAGTGTAGAAATGTCATTGCGGAACATCAGCAGCCAATCAGATAGTGGCAAAATAACCTCTGCCCTTTTCTTTTCATGTTGACTGCTATTATCTTCAAGGGAGAGAAGCCCCACTGGCCGCCTGCTCTGTACTTGCATTTTATGATCTGGGATGCACTTCATAATAACTGGGGCTGCATAAAACACAGCCATTAATGTCACCATGTCCCCTCAGAATTCAGTAAACCAGTTTCCTTCAAGAGAGGACAAGGTAATACACAGAGCGTGCACACAAGCCTCTTCTTACATCCACATCACAGACAAAGCAAGTCTAGAGCACAGGTCCCTCTCCATGATTAATACACCATCATGTTATCAGCTTGGAAAGGCCTTTTCCCTCGTGCCGATACTTACTGCTCCAAAACAAGTGTTTGTGCTTAAAATACGGGTGTCGAAAGAAAGATCATAGTCATACGCTAAAAAAACCCAAAATACACTTTGGCGTGAATATACACGGAGCAAACAAAGGATCATTAAAAAATAAAACAAAATTGAAGATGGTTGCAATCTCACTTAGATGTCACAACACTTCCATACACAATAGCTGGTCCTGCCAATAAAGGCACATTTGGCCGATATCCATCCATCATGTGTATGACCACTATCGGGGAGAAGGAAGACTCTTTGAGTGATAGGGTGACCGAAAAGAAAAAGGACAAGAACTACTGTTGATGTGAACTACACTTTAGGCCACGGCCCCACTATCAGTATTCGGTCAGTATTTTTTCTCAGGAGTGGGAGCCAAAAGCAGGAGTGGGTGATAAATGCAGAATTGGTGACTTGTTTCTATTATACCTTTTCTCTGATTGTTCCTCACCTGGTTTTGTCTCCCACTCCTGAGAAAAAATACTGACTGAATACTGACCAAATGTTGATAGTGGGGCCAAGGAACATGTTTCACATGAGAAAATCTACAGTGGCAAAATGTGCACCAAATTGAATTTTGTTGAGCAGTTTGCTGCGGAAATAATGAGAATTTACTGCAGGAAGATGAAATCTCCAATGTAACTGCTGCAAAATTTCTCTGTAGTGTGCAGATGAAATTTAATAAAATCTCATCCACAAGACTGATGTCACGCTGGTGGATCGTGGACCCACTACGTCACGGGCTGGGCTTACCCTGGAGGGGCGTAACTAAGCGGCTACCTAGTTTTTACTGGTTCCTCTGATGGTGAGGTCAGGTTTGAGCTGCAGGTAGCCGCCAGGTACCACAGCAGGACACTGTCCAGTACTGTAGCAGCTGACCCCTAGGGTACTGGTTCAGATAGTGCAGCTTCTCAACTACAAGATTGGACGACCACTGGTACTGGTACAAGATGGGCTTGGATTACTAGACAAGTTCTGGTACAGAGAAACAGGACAGGTTGCGGAAACTGGGACCTGACAACAGACTTAGCAGCTTGAATAAAAACTAAACTCTGACGTTGCCCAGGCACCTCCCTACTGGGGAAGGTACCTTAAATACTTAGCACCTTCCAACTATTGGCTGGGGACACAACCGGAGTGCGTTCGCTGCCCCTTCAAGAAGCGTGGAGTGTGCACACGCCCTAAGCACGCTGCCAGGAGACCTGTGCACAGGTCTCCTGGCAGAAGACACAGTGGGAGCCGGAGCAGCTGGGCGGCAATGACGGTGAGTATGTCGACATCCCTGCCAGGGGAAGGGCAGGGAAGCCGGCGTTACAGCTGGTGCTTTTTTAAATAGTTGATTTTTCATGAGCAGATTCCAGATGGATCATCCAGGTGTTCAAGTGGTGAACTTGTGTCAGGGCTCGTGCACACAATCGATTATCTCAGACAAGTGTTCTGCATGGTTTTCATGGACAGCCCTCATACCCATGATATTCTCTGGGTCTGTGCACATGTCTGATTTTTTCCTTGGACCGAGTGGAGGTAAAAATCCGAGACATGTCCGATTTTGATCAGAGTGTCAGGTCAAAATTGGCAATGCAAGTCTATTGGTACATGAAAAAACATTGGATGACACTGGAGTGCGGTCCGATTTTCTGACAGACTGGAGAAGGTGGAGAAACTTTTGTTCTTCCTCTCTCCATGTCTGAGAAAAACTGATCCCACTCTGCTCAATCTCTGATCAGAGTCTGATCATAATAATTGGACCGTTTTTCTCGGATGGAGAGAATACGGTCGTGTGACCCTACCGTCAAAGTGATTGTATTCTCTTACAGTGTTATCAATTTAAGAAGAAAAATGAACACTTTGCAGCCCAACACAATGAAAAGGCAAAAAATATGGCACTAAAGTAAAATTAGAAAAATTGGCAAACAAGTCGACATCAATAATACCTGCAAAAAAAAACACATAAAAAAAGTTAATAGCTAAATGTTTGGCAAAAAAAGTTTTCTTGGCATATATGTTAAATACGGCAGGTGATACAATTGCATCAGATGAATGTGTCACTGTCAAAGGTATAAGAACACAACTGGGTACGTCCGGAGCTTACATTCGGCAGAACGATCCCATGGAAAGTTATCCTCAGATGTACAGTACAGACCAAAAGTTTGGACACACCTTCTCAGTTAAAGATTTTTCTGTATTTTCATGACTATGAAAATTGTACATTCACACTGAAGGCTTCAAAACTATGAATTAACACATGTGGAATTATATACTTAACAAAAAAGTGTGAAACAACTGAAAATATGTCTTATATTCTAGATTCTTCAAAGTAGCCACCTTTTGCTTTGATGACTGCTTTGCACACTCTTGGCATTCTCTTGATGAGCTTCAAGAGGTAGTCACCGGAAATGGTTTTCACTTCACAGGTGTGCCCTATCAGGTTTAATAAGTGGGATTTCTTGCCTTATAAATGGGGTTGGGACCATCAGTTGTGTTGGGCAGAAGTTTGGTGGATACACAGCTGATAGTCCTACTGAATAGACTGTTAGAATTTGTATTATGGCAAGAAAAAAGCAGCTAAGTAAAGAAAAACGAGTGGCCATCATTACTTTAAGAAATGAAGGTCAGTCAGTCAGAAAAATTGGGAAAACTTTGAAAGTGTCCCCAAGAGCAGTTGCAAAAACCATCAAGCGCTACAAAGAAACTGGCTCACATGAGGACCGCCCCAGGAAAGGAAGACCAGGAGTCACCTTTGCTTCTGAGGATAAGTTTATCTGAGTCAGCAGCCTCATAAATTGCAGGTTAACAGCAGCTCAGATTAGAGACCAGGTCAATGCCACACAGAGTTCTAGCAGCAGACACATCTCTTCAACAACTGTTAAGAGGAGACTTTGTGCAGCAGGCCTTCATGGTAAAATAGCTGCTAGGAAACCACTGCTAAGGACAGGCAACAAGCAGAAGAGACTTGTTTGGGCTAAAGAACACAAGGAATGGACATTAGACTAGTGGAAATCTGTGCTTTGGTCTGATGAGTCCAAATTTGAGATCTTTGGCTCTAACCACCGTGTCTTTGTGCGACGCAGAAAAGGAGAACGGATGGACTCTACATGCCTGGTTCCCACCGTGAAGCATGGAGGAGGAGGTGTGATGGTGTGGGGGTGCTTTGCTGGTGACACTGTTGGGGATTTATTCAAAATTGAAGGCATACTGAACCAGCATTGCTACCACAGCATCTTGCAGCGTCATGCTATTCCATCCGGTTTGCGTTTAGTTGGACCATCATTTATTTTTCAACAGGACAATGACTCCAAACACACCTCCAGGCTGTGTAAGGGCTATTTGACCAAGAAGGAGAGTGATGGGGTGCTATGCCAGATGACCTGGCCTCCACAGTCACCAGACCTGAACCCAATCGAGATGGTTTGGGGTGAGCTCGACCGCAGAGTGAAGGCAAAAGGGCCAACAAGTGCTAAGCATCTCTGGGAACTCCTTCAAGATTGTTGGAAGACCATTTCCGGTGACTACCTCTTGAAGCTCATCAAGAGAATGCCAAGAGTGTGCAAAACAGTCATCAAAGCAAAAGGTGGCTACTTTGAAGAACCTAGAATATAAGACATATTTTCAGTTGTTTCACACTTTTTTGTTAAGTATATAATTCCACATGTGTTAATTCATAGTTTTGATGCCTTCAGTGTGAATGTACAATTTTCAGTCATGAAAATACAGAAAAATCTGTAACTGAGAAGGTGTGTCCAAACTTTTGGTCTGTACTGTATGTGTAATTTAATCAGACATTTCCGGTCTGTTCTTTTCTGCAAAGGACGTACAACTAGCATATGTAGTATGTACACAGCCCTAAACTGCCGATTAACCCACAGACTTTTTTTTTAATGGAGTATGTGCACCAATTTTGATAAGTAAAGGCGCCTATTACTGAAATTTTAGATAGGATTGTATTCGGGTATGTTTTCTGTGGCTTGTGATTGACTTTTCACTGACCCACCTGTAACAAACATTTTCATCAGCCATTTAAGTTAAAATTGAAATGTAACCGCTGCATAGAAGCACGAATCGTCTTTTGCTGATAAACCGACGATTTCCAACCCCCCCCAGGGCTGCAAGGAAAAATTCTTGGAACTGGAATAGGTCACCAATTTGTCACCTTCCTGGAGATGAAAGAGAAGAGGGGTAGAGAAGTGATTAGCCTTCTGAAATGTAAATTTGTAGCGGGATGATCAAACACAGCAGAATAAAATGAAGTTATTTTCTCGGAGAAAACCTATTTTGAGCGATGACTAGAGCATCTCGGTGGCCTGATGGTAAGGGAAGCCAGACACTGCAGGTCTCCTCAGTACAGGATTATATTCCCTGGATACCAACAACACATAATCCCTTCTTTTAGCAACACTGCAAAATATGAGCATTTTCATAGTCTATCATCCATCTCATCACAGACAGATGGAGAAGCATCTGCTATTTCCTGCTTAGTGACACAGAGATTGTTAGTGTGCTTTTAATCTTCACTCTGCAGGTATTCATCGTCTCTGATACTGCAGCCCAAAACATCACCCACTATGATAAACTAAAAGGGTATACATAATATTCCATGTACCTGGAAGACATAGATCTAAGGTGGGGGCGTCACCTGAATTAAACGATATCTGCCTATTGTTATTTTCTTATGTGCAAAACTGAAAATAAATTTGTAGTTTTTCCACTGCTGATGTTTCCAATACGCACAGAATTTATTCTCTAATGGTTACAATTGCAACGTTCTTACAAAAAACAATCAACATTCCAATTTACCTCTTATCAAACATACTCTCCATTCTCAAGAATAGAGGGATTCTTAATTCTATAGTTTACATTTTAATGGCAAGTTTACCGGCCAACTCACAAACCTGCCAACCTGTGGCTGGTTTCCCAGGCAAGGAGCGTGCACTGTAAGACTGCAAGCCATGCCCTGAAGCAAGTCAGATCGCCGGATCCGGCTAGCTTCAGTTCCCATGCGGCAGAGACAAAGCTGCCCTTGCTTGCTGCATCGGAGATCATGGCTGAGCCGCCGAGTCGAACTGTCAATCATCAGGAGCATCGGGAGACAGATTGAAGATGAGTGCACCCTGTTTAAAAAAAAAAGTAAAAAAACCCTTAAAAGTATTAAAAGAAAAAAACATAATGGCACACAGAACTCTTTCTCTCATGCAGAATCTTAATGCACAAGACTGTTGCATGCGCCATTGCAGCTTTATAGAGGGGAGTCTCATAAGCAATTCCATGTATAACCACTCCTTTCACCTAAACATGCTGTACTAGGCCATATAAGAGGAGATTATGTAAAGATTATGAACTCTATAAAGAGGTTTTCTCCTCTAGGACAATGAGACCAGGGGGATGCCAGATGAATGGCGACCCTTGTAAAACAAGAATGGCTTAATTCCACCAGAATCGGAGCACTTAGAGGGGTCTCAAGTAGGGAACCCTTCATGTAAGACACCCAAATGCCCCAATAGGGAAATAAGAAAGATTATAGTTACTGTAATTAAACTGTTAGATATGTTATAGCCTCTGTTCTCTACTGTCAATCTGCAGGTTTCTCAGGACTTGGACCCAGAAACCCAACAATTAAAGGGAACCAGTCACGTTGTACCAGCAATTCAATATATGGACACAAGTTATAGAAAAGAAAAAGCTGAGCAGAATAATATACAGGTTTGTTGGAAAAGATTTAGCATAAGTTGCAATTTATTCATTGAAATCCCTGGTGTTCGTATTCATATGAGTCCAGTGGGCCGTCCTACTGGGGATTGACATTACTTCTGCATGACTCCATGTACAGATAGCTGTTAATCACTAAATAGGAACGCCTTCTGGACTCCTATACTCTCAAACTTTAAGGATTTCAATAAATAAAACACAAATATTACAGAAACTTTACCCATAAAAACATCTATCAATCTGATCAGCTCCTCCTGCTCTGTAACATCGTGTCTGCAGATCGGGCTACTCACCGTGCATTTCGCTCTGCTCCATCCAGTACCTGACTATCGCTCTGAGTTGTCTTGAGCTGGTGACGAGTCATAGGGGGGCGCAGCCAAACTCTGCAGGACTTTATATCCACCCTGTCCTGCAGAGATTTGCTTCCCCAGCCTATCATCTGCTAGCAGGTGATATATCAGGCGAATCCACCATCCATTCCTGGCTCGAATGTTGGTTCCTAGTCAGGTAGTCTGCTAGCGTGTATGTATTTTGACTCCCTCGTTTTCGACCCATTTTCTTTACCCCTCCTATCTGACTTCTCCTCTCCTGAACTCGGCTTAGTTTACTAATCCTGCGCTGCCTGCCCCGACCTCAACCCATCTGACTATGCCCCTGTCTCGCCCTCCTGTATCTCGTACCTGTGCCTCTGACCCTCCGGTCAGCTGCTGCAGACCCATGGACTGCCCTGGAGTGGTACCTGGTGACTACCGGCGGCAAAGCCTATTCTCACCATCAGATGCTCTAGAGAATACCCGGTAGTCACTTATTTACGCCCTTTCAGGAAAAGCCCAAAGCACCAGCGTTACAACCAGTTCTATAACATATCAAAAGGTATAAAAATATTTTTATTAAACCAAAACTAAGCAAAAAATGAAATTAACCAAAGTGTATACAAACATTTGTAAAAAAATGTCCTTACTTCTGAGGTGCTGTTGCCATTTCATTGGGTGACTGGTATTGTATCATGGTGTGATGTTTACAGGTGGTGACCGGCAAGAGTGCCTCCATCTGTGATGATATTTCGGATACAGACACAAAAGGTCTGGAGGCCTCTTTCCATCAATACAGATTGTTTCTTAATTACAATTGGCAAAAGAGAAAATATAGTCTCCTAGGATGCGGCCTGTACTTCACAATCTAAACACATACTAATCAGCATTTTCCCCAATGTTGTTGGCAGGTTCTCAAGTAGAGCGCTCATTCTTTGGAGAAAGAAAGGTGCTCTTTTATTAGACGTA
This sequence comes from Phyllobates terribilis, assembly GCF_046119375.1. Classification (NCBI taxonomy): domain Eukaryota; kingdom Metazoa; phylum Chordata; class Amphibia; order Anura; family Dendrobatidae; genus Phyllobates; species Phyllobates terribilis. Next base: position 213,384,278 of record NW_027362773.1, on the reverse strand, counting down.
GAAGGCCAAGACAAAGATGCCAAGCGAGTCTGAGCCCTTCAAGAGATCTTCGTACCCTGAATCTATTCTTTCCTTTACTCCTAATCCCTTCACTTGGCTTTGACCGGTAACCTCACGGAAACATCTCTTAAGAACTGCCCATTGAGCTCTGCACTCCAATTGCCTCAGAGCCCAGTGGATATTCCTTCAGATGTCTAACAAGCAACTAACGCAACGAAGGTTTAGAAAGACACAGAAATCAATACTGCGGCTTCCACTGGTCACGCTGAGGGATTAGCCATCCTCAGGAAAGGCACAGGCAGCTGAACAAGGGAATCATGACTTAGAATACCCTCAGAGGTTTAAGGAAGTTACAGACAAGTGTACGGCTTTTACAACTGCTACTTTGTCCCATTCCCAAGAAATATTTTTCTTTTATATAGATATAAAAAGATTTTATTATGAGTTGGCATATATTCAAATATGTGATTCCTTTAGAAAAACCCATACAATATAAATAATTTTCAATAAATGCATATATTATATTTGTACAATAATGAAATGTTTTAATTAAAGGGTAAATAAACTTTAGAAATGTTATAGACACATGCTAGAAGTTTTGATCGTTGGGACTCCATGCATTATTCTACTCATGCTCTGAGAATCACCTGAGCGGCACTGCTCTTGGCGATCTGCGGGGGGTCTCAGGACTCAGCCTCCTATAAAACCTTCTGACATGTGGCCTTGTGGTGCAGAGGAGTAAGCAGGATTAAGGTGGCACTGCCCAAAGGATTTGCAAAGGTCAAAAATATTTATTTATAAAAATTACACAGAGTTTTCCAAGTGTTTTCAAGTGAGTTTTGAGAAGGAAAAATTTCAGTGTGAACATAGCCTTATAGTATGTACAGACCTGATAGAGCATGATTATATATGACAGCATATTGCCAGTTAGGTAGTGTGGTTAGGTATAGCATTGGAACAAAGTCAATGCAATAATCAAGCAAAAAAAAAAAATTCAGGTACCTGTCATTTTAGGTGATATTACAGAACAAGCTGTTGTGAATTTACATGAGAGATAACACTATTTCTGACCATTTTAAGACTTGTCTCTTGCATTTATCACCAATTTTCTTTTTTGCGGCCTCTATCTTTAATTTTCTATAGTTTTAACTAATGTCTCTCATAGACAGCACACACAGACATGGGGGTTTCCTGCTCTCCTGTATCTATGTAGCACATGTTCCATAAACAATAACAGCATTAAAGTCATTATACAGAAGTACTGAGCTGTGTAGGTCTGAATCCAGCGCTGGGCCGAAATAAACATTTACTGAAAATCAGTAGCTGGCTGTTCTTTCACTCTTTCTCCTTCCCTTCTCCAAAGAACTCAAAAGGCAGCTATAATCTGATCCCTCAGTGAGCTGGCAGTCCCGTTGTCTTGAGGAAGATGGGTTTTAGCTGTTCTTCACAGTAAATGGTGAATTCAGGATGCAGGAAGGAGAAAAAGTAGCTCATAAGTGGAGGAAGGAGCAGATTTTTCGGATAAGATATATTTAAAAGTTTTTTAGAATCTGTACTATTATTTGTTTAAAGTTTGCTTAACTGACAATGACCATTTAAAGCCAAGAATTCTCCACTTTTGGGTTTTACTGGTAACCCTAAATATTACATGGGTTTTCGGGCCTCAACAAGCACTTTACAGGTGACATGAATGGCTTAAACATAGCAAAGTCAAACATACTCACTTGCTGTCGCTCCTGTGCATCCAGTGCAAGCCACTCGGGCATTCTGCAGTGAGAGTGGCAGCGACAATGTTCTGTTCTTCGGTCAACTCACCACTAAGGCCTGTGATTAGCTGCAACAGTCAATTGATTGGAATGGTGCATCATCAGAGGCAAATCCTTTGACATGCCAGCTAGTCAACTGATTGCTGCAGGCAATCACAAGCCTCAGCAGTCAGGTAACCGAAGAACGGGACATCCTCATTTCTGGTCCTAGCTTAGGCCAAAGTTGGATCCACAAGGGCAGACAGCAGGTGAGTATACCTGATTTTTATTATTATTAAATGGAACCTGTCATGTTGTACATGCCGTCCGATCTGTGGATATAAGGGTTTGTTGGAAAAGATTCAGTATAACTTGTATTTTATTCATTGAAATCGCTGCTGTTTGAATGCCCTTGAGTTCAGTGGGTGGATCTACTAATGATTGACAGCTATCTCTGCATGCACAATCATACAGGATAAACTGTCAATCACTGAATAGGACCACCCCCTGGACTCATATGCATACAAACACCAGGGTTTTCAATTAATAAAATGCGCATTTTACTGAAACCTTTCCTATATTTTTCTGATCAGCTTATCCTGCTCTATAACATCATGTCAGATACCACCAGATACGGGGCCTTACGTGGGTGTAACGCTGCTCAGACAACACAGGTTGAGGGTAAAACAGCATGCCAATACTTTATTGAACCACAAAGTAGACAATAAACACATAGAATAGTCCCAGCAAATACCCAAGAAGGTACAACATTACACAGTCTCACCCTTCCTTCTCCGCCGGCCTGGGATAGAACAGCTGCGTCTTTGGAGACTTCCAGGGCCTACTACCTCAACCAGAGGCCCCCCCGCTTCTGGCGGGCCCCCACAGAGAGAAAGTAGCGGCAAGCTTAGAAAGCTGACAGTTCATCGAGATACAAGGACAGGAGACCCGAGGGTCCCAAACTGGTCTCTCCAAGAGTTTCCATGGAGCCAGATGACCGGCGGGTCACAATCTGGCTTCTCCGAATGTCTCCATGGGTTGCAGGAGACCAGATGGTCCCTCCTGAAACCCCAAACAACATATCCATGGGGCCAGGTGACTTTCTCGTCCCACCCTGGTCTCCCCAAAATGTATCCATGGTCTCTCTGATGGTCAATGGAACAGATCTGTATCTTTCCAGTCAGGGTCGGGACACTTAGGCTGGAATCATGTAAAATCCAAATCTGTGTCTCTTTGGATGGATCTGCCATGCTATCCATCTACTTTCCTGAAGGATGTTTCTCATTCTCCTTGTAAAGTCTTTCTGATGCTCCTTTTAGTACAATTTGTCATTATCATAGTAAACATGATTGTTTCCAAATGAATAGAATTCAACATTCAGGGTTATACAAATACCAGTCTGTGTTAATCAACTAAAGAAGAACACAGGTTAGAAAGTCAACATAAAAATAAAGGTATACTGCTCTTGCCATCAGAAAGTATGTGTGGCATAATTAAGATTTTACGCTGTATCGTCACAACAGATTTTCCTTAAGTTATCCAATCAATTATAAAGTTTTTGCTGAGGCCAAACAACCCCTTTAAAGGGTAAACTTCAATAGAGCATATGGACGTCATAGAGGTGTTATATAGATGTGGACAAAGTAACACTACACCAGTGGACACCATCAAAGCTCAAGTGCAGCATCCCCTGGAAATATCCACACAGGGCAGCATTTTTTTGAGAAGTGGATGACCCATTTATGTCCACTATTCAGAAAACCACCCTCTCAATTTCTATATTTTCCCATGTCAAAATGAAAACAGCTTGTACTCACCTCTGGTGGTGGGACAACAGTTCTACCAATGTCGGCACCAGGTCTCCCGGGAATCACATGACATTGTTATGTCACGTGAGCCCTGCAGCTAGCTGGTGTCCACTTCGCTCTTACTTTTTCCGGACTAAACTGCCATCTAGAGGAAGTAAGAACTGCTGCTGCTCTCTCACTTCGTCTTAAGGAAGTGAGAGCGAAGCGGCCCATTAGCAGCTGCTGATTGGCTGCAGGGCTCACATAACATAACAATGTCACGTGATCCCCGGGAGACATGGCGCCGGCAACAGAGGTGAGTACAGGTTGCTTATATTTTAACATTGGGGGCTACTATAGTAATTGAGAAGGGGTGTCTGTGTAGTGGACAACCCCTTAAATAACTTGATTATATAAATATTAGGGATGAGCGAGCATGCTCGGATAAAGAGTTATCCGAGCATGCTCGGGTTCGGATAGAGGAGCCAGTGTGCTCGAGTCAAATACTAGCGGCCGCATGTATCGTGGCAGATACACTACTGCTAAACATGTGGAGAATGCGCGATACACGAGCATTCTCTAAATGGTTAGCGGCTATCTATCTGCCATCATACATGCGCTCGCTGGCACCCGGGCATTTGACTCGAGCACGCTGGCTCCTCTATCGGAACCGAAGCACGCTCGGATAACTCCTTATCCGAGCATGCTCGCTCATCCCTAATAAATACAGTATATATTCTTAGTAATATAGATTTAATAAAAATGATATTATAAGCCACCCCAGTCCATGATGACTCTAAGATCCAGGTCGGATGCAGAATTTACAGGATGATATGCGTGTCTATACTTAATGCTTCAAAATTATCCTATATATTATTCTGATTATGTGGGACACATTAGTGCTACAGAAATTTATATTAAGCATCATCTGTCCCTACAAGCTCTTTACATGAAGCTGCTTATCGGAGCAATTTAATGGAGAGTGTTCCTGTATCAGTTCATTGTTTCTTGCAACCAGCCAGCAGTGAATATACTAGAAAGAAGAAAGGCTTAAAAAGCTCCTTCCCTGCCTGTGCTGAGCAGCCTGACCCCTCTGCCAGAAGCGCTCATAAATCTGCCTCACCTGATAGGCGATGAGATTTTTAGGATCTCTCAGGGTGCTCCCAGCCAGCACTTCCCTGAACTCTGTGCCACAATAAATAACACTACCTGCAATATGTCTCCGGGAGTGTGTCAGCAGCGGCTGTTCTGCCATGAATTCTTACTCTTCTTTGCCCTGGAAGATAGATTCCAGATACAGCACACTGCTGATCTCAGTGTCAGCTCTCTTTACCCCTTTGCCCCAATGGAATGACAGGGGCCACAAATAAAATGATATAAAAAAGAAGCGACGCATAAAAATAGCTTCAGAGAAAATGAATGGAATAATACATATGAGATGGGATGAAAAAATTATAGATGGAAAGAATAAAAAGATATGAGATACATAAATAGATGGGCAGAAAAAATATATATAGATACCTACTGCAGATATATAGATTACTTAGATCATAGTTTATTTTTAATAATTAATAAAATGCAAAGTGAAAGAACAAATGAGAAATCTAAATCAAATCAGTAATTTTTGCGACCATCCTTTGCCTTCATCAATTTTTCTAGGTATACTTGCAAAAAGTCAAAGATTTTGTGGGATTATAGCCAGGTGTATGAGTAGCCAATTATATTAAATATGTGATCATCATCATCATTTTCTTATATAGGTTGAAAGGCATTGCAGCTGTGTAGGAAGCTTAAACCTGGGTGAAGAACAGCCACACTGTTATAAAGGTGAGGTTGTGGAGGACAAGTTTCATGTCAAAGGTAATACACTATAGCAAGACTGAGTGCTGCAACAAGACACAAGGTAGTTATACTGCATCAGCAAGGTCTCTACCAGGCAAAGATTACAAAGCAGACTGGGGTTTGAAGATGTGCTGATTAAGCTATTTCGTAGAAGCACCAAGAAATGGGCATCAATGAGGACAATAGAAGCAGTGGTCGATCAAGGAATCTTAGTGCAGCAGATGAAAGACACATCATATTACTTCCCTTCTAAATCTGAAGATGTACAGCAGTGCCATCAGCTCAGAACTAGTAGCAACCAAGGGAGACCCAGCTACATCCAATTACTGTTCAGAGAATTCTGTCCAGAAATGGTCTTCACAAAAGAATTTTATTAAAACCATAGCTTCAAATGGAAGCAAGACAAGGGACAAAACATAGGAACTGGGGTTCAGGAAAATGGCAGATCCTGCTCTGGACTGATGAGTAAAATTTGAAATATTTGGCTGTACAAGAAAACAGTTTGTTCGCCAAAGTGCTGGAGAGGGTTATAATAATGAGTGTCTGGAGGAACAGTGAAGCATAGTGGAGGATCCTTTCAAGTTTGGGACTGAATTTCAACAAATGGAGATGGGAATTTGGTCAGGATTAATGGAGTCCTCAATGCTGAGAGATACAGGCAGATACTTATCCATCATGTAATACCATCAGGGAGACGTCTGATTGGCTACAAATTTATTTTGCAGAAGGACAACAACCCCAAACACCCAGCCAATGTCATTAAAAACAATTAGTCCAGGGTGATGATTCGGCTCCCACAGAGCCTCGATTTCACATCATCCAATCTGTCTGCGATTACATTAAAAAACAGAACGATTTGCAGAGGCGACATCTAAAGATCTAGGGTTAGTTCTCTAAGATGTTTGGAACAAACACCCTGCCATGTTCATTCAAAAACTGTGTACAAGTGTCAAGTACCTAGAAGAATTGATGCAGTTTTGGAGTCAATGACTATTCACACCAAATATTGATATTATTTATATTTCTCTTTTGTTCATTAACTTTATATTTTATTAATTGATAAAAATCAACTGTTATCATTTCTATTGTTGAAAGCATTCTTACTTTGCAGCATTTTTTTTCCATACCTGACTAGGCGGATAGTTAGATAGATAGAAAGGTCTATCTATCTATCTATCTATCTATCTATCTATCTATCTATCTATCTATCATCTATCATTCTGTCTGTCCATCTATCTTATCTATCTATCTCATATATATATATATATATATATATATATATATATATTCTGTCCATCTATCTTATCTATCTATCTCATATATATATATATATATATATATATATATATATGAGATAGATAGATAAGATAGATGGACAGACAGAATGATAGATGATAGATAGATATGAGATAGATAGATAATAGATAGATATGAGATAGACAGATAGATAGATAGATATGAGATAGATAGATATTAGATACATAATAGGTAGATACAGATAGATAGATATGAGATGGATAGATATGAGATAGATAGATACAAATCCAAAGAAAAATAGGCATCACTCCATGCTCTGATTCAGTGCAAAAACTAACTTTTGGTGGTCCATAGATGTGACATCATAATTATTTGCCATTTAAAGTTTTTTTGTTTGCCTTTTTGCTTTTGCGCTGAATCAGAGTTTGAAGTGCTTCCTTTTTTATGTGAATTATTTTATTTTTGGAGCCTTTTTGGTTCTTTACCTGGAGTTAAGCCCTGTACCCAAGACTGAGAGGGAACAGAAAGAAAGAAGATAGAGAGAAGGAGACATGCTGACAATTAAATGTCTGTGGAGGCAAACCACTGCTATAAACAATTATAGGACAAATGGGAATATAACTCTTTGATAAGTGGCACAAGATATAAACATCTTTACATAAATAAAATAATAAAATGTACACCAAATTTAATATGCATCAGCTACAAAATTGCACCTCTTTACCCATAATAAAACCCCCAATTATTATTTAATTTATAAATATGGCCAAAGCCCTTCGGTGTGTGCCACTTCCTGCCATCACCATCATGCAATTTGCAGTCTCCAGGGCAAATTAAAGTGATAGCAGGAGACCTGGTGTGCATGTTCATTAACAGGCCACACACATGCAACTTCCTACTGTACCTACAGTCCTCCGTCTTATAGAGGTGGCTTGTGCCATAAAGCAGAGTGAAACTGGAGGTGATTTACAAGGTCGTTGACAGATGCGAGTATTGATCGGGTATTAAAGTGTCTTGTGATTAATACAGCCTTCTAAGTAATTAGTGCGGAGGATCTCTTATAACTCACCGGGTTTAAATAATGTATCTGTGAACACAGAAGCACCTTGTCAATCACACCGGCTGCAGCCAAACATCATATCACCTGATAACTCATTTGGAAACTGGGCTCCATGCCTGCTGAATACCTTTTCACAAACAGCAGCTCTCTCTTCTAATTGCCTTGGGTGACCTAAATTTAGAGCCCGGCAATCAGCAGGGGTGGAAAGCCAGAGGGAGAATTAGAGCTGGAGACTTTGATAGAGGCCATGAGATGAGGGATGAGATTCCTGGTGGAAGAAGATGCAGGGAGACAATGGTACAAACGCAGCAAAAACATCTTCCTGAGTCTGAGGTTAACCGGCACTGAACGAAGGGCGAGGAATGAATTCACTCTGTCGGTAAAGTTATCGCTTTTCAACAATTCTAAATATGTTTATTCAAAATATGCTTTAAAGAGGCCTTGGAATATGAATAAGGCACCAGGCTGGAAGGAACATGTAATACTATTATTAATCATTACCTGTCCTTCATCTTTTCATTAATCAAAAGCAACATCTTTGTGGCAAAAAAGAAGGTTTACAATAAAAAAAAGGTGAAATTCCATTTCAACAATTGGATGTAGAGTCTCGACTTCTTAAATGGTTAAAATTTACCTCTTAGTAAAAATCCTCTCCATTCTCAAGAACTGAGGGATTTTTAATTGTATAGATTGCCCATTGCCTACGTTACCGGCCACTTCTGCAATCTAGGAAGATGTTTGCTATAGAGCCTGCAAGCACTGGGCTGAACGTTGGATCCAGCGGTGAGTTTCTGAAGATAGAAGATTATAAAGTCTCTCTTAAAGAATTGCTAAAAAGTCTCCATACACAGTTGGCCTTTTGTCTTCTTAGGCCACATTCAGACATTCGATTTCTGTGGTTTTCATGGATAACACTTGTACCTGTGATAGTCTAGGGGCCATTCACAGACATGTTCGCGGAAAATCACAGAGACATGTACAATTTTGATTCGAGGGTCAGATCAAAATCGGCAATGCAAGTCTATGGGTTCGTGAAAAAATACAACCTCACTCGGAAGACATCTGAGTAAAGTCCGATTTTCACAGACTCTCAGAAAGGAGAAGGTGGAGAAACCTTTTTTTCTCTCTCCACAGATGCCATTACTCGGACCTCACCCTTATCTATCAAATAATGGGTTAATTTTTCTCGTGACTGAGAAAAAATTACGTCTGAGTGAGCCCTGATAAGGAGAGACACATTTTCCTTGAACTTAAGCAAGGGGGACATCTTATTCAGCTCCTCTGCCCTCACAAGGGGCAAGTAACCTAAAATAGCTGTCTGACTTGGATTACATCCCTAGTCTTGCTACAGGGCTAGTCAAAGGATCAGACACCGAATTATAGGGTGGCCACTTTGAATAGGTGGTACTAGCAAGACATTCTTTCTTTCCTCTGGAAGAGGGATAATTAGTATACTTTTTGCCAATAAAACTCAATAAACATCTGGCCTCCCTAAGAAAACCTAGTGCCTTAACCCTAATCCCCATAACCTCACCTAAAATTGTCTTTTATTTAAAGAATGAAAAACAAAAAAATCCCTCAACCTCCAAAAAAAGCAAAAAGAAAACATTAAAACAGTTTCTTAACATAGGGTACATCATGTAACGGTCTTACGAATGCTTGACTCCATTATCATTCTCTCTCTCACATTCCTTCCCTTATTATTATCTTCTTTTGCTTTAGTTTTGATAAAATCACAATTTTATCAGCAGGAGATTATCAATCATGGACTAGTAAACCTGCTGCCATGTAGGTGCTGCTCCTCACACCTGCTCCTTATTTAGGAGCTCTGTATAATCCCACCCCTCCACTAATTGGCAGCATAATGTGTCCACTGTGCATAGGCATAAAGCAGCCAATCAGTGGTGTGGGCAGGGTTATACAAAGCTCAGCACTAGAGAAGATTTTGGATTTATTAGCTGCATTGTTGACACTTTTTAGGTGAATTTTAGAGGTTGTTGTGAACAGTTATGTTTTATGCACAGTTTTGTAAGGGTAAGGTCACACCAGCGTATATTCTCTCATCCAAGAGAATCAGGCCGATTATGCAAATCACACTTTGATCGGAGTTAGATCAAAGTGTGATCATAGCGTGATCCGATTTTCTCGGATGAGGAGAATATGGGGAAAAAAATGTCCCATCTTCTCCATTCTATCAGTCTGTGAAAATTGGACTGCACTCAGTGTGGTCCAATGGTTTCCACAGACTCATTGACTTGCATGGCTGAGTGTGATCAGATAATCGGATCCAACTCGGGCACGCTGTGATTTTTTTCCTGGGACCAGCTAGGTCCGAGGAAAATATCGGACATGCACATGGCCCCATAGAATAACATTGGTCTTACTGCGATCTGATGTTTTGTCATATCTTACTTGGACCGAAAATACAGTCATGTGCTTGAGCTCTAATACTGCTCTATTTCACCAGTACTGATGACCTTTGTTGGATTCCTTCGACTCAGTTGCGATTTCATCCTCTGTACCCTTTATCGCAATGTCCCCCTTGAAAGGCAGCCATATTACTTACCCTGAGTCTAATGCAGGAACAAAAAACAATACTTTATACATTAGAGCAACTTAAGCTCTTTTATCTGTTGTTGATTTTTGCTAAAAAGGTAAAATGTTCTTCAAGCTGAATTATTGCCGATTAATCTAGAAATAATAAAAAAAAACTTGATCGTAGCCGATGACTTCAGTACTGATTATTGATCGTCCAGTTATGGTCTTATTGTGTGCAGGGTCCTTACATCCGTGGCTAGCTTCAGACAGTTTAAAGACGTGATGGTCGTGCATGCTATACGGTCTTATTGATTTCAAGATGGCACAATTAACTCTGACTCTATAAAAGTAACGTGTTAGACCTTGGCTGTCTGTTCGGTTCACGTCGCACCTTTATTAAAAGAGTCGTTTAAAAAAATGTACAAGGTGATTAGTGGCATCTTAGAGGCAAGAGACATTACAGGCTCTGGCAAGTGCTGGCCTGTCTACCGGGTAATGTATCTAGTCACCCACCTCGGCCTCGCGACTCCTTGGGTTGCTATAAGTTTATTTATTGGGTCTATTTCAGCCGGAGATTTCACTTAAATATTCATCATTTAGCTCTCTGGGTAAATCGTATTTAATCAGCACAAGAGAGAAAATAGCATAATTATAGATGCCGGATGCCATTACAGTGAGAGAAATGAAACCTGGTCTGAGACGTCCAGCCGAGCTTTTGATGAGGAGTAGATTGCATTACCAGCGGGGTTACTCTGAGGTTATTGGCCAACGGGCTGACTGCACCTTGTAGTGTCTGTGACCCCAATGAGCCGTAAGAGGATAGAAAGGGCTAAGCAACAAAACCTCCTCCCTTAGCTGCTCATGATGAATCTTTCATTGTACTGTGGACATGATTAATGTCAGCGTAATCAAGCCACATTAATGCGCCGAGATGCAATGATCTATGTAAATAAACATGCTCCAATAAGCCCAGATCCACTCACTATTTTTGGACTTTCAATCCATTTGTCATAGAGAAAAATGGTAAAATGAAATAAAAGCAGAGGAGGCAAAGGATAGCAGTCCATCCTATCCGGGTGAATCAATTTGTAGGTTCAAAAACCCTGACGTCTAAGGCAGTAACGGACCCTGTTGACGGGATATGACGGCTCGTGCCCAGGGCGGCCAAGTGACGGGGGTGGGGGGGAGTTGCTTTTTTCCACCTTTTTTATCCTCTTCCAGACTGTGATAAAGTGAATAATTGAAAGGTGCAAATGGGAAAACAGCAGAAGAGGAGGGACATGAACGGCATGGAGTTTATTGGGGGCAAAAAATGTCAACCTGAAAGTGCACACAGTGCAACTACCATAGAAATGACATAATGAAACCGGCTAATATGCTATAAATATTAATATTTTCAATGTGGCCCCCTGTGACTTTTCCTCCAGGTCCCAGTGGCTGTAACAGACCATTACTACTAACCACTGGTGTCTGCAAAATGATCTCTCTCGATATGCAAGAACTACGGGAGAAAAAAGCATTGTTTCAGAGAAATAGGCTACACTGTATTACCGGACATAACAAAACAATAATCTATATACTGTATATGGCACATTAGTATTTAGCACACTAATGTTTATTACTATACATTTTCAAGATATTTTGTTGATTAATGATTGTAACTAATGAGGCTGGACTTCTTGTAAGATATCATAGGGGATGTCTCTATGGTCAATATTGGAGTTTGGAAATTATACCCTATCCATGGGGCATGGGATAACTTCTTGATCGCAGGAGGTCCATCCACTGGGCCTCCCACCGATCCCAAGAACTGGGGCTCTGAAGAACCACCTTCGAATGGAGCGGAGGTCAATTACGAGCTCTGTATTCATTCTGAATGGGATCGCTGGAGATAGCCAAGCGATATGCTTGGCTGGTCTTCAGCTCTCCCATAAGGATGAATGGAGCGGCAGTGCACATGATCAACCCCTGCTCCATTCACATGTGGCTCTTCAGAGCCCCAATTCTCAGCATTGGTGGGGGGCCCAATGGATGTGACGCGCCCCCTGGGCCAGTGTTGTTAGGGATACCCGGAGCCGGATCAGATGGGGGTTGTAGTCTCCGAGTGGCTGTGACCCGGTCCGTGCCCAGGGTGTCAAGCTCAGTGTGTGGCAGTCCTTATGATGTTACTAGATGTTCTTTTGTGTCGACTACGCCACCCGTTGAATTGCGGTCAATACGGCCGCCGCTGCAGCAGGGTCCGCTGAGGCTGGTGATGTATGTGCAGCTCAGGTAGTATAACCCCCAACGGGAGGGGTATAGCCTCAGGGGGTCAGTTGCAGAGGATGGGGGTTGTGGTGGTGCAGCGAGGATGGAAATGAGACTCAGAGTCGGGCTGTGCAGTTCAGGGTTTTTACTTACTGCAGTTGTTCTGGTCACTCCGGCCTTGAGTGACCACCCGAGCCGTGCTGCGCCCACCAGGTCCTGGACTCGGCCAACCCCCAGGTGATTCTGGAGCGTGGTCCTGAGCTCCCTTTCTGTCCTGTCCTCTTCTCTGGCCTTCCCCACCAGGGATCCACCTATGTCCGGCTCCCTCGGGCCTCTTGGTGGTAAACCCTTGTCTCTGGGTTCCCTGACCCTATTCCTGGTCTGTCTTCCGGGTGGATTAAGTGGGTGGTCGTGGCAGATCCTGCCCACGACCTCCGGTTCCTGGCTAAGGTGTGCTGTAGCCTCTGCCAGCTTGGGATCCGGTACCCTGTTGCCAACTCTTCACCCTTTGGTCTAATTTGGGCTCTTGGAGTTCCTTCGTTCTCCCCCTCTGGGTCTTTCTTTCTCCTCTCTCTCTCTGGGCCTTGGAGCTGCTCTTCTCCTCTGCTCTCTTCCTCTGACTCTGCAAAAAGACTGACAGACTGACTGACCGACTTCTCACAGACTGACTGACTTTTCACAGACTGACTGACCCTGATCTAAGATGGTTCCCACCTTATATACTCCCTCTATGTGTGAGCTCAGGTGACCAGCACCCAATGAGCTCCTAGCATTACCCAGACTGCTCCCCCTATCTGCCCCTACACTACTGGGATGTTCCACCCCCCTCCCACTCCAGCCAGGAACAGACACTGTCGTACCTGCACATTTCTCTAGTGGGAGTACCATCGGTCTGTTCCCCGGAAATGGGATGTGTGTAGTGCATGCAGCTAACTGAGCTCAGTTCCACACTCCATCCTTACCCGGGAGTGGAATATCACACCTCTGGGTTGAGGTGCAATACCCCTGTAGCAGCCGAATCCTCAGGGTCCTACATTCCCCCCTGGTAAATCACAGCACGTCCTCGGGCTGTAAGATATAAAAACATCCAAAACATACAATTTTTTTCATAAAACATCAACATATAAACATATAAAACATCACATATATTATCAGCAATAAACTTTTCATATAAATAACATTTTTGTAAACATTCCTGTCTCTGGTTCCTCCGGTCACGGTGCAACTTGTGACCGGGTAAAGTGCGACAGTCTCTTGAAGAAACACGGTTTTCCTATAAAACCAGTAGGGGGCGCTTTAGGAAGCGCAACTATATACAAAGGGAAGGTATGGCCGCTCTCAGTCCTCGGCCAGGTAATGGGAATAGGGACACACGGGGTTAACAGTTCAATTGGCTGGTCCCAACGGGGACTATATTTTAACTAGCAACAGTTCTTATACCCTGACGGGTAACTATGTACAGTCTCTTTACCGTACTTTAATGACGGCGTCCTCCTGCTCCTTCTTTATCTTCAGACCCGTCCGGGTCCTCTTGCTCCTCCTCACACCGCAGCTCCTCCTCCGTCAGGCAATGCACATGGAGGGCGTAGGGTCCTTTGGCACACTTGTGCCGGGTGAAGGTGACCTCGTCCCCTACGTACAGGTCACGACCTCTGTGTCCCTCCGGCAGATGGCTTTCTACGTCTCTGCGGGTTACAAAGACGTCACCGGGGGTATGATGGTCTCTGATAAAGCCCCATCCGTGCTGCATATTGAACTTTATCACAGTCCCGGTGGAAGGGGGACCATGTGCTGCACGGGGATTCCTCCTGGTCCGGCTCTTCTGCTCCGCGCTCCTTATCTGCGCTTGCTGTTCCCGGACCCGCCTCTCTCTCCGCTCCTTCTCGAAGACCTCGAGCTGCTGCCGGCAGCACTCTGCACGCTCTGCTGCGGCCGCCCGAGTCTCCTGAGTGAACCCCATGAGGTCTTCTCCGGTGGGGTCCCACTCGAACTGTGCCTCCTCCAGCGGGGGCGAGGTCCTCCTTACAGGCTTCGGAGCCGGAATCAGGGGCTCGCACATGGGCCTTGCTCTCTGGAGTTCTAGCTGAATGTACTCCTGGGGCCAGATGAAGGGCTGCCCATCCGGGCACGTATGCTGGGCGAATAGATTTTCACCCAGGTGCGGCACTCGAGATGTTGAGGGCGCGTTGATGGTAGCGGCGCCCGGGTTAACCAGGCCTTGCGACCAGGCCTGGGGCACCTTAAAGGCAAAGGGCACCGTAAGAACGGCGGCGCCCTGGGTTATTCGGCCCTGCGACCAGGCCGGTGGCTCCGCGGAGGTAGGGGGCGCTGTTGGAATAGCGGCGCCCGGGGGTACTAGGCCTTGCGACCAGGCCGGTGGTATTTCCTGTTTGGTCGCGCTCGAGGTTGAGGCGTGTGACGTCACAGGGGTCGCGGCCGCGGTTTCCGGTTGAGGCCTAGTCGGCGGTGGTGACGATGCAGCGACGGGCACGGCAGGGGGAATTTCGGGCTCTGCGACGGGGAGCTGGGGCAGGCACGCGGTTTCCCGGCTCGGGGTATAGACGTCCCCTTTACCTGCCTCCGTCCGTTCAGCTCCCTTCTCGGCGCCGTCTCCTGCCTTCATTCCTCCTGCGCCATCCTCAGAGGCGGTCTGTCTCCTCGTCTCAGGTGGCGTGCTCCGCTGACGGGTGCCGGTCTGCTGGGCCATCTCTCGGCTCCACTCCGCCAACGTCTCTCGCTGCACCCGGGCCATCCTCCGTGCGAGGCCCTCCAGCGCGGTCTATGCACACTCCCGGTCTCGGGGGAGCTGTGCTAGGATCTCCAGCAGGCCTTCTGGAGTGGCGACCTGCAACAGGCTCCTGACCACTGGGTCGGTGCTGCCTGCCTCTCCCTCCATCTCCGGGTAGGCTCTCTCTGGACTCTCTTCCAGACGTCTTGTCTCCGGGTGCGCTCTCTCCAGACTGCTCCAGGCGACACCCATCTTTGCTCTCTTGTTCTGTCTCCGCCCACATTGAGGGTGGTCCCGGGGCAATTTCAGTTCCAGGGGCAGTTCTCTTACGCTGATGGACACTTCCAGCATCACAGTCTCTGTTGGTGGGCGCGGTTTCCGCTTTTGGCGCCATTCTTCGACCTGGCCCACGATGGGAGGTGGCCTCTTGCCACCCTCTGGCACGCCCATAATGGCGTCCGCTCTTCCAAGGCGGGAAATCTTCGGAAATGGCGGGAATCGCTTCCCAGTGGCGGGAAACACTGCAGATGGCGGACAACCGGCGGGAAACGACCTGTGATGGGGCCCGATGGCGGGGACCCTCCGGAACCGGCAGGAGACTTCTTTTTAAGGTAACGATGAACTTTTCTTCAGGCACGCAGTACCCGGTTGTTGCGGGCACGTGATCCTGCCGACTACGCCAAAGTTGACGCGCCCCCTGGGCCAGTGTTGTTAGGGATACCCGGAGCCGGATCAGATGGGGGTTGTAGTCTACGAGTGGCTGTGATCCGGTCCGTGCCCAGGGTGTCAAGCTCAGTGTGTGGCAGTCCTTATGATGTTACTAGATGTTCTTTTGTGTCGACTACGCCACCCGTTGAATTGCGGTCAATACGGCCGCCGCTGCAGCAGGGTCCGCTGAGGCTGGTGATGTATGTGCAGCTCAGGTAGTATAACCCCCAACGGGAGGGGTATAGCCTCAGGGGGTCATTTGCAGAGGATGGGGGTTGTGGTGGTGCAGCGAGGATGGAAATGAGACTCAGAGTCGGGCTGTGCAGTTCAGGGTTTTTACTTACTGCAGTTGTTCTGGTCACTCCGGCCTTGAGTGACCACCCGAGCCGTGCTGCGCCCACCAGGTCCTGGACTCGGCCAACCCCCAGGTGATTCTGGAGCGTGGTCCTGAGCTCCCTTTCTGTCCTGTCCTCTTCTCTGGCCTTCCCCACCAGGGATCCACCTATGTCCGGCTCCCTCGGGCCTCTTGGTGGTAAACCCTTGTCTCTGGGTTCCCTGACCCTATTCCTGGTCTGCCTTCCGGGTGGATTTAGTGGGTGGTCGTGGCAGATCCTGCCCACGACCTCCGGTTCCTGGCTAAGGTGTGCTGTAGCCTCTGCCAGCTTGGGATCCGGTACCCTGTTGCCAACTCTTCACCCTTTGGTCTAATTTGGGCTCTTGGAGTTCCTTCGTTCTCCCCCTCTGGGTCTTTCTTTCTCCTCTCTCTCTCTGGGCCTTGGAGCTGCTCTTCTCCTCTGCTCTCTTCCTCTGACTCTGCAAAAAGACTGACAGACTGACTGACCGACTTCTCACAGACTGACTGACTTCTCACAGACTGACTGACCCTGATCTAAGATGGTTCCCACCTTATATACTCCCTCTATGTGTGAGCTCAGGTGACCAGCACCCAATGAGCTCCTAGCATTACCCAGACTGCTCCCCCTATCTGCCCCTACACTACTGGGATGTTCCACCCCCCTCCCACTCCAGCCAGGAACAGACACTGTCGTACCTGCACATTTCTCTAGTGGGAGTACCATCGGTCTGTTCCCCGGAAATGGGATGTGTGTAGTGCATGCAGCTAACTGAGCTCAGTTCCACACTCCATCCTTACCCGAGAGTGGAATATCACACCTCTGGGTTGAGGTGCAATACCCCTGTAGCAGCCGAATCCTCAGGGTCCTACATTCCCCCCTGGTAAATCACAGCACGTCCTCGGGCTGTAAGATATAAAAACATCCAAAACATACAATTTTTTTCATAAAACATCAACATATAAACATATAAAACATCACATATATTATCAGCAATAAACTTTTCATATAAATAACATTTTTGTAAACATTCCTGTCTCTGGTTCCTCCGGTCACGGTGCAACTTGTGACCGGGTAAAGTGCGACAGTCTCTTGAAGAAACACGGTTTTCCTATAAAACCAGTAGGGGGCGCTTTAGGAAGCGCAACTATATACAAAGGGAAGGTATGGCCGCTCTCAGTCCTCGGCCAGGTAATGGGAATAGGGACACACGGGGTTAACAGTTCAATTGGCTGGTCCCAACGGGGACTATATTTTAACTAGCAACAGTTCTTATACCCTGACGGGTAACTATGTACAGTCTCTTTACCGTACTTTAATGACGGCGTCCTCCTGCTCCTTCTTTATCTTCAGACCCGTCCGGGTCCTCTTGCTCCTCCTCACACCGCAGCTCCTCCTCCGTCAGGCAATGCACATGGAGGGCGTAGGGTCCTTTGGCACACTTGTGCCGGGTGAAGGTGACCTCGTCCCCTACGTACAGGTCACGACCTCTGTGTCCCTCCGGCAGATGGCTTTCTACGTCTCTGCGGGTTACAAAGACGTCACCGGGGGTATGATGGTCTCTGATAAAGCCCCATCCGTGCTGCATATTGAACTTTATCACAGTCCCGGTGGAAGGGGGACCATGTGCTGCACGGGGATTCCTCCTGGTCCGGCTCTTCTGCTCCGCGCTCCTTATCTGCGCTTGCTGTTCCCGGACCCGCCTCTCTCTCCGCTCCTTCTCGAAGACCTCGAGCTGCTGCCGGCAGCACTCTGCACGCTCTGCTGCGGCCGCCCGAGTCTCCTGAGTGAACCCCATGAGGTCTTCTCCGGTGGGGTCCCACTCGAACTGTGCCTCCTCCAGCGGGGGCGAGGTCCTCCTTACAGGCTTCGGAGCCGGAATCAGGGGCTCGCACATGGGCCTTGCTCTCTGGAGTTCTAGCTGAATGTACTCCTGGGGCCAGATGAAGGGCTGCCCATCCGGGCACGTATGCTGGGCGAATAGATTTTCACCCAGGTGCGGCACTCGAGATGTTGAGGGCGCGTTGATGGTAGCGGCGCCCGGGTTAACCAGGCCTTGCGACCAGGCCTGGGGCACCTTAAAGGCAAAGGGCACCGTAAGAACGGCGGCGCCCTGGGTTATTCGGCCCTGCGACCAGGCCGGTGGCTCCGCGGAGGTAGGGGGCGCTGTTGGAATAGCGGCGCCCGGGGGTACTAGGCCTTGCGACCAGGCCGGTGGTATTTCCTGTTTGGTCGCGCTCGAGGTTGAGGCGTGTGACGTCACAGGGGTCGCGGCCGCGGTTTCCGGTTGAGGCCTAGTCGGCGGTGGTGACGATGCAGCGACGGGCACGGCAGGGGGAATTTCGGGCTCTGCGACGGGGAGCTGGGGCAGGCACGCGGTTTCCCGGCTCGGGGTATAGACGTCCCCTTTACCTGCCTCCGTCCGTTCAGCTCCCTTCTCGGCGCCGTCTCCTGCCTTCATTCCTCCTGCGCCATCCTCAGAGGCGGTCTGTCTCCTCGTCTCAGGTGGCGTGCTCCGCTGACGGGTGCCGGTCTGCTGGGCCATCTCTCGGCTCCACTCCGCCAACGTCTCTCGCTGCACCCGGGCCATCCTCCGTGCGAGGCCCTCCAGCGCGGTCTATGCACACTCCCGGTCTCGGGGGAGCTGTGCTAGGATCTCCAGCAGGCCTTCTGGAGTGGCGACCTGCAACAGGCTCCTGACCACTGGGTCGGTGCTGCCTGCCTCTCCCTCCATCTCCGGGTAGGCTCTCTCTGGACTCTCTTCCAGACGTCTTGTCTCCGGGTGCGCTCTCTCCAGACTGCTCCAGGCGACACCCATCTTTGCTCTCTTGTTCTGTCTCCGCCCACATTGAGGGTGGTCCCGGGGCAATTTCAGTTCCAGGGGCAGTTCTCTTACGCTGATGGACACTTCCAGCATCACAGTCTCTGTTGGTGGGCGCGGTTTCTGCTTTTGGCGCCATTCTTCGACCTGGCCCACGATGGGAGGTGGCCTCTTGCCACCCTCTGGCACGCCCATAATGGCGTCCGCTCTTCCAAGGCGGGAAATCTTCGGAAATGGCGGGAATCGCTTCCCAGTGGCGGGAAACACTGCAGATGGCGGACAACCGGCGGGAAACGACCTGTGATGGGGCCCGATGGCGGGGACCCTCCGGAACCGGCAGGAGACTTCTTTTTAAGGTAACGATGAACTTTTCTTCAGGCACGCAGTACCCGGTTGTTGCGGGCACGTGATCCTGCCGACTACGCCAAAGTTGACGCGCCCCCTGGGCCAGTGTTGTTAGGGATACCCGGAGCCGGATCAGATGGGGGTTGTAGTCTACGAGTGGCTGTGACCCGGTCCGTGCCCAGGGTGTCAAGCTCAGTGTGTGGCAGTCCTTATGCTGTTACTAGATGTTCTTTTGTGTCGACTACGCCACCCGTTGAATTGCGGTCAATACGGCCGCCGCTGCAGCAGGGTCCGCTGAGGCTGGTGATGTATGTGCAGCTCAGGTAGTATAACCTCCAACGGGAGGGGTATAGCCTCAGGGGGTCAGTTGCAGAGGATGGGGGTTGTGGTGGTGCAGCGAGGATGGAAATGAGACTCAGAGTCGGGCTGTGCAGTTCAGGGTTTTTACTTACTGCAGTTGTTCTGGTCACTCCGGCCTTGAGTGACCACCCGAGCCGTGCTGCGTCCACCAGGTCCTGGACTCGGCCAACCCCCAGGTGATTCTGGAGCGTGGTCCTGAGCTCCCTTTCTGTCCTGTCCTCTTCTCTGGCCTTCCCCACCAGGGATCCACCTATGTCCGGCTCCCTCGGGCCTCTTGGTGGTAAACCCTTGTCTCTGGGTTCCCTGACCCTATTCCTGGTCTGCCTTCCGGGTGGATTTAGTGGGTGGTCGTGGCAGATCCTGCCCACGACCTCCGGTTCCTGGCTAAGGTGTGCTGTAGCCTCTGCCAGCTTGGGATCCGGTACCCTGTTGCCAACTCTTCACCCTTTGGTCTAATTTGGGCTCTTGGAGTTCCTTCGTTCTCCCCCTCTGGGTCTTTCTTTCTCCTCTCTCTCTCTGGGCCTTGGAGCTGCTCTTCTCCTCTGCTCTCTTCCTCTGACTCTGCAAAAAGACTGACAGACTGACTGACCGACTTCTCACAGACTGACTGACTTTTCACAGACTGACTGACCCTGATCTAAGATGGTTCCCACCTTATATACTCCCTCTATGTGTGAGCTCAGGTGACCAGCACCCAATGAGCTCCTAGCATTACCCAGACTGCTCCCCCTATCTGCCCCTACACTACTGGGATGTTCCACCCCCCTCCCACTCCAGCCAGGAACAGACACTGTCGTACCTGCACATTTCTCTAGTGGGAGTACCATCGGTCTGTTCCCCGGAAATGGGATGTGTGTAGTGCATGCAGCTAACTGAGCTCAGTTCCACACTCCATCCTTACCCGGGAGTGGAATATCACACCTCTGGGTTGAGGTGCAATACCCCTGTAGCAGCCGAATCCTCAGGGTGCTACAGATGGACCTCCAGTGATCAGGAATCAGGAATGGACCTCCAGCGATCAGGAAGTTACCCTCTATCCTTTGGATAGGGGATAACTTCCAAACTTGAGATTACCCCTCTAGATTTAGCTAGACGGTACGATTTACAGGTGCATGATAGAGCAAAGATGATGCTGGGAGTAAGTAAAGAAGGAGAGTGGACGGTGGAAGAGAGGCAGAGGGAAAAATATGGGGCTGGGATTGGGTGAGATATAACAATGGGGTGTTGTTACAGGTATAAAAGAAGTGGCAAGATGAGGTAGAATTATTATGATTTTTTTTTTATTTTTAAATAGCCTTCTAAAGTCTGAGCTTTGGGTAGGGAGGCTCATTTTCTCTCAATGCTTGTATGTCTGAACTGGCGAGAATTGTAGCACCCAAGTTCAATGTGATTTCTTGGACCCATGGCAGATGTGTAGCTGGTCCTCATATACAGCCTACGATGGATAAGAAGTCATCCAGGGGCAGTTGCAGATTAAATACTTGGTTGGCCGTGGTTTTCTTGGCTGCTGGGGACATGTGTGAACCAATAGGATGACGTTTAATGAATATTCATTCAACCAACAAGATGGCTGACATTTGTGTTCTCAGTGGATGATTAGTAAGTTCTCATAAAGATGAGTATTGTCTACTCCTCCTATGAACTTTGCTTCTGCTCCTGGTTCTGATCCTTGGCTACGTCATTGACAACGCTTCCATCTCTCTGTTTGGCTTGTCTCATTTTGACCTCTCTCCTGATGACAACCCCTGGTTACATCCAATGCTATTACTGCATTACAGCCAATCTATGAATCTTGTGGGGACCATGACCTGAAAATCTTCCTCCAGTCCCAACCTTCTTGTAGGGATGAAGGGTCAAAATCAGGATATCCATTGTTAGAAATAAGATGGTGCCACTCAGGTCTTGGCCATCAATGAACACGTGGCCACACATGTCCAGTCATTCTCCAGTGAAGTGCTTGTGAATTATGAAAATAATAAAGCACTAAATGGCCCAAACAATACATGGCAGCTATAAAGGTTTGCGTCGTAATGCAATTTTAGCGACAGTTTGCACCTTGAAGACAACGGAAATTATGTGCATCCACTGCAAAAGGAAATGGAAGTTGCATAACTTTGAGTTACACGTAAATACCATGCCACAAGATAAAACGTCTTTGTCTAGCCGCCCTACATGTGGTCAGTAATGGATCACATTAGCCATAATTTCTTATGCATGTTGCTGCCACTGACAAATTGTTACGTGTTGAACTTGATTCGACACAATTTTATCTTCCACCTTCTGGAGCCGCAAAAAAAACAAAAAGAAATTAAAAAAAAAAAATCTGGCGACCGGATCTGCCTCGTCTTCCCATCTCGCCACTGACAATTAAGAAACCTCAAAGTAATTTTTGAAAATGTCACCATCTCATTTAGCAAAAGGCTAAATAATATATGAGGCATAATCAGCGTCCTGTGTTGCCGGTACCGCTATGCAGTGTCATTAGTAAACCCACACTATAATATCCGAGTGTCACGGTTTAATTATAACGTAATTAGTTTCCTCACTGGATAGCGTGGAGTCACCTCCCCTGAGCTAAACAAAAGGTAAAGGAGTCATCGACCCCCTAACATCAATCAACCAGCTGAAGGCCAAGCAGAGTTAACATCAGATTTGGGCCAACACATATAAAGATGTAGGGTAATGACTTGTCATACCAGCCGCTATACAACCTGGCAACATGTGATACTACCACAGCAAATGACGTTTCTCTAAGCATTGAGAGCCACCAACATTTCTGTTGCTCTCTCTGTCATACTACCCATTTTGCAACTTCCTATAAAATAGAAAGGGGCATTAAATGTTTCCTAGCCATCTATATAGTACCTGGGGGATATATTGGCCTACATTGGGTAATATGCAAAATAAAAGTTGCTCAGGACCCTATTGGTTCATTTTAATTTTTCTATTAACCCCAAAAACATCAGACAGAACATGTCCCTTGAGGCACCTAGAAACTTTGGTTGTGTCTTTACCAAACCCTACTTTTGCTACCATGTGCTTAGTGAGGATATTTAGCAAATACTGCCTTCTCTTTATATGGACATCTTAATCAGAGGTGTAGCCTCAAAACCCTGGACCCCAGAGAAAAATCTGGCCCACATAATATTGCTTTTCACATACTAGCCAACTTCTATTAAGCTAGCTCACTCTAAAGTGACTGTGGCATACAAAATAATGTTCCTGATAGGCAAGCTCTCTTTTTCAACCTCTTATATGCTTTCACTCCACAATTCTTACACCCCCTTAATATGCGTATGGACCTGGATTCTCCATCTCTCCATCTATTGTTTTGGCATCCTGGTGAAACTTTCCATAAACTCTACTTTTTCGGAGGTTTTGGTGGGACGCAAGAGATTTACCAATTTTTCAGGGAATTTAGGAGGGCTCATGTTTTTATGGTTTGGCAATAGTGATGGGCGAGCACTAAAATGCTCGGGTGCTCGATGCTCGGGTCGAGCACATTGGAATACTCGGGTGCTTGACCCGAGCAACGAGCCCAATGTAAGTCTATGGGAAACTCAAGCATTTTTCAGGTGGCTCCCCCCGGCGGTCTGCAGAGGGCCTAAAAATTGCCCAAATCTATGGGAACAGTGCTCAAATGACATGGGAGCCGCATGGGGAAGACCCCTGGAAGCATTTCTGACTCCCATGTCACTTCTGTCAACAACGCCACTTTTATGGACTCACAATAAAACATACAAAAAATGAAACTAAAATGGATTTTCCTGGCAAATATGTTAAGGAACATCCTTTCCAGGGTAATGACTTGTATATAAAGCAAAATAAATAAACAAAAATACTCGTCCACACCTTGGGCTATGTTCACACTTAGCATTTTTGATGCGTTTTTGCACTTTTGCATTGCTTTCAACTATGACAAATGGATTCACCAGGAAATGTCATTTTAACATTTTACAACCTTATCTGGCAATGTGGTGTGTGAGATATAAAGCCTATTTTTATAGGGCCATCAGGCACCCTTTACTATTCTTAAAGGGCCAGCAGTCGGCCCTCACTACTCTTAGAGAGCCATCAGCCGGCTATGTTTTATTGTTCTCATTACTAAAGAGTGGGTCTACTATACTGTTATTGCGTATGCAGTGAGTGGCAGGGCTGCCCAAAATTTGGACGCATCCCAATACCACTTTGAAAATTTGGACGCACCCCAATACCTCTTTGAAGAGACTTGGAGGAGGGCCTCCTGAAAACAATGTTCCCATTATTAGGAAGTGGGTCTCCCATTGTGTTTGCCTATGCAGTGAATGCAAGGGTTGCCAAAAATTTGGAGGCACTCCAATGCCCCTTGGAAGAGACGTAGAGAGCCTCTTGAAAAAATGTTCCCATTATTAGGAAGTAGGTTTCCCATAGTGTTGGCCTATGCATGGAATGCAAGGGCTGCCAAAAATTGGGGGGCACTCCAATGCCCCTTGGAAGAGACGTGGAGGAGGTCCTCATAAAAAATGTTCCCATTAGAAAGGAGCGGGTCTCCTATACTTGTAATGCCCATGCACTAAGTGTATGGGCTGACAAACATTTACCCCTGGGTGGGTATACACGAACATACTGTATAATTTTTTTTTTTTACGGGCATAAACACCCTTTTAAAAAATTATGTGGGTGTTGCATCACGGACCAGGGTCACCCTGGTGATATGGTGGTGGAGGATGAGGATGAGGAGAAGGAGGAGGACAAGAGCAAATAGCCAAAATCAGGAAGCGTATACCCATGTGTGGGTGTGAAGAGGTGCATGGGAATACACCTCCCAAAAAATACACTGCTATCATTCGGTGGTGTTGAGAAGTCTGGCCCAATTCAGCCCTTGTTCAGACTGTCAGCATTTTCCGTTGACAGGCGGATGCGCTTATCAGCTATAATTCCACCAGCGGCACTAAAAACCTGCTCTGATAAAACGCTAGCGGCAGGACAGGCCAGGACCTCCAAGGTGTAGAGAGCCAGTTCATTCCACATATCCAGCTTGGATACCCAATAATTATAAGGCACAGAGGAATCACGGAGGACATTGGCATGGTCGGCAAGGTACTCCCTTAGCATGTTCCCAAACTTTGCACTCCTTGTGAGAGTACCCCGCGCCTCAGGGCCTGTGCGATGGGAGGGGCTGAGAAAATTCTCCCAGAACTTTGACAGTGATCCCCTGCCTCTGCAGGATTGAAGTTGTGTCTTTCTCGCCTGTACTCCTTGGATGTCCAACGAACTGTGACCTCTGCCGCCAGTGTTTTCAGATGGGATTTTTTTAATAGTTCCGCAACAAGGGCCTTTTGGAACTGCCCCATTTTTGTAGACCAGTCTGCCTAGGAATAAGAGATATAAAGTTCTCCTTGTAGCGTGGGTCTAGAAGTGTCACCAGCCAGTAATGACTGTCAGACAAAATTTTGAGAACGCGAGGGTCAGGGGAAAGGCAGCGTAGCATAAACTCAGCCATACGTGCCAGACTGCTAACAGGCAAGACTTCCGTGTCCTCACCAAGAGGATGACTGACCTTGCTCTCCTCCTCCTCCTTCTCTCTGTCCTCAGGCCATCCACGCTGAACAGACGGTATGACAGTTGTGCAGGTAGTACCGTCTATAGCGCATGAAACTAGCTCCTGTTCTTCCTCCTCCTCCTCCTCTTCCTCATTGTCACCCAATCCACATTGGGATGAGATGAGGCTGGGCTGTGTGTAATCATCCTGTATGGTTCCTTGCTCCATCTCATCGTGCTCCGCCTGCAATGCATCCTCTTTGATTGTGAGCAGAGAGCGCTTCAGAAGACAGAGAAGCGGGATGGTGACGCTAATTATGGCATCATCGCCGCTCACCATTTTGATGGAGTCCTCAAAGTTTTGGAGGATGGTACATATGTCTGACATCCATGTCCACTCCTGAGGTCTTATGTGTGGAGTCTGAACTGAATACCGACGGCCTTGTTGATGCTGGTACTCAACAACTGCCCTCTTCTTTCTGCTCACAAATCCTTCCCAACATCTGCAGTGTAGAGTTCCAATGCGTGGGGACATCACACACTAGTCTGTGAGCCAGAAGCTGCAAACGCTGCTGAAACACGGCAAGAGCGGCGGAAGCTGTAGCTCACTTTCTAAAATGGGCACACAGGCGGCGTACTTTAACAAGCAGATCCGGTAGCTCTGGGTAGGATTTGAGAAACCGCTAAACCACGAGGTTAAGCACATGGGCCAGGCATGGTATGTGTGTGAGCTCGCCTCGCCTCAGGGCCACCACCAGATTCCGGCCATTGTCACACACGACCATGCCTGGCTGTAGGTTCAGCGGTGTGAGCCACAGATCTGCCTGCTCTTTCAGAGCTGTCCACAACTCTTCAGCATTGTGCGGTTTGTCCCCTAAGCATATTACCTTCAGCACAACCTGTTGCCGCTTGGCCGAGGCAGTGCTACAGTGCTTCCAGCTTGTGACTGATGTGGTCATTTCGGAGATAGAGGCTGAAGAGGAGGAGGAGGCTGAGGAGGATGAGGTGCAGGAGCTGTAGACTGTGGGGGCAACCCTGATTGACCTAGGGCCCGCAATCCTTGGCGTCGGGAGAACGTGTTCCGTCCCAAGGTCCGACTGGATCCCGGCTTCCACTATGTTAACCCAGTGTGCCATCAGCGAGATGTACCGTCCCTGCCCACAAGCACTTGTCCACGTGTCCATGGTTAGGTGGACTTTCCTGGTAACTGCGTTGTTGAGGGCACGGCTAATGTTTTGGACACGTGCTTGTGTAATGCGGGGACGGCACACCGGGTTAAATAGTGGCGGCTGGGGACCAAGTACCGAGGGACGGCCGCCGCCATCAGGTTGTGGAATGCTTTTGTCTCCACGAGCTTAAAAGGCAACATTTCGAGCGCAAGCAGTCGGGAAATGTGGGAATTTAGTAGTGTGGCCTGTGGGGCATTGGCTGCGTATTTGCGCTTGTGTTCCAAGGACTGGGGTATGGACAACTGAACTCTGCACTGGGACAAGGACGTGGACGTACTTCCTGATGCTGCTACTTGAGAGTGTGCAACGACAGGTGCAGGGCAGGAGGCATCTTCGCATGCACCATGGACAGGGGATTGGCTTGCATGCCCAACAGCGGAAGAAGCAGTGGTGCCACCCGCAGACACTGTTCCTGGACTCTGGGGTTTGGCCCACAAAGACAGGTGCTTTGCTGCCATGTGCCTGATCATGCTGGTGGTGGTCAGGCTGGTAGTTTTGCCACCCCTGCTGATGCTGGCCTGGCAGGTGGTGCAAATGGCCTTTTTGGGGTTATTGGCAGAGACTCAGGAAGACCTAACAGTTGTACTGGCAACTTCCTTCGTGTTGGTGTTATGGGGAACGGTTGCCTGCCTACTTTCTGCGGCCACCACACTGCTTCTTCCTGCCTGTTGGGGTGCTGTGCCTCCCTCTCCTGTGTGCTACTGTCCTTGCTCTGCATGTCCTCCTGCCAGGTTGGGTCAGTTACTATATCATCCACCACCTCGTCTTCCACTTCTGCACCCTGGTCCTCCTCCTGACTTTCTGGCAATTGTGTCTCATCATCGTCCACCTCTTGTGACACTTTCCCACCGTCGCCTTCGTGTGACCGTGGATGCTCAAATATTCGGGCATCGCTACATGCGATCTCCTCTTGCCCTGCTTCAAATGGACTGGGCGAGAGGCCCGAATCTATAAATGGAAAAGTGAACAGCTCTTCGGAGTGTCCAAGTGTGGGATTAGTTGTCTCCGGGCACTCGGCATGGTGGGAGGAAGGAGGATCAGGGTGAGGAATATGCAATCCAGACTCATGGCTACTGAGACTTGACCATGTGGAAGACAGGGTGGTGTTGGTGGTGGCAAAGTGACTGGAAGTATTATCTGCTATCCAACCAACAACCTTTTGACACTGCTTTGGGTCCAATAGTGGTGTGCTGCGGTCCCCTAGGAATTGGGACAGGAAGGTCGGGCGAGAAGATGTGGGTGTTTGTTGTGGCACAACTTCAGCTTGCCCACGACCTCGGTCTCTGCATGCACCATCACGTCCAGTTCCCCGTCCCTTGCCACACGCCTTGCCCATTTTAAATGGAGGACAATATCTTCCACGCTCACTACAAATGGTTGAATTTGGAGCGAAGTTATATGTAATCCGTGTGACGGAGAAACCATAGTTTTAAATACCTGGCCTGTAGGTAACTATTTTGAACAGCAAACCGGTGTCAAAAACTTTGCATACACACTGAAAAAAAATTAGAATGGAGGCCAGAAATGGCAGAATTTTCAGAAAAGATATATGTGATCCGTGTGACGGACAAACCACAGTTTTAAATACCTGGCCTGTAGGTAACTATTTTGAACAGCAAACCGGTGTCAAAAACTTTGCTGACACACTGAAAAAAAATTAGAATGGAGGCCAAAAATGACAGCGTTTTCAGCGCAATCATATGTGATCCGTGTGACGGACAAACCACAGTTTTAAATAGGTGGATTTTTAGCGCTGTAATATGGAAAGGACCTGGCTGTATTCTGAAGTGCCAACAAGCAAATGGCGAAGAAAAACTGTGTTCTCTGGATTGCTTTTTAAGCAAATAAAGAGGATTAAGATCCCCAAAAAAATATTCCTGGCCCCTGAGACCTGGGCCCTTGTCTAGAAATGTCTAACAGCAGCAGAAGGCAGAACTGGAATGGAGCCTCTTGTGCTATATGCACTGCAGTCTGCTATATATGTTACTGTAAAAGTCAGAAGGCCGGTAAAACCTAGGATTTACCGGTCAATCTGGACATTTACCGAGGCCGTCGGTAAAAGCTCAAAATGATGGATATGTGTAATGTACTTGTTTTCTATCTACACTACCTAATACACAACCAAATCTCTCCCTAGCTCAGCAGAACCTCCCTACACTGCCTGATTGCGGAGTAGACTGACGAGCACAGCGGCGCCAAGTCTGATATAGACCTGTTGACGCTGTGCGGCCAGCCAATCACTGTAATGCCACAACCAACATGGCTGCGGCATTACAGTGAGTGGCAGGCAATCCCTGCATGTTGATTGTCACTCTAAAGAGCGCCAAACATGCAGGGAGGGGACCCAAGCATCCGCCCGAGCATCTCGCAAGTACTCGGTGAGCTCCGAGCATTTCGAGTACTGAGATGCTCGGGCGAGTACCGAGTTCTTGCGAGTATGCTCGCTCATCACTAGTTGGCAAATATGGCTGTTAATAAAACTAATCCTTTTTTCTATGGCAGAGAGGCCTTCATACTCCAAGAATAAGGTCTGACCGCTGCCTCTGCACCCTACATAGGTATGCTCTGATTACTTAAACCCTAAAAGTAGTTGGTCATGACTTCATTTCTTTTGATCATAGATGATCTGTAGAATATGTTCCACATCTGAATGTCACAGAACTTCCAAACCAGTTTGGGAGAACTCTTTCCTTTCTGAATTGAAGATACAGATACTCAGACCCTGAAACAGGGTGGGGAAATTACCAATTGCATCATCTATACTATTTCCAACATGCAGCCGTACACTGATTCCCCCACAGCAGCAATGGCCATATTATGGCAGACTAGTTCAACTACTTAAGCAGGAAGTTCTGGTAGTCTCATAGGAACAGTAAAGTTTTCCAACCATAATCTAGCAACTTCTGCTAGCAGTGGGATGGTTGATGTTCACCAACTTGTCTATGTCTTGTTGTACTGCAGATTGCATTACCATAATTTTAAGCAAAAAAAAATAATGTAACTTTAGAAATGTCAGACTGTGAAACATAACCTCTTGTGCTTTATGATATCTGATCTTGCAATGTAGAACAACTCAAGAACAACTTTTTCGTTATTTGTTTCAACCATATAAAGGCCATAACTTTCTTTGCAACCAATATTTTTTTTATTCTCTCAGTACAACTAGAATAAAAAACAGAGTAACTCTGCAATATGTTTTGGTCGTTTTGGGCCCACAGCTCTGTGCGGTTCCAAACTTTTCCATTGTAACAAAGAACAAACAAATATGTTGTAAACATTCACCAATAAACTTTCTATTTAAAAAATAAAAGCATTGACAACAGATTAATCACGTCTTCTGTAGAAATTTACAAACCAAAATGCCAAATACGGAAGCTAATCTTTCCAAAACTGGTCCCTGTTTAAATGTGGCCTGTAATCTTATACTTATCTGTCAACAACATTCCCCCTTCTCTTTGTAGTCCTAGTAGGGGTTTTTCAAGGGGACCTGGAGGTCCAAAAAATGGAGGTATTTAGCCTGGATAAGTCATGATGTGATGCAGTGTGGAGGCTATATGACACCAATTGATGCAGTTGTGCCTCTAGGTTTTAGGGATTGGTAATTGGCATCACTCTTCCATCAATTATTGTTCCTAATTGTGTGCCAACTCTCCAGTACATAGGGACTATCTTCCAGGAAACAAAACTGTGCTCTTGAGAGTTTCTTGTGCAACTTGCAAGGCTACTTTAGGGTAATGTAGCACCCTGAGGATTCGGCTGCTACAGGGGTATTGCACCTCAACCCAGAGGTGTGATATTCCACTCCCGGGTAAGGATGGAGTGTGGAACTGGGCTCGGTAGGCTGCATGCACTACATACATCCCATTTCCGAGGAACAGGCCGACGGTACTCCCACTTAGAATTGTGCAGGTACGACCGAGTCTGTTCCTGGCTGGAGTGGGAGGGGGGTGGTACATCCCAAGTAGTGTAGGGGCAGATAGGGGGAGCAGCCTGGGTAAAGATAGGAGCTCATTGGGTGCTGGTCACCTGAGCTCACACATAGAGGGATATATAAGGTGGGCACCAACAAAGAACAGGGTCAGTTGCAGAGAGAAAGTCAGCGAGCAGAGGAGAAGAGAGACCCAGAGTGAGAGAGGAGAAAGAGAGACCCAGAGGGGGAAACAGAAGAGAGGACTCTAAGAACCCAAATTAAATCCCCGGGTGAAGAGTCGGCATCAGGGTACCGGAACCCAAGCTGGTGGGGGCAAAAACACACCCCAGCCAGAGACCGGAGGCCGTGGGCAGCGTCTGCCACGGCCACCCACCACATCCACCACGAAGGCATACCACGAGGAGGGTCAGGGAACCCAAGGCCAAGGGTCTCCCAACAGAAGGCCCGAGGGAGCTGGACCTGGGTGGATCAATAGTGGGGACGGCCAGAGAAAGGACAGAAGGAGAGCTCAGGGTCACGCTCCGGACTTATTTGGGGGTTGGCTGGATCCAGAACCTGGTGGACGCAGCACGGCTCGGGAGGTCACTCGAAGCTGGAGTGACCGGAACATCAGCAGTGAGTAAACATCCTAAACTGCATAACCCGACTCTGTCTCTGATTGCCGTCTACACTGCATCACCACAACCCCCATCCTCTGCACCTGATCCCCCTGAGGCTATACCCCACCCGTTGGGGGTTATATCACCAAAGCTGCACCTACACCATCAGCCTCAGCGGACCCTGCTGCAGCGGCGGCCGTAGTGACCGCAATACAACGGGTGGCGTAGTCGACATTAAGAACTTATTAACATCTGTAGGACTGCCACATACAACTGAGTTTGACACCCTGGGCACGGACCGGGTCACAGCCACTCGGAAGACTACAACTCCCATCTGATCCGGCTCCGGATATTCCCCCTAAAGAATATGGCCCAGGGGGCGCGTCAACTTTGGCGTAGTCGGCAGGATTACGTGCCCGCAACACCCGGGTACTGCGTGCCTGAAGAAAAGTGCAAGTTTACCTCAAAAAGAAGTCTCCTGCCGGTTCCGGAGGGTCCCCGCCATCGGACCCCATCACCAGTCGATTCCAGCCGGTTGTCCGCCATTAACAGCGTTTTCCCGCCATCTGCAGAGTTTCCCGCCACTGGGAAGCGATTCCCGCCATTTCCAAAGGTTTCCCGCCTTGGAAGAGCGGACGCCATTATGGGCGTGCCAGAGGGTGGCGAGAGGCCACCTCCCATCGTGGGCCAGGACCGAAAATGGCGCCAAAAGTGGAAACCGCCCCCACCAACAGAGACTGTGATGCTAGAGGTGTCTGTCAGCGTGAAAGAACTGCCCCTGGAGCTGACAGTCACCAAGTGGCCCCGGGACCGCCCTCGAAGTGGGAGGAGACGAAAGGAGAGAACAAAGATGGGTGCCGCCTGGAGCAGTCTAGAGCGAGCGCACCCGGAGGTAAGAAGCCTGGAGAAGAGTATCGGAGGAGCTTACCCGGAGATGGCGAGAAAGCAGAGCAGCACCGGCCCGTTGGCCAGGAGCCTGCTAGAAACCGAGGAGGGAGAGCAGAGCAGCACCGGCCCGCTGGCCAGGAGCCTGCTGGAGACGACTGTAGGAGAGCAGAGCAGCACCGACCCGTTGGTCAGGAGCCTGCTGGAAACAACGACCCCACTAGGACTAGTGGAGGTCCTAGCACAGCTCCCCCGAGACCGGGAGTGTGCACAGACCGCTCTGGAGGGCCTCGCAAGGAGGATGGCCCGGGTGCAGCGAGAGACGTTGGCGGAGTGGAGCCGTGAGATGGCCCAGCAGACCGAGACCTGTCAGCGGAGCACGCCACCCGAGATGAGGAGACAGACCGCCTCTGAGGATGGCGCGGGAGGACTGAAGGCTGGAGACGGCGCCGAGAAGGGAGCCGAACGAGTGGAGGCAGGTAAAGGGGACGTCTATACCCCAAACCGGGAAACCGCGCACCTGCCCCAGCTCCCCGTCGCAGAGCCCGAAGTCTATCCTGCCGTGCCCGTCGCTGCAACGTCACCGCCGCAGACTAGGCCTCAAACGGGAGCCGCGACCCCTGTGACGTCACACGCCTCGACCCCGAGCGTGACCAAGCAGGAAGTACCACCAGCCTGGTCGCAAGGCCTAGTACCCCCGGGCGCCGCAATACCAACAGCGCCCCCTACCTCCGCGGAGCCCCCGGCCTGGTCGCAGGGCCAATTAGCCCAGGGCGCCGCCGTCCTTACGGTGCCCTTTACCTTCCAGATACCCCAGGCCTGGCCGCAAGGCCCGGGCAACCCGGGCGCCACCACCACCGCGCCCATAAGACCAAGAGTGCCGCATCTGGGAGAGGACCTGTACGAAGCCAAAGGTAACCATAAAGCAAGAGCAGGAGGACGCCGTCGCTAAGGACAGCGAAGCAGAAGCTGTATATAGTTGCCCGTCGGGGCACAGTAAACTGAAACAGTAAACTGAAACTGAAACTGTTGTTGCTAATATAGTCCCCGTTGGGACCAGCATGTGTGAACTGTTACCCGTATTTCCCATAATCCCACTGACCGAGGACTGAGAACGGTCATTCCTCCCCAATACCTGGCCGAGGACTGAGAGCGGCCATATTCCCTGTATATAGTTGCGCGTCCTAAAGCGCCCCCTACCGGTTTTATAGGAAAACCAGTTTTTCCAGAGAGACTGTCGCACTTTACCCGGTCACACGTTGCACAGTGACCGGAGGAGGAGCCAGAGGCGACGAGAATGTTTTATATATATATAATGTTTTTATATGTTTTATATGTTTATGCAAAAATTTGTATGTTTTTGGTGTTATGTCTTACAGCCCGAGGACGTGCTGTGATTTACCAGGGGGGAATGTAGCACCCTGAGGATTCGGCTGCTACAGGGGTATTGCACCTCAACCCAGAGGTGTGATATTTCACTCCCGGGTAAGGATGGAGTGTGGAACTGGGCTCGGTAGGCTGCATGCACTACATACATCCCATTTCCGAGGAACAGGCCGACGGTACTCCCACTTAGAATTGTGCAGGTACGACCGAGTCTGTTCCTGGCTGGAGTGGGAGGGGGGTGGTACATCCCAAGTAGTGTAGGGGCAGATAGGGGGAGCAGCCTGGGTAAAGATAGGAGCTCATTGGGTGCTGGTCACCTGAGCTCACACATAGAGGGATATATAAGGTGGGCACCAACAAAGAACAGGGTCAGTTGCAGAGAGAAAGTCAGCGAGCAGAGGAGAAGAGAGACCCAGAGTGAGAGAGGAGAAAGAGAGACCCAGAGGGGGAAACAGAAGAGAGGACTCTAAGAACCCAAATTAAATCCCCGGGTGAAGAGTCGGCATCAGGGTACCGGAACCCAAGCTGGTGGGGGCAAAAACACACCCCAGCCAGAGACCGGAGGCCGTGGGCAGCGTCTGCCACGGCCACCCACCACATCCACCACGAAGGCATACCACGAGGAGGGTCAGGGAACCCAAGGCCAAGGGTCTCCCAACAGAAGGCCCGAGGGAGCTGGACCTGGGTGGATCAATAGTGGGGACGGCCAGAGAAAGGACAGAAGGAGAGCTCAGGGTCATGCTCCGGACTTATTTGGGGGTTGGCTGGATCCAGAACCTGGTGGACGCAGCACGGCTCGGGAGGTCACTCGAAGCTGGAGTGACCGGAACATCAGCAGTGAGTAAACATCCTAAACTGCATAACCCGACTCTGTCTCTGATTGCCGTCTACACTGCATCACCACAACCCCCATCCTCTGCACCTGATCCCCCTGAGGCTATACCCCACCCGTTGGGGGTTATATCACCAAAGCTGCACCTACACCATCAGCCTCAGCGGACCCTGCTGCAGCGGCGGCCGTAGTGACCGCAATACAACGGGTGGCGTAGTCGACATTAAGAACTTATTAACATCTGTAGGACTGCCACATACAACTGAGTTTGACACCCTGGGCACGGACCGGGTCACAGCCACTCGGAAGACTACAACTCCCATCTGATCCGGCTCCGGATATTCCCCCTAAAGAATATGGCCCAGGGGGCGCGTCAGTAAGATAGTGCTTGGTGTCCAATCACATATTTAGGGGTTGGGAAAAGGAATATTGAGGGGCATGGTTTGAAAAAAGGGATGGCATTGTAAGGGGGAAGACCGGGGTGTAAGTACTTTCAGAAAAAGGGATCCGGAACTGCCGGGGCCGTGCCTCTTGTTGCAGGGGGAAGACAGACTGCGAGACAGGAGTCAGGTGACCGGGAAGCTGGGGGTGTGTCCAGAGAGAGAGCTGAGGAGTCAAGTGACCGGGGAGCTGAGCTCCTGTCTAGGAAGAGAGTGGAAAAGGAGTTTTTGCGCGGGAAAAGCGGCAGTGGACAGTGGGAGTCACTAGAGAGAGAAGAGACGCAGGATCCCTGGAGCCGAGCAAGTGAGGTGCACTGTTATGGGCTAGGGGCTCAGCAGGTCCAACCGGAGACCGCCCGCTGCCGCCAGAAGACGGAGCATTGTTTAGGCGGGGAAGCCGGAAGAAAGCAACACCGGCACCAGCCGGCAACTGCCTTGTGAGGAACAAGAGTCAGCTAAGTGTAAAAACTGCCAATTACAACCGTGTCGACTCTGCTACATCTAGCCCAACTGTAGATTGTCAGTTATAGCAGATTACCTGCTACTTCCCTTGTTGTCCACATATTTCCCTTGTTACTCCCTGTGTGGAGATTGACCCTGTTACAGTAAATCCCCCTTGTTTATTAACCCTGTACTGGCTGCTCTGTGTTTCTGTGTCACTGCATCTAAAGTACCTGTGTTACATTTGGCATAGTTGGCAGGATGAAGTCTTTAGACACAGACACTGCAGATCAGTCCATCCTGGGAGCCCCTAGATCTAGCTTGCTGCTGGGGGCCATGCTCAGCAATCTCCCAAAGTTCACCGGGGACAATATGATGCTGTGGGACTGGGATGAGAGAGTGAGGAGTATGTTATATATGCATCCGATGACCCCAGCTATGCAAGCCGAAATAGCCTTACTGGCCCTGGACGGCGAGGCCCACCAATCCGTGATGTACCTCTCTCCCCATGACCGGGATACTGTAGAAAAAGTGGTGCGGATATTGGAGGAGATGCATGGGGATCCCACCAATGTAGGAGAGCTGAGGATATGACTGTTTCACCAAGTGCAGCAGGAGGGGGAGACTGTGACGCAATATGTTAATGCATTACAGAGGGTGCATGCCTATATCACTAGAAAAGACGACATGGGGAATTTGGGAATGGGCCCCCCTGACGTGATCTTAAGGGACCAATTTGTGGCAGGCCTCAGGGATGTGCAGCTGAAGCAGGCCTTGCGGGAGCGCCTGCGCGCTAACCCACGTATGACTTTTCTAGAAGTGGGGGTGGAGGTACGTGTGAAAGAGCAGGAGATGGGGGTGACGGCCCTGGCAGGGATGGTCCAGAGTAACGAGGTACCCACTCCGCCTGCAGCTGAACCGGAATGGGCTCGAGAGATGCGAAAGGAGATGCAGGAGATGCGGAGTGAATGGTCCAGGCTCAAGAAGACCCCTGCACCGACACCAGAGATACCCAGATCGATTGCCCCAGGTAGGGAAAGAATTGAATTCAGGCCCCGCCCCGCAGGAGAGTTCCGTAGAGAAGTGAGGCAGCCCTACACAGACAGAGACACGACCTGCTGGAAGTGTGGAGGCGCAGGACATTACGCCAGTGGCTGTGCTAGCCGAGGGCGGCCCCTGTCGCAGCAGCCGTTAAACTAGCGGGCTCCGTGTTTGGGGGACACAGCCCGGAGCCTAAGGAAGGGGAAAGAAAAAGAGGAAGTCCAAAGGGCCTTGTTTCCACCAGCCCGACTGTCTAGGCCGAAATGAGCGGTCGGGCTGTTCACTGCCTGATTGACACGGGATCCCAGGTGACTACGATGACAGAAGCCTACTTTCAACAGCGATTTCCAGAGATAGTGCGGCCTGAATGGGGACTAGTAATTAGACTCATGGCAGCTAATCAATTACCCATCCCGGTCGCAGGGGTGGTGTGGATGAAGATCCGAGTGTGTGGAAAAGATGTGGGAAAAAAAGGGGTCGTCTTGGTCGCAGGGGGAACCGGAAGTGGACCCCCGGTGACCCTCGGAATGAATGTGCTGAAAAAGATCAGGCAAATCCTGATTAGTGAGCCGAAGGAGATTCCTCTAGACCGGTGGGACCCACGAACCCCCCAAAGGAGGGTTTTTCAACAATTAATCCGAGCCACCCAGGCTCAGGAGACGTCGAGTGAAGGGAAGGTCCTGGGGAAAGTAATAGTACCAGCAGCTACGGTGCTCACCTTACCGCCAGGACAAACTGTAAACATGTTACCCGCACGGGCCTGCACACCTCTTGAGGGGGTCAAAGTACAGATAGAACCCACATCGATGGACAAAGTACCCCCCGGACTCCTGGTGGCTCGGACACTGGCCACCGTCCAGGGTGGCAATGTTATAGTGCGGTGCGTTAATCTGGGCGAAGGTGATCTCACACTCCCTCCCAGGGCAGAAATAGCCCACATTCTGGGAATGCCAGAGAAGTTGGGGCGACCTGATGCGGTACAGCTTTCCGCTGTACGAGGAGACCCCTGGAGTCTGGCGGTCACCGTGTTGCCGGAATCCCACCGTGCTGGTACGAAGGGTGGACGAAGAATCCTAGAACGAATGCGGGCTGAATTGATGGGACTTTCACCTCGACAGGTGCAGCAGGTTGAGGAGGTACTGGAGCGGTACCAGGAAGTCTTTGCTCGCCATGAGGATGATTTTGGTTGCACCGAAGCTATTACCCACGAGATTCCTCCCCAGATGTATAAAGAGGTTAAGGAGATGCTAGCCCATATGTTACAAAATGGTGTGATACAGGAGAGTCAGAGTCAGAGTCCGTGGGCAGCCCCGATTGTCCTGGTCCGGAAGAAAGATGGGACCCTGCGGTTCTGTGTGGACTATAGACGACTGAATGCCTGTACAGTACGAGACTCTTACCCACTACCCCGAATCGAGGAGTCTCTGTCGGCCTTAGGGAAGGCAAGATACTTCTCCTCCTTAGATCTGGCCAGTGGGTACTGGCAGGTGCCTGTGGCCGAACATGACCGTGCGAAGACGGCGTTCATATTACCCATGGGACTGTTCCAGTTCAATCGGATGCCCTTTGGCCTGACTAACGCCCCCGGGACATTCCAGCGTCTGATGGAGAGGTGCCTGGGCGATTTGAACTTCAAGGCGACACTGATTTATCTTGACAACATAATTGTTTATGCCACCTTCGAGGAGCACCTCCAGCGACTGGAGCAAGTACTGAGCCGCCTACAGAGTCATGGTCTAAAGGTGAAGCCCCAGAAGTGCCACCTGTTCTGCAAATAGATCGAATATCTCGGTCATACTGTGTCCGGTGAAGGAGTCAGGCCCACCTGGGAAAAGGTAGCCGCCGTACCGGAGTGGCCTACCCCGAAGACAGTGAAGGACGTTCGGGTCTTCCTGGGACTTGCCGGGTACTACCGAAGATTCGTGAAGAACTTCACCCGCATAGCCAACCCATTGCTGGAGCTACTTAAGGGAGTGCTGGCGGGCTCCAAGAATCGGGCGATTCGGTGGAAAAGCAGCCAGGAAGAGGCCTTCCGTGCCCTAAAAATGGCCCTGACCAAGGCCCCAATACTTCCCTATGCGGATTTATCCCAACCATTCATACTCCACACTGATGGGAGCCTACATAGTCTGGGAGCCGTGTTATCCCAAGTACAGGAGAAGAAAGAGCGCGTGATTGCGTACGCCAGTCGCTCCCTTCACGACTCCGAGAGGAACCAAGATAATTATAGCTCTTTCAAATTAGAGTTGCTGCCTCTGGTTTGGGCAATGACCGAGAAGTTTGCAGAGTATTTGTCCGGGTCTGAAGTACTGGTGAGAACAGATAACAACCCGTTGGCTCACCTGGGGAATGTGAAGTTGGGGGCCCTGGAACAGCGGTGGGTGGCCCGCATGGCCAGGTACTGGTATACAATCGCCTACCGGTCTAAGGCAGAGAATACTAATGCCGACACCCTCTCCAGATTAACATATGAACTGCCTGATCATGACTGCGATGAAGATTTGGAGGCAGATGAGATCCCTAGCTTCCGAAGTTTCGTGGGACCGCTGGTCGCGGCGCAGGGACAGATCGGAGAGACGTCGGAAGTGCTAGGGCGGCCAAGAGATGACTGGATCCGACTTCAACAGACTGACAGAGAAGTTGCTCAATTACGTCAATGGGTGGCTTTGAGGCAAGTCCCCAGTCGAGAAGAGTGGAGTACCCTGTCCTCGAGAGCACTGAAAATGCTGGGACAATGGGAGAGACTGTGTTTGCAAGATGGGCTGCTGTACCGACGGGTACAGCTACTGCGAGAGTTCGGGACCACTTGGCAAGTGGTGATCCCAGAGAAGTTGGTCGGAGTAGTGGCTAAGGAGGCTCATGAACGAGGGGCTCACTTCGGACCAGAGAAGACATTTCAGTGGTTGCAGAGGCAGGTGTATCACCCCCGACTGCGAGCAAATATAGAAGACACTTGTCAAAGATGCCGGAGCTGTGAGCTGGTTAAGCCCCCGGAGCAGCGAGTCCTCATACAAACCATTGTGACTTCTGCCCCCTTGGAGGTGCTGATGATCGACTACCTAACTGTTGGACAGGCGCATTTCGGGTATGAACATTGCCTAGTAATGACAGACCATTTCACAAAGTTTGCGGTGGTGACCCCCGACCAGAGAGCAGACCGCCGAATCAGCTGCGCAGCCCATCTGCCGAGACTTCATTCGGGTGTACGGCTGCCCAAAGAGGATCACTCCGATCAAGGCGTCTGCTTCCAGGGCTGGGTGATGGAAGAGCTGCACCGGTTGTACAGGATTGAGAAGTCACGGACTACTCCTTATCACCCTCAAGGAAATGGGGACTGTGAACTCTTTAATCGGACACTGATCCAAATGCTCCGCACGTTGGAGGAAGATCGGAAGGTGCGATGGCCTGAGTTTGTAGCCGAGCTGGTGTGGGTCTACAACAACCGAGTGAATAGTACGACGGGGTTCACTCCTTATACATTACTGTTCGGGCGAAAGGGGCGAGAGATTACCGAGTTAG
Organism: Phyllobates terribilis; assembly: GCF_046119375.1. Classification (NCBI taxonomy): domain Eukaryota; kingdom Metazoa; phylum Chordata; class Amphibia; order Anura; family Dendrobatidae; genus Phyllobates; species Phyllobates terribilis. The sequence goes on along the minus strand of NW_027362773.1, from coordinate 213,344,664 downwards.
AGCTGGACCCCGAGGAGGACTACCCACGGACGGGGATGTCTTCCTGGGTCCGAGAACACCGGCATCGACTGCAGACCCTCCGACGGTTGGTACAACAAAAGTTTCGGGAGCTCAAACATCATGAGACATTGCCTCTTCGAAGGACAGCTCTGAGTGGGTGTTGGTTCGAGACAGGCGGCCCCAGGGCAAATTGAGTAGGCTGTGGGAACGGACCCCGCACCAAGTGAAGCACAGGTTTGGCGCTCAAGGACCTGTGTATGAAGTTCAACCCGAGGGGACTGAAGGCGCCCTTACCAGAGTGGTTCATCGTAGTATGCTGCGGCCCTGTCTGTCTTAAGATGACGAGGATGAAGAAGAATCACCTGCTTCTAGAGAGGGTCCTGTCACAGTTGCCCCAAGCCACGATGTGGATGAAGAAGAATTGTTGATTCTACCTCCGAGCCCCAGCACTGGATTACCTGCAGTCCTCAGTGCAGGTGGCGAGGGAACACCATCGGTTGAAGCCACCGGGCAGGTGGAGATTGGGAATCCAAGTGACCCTGCACCCCCCATCGGTCAAACTGAGTTACGCCGGTCAGAACGGACAACAGCAGGAGTGCCTCCTCACCGTTACGAACAAGATCAATTTATATGGCAACGTGTCGTCCAGGAAGTCCAAGAATGTGAACGTTTGGTGAAGAAACTCTCGCCCGTGGAATGGCGAGTTAAAGGAGAGCGGGAGTGTAAGGGGGAAGACCGGGGTGTAAGTACTTTCAGAACAAGGGATCCGGAACTGCCGGGGCCGTGCCTCTTGTTGCAGGGGGAAGACAGACTGCGAGACAGGAGTCAGGTGACCGGGAAGCTGGGGGTGTATCCAGAGAAAGAGCTGAGCAGTCAGGTGACTGGGGAGCTGAGCTCCTGTCTAGGAAGAGGGTGGAAAAGGAGTTTTTGCGCGGGAAAAGCGGCAGTGGACAGTGGGAGTCAAGCCCGACTAGAGGGAGAAGAGATGCAGGATCCCTGGAGCAGAGCAAGTGAGGTGCACTGTTATGGACTAGGGGCTCAGCGGGTCAAACCGGAGACCGCCCGCTGCCGCCAGAAGACGGAGCATTGTTTAGGTGGGGAAGCCGGAAGAAAGCAACACTGGCACCAGCCGGCAACTGCCTTGTGAGGAACAAGAGTCAGCTAAGTGTAAAAACTGCCAATTACAACCGTGTCGACTCTGCTACATCTAGCCCAACTGTGGATTATCAGTTATAGCAGATTACCTGCTACTTCCCTTGTTGTCCACATATTTCCCTTGTTACTCCCTGTGTGGGGATTGACCCTGTTACAGTAAATCCCCCTTGTTTATTAACCCTGTACTGGCTGCTCTGTGTTTCTGTGTCACTGCATCTAAAGTACCTGTGTTACAGCATTACAAATAAAAAGCTCCCAGACTGCCAGCAGGACAAGTTGGCAAGCATGATTTATGGTGATGTTCATTGAGTAGATTATCAAAAAATTGTCCGTTCCTATAGAGATTTGCAAAGAAGCTGTAAAAAGAAAATGATTGTAAATTTTTATTCAAGACCTACTGCAAATAAAGTTTATTTTTAATTTCATTTATTGGCAAAACCAATTAAAAAGCAAAAGGACAACATAGCGTTTTAATAGATTTTGTCAACTTCTCTTCCTCATCAGCACACCGTTCCCAGCCCACGTTTTCCTTTCTTTGCAACAGATGGTGCGCTCTTGATGGGTGACTTTTCAAACCAGTGGCATGGTCGCGCCCCTGATCCGAACTGAGTGCTCTCCCAGACAGCTAGCAAAGGGAGTTGCATCTTTTCAGCATTGGTTCCAGCTTTTCGGCTAGCTTCAAAGCTGCATGAGTAGGCTCTAGAGCACGCACCTGCAAGTGATGCCCTGTTTACCAAGCTACCCAGCCACTCTGAGACTGCAGTGTGGCCAGTAATCTAGGCAATGAGCTGTACACAGTGGAAAAAAAATGTCAAAATTCTTGAAAATGTAGGGGATTTTTAATAATTTTAAGCCATGCCCCCTTTCTACTAAGCCATACTCCTTTTCCACTAAGCCATACCACCTTTCCACTAAGCCATAGGCATGTCCCTTTTCCACTAAGCCATGCCCCCTTTCCACTAAGCCATGCCCCCTTTCCACTAAGTCATGCCCCTTTTCCACTACACCATGCTCTCTTTCCACTAAGCCATGCCCCTTTTCCACTAAGCCATACCCCTTTTCCAGTAAGCCATGCCCCTTTGTTCTGCATCACTAAAGACAGCTATGTACATTGTAAGATGCAGGACTACAATTTTTGTGCTTAAAGACACCTAGATGTATCTGTGAAACCAGAAAAAATGTATTTGCACACAATGTCTTTTTTCAGACGGATTCCGCCAGCAATCCGCAGTAAAAAGTAAAAGTAAAAAGCGCTTCAAAAACATCAAAAAGAATGAACATGACTGCAGCAATGTAAAAACATCTTGCTGTGAATATGTTCTGTGTTTTGCAATTTGTTTTAACTGCTTCACATTTAAAAAGCCATGAAGCGGCTAAAAAGAAGTGACCGGACCATTTGTCTGAAAGCTGCCATTATGTTATTTAGGAATTTAAAAAAAAACAAACACTGGCACCAAAGCAGCATCAAAAGATGTCCCGTAAAAGCATTTTCCTGAAGTGTCTTCTGTTTCAAAAACTATATGGGTACGTTGGTGTCTAAAAGGCATTGTGTGCACATACCCTTCATCGTGACTGGTATATCTCACGGGTTGGAGCGGATGCGCATGCCTCTTAATGAATCAGGGAGGCGGGTAGTGGCATGCGCCACTATATGCCCCTTGACACAAATCTTACCCTAGCCTCCTCTGCTGGGATAAAATTTGTAGTGTAGCGAACGCTGCAGCGTGTCATGACGTTCACAGGTGGGGGTCACCACACCCCATCACAACTCCGTCCCGCCCCAGCTCTGCCTGCTTTGCCAGAGAATGGTGTGAAAACGCCAGAAGTTGCAATTTTTGAGCAAAATGTTGTGACTTTTCAAAGCTTTTTTTGCCAGAACTGTTGATGAATAACCCCCTAAGTGTGCTGTAAAAAGGCCAGATATAGACTGCTCCTAGGTACCTTTGTCACAACTGCACGCTCCGTAAAACAAACCAATTCAGTGTGAACTGAAATCTATGCAGTAAGCAGAAATTCCATCCTAAAGTGACCTTCATTGCCGCTGACAAAAGCCAGGGATAAGCATGGAGGAAGATCTTAGTAGGAGTCAGATAGGTAGGGAGATACTGGACGGGGAGAGAGAGGCAGGAGAGAGAAGCAGCCGCACTCCCCCTGGAAGCACTTCTGCAAATTTAACAAAAGGAAAAAAAAATCAGGAACGATAATAAAAAAAAAAAAAAATTGTCTAGATCCCAGACTGGTGTGCTGCAATCTGGCTGTTTCCATGGAGACATGTCGGCCTGTTCACATGGCAACATACCTGCGGTCCACTATTAAAGTGATGAGATGAGCAAGATAGTGAATGCATATGGATGCTCATAACCCTTTGCCTGCCGGATGATCTGCCGCTGCTTATTATGACCATAAAAAAAAAAAAAATTCCGTTTTAATGGTCATCCCGGCCATACAGCTTTCCCTAATCCCCCCCAAAAAAGAGAAAAAGGTGGTCGCTTTTTGCAAATAAATATTAATATCACTTCCCCGCCGCTTTCACTTTCTAACCTCAATGTACTAGCCGAGACTCGGGACAAGGCGGCTGCTGCAAGGCGGCTGAAGTGACAAAAATATTATTTGCAACTCAGTATGAAGAGGAGCATGAACTTGTTAGATTGGTAGATGAGAAATCTGCTCACTCGCTGCTTAATGAGGCCCCTGTGAATGAATCTTGGGAGGTGTCAGCTCTGCAGCATGAGGCGATGAGCAGTGCAGATTATTCTGTGTGCTCACAGCTACAGGTTTACACTATTAAACCTAATGGTGAATTTTCTAAACAGCCTTTTATTTGTAACAATTATCAAAAAGTGCAAAATATGTATTTTTTATTTTTTTTTTACTACGTTGGCAAGGCTGGTGCCGTCTTGTTCAGGAACTGATCATCGTTCGCTTTCCCTAAACAAGCAGTTCCTAAAAGGGCAATTTGCAAGCTTCAATAAATTGGGCTGGAAGATTAATGTCCGGAAATTCAGAATTCTTAGTTGTTGTTTTTTTTTTTTTTATGCAACATTGATGATAAAAATAAAATGTAACAGTGTCTGTACTCATTGTGTTACAATATATATGTACTGTATATGGCCACTTATCTACTAAGCGCTACCATGTCACAAACAGCAATGTGACGCAAAACTGTACAATACAATGGCTGTTTGGAAAGCTGCTGCACACGGCTTTTATAGAAGTGTTTTTCCTGAAGTGTACTCTTTGTTGTCTTTTTTGTAATTTTTGCGCCATTTTTGCCACCAGTGTATTTTTTTTAACATTTTTTTTTTTTATCAGATAGTGGTGGCGCCTCCCAAAGAATGAACCGGTCACTTCTTTTAGCTTTCGAAGCCTGAAGTGGTTGAAAGAAACTAAAAAAAAAGATGCAACATGTGCACAGATAATAGTTTTGACATTGCTATGCATTTACGTTTATTGAGCGCTTTTTGAAGCAGATTTGAGGTCGGAACGTACCCTAAAGGGATTTTCCAGTTTCAGAAAACCTCTTCCCCCAATTGTAGTTTTAACACCCCCCCCAACCCGCAAATTATGCTTTACTCATCCTCCCCAGGTCCATTGCTGAGTCTCAGCCATTGCTCCTAGTGTCTGATGGCACGGCAGCCAAAAACTGAGCTCAGCACCTCAGTAACTCGGGCAGAAGCACTGAGCTCATTGATTGGTGCGCTGGTGACGTGACATCAATGCTGCAGACAATAACAGACACAGAGAGTAACGGCAGAGACTCAGTGCTGGACCCGCGTAGAGTGAGTAAAGCGCAGTTTGTATTAAAATAAACTGTCGCCAGGGGACAGGGGTTGTCCAAAATGGAAATCTATTTTAATTAGGGCTCGCTCACACTGGCATATAATACGGAAAAGTGTGATGCGAGAAAATCTAGCATTGCACTCTGACCAGTGTTATTCAATGAGGCAGAGCAGATCTGCAATTTATTTCTCATGCCGATTCGGCATGAGAAAAAAGATTGCAGCGTTGTGCGATTGAGAGCGTATCTCGCGAGGCAAGCACCCATTCAAGTCAATGGGTGTATGCAAAACATTGGACTGCACTCAGATGTCATCCGAATGCAGTCCGATATACGCCAACAGAGACAATGGAGAAGATGGAAAGATTAATCTCTCCTTCTTCTCACCTGTGATCTGATTCTTGCATGCAAGAGGATCGGATCACAGTAGCATGACACTCGGCTCACACTCACAGTAGAGTTTGAGCCGAGTGTCATTAACATATCGCATCGGATGCTATACGTTAATGTGACCCTGGCCTAATAAGGATTGTTGCAATGCTCTGATCCTAACTCTATAAGCCTATGTGCACTGGTGGACATGGACAGAAAACAGCCCCTGTACAAGGACAGTATATGGTACTTTGCAGTCCAATAGCTCATCAAAATGCACAATTCCTCCTGCTTTGAAAGTGGAAATGGTTCCCCTTATGTCTTGGGCCCCTGCCTATGTGAATATCCTCCGCAAAGAACAACATTCACTCTTTAGACCTCACTGAAACATTTGTCGTGTGGCTGTGCAAAAATAATGGAGACATGTCCATTTTCTACCGGCATCATGGATGAAAAGTAGCAATACAAGTCTATGGTTCTGTGAAAATCACGTCATCCGTGTGCCGTCAGTGATTAACATTGCAATGAAGAGGAGAAGCTTTGTAATTTATTAATTTATCCATAAGTGAAAATCACTAATGAAACACTGTTGGTAAAAGCTGACATACTGACCAAATATTGATGACACTCGTACCATTTTTTTTTTGTGTATGTGAACAATCATGGTCGTCTGAATGAGGCTTTAGAACTTACCCCAATTATGCAATTTCTGGCAGCACAATAGATTCCAATAGAGACCATTGAACACTACGCGGGACATTCATTAAAATTGACTTTTCATATTCCAGTCTTAAACCAAAGTGAATAATTTGCAGTAAATTTTTCAAAATGTGACCCTCTAAATAAGATTGGAGCATCGTGGAATGTTCTAAAGACAGAAAATAAAATCTATGTCTGAAACAAAGTGGTGTAGATTTGCTCTAAAATTTGCACCATTTTCTTCAATAAATGAGTTTGATTTTTGCTGACCATGACCCTTCCGATTACTCTGCCCACTTGTCACATCACTTTTTAAAACTGGAATAAAGAGAAAGAATTCACAAATTTTTTGGCAACTAAGATGTGCATCAAAGTTTGAGACTGCTGCAAATGTGTAGGTGTTAGCAGTGTCTTCTCATGGTTCATTAGGCTTCATCAGCAGGACCCTTGTTGATCATCATTTTAAATGGTGCAATCAAATATAAAAAAAGTAATATATCTTAGAGAAATCTGTTTTATTCCCAACTTATGAGCCACTTCTCCCTCTCACTCCTGAATTCACCATCCACTCTAAAAAAAACAGCTCAACTCTGTCTTGATCAAGACAAGATGGACTGCCAGCACAGCGAAGCATCAGGTTACACACCTTCTATTATACTCTATGGAGAGATAGCAAGAGGAATAAGAGAACAGGTAGAGGCAGATACAGAAAAATCATAACGAGCTTTCTAACAAGTCTTTTACCTAACTTGAGAGCTGTATTCACATTGACACTGCTCAGTACTGCGGTATAATTTTCTCCATGATGCTGCTTTCTCTGTATGTGGACTAAGAAATAAAATATATGAATCCATCCCTGTGTGCTGTGCTTTTTATAGGAGACATCATTGCAGCTCGTTGCCTATCAGAATCATTTGCGAATTAAAACATAGCCTGTGTAGGGGAAAACTGGTGAAACTGCAGGATACCAGACATATAATGGCTCATGTTCACACACACACAATAATATACAGTGGTGTGAAAAAGTGTTTGCCCCCTTCCTGATTTCTTATTCTTTGCATGTTTGTCACACTTAAATGTCTCAGATCACAAAACAAATGTAAATATTAGACAAAGATAACACAAGTAAACACAAAATGCAGTTTTTAAATGAAGGTCTTTATTATTAAGGGAAAAATAAATCCAAACCTACAGGGCCCTGTGTGAAAAAGTGATTTCCCCCTAAACCTAATAACTGATTGGGCTGCCCTTAGCAGAAACAACTACAATCAAGCATTTGCGATAACTTGCAATGAGTATTTTCCAATGCTCTGGAGGAATTTTGGCCACTTATTTTTGCAAAATTGTTGTCATTCAGTCACATTGGAGGGTTTCTGAGCATGAACCGCCTTTTTAAGGTTTTGCCACAACATCTAAATTGGATTAAGGTCAGGACTTTGACTAGGCCACTCCGAAGTCTTAATTTTGTTTTTCCTAAGACATTCAGAGGTTGACTTGCTGGTGTGTTTTGGATCATTGTCCTGCTGCATAACCAAAGTGCGCTTCAGCTTGAGGTCATGAACAGATGGCCAGAGAGTCTTCTTCAAGATTTTTTGGTAGACAGCAGAATTCATGGTTCCATTTACCACAGGAAGTCTTCCAGGTTCTGAAGCAGCAAAACAGCCCCAGACCATCACACTACCATTATCATATTTTACTTTTGGTATGATGTTCCTTTTCTGAAATGCTGTGTTACTTCTATGCCAGATGTAATGGGACATATACCTTCCAAAAAGTTCAACTTTTGTCTCATCAGTCCACAGAGTGTTCTCCCAAAAATCTTGGTGATCAGCAAGATGTTTTCTGGCAAAACTGAGACGAATCTTTATGTTCTTTTTGCTCAGCAGTGGTTTTTGTCTTGGAACTCTGCCATGCATGATATTTTTGCCCAGTCTCTTTCTTATGGTGGAGTCATGAACACTGACCTTAACTGAAGCAAGTGAGGCCTGCAGTTCTTTGGATGTTGTTGTGGGGTATTTTGTGACCTCTTGGATGAGTCGTCGCTGCGCTTTTGGGAATTTTGGTTGGCCGGCCACTCCTGAGAAGGTTCACCACTGTTCCATGTTTTCGCCATTTGTGGATAAAGACCTTCATTTAAAAACAGCATTTTGTGTTCACTTGTGTTCTCTTTGTCAAATATTTAAAATTGTCTTGCGATCTGAAACATTTAAGTGTAACAAACATACAAAAGAATAAGAAATCAGGAAGCGGGCAAACACTTTTTCCACATCACTGTATTCTGAAAAGCTACTTGAAAGTACAGCTACAGTTTAAGTTTTAAAGGGATTGGTTTGATCTCGTGTTACTTCTACTTTAACTAATTATTACCGGTATATCATAAAGTTACATAACAAGAGATACCTTAATAAAATGTCATTTTCACTTAGTCCTAGGCCTGCAATGCTACAGGGAAATTTAGAAACTGTGTTTCCCAGCAGGATCTGTAAGCAGAATGCAGAGGCCCTTTTACAGAAGTAAATAGTATACTGAAAGTCATTACAAAAAGATATGGTTTTAAAGGAACTCCAAACTCGAGCTTCCCCTTAATATAATGTAACCTTTCCCGTTGAAGGCCAGTGAGTCCAGAAAGCCATGAACACTGATGCTTGGACATAGTCCAGCTAAGTTTCTACTATGCTACATCTACTAAGAAGTGGAGCATGTTACTTCCCGTCTACAGCCAGGTATACATATTCACTTACTGTACAATGAGTGACATCTGGAAGGCTAGAGGCATTTTATACTAGAAACCGATGACATCATCAATGAGTGAAGTAACTGATGTCATGAAATCCTTATATACAGAATTACTATACATTTCAACATGTTGGTTCAAGCCAGGAGAATAACTTCCTCCATGCTCTGCAGGAAAGACATACCAAGATCACTGCTATCACGGGACGGCCAGGATGTAATGGTAGTTAAAATCTTTACTGTAACGGCAGCATAAATGCCAATTACCTGTTCATTCCCTTGGTTACATTAAGTCCCAGCCCAATGATAATATTGCACAATTCCTTAAAAAAAGTAGTGTAGGTTCAACAAAATTAATATAACTATTACAGGAGGACTGAGAATAAGAGGATTGATAGTATAATAAATCTGAAAGGGGTTGTCCATCTTCATAACTTTTTTTTTCACAGATAGCTTACAATGGTCTAAAATACCAGGAGCAATACTTTACGAATCCCGTCACACCCTCACACCCATAGAGATGTTTCCCTGGTCCCTTGCCATTTGCGTATGAAATCTATGTTGACTTGATCAGGTGATTTACAAAGATGTAGCTCCATCCAGGGCACCTTAGAAAGAAGGGTACCAATAAAAAGGACCATGATCCATCTCACTCAATCAATCAAGAATCCCCAAAGAAGCAACATTTATCCACGGACCCTCTATCACTATTTGGTCAGTATTCGGTCAGTATTTATTTTCAGGAGTGGGAGCCAAAACCAGGAGTGGGTGATAAATGCAGAATTGGTGACTTGTTTCTATTATACCTTTTCTCTGATTGTTCCTCACCTGGTTTTGGCTCCCACTCCTGAGAAAATATACTGACCAAATAGTGACCAATTACTGATAGTGGGACCATGGCCTTAAAAGGAACGTGTCGTCAGAAAGTGACCTATTATTTAAATCAGGTTTCATATTAAATGTATTTTTCCAGCATTTCAGTGCAGAGTTGGGCGTCAGTCAACGTGCTTACAGCTGTCGTTCATTGTATACTGAGTGTAAACTGAAATGAGACAGCCTCTATGACTGAAAGCTCGAGGCTGTTGGGAAGAAAAAAGTTAATTTCCTCTCGGCAGCTGGGCTTTCAGTGCAGTGATGGCTGGGCAGCTTTAGACCGCTATTGACCTGCAGATTAACCCCCTTTTTTGTTTTTAACAGTCTTTGGCTCGATCTATAGGAAGATCAATGTTACACGCACGCCACTAGGTTCAGATAGGGGCGAGACAGGTTACATGAATTTTTTGGAATCCTGGGGGAACCATTACTCAGGGCGACCATAGACCATGTGCTGCAGCTTCTATCAGGCACACAGGGGTATTGACCCTCAGGCACAGACACGTAGGTTGTTTCACTTGCTGACCAGACACACTTGACAAGAGTCCTCATAAACGGTAGAACAGTAGCATTTAATAAAAAGCCGCACAGCCAGTGCAAGTTATGTCTTATGAGCAACAGGCTCCAGTGACAAACAGTACAGTTTCCTTAGCAGCACAGCAGTTCACAGCCTTCCTAGTAGCAGAGGACAGCACAGTTCTAATGCAAAGGCACATTAATGAACACAGCATTCTTTGCAGCACAGTGAGATGGAGGAAGGGGGGGTTTGCTGAGGGAGATGACCCCTGTGACACCATTTCTTCCAGTCCTTATCTTTCTGCCTGACAATACTCTGCACTGTTAGTTCAGGAACTCTACCTGACCTGTGCTTAGCTTCACTACTGACTTGAATCCTTTTCACTTGCAGGGGCGCTTTTGTTAGATACAGAACACACACACCACCTTTCTCTTCGGTTCCAGCCAGACAGTAAACAACTTCCCCACAATCCCCAACGGGCTCTGCCAAAACACTCCCCTTCTCCTGTGACTGTGTTAACCCCTCTAGTTGCTGGATGCTTCTGGAGCACAACACTTCCTGTCTCACGTGCTTGTGTTACTTCTAATAGTTGCTGAATGCTTTGAGAGCAACAGCACAACTTCAGCATGTCACACAATGCAACAGCACTACTTCTGCATGTCACATCAATCTTGCGCAAGCCTAGATAGGCCCACCAGGGTCTTCTCCACTGTTATCTTTATAGTATCAAACCATTGGGGTGCTGGTCTTTCTCTTTGCCTTGTTCCTTCTATTCTTCTGAACATGATGTCCTTCTCCAGTGATTGCTCTTCGTATGATACGTCCAAATTAGGCAAGTCGTATCAAACCATTGGGGTGCTGGTCTTTCTCTTTGCCTTGTTCCTTCTATTCTTCTGAACATGATGTCCTTCTTCAGTAATTGCTCTTTGTATGATACGTCCAAATTAGGCAAGTCGTATCTTGGTGATCCTTGCTTTGTTCCAAAATTGATTTGGTTGTTCTTCTTGCCATCCATGGTACTGCTGACCTCCTTCTCTAGCACCACATTTCGAAGGCGTCGATTCTTCTTCTGTGTTGTTTCTTTATCATCCAGGTTTCGCATCCGTATGTTACCACAAAATAGACCAAACTATGTACGAGCCATGTCTTCGTTGCCAGTGAAGTGTTCCTCCATTTAAAAATCTGCAGGTTAACAGCATTTGGGGACATTTGCTCTCTTGTGACTTTACAAACTGAAGTTTGGGAGTTGTTGGGAGCCTTGTTCATCAGGTGGCTGCTTGAACTCAAAAATCTAATCATTTTACAAGGTCTATCACTAAGGCAGATTTTCTTTGAAAACTATGGCCATCCTGGCTACTTTTATTCCTCGTTGGCCCAGTTTCTGAAACACTTTATAAAAATACATGGATTTATTATTAAAATTTGCAGATCTGAACATATTTCCCACTATATACCGTCTCGTAATACAGTCACCAATGTTCGAATGCATTTAGTTTTACATTTTTCCTTGGAAAAATGGTATCAATCAAAGCAAAAGAAAAAAAATATCCATATCTATATGTTTTGTTAAGGAAAAAAATATCAGTAGATTTGTTTGATTGGGGGGAAATCTTTCTATCTGTGCCTGACTTTTCTCTAATTTAAGGCATCTATTCATCACACTATGTGACCTTTCCTCTTTTATATCTAAGGCGCCGCTGCTGTTTGCCCCGATTGTCCAGCCTCTGGTTTCCTTTTCCTTGCTGTCCCTGACACATTACATGTCTACCCTTCTCTCTTTTTCAGTTGCCCTTTTTTTTTTTCCCATGTAGACTATATTTTCCAGTTTGACTCAATGATGGAGTTGTTTCTTTGCTTCTTGTGCGCTTAGCCATTTAATTAAAGCGATCCATATTGAATTCATGTCCAGATGCCTTGACCAGCGGAGTCAGACCCTCATTGGCATGCCAGCTGCTCGGTGCTTAGCACGGCTCCTGCATACTAATCAAGCAGCGAGCAGTCATTCATCAGCCCATGATACAGCTTCAGCATCTACAAGCACTTATGACATGTAATTGGTGGTGCATAAGGAAGCCAGGCCACATTAAAAACCCTACAGATAGTCAGAGATAAAAATTAATGACTTTTGCTTTGTGTAATCCAGCATGCGTTGGTGGGAAATGGGAGGGGGGCTGGGATTAATAAGAGCACAAAGGAACAAAGCCCGACTTGCTGTTGTTTACGAACTAAACAATACAAATTTTCGGCACGGGTGAGTTAGGACCCCTTGCAGATTTAGCATATTTATGCTACAGAAAAAAAAAACCCCCGTCTTGATGGGGTCCAGCAGGGCAGCCTGGATTTCTATTATTTTCATTAAGTACGACTGAGATTATTATCATTGTGCTGTGAGCGACTAAACAGGCTAGCGATGAAATTCCTTGCCTTAAATGTGCAGAATAATGCGAATTTCACATACAGCTGCAAAGATTCATTTATTAATAATGCTATTTATACCTGTGCTAGTTTCCCCAGAATTCATTAGGGAAATGTACAGGATGAACCTGAACACGGTGGGGACTCTACGGAGCAAACATTTTGTGTATAAATTTAGCCTGTAGATGAGAGGAGCAGTTATGGGGCCTCCTGACACCTCAGGGCCCTTGAACACTGTGTTGACTGCGAATGTATATTTTCATGATATGTGAGATTTTTCAGTGGCGTACATTTACATAAAAAAGGGATTGATGAACATTTTGATAGATCCCTAGCCATTCAAAATAGTTTAAGATCCATCTTGCTTTCAGGCCTAATTCAGGCTTACAATGTGTTGATTCCATGAGTCTGGGGACACCATCCAACTCCATTTCTAGAAGATATTAACCTTCGGAAAGTTCATTTAGTTGGCAAATACATTGTAGAACCAAGACAAAAAAAATTAGGTGCCTCTCCCTCCCCTACCTCCCTATTTTGGAGTAGCAATATAGTTACCAGGTCTTGAAAGAGTTGCTTAGGTATAAGTCAGTCAGACTCAAGGGCATAGAATACCTTCCAAATAGAGATGAACAGATCAATCCGAGGAGGACTGAGTTCAAGTCGAATTTCTTGAAATTCGCGGGTTCATGCAAATTAGAACACTCTGAGATTTGACTTGTAGTTCACAAAAGAAAACCGTTCCGGTACCATTTCCCGCACTGCTGAAGCATCACAAAGTGGACTAATGTCTTTTTACACAGCAGCACAGCTTCCCCATAATGCCCTGCGGCTATGACATCTTGCGGATTATCACACCTTGTACAGTGATGTTCAGTACCTCGGCCATCACAGATCAGTGGTTCTCAGTGGAGCACAGTTTGTACGGCAGAGTTGTTTTCCATCTCCACAGTCACTGGGTAAGTCTCTCTTCTGTAGAGTGTAAACTTTTAGGGTCAGTGGGGTCCTCTCTCTCCTGTAGAGTGTAAGCTCTTATGGTCAGTGGGGTCCTCTCTCGCCTGTAAAGTGTAAGCTCATATGCTATGTAGGGTCCTCTCTTCTGTAGAGTGTAAGCTCTTATGGTCAGCGGGGTCCTCTTTCGCCTGTAAAGTATAAGCTCATATGCTATGTAGGGTCCTCTCTTCTCTAGAGTGTAAGCTCTTATGGTCAGTGGGGTCCTCTCTCGCCTGTAAAGTGTAAGCTCATATGCTATGTAGGGTCCTCTCTTCTGTAGAGTGTAAGCTCTTATGGTCAGCGGGGTCCTCTCTCGCCTGTAAAGTATAAGCTCATATGCTATGTAGGGTCCTCTCTTCTCTAGAGTGTAAGCTCTTATGGTCAGCGGGGTCCTCTCTCTCACCTGTAAAGTGTAAGCTCATATGATATGTGGGGTCCTCTCTTCTGCAGAGTGTAATCTCTTATGGTCAAATATTTTTATTTTATTGTCTCTACATAATTATTGGGACAGCCACCTTGTCTAAACTGTTGTTAATAGCATTCCTATAGATATGCTTCACAGCAGCCACATTTACCAAAAGAACCTGTAAACTAGAGATTTTCATAAATTTCTTTAGGAGCGTATTGAGGGCATGCTCTGTGACCTGTGCAGAGGTCCCTGTGCAGGGAGGAGGAGGAAGGTAGCCTTGAACATAACATATTGGGAATGGTGGATCCTATGTTATCTATATACATATCTTACCATTCATTGTAATCTTGTCTGTGATGATAACAAGAGGATTGTTCAGACGTGATCTCTACAGAGCAGGAATGTATCTGCCCATTATGAGGCTCAGCGACTAGAGTGGAAATTCCAGATTTCAGACTTAATCTTTTCTATATAAATAATAACATAGCAAATTTAAAAAAAAAATCACCAAAATGTTGAACATGAAAACGTGATTTAAACAATAGGTAATTTTCTAATGCAACATCCCCCTAAAATTATACCCTTAAGGTGATAATAGGAAGCACCTGAACCCACTGATCTATGATTCTCCAGGACCAGGACACATTTTGGTTGAAACATCTAAGGTGGGAAAAAATGTGGATCGCCCTGTTTAGTTACTTAGAATCATATTAGATGATTTGTTCTTCATCTGTCACTTTTATTATGTTCAATTTCCAGCTCACTGGGGGAACCAGACTATGGAGCTACTATAGTGCGCTTATATTTCACCTCAGAGAGTAGAATATTTTTGGACTTTGCCATTAAATGTCTCAATAATAAAGATTGGCTGCTGTCTTCGCAGATGAAATATGCAAAAGATCACAATGGACAAAAGACAAGAAATTATTATAACTTTTCTCTTGGCCAGCGAACTCTATTGAGCTAATATCCATCAACAACACCTTGTGGAACATGAAAGGTCAGAGTATCCCAGAGCTACAGGGGTAATTTTCACCTCTGCAAAAATAAATCTCTTGTTATTGTGAGAACACTTGTTACATATTGGCACCTAGCAACATTAGCACTGAGCCATACACCTATGTACTGGTACTTCAGGCCAGCGGCATGTACTTTCTGCAGTACAAATCCCGAATTCTCGGTGCAAGGAGCTAGATTATCATGTGGAATTTGCATGAAGGCTCATACTCCTTCCAACTACAATGCATGTATGTGCATATATATATATATATATATATATATATATATATACAGTACAGACCAAAAGTTTGGACACACCCTCTCATTTAAAGATTTTTCTGTATTTTCATGACTATGAAAATTGTACTGTTATGCACACGCCCGGACTGACTGGCGTGTGCGTGATTAGTGATGCCACTGTGCCATGAATCGGAGAGTGCCTGGAGGGGCGTAACTAAGTATCAACCCGATCCGACCCAGGTCGCACGACGGCTACGACGCCGTGCACCAGGGAGGAACCGAGCAGAGGGACCAGGTGCGACTCCAGGTCAGACCCCGGACACGGCTGTTGACCCACACCGGGGAATACAGGAACAGGCAGGTTAGAGCACAGGCTGGGTAGGGTCCAGTGCAGACTGGGAGACGGGTTCTGAGCCGCAGATTCGGTAATCAAGCAGAGTAAAGCGAAACCGCAGGTGCGGTGGACAAGGCTGAGCAGCGCGAAACCGCAGGTGTGTTGGACAGGGCTGAGCAGAGCGAAACCATAGGTGCGGTGGACACGGCTGAGCAGAGCGAAACCGCAGGTGCGGTGGACAAGGCTGAGCAGAGCGAAACCGCAGGTGCGGTGGACAAGGCTGAGCAGAGGTAAACCGCAGGTGCGGTGGACAGGGCTGAGCAGAGCGAAACCGCAGGTGCGGTGGACAGGGCTGAGCAGAGTGAAACCGCAGGTGCGGTGGACAGGGCTGAGCAGAGCGAAACCGCTGATGCGGTGGACAGGGCTGAGCAGAGAGAAACCGCAGGTGCGGTGGACAGGGCTGAGCAGAGCGAAACCGCAGGTGCGGTGGACAGGGCGGAGCAGAGCGAAACCGCAGATGCGGTGGACAAAGCTGAGCAGAGCGAAACCGCAGATGCGGTGGACAAAGCTGAGGAGAGCGAAACCGCAGATGCGGTGGACAAAGCTGAGCAGAGCGAAACCGCAGATGCGGTGGACAAAGCTGAGCAGAGCGAAACCGCAGATGCGGTGGACAAGGCTGAGCAGAGCGAAACCGCAGATGTGGTAGACAAGGCTGAGCGGGCAGGAACCGCCAGAGCGGTAAGTAAGGCAGAGCAGAGATAAACCGCCGGGGCGGTAAGCAAGGTAGAGCAAGGGGAAAACCGCAAAAGCAGTGAGCAAGGACAGAGCAGAGGGGACAGGGCTCTGTTCACACGGAACAGACTGGAAGGGAAAGGCAGAACCAGATACACACAAGGTACTTGCAAAGAAGTAGCGAGTGGACTCCAAACTCACAAACGGAAGTACAGCGACAAAGAGTAAGAGTTAGGTGCAGGTTCAGACTCTGCAGAAAAAGGAAAGGTACAGACAAAGAAAAACAGGTAACAGGCTAGGAGAGTGTTCAGACAGGAACTGAATGTTAAGACAAGAACTGACACTGCAGCGAGATACAGGAGTGAGTCTAGGTATGCGGTCCCCAGAAGGCGGACAAACAGGCTAGAAGACACAGACAACAGGTCTGGGTATGCAGCCTCCAGAAGGCAGGACGAACAGGCTAGGAGCGTGTTCAGATAGTCCTGTGAATACAGCCTCCAGGAAGGCGGACAGGCAAGAAAAACAGAACAGGACCTGGCACATGAGAGGCAAGAAGCCCTCTGAAGATAATAGTTGCTCAGGCACCAGCTTCAAGGTGGAGCTGGTTTAAATATCCAGTGACAGACAGCAATAGGCTGAGGACGCATTAGGAGTGTGCCCACAGCAGCTACAAGAAACAGGAAGTAACTGGGCCGCTGCCCTAAGCAGTCAGAACAGAGACAAACAGACAGCATGAATAGAAGCCAGGCTAGCAGACTGGACTGAAGATCAAGTTTGCGATCTTGCATAGTGAGAGATGGTGCACCATGCAAGCCCGCCACCAGGTATGTTACATGTACATTCACACTGAAGGCATCAAAACTATGAATTAACACATGTGGAATTATATACTTAAAAAGTGTGAAACAACTGAAAATATGTCTTATATTCTAGGTTCTTCAAAGTAGCCACCTTTTGCTTTGATGACTGCTTTGCACACTCTTGGCATTCTCTTGATGAGCTTCAAGAGGTAGTCACTGGAAATGGTCTTCCAACAATCTTGAAGGAGTTCCCAGAGATGTCATCTGCAGACGAGCTGCAGACGACAAGCCCAGACCAAATGGTAAACCACATCTTGTAGAAATGGGGGTGGCGAACACATTTTTTAGTGTTTTATTCATTTACCCATTCATAATGCAAATGTGGGATAAGTTGGTAGAGGCGACTGATCTAGATGACCAGATCTTCCAGATTCTTGACGTTCTCAATACGTCTAATATTGTACAGAAATAACTAATTGCAGTTACTAACCAACACACCATAGTGCTAGATTACTTGACTGCTAGAGAGGGCGGGATGTGTCAGATAATAGGTCCTACCTGTTGCCACTACATAGACCCTGACGGAAGTTTCCAGGTAAAGACCAAGATAGAGATAGTTAGAGAAATGAGGGATGCATGGCTCCAAGAACATCATGTCAACAAAGATTCCTGGTGGAGTGACATTTTCTCATTTCTTAATCCTGTCAATTTGTTCAAGGGTATAGGTGGATGGCTAATGGGTATCCTACAAGGTATTCTACAAATAGGAATTTTGATATTACTAGTGTGTATAGTTTCCAGGATTAGTATATTTGCTATTAAGAGACTATGCAAGAAAACACATAAGATTAAGCATCACAGGCCTGCGAAATATAATACCACTTCTCCTATAAGCATATATGATGAGATTTACATCCAAGATATTTGTCGGTGAGCGGGATTCGTCCCCTCCAGGCTTTTATAGCATGGGGAAGTAGCTGATGAATAAATTGTTTTGTAAAATAATAAAAAGGGAGGAATTGTTATGGTTAATATTTTTAATATCTAGATATCATTATTAATTTAGAAAAATCAATTTATATAAACTATTCTATATCTGTAGTTTTAGTGTAAGACTTAGATTGTGGAATATCTGACTAAGATACTGGTTCCTGTGAAGTCCCTGTGTTTATTACTGATAGTCTAATTTCGGTTTCCTGTTCAGTTAACAATTGTATTTCCTTTTTGTCTAGCTAATAAATATGGTAAGTCTTTGTTGCCACACCAGAAGACTCTACCTGCTGACAATGCATGTCGCATGTATGCTGTCTCTCTTCCTTCATCGATGAAGTATTTTAATTTGAATCTCACTGGCAATGTGAAGACCCTTTGCTGTCTATTCCAAAGTTCTCCTTAAAACAAAGAGGGTCTCCATAACAGTACATGGTGCCGAAACCCAGGATTGTCATAACCGGACCTCCTCTGGACCCGTCAACAAGGATCTCTCTGGAAAGTACTGAATATCATCCGCGGTATGTAATGCCTTGTATTACTAATAATTCAGTACTATCTATAGGGCTCCAGGACGGGTAATTGGTGGTCCTAACAAGACAATCATTTTTTTTGAACCCTTGCCAGTGATTGAATTTGTTGTCTTATATGTTTCCATGTGGTTTTTAGATGTATAATTGACGACTGAATGACGGTTGAATGATAATTAAATGAAGTGACGAGTAACCAACCTTGCCCAGCATGTCGGGATTAGGCACCTCCGCAGTTCTTCTGTATATTTCAGGAGTCGGAGGATTGTTTTATGTTGTTTGTTTTGTCTACGTCACAAATGTCTGGTGTGATATTGTAAACTATGAGGATCCTTGAATGTGGGACTGAATGATTTTTGATTGACCAATAAGGGACTACGGTCTCTGCTTGATAAGGGATCCCGTTAGGTGTGTTCCTTCACTTGTGGTGGAGAGGAAAAATTGGTCCGTAAGAGGATAAGGGAAGTGTGATTGCCTATAACAGAGGAATCCTTCACGGTAAGGTAGTACTCTGAGGGTATTGAATTACCCTTTAAATTGATAAGGGTACCTTCAAGAAAGGGTTAACTGAATGCAGTTTTAGCTTGAATACAGCAAGGGGATTAATATCAGTGATTGTGCAGTGTGCATTGAATGATTGACGTATTGTTAAGCCGTTTCTGATTAATCAGAATCGTTTTCCTCAGTGTCTGTGGTCTGTTTTTGTGTAAGCTCAAGAGAGGGAAAATCATAGTAGCTGAAGTTCTTGCTTATCCTGTATGCCCAGACTAGGAACCATATAGTATAAAAAGTAACACTTATTGCAGATATAATTGTCACGCAGTGCCTTTACAAGGTGTAGAAGGAAAACCTTTGAACTGGGAAATGTTATCATGTAGAAATAATTGGAATAGTAAGTGGAGCAGTAGGCTTGGTATTGTTATTTGTTTGGTTGTGTGTAAGAATCTCCCTAGCTCACAGGGCTGGAAAATCGGTGTTAGTACCTCCTTAAAAATCTGTCTTCCGGGGCTCAGAGGAGACTGGGACAGGATCAGATCCGTCTTTCGAGGATCAGAGGAGACTGGGACGGGATCAAATTTAGAGTCTGAGAGGCTCTAGGTGTGCCGAAGAGAGTTGTGTGGTAACTCTGGCACAGTGGTTGCAGTCATGGGGACTGGCAAAAGTAAGGAATTGACTAACCTAAAGGGCGTGGCCCCAGTTCCAGCATGTGAGATAGTGGAGAGACTGAAAGGGAAAGAAGCAGTAGAGGGATGTGAAATAATATTGAGGAAATTTGGTATGGGAAAGTGGGGAAATCTGGAAGAGAAGGAATGGGAGAACTATATCTGCAATTGGGAAGGATGGTTGAAAGATAAAAACAAACCACTTCTGTGGTTAGAAGTAGCAAAACGTCTCTCAATGAGTGAACATAAATCAGAGGAAACCAGGCATGGAACTGTCTATGTAATCTATGATAGTTTGAAAAACTCTCAGACCCCTGTAGTCACTGTACCTGATGTAAATTCTGCACCCCCTTTAGCACCCCCGCCTTATGCTGGGTCAATGGGATGGACTTGCAGACATTGTGGTCATCAGAATCCCCCTGGGGTTAATTGTTGCAGGTCCTGTGGGTCTTCACACCCAGGGACAACACCCAGGGTGCCTCTGTTCCCTATAAGGACCACTAGTCATGTACAGTTTCAACCTCCTAGGATGGTTGATAATGTTCAGGTACACGATCCCCCCCAAGTATGGCCAATAGAAACATATCAGCCTTGGTCCCCCAGTGAACTTATCGCACTCGCTACACAGCTCCCAGATCTAAAAAAAAAAACCTTAACATTTAGAATGCGCCTCCAGGGTGTTCAAGAGGCATATCGGGCCACATGGGATGATCTAGTTTCTGTCATTCTGCAGAAAGGCAGTGACCCCTTACTTATGGAAATTACTCAGATGCTGCCAGGCCAGGAACCGGCCATTAAAAATACATCAGAGTCGGGTCGGTGTTTATACAAAGGATGCAAAACTGGGCACGGGCAGAGCAGGATAAAAAACAAGACCTGTTACAAACTGTAGTACAGGATAAGGCTCAGTCAGTCTCAGAATATGCCTCTGTATTAGAACAAATATGGTTGGATTTTGGATATGAGCATAATGATGATAAGGATCGCAGATTATTGTTGCAGTGTTTTATGAATGGTCTTAGACCTACGGTTCAGACTGTAGTTCGCACTAGTCGCCCAGAGTGGTGCAATATGCAATGGGTTGATTTAAAGGAAATAGCCCAAGGTGCTGAACTAGAAAGCATGTCAAAGAAAAGGGTTAACTTGGCTCCTATGCAGCCCAGGAAGGGAAGATGGGGGGGAGAGGAGGAAGTAACCACCAAGGAGGAAATAGAGATTACACTAATGTAGAATGTTGGTCTTGCCAGCAAAAAGGACATCTATCCATCAAATGTCCCGCAAAATCAACAGTCACTGCCCAGCCCCCTCCATAGGAAACTGGCAATCCAGATGTCTCGCTCTGCCCCGTTGTCACCCCCCAGGGACCCACACTCACTGTCCCCGTGTCCCTGGGGGAGGGACAAACTATTTCATTCATGGTAGACACTGGAGCAGCAAGTACAGTATTAATGCAAGAACATGTTCCAGAGGACATTTTGTCACCCGACTATGTGACTTGTGAAGGGGTAGAGGGACGACTTACTAAATTACAAATGACTCATCCTCTCCGGTTAAATTTGCATGACTCAATTTCAATTGTAACCCAGGTTTTAGTTTCTCCTGATGTGCCTTTTAATTTGTTGGGAACAGATGTGTTGCAGAAAATTGGGGCCTGCATAGAATTCACTCCAAATGGCCCCAAGATGACCACCCCCCTGGATGATGACACATCGTGTAGTCTTCTATTCCTAACAATTCCAACAGTTCTAGACAATACAGATGCTAAACCTCATTCCCATCCTGTTTGGCTTGAGGATATACCCAGTCAATTGTGGGCATGTAGCAAACTTGATGTGGGAAAACTACCCATCCCTCCGGTGACTGTAAAACTTAAACCAGGTGCCCAACCCCCCTGAATAAAGCAGTATCCTTTAAGTGCTGCTCAGGATGTGGCAATACATGAGAATGTCCAGGAGCTATTGTTAAGAGGTCTAGTTATTCCTATAACATCCCCATTTAACACTCCCCTGTACCCAGTCAAAAAGAAAACCCCATCTGGACAGCCAGTAGCCTATCGTATGGTACATAATCTTAGGGCAGTTAATGCAGTAACTATAGTGGATACTCCACTTGTACCCAACCCCCATACTCTCCTGAATCAGGTCCCCTCCACAGCCACCTGTTTCAGTGATTGATCTGTCCAATGCTTTTTCTCTGTCTTCTTGTCCACGAAGTGTACCTCTTATTTTGCCTTCACCCACAGAGGTGCTCAGTATGCATGGGCAGTCCTTCCTCAGGGAGCTTCTAACTCCCCTTCCTTATTTTCCACATCCCTAAAGACTGTACTCGATAACTGGTGCCCCTTTGATTCATCCACCATACTCTTACAATATGTGGATGACCTTCTCTTTTGCTGCACCACTGACTAGATATGCCACAATGAATCTCAATCTCTGCTGATATTCTTAGCAGAAAATGGGTGCAAAGCTTCAAAAGATAAACTCCAATTGTGCAAGTCCACAGTCACTTTCCTTGGGCATTGCCTGTCTCCAGGCATTAAGCATCTCAGCCCAGGGAGGATTGAGGCTATACTAAAAATACCCCTTCCAAGATCTACCAAGTCCCTTCGGGCATTCTTGGGCCTAGTCCAGTACTGTTGTCTCTGGATACGGAATGCCTCTAGTATTATGGCCCCATTGTTCCAATGCCTCAAAACTGAGCCTTTAGCCATTAATTCTGGGGCTATTGATGCATTTCACACCCTCAAGCTCACTCTTTCTGCCTCACCAGCTCTAGGTATACCGAATTATGACAAGTTTTTTACTTTGTACTGCCACGAACAGGCTGGACATGCGTCTGGTGTCCTTACCCAAGAACATGGTGGTAGGCAGTGCCCTCTAGGGTATTACTCTGTAACCCTAGATCCAGTCATTATGGGTTCTCCTACTTGTGTTAGAGCTGTGGCAGCTGCTTCAGAACTTGTTAAAAAGACAGATGACATAGTGTTAGGAAGCCCCCTCACACTTCTTTCCTCATGCTGTATCTGAAATACTTCAACAAGCTCAGACCCGTCACCTCTCAGCATCAAGGTTGACAAAATATGAAGTCTCACTCCTTACACCTCCCCATATAACTATCAAACGCTGTAATGTTCTAAATCCAGCTACACTACTTCCAGTGGATTTAGAAAAGGGAGGAAAGTATCAGGATGGGGAAGAGGGAGAGACCATGAGCCAAGACCTGCCCCTGTTTTTCAAATTAGCAGATGAGGAAGCTCAAATTGATATGGCACATGAACATGATTGTCAGGCATTGATGGAAGCTGAAATAAAGGGCTTGGCAAATATTACTGATGTACCACTCACTAACCCCTCTGCTGAGTATTTTGTAGATGGTTCCAGAGCTTGGGACAGTGAACAAGGACGATTCATCACCAGGTATGCAGTAGTCCACAATGCTAAGGCAGTGATACAAGAACCACTCCCCTCCAGCTGCTCTGCGCAAGAGGCAGAGCTTAAAGCACTCGCTGAAGCGTGTAATCTGGGAAAAGGTAAAGAAATTAATGTATTTTCTGACTCGCAATATGCTTATGGTGTTGCACATGACTTTGGCGCCATTTACTGAAGCCGTAATTTCTTGACCTCTGCTGGCAAACCTATAAGGAATGCACAAGCGGTAGAGCAGCTACTCACAGCACTCAACCTTCCCCGAAGGGCAGCCATAGTCAAAGTGTCAGCACACACTCGGGAACAAACTCCACTTGCAGTAGGGAATGCCTTGGCCGACCAGGTGGCTAAGGAAGCAGCACGATTACCTCTGACAGAGATACTGGCTATCGCATGTGCGGGAACCCCAGGAGACTCACAGTCAGGGAGTGCAGGAAGCCCCCTTTCAAATAAGGAGACATCCCCTGCACCGGTCCCAGTGGCCGTGGACCTTGAACTACTGCAGGTCTTCCAGACCCAGGCTCCCCCCGCAAGAGCAGAATGCATGGGTCAAAGCGGGCGCCGTACAGTCAGTGTCAGGGGTATGGCAGGTAAACAAACGTATTTGCCTTCCACGCTGCCTGTTCCCCATGATGGCTGCCCTTGCACATTCTCTGGTGCATAACTCAAAGAGTGTTATGTGTGCAGTGGTGCTACAAAACTGGTGTGCCCCAGGGTTCCCGAATACAGCTGCAAAGTATGTTCAAGAATGTCTAGTTTGTGCAAAACATAACCCTGGTAGGCCTATTCGAGTCCCACGAAAATGCACACCAAAACCAGATTACCCATTTCAGAGACTGCAGGTGGACTACATACAGCTACCTAAGGTGGGTAATTATGAATACGCCCTGGTATGCATTGACCTTTTCTCTGGGTGGCCAGAAGCTTGGGCGGTGACTAAAGCAAACACAAAAACTACTGCTAAAAAATTGATCAGTGAGGTGGTTTGTAGATATGGGGTGCCCGAAACTGTAGAAAGTGACGGAGGAACCCACTTTACTGGGGAACTAATGAAACAAATCATGGTCACTCTTGGGATAGAACAGGCTTTCCATGTTCCTTATCATCCACAAAGTAGTGGGAAGGTGGAACAACTCAATGGTACCTTGAAGCTAAAAATCCAAAAGTGCATGGAAGAAACACACTTGTCCTGGGTAGATTGTTTGCCCATAGCATTGTATTCAGTGAGGACCGCCCCAAGGGGGAGGGAGAAGCTGTCCCCATATGAAATACTGTTTGGTAGTGTCCCTAAGACATAGTTGTATTTCCCACAGCAGCTGCAGGCCTCCTATGGTTCTCTCACTGAATATGTTCTGGAGTTGCATAAACATTTGACTGTTACTCATAATCGTGTTCTTTCCTCTATCCCAGACCCTAATTGCCTCAGCGGCACTGACACTTTGGTACCAGGAGACTGGGTGGTGGTAAAGAGATATATGAAGAGACCACTGGAGCCCAGACACAGTGAACCATTCCAAGTGCTGTTAACCACTGCCATTTCGGTCAAGCTTCAAGGCAAGGACACTTGGATCCACGCCAGCCATTGTAAAAAAGTTTTGAACCCCAGCAGGAGCAAAGATGATGACCCTGTTTGTTTGGACTATGGTGATAGCAACCGTACCCTTTTCCCTAACTCTCCATGAAGTACTTAAAGAGAACTGGGATAACAAACTGATAAAGCATCACCAAGTCTTACTCCAAGACATGAACTCTAATGACCGTCCTAAGAACTGTTGGATATGCACCCATAGTCCAATATCCTCCAATACTATGCCTTATTTACGTAGCTATTCCAGTGACTTTGAAAGAAATGTTTTACTTAAGTAACCACACTTTTCCTATTAGACTAAGAACAACAAAAAAAAAGAAGGCTGTAGGTCTAACTGTAGCTTCTTGGGTGACTGAGCCATGGTTGTTGTTTAACAGGAGTGGTCTGTCTCTACGTCAGACTGAAAGGCCTTGGGCGACCAGTCGTGTCGACCTCTCCTGTTATCCGAACTTTACCTCTTGCAGCT
Source organism: Phyllobates terribilis (assembly GCF_046119375.1). Lineage (NCBI taxonomy): Eukaryota > Metazoa > Chordata > Amphibia > Anura > Dendrobatidae > Phyllobates > Phyllobates terribilis. The sequence goes on along the minus strand of NW_027362773.1, from coordinate 213,319,456 downwards.
GTATTCAGATAAAATCCAGAGGGTTTCCTTTCTCTACAGCTGACTATTCAGAGTGTAATGGATCTGCTACCACTACTACACAGTCTATAGCGGTTGATGCCACTCTCAATCCTAAGCTTCATTGTGTAAATGTCACCTTGCAAAATCTAATATCAGGTTTTACCTCAAATGACACTCAGTATCAGGGAAAAATTATGGAAAAATTAAGCACCACCTTGTTATCTAAATGGATTGCTAGTCTGTTCAACAACACTGTAGTTGGAGCACCAGAGAGTTTATATATTGTATGTGGACATCAGGCTTACAAGTGGTTACCCAATAATTTCACAGGAGTTTGCACACTGGCCTTTCTGACACCTTCTACTTTTATAGTACCACACACAAGAGTAGATATTAAAGCAATCCCGCTACACACACTGTACAGACGAGCTGCAGAGGACAAGCCAGACCAAATGGTAAACCACATCTTGTAGAAATGGGGGTGGCGAACAAATTTTTTAGTGTTTTATTCATTTACCCATTCATAATGCAAATGTGGGATAAGTTGGTAGAGGCGACAGATTATCTAGATGACCAGATTACTTGACTGCTAGAGAGGGCGGGATGTGTCAGATAATAGGTCCTACCTGTTGCCACTACATAGACCCTGACGGAAATTTCCAGGTAAAGACCAAGATAGAGATACTTAGAGAAATGAGGGATGCGTGGCTCCAAGAACATCATGTCAACAAAGATTCCTTGTGGAGCGACACTTTCTCATTTCTTAATCCTGTCAATTGGTTCAAGGGTATAGGTGGATGGCTAATGGGTATCCTACAAGGTATTCTACAAATAGGAATTTTGATATTACTAGTGTATATAGTTGCCAGGATTAGTATATTTGCTATTAAGAGACTATGCAAGAAAACACGTAAGATTAAGCATCACAGGCCTGCGAAATATAATACCACTTCTCCAAAAAACATATATGATGAGATTTACAAGCAAGATATTTGTCGGTGAACGGGATTTGTCCCCTCCAGGCTTTTATAGCATGGGGAAGTAGCTGATGAATAAATTGTTTTGTAAAAATAATAAAAAGGGAGGAATTGTTATGGTTAATTTTTTTAATATCTAGATATCATTATTAATTTAGAAAAATCAATTTATATAAACTATTCTATGTCTGAAGTTTTTGTGTAAGACTTAGATTGTGGAATGTCTGACCAAGATACTGGTTTCCTGTGAAGTCCCTGAGAAGGTTTTACGTTGGGCCAAGGGAAGTGTGTTTATTACTGATAGTCTAATTTCGGTTTCCTGTTCAGTTAACAATTGTATTTCCTTTTTGTCTAGCTAATAAATATGGTGAGTCTTTGTTGCCACACCAGAAGACTTTACCTGCTGACAATGCATGTCGCATGTATTCTGTCTCTCTTCCTTCATCGATGAAGTATTTTAATTTGAATCTCACTGACAATGTGAAGACCCTTTGCTGTCTATTCCAAAGTTCTCCTTAAAACAAAGAGGGTCTCCATAACAATGTGTTCTCCAAGGGGAGAGGGACACTTATGACAGCAGCTTATTTCCCTGAAAACTAATTGAATGTTAAAATCCCATTGGCCCAATCCTTCTCTCCAACGTCATCTATTGGGAGGCCCCCACACACATCAGATGGTTGGATGGTCCCATCAAAATTGGCGAGTTTTCACCTAATGTGTACAGGGGATTTTAGACTCAGCAGCTCACTATATTCCTAACTGATTCCAGCATCATGGTTCCACTTTCAATGTACGCCTTTTTAAAAATTGTCCCAAAAGTCTTGTATATAGGGACTTTTAATCCATCAATACAATCAAAAGAATGAGTTAAAGATATCGGCAAATGATGTCTGTTGGTGGGAGTTAGATCAAAACTTATTGAATGGCTTTAATAAAAGATCTGCATTGGTCGGAGCGAAAGTTCAGGCCACAAAATAGCTGCTGTAAGAAATTCTCTTTAAAGCTACAGCTAGAAAATGACCTGTAAACCGTACCTAAAACACAATAGCTTCAGACGTACAATAAGCTGGTGAGAAGAAAAGAACAACCGTAGACATTATGGGTAAGTACGCACAAGGTGGGAAAATGACCAACTTAGCGGTAATCAGCAAGTAACAGACTGACACAGACAGAAAGGGACGGAGGAGATATATTTAAAGAGAACAAGCTGAATCAAGTAATGTAATTTAAAAGAGATAAAAGTCTTCTGGTAGCACTGTCCTTTAAGAGGACACATGCCTTCGTTCAAGTGTCAACCCCAATCCTGGAGAGGTCACCCCACTCAGGCTGTAGTCTAATATACTCTCAAATTGTCTCAGTAGATTCCCACACAGATACACTGGGCTGGCAGAATTGTCTTTCATGCTGCGGTATTACTCCCTAATACGATTACCTGGCAATGAGTCAGCTCAATGAGGTATACAAGCTGTAGAAAGCCAGACAGAAAGGCTCGATAGGCTCGATAGAACTTAAAGGGATTTTCCAGGAATAAAGGGTTTATTTATTTTAAATATAAATGTGCTACTTTAGGATCCGCTCATATTTGAGTTGTGGTTTCCATCAGGCTGGGGCTCCACGGCGCCCAACGTTTACAGTTTCCAGATGATGCAGTTGCCACCACTACGAAACGCAGGTCACCAGTAGTCATGCAGATCTGGCTTTCCTGTGGCTCGCATGTCATAGCAACTTACAAGTCACCACCCAACCACTATCATTTCATGATGTCATGTAGCACCTGAAAACTGTGATCTTTGGTAGCGCGATGTGGGTCCTGGCTAAAGTTGTTGCAAAGCCCAAGTCTTATAAAAGGAAAGTACAATGCAGTGTTCCCACTGGACCACAAAGACTTCTGATAGGGTCTATCTGGATCCCCAAATTGTTGGTCATTTTGACAAAAAATACTATCCTTTGCTCCTAAATTAGAGATAAGTCTCACAGAAAAAGAAACAACCTTAACGACTCCAGGTCGGATTACCAATGTGACGCGCCCCCTGGGCCTCTGTTGTGTAGCGTTGCGCACGCGGGGACTACCCGGAGCCGGATCTGATAGGGTAGTAGTCCTCGTGGCGACGATCCGGTCCGTGCCCAGGGTGTCAAACCAAGTGGCAGAATTTAGTAGAAGATGTTATAGTGTTCAACTACGCCACCCGTTGAATGCGGTTATGAAGCCGCCGCTGCAGGGCAGACCGCTGAGGCCGGTGGTACAGTTGTGCAGCGTGGATAGTATAACCCACAACGGGAGGGGTATGGCCTCAGGGCAGCGGACGTGGATGATGGGGATAGCAGAATTGCACGCAGGCACCAGGAACCACTCAGAGACGGTGCGGTGTAGTTCAGGGTCTTTACTGGTGGCAAAGGTAGACCCTCCCGGGAGTACTGGCTAGCGATCGGGGCCTGGTCAGTCCGTGAGCAGATAGGATCTCCCCCGGCCAGGCGGAGTTGTAGGCCTCCCCAACTTATTGTACTCTCCCTGGCTACCTTGCTAGAAGCGGGTAAAAGTAGCCCACGTCCCTGAGTGTACCGTGTGGTGCTCACCCGTATGGCCGGTGACTCGGGGCCTTCTGGTAGCCTCCGCTCCACAACGGCGGTGCTGGTCCCTTGCGTGTGACCGTGCCTTCGGGTTTCTTGGCCAGAGGACCTGAAATCCCCTGCCGGTCGGTTTCTGCTGCTGGGTATGGATCAGTCCCCACTGCCTCGGACTCCGTGTCCGGTGAGATCTCTTCAGTCAGGACGAGCTCTATAGCTTCCAGTCTCTGACCCCTTTTATCACTGCTCCCACATAGCTCCTGATCTTGCTCTCCCTGTATCTGCTCCACTCCAGACCAGACTGTGTCTCTGTCTGGGACTCCTCTTCTTCTCTCCTAACCCCGCCTCAGCCCCAGTTTATATAGGGGAAGTTCTTCCCCTCCCAGGACTGGGCAGGAAGTGTTGCATGCTTAGGGTTCCTGACCAGGAGACCTCCCACCTGCTCTCAGACGTAATATTGCTATTACTGTGGTAACCAGACCCCTGGGGTGCCACATTCCCCCCTAGTAAAATTTAGTACTCCGGGACTAAACATATTTTTGAAAACATAACAGGGTATAAACAGGAACAATACAATAAGGGAAAACACGTTAGGGCGGTCACAGCGTGTCCGCAACCGGGTGCAGTTTTTGAAGCAATAAGGGTGTCCATTTCACCAAAGAACAGGGAGCCGTAACCAGGTGGGGGTCTGTCCTACCCCGAGTCTTTAGCAGTCTTAGTCCATTCCTGGGTTACGCTCCAAACATATATACAAAGAATTCCGGTTAATCCACAAAAGACACCTATAAAATAACTGGAAAAACATAATTATTTACAAGCAACAGTAAACAGGTAAATACCAATAAAACAGTCTGAACACTTTAGATCCTCCAACGTACTGGCAACTGGCCTCTAGTGGCCCTAGTAGACCTACGGAGCTTACTGACCGGTCCTAAGCTACAGGGTGTAGGAGCTGTCAAAGGTAAGCTGGGCAGCTGTCTACGGGTTCTTTGGCTCACTAGGGGCACGGCAGGCTCACTATAAGCAGAGGGTCGATTCTCCTGGTCTGCTTGTGTGGGGTCTTCTGCCTCCTGGACCGGCTGCTCTTCCAGCTCTACCTGTTTTTCCGTAGGCACTTGGGATGCTGGCTGGAGGAAGGTGAGGACGGGTACCACAACAGCGCCATTTACTTGTGTCCAAGACCGAGGGAAGTCTCCGAGTACAGTACTGACCATTTCTTCCCTTTCCTCTGCGGGTCGAGGGTTTTCTTGATCTTCTTCAGGGTTTCGTAGCTGCTCGGGACACTTCTTCAGGTGATCTCGGGAGACAATGGCTGTGGTTTCTCCTCCATCCTTACTGATTGTGCAGATTTTTGGGTTTTCATGGCTTGATGGCAGTACGGTGTATGGGTCCTTCTCCCACTGGTCGTCCAACTTGTGGAGCCGTCTCTTCCTTTTCAAGACCTGCTCTCCAGGTACCAGGGGAACAGCGGGAGCATACTGGTTGTAAGTCTTCTCCTGTCTTTCTCTTGCTTGACAGAGACTTCGCTCAACGCTCTCCTGTACTTTCCGGTACTGCTGCTGCCTCTCTGTGTCCCAGTCTGCTTCTGGTGAAGTGTCCTCGGGTGTCAGGACTCCCATATCCAGATCAACAGGCAGCTTACCAGGTCTTGCTCTCATTAGGTAAGCCGGGGTACAGTTGGTAGAACCTACAGGGATGTGGTTGTATAGGTCCACCAGATCAGGCAGTTTCTCAGGCCACAGACTGCGTTCTTCCAGGGGCAACGTTTTCAGAAGGTCTATCACCACCTGGTTCATCTTCTCGCAGAGTCCATTGGTTTGCGGATGATAGGGTGTTGTTCTTATCTTCCGGCAGCCATACAGAGTGCAGAACTCCTGGAAGACTTCCGCTTCAAAGGCAGGTCCCTGGTCCGTCAGCACCTGCTCTGGGTATCCGTGTGGACGGCAGAAGTGCTGCTGAAAGGCTCTAGCTGCTGTTTGAGCCGTTAAGTCCTTGACGGGGACTACAACCAAGAACCGGGAGTAGTGATCCACGATGGTTAACGCATAGACGTAGCCACTTCTGCTGGGGGTCACTTTTACATGATCCAAGGCTACCAGTTCCAACGGCTGCCTGGTGACGATGGACTGCAGGGGAGTCTTCTGACTGGCACGGTCCTTCCTTCTTAGGTTGCATGGGCCACAGTCTCTGCACCACCTCTCGATGGTTCCTCTCATGCCTACCCAGTGGAACCGCCCGCGCAGCAGGAACTCCAGCTTCTTCCATCCGAAGTGCCCAGCTCCGTCGTGGTATGCCTCCAGTACCATAGCCGCGTCTCTTCTTGGCACCACTACTTGCCAGATCAGTTCATGCGTCCGGGAGTTAACCATTCTACGGCACAACTTCCCCTTGTAAAGGAACAGTCGACTCTTCTCAGCCCACAGTTGCTTGGTTTCCTCCGGAGCGTCTGGGTCAAGGCGAGCATCTGGCTGAGTCAGCATCTCCTTCACCAGTCGGACGGCGGGGTCACTGTCTTGCGTTTCCGCCCAGTTGTAATGAGGTAAGGGGTTGAACGTAGCGGATTGCTTACCCCTTACACGGTGGGAATACTGGGTAGTCCCATGACGGTGGAACGTGGGGAGTTCAACTTCTTCCAGTTCCTCTGGATCTTCCCCTACGTCCGGTAGGTTTGGCATTCTGGACAAGGCATCCGCGTTGGTATTGGAGCGTCCTGCCCGGTATTTGATCGTGAATTCATAGTTGGACAGACGGGCCATCCATCTCTGCTCCAGGGCACCGAGTCTTGCAGAGTTCAGGTGTGTCACCGGGTTGTTATCCGTGTACACGGTGAACCGGGAAGAGGCGAGGTAGTGCTTAAAGCGTTCGGTGACTGCCCACACCACTGCCAGGAACTCTAGCTTGAATGAGCTGTAATTCTCAGGGTTTCTTTCGGTGGGTCGCAGTTTTTGGCTGGCGTAAGCAATTACCCGTTCTCTCCCCTGCTGGATCTGGGACAGTACGGCTCCTAGCCCAATGTTACTTGCGTCGGTGTAGAGGATAAAGGGCTGGCTGTAATCAGGGTATGCCAGGATTTCATCCCCCGTGAGGGCCATCTTCAGCTGGCGGAAGGACTCTTCTTCCAGCTTCTCCCATCTGAAGGGCGGCTTCTGGTTCTTGGCCTTTTTGGACTGGCCTATCAGGAGGTCCTGCATAGGAGCTGCCTTTTTGGTGAAACCGGGAATGAATCTTCGGTAGTAGCCTACCAACCCGAGGAACTGCCGTACTTCCCTTACGCTAGAGGGTCTTGGCCATTCCTTAATCGCGGTGATCTTATCAGGGTCGGGAGCCACTCCGTCAGCACTCACCACGTGTCCCAGGTACTGCACTTTTGGTTTTAGCAGGTGACACTTCGACGGTTTCACCTTCAGACCGTAGTTTGCCAGGGCTTCAAACACTTCCGCCAGGTGTTTCAGGTGGTCCTCGTAGGTTTTGGAATAAACTATAACATCGTCCAGGTACAGCAGGACCGTCTCAAAGTTCCGGTGTCCCAGACAGCATTCCATCAATCGTTGGAAGGTTCCTGGTGCATTGCAGAGTCCGAACGGCATGCAGGTAAACTCGCTAAGTCCCATCGGGGTGGTGAATGTGGTCTTCTCCCGGTCCGCCTCTGCTACAGGAACCTGCCAGTACCCGCTAGTGAGATCCAAAGTGGAGAAGAAGTTAGCAGATTTTAAAGCAGCCAAAGACTCCTCTATCCTTGGTAAGGGGTACGCATCTTTGTGTGTGATACGGTTGATTTTCCGGTAGTCTACACACATTCTCATGGTGTTGTCTTTTTTTTTAACCAAGACTAGTGGAGCTGCCCAGGGACTACAGCTATCCCTGATTACCCCAGCCTCCTTCATGTCTCTAAGCATCCCCTTGGCGTGTTGGTAGTGTGCAGGGGGTACGGGTCGGTATCTCTCCTTTATGGGAGGATGGTCTCCCGTGGGGATGTGGTGTTCTACCCCCTTTACTCGCCCGAAGTCTAACGGGTGTTTACTAAACACTCTCTCGTACTCTTGAACCACCCGATAGACTCCCTGTTTCTGGTGTGAGGGAGTGGAGTCAGTACCCAAATGTAGTTGCTGACACCAGTCCTCCATTTGTTGCTTAGAGCCGTTACCTTCCTCTGGTTGAGATGGAGGCAAGGGTTCCACGGCCTGTACATAATTCTGGTTTATGGTGAACAATTTGGCTAGCGTGGCATACCGGGGCAGGTGTACTTCTCTCTCCCCGATATTTATGATGCGAACGGGCACCCTCCCATGGCGTACATCGACCGCCCCCCGTGCTGTCAAAATGGTGGGCCTACTGTCTGAGTAGACTGGTTCCACCATTGCCTGGTAATCTCTACCTCTCAGACCAATAGCTGCCCGGCACCAAATCATCATTTCACTTTTCGGGGGCATGGCAATAGGGAAAGGGTCACACATTCTCACGCTACCAATCTCACCACCGGAGAGTTCCACCTGTTGCCGTCGCATCAGTGCCCGGATCTCTTTTTGGAGCACTCGCTGCTGGCCAGAACTGGCGTTCTTGGCAACCTGCTGTAAAATGAGAATCACCTCTGCAAGACAATTTTCAATCACATTAGTTCCTAGAGTTATCTTTGGGTGACTCTCACGCTTGTCAATGTCCACAATGATCAGTCCCTGTGCTGCCAGTTCGACTTTACCGATTTTAATGGTCATCTCTTTAAATCCGATCTGTGGCATGGGCTGACCATTGCTGGCGATGATACTCAAGTCGTCGTCAGGGTAGCGGGTTATATCCGAGTCATTCCAGTACTGCTTGAAGAGCACGTACGGGATGGTGGTGACCTGTGACCCGGTGTCCAGTAGGGCACTCATAGGAATGCCATCCAGTACCACAGGCAAGACTGGACGTCCTTCCACGTATTTGTCACGCCAGTTCGATGGGCCTGGTGATCTTATTCCTAGGGGTTGGCCCTCTACCCCAGGTTGTGCCAGTTTAAAGGACAGTACCTTGCCATATGTCCGGGTTGATTGCAGCGGCGGCAGATGGGTTGTCCGTCCTCGTTGTATCGGTCGCTGGGATTTCCTCTGGCCGGTGGGGTCCTCCTTGGTCGGCGCCACGGGATGTCCTCCGGTCCGGATGCCAGCTGGATCTTCCCTGGAGTAGAAACCTGTAAAGACTGCACAGTTCGGGTTAGCGCAGCAACGCTTTTAGTTAGCTCTTGGACCTGATGGTGCAGGTCTGTAGCCGGGTCATTGTTTAAAGCCTGCGCATCAGCTCCCACAGGCCCTGCCGACAAGGGCGCCGTCTCCTGGTGGTAAGTGGTAGTAGGGCGTCTGTGGGTCACAGCGCCACCTGGTGCCGGTTCTCGGAGCACCCGGATGGCTCTGTCCTTGAACTGTGCAAAGTCCAGATGAGGGTCCTGTAAGGCCATTGCCCGCAACTGGGTTCGGTGGGCATTGCAATGTAGACCCTCTATAAATTGTTCAGTCAACAGCTTGTCTTCGTTTCCCACGCCGTCAGGGTCGGCCTGCTTAATGGCTCTCAGGGCCTCTTGTAGGTTTAGTGCATAGTCCCTTATATTCTCATGTGCTCGCTGCTTGCACCCGTAGAATCTAAGCTTGATCTCGGCTGAGGTACGGGTATCAAAGGTGTCCTTCAGCCGGGCTAGTATCTCTGCGACAGTCCTCCTCCTCCCGAGTGGCCAGGACTTTACCTCCCTTTGGGCTGCCCCTATTAATTGAGCCACCAGGGTGCTCACTTTTTGCTCCTCTGTGAGGGGGTACACCTGGAAGAGGCTATCCAGCCTTTCTCTGAAGTCATTTAGGGTATGTGACTCCCCTGAGTACTGGGGTAGCCAGGCTGCCCCCGGGATATAGGGCATAGTGAAAGGCATGACCGCAGCAGCGGTGGCGCTGGCGGTGGCTGTGGCAGTGAAGCTCTCCTCTGTATCCGACATCCTCCTCCCCCCTAGTGGACCGTGGCCTACCTTGCGATGATCCTCTTCCGTAGGCCGCGGCTCCGCAGTGGATCGTCAGGGTTGAGGACCTTCCGTCGCGCTCCTGTGACGTCGGCGTCTGCTGGGCTCCTTCCAGGACCTTACGCAACGTCCGGACGTGAGGCGGAGCTTCAGTTCTCGCGCGCTTTCGGAGTCCACGCCCCTCTTCTTCCCGCGCGGCGTCCTCAAGATGGCGTCCAATGGCGGGAAAACTCCACGGATGGCGGGAAGAAGGCAGAAGATGGCGTCGGATGGCGGGAAAACTCCACGGATGGCGGGAATCCTCACCACAGGTAAGTTTAACAGTCTCTTTTTTTTTTTTCAGGCACGCAGTACCCGGTGGTTGCGGGCACGGAATCCTGCCGACTACGCCAAAGTTGACGCGCCCCCTGGGCCTCTGTTGTGTAGCGTTGCGCACGCGGGGACTACCCGGAGCCGGATCTGATAGGGGTAGTAGTCCTCGTGGCGACGATCCGGTCCGTGCCCAGGGTGTCAAACCAAGTGGCAGAATTTAGTAGAAGATGTTATAGTGTTCAACTACGCCACCCGTTGAATGCGGTTATGAAGCCGCCGCTGCAGGGCAGACCACTGAGGCCGGTGGTACAGTTGTGCAGCGTGGATAGTATAACCCACAACGGGAGGGGTATGGCCTCAGGGCAGCGGACGTGGATGATGGGGATAGCAGAATTGCACGCAGGCACCAGGAACCACTCAGAGACGGTGCGGTGTAGTTCAGGGTCTTTACTGGTGGCAAAGGTAGACCCTCCTGGGAGTACTGGCTAGCGATCGGGGCCTGGTCAGTCCGTGAGCAGATAGGATCTCCCCCGGCCAGGCGGAGTTGTAGGCCTCCCCAACTTATTATACTCTCCCTGGCTACCTTGCTAGAAGCGGGTTAAAGTAGCCCACTTCCCTGAGTGTACCGTGTGGTGCTCACCCGTATGGCCGGTGACTCGGGGCCTTCTGGTAGCCTCCGCTCCACAACGGCGGTGCTGGTCCCTTGCGTGTGACCGTGCCTTCGGGTTTCTTGGCCAGAGGACCTGAAATCCCCTGCCGGTCGGTTTCTGCTGCTGGGTATGGATCAGTCCCCACTGCCTCGGACTCCGTGTCCGGTGAGATCTCTTCAGTCAGGACGAGCTCTATAGCTTCCAGTCTCTGACCCCTTTTATCACTGCTCCCACATAGCTCCTGATCTTGCTCTCCCTGTATCTGCTCCACTCCAGACCAGACTGTGTCTCTGTCTGGGACTCCTCTTCTTCTCTCCTAACCCCGCCTCAGCCCCAGTTTATATAGGGGAAGTTCTTCCCCTCCCAGGACTGGGCAGGAAGTGTTGCATGCTTAGGGTTCCTGACCAGGAGACCTCCCACCTGCTCTCAGACGTAATATTGCTATTACTGTGGTAACCAGACCCCTGGGGTGCCACAAATGCACTAGCAGGATGCAGTAGACCCACATGATAAAGGCGGGGGCAGCACAGCTGCAAAATACTGATGAAACAACCACTCATAAACCTACCAATTCATGGAGGGGGCGGTTGCCTAGTATTAAAAATGCACACACAGTCACACAGATACGCGTGATGCAGTTTCTGGCTTACAGCCTATTGAGGATGCCTCTACTATTACTGTAGATCAGACGGGCTGCCCAGCATCATAAATGCACGCCCACAAGACAGACACCCCAATTCACCCAACCAACACTAAAGGGCCTGGCTGCATCTTGCATAAAAATGGAAAAATGTGCAATAAAAAGATAAAAGTTATGTACAAAATATGAACAAAGCCTAACCAATGATTTGTCTGTACAACCCATTACTACATGGTTTACATGTGTGGTCTAAAGTGTATGTTTATTTTAACAGGGAGAGGGGAATAAGCGAGGTCCGACACTCTAGGTGGTGATTTATCTCTCTGTCCCCATCACGTCTGATGAGTGTACCCGTAATGCACCACAAAGCAAATATAAGTGGTGCATATGACCAAGAACATTCTAAGCAGGGAGACATGATGCTTAGAGGGTAGGTCCGCCTTATCGGTCCTGAGATATTTCTTGGATATTAGCCTTCTGACCCTGTAGCGAATCAAACGTCGTCACAGTCATGTCACAGATGAACAGCGACATCATATCGTCAAGTGGCAGTGCAGATCACCAGAGTGGTCTTTGCTGGATCCACAGAAGGCAGACAGCAGGTGAGTCCTATTTTGTTATTTTTACCACATCCACAGTGCCTGTTGTGCTACGTAATATTAGAATTTAATATTCCCGTCAACCCTACAGACACAATCTGATCCAGAAGTGGAAGAGCACTGGGGGCTGAGTTGCTTTGTGCCAACATAAATTACGTGTGAAGGGGATGAAGTGGTAAGGATTATTCCTCAGAGTTGTCGTGATGGCGGCCATATGGGTTGTCAACCAGCTGCAGAATAAAATATTGAAAGCCTTCACACAAGAGGACAATGTGGGCATAAATGGGTGATATATATGATATGCAGTCTATTTTTTATACCTTAGAGGGAGACTGTAATGTATATTGACAGATAAGACCCAACGTGTGAGACAGACTGAGAAGTTTGGTTATGGAGCCCTCTAAATGGAGACAGGTGGGATGCATGTTACTATAGTACCGGTTATTGAAGATGACAGAACGAGCAAGGAATCTAACCGTCTTGTATTCAGGATGGAAAAAGTGTTGTTACAATTGACTAAACGCTGCCTTTGATGTGGGTATTTGGAGGTACAATAATTATGCAATAATTATGTACAATTAACTTCAGTTTCAGATCTACCTAGCGAAACCCTGAGCAATTGTATATGTGTTTCATTTAATTGGCTGCTGGAACTTAATTTGCAAGTGAGAATGATGTCATAGACAGTAAGAGGTATCAGTCCTTTGTAAATTACTACAGAAAAAAAAAAAATATATATATACAGTATATATATACATATATACACATTATATATATACATATACTGTATATAAATATATATATATGTATATAATATATATATATATATATATATATACACACATATACAGTACAGACCAAAAGTTTGGACACACCTTCTCATTTAAAGATTTTTCTGCATTTTCATGACTATGAAAATTGTACATTCACACTGAAGGCATCAAAACTATGAATTAACACATGTGGAATTATATACTTAACAAAAAAGTGTGAAACAACTGAAAATATGTCTTATATTCTAGGTTCTTCAAAGTAGCCACCTTTTGCTTTGATGACTGCTTTGCACATTTCATAGTATTGATGCCTTCAGTGTGAATGTACAATTTTTATAGTCATGAAAATACAGAAAAATCTTTAAATGAGAAGGTGTGTCCAAACTTTTGGTCTGTACTGTATATATATTTATATACAGTATATATAATATATATTGTGGTAAGACGACTCACTCGGCTGCTTTCAGAAGTAGACTCAGGAAAACTGTTTCCTCTGCAGGTTTATTGTAACGGCATAAAGCACTGCAGGTTCAGCAAAATAAACACAGCCTTTCTGGCATAACAGCAAAACAAAAGATAACCGATAGCACAGTCCATATGTGTGTGAGATTCGCCCGCACAAGTTATAGCACACGTTTCAGCTCCTCCTGAGCTGCCGCTTTCCAGTCTGGAGTCTTGCCTCTCCAGACACAAAACCACAGAAAAAAAAACGAGTAACTGAGCATTTAACCTTGCTCTGCCACACCCTGAGGTGGAGGTAGGGTGAATGACTTCCCTCCCATCTCTATGTCATTCACACAAAACCTCTACCTTTAGGTGATTTAACCCCCCAACATATAACATGATGGAGGAAAGTTGTAGGTTCAGTTCGCCAAGGCTAGCAGCCGTGGCAAAACATACCTCCCCTCACATATAACACCAGTGACTCTGTCACATACTCCCCACCTCTGCCCAAACCCGGGGGTTTGGGCACCTTCAGACATCAGACAGGGAATTCCAGAGAGGGAATCAGCGTTTCCTTGTAACTTCCCGGGCCTATGCTCCATGTGAAAACTAAAGTCCTGGAGACCCAAGAAACGCCTAGTTATCCGGGCATTCTTACCCTTTTTTTCCCTCAACCATCTCAAAGGGGCAGGTATGACACCAGTTTAAACTTCCGGCCAAGTAGGTAATATCTCAGTGTATCTACGGCCCATTTTATGGCTAAGCACTCTTTTTCTACTATAGCGTAGTTCTTCTCACAGGAAGAGAGCTTCTTGCTCAGATAGAGAATGGGGTGTTCCTCCCCATTTATCTCTTGAAAGAGCATGGCTCCTAGGCCAACTTCTGAAGCGTGTGTCTGGACAAAAAATTTCTTCTCAAAGTCTGGTGCGACCAGGACCGGCAGCATGCACAGTGCCAGCTTCAGCTGTTGGAACGTCGTCTTTGATTCATCTGTCCAGTTGACTATCGTTGATCTGATGCCTTTGAGGAGATCCATAACTGGCGTGGCCATCATGGCAAAGTTTGGAATAAACTGCCGGTAATACCCCACAATTCCCAGAAATGCTCTCACTTGCTTCTTGGAGAGTGGTTGCTGCCAGTTCTGGATTGCTTCGACTTTACTGACTTGTGGCCTAATTTCACCTCTCCCGACGACATAGCCCAAGTACTTGGCCTCCTCCTTTCCAACAGCACATTTTTTCGGATTTATAGTAAACCCCACCTTCCTCAGAGCATCCAGTATCGCCTGTACCTTTGGCAGATGACTAGCCCAGTCTGGGCTAAAGACCACAATGTCGTCAAGGTAGGCTGCGGCATACTTCTTATGTGGGGCTAGGATCCGATCCATGGCCCTCTGGAAGGTGGCCGAGGCCCCTGCAGTCCAAAAGGCATTCGGGTGTATTGCAAACACCCATCAGGTGTTGAGAACGCCGTCTTCTCCTTGGCCCTCTGGGCCATGGAGATCTGCCAGTAGCCCTTCGTCAAGTCGAATGTGGTAATATACCTCGCAGGTCCAAGCCTCTCTATGAGCTCATCGACGTGGGGCATCAGGTATGCATCACACTTGGATACCTCATTCAGCCGGCGGTAGTCATTGCAAAACCTCCACTCCCCATTGGGTTTTGGCACAAGAACAATAGGACTCAATCACCCACTCTTTGACTCCTCTATCACGCCGAGGTCTAACATCCTTTTCACTTCGGACGAGATCACCTCCCGGCGTGCTTCAGGAATCCTATAGGGCTTTAGGTTCACTTTGACATGCGGCTCTGTTAACATGTCATGCTCTGCCACCTGCATATGCCCCGGCAACTCTGAGAAGAGGTCCCGATTCCTCTGGAGCAGTTCTCCACACTGTTGCTTCTGGGCCGGCGATAGAGTCTCCGCTATAGTGACAACTTCCACCTTACTTTCGGGAGCGGCTCCCAGGCAAGGAGCTCTCCTGGGTTCCCGATCTCGCCACAGCTTGAGCAGGTTTACATGGTACACTTGGTGAGGCTTTCTTTGGCCAGGCTGTTTGACTTTGTAGTTCACTTCACTGAGTTTCTCCACCACCTCATATGGGC
Organism: Phyllobates terribilis; assembly: GCF_046119375.1. Classification (NCBI taxonomy): domain Eukaryota; kingdom Metazoa; phylum Chordata; class Amphibia; order Anura; family Dendrobatidae; genus Phyllobates; species Phyllobates terribilis. Next base: position 213,304,414 of record NW_027362773.1, on the reverse strand, counting down.
CTTGCCACTTGGCCAAGAAAATGATTTCGATGGTGGGAATAAAACCCAGAACGCGATCCCCTGGCTGGAATTGTCTCGTCCTCGCCGACCGGTTATACACCCTCGCCTGGGCTTCCTGCGCCTGGAGGAGATGTTCTTTCACGATGGACATCACTTTCACCATTCTCTCCTGCAACGGGCGACATGTTCGATGATGCTCCAGTCGGGTGTGACATAGGCCTCCCAGGTTTCCTTGGCGATGTCTAGGAGACCTCTTGCATGCCGACCATACAGGAGCTCGAACGGAGAGAAGCCAGTGGAGGCTTGAGGAACTTCTTTGATGGAGAAGAGTAGAAATGGAAGAAGGTAGTCCCAGTCTCGGCCATCCTTTTCAACGACCTTCCTGAGCATCGTCTTTAAGGTCTTGTTAAAGCGTTCCACTAGGCCGTCCATCTGTGGATGGTAAACGGAGGTCCATATCTTGGCAATCTGAAGGACTTTACATAGCTCCTTCATCACTTTGCTCATGAACGGGGTTCCCTGGTCTGTCAAAATCTCTTTTGGCAGACCTGTCCGAGCAAAAATGTGGACTAGCTCCCGGGCTATACTCTTACTTGGCGAGTTCCTTAGGGGTACCGCTTCGGAGTACCGGGTCGCATAGTCCATGACCACCAGGATGTGTTGGAGGCCCCGGGCCGATTTAACTAAGTGACCCACGAGGTCCATGGCAATCCTCTCAAAGGGAACCTCTATCACAGGTAGTGGAACTAAGGGACTAAGGAAGTGGGAGGAAGGCACGGTTATCTGGCAGGTGGGGCAGGAACTACAATAGTTTAGGATCTCCGGGTAACATCTTGGCCAATAGAACCTACTCATTATTTTGTCCTGGGTTTTCTCAACCCCCAGGTGTCCCCCCAGAACATGTGAATGGGCCATATCTAATACCCTCCGATGGTATGGCCCTGGAACTAATAGCTGTTCCACTATCTCTTCATCTCTTAGTTTGGTCACTCAGTACGATAACTCCCCTTGAACTGCAAAGTGTGGGTATCTGGTGTCTGCCCCCGCCTCTTGAGCAACCCCATTACAAACAGTAACATTGTCCCACGCCCCCTTCAAGGTCAAGTCTCGAACTTGAGGAAACCCAAAGTTCTCCCCGGGTGTCAGGGGTGTGTCAGAAGTGACAGACAGTCACCCTGCAGTTGGTTGTGGGAGATCTGTTAGAACCCTCCTGTTTGTTTTTACTATCTTGTGGTTTGCAGTCATGTGACCATCTGCCTTTATATTCCTGCTCCGCCCTTCTAGCTGTGCTGGACTTCAGTGTTTGACTGTCTCTCTAGCCAGGTGCTTCTGTGCCTTTCTCTGTCAAGTTCGCTTGGTCCTCTGGGACCTCTAGTACTTTTTGTCAGTTTGTCTTTTATGTTCTGCAACAACTTCTGTTTAGGAGGTGTCCCATTTTTGTCCCATTCCTTAGTCCTTTTAGGGACCCCTCCCTTAATTCTATAGGTCTTCGTTCAGACTAGCTGAGGACTAAGGCGGGTCTATTCACTAGGAACAGGCAGCCCGCAACATAGTAGGGATTCAGCTTAGTCTTACTGTAGGGACAGCTTTCCCCTATCTTTCCTTAGTACATGTTGCAGATCATAACAGTAAGTCCAGCCCAAAAAACTAAAAGGAAAGAAATTCGGGGATCAGTATGGTTTCCGTCCAGGATTTGGCGCAACGATTGCAGGGATTGTCTCTGGAGGTGGCCGAGCTCCAGCAACACGTCAGTAGCTGTTCTGGAGCGCATTTTGTTGAACCCAAGGTAGGACTGCCTGATGTTTTTTATGGTAAACAGCAAGATTTTTTTTCTTTTAAAAATGCTTGTTTGTTATATTTTCGTTTGAGACCAAGATCCTCTGGGAATGAATCACAGCGCATTGGTTTTATTATGTCACTTTTGCGCAAAGAACCACAGGGGTGGGCCTTTTCTCTCCAACCTAATGATCCGTGTTTAAGGTCTGTTGAAGAATTTTTTTCTGCTATGGGGCTATTATATGACGATCCTGATCGAATCTCATCTGCTGAATCAGAACTTAGACGTTTGAATCAGGGGTCAGATGATGTTGAAAATTATTGCACACACTTCAGGAGATGGGCCTCAGAAGTTAAGTGGAATGATCCGGCGCTGAGATGTTTATTTTTTGCTGGTCTGAGTGAAAGGGTTAAGGATTTGCTAATTGCATTCCCTGCACCTGAGACTCTGCAGGATGCTATGCAGTTAGCTGTTCGTGTGGACAGGAGACTGAGGTCCAGGGTGAATGATGTAAAAACTCCTGTAACGTCAGGTCCTAGTTCCCAGAAAATCTGCTCTGACAGCGGAGAACCAATTGAGGTTGGGGCGATGTCACTGCACTCTGAGGAAAGAGACCGGAGATTCGCCGAGGGTTTGTGTCTTGATTGTGGTAAAGCTGACCATTTGATTAAGTATTGTGAGCGTCGTTTAAGTAAAGAAAAAAAAAGGTCAGTTACGCCCGTATAGCTTGTTTACGCTCTGCAGGAGTGTTTCTTTCTGGGAGTACTACTCTGCAGGGAGATTTGATTGAATTTCAGGTATTTGTGGATTGTGGTTCAACACTTAATGTGATTGATAAAGGGTTTTTGGAAAACCTTAAATTGAAATCCAAATCTTTGTCATCACCTATTTCTGTGGTTGCAATTGATAACACTCCTTTGAAATGTATTACTCACAAGACTGCTGCATTTCCCCTCACTATCAATGGAGGTCACCAAGAAATTTTGGACTTGGTTGTTTTGAATAATTTGCCCTTTCCAGTTGTTCTAGGATTGCCTTGGTTAAGACTGCACAATCCTTTATTGGACTGGTCTACTAATGTGATTAAGTCTTGGAGTCCGAAGTGCTATGATAAATGTTGTAATGGTCGCATTGCGGCTGTGGAAAAAGGGGAATTACTGGTACCTATTCAAGATTTTTGGAGGGTTTTTTCGGAGGAGGAGTCGCAAGCTTTACCTCCTCATAGGGATTATGATTGCGCCATTGAGTTTGTTCCGGGTGCTACTCTTCCCAAAAGTCGCTTGTTTAATCTGACTATCCCTGAAAGAAAGGCCTTGGAGGAGTACATACAGACTAGCCTGGCTGCTGGTCACATTAGACCTTCTAAGTCACCTGTGGCAGTTGGATTCTTCTTTGTTAAAAAAAAAGGACGGCGGTTTACGTCCATGTCTGGATTTTCGTGAAATTAATAAGATTACCGTACGCAATTCCTACCTATTGCCGTTAATTCCTGACTTGTTTAACCAGTTAGTGGGAGCCAAGTGGTTCTCCAAAATTGATCTCCGGGGAAAATACAATTTGTTACGTGTGAAGGAGGGTGATGAATGGAAAACTGCTTTTTACACTCCGGTAGGTCATTTTGAGAATCTGGTGATGCCTTTTGGTATTACCAATGCATCTGCATTTTTTCAGAACCTTATTAATGACATCCTGAGACCTTTGATTGGCAAGAATGTGGTTGTGTATTTGGATGACATTTTGATTTATTCACCAGATCTCGAGTCCCATTGGCAGAGTGTACGTGAAGTTTTGCAGTTATTGAGTGATAATTCACTCTTTGCTAAGCTGGAGAAATGTGAGTTCGCTTTGCAGAAAATTAGTTTTTTGGGCTACATTGTCTCCAGCGAGGGCTTTGAGATGGACCCTGTGAAGGTTCAGGCTGTGCAGGAATGACCTAGGCCTATTGGTTTGAAATCTATACAGAGATTTTTGGGCTTTGCCAATTATTACAGGAAATTCATTAAGAATTTTTCTGTAATTGTTAAACCTCTAACCGATCTCACCAGGAAAGGTGCGAATACTGCCCAGTGGACTACTGAGGCCATTGAAGCGTTTGAGTATCTCAAAGAGAGGTTCAGTTCTGCCCCTATCCTTATGCAGCCTGATGAGACCAAGCCTTTTTTGGTCGAGGTCGATGCTTCATCAGTGGGGGTCGGAGCAGTTTTGTCTCAGGAGAACAAGGGTGGAGTACATCCTTGAGCCTTCTTTTCGAAAAAATTTTCGGAAACCGGACTGAATTATGATGTTGGAAATCGGGAGTTGCTGGCTATTAAACTTGCGTTTGAACACTGGCGTCATTTTTTGGAAGGTGCTAGATTTCCTATTCAGGTTTTCACAAATCATAAGAATTTGATCTATCTGGATGCTGCCAAGCGCTTGAATGCCCGTCAAGCTAGGTGGGCACTTTTTTTTTCTCGGTTTCATTTTTCTGTTACCTATATCCCTGGTACTAAGAATGTTAAAGCCGATGCTTTATCTCGCAGCTTCTCTTCTACGGTCGGCGCCGAGGAGGAGGAGAGCATTTTACAGAAAGGAGTTGTGGTGGCGGCTTTGGACTCCGTTTTGGAGAATGGGATTCTGAATGCTCAAGATGATGCTCCATCTAACACTCCCCATGGGAGGTTGTTCGTGCCTAGAGCCTTTAGGAGAGATTTGTTTGTGGAGTGTCATGAGTCTCGGTTGGCTGGTCATCCAGGAATTTTGGAGACTAAGAGACTTATCAATCGCAGTTTTTGGTGGCCTGGATGGCAGAAGGAAGTCATCAAGTGGGTGCATCAGTGTACTGTGTGTGCTAGGTCAAAGGCTTCACATACTCCTGCTGCGGGGTTGCTTTTCCCTCTGGAGGTTCCTAGTGCGCCTTGGACGCATCTCACTATGGATTTTATTACAGATCTTCCTGTGTCCGAGGGTTTTACTGTCATCTGGGTGGTCGTGGACCGTTTTAGTAAGATGTGTCATTTGGCTCCATTCATTAAGTTGCCCTGCGTCAAGACACTCGCTAAGGCGTTTGTTAAGGAGAATGTCAAGCTCCATGGCGTTCCCACGGATATTGTTTCTGATAGAGGACCTCAGTTTGTGGCTCGCTTTTGGCGTGCTTTTTGTGACAGGTTGGGAGTCCATTTGTCATTTTCGTCTGGTTATCATCCGGAGTCGAATGGACAGACTGAAAGAAAGAACCAGGATGTTGAACAGTTTTTGCGTTGTTTTGTGGCGGACAATCAAGAGGTGTGGTTTGAGTTTCTGCCTCTCGCAGAAGTTGCTCTTAACAATCATACATCCTCCTCTGCTGGGTGTTCTCCTTTTTTATGTTGTACTGGGAGACATCCGTCTTTTGGTTCGTTCTCCAAATTGGGGTCGGCGGTGCCGGAGGAGGAGAATTTTTCCGGTGATTTGGAGAGAGTTTGGACTAATGTACGTTGTAACCTTCAAGAGGCTAACAAGAAGTCCAAGAAGTATTTTGACAGGAAACGTAAAGAGGTTTTGTTTACTGTGGGTGACATGGTTTGGTTGTACTCGAGGAACCTGCGGTTGAGGATTCCCTCTAAAAAACTGGGTCCTAAGTTTGTGGGTCCATTTAAAGTGCTTCAGGTTGTTAACCTGTCTGCTATTAGGTTGGATGCCCCTACTTCCTGGAGGATTAATCCTGTGTTTCATGTTTCCTTGTTGAAAAAGGCTGACGTATCTGATAGGGACGCCACTGTCACAGTTCCTCCTGTGGTGGAAGACGGCGAATATGAAATTTCTCGTATCTTGAATTCTAGATGGCATAGAGGGAAATTACAGTATCTTGTCTCCTGGAAGGCTTTCGGTCCCGAAGACAACTCCTGGGTAAGGACGGATGATGTCTCTGCTCCTAGGCTTGTTAAAGCTTTCCACAGGAGGTTTCCTGATAGGCCTGGGCCTGGAGGATCCGGAGGATCCTCATAGAAGAGGGGGTACTGTTAGAACCCTCCTGTTTGTTTTTTCTATCTTGTGGTTTGCGGTCATGTGACCATCTGCCTTTATATTCCAGCTCCGCCCTTCTGGCTGTGCTGGACTTCAGTGTTTGACTGTCTCTCTAGCCAGGTGCTTCTGTGCCTTTCTCTGTCAAGTTCGCTTGGTCCTCTGGGACCTCTAGTACTTTTTGTCAGTTTGTCTTTTGTGTTCTGCAACTGTGTCACCCTGGTCGGGATGCCACAAATATAATAAAGCTGTGTCTGAGAGCAAGGGGGAGGTCCTCTAGTCAAGGACCATTAGCATGCTGCACCTCCTGTCCCAGACCAGTAGGGGGAGCAGGCTGCCCCTATAAAAGCTGGAGCTGGGGGCAGGGTTAGGGAGAACTGGACAACCTGTCTCTGGATTGAGAGGTGTCCCAGAGGAGGGACAGACAGTTGTGTTGCAGCCTAAGAGGATGTGTGGTAGAAAGAGAGCCACGAGCCAGGGACAAAAGGCGAAGTGAGTCTGTCCTGGAAGATAAAGGAACTAATCTACCAGACTTTGGTGTCTGAGGCTGTGAGGATTCCACATCCTACAGCAGATAACCAGTCCGCAGAGGACTGTATGTTCCTTGGCCAAAGAAGCCCGGAGGCACCGCCACAGCAGAAGGGACCAGCAGAGCCATACCAGGCCGGGAGTAGCAAGGGACCCAAGTTGCAAGTCATACGGGCGAGAGGACACGGTGAGCTCAGGAATGTGGGCTGTTACATTACCAGAAGGGAAATAGCCAGAAGGAGCACAGAGAGCACGGTAGGCCGACACCCTCACCTTGACCAGGGCCAGCTTCCCACTTGCTCTCAGACATCCAGGCCCCCTCCTAGCCGGGCCTGTTTCTGGGTCGTTTTACCTGTTCTAATAAAGACCCTGAACTGTTTAAGAGGCCTCCGTTTCCTGGCTAATGCGGTTGGAATCATCCCCTCCATCATCCATCATACACTGCCCTGGGGCCCTACTCTTCCCGTGGGGAGTTGTACTATTCGGAGCTGCACATTTACATCTGCCCCAGAGGTCTGCACTGCAGCGGCGGTTAGCACTGACCGCAATCCACGGGTGGCGTAGTCGGACATTACTTAAAAACTTATAAAGGACTGCCACTGGTCTGACCACCCTGAGCCACGGACCGGGTTGCCACTACTACCCCCATCGTCTCCCTATTGCCCGGCTCCGAGTGCCCCACGGCCCAGGGGGCGAGTCAGCTTTGGCGTAGTCGGCAGGATAGTAACCAACCCGCCACAAACGGGTATTGCGTGCCTGAAAAAGACTGTACACATACCTGAAGAAGAGTTTTCCCGCCATCCGGAGCCGTTTCCCGCCATTTTCAGCCACCTCCCGCCATCTTCCGTCGGTTCCCGCCATCTTCAGCCTTTTTCCCGCCATCGGACGCCATCTTCAGGATGCCACGCGGGAAGAAGAGGGGCGTGGACGTCCAAACCGCGTGAGACCCGAAGCTCTGCCCCACGCACCGACGCTGCGCAAGGTCCTGGAAGGGAGAGAGAGCGACGCTGACGTCACCAGGACGCGACGCAAGGTCCTCGTCCGGAGCAGCACCAGCGGAGCCGCGGCCTACAGAAGAGGATCGTCGGAAGGTAGGCCACGCTTAACTAGGGGGGAGAAAGATGTCGGACACGGAGGCGCCCACTACCACCAGCACAGCTGCAGCAGCGGTGATGCCATTTTCCCTGCCCTACATCCCTGGAGCGGCCTAGCTGCCTAAGTATTCAGGGGAGCCCCATGCCCTAACTGACTTTAAGGAAAGGCTGTACAGTTTGTTCCAGGTTTACCAGCTGACAGAGGAACAGAGGATTAGCATACTGACAGGGCAGTTAACTGGCGCAGCCCAGCGGGAGGTAAAGTCATGGCCCACTGAGGAGAAAAGCACTGTAAAGGACATTCTAGCCCGGCTGCGGGGTACCTTTGATACCCGTACCTCCGCTGAAATTAAAATGCGGTTCTATGGATGTAAGCAGCGGGCACAGGACAGCATCCAAGACTATGCCCTAAATTTGCAGGAAGCCTTGAGAGCCATCAAACAAGCTGACCCTGGCAGCGTGCAGGATACGGATAAGCTACTAACAGAACAGTTCATAGAAGGTCTGCTGTCTAGCGCCCACAGGACCCAGCTGCGCCTCATGTTCTTTCAGAACCCTGATCTGACCTTTGCCCAATTCAAGGACAGGGCCATAAGGGTGCTCCGTGAACCAGCAACAAGTGGCGCTATAAACCCCCGGCGCCCTGCTCTCACCTACCATCAGGAGGCGGCGCCCTCCTCTATGGACTCTGTGGGGGCCGATGCACAGGCCCTGAACCAAGCCCCGTCGAAAGATCTGCACCACCAAGTCCAGGAGCTGACCAGGAGCGTCGCGTCGTTGACCACGACCGTCCAGGCGTTACAAGTGGACCCGTCAAGACACATCGAGTTGGCTTCAAGTCCGGAGGATGTTCCGTGGCGTCGACAGAGGAGGACCCCGTCGTTCCGAGGGAGGCCCACAGACCGCTACGCAGAGGATGGACAGCCCATTTGCCCTCGATGCAACCAGCCCGGACACATTTCCAGGTACTGTAATTTAAACGGGTCCAACCTGGGGCAGAGGGCCAACCCCAATGCATAAGATCACCAGGCCCTTACAATTGGCGCAATAAGTACGTTTGGGGGCGCCCGGTTTTACCCGTGGTGCTGGACGGTATCCCCATGAGCGCCTTGCTGGATACTGGGTCGCAAGTAACTACTATCCCTTATGTACTTTTTAAGCAGTATTGGACTGATGCTGATATAACACGGTATCCAGACAGTGACTTGAGCATCATCGCCAGTAATGGCTTGCCCGTGCCTCAGATGGGGTTCAAGGAGATGACCATTAAAATTGGTAAAGTTGAACTACCGGCACAGGGAGTGATTATTGTGGACATTGACCGTCGTGAAAGTCACCCTAAAATAACTGTGGGTACTAACGTGATTGAAAATTGTCTTTCAGAGGTAATTGTAATTCTACAACAGGTGGCGGTGAATGCTAGTTCCAGCCAACAGAGAGTCCTCAACAAGGAGATAAAAGCCCTGATGAGACGGCAGCAGGTAGAACTGTCTGGTGGTGAGATCGGTAGCGTAAGACTGAGTGACCTATTCCCCATTTCCATGCCTCCCAAAAGTGAAACGATGATCTGGTGTCGGACTGCAATCGGGTTGAGAGTTAGAGACTACCAAGCCATGGTAGAACCCGTGTACTCAGACAGCAGGCCCACCATTTTGACAGCCCGGGGGTGGTTGATGTCCGACATGGGAGGGTGCCCGTTCGCATTCTCAACATTGGGGAGAGAGAGGTACACTTACCCAGGTACGCTACACTTGCCAAACTGTTTGTTGTCGAACACAAAGCTATCAGAGCCGTGGAGCCTTTGCCTTCATCTCCACAGGCGGAGGGTAATGGCTCCCAGAAACAAAAGGAGGACTGGTGCCAGAAACTCCATGTGGGTGCTGACTCCACTCCCCTGCACCAAAAACAAGGAGTCTACCGGGTGGTACAGGAGTACGAGAGAGTCTTTAGTAAGCACCCGCTGGACTTCGGCAGAGTAAAAGGGATAGAACACCACATCCCCACAGGGAGCCACCCACCAATAAAAGAGAGACACAGGCCTGTACCCCCTGCACATTATCAGAACGCCAAGGGCATGCTAAGAGAAATGAAAGAGGCTGGGGTCATTAGAGATAGCTGTAGCCCCTGGGCAGCCCCCCTGGTTCTGGTAAAAAAGAAAGACGGCACCATGAGAATGTGCGTGGACTATAGACAAATCAACTGTATCATCCACAAAGATGCATATCCGCTGCCTAGAATAGAAGAGTCTTTAGCCGCACTAAAATCAGCTAACTTCTTTTCTACTTTGGACCTTACTAGCGGGTACTGGCAGGTTCCTGTGGCAGAGGCTGACAAGGAGAAGACCGCCTTCACCACCCCGATGGGACTGAGCGAGTTCAACTGTATGCCCTTCGGGCTCTGCAACGCACCAGGGACCTTCCAGAGGCTGATGGAATGCTGTCTAGGGCACCGAAACTTCGAGACGGTCCTCCTTTACCTGGACGACGTGATCGTCTATTCGAAGACCTACAAGGACCATCTAAAGCACCTGGCCGAGGTGTTCGAAGCCCTGGCAGGCTATGTCCTGAAGGTGAAACCATCAAAGTGTCACCTGTTGAAACCGAAGGTCCAGTACCTAGGGCACGTGGTAAGTGCGGAAGGAGTAGCCCCCGACCCTGACAAGGTCACGGCAATCAAGAGCTGGCCAAGCCCTTCGAACATCAAGGAAGTGAGGCAATTCCTCAGGTTGGTAGGCTACTACCGAAGGTTCATCCCCGGGTTCACTAAGATGGCAGCTCCTATGCAGGACCTCCTGATAGGACAGTCTAAGTCCAGAAGCCAAAAGCCACCCTTCAAGTGGGATAAACTGGAAGAGGAGTCCTTCTGCCAGTTGAAGATGGCCCTCACAGGGGATGAGATCCTGGCCTACCCTGATTATGGCCAGCCTCTTATTCTCCACACAGACGCCAGTAATGTGGGACTGGGAGCCGTACTGTCACAAAATCAACAGGGCAGAGAAAGAGTGATCGCGTACGCCAGCCGGAAGCTGAGGCCCACCGAGAGGAACCCGGAGAATTACAGCTCCTTCAAGCTAGAATTCTTGGCGGTGGTGTGGGCCGTAACGGAATGCTTCAAGCATTACCTGGCCTCCGCAAAGTTCACTGTGTACACGGACAACAACCCGTTAACACACCTAGACAGTGCAAGACTTGGAGCCCTGGAACAGCGGTGGATGGCCCGTCTCTCCAATTATGACTTCGTGATCAAGTACCGGGCAGGCAAAACCAATGCCAACGCTGACGCCCTATCGAGAATGTCTCACTTACCTGAATGTGACGAAGACCCAGAAGAGCTGGAGGAGGTAGAACTCCCAGCGTTTCACCGGTATGGGGCCGCTCAATACTCCCACCGCGTGAAGGAGGAAGATTTAACAATCGTTATGATCAATCCCCTACCTCACCACAGCTGGGCCGAGACCCAAGATAGTGACCCTGTAATCCGCCTGGTGAAAGATCTGCTGACCCAGGAAGACGCCCGCTAAGATACGGATGCTCCAGAGGAAGCCAAGCAGCTATGGAAAGAGAAGAGCAAGCTGTTCCTCTATGAAGGCAAGCTGTGCAGAAGACTTGTCAACCACCGGACATACGAGCTGACCTGGCAAGTCGTGGTCCCAAGGCGGGATGCAGCTATGGTCCTGGGGGCTTACCATGACAGAGCGGGGCACTTCGGTTGGAAGAAACTGGAGTTCCTGCTAAGAGGACGGTTCTTTTGGGTCGGCATGAGAGAGGCTGTAGAGAAGTGGTGCAGGGACTGTGGCCCTTGTAACTTAAGGAGAAAAGACCGCACCAGCCAGAAGACACCCTTGAAGCCCATCGTCACCCAGCAGCCTCTTGAGCTGGTAGCTCTGGACCACGTCAAATTGGCTCCAAGCCGGTCAGGATACATCTACGCCCTGACAATCGTGGACCACTATTCCCGTTTTCTAGTGGTGGTCCCGGTAAAAGACCTGACAGCCCAAACGGCGGCCAGAGCCTTCCAGCAATACTTCTGCCGTCCACACGGGTATCCGGAACAGGTCCTGACGGACCAGGGTCCAGCATTCGAAGCTGAAATCTTCCAAGAGTTCTGCAACCTCTATGGCTGTAAGAAGATTCGTACAACGCCTTACCACCCACAAACCAACGGGATGTGTGAGAAAATGAACAATATAGTCATTGATCTCCTGAAGACGTTGCTCCTGGAGGAATGCAGCCTGTGGCCAGAAAAACTGCCGGACCTAATAGACTTATACAACCATATCCCGGTGAATGGTACAAACTGCACCCCGGCTTACCTGATGCGGCCAGACCAGGTAAGCTGCCCATAGACCTGGAGATGGGAGTCCTAACACCTGAGGACACCTCCCCGGATGCGGACTGGGATACGGAAAGGAGACTGCAGTACAAGAAGGTACAGGAGAGTGTGGAGAAGAGCCTGGCCCAGGTGAGAGAAAGGCAAGAAAGACTCTTCAACCAACACGCCCCTGCTGGTCCCCTAGAACCTGGTGAGCAGGTCCTGAAGCGAAAGAGAAGGCTACATAAGTTGGACGACTAGTGGGAAAGGGAACCCTACACAGTACTGCAGTCTGATCACGACAACTCGAAGGTGTGCGTGATCACCAAGGATGGAGGAGAAACCACTAGTACCGTCTCCAGAGACCACCTAAAAAGGTGCCCCGAGCAACTCCGTAGTGCAGAAGAGGATCAAAGTGACCTTGAACCCGCAGAGGACAAGGAAGAAATGATCAGCACCGTTCTCGGAGAGTTCCCTCAGTCCAGGACTCGAATAAACGATGCCATAGTGGTACCCATCCTGCATTTCCTGCAACCGGCTCAGCAACAACCTACACCAGAGTCGGAAGGTGAAGAAGAGCAAGCAGTTCCAGAGGCAGAAGAGCCGGTACCAGCAGCCCAGGAGAATCAACCCTCTGCTGACAGTGAGCCTGCCATGCCTGCGATAAGCCAAAGGACCCGCAGACAGCTGCCTGCCCTGCCTGTAAGTCTAGCCAGTGACTGTACCCTAAATGGTAGTGAAGAAAACCAGGTCGGTCCACCACCAGACAGTGGGTTATGCAGGTCAACCAGGAGCACAAAGGGGCAGATACCCGCTCGCTGGAGAATATAGGTTGCACTAAAACTGTAAATAACCCTGTTGCCAAGTGTTGAAATGTTTGCAAAGTTACATGCATGATTAGTAATTGTGTATTTCAGTTTCTTACAGTTACCGTACGGACTCAAAGGTTATGGACTTTTAATAACCGAGACTTTGTATGGACTGCGTTCGGAGCCTAACCAAGGAATGAACTAAGACTGTAAAGGACTTGGGGCTAGGACAGACCCCCACCTGGTTAAGGCTCCCCGTTGTGTTGGTGATATGGACACCCGGTCACAGACCACACTGTGACCTTAAGAACTCAACCTGTGCGTCGTTTGTCTACTGATGTTTTATGGTCATGTGTAGCGCCCCGAGGGTTCGGCCGCTACAGGGGTATTGCACCTCAGTCCAGAGGTGTGATATTCCACTCCCGGGTAAGGATGGAGTATGGACCAGGGCTCAGTTAGCTGCATACAGCACACACACCCCATTTCCGAGGGACAGCTCAACGGTGCTCCCACTAGACAGAAGTGCAGGCACGACCGACTATGTCCCTGTCTGGAGTGGGGAGGGGGGTGGAACACCCAGTGCTGTAGGGGCAGATAGGGGTTGGTTCCTGAGCGTAGATAGGAGCCCATTGGTTGCTGGTCACCTGGGCTCATGGTCAGAGGGAGGTATAAAAGGTGGGCACCATCTTAGTTCTGGGTCAGTTCAGCCAGAGGAGAAGACAGGGAGTAGAGGCTCTGTAGGAGCTCTACTCCAGGAGGGCCTAGTGAGAGGCCGAGGAGGAGGTGAAGGGGAGCTGGGATTTTGGCTCATCTCAGCTCCAAGAGAACGGAACAGAAAGGAACAGAAAGGAACAGAGAAAGAGAAGGAGAGACAGAGAAACAGAAGGGCTCAGGAACAAGAAGGTGGAAGGGACCCTAAGAACCAACGAGAATCCAGGGTGCAGGGTCAGGCAGATTAAGGGTACCGGATCCCAAGTTGGTGGAGGAGAAACAACCCTCAGCCAAAGACCGGTCGTCGTGATCATCTATTGGTGCGACACCTCATCAAACCTGCTAGGAAGACACCATATAGGACAGCGGAGGACGGGGCCCACGTTTAACCGCACAAGTCCGCGGCAGCCGGACAAAAGTGGGTCACTGGTGAGGCAGGCCAGAGAAAGGATTAAAGGGGGTCCTTTGCCATGCTCTTGACTGCTTGGGAGTTGACCGAGCCCCACACCTGGTGGACGCAGCACGGCTTGGGCGGTCACTGCCGACGGAAGTGACCCGGGACAAACGAACTGTGAGTAAAGACCCTGGACTGTAACTTGTTGCCCGTATGCTCCTTCGCTCCTCCGGCACTACCGGTACTGGGACCTTCACCACCATCACTCCCACCATCCACTACACTGCCCTGGGGCCGCACTCTTCCCGTGGGGAGTCACACCATCCCAGCTGCATTCATCATCGGCCCCAGCGGACTGCCTTGCAGCGGCGGTTCCTAATAACCGCAATCCACGGGTGGCGTAGTCGGACATTATCTAAAGCACGTAGCAGACTGACCACCCTGAGCCGCGGGACCGGGCCACCACTACTACCCCCATCGTTCCCCTATCGCCCGGATCCGTGTGCCCCACGGCCCAGGGGGCGAGTCACATGCATATTATCTTTGTTTATTGTTTAGTCCCGGAGTACTAAATTTTACTAGGGGGGGAATGTGTCACCCTGGTCTGGATGCCACAAATATAATAAAGCTGTGTCTGAGAGCAAGGGGGAGGTCCTCTAGTCAAGGACCATTAGCATGCAGCACCTCCTGTCCCAGACCAGTAGGGGGAGCAGGCTGCCCCTATAAAAGCTGGAGCTGGGGGCAGGGTTAGGGAGAACTGGACAGCCTGTCTCTGGATTGAGAGGTGTCCCAGAGGAGGGACAGACAGTTGTGTTGCAGCCTAAGAGGACGTGTGGCAGAAGGAGAGCCACGAGCCAGGGACAAAAGGCGAAGTGAGTCTGTTCTGGCAGATAAAGAAACTAATCTACCAGACTTTGGTGTCTGAGGCTGTGAGGATTCCACATCCTACAGCAGATAACCAGTCCGCAGGGGACTGTATGTTCGTTGGCCTAAGAAGCCCGGAGGCTCCGCCGCAGCAGAAGGGACCAGCAGAGCCATACCAGGCCGGGAGTAGCAAGGGACCCAAGTTGCAAGCCATACGGGCGAGAGGACACGGTGAGCTCAGGAATGTGGGCTGTTACATTACCAGAAGGGAAATAGCCAGAAGGAGCACAGAGAGCACGGTAGGCCGACACCCTCACCTTGACCAGGGCCAGCTTCCCACTTGCTCTCAGACATCCAGGCCCCCTCCTAGCCGGGCCTGTTTCTGGGTCGTTTTACCTGTTCTAATAAAGACCCTGAACTGTTTAAGAGGCCTCCGTTTCCTGGCTAACGCGGTTGGAATCATCCCCTCCATCATCCATCATACACTGCCCTGGGGCCATACTCTTCCCATGGGGAGTTGTACTATTCGGAGCTGCACATTTACATCTGCCCCAGAGGTCTGCACTGCAGCGGCGGTTAGCACTGACCGCAATCCACGGGTGGCGCAGTCGGACATTACTTAAAAACTTATAAAGGACTGCCACTGGTCTGACCACCCTGAGCCACGGACCGGGTTGCCACTACTACCCCCATCGTCTCCCTATTGCCCGGCTCCGAGTGCCCCACGGCCCAGGGGGCGAGTCACAACAACTTCTGTTTAGGAGGTGTCCCATTTTTGTCCCAGTCCTTAGACCATTTAGGGACCCCTCCCTTAATTCTATAGGTCTTCGTTCAGACTAGCCGAGAACTAAGGCAGGTCTGTTCACTAGGAACAGGCAGCCCGCTACATCGTAGGGATTCAGCTTAGTCTTACTGTAGGGACAGCTTTCCCCTATCTTTCCTTAGTACATGTTGCAGATCATAACAA
Source organism: Phyllobates terribilis (assembly GCF_046119375.1). NCBI lineage: Eukaryota > Metazoa > Chordata > Amphibia > Anura > Dendrobatidae > Phyllobates > Phyllobates terribilis. The sequence goes on along the minus strand of NW_027362773.1, from coordinate 213,288,978 downwards.
GATCTCTACATTTGGCATTACTAACACCTTCTTAGAGGCTGTCTCCCTAGGACCCAGCGGCTACCTTCCTCTGGCTAATTAACACCCTGCCTTGGGTGTATAAATACCTGCTGTCTGCTTTAGGGAGGTGCCGACTATACTCAAACTACCCTTTGTGAAGGCTCGGAGCAAGTGCATTACTTCATCCTCTCTGGAGCTATGAGGACGGGTGTTCATTTCTCTGAAGTCGATTTAAAGCTAAGCTATCTTCCCTTGTTTGTTCCCCCTTGTTGTCTTTAGTTGTCAGTGGGGATCAACTAGCGCTCATCCCCCTTCCTTCCCTAGCCAGGTCCAAACACCAGGGAAAGACAGGGCGAGGGTCGCATGCGGCGACTGGTGAAGAGCCAATATAGGGACGTTAGTGGAGACAGGGTGATTGGAGATCAGCCTAGGAGGTCTCCACTCCCCCTTTCCCTAGAGTCTGGGTTCCCTTTCCCTCTTCCCTTTGTGTTGCACTAAGTCTTTCCCACACCTTGCGTGACATTATCGCCGGCCGAGCACATTTTGAAATTAAAAAAAACCTGACACTTTGCTTTTTTCTGTGCGTGTGTTTTTTGGCCGTGTTTTTTTTTTTTTCCTTTTTCCTTGGTATGGTTTCAATTGCAGAGCTTGCAGAGCAGCAGTCTCTGGAGGTGAATGATCTCCGCTGTGAGGTTCAGCAGCGGCTACAGGTCGCCAATGTGGGGGTCTCTGCAGGTAGGCCTGTCCAGCCTGAACCCAAGGTTATCCTCCTAGACAGGTTTTCCGAAGGTAGGGACAAGTTTTTTGCATTTAACCGGTTCCCGACCGCCCACTGTACATAAACGTCGGCGCTTGCTGGGCTCTGTGCAGCGCCGACGTTTAAAAACGGTGGGTGGTCCCGCAGCGCTCAGGACCCCCAGGGTCCTGCTAGCGCTGCGGTACCGGCTCAGAGCGATAGCTCTGACATGTGGCATCATGGGGACCTGATTTTCAATGACCCATCATTGAAAACTTGTCAGAAAAATTCCTAAGGCTCTACACCCCAACACAAAATATTTCTATAGAGGAGTCCCTTGTAAAATTCAAAGGAAGACTGCACCTCAAGCAATTTATCCCATCTAAAAGGGCAAGGTTTGGAATAAAGATCTATAAAATGTGCGAAAGTTCAACCGGATACACATCCGCTTTTCGCATATACGAGGGGAAAGATAGCCAACTAAACCCACCAGGATGCCCTACTTATCTGGGGACATCTGGAAAAATTGTTTGGGAGCTGATAAGTCCATTTTTTCAAAAAGGCTACAATCTATATGTGGACAATTATTACACCAGCATACCCCTATTTAAAAGTCTGGTTGAACACAACATCGGGGCTTGTGGGACCATTCGTAAAAACCGTCAGGGGTTTCCACAGCCATTGGTCAACCAAAAGTTCCAAAAGGGGCAGTCATTGACTACAACAAACACATGGGGGGTGTGGACCTTACAGACCAGGTTCTACAGCCATACCAGGTATCAAGAAAGTCCTATACCTGGTATAAATAGTTGGTTATTTATTTGTTTCAGGTGGCCACATACAATTCTTTTGTGTTGTACAAAAAAGCAGGAAATTCAGATCCTTTTCTTGATTATCAAGAAAAGGTAATTGAAAATCTTGTCTTTCAAAGTGTTTGCCCCGCTCATCCATTAGAATCTGAGGATGTGAAAAGACTCACTGAGCGACATTTTATTGCACTTATTCCAGCAACGAAAACAAGAAGGAACCCCCAGAAAAGATGTCGTGTATGTACTAAGAGAGGAATGAGGCGTGATACCCGCTACTATTGCCCACAATGCCCATCATTGCCAGCCTTATGCGTCACTGACTGCTTTAAAATCTTCCACACAGAACCACGTTTTTAAACTGTAAAAATGTATCCCAATTTGTCATTCAAACATTTGGTTCATTTAGTGAATGACACATTCGAGTAGAGCTCACTTAATTTCCAGGGGGGGTTCTCCAGAATCTAAACCTTCCATTGCGTGCTTGTTTCTGGAAATCATCCATTGAGTTAAAATGGTCACTAAACCCATAGATGAATTCCCAGAGGGGTGTCATTTCCAAGATGGGGTCACTTGTTGGGGGTTTCCTCTGTTTAGGCACCTCAGGGGCTCTCCAAATGCAACATGGCGTCCGCTATCAATTCCAGTCAAATTTCCATTCCAAAAGTCAAATGGCGCTCCTTACCTTCCAAGCCATGCCGTGCGCCCAAACAGTGGTTTTGCACCACATATGGGGTATCAGCGTGCTCAGGAGAAATTGCACAACACATTTTGGGGTCCATTTTTTCTGGCTGCCCTTGTGAAAATTAAAAATTTGAGGCTAAAGTAGCAGTTTTGTGTTAAAAATGTGTTTTTTTATTTTCACACTTCAACATTATAAAATTCTGTGAAGCCCCTGGGGGTTGAAGGTGCTCACCACACATCTAGATAAGTTCCTTGAGGGGTCTAGTTTCCAAAATGGGGTCACTTGTTGGGGGTTTCCACTGTTTAGGCACCTCAGGGGCTCTCCAAATGCAACATGGCGTCCGCTATCGATTCCAGTCAAATTTCCATTCCAAAAGTCAAATGGCGCTCCTTACCTTCCAAGCCATGCCGTGCGCCCAAACAGTGGTTTTGCACCACATATAGGGTATCAGCGTGCTCAGGAGAAATTGCACAACACATTTTGAGGTCCATTTTTTCTGGCTGCCCTTGTGAAAATTAAAAATTTGAGGCTAAAGTAGCAGTTTTGTGTTAAAAATGTGTTTTTTTATTTTCACACTTCAACATTATAAAATTCTGTGAAGCCCCTGGGGGTTCAAGGTGCTCACCACACATCTAGATAAGTTCCTTGAGGGGTCTAGTTTCCAAAATGGGGTCACTTGTTGGGGGTTTCCACTGTTTAGGCACCTCAGGGGCTCTCCAAATGCAACATGGCGTCCGCTATCGATTCCAGTCAAATTTCCATTCCAAAAGTCAAATGGCGCTCCTTACCTTCCAAGCCATGCCATGCGCCCAAACAGTGGCTTTGCACCACATATGGGGTATCAGCGTGCTCAGGAGAAATTGCACAACACATTTTGGGGTCCATTTTTTCTGGCTGCCCTTGTGAAAATTAAAAATTTGAGGCTAAAGTAGCAGTTTTGTGTTAAAAATGTGTTTTTTTATTTTCACACTTCAACATTATAAAATTCTGTGAAGCCCCTGGGGGTTCAAGGTGCTCACCACACATCTAGATAAGTTCCTTGAGGGGTCTAGTTTCCAAAATGAGGTCACTTGTTGGGGGTTTCCACTGTTTAGGCACCTCAGGGGCTCTCCAAATGCAACATGGCGTCCGCTATCGATTCCAGTCAAATTTCCATTCCAAAAGTCAAATGGCGTTCCTTACCTTCCAAGCCATGCCGTGCGCCCAAACAGTGGCTTTGCACCACATATGGGGTATCAGCATGCTCAGGAGAAATTGCACAACACATTTTGGGGTCCATTTTTTCTGGCTGCCCTTGTGAAAATTAAAAATTTGAGGTTAAAGTAGCAGTTTTGTGAAAAAAAGTTGAATGTTCATTGTTTTCTTCCACATTCCAAAAATTCCTGTGAAGCACCTGAAGGGTTAATAAACTTCTTGAATGTGGTTTTGAGCACCTTGAGGGGTGAAGTTTTTAGAATGGTGTCACTTTTGGGTATTTTCTGTCATAAAGGCCCCTCAAAGTCACTTCAAATAAGATGTGGTCCCTAAAAAAATGTTTTTGTAAATTTTGTTGTAAAAATGAGAAATCGCTGCTCAACTTTTAACCCTTATAGCTTCCTAACAAAAAAAAATTTTGGTTCCAAAATTGTGCTGATGTGAAGTAGACATGTGAGAAATGTTATTTATTAACTATTTTGTGTGACATATCTCTCTGATTTAAGGGCATGAAAATTCAAAGTTTGAAAATTGCAAAATGTTCAAAATTTTCGCCAAATTTCCGATTTTTTCACAAATAAACGCAAGTGATATCGATGAAATTTTACCACTATCATGAAGTACAATATGTCATGAAAAAACAATCTCAGAATCAGGGGAATCCGTTGAAGCGTTCCAGAGTAATTACCTCATAAAGTGACAGTGGTCAGAATTGAAAAAATTGGCCCGGTCACGAAGGCAAAAACAGGTTCTGGCGCGAAGTGGTTAAGGAGGCCTGCAAACTGTATTTTAAACTTCGTCCTTACTCCTCCGGAAATGAAGAGCAACGGGTTGGAATTGTGATCTCTCTACTGCAAGGAGATCATCAGTCGTGGGCGTTTTCTTTACCACAGGACTCGGTTTGTCTCCAGTCTGTGGAGAGGTTTTTCGGGGCTTTGGCCTTCATCTATGATGACCCTGACTGAGTCACCTTTGCTGAGTCTAGGATATGGGAATCGGGCAGTGGAGACGTACAGTTCTGAATTCTGTAGATGGGCAACGGATTCCAAATGGAATGACTCAGCCCTTAGAAGGCAATTTTGTGAGGGGCTTACTGAGAGTTTTGAAAGATGCCTTGGCAGTATATGAAACCCCTCAGTCATTGGAAGTCTGGGGGTGAACCAGTACTGGGGAAGATGGAGGAACCCATGCAGTTAGGGGGTGTCTCTTCATCATACATTTCCCAGTAGATTCGCAAGAAAAAAGGCATATTTTTTTTGTGGGGAAAAAGGGACATTTTGTTGGGACCTGTTCTTCAATTCCTAAACAAAAGGAGACTTGATTAACTCTTGGTAGTCTGGAGTTGGATAAACAAGGGGTGCATTTGTTGCCAACCTGCAGTTCCCAGTTTGTCCTGACAGCAGAGGTGGTGCTAGAGAGCAAAACTGAGAAAATTTCTGTGTTTGTTGACAGTGGAGCCGGAGTCAGCATGGTTGATGCTGAGTTTGTGAAAACTCATGGTCTTGCTTGCTGTACTTTAGCTAAACCTATTTCCATCTTCGCCATCGACTCGGCGCCACTTGCACAGAAAGCATTTACTCAGATTGTACATAATGTGAAACTGAGGGTGGAGTCAGTTCATTGTGAAATAATCCCTTGCTATGTCCTTGACAATCTTCCCACCCCAATTGTTTTGGGTATTCCTTGGCTTGTTAAACATAATCCGTTGGTGGATTGGCAAACCGGGGAGATTATTGAATGGGGAGATTACTGCCATAAGAATTGTTTAGATATTTCCCTTGCTACTGTCTCTACGGAAATATTACATGCATTTCTGTCTGGTTTTGAGGACATTTTTTCTGAGAGGGGGTCTCAGGATTTGCCTCCTCATCGTGCATATGACTGACCTATTAATCTGACTGCCGGAGCTAAACCACCAAAGTCCAGACTGTATAATCTTTCTGACCCTGAGAGACAAGCCATGAAGGATTTCATTGCGGAAAGTCTGAAGAAGGGACATATCAGACCCTCATCTTCGCCCGTGGTGGCAGGGTTCTTCTTTGTGAAGAAAAAAGATGGCAGTGTACGTCCCTGTTTAGATTTCCAGGAATTAAATCAAATTACCATCCGTGATCCATACCCTCTTCCTCGGATGCCTGATTTGTTCAGCCAGGTTGTAAGAGGTAAGGTATTCTCCAAGTTGGTTAGAATCAGAGAAGGGAACGGATGGAAAACAGTGTTCAGTACCCCTGATGGGCATTTTGAGAGTCTGGTTATGCCTTTGAGTTTGACCAATGCACCTGCGGTATTCCAGCATTTAATAAATTATATTTTCCATCATTTGGTGGGGAGGTTTGTGGTAGTCTATCTGGACGATATTTTGGTTTACTCATCTGATTTTTTTGAGACACATCGGGGGCATGTTAAGCAGGTGCTCCAGATATTAAGGGATAACAAACTTTATGCCAAACTAGAAAATTGTGTTTTCGCTGTTCAGGAGGTGCAGTTTTTAGGGTACTTGCTGTCATCTTCAGGTTTTCAGATGGATCCGGAGAAGATCCGTGCAGTCCTTGACTGAGAACGTCCCGAGAACCTGAAAGCCCTACAACGTTTTCTGGGCTTTACTAATTTTTACAGGAAATTCATCCAAAATTACTCTGTTGCAGTGAAACCCCTTACTGACATGACTAAGAAGGGGTCTGATTTTTCCAAATGGTCGGATGCTTCCCTCTAGGCTTTTTCTTCCTTAAAGAATCATTTTGCCACTGCACCTATACTCAGTCAACCAGATGTTTCTCAACCCTTTATTGTGGAGGTCGATGCCTAGGATGTCGGGGTTGGGGCTGTGTTGTCTCAGGGTTCGTCCCCTGGTAAATGGCGTCCATGCGCCTTCTTTTCTAAAAAAATTGTCTTCAGTTGAGAGAAATTATGATGTGGGTAATAGGGAACTTTTGGTGATCAAATTGGCGTTCGAGGAATGACGACACTGGTTGGAGGGGGCTGTCCATCCAATTACTGTTGTTACTTACCATAAGAACCTGTCATATCTCCAGTCAGCTAAACATCTCAACCCTAGTCAAGCCAGATGGTTCCTGTTTTTTATTAGGTTCAATTTTGTTGTCACTTTTTGTCCAGGGGTCAAAAACGTCAAGGCTGATGCTTTGTCTTGGAGCTTCCCTGCTTGTGGTGAGCATGAGAACCCTGCCCCCATATTACAGAAAGGGGTATTTATTTTGGCTCATTTTCCTGAACTGGAGGGTGAGGTGCAAAAGGCTCAGGGGGACGCCCCTGCCTTCTGCCCTTCAGGAAAATTATTTGTACCACCTCATCTGTGCCGTAAAGTAATCAAGGAACATCATAACTCTGTGCTTGCTGAGCATCCAGGTGGTAAGGCAACCGCAGACCTCCTCTCTTGTCGTTTTTGGTGGCCGGGGTTGCATCGGGATGTAATTGAACACGTAGCTGCTTGCAGTATTTGCGCACATTCTAAGGTTTTGCACACCTGTCCGTTTGGTACTCTTCTGCTACCTATCCCTAGCAGGCCATGGACACACTTGTCCATGGATTTTATTACTGACCTACCGGTTTCTGCATGCAAAGCGGTGGTTTTGGTAGTAGTAGATAGGTTCAGTAAAATGGTTCACTTCGTCGCTTTACCTGCATTTACCAATGCTAAGACACTTGCTCAGGTGTTCATAAATGAGATTGTGAAGCTTCACGGGGTTCCCTTCGATGTGGTGTCTGATCGGGAGACCCAGTTTGTTTCCAAGTTCTGGAAAGCATTCTGTTCTCGACTGGGGGTGCAGCTGTCCTTTTCCTCTGCCTTCCACCCTCAGTTGAAGGGTCAGACTGAGCGGGTCAATCAGAACTTGGAGACATACAGTACAGACCAAAAGTTTGGATACACCTTCTCATTTAAAGATTTTTCTGTATTTTCTTGACTATGAAAATTGTGCATTCACACTGAAGGCATCAAAACTATGAATTAACACATGTGGAATTATATACATAACAAAAAAAATGTGAAACAACTGAAAATATGTCTTATACTCTAGGTTCTTCAAAGTAGCCACCTTTTGCTTTGATGACCGCTTTGCACACTCTTGGCATTCTCTTGATGAGCTTCAAGAGGTAGTCACCGGAAATGGTCTTCCAACAATCTTGAAGGAGTTCCCAGAGATGCTTAGCACTTGTTGGCCCTTTTGCCTTCACTCTGCGGTCCAGCTCACCCCAAACAATCTCGATTGGGTTCAGGTCTGGTGACTGTGGAGGCTAGGTCATCTGTCGTAGCACCCCATCACTCTCCATCTTGGTCAAATAGCCCTTACACAGCCTGGAGGTGTGTTTGGGGTCATTGTCCTGTTGAAAAATAAATGATGGTCCAACTAAACGCAAACCGGATGGAATAGCATGCCCCTGCAAGATGCTGTGGTAGCCATGCTGGTTCAGTATGCCTTCAATTTTGAATAAATCCCCAACAGTGGCTCAAGCAAAGCACCCCAACACCATCACACCTCCTCCTCCATGCTTCGCGGTGGGAACCAGGCATGTAGAGTCCATCCGTTCTCCTTTTCTGCGTCGCACAAAGACACGGTGGTTGGAACCAAAGATCTCAAATTTGGACTCATCAGACCAAAGCACAGATTTCCTCTGGTCTAACGTCCATTCCTTGTGTTCTTTAGCCCAAACAAGTCTCTTCTGCTTGTTGCCTGTCCTTAGCAGTGGTTTCCTAGCAGCTATTTTACCATGAAGGCCTGCTGTACAAAGTCTCCTCTTAACAGTTGTTGTAGAGATGTGTCTGCTGCTAGAACTCTGTGTGGCATTGACCTGGTCTCTAATCTGAGCTGCTGTTAACCTGCGATTTCTGAGGCTGGTGACTCGGATAAACTTATCCTCAGAAGCAGAGGTGACTCTTGGTCTTCCTTTCCTGGGGCGGTCCTCATGTGAGCCAGTTTCTTTGTAGCGCTTGATGGTTTTTGCAACTGCACTTGGGGACACTTTCAAAGTTTTCCAATTTTTTCACACTGACTGACCTTCATTTCTTAAAGTAATGATGGCCACTCGTTTTTCTTTACTTAGCTGCATTTTTCTTGCCCTAATACAAATTTTAACAGTCTATTCAGTAGGACTATCAGCTGTGTATCCACCAGACTTCTGCACAACACAACTGATGGTCCCAACCCCATTTATAAGGCAAGAAATCCCACTTATTAAACCTGACAGGGCACACCTGTGAAGTGAAAACCATTTCCGGTGACTACCTCTTGAAGCTCATCAAGAGAATGCCAAGACTGTGCAAAGCAGTCATCAAAGCAAAAGGTGGCTACTTCGAAGAACCTAGAATATAAGACATATTTTCAGTTGTTTCACACTTTTTTGTTAAGTATATAATTCCACATGTGTTAATTCATAGTTTTGATTCCTTCAGTGTGAATGTACAATTTTCATAGTCATGAAAATACAGAAAAATCTTTAAATGAGAAGGTGTGTCCAAACTTTTGGTCTGTACTGTACATCAGGTGTTTTGTCTACGAAAATCAGGAGGATTGGGCATCCTAATTACCGCTGGCAGAATTTGGCATCAATAATCATCGTCAAGAATCCACCGGCAGGTCACCGTTTTTCGGTGCATACAGTTCTCATCCACAGTTTGGTACTTTCTGTAGGGGAGGAGCTTCAGGAGTTCCTGAAGAGGAACGGTTTGCTTCGTCGCTCTCCTCGGTGTGGCAGGGTGTTCTGTGTAATTTGAAGACCATGGGTGACAGGTATAAACGTATGGCTGACAGAAAACGCTTGCTAGGACTGTACCTGAATGTGAATGACTTTGTGTGGTTGTCTACCAAGAATATAAGATTGAAAGTTCCTTCTTGGAAGCTGGGACCTAGGTTTATTGGTCCCTACAAAACTGCCACCGTCATTAACCGAGTAACGCTTCGTCTTGAACTTCCTCGGGCCCTTAAGGTTCATAATGTGTTCCACAGGTCCTTACTCAAAGGTACGTAGAACCTCTTGAGCCCTCACCTCTACCACCACCCTCAGTAATGGTTGATGGTAATTTGGAGTTCGAGATTTCGAGGATAGTAGATTCTCGTCTCCAACGTCGTTCTCTGCAATACTTGGTGCACTAGAAAGGCTATAGTCCAGAGAGAGGACGTGGGTTTCATCGTCAGAAGTGAACGCTCCCAGATTGGTTCACTCTTTTCACACCTCTTTTCCTGAGAAACCCGGTCCTGAATGTCTGGAGGCCACTCGTAAAGGGGGGGTACTGTCACGGGTGTGTCAGAGGTGACAGACAGTCGCCCTGCAGTGGTTTACAGGAGATCTCCATGTTTGGCAATGCAGACAGCTGCCTAGATAGGAGGCTGTGTTTAGGACCCAGCTACTGCCTCCCTTTAGTCTGGGTGTATATATACCTGGTGCGTCTAGGTGGGCGTCGCTGGTATTATTCATTCCTACTTGGAACTTGGCTGAAGTAGCATCACGTCCTCTTTGGAGTCTTGAGGTCGTGCGCCCTGTTGGAGTTTCTTCTAAAGCTAAGTTGTTAATCCCCTGTGTTGTCTTCCCCTTTTGTCTTTAGAGTGCTAGCGGAGGTTGACTAATGCTCATCTCATTCCACCTCCAGCTATAGCCTTACGCAAGGGATAGTAGGGCAAGGCACGTGGTCGGCGACAGCTGCGGAGGCTGTATAGGGATGGTAGGGGAAGGCAGGGTGATGCTAGTCCAGTTTAGGAGGTCACCACTTCCCCTTTCCCTAGTGTCTGGGCTCCCTTTACCTTTCCCCCTTGTATTGCACCCACTCCTGGTGTGACACTGGTGCTGCTGTTGTTGACTTTGAAGCAGGTGCTTAAGGAGTCAATCCATGCTGCCCGACATCCTTTACCCAGGACATCCACCGATCTTTGTGGCAGGTACACGTGTTCCCGGAATCTTGCTCACACTCTCACACCAACTGTGGTAAGACGACTCACTCGGCTGCTTTTAGAAGTAGACTCAGGAAAACGGTTTCCTCTGCAGGTTTATTGTAACGGCATAAAGCACTGCAGGTTCAGCAAAATAAACACGGCCTTTCTGGCATAACGGCAAAACAAAAGATAAACGATAGCACAGTCCATATGTGTGTAGGGTTCGCCCGCACAAGTTATAGCACATGCTTCAACTCCTCCTGAGCTGAAGCTTTCCAGTCTGGAGTCTTGCCTCTCCAGACACACAACCACAGGAAAAAAAATAGTGACTGAGCATTTAACCTTGCTCAGCCACACCCTGAGGTGGAGGTAGGGTGAATGACTTCCCTCCCATCTCTATGTCATTCACACAAAACCACTCCCTTTAGGTGATTTAACCCCCTTTCATATAACATGCTGGAGGAAAGTTGTAGGTTCAGTCCGTTTGCCAAGGCTATCAGCTCTGTCACAATATATATACAGTACAGACCAAAAGTTTGGACACACCTTCTCATTTAAAGATTTTTCTGTATTTTCATGAGTTTGAAAATTGTACACTCACACTGAAGGCATCAAAACTATGAATTAACACATGTGGAATTACATACTTAACAAAAAAGTGTGAAACAACTGAAAATATGTCTTATATTCTAGGTTCTTCAAAGTGGCCACCTTTTGCTTTGATGACTGCTTTGCACACTCTTGGCATTCTCTTGATGAGCTTCAAGAGGTAGTCACCGGAAATGGTTTTCACTTCACAGGTGTGCCCTGTCTGGTTTAATAAGTGGGATTTCTTGCCTTATAAATGGGGTTGGGACCATCAGTTGTGTTGTGCAGAAGTCAAGTGAATACACAGCTGATAGTCCTACTGAATAGACTGTTAGAATTTGTATTATGGCAAGAAAAAAGCAGCTAAGTAAAGAAAAACGAGTGGCCATCATTACTTTAAGAAATGAAGGTCAGTCAGTCCGAAAAATTGGGCAAACTGTGAAAGTGTCCCCAAGTGAAGTTGCAAAAACCATCAAGCGCTACAAAGAAACTGGCTCACATGAGGAACGTCCCTGGAAAGGAAGACCAAGAGTCACCTCTGCTTCTGAGGATACGTTTATCTGAGTCACCAGCCTCAGAAATCGCAGGTTAACAGCAGCTCAGATTAGAGACCAGGTCAATGCCACACAGAGTTCTAGCAGCAGACACATCTCTTCAACAACTGTTAAGAGGAGACTTTGTGCAGCAGGCCTTCATGGTAAAATAGCTGCTAGGAAACCACTGCTAAGGACAGGCAACAAGCAGAAGAGACTTGTTTGGGCTAAAGAACACAAGGAATGGACAATAGACCAGTGGAAATCTGCTTTGGTCTGATGAGTCCAAATTTGAGATCTTTGGTTCCAACCATCGTGTCTTTGTGTGACGCAAAAAAGGTGAACGGATGGACTCTACATACCTGGTTCCCACCGTGAAGCATGGAGGAGGAGGTGTGATGGTGTGGGGGTGCTTTGCTGGTGACACTGTTGGGGATTTATTCAAAATTGAAGGCATACTGAACCAGCATGGCTACCACAGCATCTTGCAGTGGCATTCTATTCCATCCGGTTTGCGTTTAGTTGGACCATCATTTATTTTTCAACAGGACAATGACCTCAAACATACCTCCAGGCTGTGTAAGGGCTATTTGACCAAGAAGGAGAGTGATGGGGTGCTACGCTAGATGACCTGGCCTCCACAGTCACCAGACCTGAACCCAATCGAGATGGTTTGGTGTGAGCTGGACCACAGAGTGAAGGCAAAAGGGCCAACAAGTGCTAAGCATCTCTGGGAACTCCTTCAAGATTGTTGGAAGACCATTTCCGGTGACTACCTCTTGAAGCTCATCAAGAGAATGCCAAGAGTGTGCAAAGCAGTCATCAAAGCAAAAGGTGGCTACTTTGAAAAACCTAGAATATAAGACATATTTTCAGTTGTTTCACACTTTTTTGTTAAGTATATAATTCCACATGTGTTAATTCATAGTTTTGATGCCTTCAGTGTGAATGTACAATTTTCATAGTCATGAAAATACAGAAAAACTTTAAATGAGAAGGTGTGTCCAAACTTTTGGTCTGTACTGTAATATATATATATATATATATATATATATATTGGGCTATTTATATGGATACACCTAAATTAAATGGGAATGGTTGGTGATATCAACTTCCTGTTTGTGGCACATTAGTATATGGGGAGGGGGAAAACTTTTCCAGATGGGTGGTGACCATGGTGGCCATTTTGAAATCGGCCATTTTGGATCCAACTTTATTTTTTTCAATGGGAAGAGGGTCATGTGACACATCAAATTTATTAAGATTTTCATAAGAAAAACAATGGTGTGCTTGGTTTTAACATAACTTTATTCTTTCATGAGTTTTTTACAAGTTTATAACCACTTATAAAATGTGTTCAAAGTGCTGCCCATTGTGTTGGATTGTCAATGCAACCCTCTTCTCCCACTCTTGACACACTGATAGCAACACCACAGAAGAAATGCTAGCAAAGGCTTCCAGTATCCGTTGTTGCAGATGATGCACATCTCGTATCTTCACAGCATAGACAATTGCCTTCAGATGACCCCAAAGATAAAAGTCTAAGGTAGTCAGATCGGGAGACCTTGGTGGCCATTTAACTGGCCCACGATGACCAATCCACTTTCCAGGAAACTGTTCATGTAGGAATGCTCGGACCTGACACCCATAATGTGGTGGTGCACCATCTTGTTGGAAAAACTCAGGGAACGTGCCATCTTCAGTGCATAAAGAGGGCAACACATCATCATGTACCAATTTCAGATATCCAGTGGCAGGTTTCCATTGATGAAGAATAGCCCCACTATCTTTGTACCCCATATACCACTCCATACCATCAAGATATGAGATGTGCAGCATCTACTAATGTGCCACAAACAGGAAGTTGATATCACCAACCATTCCCATTTAATTTAGGTGTATCCATATAAATGGCCCAGCTTATATATATATATATATATATATATATATATTGTAAGATGGCCGCCGGACAGGTCCTTGAGGGGAGGTATGTATCACCGAGGTTGGTAACTTTGGTGATGTTAAATCGGGAAGGCATGCTCCAGCACGTATAGTGCTGAGAGGGTTAATAGGGCGTATCAGGGTCGGTTTTTACGAGCAGTCATAAGAGATGGGTGGGAATGGCTGCTCACATATCCCCACCCCGGGGCATGGTTTATTGTAAATAAAATGGAGACCAAGTGTCTCATTCAGTGTCTGTGGCTAGAGGTGTGAAGACCTTCAGCCTGTTTGCATTGAAGGACACTGACTGTGAGCGGGCAACCCACAGTACTGCATGGACTGTTTGTTTTGCTGTTTTGTTAGTCTGTGCCGGACAAGGCTGTGTTTTATTTACTTTTCAAGAGCGGTTTATGAAATCACAATGAACCTGCCAAGGACATTTTGAGGCTATGTGCCCAAGATGCAGAAATGCTCCGGATTTTTTCCTGAGCGTTTCTGCATCTCCCTGGCAGAAAAAACGCATGCGGATTGTACATGCGGATTTTACATGCGGATTGTACATGCGTTTTTCCTGCCAGGGACAAGCGGATGTGAAGCATTCTTCACATGCATTTCCGCATGCGGGTTGTCAAGCAATTTCCAAACGATTTTAGCATCACTTGGAAAGTGCTTGACAACTTGATCACACTATATAAATCCATGCAACCGGCATGAATTTATATAGTGTGACCGTAAAGAATGGTAAAAAATAAAAAATAAATATATACTTACCTTCTGAAGGCCCCCAGAGTCTTTATTCGATGCGTCTCGACTTGCCGGCAGCTTGCGGTACACTGAAGGACCTGCCGACGTCAGCGGTCGTGTGACCCATCACATGACTAAATGACGTCAGCGCAGGTCCTTGAGTCCACCGCGATCTGCCGGCAAGTCGAGACAAGCACACCGGGGGCCATCAGAAGGTAAGTATAATATTTATTTTTTATTTTATTCTTTTTTTACAGGTACTATGGTACCCGGGTCCGGAGGAGACTCTCCTCTCCTCCAGACCCGGGTACCATCTGCACATTGAAACGCATGGAATGCGCATGTACAGATCCAGTGATGCGGATTCCATGCGTTCCAATGCAAGTCAATGGCGGCGAAAACGCAGCGCTTCCGCAAAATAATTGGTAGTGTTGCGTTTTTTACGCAATGATAATCCGCAGCGGAAATTTCCGCAGCATTGGGGAACATGGCAGGCCTTCTACCAAGCGTTTTTTAACGTTTCTGCAGCGGAATTGCCGCTGTGGAAACGCTTAAAAAACGCATTGTGGGCACACAGCCTTAAACAAACTTTTTCCTGTGCCTACCTCAAGCAGCTGAGTAAGTACCAAACCCTACAATATATATATATATATATATATATATATATACAGTTGTGCTCAAAAGTTTTCATACCCCGGCAGAATTTTTCCTTTCTTGGCCTTGTTTCAGAGAATATGAAAGATAACAAAAAAACTTTTTCTCCACTCATGGTTATTGGTTGGGTGAAGCCATTTATTGTCAAACTACTGTGTTTTCTCTTTTAAATCTTAATAACAACCAAAAACATCCAAATGACCCTGATCAAAAGTTCACATACCCCAGTTCTTAATACGGTGTATTGCCCCCTCTAACATCAATGACAGCTTGAAGTTTTTTGTGGTAGTTGTGGATGAGGTTCTTTAATTTCTCAGATGGTAAAGCTGCCCATTCTTCTTGGCAAAAAGCCTCCAGTTCCTGTAAATTCCTGGGTTGTCTAGCATGAACTGCGCGCTTGAGATCTCCCCAGAATGGTTCAATGATATTGAGGTCAGGAGACTGAGACGGCCACTCCAGAACCTTCACTTTGTTCTGCTGTAGCCAATGACAGGTCGACTTGGCCTTGTGTTTTGTATAGTTGACATGTTGGAACGTCCAAGTATGTCCCATGCGCAGCTTCCGGGCTGATGAGTGCAAATTTGCCTCCAGTATTTGCTGATAACATGCTGCATTCATTTCAGCTGATGTTATTTGTGGGTTTTTCTTTGCATCCCGAACAATTTTCCTGGCAGTTGTGGCCAAAATTTTTGTGGGTCTACCTGACCGTGGTTTGGTTTTTCCATTTGTTAATCACAGTTTGAACGCGGCTGACTGCATTATCAATTCCTTGATATTTTTTTGTATCCCTTTCCTGTGTTATACAGTTCAACTACCTTTTCCCGTAGATCCGTTGACAATTTTTTTGCTTTCCCCATGACTCACAACCCAGAAACATCAGTGGCTGGATGAAAGATACAAGAGTCTGTCTGACTCTTCAAAACTTCAAGCTGTCATTGATGTCAGAGGGGGCAATACACGGTATTAAGAACTGTGGTATGTGAACTTTTGATCAGGGTCATTTGGATGTTTTGGGTTGTCATTAAGATTTAAAAAAAGAAAACACAGTAGTTTGATAATAAATAGCTTCAGCCAACCAATAACCATGAGTGGAGAAAAAGTTTTTTTTATTATCATTCATATTCACTGAAACAAGGCCAAGAAAGGAAAAATTCTGTGGGGGTATGTAAACTTTTGAGCACAACTACCCTTCTTAAACATTTATGGCATATCTCACTTTTCAGACTCTCATGTATCTAAAAAAAAAAAAGAGGTCCCCCTTTCCTGATGCAGCATTCAGGTGTAGAATGATTGGGGAGGTAACCAAGTATGTCCGCTGCTCTCTATATTCTCTTTCCTTGTAATTTCTGTAGCTTTCATAGAAGGGAATAGAGTAAGTCTCTTCTTCAGTGATTCTCTGCCTGGATGTGGCAGATGACAGCTATCCCACCAGGAAGGCAGATGGACCCTAGTGCAAGGGTGAGGTGCAGGTCTTGAGCCAGCCATACACATTAAATGACTGTCGGCCAAAGCTTTGGCCGATTGTTCATCTGACAGTCATCTCAGCCGGCTCTCCCATAGAGGAAGTCTCCTCTTTTGTCATTCTATGCCTGAATGTGGCAGCTGACGGCTATCCCCCAGGAAGGCAGAGGGACATTAGTGTTTGAGAGAATTACAGGTCCTAAGCCAACCATACACATTAGATGGCAGTCTGCCATAGCTTTGGCAGATCATTTGACCAACAGACATCGCTGTCGGCTCTCCCGTACAGTAAGTCTCCTCTTCGGTCATTCTCCACCTAGATGTAGCAGCTGATGACTATCCCACCAGGAGGCCGATGGACTTCAGTACTGGAGGTAAGTGTAGATTTTAAGCCAGTCATAGATATTAGATGGCTGTTGGCAAAGCTTTGGCTGATCGTTTGGCCAACAGTCATCTCAGCCATCTCTCCTCTACAGGAAATCTCCTCTTTGATCATTCTATGCCTGGATGTGGCAGCTGACAGCTATCCCACCAGATAGGCAGAAGGACCCCAGTGCTTGAGAGAAGTGCAGGTCTTAAGCCAACCATACACATTAGATGGCAGTCTGAAAAAAGCTTTGGCTGATTGTTTGGCCAACAGACATCTCGGCCGGCTCTCCCGTAGAGTAAGTCTCCTTTTCAGTCATTCAGTAATTCTCTGCCTTGATGTGGCAGCTGATGGCTATCTCACCAGGAGGCATATGGACTCTAGTGCTTGAGAGAAGTGCAGATTTTAAGCCAGCCATACACATTAGATGGCTGTTGGCAAAGCTTTGCCGATCGTTTGGCCAACAGTCATCTCAGCTATCTCTCCTGTACAGGAAATCTCCACTTCGGTCATTCTATGCTTGGATGTGGCAACTGACAGCTAACCCACAAGACAGTGCTTGAGAGAAGTGCAGGTCTTAAGCCAGGTGCAGGTCTTAATACATATTAGATGGCTGGTGGCTGAATGATGCTTTGGCCAATTGTTTGGCCGACAGCCATCTTGGCTGGCCCTACTATACACGGGAAACACTAGTTCGGCTAAGCTTTCCTTTGTTATCTCCGGGAGAACAAAGCGATAAGCAGTCTGAAATTGAACATGCTCAATAAGTTATCAGTTGTCCGGAGCTCCAATACACATTAGACTGTCGTCTGAACCTGTCGATAGCGGTGGATACGGCTGACATTAGGTCTTTAGAAGTAGGAACTTGTGGATATAACACAAAAGTCTTAAATGGTAATACCCCATTAACTTATTTATGGCTTTCGAAAGAAGCTTTGTAAAGTATATTTATTTACACAGGACGCCATTAATGTAGCAAATGAGAGATACTGTGGCAAAACCCTGTGCAAATGTGTCAGAATTTGTCTGTGTTCCTATGCTCTTAATGCCTATAGATTCTCTCTGCCCCCTGGCAAGTAAATGGGTTAATCAGATGGCTCCAGGAAAGAGAGACCCATTTAACATACCACTAACATAAGGTCAGCTACGGTCCTAGAAAGGATTAGCCAGTTAGGTTAACAGGGAAACACGATTCACAAGCGGCACACAACTGTGTCACTGATCTAGAAGAGGCTCTAGTGTCACTTTAATAGACACAAACATGACCAAAGTGTAACGCGACCTGCCCTTTTAAAGGCCACTTTATATCTGATCGGGGAAATCAACCTTTAGATCTGATTTCTGCCAACCCGGAGAGACGAGGCCAGGAACTAGTCGTATTTCTCGACATGTATACGGCGCGCTCTAATTCGTCATGTAGAATATCTCTTGGCATCAGCGCTTGGATTCCCTCCTCACGCCTGGTAAATCGGTCTTCATTTAAAACCCTCTCTCTTAGCCCTAAATGGAAATCAATTCTGCAAGTTTAGCAAATAGTTAATTACTCCACAAAGAGGATTGATCGGCCTTTGATCACCAGAAAGCTCTGTAGTGCTATTAGTCTCTTTCATCTGTGATTAAACCACAGAGAGAAAGAAACAAAAACTAAATTAGGCTTCTCCTGTTATCCTACAAATATTTAATGACGGGATAATCTTCTAGAGGTGTGTTCAGGGATGTACGTTCCGACAGGAACCAGCTGCTTCTCATCCTGGAACCAGAAACGTTGAAGAGGCATAGATTTTTAACACTTTCTAAGTCTTCGTGAAGATGATGTGAACAACCTGCATCATTCAGAAATTGTATTTCTAAGCAGCATCAGCACATAAGACATTCTGAGCGATCCAGGACCAGATAATGACCGGCAAACACTAAGATGGTGCTTCTTAGTCATGACAAACTAAAATACATAGAAATGATTTCCTATTTTTAAATTGCCTGGACTTCCATTTATTACCACTAAGTAGAAAATAATATTTTGCACAATGCTTAAATTAAAGCTCAAAGGCCCATTGCGGGATAAATGTGTGCCTAGAGAAAGGACTGAAATTATGGCAACAGCCAAAAATCAAGCATGGACTGACTTAGCACCATGTCCTTAGTTTTCATTACTTATGGTTCCTCTTTTTTTATGGAATAAAATGCAACAATTTTCTACTTTTCAAGGATGGATGATTGATAGACAATGTATCACCTATATTAGTTACTAATAGTTACAATCAGATAGTGATGCATATTTTTTTCTAATCTCTTTTCATTTTCTAATTGTTGTTATCTTTTTAATCTAATTGCAGTACATGATTATGGGGCAATCATACTGCCTGCGCTGCTACGGACAGCATTTGAAGATATGCTTTATGGCAGCCACATGGACATAGGAAACAATGGACTGGATATGTTCATTGACTTCTATAAGAGTTGGTGAGATGACATGGGAGGAGGTGAGCTGTGAAATCACCTATTGTGAATGGTGGATCTTGTATTAACAGCTTTATATAGATGTGTTATCAGCTATTGTACAGGAGGAGGAGGTAAGCTGTGACATCACCTATATGAATTTGTGCATACTGTGTTATCTACAGTATATAGAAGTGATATAAATCATTGTACATGAGGAGGAGGTGAGCTGTGACATCACCTATAGCAAATGGTGCATCCTGTATTATCTTCTGTATATAGAGGTGATATAAATCATTGTACATGAGGAGGAGGTGAGCTATGACATTTATAGTGAATGGTGGATGCAGTGTTATTTACTGTGTTTAGAGGTGTTATCATTTATTGTAAAGGAGAAGGAGGTGAGCTGTGACATCACCTATTGTGAATGGTGGATCCTGTGTTATCTACTGTATATAGAGGTGTTATCAGTCATTGTACAGAAGAGAGGAGGTGAGCTGTGACATTGCCTATTGTGAATAGTGGATCCTGTGTTATCTACTGTATATAGAGGTGTTATCAGTCATTGTACAGGAGGAGAAGGTGAGTTGTGAAATCACCTATTGTGAATGGTGGATCCTGTGTTATCTACTGTATATAGAGGTGTTATCAGTCATTGTACAGGAGGAGGAGGTGAGCTGTGACATCCCCTATTGTGAATGGTGGATCCTGTGTTATCTACTGTATATAGAGGTGTTATCAGTCATTGTACAGGAGGAGGAGGAGGTGAGCTGTGACATCATCTATTATGAATGGTGGATCCTGTGTATCTGCTGTATATAGAGATGTTATCAGTCATTGTACAAGAGGAGGTGAGCTGTGAGATCAGCTTTTATGAATGGTTGATCCTGTCTGTGATGATAACAGGATGACTAGTGAAAAGGCATCTCTACCAAACGGGACATGTCTGCCTATTGATGAGGCTCACCGGCAAGAGTGAAAGCAAAAAACGTCAGGATTATTTTAATTAAAATAGTGATATGGAAACTAAATAAACAGAAAACCAGATAACCAACATTAAAAAAACACAATTAATATAAAAATGATTTAAACAACAAGTAATTTTCTGATGACATGTTCAGTTTAGGTTAGTCATCCAAATTGTGAGTCAAGTTTCATATAATATACTTTCTTTTATGAAATTTTCTGTAAAACTGCAGAGAACTGTTAGAGAACTAGGCCTTGTATCTGATCCTTAATTATAAATAAATGTGAACTGGTACAATCTGCTGACAGTTTAATGTGTATGGGGCAGCCTACCTGTGCCCATGACAGTGCCCTGACGTTTGCCCACTTGAAAAGTGATGATTATGCAGATTGGGTTTCAACATGCACAATCCTTTGCTCTCCTTGAGATATTTCCATTCTGATCACACTCTACCTAACATAAAAATTCACACTTGATCCAAGCTATAGGCGAGACAGGTAAAATAGCTAATATGTCCAACAATCACCAACGACAATATATTACTGGAAGAGGCTAAATTAATATATCAAAATCTACCCATATCTGATGCTTACAGTCTTCGGTACCTGCTTGAGGTAGAGAAGTTAGACTGCCGTCCTCTAATCTGAAGAGCATAGATGGATGCCTAAATTACAAAGTAAATGAAGCCGTACAGTATTATAGCTGTTCCAAATGTTTCGAATGGCGTAAAGTGAGCATATATCAATTTCAGTTAATGGGAGACTCATCGTAGATAGTTGTACAAGGTATAAGTGAAGAATACATTTTCAGTGTATGTGTTTTTTTTGTTAACGTTTTATGCATTTTTGGTATGTACTGTATTTCATATTAAAGAATTTTAAGTAAATATTCTAAAAATATTTTCCACGTCCTTCGCTGGGGGAAATTGGAGAGACCATGGTGAATTTCAATGTTGGACAACTGGGAGTATACTGAATGAGTGACCTGAACAAAATGTAAATCAGCCCCTGTTGAGAGGTATAAAGTTTGGATTTTGAAGAAATACCAGTATGGCAAGGGCATTAGTGGCTTTGTGTCTTGCATAGATCGAGTCAATAATATCCCCGGTGACAGGTCACACAGCAGTCGTTGACTGGTGTTCTTAAGTGCAGTTGACCAAAGCAGACCAAGTAACAAAAAAAAAAGGCTTTCATGATGGAGCCAAATCTGCATATGTGATGAGCAGATGTCAGATAATCTTATAAACTGCAGCTCTTTCCTGCCAGCCCCATTGAGTGTTAAATCTAAAGTGACGGGGCCCAAACAAAGTAAAGAAACTTGTCAAACCGGAACCCCGAGAAAGGAGGCACCTCAGCATGCCTCTTCTCTCCTGCACAAAAACATCAAAGACTAAAAGGAATACTTCAGCATAAAAAACGTCAAACGCCTGTCTTGGAAATGTTTAATCCTCATGTTAAAGATGTCCCCAAAGGGGCTAAGATTCTGATTGCACATAATCTCTTTTGTGTCAATCACATAACTATTGGCAAACCCCTCTCTCGGTTAGCACTTGAGGTTTTCTTTAACTGAAGAATCTGAGATAATTCAGTATATGTTATAATAATCCAATCCGCCCCTCCGATAAAGTCAATAGATCAGCGGAGACCGCGGAGAACAGAGGTCTATTGACAAGTGAATTATCAATAGGCATCAAGACATGCGATTTAGTACATAAACTTTTTAACATATTTTTATGTTGGGAAGGATTAAAAATTAAAATCATAGAAATGTCACTTAGTGGTTGATATATCTGTTGGTTCTTGGAAATTGTGTCGATTCCAAGAGCAATCAAACAGTTCTGACATTTTCAGAATTTTCACTTTATCGAGCAAAAATCTGCAATCAACCTCGTTTTCACAGCTATCACCTTGACATCACTGGATACAATGAAGACAGCCATTTTGGGATCTAAACAATTATTGATCTGAACATTTAACTAGTGACGGAAACATCAATGTGAATCAAGCCAGTTGTTCTCACTGGAGTAAGGATTGGCCCTTGGAGACCAAAACTGTCCGAAAAAAAAATCTCTATGCACATTCTTGATTTGAGGTCCTTTTTTTAGGTCCTTTTTTACACCAGATCTCTTCTCCTTTTTGTTATTTTAGATCCAAAGAAGAAAAGGATTTCTGAATAGAGGGAAAACATTTCCTATTTTGTCCTTGGGGAAAATTTTCTCACCTTTCAGCAGCGTTCAGGTTCTCCTTTTGCAAGAACTGATCTCCTAAACAGGATGTAGAGGTATCTTACTCTCATAATTCAGTTTATGGTTTGAAGGTCCATAGTTGGCCTGGAGTAATATATGAAGAACAACTGATAGGCAGGGTTGCCGGGTGTCGGACCCCGACCGATCAGACATTGATAACCTATCCTGAGGATAAGTCATCAATGATAAAGTAGTGGACAACCTCTTTAAGTAGGATCCTGTGCAAACTGCATTTAAGCCTGGAAATGCTCCAAATGTACATACAGTATGTCAAAGGTATCTATAGGACTCCATCCACATGAGAGAGGCCAAAAAAGTGTCTTCTTGTCCCATGTCGATTAGAGATGAGCGAATAAATTTGAGAGGAATTGACTTCTACTCGATTTTGCAAAAATCTGCATTTGACAAAATGCAGTTTTTTTGCAATTCCTTTACTAATTTTCTAAACCGTGAAAATGCATCAAAATTTTTAAAAAAATCTGTTTACTCACCTCTTTGGTCCCTCTATGTCACTGTCATAAAAATATTAGGAAAATATTAAGGGCTTCTTTCCCCCCCTGAACCCCTCATTCCCCCCCTCCTCCATACCATTTGTCAGAGCAGAAAAGCTGACAATGTAAAGAGTTGTCAACATGCAAATTAGCACACACATGAGAAGTGGCTAAGAGGCAGATGCCAGTACAAAAAGAGGTGGCAAAACCAATTAACATGCGAATGTATTTTCCATTGGCTTGCCATAAATCTACACCTAAGTGAGAAAGAAATATTCCCAGAACTTCAGAAGAATTCAACAGAAATCTTCTATAAGTCCGATAATCATGGGACCTATATTTGTAGTGGCAGGGTCAACTAAGGAACAATATGCATCATTTTCCGTAGCTGTGAACCCCTCTGGTGAGCTGTAATGCAAAAGTACAAAATAAAAGACCGCAGCTATGTCATGTGTGTCTCTAAAGGAAGGCAAATTCATAACAAAGAAAATGGCATCACTTGCAAGCTTCTGCGATCAACCAGCGATAAGTTATCGCAGATGTTAGAACCTTGCTGTTAGGTTTTTTTTCCTTTGCTGGTCACATGACCTTGTTGGCCTATTTAATCCTGCTCCGCCCTTCTGGCTTTGCTGGACTTCATTGTATATCTACTTTCTAGCTAGCCTGTGCTCTGTGTCTTGCTCTGTTAGTTTGCTTGGTCTACTGACCTCTATGTTCTATATATTTTGTTTGTTCGTCTGTCTGCTACTATTTCTGTTAGGAGGTGTCCCATATTCCTCCCAGTCCTTAGTACTTGTAGGGATTCCCTCCCCACATCTATAGGTCTTCGTACAGACTAGCTTAGGACTTTAGCAGGTCTGATCGCAGGATCAGGTCCCCTGTTACATCGTAGGGATTCAGCTGAGTTCTATTGTAGGGACAGATCTCCTCTCTTTCCTTAGCTCTGGTAGCAGAACATAACAGTAAGTCCAGCCCGCAAATTCTCTAAGGAAAGATTTTTCTGTTCCATCATGGTGTCGGTTCAGGATTTGGTTCATCGCCTGCAGGGACTCTCTCTGGAGGTGGCCGAGCTCCGTCAGCACGTGAGTAACTGTCCTGGAGCACATTTCTTGGAGCCTAAGGTATGTTTGCCGGATTTATTTTTTGGTGAACATCGAGAATTTTTTTCATTCAAAAATGCTTGCTTATTGTATTTTCGTTTGAGACCCAAGTCCTCTGGGGATGAATCCCAGCGCGTAGGGTTCATAATGTCACTTTTGCGCAAAGAGCCTCAGGAGTGGGCCTTTTCTTTGCAACCTAGTGATACATGCTTCAGATCAGTGGATAGTTTTTTTTCTGCTTTGGGACTATTATATGATGATCCTGACCGTGTGGCATCAGCTGAGACTGAGTTGAGACGTTTAAAACAAGGATCAGGTAATGTCGAAAAATATTGTACACATTTTCGTCGTTGGTCCACTCAAACAGGGTGGAACGATTCTGCTCTGAAAAGTCTATTTCTTGCTGGGCTCAGTGAAAGGGTTAAAGACCTGCTAATTGCTTATCCTACACCTGAAGATTTGCAACAGGCTATGCAATTAGCTATACGGGTGGATAGGAGACTGCGTGCAAGGGTTAATGAGAGCAAATCCTCTGCTATGTCAGTTTCTGGTTATGAGAATGTGTGTACTAACAGTGGTGAACCGATGGAGATTGGATCGGTGGCACCTCGCTCTCAAGAAAAAAACCGTCGTTTTTCGGAAGGCTTGTGCTTCTATTGCGGAAAATCTGGTCATTTGATTAAAGGCTGTGAGCTTCGTATGAAGAAAGAAAAAAAAATGGTCAGTCACGCCCGTATTGCCTGTTTAAATTCCAAGGGTATATTTTTAGCTGCTTCCACGATTGCTCAGGAAAAATTTATGGAATTTCGGGTGTTTGTTGATTGCGGGTTTACACTGAATGTAATTGATGGGGGATTCGTGGAAAAACTCAATTTAAAACCTGAACCTTTATCATCCCCCATTGCTGTGGTTTCGGTGGATGGTTCCCCTTTGAAGAATATTACTCTCAAGGTCAGTGAATTTCCTCTCACTATTAATGGTGTTCACCATGAGAAATTGGATTTGGTAGTGTTGAATAACTTGCCTTCTCCAGTAATATTGGGTTTGCCCTGGTTAAAATTTCACAATCCTGTACTGGATTGGTCTACCAGTGAAATTAAATCCTGGAGCCATAAATGTTATGACAAGTGTTGTAACGGGCGTATTGCAGCTTTGGATAGGGGAGAATTGCCTGTTCCTATTCAGGATTTTTGGAGAGTTTTTTCTGAGAAGGAATCGCAGGTTTTGCCTCCCCATAGAGACTATGATTGTTCTATTGAAT
This sequence comes from Phyllobates terribilis, assembly GCF_046119375.1. Lineage (NCBI taxonomy): Eukaryota > Metazoa > Chordata > Amphibia > Anura > Dendrobatidae > Phyllobates > Phyllobates terribilis. Next base: position 213,263,888 of record NW_027362773.1, on the reverse strand, counting down.
TTGTCCCTGGAGCGACTCTTCCTAAAAGTCGTTTATTTAATCTTACTATTCCTGAGAGGAAGGCTTTGGAGGAATACATACAGACAAGTTTGGCCGCCGGTCACATTAGGCCCTCTAAGTCTCCTGTGGCGGTTGGATTTTTTTTTGTAAAAAAAAAGGACGGCGGTTTACGTCCTTGTCTGGATTTTCGTGAGATTAACAAAATTACGGTACGCAATCCTTACCCACTGCCATTGATTCCTGATCTGTTTAACCAGTTATTGGGTGTAGCGCTGGCGTCCCTGCCCTCTGCTAGGCAGGGACGCTGCTCCCCTCACCGCTCTGCTCCGTGCCCGGCGTCCTCTCCTCGCTCTGCTGTCAGCGCGCGCTCCTGCCCGGCGTCCTCTCCCCGCTCTGCTGTCAGCGCGCGCTCCGTCCCGGCGTCCTCCTCCTGCTCTGCTCTCGGCGCGCGCTCCTTCCCGGCCTCTGTGCTTAGGGCGCGCGCGCGCGCGCTCCCCTCCTCTTAAAGGGGCCGCGCGCGCCGCCCTAAAGAGTCCCCGGCCAATGGCCGGAGGACTTCATCATATAAAAGGCACCTCCTCCAAAATGGAGGTGCCCGAGCAATGTTGTTTGCACCTGTGTCTCACCTGTGCTTCAGCCCTCAGGTCCCGTTGCCAGTTACCTGCCAGTTACCTGCCAGTTACCTGCCTGATTCCTGCCTGAATACTTGTTACCTGTCTGCCAGTCTGAGGTCCGACGGTCTGCCTTACTACTCCTGTCAGTCTGTCTAAGGACCAGCCTGCCCGCTCACCTGGGAGCGCATATCAGTTACCTGCCTGCTTGCCTGAGGTCCGACGGTCTGCCTTACTACTCCGGTCAGTCTGTCTATGGACCAGCTTGCCCGCTCACCTGGGAGCGCTTCTCCGTTACCTGCCTGCTTGCCAGCCCGGAGGCTCCGTTGTCACGTGCTGTGACCACCAGCTATCTCAGAGACTCTTGCCCGCTCACCTGGGAGCGCATCTCCGTTACCTGCCTGCTTGCCAGCCCGGAGGTCCCGTTGTCACTTGCGGTGACCACCAGCTATTCCAGAGACTCTTGCCCGCTCACCTGGGAGCGCTTCTCCGTTACCTGCCTGCCTGCCAGCCCGGAGGCTCCGCCGTCACGTGCCGTGACCACCTGCTATTCCAGAGTCTCTCGCCTGCTCACCTGGGAGCACCCATCTACCATCTGCCTGCTAGCCTACCCGGAGGCTCTGCCATCACAGGTCGTACCTACCCCTTACCCAGAGACTGCCCTGATCACTTGCCGTATCTCCCTGTCCGTTCACCCAGAGACTGCCCTGATCACTTGCCGTATCTCCCTGTCCGTTCATCCAGAGACTGCCACCCGCTCCCTTACAAGGGCCGCCCCCTTGTATAGTAGCTCAGAGGTTCCGCCTCCCGGACCCGTTACAGTTTGCTCGGGCCATGGAACCCGGTGGCACCCAAGCTCCCTCGCTCTCGGACCTCTGTCTTGAACTGTCCCGTCTGAAGTCCCAACAGGAGGCCATCCTGGGTCATCTGCGGAATGTTAATACTCGCCTGAACACCCTGTCTGATCCTGCAACTACGGCCAGTACCATGGTATCCTTTTCCGGACCCCGGCTCTCTGCACCTCCTCGCTTCGGAGGCGACTCCGTCCTGGCTCGGGGCTTCATAAATCAGTGCACCCTGCATTTTGAACTATTGTCCCACCAGTTTAACTCCGACCGAGCAAAAATTGCATTCATCATGTCCCATCTCACCGGGGAGGCTCTGGCCTGGCTAAATCCTCTGTGGGAGAGAGGAGACCCCCTGGTGTCCGACTTGCCTGCCTTTCTCACGGCTTTCCGGAAAGCCTTCGACGAACCCGGACGGAGGACCTCATCCGCATCATCTCTGCTACGCCTCCGTCAGGGAAGCCTCACCGTGGGTCAATATGCCATACGGTTCCGTACCCTTGCCTCGGAGCTGGCCTGGGATAACGAAGCCCTGGTATCCGTCTTCTGGGAGGGTCTGTCCGGCCGTATTAAAGATGAACTTGCTGGTCGGGACATTCCTACCACTCTCGATGATCTAATAACCCTTGCCACCCGGATTGACCTACGGTTCCAGGAGCGTGCCAAAGAGGTCACCCGTGAGAGAAGGATTCCACGTCTAGCTCCTACTTTCCAGGAACCCGTCATTCCTTCCGTTTCTCCACAGGTACACTCTCCTGAGCCTATGCAGGTCGACCAGACCAAGATGGTCAAATCCCGTCAGGATTTCCGCCGTGCCGAGGGGAGCTGCTTCTACTGTGGCAGTAAGGAGCATCTGATCCGTGCCTGCCCGGAGAGGTCGGGAGAACGCCTGTATCTAGGTTCACTCAGAGGGGTCGATCTAGACAAAAATAAATCCTCTCCATCCCTGCTGTTGTCAGTCTCAATCATCTGCGGGGAGAATCGTTATTCCGAACTAGCCCAACTTGACTCTGGAGCAGCCGGAAATCTTATTTCACAGTCCCTGGTGGAGAAATTCCGCATCCCCACCAAACCTCTGGCTGTACCCTTGTCTGTTGTTGCCGTGGATGGGGGCCTCTTACCTCGCCCCATCCAATTCATCACCGAATCCATTACTCTGCAGGTGGGAATGCTGCATTCAGAGAGTATCTCCTTTCACGTTCTGCCTGGTCTCCCTCACGCCCTCTTGCTAGGTCTGCCTTGGCTCCAGAGACATGCACCCGTGCTTGACTGGCAAACCGGAGAAGTCCTTCACTGGGGACAGGCCTGTCATAAAACCTGCCTGGTTCCCGTCCATTCCGTCCGTCCCTCTCCTATCCCAGCTAATCTACCTGGACTTCCGATTCCTTATTGGTCTAGTGCTGATGTCTTTGTTAAGGAGGAGGCAGAGACATCACCACCTCATAGACCATGTGACTGCCCCATCGATCCCGCCAGAGTAATGCAGGTGGCTCCCGTGAGTCTAAATTGTCTCCCTCCTGGTAAGACGTTCGTATCGGTACCTGATCGGGAGAGAATCCTACACTGGGGTCATTCGTCTAAACTAGCTGACCACGCCGGTCGGAAAAAGACCCTCCAGCTTATTACCCGACACTACTGGTGGCCTAACCTGCACAAGGATGTTATGGACTTTGTTTCTGCCTGTGTGTCCTGCGCCCGCAACAAAGTTCCGAGACACCTGTCGGCCGGCCGCCTTCTTCCTCTGCCAGTACCTGCTGCCCCCTGGCAGCATTTAGCGATGGACCCTCCTCAATTCCGTCCTGGGGATAAAGTCTGGCTCTCGTCCAAATATGTCCGACTCAAGATCCCTTCCTATAAGTTAGGGTCTCGGTTCATCGGCCCACTGGTGGTCATCGGTCAGATCAACCCGGTAACCTATAAATTGAAACTCCCGGCCAACTTACGGATCCCTAACTCCTTCCATGTATCTCTCCTCAAACCTGTGGTACTTAACTCTTTTTCTAAGTCTACAGGTACGCCTCCTGCTCTGGTTTCTGCTGAGGACAAGTTTGAGGTAGAGAACATTCTTGCCAGCAAAAGGGTAAGAGGAAAGACCTTTTTCCTGGTAGATTGGAGGGGGTTTGGTCCTGAGGAGAGAACGTGGGAGCCCCGGGAGAACATCCATGCCCCTCTCATCCTAGCTAAATTTCTGTCTGGCCTAAAAAAGGGGGGGCCTAAAGGGGGGGGTACTGTAGCGCTGGCGTCCCTGCCCTCTGCTAGGCAGGGACGCTGCTCCCCTCACCGCTCTGCTCCGTGCCCGGCGTCCTCTCCTCGCTCTGCTGTCAGCGCGCGCTCCTGCCCGGCGTCCTCTCCCCGCTCTGCTGTCAGCGCGCGCTCCGTCCCGGCGTCCTCCTCCTGCTCTGCTCTCGGCGCGCGCTCCTTCCCGGCCCCTGTGCTTAGGGCGCGCGCGCGCGCGCTCCCCTCCTCTTAAAGGGGCCGCGCGCGCCGCCCTAAAGAGTCCCCGGCCAATGGCCGGAGGACTTCATCATATAAAAGGCACCTCCTCCAAAATGGAGGTGCCCGAGCAATGTTGTTTGCACCTGTGTCTCACCTGTGCTTCAGCCCTCAGGTCCCGTTGCCAGTTACCTGCCAGTTACCTGCCAGTTACCTGCCTGATTCCTGCCTGAATACTTGTTACCTGTCTGCCAGTCTGAGGTCCGACGGTCTGCCTTACTACTCCTGTCAGTCTGTCTAAGGACCAGCCTGCCCGCTCACCTGGGAGCGCATATCAGTTACCTGCCTGCTTGCCTGAGGTCCGACGGTCTGCCTTACTACTCCGGTCAGTCTGTCTATGGACCAGCTTGCCCGCTCACCTGGGAGCGCTTCTCCGTTACCTGCCTGCTTGCCAGCCCGGAGGCTCCGTTGTCACGTGCTGTGACCACCAGCTATCTCAGAGACTCTTGCCCGCTCACCTGGGAGCGCATCTCCGTTACCTGCCTGCTTGCCAGCCCGGAGGTCCCGTTGTCACTTGCGGTGACCACCAGCTATTCCAGAGACTCTTGCCCGCTCACCTGGGAGCGCTTCTCCGTTACCTGCCTGCCTGCCAGCCCGGAGGCTCCGCCGTCACGTGCCGTGACCACCTGCTATTCCAGAGTCTCTCGCCTGCTCACCTGGGAGCACCCATCTACCATCTGCCTGCTAGCCTACCCGGAGGCTCTGCCATCACAGGTCGTACCTACCCCTTACCCAGAGACTGCCCTGATCACTTGCCGTATCTCCCTGTCCGTTCACCCAGAGACTGCCCTGATCACTTGCCGTATCTCCCTGTCCGTTCATCCAGAGACTGCCACCCGCTCCCTTACAAGGGCCGCCCCCTTGTATAGTAGCTCAGAGGTTCCGCCTCCCGGACCCGTTACAGTTTGCTCGGGCCATGGAACCCGGTGGCACCCAAGCTCCCTCGCTCTCGGACCTCTGTCTTGAACTGTCCCGTCTGAAGTCCCAACAGGAGGCCATCCTGGGTCATCTGCGGAATGTTAATACTCGCCTGAACACCCTGTCTGATCCTGCAACTACGGCCAGTACCATGGTATCCTTTTCCGGACCCCGGCTCTCTGCACCTCCTCGCTTCGGAGGCGACTCCGTCCTGGCTCGGGGCTTCATAAATCAGTGCACCCTGCATTTTGAACTATTGTCCCACCAGTTTAACTCCGACCGAGCAAAAATTGCATTCATCATGTCCCATCTCACCGGGGAGGCTCTGGCCTGGCTAAATCCTCTGTGGGAGAGAGGAGACCCCCTGGTGTCCGACTTGCCTGCCTTTCTCACGGCTTTCCGGAAAGCCTTCGACGAACCCGGACGGAGGACCTCATCCGCATCATCTCTGCTACGCCTCCGTCAGGGAAGCCTCACCGTGGGTCAATATGCCATACGGTTCCGTACCCTTGCCTCGGAGCTGGCCTGGGATAACGAAGCCCTGGTATCCGTCTTCTGGGAGGGTCTGTCCGGCCGTATTAAAGATGAACTTGCTGGTCGGGACATTCCTACCACTCTCGATGATCTAATAACCCTTGCCACCCGGATTGACCTACGGTTCCAGGAGCGTGCCAAAGAGGTCACCCGTGAGAGAAGGATTCCACGTCTAGCTCCTACTTTCCAGGAACCCGTCATTCCTTCCGTTTCTCCACAGGTACACTCTCCTGAGCCTATGCAGGTCGACCAGACCAAGATGGTCAAATCCCGTCAGGATTTCCGCCGTGCCGAGGGGAGCTGCTTCTACTGTGGCAGTAAGGAGCATCTGATCCGTGCCTGCCCGGAGAGGTCGGGAGAACGCCTGTATCTAGGTTCACTCAGAGGGGTCGATCTAGACAAAAATAAATCCTCTCCATCCCTGCTGTTGTCAGTCTCAATCATCTGCGGGGAGAATCGTTATTCCGAACTAGCCCAACTTGACTCTGGAGCAGCCGGAAATCTTATTTCACAGTCCCTGGTGGAGAAATTCCGCATCCCCACCAAACCTCTGGCTGTACCCTTGTCTGTTGTTGCCGTGGATGGGGGCCTCTTACCTCGCCCCATCCAATTCATCACCGAATCCATTACTCTGCAGGTGGGAATGCTGCATTCAGAGAGTATCTCCTTTCACGTTCTGCCTGGTCTCCCTCACGCCCTCTTGCTAGGTCTGCCTTGGCTCCAGAGACATGCACCCGTGCTTGACTGGCAAACCGGAGAAGTCCTTCACTGGGGACAGGCCTGTCATAAAACCTGCCTGGTTCCCGTCCATTCCGTCCGTCCCTCTCCTATCCCAGCTAATCTACCTGGACTTCCGATTCCTTATTGGTCTAGTGCTGATGTCTTTGTTAAGGAGGAGGCAGAGACATCACCACCTCATAGACCATGTGACTGCCCCATCGATCCCGCCAGAGTAATGCAGGTGGCTCCCGTGAGTCTAAATTGTCTCCCTCCTGGTAAGACGTTCGTATCGGTACCTGATCGGGAGAGAATCCTACACTGGGGTCATTCGTCTAAACTAGCTGACCACGCCGGTCGGAAAAAGACCCTCCAGCTTATTACCCGACACTACTGGTGGCCTAACCTGCACAAGGATGTTATGGACTTTGTTTCTGCCTGTGTGTCCTGCGCCCGCAACAAAGTTCCGAGACACCTGTCGGCCGGCCGCCTTCTTCCTCTGCCAGTACCTGCTGCCCCCTGGCAGCATTTAGCGATGGACCCTCCTCAATTCCGTCCTGGGGATAAAGTCTGGCTCTCGTCCAAATATGTCCGACTCAAGATCCCTTCCTATAAGTTAGGGTCTCGGTTCATCGGCCCACTGGTGGTCATCGGTCAGATCAACCCGGTAACCTATAAATTGAAACTCCCGGCCAACTTACGGATCCCTAACTCCTTCCATGTATCTCTCCTCAAACCTGTGGTACTTAACTCTTTTTCTAAGTCTACAGGTACGCCTCCTGCTCTGGTTTCTGCTGAGGACAAGTTTGAGGTAGAGAACATTCTTGCCAGCAAAAGGGTAAGAGGAAAGACCTTTTTCCTGGTAGATTGGAGGGGGTTTGGTCCTGAGGAGAGAACGTGGGAGCCCCGGGAGAACATCCATGCCCCTCTCATCCTAGCTAAATTTCTGTCTGGCCTAAAAAAGGGGGGGCCTAAAGGGGGGGGTACTGTAGCGCTGGCGTCCCTGCCCTCTGCTAGGCAGGGACGCTGCTCCCCTCACCGCTCTGCTCCGTGCCCGGCGTCCTCTCCTCGCTCTGCTGTCAGCGCGCGCTCCTGCCCGGCGTCCTCTCCCCGCTCTGCTGTCAGCGCGCGCTCCGTCCCGGCGTCCTCCTCCTGCTCTGCTCTCGGTGCGCGCTCCTTCCCGGCCCCTGTGCTTAGGGCGCGCGCGCGCGCGCTCCCCTCCTCTTAAAGGGGCCGCGCGCGCCGCCCTAAAGAGTCCCCGGCCAATGGCCGGAGGACTTCATCATATAAAAGGCACCTCCTCCAAAATGGAGGTGCCCGAGCAATGTTGTTTGCACCTGTGTCTCACCTGTGCTTCAGCCCTCAGGTCCCGTTGCCAGTTACCTGCCAGTTACCTGCCAGTTACCTGCCTGATTCCTGCCTGAATACTTGTTACCTGTCTGCCAGTCTGAGGTCCGACGGTCTGCCTTACTACTCCTGTCAGTCTGTCTAAGGACCAGCCTGCCCGCTCACCTGGGAGCGCATATCAGTTACCTGCCTGCTTGCCTGAGGTCCGACGGTCTGCCTTACTACTCCGGTCAGTCTGTCTATGGACCAGCTTGCCCGCTCACCTGGGAGCGCTTCTCCGTTACCTGCCTGCTTGCCAGCCCGGAGGCTCCGTTGTCACGTGCTGTGACCACCAGCTATCTCAGAGACTCTTGCCCGCTCACCTGGGAGCGCATCTCCGTTACCTGCCTGCTTGCCAGCCCGGAGGTCCCGTTGTCACTTGCGGTGACCACCAGCTATTCCAGAGACTCTTGCCCGCTCACCTGGGAGCGCTTCTCCGTTACCTGCCTGCCTGCCAGCCCGGAGGCTCCGCCGTCACGTGCCGTGACCACCTGCTATTCCAGAGTCTCTCGCCTGCTCACCTGGGAGCACCCATCTACCATCTGCCTGCTAGCCTACCCGGAGGCTCTGCCATCACAGGTCGTACCTACCCCTTACCCAGAGACTGCCCTGATCACTTGCCGTATCTCCCTGTCCGTTCACCCAGAGACTGCCCTGATCACTTGCCGTATCTCCCTGTCCGTTCATCCAGAGACTGCCACCCGCTCCCTTACAAGGGCCGCCCCCTTGTATAGTAGCTCAGAGGTTCCGCCTCCCGGACCCGTTACATTGGGGGCCAAGTGGTTCTCTAAAATTGACCTTAAGGGGGCATACAATCTGTTGCGCATGAAGGAGGGTGATGAATGGAAGACTGCTTTTAACACTCCTGTGGGTCATTTTGAGAATCTGGTTATGCCTTTTGGTCTTACTAATGCTCCTGCATTTTTTCAGAATCTGATTAATGACATCCTTAGACCTTTGATCGGTAAAAATGTGGTTGTGTATTTGGATGACATTTTGATTTATTCGCCGGATCTGGAGTCTCATTGGCGGAGCGTGCGTGAGGTATTACAGTTATTAATGGACAATTCGCTTTTTGCTAAGCTGGAGAAATGTGAGTTCGCTGTACAGAGAATTAGTTTTTTGGGCTACATTATCTCCAGCAAAGGTTTTGAGATGGATCCGGTTAAGGTTCAGGCTGTGCAGGAATGGCCTAGGCCTATTGGTTTGAAATCGATACAGAGGTTTTTGGGTTTCGCCAATTACTATAGAAAATTCATAAAAAATTTTTCTAGTATTGTCAAACCTCTGACTGATCTCACCAGGAAAGGTGCTGATGCGGTTCAGTGGTCTTCTGAGGCCATTGAAGCTTTTGTGTATCTCAAGGAGAGGTTCACCTCTGCTCCCATCCTTATGCAGCCTGATGTTACTAGGCCGTTTTTGGTTGAGGTTGATGCTTCCTCTGTGGGGGTTGGCGCAGTATTGTCTCAGGATAACGGGGATGGGTTACATCCCTGTGCCTTTTTTTCAAAAAAATTTTCGGAGACTGAATTGAATTACGATATTGGTAATCGGGAATTATTGGCTATTAAACTCGCATTTGAACACTGGCGCCACTTCTTGGAAGGTGCGGAATTTCCCGTTCAGGTTCTTACGGATCATAAAAATCTGATATATCTTGATGCTGCCAAGCACCTGAATGCCCGTCAGGCTAGGTGGGCACTGTTTTTCTCGCGGTTTAATTTCTCCGTTACTTACATCCCTGGTACTAAGAATGTTAAGGCGGATGCCTTGTCTCGCAGTTTTTCTCCCATAGTCGGTGCTGAGAAAGAGGAAAACATTTTACAAGAAGGTGTTGTGATAGCTGCTTTAGACTCCGTTTTGGAAGATGAGATTCTTAAAGCTCAGGAGAATGCCCCTTCTAACACTCCTCATGGGAGGTTGTTTGTGCCTGGGACCTTTAGGAGAGATTTGTTTGTTGAGTGTCACGAATCTCGGTTAGCAGGTCATCCCGGAATCTCTGAGACCAAGAGACTGGTGGGTCGCAGTTTTTGGTGGCCTGGATGGCAGAAGGAAGTCATTAAGTGGGTGCGCCAATGTACTGTATGTGCTAGATCTAAGTCCTCACATACTCCTGCTGCGGGGTTGCTTTGTCCTTTGGAGGTCCCCAGTGCTCCTTGGACACATTTGGCTATGGACTTTATAACTGACCTTCCCCCCTCTGAGGGTTTTACTGTCATCTGGGTGGTCGTGGACCGTTTTAGCAAGATGTGTCACTTGGTTCCCTTCGTCAAACTGCCCTGCGCTAAAACTCTCGCTAAGGCCTTTGTCAAGGAAATTGTCAGACTTCATGGCGTTCCTACTGACATTGTTTCTGATAGGGGTCCTCAGTTCGTGGCTCGTTTTTGGCGTGCCTTTTGTGACAGGTTGGGAATTCATTTGTCGTTTTCGTCCGGATATCATCCTGAATCTAATGGCCAGACAGAAAGGAAAAACCAGGATGTTGAGCAGTTCTTGCGTTGTTTTGTGGCAGACAATCAAGAGGGGTGGTCTGAGTTTCTGCCACTTGCCGAATTTGCTCTGAACAATCATACATCTTCTTCTGCTGGTTGTTCGCCTTTTTTTTGTTGTTCTGGGAGACATCCGTCGTTTGGGTCATTCTCCAAGTTGGGATCTGCCGTGCCTGAGGAGGAGAATTTTTCCGGTGATTTGGAAAGAGTTTGGACGGATGTGCGTGGTAATCTTCAGGAGGCCAACAGAAAATCTAAAGACTACTTTGATAGGAAACGACAGGAGGTTTTGTTCGCTGTTGGTGACATGGTTTGGTTGTCCTCTAGGAATCTGCGGTTGAGGATTCCTTCTAAGAAATTGGGTCCCAAGTTTGTAGGGCCCTTTAAGGTGCTTCAGGTTGTCAACCAATCTGCTGTTAGGTTGGAGGTTCCTACCTCCTGGAGAATTAATCCGGTCTTTCATGTCTCTCTGTTAAAAAAAGCTGTTGTGTCGGATGGTGACGCCTCTGCCTCTGTTCCTCCTGTGGTGGAGGACGGGGAATATGAAATTTCTCGCATCCTTGACTCTAGACGGTATAGAGGTAGTTTGCAGTATCTTGTGGCCTGGAAAGGTTTCGGACCCGAGGATAACTCTTGGGTGAGGTCAGATGATGTTTCCGCGTCCAGACTTATCAGAGCGTTTCACAGGAGATTTCCTGATAAGCCTGGTCCTAGGGGATCCGGAGGATCCTCTTAGAAGGGGGGGTACTGTTAGAACCTTGCTGTTACGTTTTTTTTCCTTTGCTGGTCACATGACCTTGTTGGCCTATTTAATCCTGCTCCGCCCTTCTGGCTTTGCTGGACTTCATTGTATATCTACTTTCTAGCTAGCCTGTGCTCTGTGTCTTGCTCTGTTAGTTTGCTTGGTCTACTGACCTCTATGTTCTATATATTTTGTTTGTTCGTCTGTCTGCTACTATTTCTGTTAGGAGGTGTCCCATATTCCTCCCAGTCCTTAGTACTTGTAGGGATTCCCTCCCCACATCTATAGGTCTTCGTACAGACTAGCTTAGGACTTTAGCAGGTCTGATCGCAGGATCAGGTCCCCTGTTACATCGTAGGGATTCAGCTGAGTTCTATTGTAGGGACAGATCTCCTCTCTTTCCTTAGCTCTGGTAGCAGAACATAACAGCAGAAGCCAGATATTTTTAAGAAAATATGAAGGCTGGAGCCCAGCCCACATGAGGTCATCACAAGAGGTGTGCGGGCATGTCTCCCCCTTCGGCATAAAAGACCCGACCGAAGATGGGTCAGTATTCATTGCCGGGGGGTACAGATTCTATAAGCAAAGGATTACGTTTGATAACGGTCAAATCATTTGTGCGCCCCCTCCCCTCCTCCAGCTAAACGGAATGGTTTCTGTGATCTGTCTAGTACGTAAGTCTTCCATTAATCCTTTTTATTTCGTCTAACTGTATATAGTATACTGTATTATCTCCTTTTGTAAAATCTTTGTATATTTTACCTAAACACTGCCTCCCTTTTGGATTAAATATAAAATGTAATAGCTCTCTTTCTTTCACTCTGTAATCGTTCCCTCCCCAAAGCCATATACGCTACCAGAAAGCAGATGTCCGATCAGGCCTGTATTGTATTTTAAAAGTTGGTCGGTGGTGGCAGCGAATAATCGTAATTGGGCTATCGTGAAGCTGGCAGTAACTGTATCGGGGCGTGTACACATATTCCATGTGTTGGAATCCATAGGTGTGTAGGCCATATGCTTTCTGCTCATTTGCCAATAGCTACGTAGTGAGTAATTGGGATCGTGTGTGCGCAAATCCCTGCTCAATCGTGACGGAGTGATGGCAGCGGTGGGATATTGTGTGATCTCCCCGGTGTCGTTCCTGATGTTCCCTGACAGTCACCTCTCCAGTCTTCGCTGCATCTTCAGATTGCCTTCAGTGGGTGTCTATCTGAAATCCTCGAACCTCTCATGCTGGGTTGGGACTTCCGGCTTCAATGAGGTGAGTTCTGCGCAAACACTTGAAATGTCACAGCGTCATGACGTCAAAGCATGTCCTGTGACCTTACGTGCAAGTGCCGAATCCTCATGGTCCCATGAGCATCAGCGATCTGAAGATGTGGTGAGGACCAGAAAGGTGATGGTGGATAGTGAGGAGTGGAAAGGCCGAAGAGGTGAGCAGTGAGGTGAGTATAAGGATTTTTTTTCGTTTTTACAAAGCACATTTGTTTTTCTCTTGGGTCTGGAGAGACGCCAGAGCATACTAAGGGACATTAAATTTGGGGAGAATAAATTCTCCGTGAATCAAATTTCCAGTGAAAAAAAACGCGCAAGCAGGCAAATTCGAATTTTGCCTGATTCCCTCATCTCTAATGTCCATATATCTCTCTTAGGCTATGTGCCCACGATGCAGAAATGCTCAGGATTTTTTCCTGAGCGCTTCTGCATCTCCCTGGCAGAAAAAAACGCATGCGGATTGTACATGCGTTTTCCTGCCAGGGACATGAGGATGTGAAGCGTTCTTCACTTGCATTTCCGCATGCGGGTTGACAAGCGCTTTCCAAGCGATTTTAGCATCACTTGGAAAGTGCTTGACAACTTGGTCACACTATATAAATCCATGCAAACAGCATGGATTTATATAGTGTGACCCGAGAGAATGTCAAAAAATAAAAAAATAAAAATATACTTACCCTCCGATGGCCCGCGCTGTCTTGCTTCGCTCGGTCCCGGCTGCCGGCAGCGGTACACTGAAGGACCTGCCGACGTCAGCGTCGCGTGACCCGTCACATGACTCTGACGTCAGCGCAGGTCCTTCATTCCATCGCGAAGTGCCGGGAAGCAAGGAGGAGCGCAGCGCGGGCCGCCAGAAGGTAAGTATACATTTATTCTTTATTTTATTCTTTTTTTACAGCTTTTTTAATGGTACCTGGGTGTGGATGAGACTCTCCTCTCTTCTACACCCGGGTACCATCTGCACAATAGAACGCGCCAATTACACAAGTACAGATGCAGTCTTGCGGAATTGGCGCGTTCTAATGCAAGTCAATGGCGGCGAAAACGCCGCAGTTCCGCAAAATAATTGGTAGTGCTGCGTTTTTTTCTGCAATGATAATCCGCTGAAAAATTTCCGCAGCATGTGCACAGCACATGCGGATTATCATTGGGGGACATGGCAGGCCTTCTACCATGCGTTTTTTAAGCGTTTCTGCAGCGTTTTTGCCGCTATGGAAACGCTTAAAAAACGCATCGTGGGCACACAGCCTTACTGTATTGGAAAATGCAGCAGACTGAACTTTCCTATACTGTGGATGATACTTTTTTTCCACTATACTCTGTCCTGTAAAATTTCCTTACATTAACCATGATATGTGCAAATCCAGAGACAGGTAAGTTAGGCTGGATTCGCATGTCTGTAATACATACCATCCATGCTGGGACCGCAAGACCCGACCTGTCTTCTGAACCAAACTAACTGCCTCATAAATGTGTATACTATATATATATATATATATATATATATATATATATATATGGCTGTTAGTTTGGGTCAGGAGACCTGGAAACTGTTTCCGTAGACGGATCGTAAAATGGGGATTTTTGCAGCCAGCCTTACGGAAAGAAGCAGAGAGTTGACATTGCTCTTGATTGTATCATAAATTATCTCCATTGTGTTGAATTCTCATTAAAAATATCTCTTGAGTTGTTGAAAATTATTAGGCGATGTCAACTCATCTCTGGAAAGTTAAGCATTGTATCAATCTTTAAGTAAAAATTTTAACCTAATTGGATGGAAACGCTTCACGAATGCATTCAGCAACATACAAGCGCCTCTCTGTTGCTGTAATTTCTAGGTAGTGTTCTGAATGAAGCTATTTATTATATGTGCACTATGGGCACATTAGCCACAGATCAAATTCGATTCAAGTGGATGTTGATCTGATCCGCAGTACCCATCAGCGGCCACTAGCTGTGCAGTTCATCACCACCGCCGGAGCTGATCTGTAGCAAGTGTGTCACCTTGGCCTGGATGCCACAAAATGTAATAAAGCTGTGTCTGAGAGCAAAGGGGAGGTTCTCTAGTCAGGGGAACATTAGCATGCAGTACCTCCTGTCTCAGGCCAGTAGGGGGAGCAGGCTGCCCCTATAAAAGCTGGTGCTGGGGGCAGGGTTAGAGAGAACTTGAAGGCCTGTCTCAGGACTGAGACGTGTCCCAGAGCAGAGCAGGGACAGACAGTTGTATTGCACCTAAGAGGAAGTGTGGCAGGAGGAGAGCCACAAGCCAGAGACAAGAGGCGAAGTGAGCCTGTCTTGGCAGATAAAAGACTTACTTTACCAGACTTTGGTGTCTGAGGCTGGGAGGATTCCACATTCTCCAGCAGAGAACCAGTCCGCAAGGGACTGTATATTCCTTGGCCTAAGAAGCCTGGAGGCCCTGCCACAACCGAAGGGACCAGTAAAGCCGTACAAGGCTGGGAGCAGAAAGGAACCCACGTCGCAGGCCATACAGGCGAGAATACACGGAAAGCTCGGAAACGTGGGCTGTTACCCTATAACGAGGAGATAGCCAGAAGGAGCGCAGAAAGCACGGTAGGCCTACACCCTCACCCTGACCAGGGCCAATTTCCCTGTTGCTCTCAGACATCCAGGTCCCCTCCTAGCCGGGACTGTTTATGGGTCAGTTTACCTGTTTTAGTAAAGACCCTGGACTGCAACTTGTTGTCTGTGTGCTCCTTGCTCCTCCAGCACTATCGGCACCGGGACTCTCACTACCATCACTCCCACCATCCACCACACTGCCCTGGGTCCGCACTCTTCCCGTGGGGAGTCACACCATCCCAGCTGCATATATCATCAGCCCCAGTGGTCTGCCCTGCAGTGGCGGTTCCTAATGACCGCAAATCCACGGGTGGCGTAGTCGGACATAATCAATAGCACATAACGGACTACCACTGGCCTGACCACCCTGAGCCACGGAACCGGGTTGCCACTACTACTCCCATCGTTCCCTATTGCCCGGATCCGAGTGCCCCACGGCCCAGGGGGCGAGTCACAAGCGCCAGGTGTTAGACCTCCACCGATCTGATATTGAAGTCACCACTTTAAATAAACCTATGATAAAAGTCACTCTTTTTGTAAGTACAGCAAATCAGGTCATAATTCAGTAACTTATTCAAGAAGGCAATAGACTGGTTACCTTACCAATCCTCAATACAGTAGTAATTACCTGGATTTATCCTGTTCTATTTCTGCAGGAGATATCTACACTTCAAGGTCTATGTAAGTAAAATCCATTAAAAAATCTGAAGAAAAAAAAAGCAATAAAGAAGTAAGACAACACAGGGGAATTTAAATCCGAAAGAAGGACAGTCGGGAGTAAAACGCTAGCCTTCTCCCCACCTCCTGTCATCTAGACCATCCATTTAGAATTGATTGCAATTATACACCCTATAATCTCCATAACATTTAGAACCCAGACTTTTCGATAGATCCACACATATACTGCTCTTAAACCCATAGCAAGAAATAGACCAGGGCCCAAGAGACGAGAAATTTATAGGACTGCAGTCAGTATATTTGACAAGTCTCATGCTGTTGTTTCACTCTGCTCTTACAGAAAGAAAGCTCGGTTCCCCCAAAAGGCAGGTTTTAAGGGCATATGATAATGCAATTAAGTAATTGTTATACAGTCACATAAAACTGTGCATAGCCCATGGTGCAAATCTACTTGTCATTATAATATTTGAAGACCAGCTGCTAATGACTGTGTTGCACATCAATCTAAATTAGGAATTAATTCCAGAAATAGGCGTAGCTCGGAGTGAAGCGTATATATATTTTTTTAGGGCACAGCTATTTTTTTGGTGTCATGTTAAAGACCGAAACTGAAAAAGCAGTTGTCCCAAATATCAATGATGTAAGTGCTCAATATGTACAAAATACATAAATTAATGAAAAAATATAATTGTACTTTAGTGTCTTACATAATAAAACAGCATTAAAAAAACAGACAAACAACACAGAGAGAAGAGGTGGGCGACCCTGAGATGTCAAGAGGGGTCAGCTCTATGCTGGATACATAGAAAAATGTAATAGACTAAAACCTGAGTGTACAGAAATTATTGCTTGGCTCACTTGAAAATCAATAAAGACAGGTTAATGATGCACAAGAATCAAGTCCCAAATGTAAAAGAATAAGTAACATAGAAAGTCATGAATTGTTATGATCTGCTACAGGGACTAAGGAAAGACAGGAGAACTGTCCCTACAATAGAACTAAACTAGATCCCTACGATGTAACGGGGAACCTGATCCTGCGATCAGACTCGCTAAAGTCCTCGGCTAGTCTGAACGAAGACCTATAGATGTGAGGGAGGGATCCCTACAAGAACTAGGGACTGGGATAAGTTGGACACCTCCTAGCAGAAATAGTAGCAGTCAAAGACAAACACACAACAAAAAGCATAGAGGTCAGAAGACCTAGCAAAACTAACAGAGAACGGCAACAGAGCACCAAGCTAGCTCAAGAGTAGTAAATACAATGAAGTCCAGCAAGACCAGGAGGGCGGAGCCGGATTAATTAGGCAAAAATGGTCATGTGACCAGCAAACTAAAAAAAATCTAACAGGAGAGTTCTAACAGTACCCCCTCTTCTAAGAGGATCCTCCGGATCCCCTAGGCCCAGGCCTACCAGGAAACCTCCTGTGAAACGCTCTGACAAGTCTGGAAGCAGAAACATCATCCGCCCTCACCCATGAGTTATCCTCAGGTCCGAAACCCTTCCAAGCGACGAGATACTGCAAACTCCGTCTATACCGTCTAGAATTTAGGATAAGGGAAATTTCATATTCCCCGTCCTCCACCACCGGAGGAACAGTGGCAGAGGCGTCACCATCAGACACATCAGCTTTTTTCAACAGAGAAACATGAAACACTGGGTTAATCTTCCAGGACGTAGGAACCTCCAACCTAACAGCAGATTGGTTAACTATCTGAAGCACCTTAAAGGGCCCTACGAACTTGGGACCCAATTTTTTAGAAGGAATCCTCAATCGCAGATTCTTAGAGGACAACCAAACCATGTCACCAACAGCAAACAAAACCTCTTGCCGTTTCCTATCAAAGTATCTCTTAGATTTTTTGTTAGCCTCCTGAAGATTACCACGCACATCCGTCCAAACTTTCTCCAAATCACCGGAAAAACTCTCCTCCTCAGGCACAGCCGAAACCAATTTGGAGAATGACCCAAAAGACGGATGTCTCCCAGAACAACAAAAAAAAGGCGAACACCCAGCAGAAGAGGATGTATGGTTGTTAAGAGCAAATTCAGCAAGTGGCAGAAACTCAGACCACCCCTCTTGATTGTCTGCCACAAAACAACGCAAGAACTGCTCAACATCCTGGTTCTTCATTTCTGTCTGGCCATTAGACTCAGGATGATATCCAGATGAAAATGACAAATGAACTCCCAACCTGTCACAAAAGGCACGCCAAAAACGAGCCACGAACTGAGGTCCCCTATCAGAAACAATGTCAGTAGGAACACCATGTAGTCTGACAATTTCCTTGACAAAGGCCTTAGCGAGTGTCTTAGCGCAAGGCAGTTTGATGAAGGGAACCAAGTGACACATCTTGCTAAAACGGTCCACGACCACCCAGATGACCGTGAAACCTTCAGAGGGGGGAAGGTCAGTAATAAAGTCCATAGCCAGATGTGTCCAAGGTGCGCTAGGAACCTCCAGAGGGCAAAGCAACCCCGCAGCAGGAGCATGCGAAGACTTGGATCTAGCACACACAGTACATTGGCGCACCCACTTAATGACTTCCTTCTGCCATCCAGGCCACCAAAAACTGCGACCCACAAGTCTCTTGGTCTCAGAAATTCCTGGATGACCTGCCAACCGAGACTCATGACACTCAACAAACAAATCTCTCCTAAAGGTCCGAGGCACAAACAACCTCCCATGGGGAGTGTTAGATGGGGCATTCTCCTGAGCTTTAAGAATCTCATCCTCCAAAACGGAGTCCAAAGCAGCAATCACAACACCTTCTTGTAAAATGCTCTCCTCTTCCTCCTCAACACCGACTATGGGAGAAAAGCTGCGAGACAAAGCATCCGCTTTAACATTCTTGGTACCCAGGATGTAAGTAACGGAAAAATTAAACCGCGAGAAAAAAAGTGCCCACCTAGCCTGACGGGCATTCAAGCGCTTGGCAGCATCAAGATAGATCAGATTTTTATGATCAGTGAAAACCTGAATGGGAAATTCAGCACCTTCCAAGAGGTGACGCCAGTGTTCAAATGCGAGTTTAATCGCCAGCAATTCCCGATTACCAATATCGTAATTAAGTTCAGTCTCAGAAATTTTTTTTGAAAAAAAGGCACAGGGATGTACTCCATCCTTGTTTTCCTGAGACAACACCGCACCGACCCTCACCGAAGAAGCATCAACCTCAACCAAAAACGGCTTAGTCATATCAGGCTGCATAAGGATGGGAGCAGAGGTGAACCTCTCCTTTAGAAACACAAAAGCTTCAATGGCCTCAGAAGTCCACTGAACAGCATTAGCACCTTTCCTGGTGAGATCGGTCAGCGGTTTGACAATAATAGAAATTTTTTTTATGAATTTTCTGTAATAATTGGCGAAACCCAAAATCCTCTGTATCGATTTCAAACCAATAGGCCTAGGCCATTCCTGCACAGCTTGAACTTTAACCGGGTCCATCTCAAAACCTTCACTGGAGATAATGTAGTCCAAAAAATTAATTCTCTGTACAGCGAACTCACATTTCTCCAGCTTAGCAAAAAGCGAATTGTCCATTAATAACTGTAATACCTCACGTACGCTCCGCCAATGAGACTCCATATCAGGCGAATAAATCAGAATGTCATCCAAATACACAACCACATTTTTGCCGATTAAAGGTCTAAGGATGTCATTAATAAGATTCTGAAAAAATGCTGGAGCATTGGTAAGACCAAAAGGCATAACCAGATTCTCAAAATGACCCACAGGAGTGTTAAAAGCAGTCTTCTATTCATCACCCTCGTTCATGCGCAACAAATTGTATGCCCCCCGGAGATCAATTTTAGAGAACCACTTGGCCCCCACTAACTGGTTAAATAAATCAGGAATCAATTGCTGTGGGTAAGGATTGCGTACAGTAATTTTATTAATCTCACGAAAGTCCAGACAAGGACGTAAACCGCCATCTTTTTTTTTTACAAAAAAAAATCCAACAGCCACAGGAGACTTGGAAGGCCTAATATGACCGGCGGCCAAGCTTGTCTGTATGTATTCCTCCAAAGCCTTCCTCTCAGGAATAGTAAGATTAAATAAACGACTTTTAGGAAGAGTCGCTCCAGGGACAAATTCAATGGTACAATCATAGTCTCTATGGGGAGGCAAAATTTGTGACTCCTCCTCAGAAAAAACTCTCCAAAAATCCTGAATAGGTACAGGCAATTCCCCTTTATCCACAGCAGCAATACATCCGTTACAACACTTGTCATAACACTTAGGGCTCCAGGACTTAATTTCATTGGTAGACCAATCCAGTACAGGATTGTGCAATTTTAACCAGGGTAACCCCAATATTACTGGAGAAGGCAAATTATCCAATACCATCAAATCCAAATTTTCTTGGTGAATACCATTAATAGTGAGGGGAAATTCACAGACCTTATGAGTAACACTCTTCAAGGGAGAGCCATCAACAGAAACCACAGCAATAGGGGATGACAAAGTTTTAGGTTCTAATCTAAGTTTTTCCAAGAATCCCCCATCAATCACATTCAGAGTAGAACCACAATCCACAAATACCCGAAATTCAATTAATTCATCCTGAGCAGCAGTAGTGGCAGATAGGAATACTCCCTTAGAATTTAAACAGGCAATACGGGCATAACTGACCATTTTTTTTTCTTTCTTCAAACGAAGCACACAGTTCTTAATAAAATGACCAGAATTTCCGCAATAGAAGCACAAGCCTTCAGAAAGCCTGCGATCTTTTTCCTGAGAGCGGGGTGCCATCGCCCCAATCTCCATCGGCTCTCCATTGTCAGCACAGACCCTCTCAAGACTCGGAACTGACATAGCAGAGGATTTGCTCTCATTAACCCTTGCACGCAGTCTCCTGTCCACCCGTATAGCTAATTGCATTGCCTCCTGCAAGTTTCCAGGTGTGAGATAAGCAATCAGTAAATCCTTAACCCTTTCACTTAGCCCTGCAAGAAACAAGCTTTTCAAAGCTGAATCGTTCCACCCCACCTGGGCAGACCACCGACGGAAGTGAGAACAATATTTTTCCACATTACCTGATCCCTGCCTCAAACGTCTCAATTCAGACTCAGCAGATGAGACACGATCAGGATCATCATACAACAAATCCAAAGCAGAAAAAAAACTATCCACTGATCTAAAGCACGGATCACTAGGTTGGAGAGAGAAGGCCCATCCCTGAGGATCTTTGCGCAAAAGTGACATTATGAACCCTATGCGCTGTGATTCATCACCAGAGGATCCGGGTCTCAAACGAAAATACAATAAACAAGCATTTTTAAAAGAAAAAAAATCTTGTTGCTCGCCAAAAAATAAATCAGGCAGACGTACCTTTGGTTCCACAAAATGTGCTCCAGAACAGCTACTCACATGTTGTTGGAGCTTGGCCACCTCCAGAGAGAGTCCCTGCAAGCTTTGAGCCAAATCTTGAACCGAGACCATGATGGAAAACTGGAGGTCTTTCCTTAGAGAAAATTTTTTTTTTTTCTTTTAGGGCTGGACTTACTGTTATGATCTGTTACAGGGACTAAGGAAAGACAGGAGAACTGTCCCTACAATAGAACTAAACTAGATCCCTACGATGTAACGGGGAACCTGATCCTGCGATCAGACTCGCTAAAGTCCTCGGCTAGTCTGAACGAAGACCTATAGATGTGAGGGAGGGATCCCTACAAGAACTAGGGACTGGGATAAGTTGGACACCTCCTAGCAGAAATAGTAGCAGTCAAAGACAAACACACAACAAAAAGCATAGAGGTCAGAAGACCTAGCAAAACTAACAGAGAACGGCAACAGAGCACCAAGCTAGCTCAAGAGTAGTAAATACAATGAAGTCCAGCAAGACCAGGAGGGCGGAGCCGGATTAAATAGGCAAAAATGGTCATGTGACCAGCAAACTAAAAAAAACCTAACAGGAGAGTTCTAACATGAATATGATAAACAAACTCACTGAAAATAAGTCTAAATAGAACAACGTGCAAAGACATGGCAATAGTGCAATATTCAAGCAGAAATGAGAAGTGTGAAGAAAGTAAGAAGAGGTAAAACAAGAAGGGAACACCCACTAAGAAAAACACATGCCCGTTTCGCCAGCCACGTTGTCTGGGACCCATGTGATATACAGTGGTGTGAAAAAGTGTTTGCCCCCTTCCTGATTTTTTCTTCTTTTGTATGTTTGTCACGCTTAAATGTTTCAGATCACAAAACAAATTGAAATATTAGACAAAGAAAACACAAGTAAACACAAAATGCCATTTTTAAATGAAGGTCTTTATTATTAAGGAAAAAAGAAATCCAAACCTACAGGGCCCTGTGTGAAAAAGTGATTGCCCTTCACCTTTAAAACATAAATTAACTGTGGTTTATCACATCTTTGGGAAGCTGAGTTCAATTTCCCTAGCCACACACAAGCCTGATTACTGCCACACCTGTTATCAATCAAAAAATCATTTAAATAGGACCTGCCTGACAAAGTGAAGTAGGCCAAAAGATCATCAAAAGTTAGATATCATTCTGCGATCCAAAGAAATTCAGGAGCAAATGAGAAACAAAGTAATTGAGATCTATCAGTCTGGAAAAGATTATAAAGCCATTTCTAAAGCATTGGGACTCCAGCGAACCACAGTAAAAACCATTATCCACAAATGGCGAACATGGAACAGTGGCAAACCTTTCCTAGGAGTGGCCGGCCAACCAAAATTAACCCAAGAGCGCAGCGACGATTCATCCAAGAGGTCACAAAAGACCCCACAACAACATCCAAAGTACTGAAGGGCTTGATTGCCTCAGTTAAGGTCAGTGTTCATGACTCAACCATAAGAAAGAGACTGGGCAAAAATGGAATGCATGGCAGAGTTCCAAGACGCTAAACACTGCTGAGAAAAAAAAAATGTAAAGGCTCGTCTCAGTTTTGCCAGAAAACATCTTGGTGATTGCCAAGACTTTTGGGAGAATACTCTGTGGACTGACAAAACAACAGTTGAACTTTTTAGAAGGTGTATGTCCCATTACATCTGGTGTAGAAGTAACACAGCATTTCAGAAAAGGAATATCATACCAAAAGTAAAATATGGTGGTGGTAGTGTGATGGTCAGGGGCTATTTTACTGTTTCAGTACCTGGAAGACTTGCTGTGGTAAATGAATCCATGAATTCTGCTGTCTACCAAAAAATCCTGAAAAAAAAATGTCCAGCCATCTGTTCGTGACCTCAAGCTGAATTGCACTTGGGTTATGCAGCAGGACAATGATCCAAAACACACCAGCAAGTCCACCTCTGAGTGGCTTAAGAAAAACAAAATTTAGACTTTGGGGTGGCCTAGTCAAAGTCTTGACTTAATCTGATTGAGATGCTGTGACATGACCTTTAAAAGGAGGTTCATCCTCGGAAACCCTCCAATGTGGCTGAATAACAACAATTTTCAAAGATGAGTGGGCCAAAATTCCTCCAGAGCACTGGAAAAGACTCATTGTCAGTTATCCCAAATGCTTGATTGTAGTTGTTGCTGCTAAGGGCGGCCCAACCAGATATTAGGTTTAGGGGGCAATCACTTTTTCACACAGAGCCCTCTAGGTTTGGATTTCTTTTTCCCTTAATAATAAAGACCTTAATTTAAAAACTGCATTTTGTGTTTACTTGTGTTATCTTTGTCTAATATTTAAATACATTTTGTGATCTGAAACATTTAAGTGTGACAAACATACAAAAGAATAAGAAATCAGGAAGGGGGCAAACACTTTTTCACACCACTGTACATAAGCTCAATAAAAACGCGTCTAAGTAGTACAAAGTGCAAGTGCACTTTGTACTATTCAGACTTGTTTTCAGTGAGTTTTTGTATATCACATTTTTTATTCATGACTTTCAATGTTACGTATTCTTTTACATTCTTTTACATTTGATTCTCGTGCATTATTAACCTATCTTTATTGATTTTCAAGTGGTCGAAAGCGATACTTGCATTACAATTGGGACTTCTTTTATTATATTTTCCTAAGTACCATGCATGGAGGTGATACCCACTTGATTATTCAGGGTTGCCCACTTCTTGTTCTCTCTGTTTCTGTTGTTAAAATAGCATTAAAAACCAGACTATTATGTAAAACAATAAAGTACATTTGTATTTGCTTATGAATTGTGTGCTGTAAATTTTTGTTTAGTTAAGGGTTTGCTAGTCAATTTAAAAAGTTAAAGAAAATGTAAATTGTAACGCAACGCACATCTGAATGGCTTCCTGTTATATCACTAAGTCTGTGCTGCAAATACTAGGTTTATTTTCACCCCTGCAACTAGAGTCTCATGAGTGCCACAGCTGAGTTTCATGGAAGGAACCTATATGATAGCACACAAAGTCATTAGCAGTGCCATGCACCGCCATATAGTTACCTCTGTAAGGCATTGTATTCTCTCCTAGGAGCAATTCTTCTGCCTAAATGTGATCAGAGTCCTTGGAGCTTTATAATATTCTTTTATATTCACTAAGGTTTACAAAGTATTTGCATTGTGCATTGTTTCTTTAAAAGGACCTTTTATAAATTATTCAACCTTGTACAGTAGATATAATATAAATTGTTGGCTTTTAATCTTTGGCCACTTAATCCAGCCCACTCTTAAGACTCAATATTACAATGGAAATGGGTGGTATGGGGAGAAAATCCTGAGTTACAACAATGCAATGCTTAGATCAACTTGAACATGCACCTGTTATAGTCTATGGGGTTGTTCACATGTCTGTGTTTTTTAAGGAGTCTAACTTGCCAATGCAAGTCTATCAGTGTATGAAAAAATCAGTAAGCAAACTATTGGCATCCTAGGGTTGTCTTTTTTTGTCACTGGTTGTTCGCTAGGAGAGACTTGAATAATCTCCATGTTTTGGTTTTTTTTGCAATCGAGAAAAACCTGATGAACCTCTGACAGTAAAAAATGACCCACGGATGAAAGTCTGATCCAGCTCACTGATGGAAATTGAAAAAAAGTTCCTTTTTTGTATATCTGAAAAAATTGGATGACTCAATGAGGCCTTATTACTCACCTAATAAATCCTCTGCTGCTCCATTGGTTCCAACTAGAGACGAGTGAATCTGTTGCGTGCAACACGAGTGCATGGTCCAGGTCACTGCTCTCTGGCCATGGACGGCAGCTGCGCTAATTTCCTAACCCTCTGAGATCCTAGGCTCAGCTTATGATTAGTTGGACTTACAGATTTCATGTGTGTGGCACACAGGAGAAGTCTTGTCATCCTGGCAAATAATGAGTCGAAAGATAAGCAAATTTATGCAGGTCCTGTCCACGGTCAGACGCAACTGACCTGGACCATGGACTGGAGTTGCGTGCAAGTGATCTGCACATTTTTAGTTCCAAAGCTTTAATTATCCATGATTCCTGAGATAACGATTGGCAGCAGAGCATATAGTTGACATGGATGTCATCCTTGTAGGACAGTAATCAAACAGTATGGTGGTGCTGGAAGAATTTCTAAGACGAGAAATAGTTATTGTATGGATCATACTGCAGTAATACCAAAGGCCTGTGTCATATACCTAGTGCCAGAAACAAGATACTATCCCGTCAAGCTAAAAAATAAAACCCCCACAGGCGGGTGTCTGCTAACGTGTATTAAAATGCCTACCGAAATGTTTAGTCTACGCATATTCATCACCATCCCGTAATCTTTTACCAATAGCTGTTTGATCATTAAAAAAAAAAACTGTCTAACAAGACCGGCCTCTGATCAATACACATTCAGGCTGAATCTGTAATAGTGTCTTATCAAATTAGCAGCTACTGAAACAGCTCTATACAAAAATCAATCTCCTTCTGACCTTAAAACACGGACCAATTTTCACATAGACATTAATATACTTGCTGCATGCACACATGTTTTTACACACTCGTGGGATCGTGCGTGCGCCAAAATAAACCGCAAACACATGCTGCCACAGACTTATCAACGCAAGCAAAGAAACATAAGAAAGAAATGCCATGGAACAGCAGATGTCCATATGACACCCGGATCTTATACAAGCTGTCACAATGTCTAATGCCGCTGACAAATTGTAGACATGACAAGTCGTAGATCTTTCAGGGAACCCTATCAGTTTGCGGTAAGGAAGACTACAACTAGAGAGAGACTTAAAGATGTGTCACGTCTGCAAAAGTACAAGTTCAGATTAATACAGCGCCAAGCAAGACTGGTGTATATGTATACATATATTTGTGTATATATATATATATATATATATATATATATATATATATATATATATATATATATATATATTTGTGTATATATATATATATTTGTGTATATATATATATATATATATATATATATATACAGTATATATGCACAGTATATGGCCTGAGAAAGGTCCTCATATGGATCGAATTGTTGCATTGGTGTGATGCCTCGATTTTTTTGCTATAATTGGAGGAGTGGTTCTTCCTGGGATGCTCTGCACCAGGGGTGGGCAATTAATTTTCCTGAGGGGCCACATGAGAGACCATGACTGTTGTGGAGGGCCGAACGAATAGGCTGAAATTAATTCTGCTCAGAATTAAGTATGCTGACACCCCCCTATATACTGTATGAACCGGCACACAGCCCCTATATACTATATGAGCTCACACATAGCCTCCTATATACAGTATGAGCCCCCTCATAGCCCCTATAAAATGTGAGCACAAACATAGCCTCTATATACAGTGAGACCCCCACATAGCCTTCTAGATACAGTATGAGCCCCCACATAGCCTCTCCTTATATAATATGAACCCTTACATAGCCCCCTGAATACAACATGAGCACTCACATAGCCCCCTATATACATGCAAACATCCTATGCACATATGAAAGAAATAAAACAAAAAACCAAACAGATACTCACTTTGCTCCCGTTCCCCCAGCGCTCCGCTCCAGTCTCCGATGCACCGACACGCCACACAGCAGACTCGATGTAATGACATCATCGCATTGCACTCGTACTCCCTGATTGGTGGAAGAAGGAGCTGGCGGCTCCATTCTCCACCATTGTATTCACCGCTGTCTGCATCTCAAGAATGTAGATAGCGGTGACTTCTGGAAACAGGCGGTAGTGGACAGGCAGCGGGCGAGGGCATAGTGCAGCTCGCGGGCCACTGTTTTCAGCCCTTTGGCTGCCTCGGTCTGAGGGTAGGACTGGAACAGCCAGAGGACCAGATGTGGCCCGTAGGCCGCACTTAGCCCAGCTCTGCACTTTTATACTCTCTCTCTATATATATAAAGATATATATAAACTGTGTTGCCTGCATGACAGGCAGGTGGTCCACCTCTCACATATCAGTAGAACAGCGGTTAAGTATCCCCCATCCATTGATTCTTTAAGATCTTTCCATGGCTCTCACTGTGAAAAACTACTGACTTGAGACAACTTCTTTTTTTAACCCATGTCTTCAATAAAGGGGTATTCCCATCTTATAAAGTGATGACATAACACTAGGAGGCATACTGCCAAGAGTAATATGGGGGTTAAATGGGTGTCCCAGCAACCAGGCCCCCAATGATCACAATCATAATTGCTGTTTATGGGAAAATCCCATTATGATATATACTGACGAGCAAAAGGGTAACAATGTTTTGAACTTTTGACTTTCAGCCTCCATATCTCACATCCACTACTGCTTCGAACGTGAGACTACCATCATTTTATAGACAATCATCTTGGATATCTCATACATAAATTTGATTTGCAACTATTTACCATATGATTAGTTATGCAGATTCCTGTCATGTCACTGCATTGTTACTGTTTTGCTCCTGATGGTGGTGGAAAAATCTTTTTCTTCCTGTATACTACAAATTACAACCTGTTCTCAGATTCCCTAATAGCTAAGTGTGTTATTAGGTTGATTCCCGAGCGAAAGGTCACTGGTTCAAATTGAGGAGCAGCCATGAAGATTTCCTAAGAAAAGAGAAACAACATCATCCAGCTCATTGATACCTGTCTTTTGGCCAAGAAAATTGCCAAACAGCATCATGAGAGCGCCATGACAATTGGAAGAATATGAAATGAAGTCCGTCCATCCATTCAAAAGCCAAGAGGTGAACGTGCAGGCAAAATATCAGAGTCAACCAGTCGACTCATGACAATGTCTATCAGTTCTGGAGCGAATACGTCAGTGGGGGAGGCTCGTATGCTTCGTAATAGTGAGATTACAGATGTCCATGCAAGCACCGTGTGACGCACATTACACAAGTCTGGAATGATGGCCCGAAAAAAGATGAAGAAGCCTTGACTTCAATATCGTCATAAGAAGCGTCGGCTCGAGTTTGCAAAAAAGTACAAAACGTGGAAAGTGGAAAATTGGAAACAAGTGATTTGGAGCCATGAGACGAAAGTCAATAGACAAGGCTTTGATTGGTGCAAATGGGTCTGGAAGAAACAAGGGAAAAAGGGGCTAATGGATGGAGAAATTGAAGGTATTGTCAATTTCAGTGGCGGAAGCCTGATGATATGGGGTTGTTTCAGAGACAAAGGCGTTGGATACATGACCAGGATCGGTGGTGGCCTGAATGCTGAGCTGTATCCTACAAGACGAGTTACTTCGTACAATTAAGTACAATGGGTATGAAAAGGGCGACATAGTGTTCCAGCAGGATAATGACCCGATGCATACATCGAGATTGGCAAAGAAATTGTTCAATGACAATGAAGTAGAGGTGCTGGATTGGCCCCTACAGTCCTCAGACCTCAACCCAATAGAACACTTGTGAGTAGAGTTGAACAAAAAGCTGTATACATACCTGTGTGAGTAGACCAGTATGCACCAACTTTGGGAAAGTGTAGAAGAGACCTTGGATCAGATTTTGGTAGAAGCATGCTTGAATCTGATAGAGAGCATGCCCAGAAGCATTCAGGCAGTGTTGAAAGCCAAAGGTGGATTTGCAAAATACTAACAAAATAGCAAATATTTTGATTTTTAGAAGCAAAACAGTAACAATGCAGTGACATAACAAGAAGCGGAAGTGGATAGTGAGATATGGAGCCTGAAAGTCAAAAGTTCAAAGCATTGTTACCCTTTTGCTCATCAGTATATCTAATATTGAAGTAATGTTAATAATCATTGTATATCAAAAATCAGTAACGTGCAAACCCTTAAGATTTTGTCTCGAAATTTTCACCCAAATGCTAAGTTATGGAAGCCACAGCCAAGTCCAGGTTAATACTGTAAAAGCTGATTGTCTTGTAAGTGAACAAATGGCTTCTAATTTCTCAGAATCAAACGAACAAAGATATCTATCTGATCATCTCTCGATCTACGATTAGGTAACAGAATTTGCTCTGACAGAAAGATGTCCTGAAGCATCGGAGATATTTTTATTGCTGTTAAATATCTTCTCCTCCGATTGAATTTGTGACATCTAGAGTAAGTTCTTGACTCCCCCGAGACAGAACTGATCAACCTACGAGAGACAAGATCTGCATACTGATACCGGCGGAAGAAGAAATCGGGAAGGACATATTGAAGACACAGAATGGCAAAGGCAAACAAGGGGGACGAGAGCGGCCAGTAAACACGAAGCGCAGTAAAACATATATGAAATGTTATGTGACGCGCTCTCAGAACTGGGCTACTGTGAAATAAATATGGACAAATGAAAAGAACCCTTTGCAAATATTCATGACATTTTCTAACGTGTGATCTCGGGAAATGCATATTAACACAAAGGCGATATAGGTTCCTCCACTTATCCTTTGTTGATTCACATTAAACAAATGATTGAAAGAAGAATTACACTCGCGTCTTGGATGTATAAATGGATAATGGAGAACAATTATCCTAGTCATACATTAATGCTATGAAGTTGAATTAAATTACTGGATGTAGAAGATGATCTTGGAAATACAAGACTTCGTGGTGGAACAACAAACAATTCTGAATTTAGAAGAATAATTAAAAAAGAGCGAGACTTTCTCAAAGAAATAGGAACAATCAACCTGTACATAAGACACTATGGACTAGAAAGTAGAAGGACTTCCTTAGAGATTAGGTAAAGGTTGACATTAATGGCCAATCTTGACCAGTGGCTGAAATTTTAGTATGCATGCGCAATTCTAAACACCAAAATCGAAAAGACATCGCCAAGAAGGATGTTGGATGGTTTTACCAATCCAACCTACAAAATGTGTACGAGCACACGGCATTGAATGGGGAATGTAGGGTGGTAGCTAGTAGCAAAGACATGAATATTAGTAGTATTGGATATTCTTGCTCTATTCTAGCAACATTCAACATTAGAAGCTTTCTAGGCAATGCTTGTACATAATGATATATTCTTGTATGTAACATTGCTGCCTATATATAGGTGCCGTGACACGCATAGTCAAGGTCAATGCTCTTTATTGTTATGTGCAGTTGTTGGACGGGTTGAGATGACCTCATAAGTTCGAAAAAAATCGACCTAATAGCACTCAATGATACAATAGGACTTACCTAGGTTGCAGACAACCTATAAAGTGAGCACGAGACTTGAGAAAATACTGTGTACTAGAAAGAGCTACAGCATCCACTTGTAGAATAATATTCTAACATATCCATCTTGACATTTGCAATGCGATGTGTGGGTGTCTGATACGATGCATTGTAAGTATCTGGGTGAATGTGTTATCATTTTATCCCACATCTGGATGATGTAAACCTTTGGGCCTGTTCCCACCAACCACGTTTTTTGTGTACACTGGGAAAGATCCTGATGTAGACGATCAACTTGACCACAATACTCCGAAGCCGGGACGGACATATCATTGGTGCAGCTTGTACAGCTGCACAGGGGCCCAAGAGGTAAAGGGAGAGTTGAGGGAGATAGATGCCGGCTGAACGATGGGCCAACAAGCTATCAAGAGTGCATGGGGGCTTTGCAGTGGTATTGGTAAACTATTGGCAATAACAGCATCCATTTAACAGAAATGTCATAAAAAGTTGTTGCACAGCTCATTACTTATCTGGCAAATTAACATTTGGATGATAGATGCCACTATTAAGCACCCTTTACACCTTTACAGCCTATATTAACATATACATTGGGAGCTTTTTCTGTCGCAAATATAAAAAAAGTTATGTGACGCCAGTAATATGCTATAACTACCACTGGGAAATAGGATGGCTTTTCTGATTAACTATACAACGTGCTTTAGAGCTCCCCTGAAGAACCGAAAGGGGAAACGCTCTGGGAGACACATGCTGTGGTACTACAGGGCTATTCACAGAAAAGGGCTTGCTGTGGACAGCCCTTGTCAGGGCGGGAGCTTTGGTGTTGAGGGACATAGTAGCTCTCATAGGGGCTTATAGGGTCTTCCCGCATGCTCCACCTGACGATAATCCTGCTGGCTAAAAGAAATTGTGTATAGGATGCTTGGACTATTGCTCCCCTCTGCAATACTACTGAAGACTATGGGTGAGATTGTTCCTATTTTTTTATTATATATTATATATTAAGTTGACCACTGTCACTTTGCATCTTCTTTTGAGGGTTTCTGGTACTGGTCGTTATCCATATTCGGGTAACATTTGTTGACCTGCTAGGTCGTTTATTTTTATATCAATTTGTGTCCACATTGTTGGTATGCATGGATTTTAGTAATACAATTTTTTAAAATAAGTACTATTAAAAATTACTTTTTAAGTTCTCATTCAATGCTGGTTTTGTCTATTTAAATTTGAAAATTGGAGGAAATGAGTGCCATTCTACTGGACTTTTTTGCTGGTTGAATGAATATTGGCAATAACAGCATCCATTTAACAGATATGTCATGAAAAGTTGTTGCACATCTCATTACTTATCTGGCAAATTAACATTTGGGTGATGGATGCTTAACAGTGGTTAAGCACCTTTTGCACCTTTACAGCCTATATTAACATATACATTGGGAGCTTTTCCTGACGCATATAAAAAAAAAGTTTTGTGAACAGGGTTGGGCACTTTGCTGCCTTTATTAACAAAAAGTTGGAACATTTTATTGGGAAGTGGCAAATCCAGCATATTTTAAGAAAATCGTCTATCCATATCCAATTCAAATATCTTGGATGGACATGAAGGCTTAGAAGAAGAACTGGATTATCTGTGAAGTAAGACATAAGCGGATGCTCCATAAAATAAAAGTGATATGGATGTATAAATTGACCATTTCTATAACCCCATTCTACTTTTTTTTCTTTACACTAGTGTTTTCGATTTTTTCCCATTTTGAAAAACCAATGTCCCCCGTGTGCACTTTGTCTTAAAAACAAACTGTTCTTTACTCACCCTCCCTTGGTCTAGAGCTGAGTCTCTTCCACTGCTCCCAATGTCTGTTGTTAAAGGGGTATTCCCATCTCCAAGATCCTATCCCAATATGTAGTAGGTGTAATAATAATAATATTAGCAAATACTTCCAATTAGAAATGTAGTACAGTTTTTCTGATTAGCTGTGTCTCTTTCCTCATGTGCAGGTATTGCAGGACCTTAGGTATCTATGGTTACGACCACTGATATAGTGAGTTAGCTAGGTGCTAGTGGTCGTAACCATGGATACCTAAGGTCCTGCAATGCCTGCACATGAGGAAAAAGACATAGCCAATCAGAAAAATATACTACATTTCTAATTGGAAGTATTTGTACGAAAAAGTCCTATTAGCCAAAACCAACAGAAACAAAGATAAAAGAACTAAAACACCCCAAAAAAGGATTATCTGCTGTGGCTCAACAGAAAGAGACGCCGACCACAGACACAGGATCAAGTGTTCAAATCCAGCGCAAGGATGCTGCGCAAATGATCATTTCACCCGCTGAATGATCGTTTCGCTTGTTCAATGGGTAATCGGCAGCCTGTTTACATGGGAATATTATCATGAAACGAGTGTTATTAATGATAATCTTTTAGTATAAATGCAACCTAAGACTACGAAGAAGAAGCTTGTAAAAACACAAGATAATTCTTTACTTCCTGGTGTGCTTTATGCTCACGCGTTCTATATACTGTACATAAGGTGGATTACTAAATACATTTTTATAATTTAACTAGCAATAAACAACAATTACCCAATCAGACCAACTTTGCCGGAGCCATTGAGAGTAAGGATATTAGTGATTAGCTTTCTTGCTCAATTCCCTCCACTACAGAGGGGAAAAAAAAGGAAGACTCGATGAGCTCTCATTTCGTGGTAACGAGCTCCAATTTACCATGATCATTATGTCTGACATTAAAGGTTTGTGAACACTGTCACATGCCCAGCAGCTATTTTTTTTACCTTCTAAAGCCTGAAATAATAAGCTGCAGTCCAGAGATTCAATCCTATCTTTAAATCAGTGAATCAAATGTAAAACATACTACTGCATGATACACAACACAACCGGGGGGCTCTCTACTTTCCAGGAGGTTCTGCAAATGGAGATAATTGTAGCACGATCCCATCCAAACCCATATTTTACACATTATATTCTTCCAATGGTGAATGAAATGTGGACTTCCAGCACGTTGGCAAATTTGCTTAACTAATTTTTCGCTGTAAAAGCCATAACACGATGTTTAGACTGTAATTAATTGCCATTTTAGAACTGTGACTGATATTGCCTGGTGGTGAGACCAGCATTTTATATTCCCAGTATGAATAGAAACCGCAGCTCTCTGTGGGCCTCTATGATTTCCGGCTTTTGTAGTGGCACTAATCTGTTTTCCAGATACAATGCAGGACCAAATTGTACACAAGATGCTTTTTGCATCAACGGAAGGATCTTCTGTCTCGTTGTAAGTAATGAGTGGCCCGAATTCTGGCTTTTTCTGTAGAGATGCTTATGCTGGCGGAGCTGACTCTGTAATGCATTTTCATATAGGTGCAAATGGGTTGATGAGTTTATTCCGGGTTACTGGAAGGCTGTAATGCGCTGGAGCATTCATTGGGTCTTCTGCCACGCTTGGATGGTCAGCGATTGCTCTGTGTCTAACAGCAATCGAATGCTCTCTGCCGTGTCCTAATAAAGGGTCTTGAACTTTTTTTTTTTGCCAGAATTACGGAAAGAAAGAATTTTTGCTACATGTAACAGCATCTCTTGCAGAAACAATTATACAAATGGCGAAGGAAAATGCACACAGTTATTACTCATTATAGGATTGTATTCATTCACATGAATGCTTGACACGGTGGAACTCAGAAGTCGCCTACCACAATTATGTACGCAAAAGCTGACTTCAGTGCGAGCCAATTAACCTGCCGGCATGTTTTTTGGGATGTAGGAAAGAACCTGAGGTTAGCATATCTTCTGAGTGTACTGAATAAATATGATGTACACCTCTTATTGCTCTTTTTAAAGTGCATCTGTCATGGAGAGACCTTTGTTAGGGCATCCATCCGATTCCCTAAGGCTTTGTTCACCGTAACATTCGAGCTTCCATTTATAACCAAGGGCTGAAAGCTATGCCCGATCCAATAGATCTCCACATCTGCTTCAAATAAACCAACGAAAAGGTGTCCGATTCTAACGAAAGATTCACTACTCCGGGTTTTGGGTTACAATTAGTTATTGCCATAAATCGACAGTTGTAACCAATTTGCCATCATTTGGATTCAGTGCCGAAATCTGGGTCAAATCCACGTCCTATTGTTTTCATTGGCAATCAGCTTTACAGTTTACACGAGGTTGAAAAAAAAGAATCGATGCTTCAACTCCTAAGGGCTCTAGAAAACATCTGTGGATTTTGGTAAGATCTTGGACCACAATGCACAGAATGGCCGCGGGCTCCTGACTTGAGCGCAAGGGCAGCCATACGATTGGTGCAACCTGTGCAGTTGCACAGGGGCTCAAGAGATAAGGTGGAAATAAATAAAATAGGTGGATTTGTTCATTATGATGAGCTATTGGTCTACAAAAGGCCCATATACTCTTCCTGCACAAGGGCCCTTTCCTGTGTGCATCCACCACAACTTGAGTATGACAGCATCATAGCAATACATGAAGCAGTCATGCTCCAGTTAGGAGATCCACGGTCAGTTCGTCCGATTTGCACAGACGTCTAAATTAGCCCTAAGGCAAATTCAGTGCAAAAATCCAAGTAGCCTCGCTCAGATTAGTGGCATTGCAAAATGCAAATAAAATGGTCAGCCTCGAATTGTTGCCAGGGATTTTCTTCCAAATTAATGTATTTTTCTTCCTAAAAAATCAGCCATCTCAGCATGTCTCTAATTTTTACCATAAGGAATCAAAAGTTCCCTAATATTTATTGTGATTTTCAGAAAAAAAAAATGATGGAAAATATTTTTTCATTGTTTTTTTCTGAAAATCGCAAAAATACTAAATAACGAAAAAAAACTTTTTAGTTATTATCATAAGGTCAAAACATTTCCTACAAACTATAACGAGATATTCACTCATATGAAATGTAAGCTGCAAAAACATCACTTTAATTCTACTACTGTAGGTATCCAAAACATTCCTGAACTCTTTCGAAAATTAATTGTTGCCATTTGAAAGAAAAAAAATAAACAATTTATAGAAAATCAGTTGGGTTGCCCAATTTAGAGTTCTCGCTTTGCCGAAATTTATCGCCTGCAAGGTGAGGGATCCTAATTTCTTGGGCTTTATTTGTCTTCTATCTTGTTTGTCTTTTTTATAAACCCAAGTTCCCCTCCTTGATTTCAGTGTTTCTTTGTCTCATTTTTCTCTCTATATCCGCCTTCCATTTCTCTATACAGTGATTCTTACTCTTATGAAAGCACCTTACGCCACCTTCCAGAGCCTACAGTATGACATCCCTCTTTTAATTAAAAGCAGAGGGGCCTGCATAGGAACCCTTATAAACCCCGAGTCTTCTTTGTAGAGAAAAAGAAAAATATCTGGATGGTGAAGCATTTTTTAATCTGTGTCTGAATTGAGGGGAGGACGAAGAATGTGCACGGTGATGGAAAGGCTGAAGGAGCGTCTACAGGAAGAGCTCCCAATTTGTTTCTTTCTCTCTAATTGGTTGTTTGTGTAGAGGAAGACTGAAGAGTAAGGCTAACAGAGCAGGCTAAGATTTCCTTGTCTGATGACTGGGAGAGAAATTGTTAGTAACCAGAGTTGGTCCCGCAGGGGTTCATTAAGTCACTGGACTTCTGCATTGTCCTATTTTCACCCATCTTAGATACTGGCAGCATCTGTGTCACTTAGGGCTCATAAATGTCCACTGCAGCGTATCTTCCAGGAAATATCTGCATTTATATCACATCCCATTCTCTATGCTCATTAGTCCTATAATTAAACCCAATTTATCTGACATAATACTCTTAATTGTGACGGTACAATCAAAGGCGATGGCTTCCGTACATTAATATTGTATGCTTTCTCTACTGGTGGCTCGAAGGTTGGAGCACAATGTAATAACGTTCTCTCGAAAAAAAAAAAAAAGAAAAAGAAAAATAGACTGAATGTGTTACACAATGCATTATACAACACGACTACATTTTAAGAATAATTGTGTTTTTCCTTTATGCTGGATCAATATTTGCGCTGTACAGACCCTCAGAAATGGTGATGTCGCAGAGATGTAAGGTGCCGATAAATAGGTGTCATTCCAACAAATGGGCTTCTTTATGTGGACTGGAGAAATAAATTATGATATGGGCCAAGTTATGAAATAAATCCACTGTGATGCTAGATTTGTGATGTTTTCCATGGAGAACATGAGCAGCTTTTATAGATCGGTTTCCATTCTGGCTCATAAAGGGGGCTCTGAGAGGGTATGTTCTAATAAGACATATAGACGGGGTCTGTCTTCATAAGATAAGCCCTTTAAAATGGTCAGGAGGTCACCTATCTTTATGAAAATACTGCAGTGGCGTCTAAGCCATCGAGCCCTTTCCAAAAAGTGGCGCTAGGGGCCTATATCCGAATGTAATGTTAGTCTAATGTGTGGGAGTCTTTACATAAGATTCATTTTGGCCGAACCCACCAATATCATTGACAGTCTAATGTCTATAGGTTCCCAGAATCTTCTCTGATAGATGATGTCAGGGGAGCTAGAGATCCAACAAGTCCAATTTCGATAATATATCGAAGTTGTAGCCAGAAGAGTCTGTACACGCACTCCTGTGTATGAGAGTGTCAGGCATGATAGAGATGGTTCTGCTGACAGTCTAATGTGTATAAGCGCCCATGACTTTGCCCCGACAGATGATGTCAGGGGACCTATGGCTCCAACATGCCAAGTTCGAGAAAATATTGAGGTTGCTGACAGAGGAGTCTGTGGTCGAACTCCTGTTTATGGGAGAGTCAGACAAGATACCTGATGGTTCTGTCAATAGTCTGATGTGTATAGTCACCCCTGATTCTCCCCCGACAGATGATGTCAGGGGAGCTATGGATCCAATTTCGATAATATATTGAAGTTGCTGCAAGAGGAGTCTGTGCACACGGTCCTGTGTATGGGAGAGTCAGGTAAGATAGCTGCCGGCCGACAGTCTAATGTGTATAGGCGTCCCTGACTCTCCCCCGACAAAAGATGTCAAGGGAGCTATGGATCCGGCATGAAGAATAGAAGAGTCAGACAAGATAGCTGCCAGACGACAGTCTAATGCAGAGTTCCCCAACTCCACTCCTCAAAAGCCACTAACACGACATATTTTCAGGATTTCCTTAGTATTGCACAGATGATAATTGCATCACTTACACAGACAATAATTCCATCACCGGGCAATACTAAGGAAAGCTGAAAACATAATCTGTTGGTGGCTCTTGAGGACTGGAGTTGGGGAACACTGGTCTAATGTGTATAGGCGCCCCTGACTCTGCCCCAGACAGATGATGTCAAGGGAGCTATGGATTCGGCATGTCCGATTTCGATAAAATCGAAGCTGCCGCCAGAGGAGTCTGTGGACACACTCCTGTGTATGGCACAGTCAGACGAGATAGCTGATGGTTCGGCCAACAGTCTAATGTGTACTGGCGCCCCTGATTCTCCCCCTGACAGATGATGGGATCCGGCATGTCCGATTACGATAATATATCAAAGTTGCTGCCAGAGTAGTCTGTGTGATTGCTCCTGTGTATGGGAGAAACGGGCCTGATAGCTGCTGGCCGAATCATCGTTCAGCCAACAGCTATGTAAAGTGTAATGCTGGCTTTTAAGTTCAAAATCAACATGTAAAATAGACATTTAAAGGAGTATCAATTTGAACAGATATGTGTAGAAAAAAATTGTGAATAAAAAAAAATAAATAAATAAAAAAATAAATAAGCCCCTTTAAGGTAAGTCCGACAGATCAATGCTATCAGTGCTTGTATTTACTATATACCTGCTTGTCTTGTAAAGAATGGATGAGTAGGCAATAAAGCAATTAGACAATCACTACCGTTATAAATTCAGCATGGAGTAAAGCAGTTTATAAGAGACTATAAGCAGTGTGATCCTACAAAGACCGACATAAATATGGTACAATAGAGCTTTGTTTGGCTCTTGTGTAAAAAGTGCCTTTTATAGAAGTGCCAAGTGGTAGGCTGAATGGAGGTAGAAGACCCTTGTGTCAGTAACGAGGAATGCCGGCACTATTAAGTGGTATGTATGATGATACGATGTAGCTCCTTATGATGACGGGTTAAACATATTATTGTTCGCTGGGTCATGTTTACATTGAGAAGAGCAAACAACTGCACATGCTGATTGTTGTAATGCATCATTGCCTAATTACTGCGTTTGTCCTAACAATCCTCATAACCTTGTTAATGAGCCATATTTATGAAAGAGTTAATAGCTGGTAGCAAGGGCCATGAGCGGATAAGCGTGCAATAAAATGCTACGTTCACTGATGGCGCATCGGCCGCGTTTACCGTCACTGCTGTGCTCATTTGCTATTAACGGTTTTATTTAGTGGAACGTTTTGACAGCGAGGAAACAGAGTGGATCTAACAGTTCCTGTTGATTTACATTGGCTGCCCTACTTATAAGTTCCATGCATTCTCCTTTTATTAGTTTTTCTTCTAAGGGATTGGTTTACAAAAAACTATTAACGATTCTAAGATAGAAGAGGATCAAGATCCTCATTTCTTGGCCTAAACACCAGTTTACAAAAAGCATCTCTCGCACTCGAGGACCTGTCCTCTAATGAATTACACAGAAGACCCATTGATTCGAATGGGCGCGGTGTAATACCTAATTCTACCTCTGGTGGTGCTGCAGGGAAATGAAACACTTACTGCCAGGTGTCTCCAGAGATCACAGCTGATCGCTGGGGTGGGGTCTCGGCATAAGGGACACTTTGTGATCAGTTTATTGTCCAGAGACCTAACAAGTAGGGATATTGAAAGCTCCATAAAAGAGAGGCTGCAAATTATCAATAAAAATGCATAACATACCTTAATTGCCACACTGTGAAAAGAGCTCCTACTAAGTTCACTGCAGATGTTACATAAGCTCCACCCATACATTGGCCTCATTACTTTTTTCGACACTTCCAACCAACCTATTCAGATGTGCCAAAAATCTAA
Organism: Phyllobates terribilis; assembly: GCF_046119375.1. Classification (NCBI taxonomy): domain Eukaryota; kingdom Metazoa; phylum Chordata; class Amphibia; order Anura; family Dendrobatidae; genus Phyllobates; species Phyllobates terribilis. Next base: position 213,225,143 of record NW_027362773.1, on the reverse strand, counting down.
ACATCACCTCTACATAAGCTTTGCTTATGAGATACTGACGGCATATTGCAGCTTCTCTCGACATAATTTCTAAGCTTCCAGTTGATGTTGCAAGAAACTGGAGCTACTTTAAGACGTGTTGCCATCTCCTCAATGTTCTTATAATTGAAAAAGGTGTCAGCAAACATGTAAAGTGGTCTTCCACCACTTAGCATAAAATACTGATCACAGGGGTCTAACTACATTAAGTTTTTGCCACCACCATTGAAGAGTAGGTAGCATTTGTGCAACCTCTATTGACTGCAAAGGTGGATGTATGATCTGCTCCCTACTGGTGGCAAGAAACATAAATGGACCGTTCTTGTAAAAAAAATAAATCTGAAGCAAACAGTAGATATTTCAGGTGCTAGAAGTCAACAATGTTTACTTTCTATGGCACTATCTTTCCCAAACGCATTATGGTTGTATTGGACTCTGTCCATGGTTGCCTGGCAGCTCTAAATTTTTCCATGGACAGGTCTTCCCTGGCATTCATCCTTTAACTCCTGTAAAACAATGTGGACTTACACAGGTGCCCCTGGATTGAGTCCTTGGAAAAGCCGCTGGCCGGTGGAACAGGCTGGCAGAAATAGGTTGCCAGGTCAAAATCAGGAGCGAAGAAACAAGAACAGAAACAGCAGGATGAAAGATAGTCAAAACATGGGGCAAGGAACAACCCACCCACCAAAAAAAAACAAAACGGAAAATAGACTGATTATGAGCTGTAAAACAGGACTGAACCAGAGCTAGTAAAACTATAACTCGCAACTCCTAGCAGTAAACTAGGACTTTTAGTATGGTGTGGTGCTGTGCTCTTGGGCAAAGCAGAGAGTTAATCACTTCTATTCGACAGCTCACAAAACCATACTGCCAGACTAGATAGCATTACAGGTCCCCATCACATTAGCCTCTATGGCTGGACAGACCCTGCGCTGCCCAGAGTTTCTGGTCCTGATGTCTCATAGAATGAATATGCAGTGTCTGGTGACAGAAGCAGATGTTGCAGGAGCAGGTCTAGGTGGAATTGTGACAATGGTGATGGTAAGATCAATGGATGTGCAGGACCTTACCATGGGACACTATCGTCACTTAGACCTTTTGGGACTGCATTTTTAAATTTGCCATGCACCCTATATATGTTGCAAAAACAGAGGGGGAATAAAACAAGCTACATGATAAGCCATCTTTGATCTTTCCTTCTTACACAAGGACATATTGCGGAAAGACATGGATACAGGCAATGGCAGAGGGTTATGTAGGCTATGCTAGACCTTCATTTCAAAGACACAGCCTGGGGAATAGGAGCATTGCCCTTCCTTTGCCCTGTTCATTTCTTTTTACAGCAAAATGCTTGCTTTTATCAGAAGTGTCTCCCCCCCAACCCTTTATAAACTCATGCTCAGGGAGAATACATAGCTAGCTGAAAGGCTGCCTTTCCACCTGAATGAAACTGGACATCACTCCGCAGGAAAAGGGGTTGAGGGCTTGTAAAAGCAGCTCTGAAAGTAAATGCAGTGGCTTTCTTCTGCTTGGGTGGAAATATTTGGCCTGGGCAAGATACGTGGATGCTCTTTCTAAGCTCCCGTAGGCAATGCAGTATTATATTGTCTGTTGGAAATCTTCAGATGGTCGTCAACTGAGGTACTTTATACAGCTGCTTCTATATATAAATATAGGGGGGGGGGGTGGAAAATAATCTCGTATATGTAGATATCAGACTGCCTATTTGTCTGGCCTGCTGTATACACCGTACTGCACTTATATAAAAATGGTAGATACCCTTTTGGTCAGTACCATATAGCTTAGCACTCAGCAAAATATCTTTAGTAGTCTTAGCCCATGGGGCAAATCCTGAATATGCATCATAAAGACAACCCGGGGCAAAAAAGGTTTTGCTATCGTTTTTACTTTAAAAAAGTTAGCGGTTTCTTTGCTAAACAGTAAAAAAGACTTCACAAAAACCATGGGAAAACTCTTCAAAAATACACTAAAGACTCTTTCGAAATAAAAAACTCCAAAAATTCCTGCTCGAGAATCTTGTCAGGTTCGTCTGAGACGCCGTGCCATTAGATATGTGCTTAAAAGACATCATAGCCATTGGCTATGTGAACACAACGACTTAAATCCAACATCGGAGCCACCGGAGTTTTCTTCACAAAGCCGCTTCAGGAAAGATCTAGCCTCTCTTTTCCTGAAGCTGCCTAATCGTCATTTTTGTGTTCTGTCTTTTGCTTATGTCTTCTATTATAGAGAGTGGGCAGTATAGTTTGGAAGAATGAACATGTTACTTCTTATAAACGCTGCAAAATACTCAATGTGTGTGCACAGCAATGTCGTTTTGACATTGCTGTACATTATGTCCATTTTTTGCTGCACTTTTTCTGGTGAATTATGGGCGGAAACAGTCTGAAAATGACGCTGTGTGCACCTACCCATTGTGTATTTTTTTTTTTTCCACAGTTTTCTGGAATCATGACACAATTGGAGTTTATGCTACGATTTCGGAAAACTGTGGCAAAAAAGATGCATCATGGGAACCCACCCATTTATGTACAATATACTTTTTTTATTAGATGTATTTGCTTAAAAAAGCATAATACACTGCAGTTTTCTAGGAGTTAAAAAACAGTAATATGAACACATACAGGAATCTTAAAGAGGTTGTCCACTACTTTTACATTGATGCCCTATCCCTAGAATAGGGCATCAATGTCTAATCGTCCGGGTCCGACACCCGGCACCCCCGCAGATCAGCTGTTATCGGTGGCCACCGGTGGATGTACTTGCGGAGCTTGGCCGTCTACTTGTGGCCAGGGATTAGAACTGCACATCCAGCTCCTATTCAAAGCAATAGGAGGCGGATGTGCAGTACCAAGCCCCAGCCACTACAAGTAGACGTCCAAGCTCTGCAAGTAAGTACTTCTGGCCGACGACCATCGCCACCGGTAACAGCTAATCGGCAGGGGTGCCAGGTGTTGGACCCCGGCTGATCAGACATTGATACCCTATACTAAGGATAGGGTATCAATGTAAAAGTAGTGGATAACCTCTTTAAGGTACACTCTTTTGGTTCTCGGTTGAATGACGACCTATGTCTTTGTTCAGCCTTCCCAACACACGAGCGAAATGTGGTCACATATTGCCATTTATTATAAATCTGTACGTGATTTCCCAGAATAATCATTCCAATAATGAGAGAGTAAAAGCCGCGATATAATGGAGACTGTACGGTAATATTAACATCACATTGGTATTGTAGTGAGAGACTCTTGACTCTTGTTGCTATGCTTAAGAAAGAAGAAACAAATCCGCCCGATTGTATTGAATGTTGCATTTTATCGACGTCTTCTAGTAATTATTGAACAAGCTCATTTGTCTAGATCAGACCCCTATAGACAAACAGTTTAGTTACCACAGGGCTGGTTCATAGTCATGAGCTGGGGTCACGGAGCAGCTGGCTAGTGTTCAGGACACATCAACCCAAGATCTAGTTCAGAGGATAAATTCAGTATGGCTATTAAGCTGTGCCTGCAATCTGGCCACTTCAATTAATCAAATTTCTTTTCCGTCTCTCTGCATATGCATGTGTTGGTAGAGGAGGAGGTGGAGGGGTGGAGTGGGGAACCCTTTGACCTCCCGATGGAAGTGAACTTGCCTTGACAATGGACCGCCTTAGCAAGAGATAGATGCGGAGAAAGGAGAGGAAGGATAAAGAATAGGCAGGGATCAAAGGGAGAGACAGAGAAAAAAAACAGACACTGGTAGAGAAATCAGAGTCAAGGGGATTTGCTGAGAACCAAGAAAGATGGGGAAATCGGAGTTAAGACGGCAAAAAGCTGAAATTCTGCATAGTGCATATGATAAAATAATTGTATGTCTGAATGTATATGAATATTTACAGACTTGAACATGCACATAAATCATTGAGTCCCTGTTACCCTAAACTGTACTTATATTTCATGCAGCAAAACCATCATCATTTTTCACATTTTTTCTTTTTTTTTTCAATACAATTTAGTAAACTTTTTCACAAAATTATCATTGCTTTGTAGGAAAAAAGAGCAGTAACACAATTTTCTGTACTTTATGAGCAACCGACGGTCTAAAAAAAGTATATTCCATTGGAATGAAACCTCTGGACTAGACCGTAGAAGGTTTTTGCAATTCTTCTGTTGCACAGAATTGTATTTTTCACGTGACATACATTCATAAGAAAGACTTAGATGCCATGTGAAGATGTCAGCCCTCACAGGAAGACAGAGAGGTCATCTGTCCTTCCAGTGTATGTGCATATGTGATTTACACCTGACTTTTTTCATATATGTCAATCATTCGTAGGTTGCAACGCCAGCAATCGCATTGAGGATTTCTCAGCAATACACAGTGATAAAAACATATCGTCTAAATATAAAAGCAAAATGAGAAATATCACTTTATGGACACGTTCATACAAGTCATCTGCAATGAATCCATAGCGAAATCGGCATGCAGAACTGACATGGATTTTGCAAAGGATTAGACGTGGATGTCATGTCTGTGCATTACAAAGTGCAGCATCCATATGTAATAATAAGTAGCATAAATTGATTTGCAGATGATTTTAAATCAAGTCCTGTGTGGATTTTTTCTGCAGTGTGTGGATGAGGTAGAAAATCTGCCCGAAGTGAACATACACCTAAGCATATGTGCACATAGCATCTTTTTTCAGGTAGATTCTGCAAGGAACCTGCCTGAAAAGGTGCTAAAAAATGCCAAAAAGAATGAACATACGCATAACAATGTAAAACTACTTTTATAACTTTCTTTAATGGCCTCAGGTGTCAAAAGAAAGTGGTAAAAGAAGTCCATTCTTCTGGCGGTGGCCACTTGGAAGCAACCACTGTGCTTTTAAAGAATAAGAGTATGTGCCCACGGTCAGTAAACGCTGCGGATTGGACGCAGCACACTTGTGCTGCGTCCAATCCACAGCGGCCAGATGTTACAGTATAGTGGATGGGATTTATAAAAATCCCATGCCCACTATGCGTTCCCGTGCTCCTGCGGATCACCGGCGGAGACGGACATGCGGTGCATCTTCACAGACTGAAACATGTCAATTTCTCTTGCGGAGACGGAGCTATAGTGCAATGTATAGGATGCGGTGAAGCCGCATGTGTTCAATGAACACATGCAGCTTCACCTGCGTGCAGTGCTTTGAATGCAGCATAGAGTGCGCTGCGTTCAAAGCACTGCCAAAAAGGATTGACGCGCCCCCTGGGCCTGTGCTGTGCAGGGGGATACCCGGAGCCGGATCGCTGGGGGTAGTAGTCCTCCGTGGCGGTGACCGGGTCCGTGCTCAGGGCGGTCAAACCAGTGGCAGTCTTTGGTAATAACAATGTCCGACTACGCCACCCGTGGATTGCAGTCAGTGGGGACCGCCGCTGCGCTGCAGACCGCTGAGGCTGATGTTGTTTGCGCAGCCGAGTATGGGATAACTCCCCACGGGAGAAGTATTGCCTCAGGGCAGCTAGTGTGGATGATAGGAGTGATGGTGTGAGCGCCCCAAGACTAATGGTGCTGGTGCGGCAATGAAACACAGAGACTTGTAATTGCAGTTTCCAATGCTTTACTCACAGTTGTTATTCTGGTCACTTGTGCACATGAGGGACCGCCTGAGCCGTGCTGCGTTCACCAGGCAAGGGGCTCGACCAACTCCCAGGCAATTCCAGAGCGTGGCACAGGGCTCCCTTCCTTTCCTTTCTCTGGCCGTCCCCACCAGTGACCCACCTTTGTCCAGCTCCCTCGGGCCTTCTCTTGGCGGAACCTATCTCCGGTTTCCCTGACCCTATGCGGTATGCTTTCCTGGTGGATGTAGTGAGGGGTCGCACCAAGATGTGGTAACAACCTCCGGTCTTTGGCTGAGGAATCTGTTGCTTCCACCAATTTGGGTTCCGGTACCCTGCTCTGCCAACCCTTCACCCTGTATCTCCTGGGCATATGGGGTTCCTTCTGTCCTCGTGTATCTGGGCCTTTCTCTGTGTTCCTTGCTTCCTTTCTCCTCTGTTCCAGTTACTTTCTTACTTTCCTTTCCTTTCCTTCTCCTCTCTCTTTCTGCTGTTTCTGGCCTCCACTCCAGGCCTGCCTCTGGAGCTGGGCCCAGACTGAGCCACAGCTCCCTGTCAGCCCTCTCTGGCTGAACTCCTCTCTGAACTGGCTCAACTGAACTGGACCCTGTCCTAAGATGGTGCCCACCTTATATACCTCCCTCTATGTGTGAGCCCAGGTGACTAGCAACCAATGGGCTCCTACCTATGCCCAGAGACCCAACCCCTATCTGCTCCTACACCACTGGGTTTTCCTCCCCCTCCCCACTCCAGCCAGGGACAGATACTTTTGTTAAGTATATAATTCCACATGTGTTAATTCATAGTTTTGATGCCTTCAGTGTGAATGTACAATTTTCAAAGTCATGAAAATACAGAAAAATCTTTAAATGAGAAGGTGTGTCCAAACTTTTGGTCTGTACTGTATATACAATTTATACTCTTAAACTTACTGCTTTAACTATGTATCTTCACTGCTGTGCGTCTCTATACATAGCCATTTGTACTGAGCTTTGTTTACTTCCATGCCCTGTGATTGATTATTGAAACTAATAAAGATTATTGTAGTTTTATATTTTGGCTTCTAGATCGTCTTTCTTCGGTTCTTTGCTTATTAAGGGCAGGTGCAGACGAGTGTATTTGCGGTCCGAGTGTGATCCGATAAAACATTGTGGCATGCCCGAGCTTGATCTGATATTCGGATTGCACTTGGCAATAGAAGTCAACGAGTCCATGGGAAACATTGAGCTGCACTCGGATGACATCTGAGTGCAGTCCGATGTTCATGGACTGATAGAATGGAGAAGATGGATCATTTTTTTTTCTCCATCTTCTCCTCATCCGAGAAAATCGGATCACATTATACTCACACCCTGATCAAATTCTGATCAGAATGTCATTTACATAATTGGCCTGACTCTCAATTCAAAAGGAAAAACGCCAGAAAAGACACCATAGAAAAAAAAAAACTGAGTGGGCTTATACCATATGCATAGGCTGCAACACACACAGCATTTTACAGTGTTTGTCATGGCCTTTTTGTTGGTGTATATATATTCTGAATTTCATTTATGTTTTTTTTTTTTTAACACAGCTTATTAAGGCTATGGTGCTTTTCCCTGCAGTTTTTTTTAAAGGATTCTCTTTAGGAATTCAAAAAATGCTACCCTAAAACCTTTCACCCCTTTAATTCATTCAGAATTCTGCAAAAAAAAAAAAAATTCAAAAAAATGTCTTGTAAGTACAGGAGACTTATATGTGCCGAGGCTGTACAAATAAGTAACTATATAAAAGCAAAATCCGCCTTTAGCCAGCCACTTTTACGACGCAGGTATGGGAACGTTGACCTGAGTATTCTATGCCGGCTGAAGAGCTGTACACTTGTCCTCAGATGTGAAAGGCGCAATACACAAGGAAAGAGATACGATTCAGGCGGAGTGATGCTCCCGTGTCTAAATGTTCGCACAGGAGCCTCCTGACACTGAAAGCTTCCTTTGATTGTTTGCGAAGTTAAAAAAAAATAAAGAACTGAGGCCGCCCAAGAGTCCACAGCAAGTTGATTTGCTCTCAATGCAGCAGATTGGGGCTGTGATTCTATAATGCAGTCACAGCAAGGCAACTCATTGTCTCCTAAGTGGTATAGATGCAGCTTGCTTCCCTGCCCGCGACATCCCCCCTCGTCCTGTTTCACTTGACCCGGAGGTCAGGGGCACACATGCTGGCCTTGAACCCTCCGTCTGTCTCCTCATCATCTTCTTGCCATATTAATTAACATTCTCCTCAGTCAGGGCAAGTGAACAACCTTCACAGCATTAGTGCTAATTAGGGAAAAGCCAAAGACCCATTCGTGCAACATTACCGGCCCCTGGCTCCTGAGACATTTAAAGGACTGAGTGGTAACAAAGCGAGCATAGATAGGGAGGATATTGTTGTGGAAGTGTCAGTTCTCCGAGCACAATGTATCACAAGTAATCCAGATGTATCCACTAGAACAATGATATGATACACCACGAGGAACAGTCGATCTGCTAGATACGGCCCTAATAGTCTATTTTAAAGCGTTCCTTGAAAACTTGTAAGCTCCATCAATTTAGCCGTCCAGGAGAACGTTCCATCCATTACTTACGTCTTTGGAGCGAGGTGCATAAATAATTGATCTCCCTACCTGCAGCTTGTGTATATATTATTGCAGAAGTAATGCAGGTGTCTTCTTATCAGGAGGTATATACCTGCCCGCACTAAATATATATTGACGTGAAGAACGTTGTTGAAGATACGCTGGAATGAATGGATGAAACGTTCACGTCTCCGCATTTAACTCCTCTTTTTTTTTTCTGTGCAAATTGACATTAGAGATAAAACGTGTGCTTTTTTTTATTTAAATGCCTTTATTACAGAATATAACGTGAAATTCTTAATGATTTTATGGAAACTGTTAATCGTGTTTTAGTCGATCTGAAGCAAATGTCACAACGTTGACAATTTCTAGTGATTCAGAACTTAAACTGCATTAGCTGCGTTTACACCTGCGCACACCGAGGGCGGACATTTTTTGTGAACTGTTCCTTATGAGAATGTGGCCAAGTAACTTACCAGTAAAAAAAATGAGCATGTGAGTCGTAGCTGGGTCCATGTTACTGACTGAGGCTACCTATTTCCATACATTGTAGATACTAAAATATGTCCGTTTACAAATGTGGAGCACATCAGTATCTACAGCAGTCTTTTCCCAGATTTTCTTTTTTTGGTATGGTCTATAAACTGTTTATAGCACCTCTCTCTATGCTACCATATTATTTATTATTATTTAACGGCCTTCGGTTCGGTCTCGAGCCACGGCGACTTGATGGATGAATGATCTGTACGAAGATTGATCTTGTGTAAGTCTAGATAGGTCCACCAGGGTCTTGATGGTATCAAGCCATCAGGTTGCTGGTCTTCCTCTTCGCGTTGTTCCTTTCTATTCTTCCGTCCATAATGTCCTTCTCTTCATATGATGTGTCCAAAGTAGGCAAGTCTTCTACTGACTTGTCTAGCTTGATTTGTTCCAAAAATTATTTGTTTGTTCTTCTTGCCTTCCATGGCATTGATAACGTCCTTCTCCAGCTCCACATTTAGAAAGTGTTGATTCTTCTTCTGCTTTTATCTTTATCATCCAGGTTTTTCATCCGTATGTTAATACAGAAAAGACCAAACTATGTACGAGTCATGTCTTTGTCGCCAGTGAAATGTTCCTCGATTTGAAGACCTTGTCCAGTGACTTCATTGTTGATTTGCCCATAGCTATTCTCCTATTGACGTCTGGAATCGTTGCTGAATCTTGAGTGATCATTGATTTAAGTAGGTTGAGGTCCTTTAAAACTTCCAGTTTGTTGCTGTCCATCTCAAATGTGTCTCGGTCGTATCTGGCAGTAGTCAATATTTTTGTCTTCTTTGTGTTGAGTAGCAGTCCCATGTTCGAACTTTCCATCTTGACACTCCGTAATAAGTCCTTCAATCCAGCCTAGATGCAATGCTTTATGATATGGAACTAGGAAGGTACAATAAGGCCCTATAGATTGTTGTAATATTTGCACAGAGCCATAATGCGACCATGGTTTTTGCAAATCTGCAATGAATCCAAGTTAAAATTTGCACCTTATATGCATGGAAAAGGGTTAACTCTATAGCAAATATTAACAACAGAATTGCGATGCTGCAGATTAGTAAATCTCGATTGTGCATTGATTTTTCCACTAAATGTGGATGGGATTTTTAAAGCCCCATCCACATGCACTGGCTTGCCAAGCAGCTGCTATGGGGCCCGTGAGTTGTTGGGGAACCAATGCCAAATGTCTCTGTTCCTTGCCCAGTGTCCATCCACTTTTATCAAATATGTGCGGCAGAAGTCAGGGGTAGTTGTATGGAGGAGGATCACTCACTAAGCATGCTCCCTACCCGGCCGGAACCAGCTATGTAACTGCTGCAATTACAGCTAGCTCAGATCACAGCAGTTTTACCCATTAGATGCTCAGGTGCCCTCAAGTTATCTACTGGGTTAGAGGGAGTCCCCACTCTGTCAACTCGATCAGGACCTTCCGACACAATCACAAGAATTTGACTTGTTGACACAGAAGCAGGTGAACCAATTCGGACCTTTTCATTGGGGATCCAAGATTCCTATGTATGCCCCTGTCCACATGTATTGTACTATAAATTGCTTCTGGAGTTTCAGAGCAGATTCTGTCGCGCATGACCATAAGGCCATTTTATTATTCAGCTTTTCTTTTCTGGTGTTTTAAAGTTCATTTTTTAAATCCCAAGCATAATAAGTGTTTTTAGGGACAATTAGCGATAATTTTATCTTCTTGGTATTTCTTTTTTCAATCTTATAGAGAAGTCTATGAACAAAGCACAGGAAAAAATGCCACTGACCCTTAAAACACCCACAAAAACTACGAGTTCATACTTCAACGTAGACTACAAATTATCATCTTGGTGCACAAAAAAGGCAATTCAAAATTGTCCGTAAAAACGCCATGAAAATGACTTGAAAAAGTAAAAATCTGCTGTATGTTGATCCATTCTTGGGATCAATGGATGTTTACAACTTAAAGGGATTTTCCATCCTTTTCTAAAAATTCAGAGTGAGAAGAGTGCTGATTAAAGAAGAAAAAAAGCTATACTCACTCCAATAATCCACTCCCTGCAACAAAATTTGCCACATGTAAGACATTCAAATGTCGGTCCAGATATTGCTGTAGAAAATCTGCAGCAAATTTGTTAAGTGTGCATTTACATTGAGACAATAATGTGTCTCCTTGACAAAGCATAAGGCAAAACGCATATTGGGGTGCAGCCATCCATTTCGAGATTAGGCAATTAATGGTTTCATATTGCTTAATCTGTTATGTATTTTTAAATATGATACTGACAAACTGAAAAGTTTTATACATTATTACTATTTATTGATGCAAAGTTTGCTAATTTCTGATGGCAAACCTTTAGGTTTGTACATCCATCAAGGAGTTATGTCTCTTAATTAGATGTCTGTATAAGTGTGATGTATTTTTCTGACTCACTTATTTCTGTAAAACGTTTTCAAAATGTTTCTAACAAAAATTGCATTTTGAATCGTATAAAGTGTAGAACATATATAATCATGTAGCCTATCTGTGTGCTCCGCCTAGCTATGCTTGTAGGACTTATATAATCATGTAGCTTATTTGTGTGCTCTGCCTAGCTAAGGATGCCGGTTAGTTGCTAAACTTAATTTAATAACTAACGTGAAAAAATCTGATGGTTTTAACAAGTTTGCACAGAAAAAAAAAATTGCACTTTGATTTTCAATTTTATATTACAACCCTGGAGACCCTAAATGTTGCTCTTTGCGATGTCCAGCCACATAATAGGACTTTCTCTTCACAGCAGTAAGAGCGAGCTCTATACCAGTTTATGGACGGTCTCATAAACTCCACTTAAGTGGTTTACAACCAGATGTAGTTTGCAAATTTAAGGCATTGACTGCCGACGTTGTTCAGCTATTAGTAGACGCAGTATAGACCCAGTTCATGAAAGAAGAGGAAAATTACTCTTCCTTCAAAGACGTATAGTGGAAAGAGAATGAAAGAGCAACTCCAGGCACGACCGATGTTATCATCGACAGGTCGGTAAATATGTTAACACTAGAGATGAGCAAACCTGAACTTAAAAGTTCGGGGATCGTACTCGACTATTAGTGTCTGGTGCTAAACGCTGAACACGGACTTCTCCCGGAAGTCCGTTGGAATGTTCGGAGTTCCGGGTGAAGTCCGTTGGAATGTTCGGAGTTCCGGGTGAAGTCCGCTGGAATGTTCGGAGTTCCGGGTGAAGTCCGTTGGAATGTTCGGAGTTCCGGGTGAAGTCCGTTGGAATGTTCGGAGTTCCGGGTGAAGTCCGTTGGAATGTTCGGAGTTCCGGGTGAAGTCCGTTGGAATGTTCGGAGTTCCGGGTGAAGTCCCTTGGAATGTTCGAAGTTCTGGGTGAAGTCCATTGGAATGTTCGGAGTTCCGGGTAAAGTCCGTTGGAATGTTCGGAGTTCCGGAAGAAGTCCGTTGGAATGTTCTGAGTTCTGGATGAAGTCCGTTGGAATGTTCGGAGTTCCGGGTGAAGTCCGCTGGAATGTTCGGAGTTCTGGGTGAAATCCATTGGAATGTTCGGTGTTCCGGGGAAAGTTCGTTGCAGAGAGAGAAAGAGAATATTTTCCAGCTCCAAAGTTTGAGTACCCATTGTTTTCGATGGGGTTCAGGTTCTAGTTCAAGTTCAGGTATAGTTCTAGTACCCGAACTTTGGAATAAAGTTAGAGTCCAGTACCAGAACCCGAACTTCCACGGGTCAGCTCATCCCTAGTTAACAGTCAAATAGTTAAAAAAAGTACACATTTGGGTGAATGAGACCTTAGGATACTGATGACATATGAAGTGGTAGCTCTTTCAGCACATATGAGAAATAGATACAACTTGTCCCAGAATTATAAAGAGGATTTTGGTGCAGATTCCGCACTGAAATGCTCATTATATCTGCAAGAATTCAGCCTCTCATGCAAGAATAGCGTTTTTATGTCGCCTTTCACATGCTCCAGAAAAAACAGGAGGCTGTGATTTCGTTGCCATTTTTTGCACCAAAATCTTCAAAATGTTCATGAATTTTGCACAAAATAAAAAAATCCTCTTTATTTTTGTCTTTGTCATTTTTTAGAGCAAATAAGTTGCCTAATCTGTTTAAAACGTAGTATGCAACTCTAACATTTGGGCAAAAACTTTTGGTGTGCAAAAAAAAAAAACTCTAGGGGGGAAGACTCAAGTGCATTAGAGAAAAAAATTACGACTTTTAAAAAAGTCGCAAAGAATTAATTTTCCATAAACATCAATTATACAAACATCACATCCGCAATGGCGAACAGATAAAAAAAAAACAGATAGATAAGTAGAAAATACATTTAATATAGGTGCAACTTAAACGAAAAAAAAAAAAAAACAGCCTTAAGGCTGAGTTCACATGATGCGTTTTTAATGCGTTTCCGCTGCGTTTTTGCAGTTGCGGAAACACCGCGGAAACGCATTAAAAACGCATGGTAGAAGGGCAGCAATGTTCCCCAATTGAAATCCGCATGTGCTGTGCCCATGATGCGGATTTTTCGCCGCCATTGACTTGCATTAGAACGCGCCAATTCCGCAAGACTGCATTTGTACTTGTGTTATTGGCGTGTTCTAATGTGCGGATGGTACCCGGGTGTAGAGGAGAGGAGAGTCTCCTCCACACCCAGGTACCATGAAAAAAATCTGTAAAAAAAGAATCAAATAAAAAATAAATGTATACTTACCTTCTGTCGGCCCGCGCACCGCTCCTGCTTGGTTCCCGGCACTTGGCAGTGAGTTGAAGGACCTGCGCTGACGTCAGAGTCATGTGACGGGTCACGTGACGCTGACGTCGGCAGGTCTTTCAATTCAAAGTTGCCGGCGAGGGAGAACGGAGTGTAAAGCAGGACACCGGGGGCCATCAGAGGGTAAAGTATACATTTATTTTTTATTTTTACCATTCTCTCGGGTCACACTATACACTGTGTTCCAAATTACAAAAACCTTTCAATTGTACTCTAATAGTTATTTGACAGGAAAATTACAATGACTGCAATTCATATAGGTAATTTGGAAAAATCTGAGAAAATATTATTTGCATAATAATTTGGAACACAGTGTATAAATCCATGCCGGTTGCATGGATTTATATAGTGTGACCTAGTTGTCAAGCACTTTCCAGGTGATGCTAAAATTGCCTGGAAAGCGCTTGTCAATCCGCATGCGGAAACGCATGTGGAAACGCATGTGAATCCGCATGTATTCCGCAGGAAAAACGCATGCACAATCTGCATGCGTTTTTTCAGCCAGGGAGATGCAGAAATGATGCAGAAATTTTCTGCTTCATTTCTGCATCGTGTGCACATACCCTAAGACAGGAAATACTAGACAAGAGAATGTGAAAATGAATCACGGCACAAATTTTCCTGAACGCAGAGTTAGGCCACGGCCCCACTATCAGTATTTGGTCAGTATTCAGTCAGTATTTTTTCTCAGGAGTGGGAGCCAAAACCAGGAGTGGGTGATAAATGCAGAATTGATGCACTTGTTTCTACTATACCTTTTCTCATACTCCTGAGGAAAAATACTGACCGAATATTGACCAAAAAAACATATATCCTTTTAATGAGGGAGTCTGTCTATGATTCATGTGGCCCATGGTTTGAAGAGCAAAATTTATGTGATGTGACATGTTCCCTTTTATAAATCATATAATTCAAGGATTCTTCTTGGGCTAGGTTCACACAGAGTTTTTTTACATGAATTTTGGAGTGCATCCACTTCAAAATCCATGCAAAAAAATGCTGTTTGAACATATTAAACATTTTGCAAATATAAGACTGTGAAAAGGGCAACAAAAACACCAACAAAAATGCAAAACACAATAAAGAAGAATTTACACTGCACAATCACCGTGAACCGTGTTCCTAAGAACGCATGTTTCATGGTAGTCGTGCAGTCTACACAGAGTGCCGATCATCTGACAAACGAGTTGGGTGAAATGATCTTTGGTTTGCCCAAAAAATCATCGTTCTCAGCAGCATACTGCTGGGTGGAAACAGAACCTGCGCTGCTGAGAACAATTTCTGCCTATGATCTATTACGGATCGCTCATTGCGCATCTGAACAGGCTAATAAACGACAACTGATCACCAAGTAGCATTTAGTGCCGCCGGTCGGAAGGTTTAAGGCTGTGTGCCCACATGTACTAACAAAAGCAGCAAAAATGCAGTAAAGCAATGCAGTGAATAAAGGCGTCCTTATGGTGGTTCCTTCAAGTCACCAAAAATGTGAATATCTTTGACCAGGCAAACATTGCATTTGTATGAAGAGCAATACAATACTTGCACCTATGAGATTTGTTCCAGTAGCGAGAGATGACCATGGAGATGGGCGCAGTGGTGGGGTTCTTAGGTGCTTGAATATAAGTCCTCTTTATCCCTCATGGTGAATCTTCTAGCTGGAGCTTGTAGTGGGCCATAAGTTGTCTAAGTCTGACCCAACGTCTCCTGTTTTATTACAACGTAGAATTTATTTGCGCACCTTCTTGTGTTTCCAAGTGGGTTTCCTGTGTCCGCATGTGTTTCATGTTTAGCTTGCTCATAGCGGAGCTTTATGAAATCGAATCACCGCAGCACAAAGTCTACAGAATCAGTCTAATAAAAGAAACACTAATTTGTGCCAAGCTTGAATGGCAGTTTAGAATTTGCACTCTGAAGGCACCTAATTCCTTTGATCCTGTGTTTTCTCCAGAATTGTGAGATATTCTCAAGGGAGAATGCTCTTTTACCGAGCTCTGGATGTTCAAAGCTTATTACGGGAAACCTTCCTCCTGCTTTTAAATCACCTTCTGTACAGCAGACACCACTGTATGGAACCATCGGGGGAAGAAAAAAAAAAGGGGGCCTTGTTCTGGGGTCAGTACATCATGCTTTAACACAACTGCCAAGCTGACATATAGGGAGCCATTGAAACATCTGGAAATAGTTTGCACCTAGTTGGAGTAAGAAATAGCTGCATGAAATCCATAATTTGGGAGTTTATTGAATAGCCAGGATGAACGTCAACTGTTTGATAAGTTGTTTTCTTGCCCAGAACGGTTCACACGTTTTTGATGAATCTGGTGTTCTTAGGTTACACCTGTTTGATTATGGCTTAATTTCCAAACTTTCAACGCTAAGTGGGATAGATTTACTAGAAGGCGACTGGACGTATTTATAGGGTTATATGAAGATATGGTTATATAGGAGGTTGCAGATATATAACACCCAGCAGGCGTGCACTTATATTACATACACATTTCTTTGTTTTTCCTATGCCTAAATGTGGTTGCCATGCGGTCCTGTAATCCAGATGTCTCCTGCAATATTTTCATGTGTTCAGTACATCTGCTTTATAACTGTGGCAAAACAATCAATTCACCATACCTTAGTTACATTCACTTTTGCATAGAGGAACATATAAAGGAGTGTAATTTGGTATGTGCCGCTTCTAGGATTATGCTAACAATTATACCTCTAGGTATAGCGAGAATCTGAGGAGGAGCACTTTTTAGCTTAACGGTGTCCGATACAGTGGTTGTTACACACCTGTCCTGGGCCCGGTCCGCTGAACTCTGTCGTGCTCCACATCGGGTTTTGCAAGTGGCCTGGTGTGCTCCCATGTGAACGTCTGCCTAGGCCTATATAAGCCTCACCAAGGCACACACCTGTGTCTTGGTATTAAGACATTTTGTTTCCTGTGTCCTGTCTTCAGCCTCCAGTGTTTCTAGTATCTGCTCCATTCCTGCTGTCCGGTGTCCTGTCTGCCTGCGGTCTCCAGTACTTTTCATCCTTGTTTCCTTCATGCCTTACCTGTTTACTGCAACGATGCCTGTGGCCCGTGTGCCCAACAGGACCTGGGGCTTAGAGAATCCACCTCATCAGGCCGAAAGGGTCAACTTGTTGTCAGTGCACCTTAAATAGTGCTCAGCCGAAAGCTTGTTTAGCAAACAGCTATCTCTCATAGCTCCCTCATATTCAGCCACGCTCAGAAGCAATTGTGCAAGTGTTTCTTAATGGGAACAGTGGAGTAAGTCGCTGCTGCGTACCTCAGGTGGCAACTTATCTCCTACAAAAATAATAGGTTAAGAAAACAGCGGCACACATTATATGGAACACTGGCTAGAAATCCGATCAAAAAAATATATACCAGCCATAGCACGGACATGCCTACTCAAAAACATGTAAATACTGGAGAAAAAGCGAGTATAATGGCATAAGAACAACTTTATTAGATGAAATAGTTAACACATATACATCAAATAAATAATGGATCACATCATGTTACTGGGACATACAGTGCAGTGAGCCAAGCACTGTGGCCTCACATAATGAAAAAGGCCTGGCTAAACTCTAGATTGGTGGCAAAAGACAGAGCAATATACTAATCAGTAGATAGACACACATGTCAGTGTGGTAAGGTCCAACCATCAGCAATATCTTAGTTGTGTCAGTCATATAAGTCAAGGAAATTTGCTCACCAAAAGAGAGAAGGGTCTTAGACAGCGTGGGGCGTCACAGGAGTGGAGCGGTGGCCAGGGAGTGCCTCGACACGCGTTTCGCGGGTGGAATACCAGGGCTTTCTCAAGAGGCATAAGAAAATAATAGGGTGTTGCAATTCAAATTGCTCTTTTTACCTTTCCCCCAACACCAACTGTTAGCGAAAGGTCGATAAATGCTGTCCCAGTACACCAAAAATCTACAGTTTTGGACTAAAATTAATTGGCCAACATGGACCAGAGCAGCTTTTTAGAATTTTTTGACATTGACTTCAAAATCCACATCAAAGAATTTCTGAAGCATTTTTTAATGTTGATTTTTGAAACGGATCCACTTCAAATTACACATCAATGTGAACATATCTCTAGAAACTCCCCCATTCATTCTTTGGAGCTGTGGAATATCCTGGACAGACATGCCTGATGTAGATCCCGGTAAAGCATACAAGTGTGTTTTCTGTATTTATGTGAGTTAATAAAAAGGAGATTTTATTCTTTAATTCTGCATGGTATCCATTTTGCACAGTTGGTATTCCCAAATAGGGCCACCAGTTCCAATTACCTAGGAGGGAAAAGGATCTCTCCAAGATACTAGCTCTGTCCTCAAATAAAATTACATGCACCATTGGAAGAAGTGTCACTCAGTGGAGGATGCTGATCAACGATCTGATGACTTTGGTTTGCATTGATATAAATGCATCGTACTGTACATGATATTGCATGAGGCATCCCTCAACAGGAGCCTTGTTGCACTGGTATATAAAAAAATGACACTTGAGTGTCCTTTTAATAGTATTGGTATACTCTAAAGTGACTTTCTCAGGCATCAGAGTAGGGTGTGATATCCCTACGGTTGAGTCCTACATGTGTAAGATGAAAGGTTCTTCAAACGGATGAAAAGGAGCACAAAGTAATCATTTTTGCTACAGGTCCGGGAGGTGAAACCTCTGTGCTACGGTGCAAGGAGGGACCCAGAGGGGCGTAACTAAGTATCAACTCGGACTGACCCTGGTCGTATGGCGGCTAACGACTCCGTGACCAGGGAGGGACCGAGCAGAGGGACCAGGTGCTACTCTGGGGACGACCTTGTAAGGGAGCAGGTGACTCCCACGGTACAGATGGCAGGGACTGACCGGAATAGCAGGTAGGCACAGCAGGCAGGCTGGCGAGCAGAAGCCTCCAGGTAGGCTATCAGGTAGACACGGCAAGTGACGGCAGAAGTCTCTAGGTGGGCAGGCAGGTGGTCACGGCAAGTGACGGCAGGAGCCTCCGGGTAGGCACGGCAGGTAACAAGCGGGTCACAGGCAAGTGCTCCCAGGTGAGCAGGCTGGCAGGCACGGCAGGTAACAGGCAGGCAACAGGCAAGTGCTCCCAGGTGAGCGGGCTGGCAGGCACGGCAGGTAACAGGCAGGTAACAGGCAGGTAACAGGCTGGCGGGCAAGACTGGTGGTCAGGCTAGCAGCGGGCCTTGAGGGCTGAAGCAGAGGTAAGAAACACTGTGCAACATCTTTGCTCGGGCACCTCCATTTTGGAGGAGGTGCCTTATATATGGGAGGACCCTCGGCTATTGGCCGGGGACTCCTTAGGGCGGCGCGCACGGCCCCTTTAAGAGGGAGGGAGCGCGCCCTAAGCACAGTGCCCGGGGAGCTGCGCGCGCCGGCAGCAGGAAGAGGAGCGCTGGAGAACGCAGAGCGGGGAACGCGGGGAGCGAGGAGGTGAGTGGGACGGCGTCTCTGCCTGGCAGGGGGCAGAGACGCCGATGCTACAATTTTCATCTTTGTATTCAAGATATCACAAGTATATTATGGCAAAATGGCGTTCAACCTGCAACTTTCCAGCCATTGTGCCTTAACAGCCATCATCCAACAGGGTATCCTGGGAGTTGTTGGTTTCACAAGAGCTTGGAGACCATAAATGTAGAGATAAGTACCAAGATATGCTGGCACCAAAGCAACCACCGGATACCATGCTCTGTTATCTAATAAGTATAATCCAGCATCTGAAATAACATCATGTGTCACTGGCAATTAGAGGGACCTTTCAAGGGCTTATCAGGAGTAGCACGAGAGAAAAGCTTGACTGCTACCATGATGGTGTCACGGCAGCCTCTGCCAACCAACATCTCAACCTGATTATCAGCACGTCACATCGTGCCAGAGCAGCCCGCAATTATACAATTACTTTGATACGAGCTTTCAGCAAGTGTTTATTTTGCCTGCCAATCATCGAGCCTACTGGAAAACAAAAGATAGAACCGCCCAGAAGAATTTCTGTCATTCTACATCTTCCTCCATGCTCCTCTGTCTTTCCACTTCATACATAGTTTTGATTTCATCATGAAAATATATGAATTTTTTTATGAAATAGTTGGGATCTATCTAAATACCCCAAATATGCTTTTTAAAACCTCTGCAGCCACTAGTGGCATTTGGCTTTTCAACCGACTCCTTTTTTCACATTTCTTGGAGTGTTTTCTGGGACTTTCGTACTGATGACTTCTCCTTAGAATAGATAATCAAAATCAGATTAATGATGTTCTAACTCTCTGGCATACAATAATCAACAGATTGACAGGGACGAGGCTCCTCAGCGGGTGCTGCAGGCTCGTCATTGTTTACCGGGCATGGCGCCATATGGTTTGTATGTAGTTTGGAAATATTCCTTGAAATGAACTGCGGCACCAGGCACAGTCACTGTCACTATGGACAGATGTATAGAGCTGTGCCTGCTAAACAACGAAGAGCCCTGAGGAAGCCACTGTGGGTGGCTATACACATGGGTCTTCTTTTTCTGCCTTAAGTTTATGGTCATCTCTGGGGTATTTTGAGCTTTATTTCTTCTACATAATATTATACTATTCATTGATTTAGGATATGGGCTACTATTTTCCAATTTTTTTTCTGCTATATTGGTTAGCTTACTGTAATTTTTATTTGCACTCTATAGAGTAAGTTGCACTTTTTTTTGTTATATTGTGTATTTTTAGGGGTATCACCAGGGTGAGCTTTTATTCTAAATATATTCATGTCAATTTGCTCATCTGTGCCATATTGTTGGGAGGGCAAAGTATAGAGTTTTCAGTAGATCATGGTTGTACCCACAGCATTTATGTACCAAACGGTACCTATAAAGGGTTATTCCCTGAATAAAAAGTTACCCCTTATCCATAGCAGGGGCAGACATATCATTGTGGTAACTGTGCAGACGCACTGCAGTCCAAGAGGTATGGGGGGCCATTTCTACCTCAAAGCAGGTGGAATTGTGGATTATGATGAGCCATTGGACTGCAAAGGGCCCATGTGTTGTTCTTGCACAGGGGTCTCTTCTGACTGTGTTCACCATCATAGGGTGGGAATAAATTGCAGATAGCTGGGGGCCTGACCGCTTTGACCCCCAGAGATCTCAAGGATGACCCCCAGAGATCTCAACAGAGCCACTGCCCCTTAAATCAGCTGATCAGTGGGATACGTCATCGATATTAAAGTGTTGGAAAATCCTTTTAAGATTCAATGGGAATGCAATGCACGTCTGACATCACAGTGCAGTGACTTGGGTAGAATGGGAAAAAAGCCAGTGAGTATTTTTGAGCACTATAGGACTTCTTGAACTTGTTAGGTCATGTGGCATTTACCAATCACTCAAACCATGATAATTTTTTTTTGCCTTAACACAAGAAACTTGAGAACAATTATAAATTGCATTTTTTTCTTGCAGACCATACACTTATAAAAATTAAGGAGTGTTCCTATGGACAGAGGGGACTTGGATACTATTTGGCCACGGGCTATTAGTCCATCTCTGACCATCGAAAGAAAAAGTAGACCATCTCCGCTTGAGGTAGAAAGACTAGAAACAAAGTAGTTGCCAATCGCAAGGAGACGTTGGAGAACGTGTAGCGTGTGATCGGTTCCTTTACTATATACTTTATCTACTAATGACAATGGAAGGTAATTACTTAACACAAAAGTGAAATACCGTCCCTTGTTCAGACAATGTTGCCATACGTTCAACAGTTTTGCGGGACCTGGTGTGAGGTTTACTCATGATCAGTCTACGCTGGAGACAACCAATAATAAAATTCAGTCACACTTTTACATTTTCTGCAACAGTAATTCACTTTATGTACAATTATTTTGGCTGATTGAACACTCGTGCAGTAATTCACGTGTAATTACTCCATAGTGAACAAATCCGACCATCTCCTTCCTGCTGTGAACTTCAAACCACAGGTCAAAAATGCAGATGAAACAGATATAATCACCAAATATTCTCCCTGAAATATTAATGAGATTTTAATTTAGTGCCTTTTTAAAAATAAAAAAAATACATCTTTCATCAGCGCCTCTTTATTAAATCATTATTTTATTTAAACATTTTTAATCACATAAAAAAATAAATAAAAAAACCTAATAAAGTTATTGGCTGTGTGCAGGATATTGAAGGGTGAATTGTCTTCTTGGTAAATGAAAGAAAGTCCCAAGATTTATTATGGCCTAATTTGGTTTGATTAAAATGAAGCTAATTTCACATCTGTGACATAGACATAGTAAACAGCAATTATGTTTGGTGTTGTGTCGCTTGGCACGTCACGCATGGAAAATTGTATTAAAAAGGGTTAATAAATGCAAGAAAAGGAGGATTAACATCAATCTGATGGCAATGATGTGCATAATATAGGTTATAAATTATTTTATTCAAAGGTATAAAACTGAATATAAATGTATAAAATGACAGAAGAAATACTGATAATCTGAGACTTCTGGAAACAGAACTTTGCATCACCGATAACAATAAGTATAGATCTAAAAGGCTCACACTTTGTATAGTAGATGCTTTTTTACGTCTATTTTTATGATTTAGGCTATGTTGAGTTTTTTGTGGAGTTAAAAAAACACTAGTTTTTTAAGCAGCAACCACTTCCGGAAATACTCCTTTTTTATGGAGTTCTTGTTTACTTTAAAGGAACACACCAGTATTTTAATTGTCCCCTCTATTACCAATCAGTAGGGTGTGTGTAGTGAATACATTCAAATACTTAGCTTTTGAATACATTCAAATACTTAGCTTTTGCTGTCTTCTGCCGTTTCCAGCGCTGCTCCAGTCCTCTCCTGCATCATGTGACAGCCGCTCTAACTTGCCGATTCACACTGTGGACTGCCGTTACTTTCTTTCTTATTGTCTCGTTCTGAGTCTCATAGACTTACTTTGAGAAAGTGATCTCTCGTCCAAATACAAGATGCTGAGCGAACCGCCAGGTCACAATTGTGGTCACATGATGCAGGAGAAGACCAGAGCAGCACTGAAAACTGCAAAAGATACAGATGGGTATGTATTTTACATATAGTACTAGACTGGTAACAGAGGCGACATTTAAAATTCACTGCTTTCGGCATTTCCTGAAGTGGTTTTGGAAAAGTTTTTGTTTTCCTAAAGTGTTCTTTTCCATCCTTTTGACTTGGACAATGCTTTGGTTGGAGAAAATTCCATCAGTTTGTAAAGAAATTACACGATTCAAAACCTCTTCAAGAAAAAAATTGCTCAAAAAAACTCGTTGGAACAGGAACAAATTGGAATAGTTTTCCAAGCGCTTTTGAAGTGGTTTTTGAAGAGGGTTTTGGAAAGGATTTAGTGCAAATCCTTACACTATAAATGTTATGGTGCCATTTAAAATAACCCAGTATGGCCTAAAGAAAGAAATAGTTGGGAATATATAAAGAATCCAATCTCCTTAAAACAAACTGATTATGTTAGAAGGCTACACCTCACGTTTGGGCAGATCATAATTGTTAATAATGAATAATTGTTAGGACAGCCATCCACTATAAATGGTGGATGAACCTGTATGGAAGTACTCAGCACCACCATAGGAGAAGTGTGTTTTCAATCTCTGCTCTAGAAATCTGGTTTGGAAATCAGATCTAGCATAGATCACTCAGTGCATCACTTTCTTTGCTCTGCCTGTGTAAACAGGCAGTCAAGTGACCGCTGATCGGTAAAAGTTTACTGATTGGCGGTTGTATCGTGCCGCCGGTCAGTCCGTGTAAACGAACCATTAGTGTTTTAGATTTCTCTGCTTCACATCAGGATCAGTCGGTCTCCTCTCATCTCTGATATTTGTAAATATAGCCACAGTCAGTTCCCCAATCAATCTCCTTCCCCATCTGGCATCTGTAAATATTGTTCCCAATCAATCTCCTTCCCCATCTGGCATCAGTTAATATTGTTCCCAATCAAATCTCAATTTCCTTCTCTGAAATCTGTGTATTCAGTCCTTAGTGGGATCCTCAATCAGTCTCCTTCCCCTCTGGCAGCTATAAATATAGTCCCCATTTAATTTACCCTTGCAGTTCAGTAGATGGCCGTGCTCGCTGATATACACTTTGAATACCAGGTGGCATTATACTTGGTAAATTAATGTAATGATTCTTCAATAGATATATTTTTAATGCATGTTTGTCTATTACAGGTATAATAAATATAATATGTACTGGTAGGACAAACCCAATAAGTAAGATTTCCAATGGTTTCACATCTGTCTTGCGGAAGTACAACAGTCTAGCTCAATCATACAAGCTTCCCACACCCCCTCCCCCCACCAGTTCAAGTTGCAATACCAGCAAAAAAACCCACTTTCGATACGTTAGCCACTATAAGTATACAGTGGGTACGGAAAGTATTCAGACCCCTTTAAAATTTTCACTCTTTGTTTCATTGCAGCCATTTGGTAAATTCTAAAAAGTTCTTTTTTTTCTTATTAAAGTAAACTCTGCACCACATCTTGACTGAAAAAAACTGAAATGTAGAATTTTTTGCAAATTTATTAAAAAAGAAAAACTGAAATATCACATGGTCATAAGCTGTCCATTTCCTTGTGATCCTGCTTGAGATGGTTCTACTCCTTCATTTGAGTCCAGCTGTGTTTAATTAAACTGATAGGACTTGATTTGGAAAGGCACACACCTGTCTATATAAGACCTCACAGCTCACAGCTCATGTCAGACCAAATGAGAATCATGAGCTCAAAGGAACTGCCCAAGGAGCTCAGAGACAGAATTGTCGCAAGGCACAGATCTGGCCAAGGTTTCAAAAGAATTTCTGCATTACTCAAGGTTCCTAAGAGCACAGTGGCCTCCATAATCCTTAAATGGAAGAAGTTTGGGACCACCCAAAGTCTTCCTAGACCTGGCCATCCAGCCAAACTGAGCAATCGTGGGAGAAGAGCCTTGGTGAGAGAGGTAAAGAAGAACCCCAAGATCACTGTGAGCTCCAGAGATGCAGTAGGGAGATGGGAGAAAGTTCCACAAAGTCAACTATCACTGCAGCCCTCCACCAGTCGGGCCTTTATGGCAGAGTGGCCTGACGGAAGCCTCTCCTCAGTGCAAGACGTATGAAAGCCCGCATAGAGTTTGCTCAAAAACACATGAAGGACTACCAGACTATGAGAAATAAAATTCTCTGGTCTGATGAGACGAAGATAGAACTTTTTGGTGGTAATTCTAAGCGGTTTGTGTGGAGAAAACCAGGCACTGCTCATCACCTGCCCAATACAATCTCAACATTGAAACATGGTGGTGGCAGCATCATGCTATGGGGGTATTTTTCAGCTGCAGGGACAGGACGGCTGGTTGCAATTGAAGGAAACATAAATGCGGTCAAGTACAGAGATATCCTGGATGAAAAACCTCTTCCAGAGTGCTCTGGACCCCAGACTTGGCCGAAGGTTCACCTTCCAACAAGACAATGACCCTAAGTACACAGCTAAAATAACAAAGTCGAACAACTCTGTAACCATTCTTGACTGGCCCAGCCAAAGCCCTGACCTAAACCCAATTGAGCATCTCTGGAGAGACCTGAAAATGGCTGTCCACCAACATTCACCATCCAACCTGACGGAACTGGAGAGGATCTGCAAGGAAGAATGGCAGAGGATCCCCAAATCCAGGTGTGAAAAACTTGTTGCATCATTCCCAAGAAGACTCATGGCTGTACTAGCTCAAAGGGGTGCTTCTACTCAATACTGAGCAAAGGGTCTGAATACTTTTGACCATGTGATATTTCAGCTTTTCTTTTTTAATAAATTTTCAAAAATTTCTACATTTCTGTTTTTTTCAGTCAAGATGGGGTGCAGAGTGTACTTTAATGAGAAAAAAAATGAACTTTTTAGAATTTACCAAATGGCTGCAATGAAACAAAGAGTGAAAAATTTAAAGGGGACTGAATACTTTCCGTACCCACTGTACCTCCCATCCCATACCGATCTGTGAGATTTGGTGCACACTATAGTTTTGGCATTGATTCTGTGGCATCCTGCTGTTCACAGGTACCACAGGACCCAAAAGAGTGCATGGATGGACTTCTCCACAAGATGCCCTTGTTACAAACAAACACCTCCACCCTTCCACCTCATACCACCAGAGGGAGCCCATTAGGGATATATATATGGAGGGTGGAGTTAGGCAGTCAGAAAGTCTGAGAGAGAGTTCAGAGAGTGTGCTGCCACTGAGAGCAGTGAAGACGCAGCATGTCTGCTGCTGTATTGAGGGCCCCGAGTGTGGCCAGAGGCAAAGAGGAGTGTAGCGCCGGCGTCCCTGCCCTCTGCTAGGCAGGGACGCTGTTCCCCTCACCTCCCTGCTCCGTGCCCGGCGTCCTCCTCCCGCTCTGCTGGCAGCGCGCGCTCCTTCCCGTCCACTGTGCTTAGGGCGCACGCGCTCTCCCTCCCTCTTAAAGGGGCCGCGCGCGCCGTCCTAAGGAGTCCCCGGCCAATGGCCGGAGGACTTCACCATATATAAGGCACCTCCTCCAAAATGGAGGTGCCCGAGCAATGTTGTTGCACTGTTTACTACTCTGCTTCAGCCCTCAGGTCCCGTTGCCAGTTACCTGCCAGTTACCTGCCAGTTACCTGCCAGATTCCTGCCTGATTATCCACTACCTGCCTGCTAGTCTGAGGTCCGACGGTCTGCCTTACTACTCCTGTCAGTCTGTCTAAGGACCAGTCTGCCCGCTCACCTGGGAGCGCACATCAGCCACCTGCCTGCTTGCCCGAGGTCCGACGGTCTGCCTTCCAACTCCTGTCAGTCTGTCTATGGACCAGCTTGCCCGCTCACCTGGGAGCACACACCTGCTACCTGCCTGCTAGTCTACCTGGAGGCTCCGCCGTCACGTGCTGTGACCACCTGCCTGTCCAGTGACTCCTGCTCGCTCACCTGGGAGCGCTCACCTGCTGCCTGTCTGCTAGCCTACCTGGAGGCTCTGCCGTCACGTGCTGTGACCACCCGCCTGTCCAGAGACTTCTGCCCGCTCACCTGGGAGCGCTCCTCTGCCGCCTGTCTGTTGGTCTTCCTGGAGGCTCCGCCGTCACATGCTGTGACCACCCATTCATCCAGAGACTCTCGCCTGCTCACCTGGGAGCTCACGTCTATCATCAGCCGCCACAGGTCGTACCAACCCTTTACCTAGAGACTGCCCCGGTCACTTGCCGTGACCATCTGCCCGTTCATCCAGAGACTGCCCCGGTCACTTGCCGTGACCATCTGCCCGTTCATTCAGAGACTGCCCCGGTCACTTGCCGTGACCATCAGCCCGTTCATCCAGAGACTGCCCCGGTCACTTGCCGTGACCTCCAGCCCGTTCACTCAGAGACTGTCCCGGTCACCTGCTGTGACCTCCTGCCCGTCTTCCCTGGTCGCCACCCGCACCCTTACAAGGACTGCCCCCTTGTATAGTAGCTCAGAGGTTCCGCCTCCCAGACCCGTTACAAGGAGAGTGAGAGGAGTTGGGGGGCCGAGGAGCATCATAGGCTCACCCCAAGACACAAACCGGACACCGGGTCGGCGCCTACAGGGTCCTTTATACCCAGTAGGGATCACCGGCATACCAGCAGGACTACAAGTCCCTGGTCGACCTGAAGCTAAACCCTTGACAGGACTAGGAACCACAAAGGCCCCGGCGTCCAGGGATAGAAGTTGCCAGAAAAAGGTCCTACTACCAAGCGACAGGAGAAGGAACAGCACGACACAGAAGCTAGGCCCAGTTGCAGGCTGGCCAGGAGCTTAGAGAGAGGGAGACACAGACCAGGAGGCCTTATACCCGCTCACTGGGGAGAAGTCCTGAAGTGCACCCTTCCTTCCGAGTACCCTGGACCGTACCTGACATCCGCACCAATAAAGGTACTGAAGTGAATCCCCTGTCTCTGTCAGTTACTCCTGCTGCGCCATCTCTCCTGCACTGCAAGCCCCAGCATCACCACCATTTGCACCTACACTGCCCCGGGGGCCCGCTCCGCCTGTGGGGAGCAGAAACATCACAGCTGCCATCCCATCACCCCCCGGAGGTCTGCAGCAGCGCCGGTAACCATTACCGGAAACCACAGGAGGCGTCACGAGACAAACTGTACACTAAAACCCCTTTTTCAAAGAGAGACCCACAGTACAGGCCCGGGAGCCGACTGCTGTGACCTCCTAAACAAGGTAAAAGGCCCGGGTACCGAGTCCCCTATATTCCCCCTGGGTGACACAATTCTATATGAGATCATCCTACGTATTAGCTGCTTAGTAGCTCTCGCATTGCTTTTACTGCTCTAATAAGGTCAATAATAAAGCAGAAGCGATATGTCTAGTCAAATGGAAAATCCCACTTGAATATTCACTAGGCCCCCCCCTAAAGTATTGACTCATTTTCATAAAGTGTCAGCTGTGAAACCGGAGTCCAAAAATCTGTCATATTTAACGTCTCAGTTTCAAAAATAAACAAGACGCCAAGAATCGCATCCAACAGGTTCCTCCGAGGACTTCAAATAATCAAGATTAAGAATGCAATAAGCTAGTAGAAATATCACTAGACGAGGGGTGGGGGGAGATTCGGCAGCCTCAACAAGATCCAGAAATGAGGAGGAGGATGATAGGTCAATGACTTCTTTATTTTAATAATTTCTGATCATTCATGGCATAAAGATGCAGTAAGAGATTTGCTTATTTCAGATGGCTTCTGTTCATCGTGTAAGACTCTGTCTTAAGTAGCAAATTATGCTAATCCTCCAGCAAGTGATATTGATTTCTATCCCTAACAATCGATCCTTAATTTGGGTTACATCATTGTCCGAGGCAGTTTCAGACATGATAGGTAATGCTGTGACGGACGCTCATTACCAAGTCTCCTATGTCCAGTTTTCCATCTGCTAATGATCATTCGAAATGTAAGGAATGTGTTAATCACTTGTTAGGACGTTGTTATCCAGATGGTTGACCCACCTCAAACCTGGACATTAAGAGCTTCACCTGCTGGTGCATTCATTAGGGACATTCACTGATCTGTTCACCATTAGTTATTGTTTTATGATTACAAGTGGTCATCTGGCCGGCTGCAATCAGCAACCGCCAACACAAAGCTTTACCGGGCAGGATGTTTTTATTTTCCACGGAAATGGTTTGAAGAATCATGAGGATAATATGGATATAGGATAACATAAGAAAGTAGTAGTGAGGGTTCATAGACCACTATTTATGGAAATGGTACAACTAGGGGCTGCTGTGCCTTACTGGTGTGTGGGTCAACTTCCACCAGCATGTGCAGAAATTACATTTCTAGAATTGCTCTTTCTAGTAGCTGTAGTGAAGAAACCCTTTTCTGTGACATTCAGTAATTTTATATACACTGCTCAAAAAAGTAAAGGGAACACTTAAACAACAGAATATAACTCCAAGTAAATCAAACTTCTGTGAAATCAAACTGTCCACTTAGGAAGCAACACTGATTGACAATCAATTTCACATGCTGTTGTGTAAATAGAATAGACAATAGATGGAAATTATTGGCAATTATCAAGACACCCTCAATAAAGGAGTGGTTCTGCAGGTGGGGACCACAGACCACATCTCAGTACCAATGCTTTCTGGCTGATGTTTTGGTCACTTTTGAATGTTGGTTGTGCTTTCACACTTGTGGTAGCATGAGACGGACTCTACAACCCACAGAAGTTGCTCAGGTAGTGCAGCTCATCCAGGATGGCACATCAATGCGAGCTGTGGCAAGAAGGTTTGCTGTGTCTATCAGCATAGTGTCCAGAGTCTGGAGACGCTACCAGGAGACAGGCCAGTACACCAGGAGACGTGGGGGACGCCGTAGGAGGTCAACAACCCAGCAGCAGGACCGCTACCTCCGCCTTTGTGCAAGAAGGAACAGGAGGAGCACTGCCAGAGCCCTGCAAAATGACCTCCAGCAGGCCACAAATGTGCATGTGTCTGCACAAACGGTTAGAAACCAACTCCATGAGGGTGGTATGAAGGCCCGACGTCCACAGATGGGGGTTGTGCTCACAGCCCAACACCGTGCAGGACGCTTGGCATTTGCCACAGAACACCAGGATTGGCAAAGTCGCCACTGGCGCCCTGTGCTCTTCACAGATGAAAGCAGGTTCACACTGAGCACATGTGACAGACGTGACAGAGTCTGGAGACACCGTGGAGAGCGATCTGCTGCCTGCAACATCCTTCAGCATGACCGGTTTGGCAGTGGGCCGGTAATGGTGTGGGGTGGAATTTCTTTGGAGGGCCGCACAGCCCTCCATGTGCTCGCCAGAGGTAGCCTGACTGCCATTAGGTACCGAGATGAGATCCTCAGGCCCCTTGTGAGACCATATGCTGGTGCGGTTGGCCCTGGGTTCCTCCTAATGCCGGACAATGCCAGACCTTATGTGGCTGGAGTGTGTCAGCAGTTCCTGCAAGATGAAGGCATTGAAGCTATGGACTGGCCCGCCCGTTCCCCAGACCTGAATCCGATTGAGCACATCTGGGACATCGTTCCTCGCTCCATCCACCAACGTCACGTTGCACCACAGACTGTCCAGGAATTGGCGGATGCTTTAGTCCAGGTCTGGGAGGAGATCCCACAGGAGACCATCCGCAACCTCATCAGGTGAATGACCAGGCTTTGTAGGGAGGTCATACAGACACGTGGAGGCCACACACAATACTGAGCCTCATTTTGACTTGTTTTAAGGACATTACATCAAAGTTGGATCAGCCTGTAGTGTGTTTTTCCACTTTAAGTTTGGGGGTGACTCCAAATCCAGGCCTCCATTGGTTAATAAATTTGATTTCCATTGATGATTTTTGTGTGATTTTGTTGTCAGCACATTCAACTTACAGAACAAAGTATTCAATGAGAATATTTCATTCATTCAGATCTAGGATGTGTTATTTGAGTGTTCCCTTTATTTTTTTGAGCAGTGTATTTATTATGTCAAGTAATTGACCGATTAACATGTGAACTTGGGTATCTTTTCAAGAAGTCATGATCTAAGGGAGTGAGTTAAATCCCTGGTGGTCAAGGGAAGTGATGGGATTAATAAGAACATCCGCAGTAGTCTAGTGCAGAATCTGGATTTTCTGTTACATCCCTGGTAGTCTAGGGTAGTAAGCGGGTTATTGTTGTAAACTTTTTGGGCGCATGGACATTAGGAAGGAAGGATACGGATACTTAGTATAAAACCTCCTGAGGCCAGCGTGGGCCCTTCTCGATCTGGGCACTTGTGCAACTGAACAGGCTTTGTGTTCGCTCAGAGCATGGTCGGTCATAACAAGTTGGTATCAACATGGTATAAACGCTGAAGAAATAAATATTTTTTTTTATTACCCTAAATACTAGTTCCAAGAGAGACACGTTTTTTTATTTTTTTTATTTCATTGATTACTTCCCCTGTGCTTAATAGGATCTACCAAGAGGAGGATAATGAATTGTCCCCTACATGAATGAAGCGATCATGTGCATGTGTGATCAGTGGAGGTCCAACCACTGTCCCACCAATCACCAGAACGGAAGTCTTGTGTTCCCTCCTTAAATGGAGCGATCATGCGCATGTGTGATCAGTGGAGGTCCAACCACAGCCCCATCAATCACTAGAACGGGAGTCCTGTGTGCCCTCCTTAAATGGAGCAATCATGCGCATGTGTGTTCAGTGGAGGTCATACCACTGCCCCCCCCAACAATCACTAGAACGGGAGTCCTGTGTGCCCTCCTTAAATGGAGCGATCATGCTCATGTGTGTTTAGTGGAGGTCCAACCACTCTCCCCCCACCCACCAATTACTAGAACGAGAGTCCTGAGTGCCCTTCATGAATGAAGCGATCATGCACATGTGTGATCAGTGGAAGTCCAACCACAGCCCCCCCCAACAATCACTAGAATGGGAGTCCTGTGTTTCCTCCTTAAATGGGGTGATCATGCACATGTGTGATCAGTGGAGGTCATACCACTGTCCCCCCCAAAATCACTAGAACGGGAGTCCTGTGTGCCCTCCTTAAATGGGGTGATCATGCTCATGTGTGTTCAGTGGAGGTCCAACCACTCTCCCCCCACCCACCAATCACTAGAACAAGAGTCCTGTGTGCCCTTCATGAATGAAGCGATCATGCGCATGTGTGATCAGTGGAGGTCCAACCACTTTCCCCTCACTCACCAATCACTAGAACGAGAGTCCTGTGTGCCCTTCATGAATGAAGTGATCATGCGCATGTGTGATCAGTGGAGGTCCAACCACTGCCCCACCAATCACTAGAACAGGAGTCTTGTATGCCCTCCTTCAATGGAGCAATCATGCGCATGCGTGGTCAATGGAGGTCCAACCACTGCCCTACCACCCACCAATCACTAGAAAGGGAGTCCTGTGCGCCCTTCATGAATGGAGTGATTATGTGCATGTGTGATCAGTGGAGGTCCAACCACTGCCCGTCCCACAAATCACTAGAATGTAAGACCTGTGTTCCCTGCATGTGTGATCACTGCTCCAGTCACTGTGCCTGTGACCGGTGGTCACACATGCCCACTACCGCTGTCTTAGAAATCAATGTACTGGTGGTCAAGTATGTGGGATATTGCTCCAAGACCTGCATTCTTGTGGGGGTCTCAGCTGTCAGACCTCTACCAGTCATACACTTGTTGTTATTAGTGAAACCATGAAGACAGCCCCTTTCTATATGGATGTCATAGAGGCATGTCCCCTGCTTTGGGTCCATCCCAATGAACCAGACTTGACCGGCATTGATCTGTTGATCTCAAGGCTGTTTAATTAAAAAAAAAAGTCTCTTCATAAGCCAATCCCATAAATTGAGTATTCCCAATAAAGTCATTTCTAAATTACCTACAAAATATGCCATAAAAAAAGCATAGGCAACTGTGGCGCCCCTGAGGGTTCAGTCGCCACAGAGTTACTGCACCTCACCCAGAGGTGTGGTATCCCCTTCTCTCAGGTATGGAGAGAATGCTGACCGGAACCCCAACACCTGCATCCAACACTACACTGCTCCAGGCCGGCTGGAAGGGCAAGATGCAATGTGTTTTCCTGCTGAGCCCTGTCCCTGGCTGGAGTGGGGGGAACCCAGAGGTAGAGGGAACCAGTAGTGGGTGTGGGTGGAGGAAGTAGTTTAAGGGAGCACTATAGTAGTAGGTATATATAAAGGGGAGCCATTTTAGGGTGGCAGGAGAGTTCGGTAGAGGAGTCAGTGGAGAACAGTCAGGGAGCAGAGGCTCTTTAGGAGCTCTGCTCCACAAGTAGGGCCCAGTCCTAGAGGCCCAGGAGGGGAGCAGAGAAGTAGGCTCCGTTCTAAGAAGGGATCCTAGGGGGTACGGCGAGTGCAGGACGGCACCCGTACGCCCCGCATCTGTCAGAAGACAGAAGAATCGTAGGCCGCAAGAAGGGGACTGGCCCCTGGTCCAGCAGTGTTACTCCAGGTCTCGGCTGGGAAAACCGGAGGCTTCTGGCTTATATAGTCAGTTGCCGAAGCTGCATTCTAATCCCCGGGAGGGTCAAGCAGGTCCGGGAACTCCGACGCACAGGAGGGACTTCAGAGCACCCGAGCGGGATTGAAAGTGGGCAGCGCAGGGCAGGAGGGAGAAAGACTCAGCGTGAAGTCGGTCTAGCTAGGAACACAAGAAAGTGGGGTTCTGTCCGGTACTCCTAATCAGCCTGAGGAAGTGCTGAACCCCTGCCTGGTGAACGCAGCGCGACGTGGGAGGCCGACAACTGTACAGTGCACCAGTGGAACTGTCATAAGAACTGTGAGTAAAGACTCGGATGACTGCACCGCACTGCCTCCGTCCATTCTTTATCTGCGCCATCTTTCCCTCACTGCACTACAACGCCCAGCGCAACTTCCACATCCTACACTGCCCTGGAGCTAGCTCTACCTGTGGAGAGCCACTCTATCCCTGCTGCCGTAACACCAGCTCCAGAGGACTGCTCCGCAGAGGCGGCACCCCTTTGCCGCATTCCACAGGTGGCGTCACGAACATTATTTCAAAACTCCATATAAATAGAAGATTCCCCCTTTTTACTGACCGCCCTTGGTCACGGACCGGGCCAGCCACCGTGATATCCCCCCAGTGACCAGAGGCCCGGCTGCCGAGTACCCCACGGCCCAGGGGGCGCGTCACAACTTTTGGAAAAATGCGACCATCCAGAGCCAACAAACGGAATGACTGACGCTTATAGGAAAAGATGGTCTAAATGCATCAGTGTAAGACACTTTGTTTTCATACATTTTGCATCTTAACCTTACAAAACACATATTTCATGGCAGGAGCCATATACCTACAGGATGAATCGTCCCTGCAGAGGAAGGGGTTAAAGTAAACAAGATGTAAATATTGAACATCCATCACGTCTGTAGCTGCTCATTTAATGTATTTACATAAATTCACAGTGTGATTAAAGCATTAACATAAAAATGAAATGTGTTAACACTTGAGCAGTCGTTTTCTTTGTCCCCTCCATCATTAAGTGATCAGTAGGTGATAAAAATAATAATCCTGTATATAGGGAATGTGCATTTGATGAGGCTTCGGAGCGTGGATCCGGGTGGGATTGCTGCGCGCAGAGCCGCCATGCGAGCGCACTGCACCTGTATGGCTCCGTGTACTTTGATGTTTTCAAGGTGCCAAAAGTGATCTGGAAAATACTATTTGGCATGTGTATGTTTTTTATGGCCATTGCAGTTCATATGTTAACAATATGTACAGAAATAATAACTGGATGTTGTGGGGGGGTGAGGCGATGGAAATTGTGTAATTTTAGGCATGGCTGTAATTTTAAACAGGTTTGATGTATTTCTGGACGTTACCGGGAATACATCCCCTTTGCAGATGCCGATAAAGGGAATATTTTAATATCTATATAAACCTGGCTACATGATATACCTACCATTGAGCATTGGGACGTACGGCATATATGACTTATAACAGAGAATTGAGGGACCAAGGGGACATCAAATTGATGTAAAAAATCTCCAAGATCTGCATCATGATTTATAAGTTGCAGGGGGTATATACAGTCATGGCCGAAAGTGTTGGCACCCTTGAAATTGTTTCAGAAAATGAAGTATTTCTCCCAGAAAATTATTGCAATGACACCTGTTTTGTTATACACATGTTTATTTCCTTTGTGTGTATTGAAACAACAAAAAAAAACTGAGAAAAAAAGGAAAATTGGACATTATTTCACACAAAACATCAAAAATGGGCTGGATAAAATTGTTGGCACCATTCCAAAATTGTGGATAAACAACTTTGTTTAAAGTATGTGATGCTCATTCAAACTCACCTGTGGCAAGTGACAGGTGTGGGCAATATGAAAATCACACCTGAAACCAGATAAAAAGGGGAGAAGTTGACTCAATATTTGCATTGTGTGTCTGTGTGTGCCACACTAACCATGGAGAACAGAAAGAGGAGAGGAGAACTGTCTGAGGATTTCAGATCCAAAATTGTTGAAAAATATCAACAATCTCAACATTACAAGTCCATCTCTAGAGATCTTGATATTCCTTTGTCCACGGTGCGTGACATAATCAAGAAGCTTACAACCCATGGCACTGTAGCTAATCTCCATAGATGTGGACGATAGAGAAAAGTTGATGAAAGGTTGCAATGCAGGATAGTTCGGATGTTGACTAAGCAGCACCAATCAAGTTCCAAAGAAATTCCAGCTATCCTGCAGGCTCAGGAGTATCAGTGTCAGCGCAAACTATCCGTCAACCTGTGAATGAAATGACATGCTATGGTAGGAGACCCAGGAAGACCCACTGCTGACACAGACATAAAAAAGCTAGACTGCAGTTTGCTATAATGTACATGAGTAAGCCAATATCCTTCTGGGAAAGCGTATTGTGGACAGATGAGATCAAGATGAGGCTTTTTAGTAAAGCACATCATTCTACTGTTTACCTTAAGTGGAATGAGGCCTACAAAGGAAATAACAGTTCCTACAGTCAAATATGGTGGAGGTTCAAAGATGTTTTGGGGTTGTTTTGATGCATCTGGCACTGGGTACCTTGACTGTGTGCAAGGCATCATGGAATCTGAAGATTAGCAAATGATTTTGGGTTGCAATGTAGTGCCCAGTGTCAGAAAGCTGGGTTTGCGTCCTAGGTCATGGGTCTTCCAGAAGGACAATGACCCCATCATACTTCAAGAAGCCCCCAGAAATAGATAGAAACAAAGTGCTGGAGAGTTCTGAAGTGGCAGCAATGAGTCCAGATCTAAATCCCAATGAACATTTGTGGAGAGATCTTAAAATTGCTTTTGGGAGAAGACGCCTTCCGATATGAGAGACCTGGAGCAGTTTACAAAAGAAGAGTCATCCAAAATTCCATTTGAGAGGTGTAAGAAGCTTGTTGATGGTTGTAGGAAGTGGCTGATTGCAGTTATTTATTCCAAAGGGTGTGCAACCAAATATTAAGTTAAGGGTACCAACAATTTTGTCTGGCCCATTTTTGGGGTTCTGGGGGAAGTTCTGTCCAATTTGCCCTTTTATCTCCTGGAGGGGTGCATTTCAGGATTTCTCCACAAGAGGCCCTCAGAGCATGCACACACCTCCACCCTACCTCAGACCACCAGAGGGAGCCCAGATAGGGATATAAATACGGAGGGTGGAGCTAGGCAGAGTGAGTCTGTTAGTTGGTTCTCCTCAGGAAGTGAGTGGAGACAGAACAGTCTGGAGTCCACAGCCAGTTCCTGCAGAGTGAGACTCAGAGAAACAGGTCAATCTGCAGTGGAGCTCAGTCAGACTCAAGCAGCTCGAGTTAAGTGAGCTAGGAGCGTTGCTGACGCTCAGAGAGCAGCAGAAGAGGCAGCCAGCTAACTCCCAGTGTGTATAGCCTAGTGAGGGCCCGAGTAGGCCGAAGGCTAGAGGAGTGAGTAGCATTGGGGGCAGAGGAGCTTTACCAGCTCACCCCAGAAACCATATTCCGGACACCGGGTCCGAGTCTGCAGGGATTCTTTACATCCAGCAGAAGACAACCAGAACCCCTGGCGAACTACATGTCCCAGGAATACCAAACGCTGACTGTTATACCAGGGTCAGGAGTTACCGAGGCCCCATATACCAGAGAGTGTGTACTCCAACAGAAGGCCCTACCACAGGATCAGCTGGTGCGGAACAGAGACTAAGTTAGGCCTAGCTCCAGGCAGGCCAGAGACTAGCACTAAGCTGCGAAGAAACAGGAGGCCCTACACCTGCTCACTGGGGAGAGTACTGCAGTGCACCCCTCACCCTACAGTGCTCCGGATGGTACCTGCATTCCCACCAGTAAAAGGTACAGAAGCAAACCGTGTGCGTGTGTCCCATGTTCTTCCTTGGACCCGGCTGGGTCACCGCCATATCGTGCACCTCGTCAAACATCACTGCCCTGAGGCCTAGCTCCACCAGTGGGGAGCTACACCATCAACGCTGCCGTAACACCGGCCTCAGTGGACTGCCGCAGCGCTGGTGATCCTCACCAGACACCACAGGTGGCGTCACGAACTTTGACATTCATTTCCCCTTTTTTAAGAGAGACCCCAGGGTACGGGCCCGACCACCGTGACATCCCCCAAGACCAGGCATTAAGGCCCGGGCGCCGAGTAGTCCCCATCCCCTGGGTGCCACATTCCAATACATGTATAATTGCAATAATTTTTTTTTTCTGGAACAATTTCAAGGATGCCAACACGTTCGGCCATGACTGTGTGTATATATATAATTTATTGATGTTAATGATTTTTATATCTATATAGAGTATATTATTATGTTATTTTCTTATATATAAGACCAACATCGATATTCAATATTTTGGCACACAGGAGCCTGTCACTGTACACATTGGGCAATATGAGTCACATAGTCACAATTTTTATCAATTCGGACACTCCCCGCTATTTATGGCAGACACTATAGGGCTGAAAAAAAGAAGAGTCCTGTTTCTTTTTCTTACAGCTCATTCAGTTCAGCTTATTTCTGCCTCCTGATTGCCTGCCTGTCCGCTGCTTAGAATTTCAAATGAAAGTCGTGCAATCCACTGAATTTAAATCAGCTGCAAACAGGACAGAAAAATAAACAGGTGATTTTCAATCTCTGTCTGAGAAGGGAAGGAATCTGTTGTCCCTTTTTTCCTGTGAGCTGCCGACTGATGAAATGTTTGACGCATAGATCAGACGGGACGTATCTACACTGCTGTATTGTGCTAAGCGTGGCGTACAGACAGCGGTAGTGATGCCCAAGCACAGCTCAGCCATGGGTGCTGTAACCAGTTGTCAGTTTTGTGTCTTAATCAGCCCTGGTCTAAAGAAAAACGTCATATTATTCTGAGTTTGCGAACTTTACTGTACAATAAGCACACAAACACAATATATGGAAATACAGTGATGCTTTAAAGTTTGAGAACCTTTCAGAAGTTTCCATATTTCTGCATGAATTTGATCTAAAACTACACGAGTCCTAAAAGAAGATTGAGAAAAAAATCAAATTAATGAGTAAATAATATTAGACTTTGTTATTTTTTAAATGTGGAAAATGATCCAATATTTTAAATCTGTGAGTGGCAAAAGTAAGTGAACTTGATTTGAAGTGGAAATTAGAGTCTGGTCTTTTCAATCAATAGGATGACAATCAGGTGTGAATGGGCGACCTGTACATAAAGAACAAAGATCTTTCAAAGTCTGATCTTCACAACACAAGTTTATGGAAGTGTATCACTGCGGGAGATTTCTGATGACCTCAGAAGAAGAGTTGTTGATGCTCACTAGGCTGGGAAAAGCTGCAGACAGATTGTGCACAAATGGAGAAAATTCAACACCATTATTACCCCTCCCCCCCCCATTAGCAAGAGTGGTTGACCAACAAAGAAGATCAATCAAAGAGCAAAGGTATAACTGTCTACAAGGTCGCAAAGAAACCCAAGGTCACCTCTCAGCAACTAAAGGCTTCTCTCACATTAGCTAATGTTAATGTTAAAGTCACTGCTCTCCAAAAAGAGCATAGCTGTTTGCTAAAGATCAATTGGACAAGCCAAAAGGCTATTGGAACGATATTTTATGGACGATTTTATGGACGAATGAGACTAAATTAGAGCATTTTGGTATAAATGAAAAGTATTATGTTTGGAGAAAGAAAAACCCGGTATTACGCATAAAAATCTCATATCATTTGTAACACACAATGGTGGTAATATCATGGTTTAGACCTGTTTTCTGCATCTCGGCCAAGACAGCTGCCATCATTGATGGAACAATGAATTCTGAATTTTATCAGCAAATTCTAAAGTATAAAGTCAGGACCTCTGTCCATGAGGTGAATCTCAAGTGACCGTGGGTCATGAAGCAAGACAATGACTCAAAGCACACAAGTTGTTCTATAAAAAAAAATGGTTAAAGAATAAAGTTAAAGTTTTGGAATTGTAATGTCAATGTCTTGATCTTAATGCTATAGAGATTTTGTGGAAGGACCTGAAGTGTGCAGTCCATGAGAGAAAACCACCTATAGTTTTAATAAAATCACTATTTTCTCAGGAGATTATCACCAGGGGACTAGTAAACCGTGTAGTCCTTTGTATTCATGGCATCAGTATAAACACGCCCCTACCTCTGATTGGCAGCTTTCTGCATATACACGGTGTATAAAGAAAGCTGTTCCCTTTAATGGATGTCTGAGGAATGTTCTGCTACGCCGAATGCACTTTGACAAATCATCAAGATCCGATGCTGGCAGCTCCCTTTGCATATGCGACTAATGATGTTCCAGATGTTCATTCATGATGGGAGACATGTCCGGAGATGCTGCAGGCCATGGTTGCACGTTTAGGCCATGCCGGCTGCTCACAGAAGCATGAGCAACATGTGGCCTGGAGTTGTTGCGTTGAAAAATGGCTAATGGGACACTTTGGAGAAAAAGTCGTATTGCTGGTTCAATGTAAGCTCTTATTCACTCTCGTCTGGATTACTGCAACTCTCTTCTGATTGATCTCCCTCTTACCAAACTTTCTCCTTTCCAATCCGTCCTGAATGCGGCAGCCAGGGTCGTATTTCTGTCCAGCCGCTTCACCGATGCCTCCATTTTGTGCCAGTCTTTACACTGGTTGCCCATTCGCTACAGGGTCCAATATAAACTCATCAGTCTCACCCACAAACCTCTACACAGTTCTGCACCACCTTATATCTCCTTTCTCATCTCTTCCTATCGCCCTACAAGTGTCCTCCGTTCTACAAATGACCTAAGACTAACATCCCCCATAATCCGAACCTCGCACCTCCGTCTCCAAGACTTCTCTCGTGCTGCGCCAGTTCTCTGGAATGCACTACCCCAGGCGATCCAACTGATGCCTAGCCCCCATGTCTTCAAGAGCGCTTTAAAAACCCATCTCTTCAAACAAGCCTACCACCTTAACTACTCAGTAAATTAACTTTCCCCTGTTCCCTCCTTCTAAATATTATTCAGAATCTGTTCCCTACTCTTCATCTGTCTCCACACCCTCCATGCACAAGATAACTGCACTCGGTACTTGAGTATTGCACTTAAACATACTGGCTGATGACCGGATCATGCAGCTTTATATGAAAATCCCTATTTATTATAATTGCCAGACCTGAAATAGCAAGCACTTTTCACCCATTGTGTACCCCCATTTCCTTGTAGAATGTAAGCTTGCGAGCAGGGACCTCACTCCTAATGTAACTGTTTAAACTGTCTTAAATTGTATTGAATTTATTGTCTGTATATGTCCCCGCTTAATTGTAAAGTGCTGCGGAATATGTTGGCGCTATATAAATAAAAATTATTATTAATTATTATTATTATAAGCGCGAGATGACTGTACTATTCCCTACATGAATTCATGTATGACCCTAAAATGTATTATTTTTTTTACATAGGGAGACTTTGGAGTACGGATGCCATTGCATACCTACATTGGAGATACACATCAGGAGATCCCCTCAACGTATACCTCTGACAGACATTGTAAAAAAAAAAATCAGTGCAGAAAGACCCTCACCTGCAAATGTCAGTAAAACTTATATTGTGGGAAGTATAATTGCAATGTGTAAATTTATTTAACCCCAAAGCAATGACATAAAAATACATATCCAGTTGAGATCTCCAAACTGGACACTTCACAGTAAACCACACATGTAGAAAAGGTTTGTTACATTACCGTTAATGAAAGTCTGTTGATTCTTCAGGCCGTACACAAGGTGCTGACGCAAGTTGAAGAAAGTCTCACTGAGAACATCTATTTGTCTTATTCTCTTACAGACGTCAGTGGTCAGATGAATTGTCGGCAGAAGACACAAGGGACAATTCCTGGAAAAGACGAAAAAAAAATGATGCTGTTGACCTTTTTGTTAATAACGTGTATAAAAAAAAACTTTGAAATGTAATATTACATGTCCTCCTGTTCTCCTTCATCATCAATGTTAAAGTGCAAGCTTTTCTGTTCAGGGTGATCACAAGAAATAAAAAGTTGAGTACATACAGGGAATGACATTCATTTTCTTTTTCTGATCCGGAGTTACAGACTTTATTTTTATTTACAGCTACATTTACAACAGTGCAGGCTTCAGAGCTGAAATCTCCCGACATTACTTATCCACTCAATGTTTGTATTGCTTTACATTAAAGGGTTTGCCTGGGATTTTTTAAAAACTGGAATTGTGTTAACAAAATAAATGAACCATACCTTACCTTTTCAATCCAGACCAGTACAAACAATGTAATGTATATACACAACAAAATAGTGAGTACAGCTCTGGAGTATAATGCAGGAGCTAACGTAATGTATGTACACAGTGACTGCACCAGCAGAATAGTGAGTGCAGCTCTGGAGTATAATACAGGATGTAACTCAGTATCAGTACAGGATTAGTAATGTAATGTATGTACAGTGACTGCACCAGCAGAATAGTGAGTGCAGCTCTGGGGTATAATACAGGATGTAACTCAGGATCAGTAATGTAATGTATGTACACAGTGACTGCACCAGCAGAATAGTGAGTGCAGCTCTGGAGTATAATACAGGATGTAACTCAGGATCAGTAATGTAATGTATATACACAGTGACTGCACCAGCAGAATAGTGAGTGCGGTTCTGGAGTATAAAACAGGTCTACTGTTCCTTCATATAGAACTGCCAGTACTCCATGCTTTGCCATACTGCCTCCTCTACTATGTGCATGAATCTTTAGTGGGCTATGTATTTATGGCCACACAAAGTAAAAGTTGCAATTTGGCATACAGCAACCAAATTAAAAATACCCAAGATGTTCCCTTATTATGCATCCCACTAATAATCAGTAGCCTATCTATAGTTCTTTTAATAAAAGATAAAAAAGCCTGGCATCTTTCTGAATATGCAAAACCCCACAAAGTCAGGTCAAGGTTTTAAGCCAGACAAATGTAATAGTCTTCTAAAGGCAGAACCTTAGAATTTGTGCAGTTGAAACCCCTTCACTTTCATTCTATCTTTTAAGTACCTCTGCTTAATAAAAGCCATCAAATATCATTGGGAAATATTACTATTTTTGTAACTGCACTAAAGAATTAAACCAGGAGCAAAAGGGAGAGCGAGAGAGTCAGGTTAAGCTCAAAGACACAGAGAGAGAGAAAGAAATGGACCAGATTATACAAAATTAAAAAGCAAATTCAAGCGGACAATTTGTGCCGAGTGATTGCAAGCAATTACAGGCCAGCTTTTCTGGGAGGAAGGGTGCATTATTTCAGCTTAAAAGGAGACTTTATTCATTCCTGATCAGCTTCTCCTGCCATTCTCTTTTATTCTTGGCTATCAATTTAAAAATAAATAAATAAATCTTTACATTTTCAACCCCGGCTGAATGAAACCCTCCGGCGAGTGAGTAGGATTTAAACTTCTCGTCCGCTCCTTCCCTGGCCTCTGAAAAACCAATTTGCCTCATAAAAAAAAGCAAAACACACACACACATATACACAGTGCAGAGCATGTTTCTTTTGGAGATTTTTTTTCCAGCAATCACACTGTAATTGTCAGGCAGAGGACAGCTTTGATGTGAGGAATTATTGTGATTATGGTTACTAATGTCGGACTATGGATATCACATCTTAGGGGTATAGGAGAAATACATCAAGGCGATATTTGGGAAAATGGCACCTTAAATGTATCCCATGTGTTACCCAGGCAGAAGTGCGGGTAATTGCACATTATAGAGAGGTCCACGAGGTCAATTCATCTCTGAAACCTCTTGATACCAAAAGTTTATGTATCATTTTTCACTTTATTTTTAATTTCTTCGTATATATAGTTGTTATTTTTTGCTTATTTTTTTTTATTATCAATATCACTTTAGATTGTGAATTTTTAGGTGTTGTTCTTACAGTAGATTTGGTCAGGAGGAGCCTGTATGGTGGCACAAGGAGAAAATATAAAAAGCCATGCGCCCTTGTGTGTCACCTCTGTAGGGCATTGCCCCTTGCAAACATTGCAGGATGGAAGATGGACCATATGATTTTCTCAAACTTTTGCAACAGGAATCTCACCAGAAAGACCAAGATGATGCCTGGGTCTCGCCATCTGTGGACAAAGACCATGCAAAATGACAAATATTGCTCAATGTAGTTTTTATTTATTTCTTCTGAACTTTATATGGCATAAAAATAAATAAAAAAAATAAAGTAAAATATGTTTAAAAATTATAGCTACAGCTAAATAAACAACTGTGCAATTTATCATCATCAGATCTATTAAAACTGCCTCTCCAACAGCTGTGCTCCACCAACTACTAGGGGTGGCGTCTCACTGGCGATGTCCACCGGAGGGCTCATGCACACGACCGATAATTTCAGACGAGTGCTATCCGTGGTTTTAATGGATAGCACTCGAAACCCATGTTATTCTATGGGACTAAGTGTAAAAAATCGGTGACATGTCCAATTTTGATCTGAGTGTCGCATCAAGATTTGCAATGCAAGTCTATGGGTTCGTGGAAAGCATCGGACAGCACTCGGATGACATCTGAGTACAATCCAATTTTCACGGATTGACATAATGAAGAAGGTGGAGAACTTATTTTTTTTCTCTTCATCTCCGATAAAATCAGATCCCACTCTGAGCAAACTCTGATTTCTCCGGTGTCACCATCCTGCGGGCTACAAAAGGCTCACCTTCCTGAGACACAAGTTTATGCTTGAATCAAAAAGAGCCAGATACACACATGCTATGTTATATGTTTTAACCTTTCTGAATCTGTTTGAACCATATTTACTGTATTACTGATGAAGGTCTAATGACCGAAACTTTTTCGATACACTTTGCCTCAAATTGTAAATAAATTCACTAGACTGAGTGCTGGATTTTTGGACTTACTAAAAGGCTATGTTCACATGTTGCGTTTTTGCTGCGTTTTTTATGCAACTTAAAAGCTGCTTTTTACAGTATCAGCAAAAGCTATGAGATTTCAGAAATCACATGCACATGCTTGTTTTTTTTTCTCCTGACTCAATTGGAAAACTGCTGCTTTTTTTAAAACTGCATCAGGTCAATTCTTTCAGCGATTTTGCAGCGTTTTTTTCACCCGTAGAAATCAATGAGTAGGTGCAAAAACGCAGCAAAAAAACGTTGCCATCAGTTCAGTTTTTGCAGCGTTTTTAGTGAAAAAAAAGTAGGTAAATGTGAAACCCATTTATTTTTGTGATTTTCCCAAGTTTAAACCAAAATGTCTTGGTGTCCTCACATTAGCAGGAATGTTAATATTAGTACGGTTTAATTAAATTAGTGATATGTGTGAAAGTAAACAAAGCCCGATCAACTCAATGCCCAACCAACTCAATGCCCAACCAACTCAATGCCCAACCAATTCAACTCCCCATGCAGTTTTTACATTTGCAATTGTGTAATTTTTCATGAACTCATATGAACTTTTTTGATCAGAATAGTCACTATTTTTTCAAACATAAAAATCTTTTTCCATTAAATAATTTGATCAAATTGCCCTCTTTTTCCAAAAATGTTTTATGGTGTCACATACGTCTTGCATTGGTGGTCTAATACCTTGCATGGTTCATGCTTGTATGGTTGATTCAAAGTTGAACTTTGGGATCCTGAAAAACACAGCAAAAAAACGCTTGCAAAAACGCAGCAAGAAAAGCAGCAAAAAAGCCAGCCAAACTTGCTTTTTGTCTGCAGCTTTTTTACTGCCAAGAGATCAGGTTTTAACTGCAGAAAAAAAGCAGTGTGTGAACGTAGTCTAAGTGCATGTGCTTCCAGTTTTTAGAAGTAAAATGTCTCGGGAAGTTTATTATAATTTTATTTGATAATGTGGTGTGTCACTTTAAGAGGCAAGGTTGAAAAAGCAGAAAAGTATGTTAAA
The DNA here is from genome assembly GCF_046119375.1 of Phyllobates terribilis. Taxonomy (NCBI): domain Eukaryota; kingdom Metazoa; phylum Chordata; class Amphibia; order Anura; family Dendrobatidae; genus Phyllobates; species Phyllobates terribilis. Next base: position 213,180,270 of record NW_027362773.1, on the reverse strand, counting down.
ATAAAAGCAAAAAAAAAGTAGTGACGGTAGCTGGATTGCTTCATCTAATGTGTTATCGCTTAAAGAAGCAGAATGGATCCGATGAAAGAACGACTGTCTACATGGAGCAATTTTATACGTGAGAAATTGGCATTTAGATTTGCTGGACTGCTTTTCCTATAACGGCAATAATAACACAATAAAAATAGATTTCCATAAACATATGCTCAATAGAAAAGAGAGAATGGGGATTATCAGAGGAGGGGAGTGTGAGAAATACATGGCAGAGGAGGGAATGATGGCTATCCATCCGACTCATAAACAAGTCCGTGCACCATCATAATCATGGTTACATTGGTCGCTGGATGTTCCTTTAGCTCTTTACTTGCGGCCCAATATAGATAATAATATGTGTGATGGAGGCATGTGCAATGTCACCGGACACATTGATTTTAATCTTGTCAGAGCATATGAACAAATTACATCTCTCCCCCAAATTAGTGCGAAAGAACAATTAAGCCATTTTGGGAACTTCCAAATGGGACCATAAATCTTAAAACAATGCCAGCCCAACCCACCGATTGATGGAGGACTGATCAACCAACTAATGTTTAAGGGGGCCACCTGACAATTCCCCAAGAGATGAGTGTCGAGAGAAAAAAAAGGATTGGACATGCTGAATATCTATGTCTCATCATTTTCTTTCTGCAGCATATAAGCTGTTGCTGGTATTTGTGTCCTCCACTCCGCCATTGAAAAATCATGCATGCTCGCACAGCCAAACAAGCTTAACAACCATCGAACGTATATGGCCACCTCAGGATGCATTCACACACAGCGGTCAAGCTGCGGCTTTGAACCACACCATCCCGGTCTTTTTACTAATTCAGTGCACAATTCGCAAGGACACAACTGTTTCGTCTACAAAACTGCATTATAATCAGGTGCCTGGTCTTGCAGATGAAAAGGCGATTTTCCAGCAAGATTAAGTGATTATGCAGGGACCATAGCAGTACAGGGCTGCCGTGGTTAAAAGCAGCAACATGACCGCTGCACGTGAACCTGTGACCTTAGAAAATACTATGTACCTGCTCATATAGGGTTAATCTGCAGGTAAATAGCATTTTAAAGCTGTCTGGCCGCCTTACTGAAAGTGAAGCTACTGGGAGGAAATTAACTTGCTTCCTCCTAGGAGCCGCCGGCTTTCAGTTATGGGGTGTGAACAGAGCAGCTAGTCATCACTCATTATGCTGTGAGTTGCAGCTATAAGCATGCCCCGGCACTTTGATTGACAGACGCCTCTGCAGACACGTCTGAGCACAGCGAGCTGTCAGTCAAAGTGCCTGGGCGTCCTTACAGCCACCGCTCACAGGACTGTAGTTGCTTCGTGCACTCCCCCATGACTGAAAGCCGGCAGCTCTCAGAAGAAAAAAGTTAATTTTCTTCCCGGTTGCCACAATCTCACTACAGTGGCCATGCAGCATTATATGCTATATGCCTAGGTGACAGGTTTCCTTTAAAGCTCTGGACCTTCCCTTGAATATTAGATGCTACCTTATTGTGTTCCTTAATCTATAAACAAATGCACTTTTTTTGCTATTAAATACTTTTTTTAAAAATGCTTTTAACATAATTACCACAAGTGAATAGAATTTAATTTAAATTACCCTCAAAATTAACTTTTTCGATCTGTTAATTAACAAGAACGATTAACGACTTGAGTGATACAAATTGTGTTTTGTAAGACGTATGTGAACCTAGAGGTTATTCAGTAATTCTTCTATATAATTTGCGGTTATATTGGAATCCATTTAACGCATTATACAATTACGGATGTAGCAGAGCTGTGTGTGGCATTTGCCATCGAATTACATTAGATATCTATGGTATTGGAATTTTTCATAGAACTGCGGGCAAAATTTGCGACTTATCCTCATGGTCAGAGGATGCAGCGCTGCACAACTGCACGGGAAACTCAACTCGGCTTCGTCTGTTCTAATAAATAATATTTTTATATGAAATCTGTAAATTTTGATATCAAAGCCCTCGTTGCAAATTGTATTGTTTCATCTTCTCTCTTCTCTGATCTCGTCCAAATCTCTGCTGCCGCTTAAGGTGATAGAACGGACCATCAAATATCAGAAGGTGGTGTCCTTTCACCCTAGTTTTCACGCAAGCTTGCACAGAATCCAGGCAATTACGCTTAACCCCTTCACAACTGCAGGACCCTCAAAAAACATTACAGGGTGATACAAAAATACTTATGTCTTCATTGTGGGGCGGGTCATTGCGGCTTCCGGCACTTTGTGCATTGATCCCGCACCCGACTGAGTCAAATCTGTATATTTTTATTGCATGACAAAATGATAGCTGAGCCTCTCTTTGTCTTGATCAGACGTTCATTTCTTTAGGAGGTCATTGCGGAGATGAGGTCACAGGGCAAGCAGCCCACCTTCACTTGGTGATATGCAAGGCCCCTTCTCTCTACCCACTAATTAGAAATGCAATCTCACAAGGAGTGAGCCTGCCTGCCAATGTCCCTCACTCAAAATGATTTATTAGCAATTTGTACAAATGGAGAAAATGAGATTTCAGATTTCTCTGCCATTTCAGCAATGAGGTGATTGAAAGACAACGAGGTCTGGGTGAATATGTAGATTTCCTGTCCCCCTGGTGCACACACTTCAAGGCACGCTTTGCAGAGATGAGCGTTCCCCCCTGGTCCCAGTTGCGTGACGACGGGTTCACGAATAAGATGGCGATGTCACGAGCATTAGTATGTCATTTTGTGAATTAAATCTTAAAATGGAATTCAGGATTAACAGACTTACCTGGCTCTGATCCTAAACATGTACTGTATCTAATAATTAACAAGTCCATTAATACTCTAAGCCTTTTTCCCCATTGGTCACTGTCACGCAAGAACATTACGTAGGTGAAGGTCTACTCACTGCATCTGTGCGGTTTTGGAAAAGTGCCCCAAAGATTGCAGTACAAGGGGTTAAACTGTTCTGAATTTCTTTGTAAGGATGCATTGTGACTCCAATTGGGTGACAGGTTTTTTTTCCTAGATGACTATGAGAAGCAGAGCAATGACACTTGGGGTCATACAGAAATGACATACTGACATTTGGAGTCAAAGAGCAATTCACAATGGCACTTGGAGTCCCAGAACAATTACACATGGCGCTTCTGATCCCAAGACACATGGACACGGGGACATTCCAAGACAAACGTCCTCAGAAACGTGAAATTCCAGAAGAATTGAGCACTGATCTATAAGGAATTCCAGTTAATGGAGCCTTGGCACTTGGATATAGTATACCACAGATGATGGTACTCAATAATAATCAAACAACACCAAGAGGTACAAGACAATAGGACATGAGCGCTAAGCTGTCTAGACCATCAAACATGGGAACCTGGAGGCTCTTTAGATCATTCAACATGGACAACTGCTCGGTTATATATTCTAGGGACTGGGTGCACTGAGGGCAGGGCCGGCTCCAGGTTTTTCTGGGCCCCGGGCGAAAGAGTCTCAGTGGGCCCTTTTAACACATACACGATTCATGATGCACATATACCACAGAGAAATATATATATATAGTACACAGGGCCCAGCCTGCCACCTTATCCTCCACATATGCAGACAGGCGCACGCGCGCACACACACATACGGTACGCAGACATGCGCGCGCACGCACGCGCGGTACGCAGACGCGCGCACGCACGCGCGGTACGCAGACGGGCGCACGCACGCGCGGTACGCAGACATGAGCACGCACGCGCGGTACGCAGACATGCGCACGCACACGCGGTACGCAGACACACACACGCACACACGGTACGCAGACACACGTACACACACATGGTACACAGATATGTACACATACAGACATTTTTACACAAATTCTTAAAAACATATATAAAACAGGTGGGGTTCAAAGAAGTGACCATAAAGGTTGGCAAAGTCGAACTGCCAGCACAAGGACTGATTATTGTCAACATTGATCGCCGAGAAAGTCATCCCATGATAACCTTAGGCACTAATGTCATTGAAAATTGTCTTGCAGAAATAATTGTCTTGTTACAGCAGGTTGCAGAGACCGCCAGTTCCAGCCAGCAGCGGGTTCTACAAAGAGAGATCAGAGCCCTGATGAAAAGACAACAGGAAGAACTGTCTGGTGGTGAGATTGGCAGTGTTAGGATGAGTGACCCATTCCCTATTGCCATGCCCCCAAGAAGTGAAATGCTGATATGGTGCCGGGCAGCCATCGGTCTAAGGGGTAGAGATTACCAGGCCCTGGTAGAGCCCGTCTACTCTGACAGTAGGCCCATCATTTTGACAGCCAGGGGGGTGGTGGATGTCCGCCATGGGAGGGTGCCAGTCCGCATCCTGAACATTGGGGAAAAAGAAGTCCATTTGCCCCGGTTGCCACCCTAGCCAAGCTATTCACCGTCAATCAAAATTCTATAAAGACAATGGAACCCTTATCTCCATCCAAACAGGCGGAGGATAATGGCTCCAAGGGACAGATGGAGCGCTGGTGTCAGAAGCTGTATGTGGGCACTGACTCCACCCCTCCACATCAAAAACAAGGAGTATACCGGGTGGTCGAGGAGTATGAAAGGGTCTTCAGTAAACACCCACTCGACTTCGGGAAGGTAAAGGGGGTTCAACACCATATCCCCACGGGAGACCATCCACCCATTAAAGAAAGGTACCGGCCTGTACCGCCAGCACACTACCAAAATGCCAAAGGGATGTTGCGAGAGATGAAGGAAGCTGGGGTAATAAGAGACAGTTGTAGCCCCTGGGCAGCTCCATTAGTTCTTGTAAAGAAAAAGGATGGCACAATGAGAATGTGTGTAGACTACAGGCAAATTAACCGCATAACTCATAAAGATGCATACCCGCTACCCAGGATAGAGGAGTCACTAGCTGCATTAAAATCTGCTAATTATTTCTCTACTTTGGATCTTACTAGTGGGTATTGGCAGGTTCCTGTAGCAGAGGTGGATAAGGAAAAGACCGCATTCACCACCCCGATGGGCCTCAGCGAGTTCAACTGCATGCCATTCGGGCTCTGCAACACCCCAAGAACCTTCCAGCGGTTGATGGAGTGCTGTCTAGGACATAAGAATTTCGAGACAGTCCTCCTGTACCTGGATGACGTCATAGTATACTCCAAGACATATGAGGATCATCTGGAGCACCTGGCGGAAGTGTTTGAAGCCCTGGCTGGCTTTGGCCTGAAGGTGAAGCCATCAAAGTGCCACCTGCTGAAGCCCAAAGTACAGTACTTAGTACATGTGGTAAGCGCTGACGGTGTAGCACCAGACCCCGACAAGATCACCGTAATCAAGGACTGGCCAAGACCCTCCACTATTAAGGAAGTGCGGCAGTTCCTTGGGTGGGTAGGCTACTACCGAAGGTTTATACCAGGCTTCACCAAGATGGCGGCACCTATGCTGGACCTCCTGATAGGCCAGTCTATAAAGGCCAAGAACCAGAAACCACCATTCAAATGGGACAAGCTGGAAGATGAGTCCTTCACCAGACTGAAGATGGCTCTCACAGGAGACGAGGTCCTGGCCTATCCTGATTTTGGACAGCCCTTCATCCTTCACACGGATGCAAGCAACGTGGGACTGGGAGCGGTGCTGTCCCAGATCCAACAAGGCAGAGAAAGGGTAATAGCCTACGCCAGCAGGAAGCTCTGGCCCACAGAAAGAAACCCAGAAAATTACAGCTCCTTCAAGTTGGAGTTCCTTGCCATCATCTGGGCCGTGACAGAGCGCTTCAAGCATTATCTCGCCTCCTCCAAATTCACCGTCTTCAAGGATAATAACCCGCTGACACACGTGGACACTGCAAAACTTGGTGCCCTGGAACAAAGATGGATGGCCCGACTGTCTAATTACGAATTCACCATCAAGTACCGGGCTGGGCAGAAGAATGCAAACGCAGATGCGCTGTCCAGAATGCCTAACTTGCCAGACGGGGGAGAAGACCCAGAGGAGCTGGAAGAGATAGAAATCCCCGCGTTCCACCGCCATGGGATAAAGCAGTGCTCCCATTGTGTCAAGAACAGGTGCTCTGCCGACAGAGAGGCCACATTTAATCCATTGCCCCACCATGGATGGGCAGAAACACAAGACAGTGACCCAGCTGTCCGCCTAGTCAAAGAGTTGCTGACACAAGCTGACTCATACCCTGATTCAGATGCTCCAGAAGAGACCAAACAGCTGTGGAAAGAAAAGAGCAAGCTGTTCATCTATGAAGGGAAGCTGTGTCGAAGAACTGTCAACTCCGGGATACATGAGCTGGTCAGGCAGGTGGTAGTCCCGAGGCAGGATGCGTCTATGGTCTTGGAAGCGTACCACGCTGGAGCAGGACACTTCGGATGGAAGAAGCTGGAAGTCCTGCTACGTGAACGGTTCTATTGGGCTGGCATGAGGAAAGCAATCGAGAGGTGGTGTCGAGAATGCGGACCATGCAACCTGAGAAGAAAAGACCGTGACAGCCAGAGGGCTCCCCTGCAGCCCATCATCACCAAGCAGCCACTCGAACTGGTAGTCCTGGACCATGTGAAGCTATCCCCGAGCAGGTCAGGCTATGTCTACGCTCTCACCATCGTAGACCACTACTCCCGGTTCCTGGTAGTAGTGCCAGTCAAGGACCAAACGGCTCAGACAGCAGCCAGAGCTTTCCAACAGCACTTCTGCCGCCCGCATGGTTACCCAGAACGTGTGCTAACTAACCAGGGTCAGGCCCTTAAAGGAGAAGTATTCCAGGAATTCAGCAACCTGTACGGCTGCAAGAAGATCAGGACAACGCGTTATCACTCCCAGACCAACGGGATGTGTGAAAAGATGAATCAGGTGGTGATAGACCTACTGAAGACGTTGCCCCTGGAGGAACGCAGCCTGTGGCCAGAAAAGTTGCCAGACCTGGTGGACCTCTACAATCATATCCCAGTGAATTCCACCAACTGCACACCTGCTTACCTGATGAGAGCAAGACCTGGTAAGCTGCCCATTGACCTGGATATGGGAGTCCTAACACCAGAGACCGTCCCACCAGATGCAGATTGGGATACTGAGTGGCAACAGCAGTACCGCAAGGTACAGGAAAGTGTTGAAAGAAGTCTGTCCCAAGCAAGAGAAAGGCAAGAGATGACTTACAATCAACATGCACCTGCTGTTCCCCTGTCACCTGGAGAGCAAGTCCTAAAGAGGAAGAGGCGAATCCACAAGTTGGATGACCAGTGGGAAAAAGAGCCGTACACCATTCTACCATCAAGTCATGATAACACCAAGGTGTGCCTCATAAGTAAGGACGGAGGTGAGACAACGGCAACAGTTTCCAGAGACCACCTGAAGAAATGTCCCCAGCAGCTGCAACATGCTGAAGAAGGCCAAGATATCCCTCAACACGCAGAGGAAGTGGAAGAAATGTTCAGCACGGTACTCGGAGAATTTCCACGGTCGTGGACACAAGTAAATATTGCAATAGTTGTGCCAGTCCTTACATTTCTCCAACCAGCCCCTCAAGAAGCTACGGAAGTTTCAGTAGAGTTGGAAGAACCATTGGCCCCGGAGGCAGAAGATTTCTTATCAGCAGACCAGGAGAATCTACCCTCTTCTAGTAGCGAACCCGCCGTATCCACGGTTAGCCAAAGAATCCGTAGGAAATTGCCCAACCTACCAGTGACACCTCCAAACACCTGTAGTGAGGTGAACATTGAGCCCACCACACCAGGGGTAGATACAGGGGACCAAGGTAGAACACAGACAGACAGTGTGTTACGTAGGTCTACCAGAATCACCAGAGGTCAGATCCCTGCTCGATGGAGAATTTAAGATGCAAAATATAACTGAAATGTTGTATATGTGTGTACTAAATATGTCTTTCCAGTTACCCGACAGGGTCCAAAAAGACTTTCAGGTTATGGACAATGGATAACCAAAAACTTTGCCTGTAAATAGTTGCACCTGTAAAGTGCCCCTTTGTGCCAGACCACAGAACAAAAACCCGTGGAGGTGGCTGAAGACGTGGTCCAACATCCGGATCATCAATGCCCTGTAGCCACCCCAGGGCCCCCGTGGAGGGTTTGGGACGGGTCCCTCAAACTACATCTTCAGTGGAATGGACACCTGGTTACGGATGATACCATGACCTATAAAGACTGTAATACTTGTAAATATTCCTAATGTACCCTGTTCATTGTTATCTGTTACATTTTTGCAAAATATGCTCAGTCTCGGAGTACTGAAATTTACTAGGGGCGAATGTGGCACCCCAGAGGGTCTGGTTGCCACAGTGGTAGTAATACCATGTCTGGGAGCAAAACAGGGGTTTCCTGGCCAGGAAGACATTACATGCAACACCTCCTGCTCCAAACCAGAAAGGGGAGGATCCTGCCCTTTATAACTGGGTCTGGAGGCGGGGTTAGTCAGTCTAAGTCTAGTCAGTGTCAGGAGTCAAATAGGACACGAAGGAGCAAGGAGCTGAGGACTGGAGCTGGCAGAGCTCGTCCTGGCCAAAGTACTGACAGAGAACCGGACACCGGAGTCCGAGGCTGTGGGACCCTTCAGGCCCAGCAGCAGATACCGCGGGGCAGGAGATTGCAGGTCTCCTGGCCCACAGAAGCCCGGAGGCTCAGCCACACGAAAGGACCAGTACCGCCACAGAGGAGCGAGGAATCCACAAGGTCCGAGTCGCCAGCCATACGGGTGAGCACAGCACGTCACACTCAGGGACGTGGGTTACAACACGACTATAAGCGGGATAGCCAAAGAGTACAGTCAGAACGGCAGGCCTACAACTCCACCTGGCCAGGAGGATTCTAGGATTTCTCCCAGACTGACCAGGCCCTCATCCCTAGCAAGTACTCCCATTGGGGCCTATATAATTGCCACCAGTAAAAACCCTGAGACTGCACTTGCACTGCAACGACTCCGTGTTGTCATTACTGATCCCGGCACTATCACCACCATCATCCATACACGCTGCCCTGAAGCTCCACTCTTCCTGTGGGGAGTCACATCACCTTGCTGCACACACCATCAGCTTCAGTGGAGTGCTCCGCAGCGGCGGTTCCCAATGACCGCATCCCACAGGTGGCGTAGTCGGACTATATATAACAGAGACACATAGACTACCCTGGTTTGACCGCCCTGGGTCACAGACCGGGTCACCGTCACGGTGACTACAACCCCCAGCATTTACAGGCCCGGCTCCGGGTACCCCCCACGGCCCAGGGGGCGCGTCAATTGCAACCACCAAGCATCATTGCCAAAAGATTGTAACCACCAAGCATCATTGCTAATAGATTGTAATCACCAAGCATCATTGCCAAAAGATTGTAACCACCAAGCATCATTGCTAATAGATTGCAACCACCAAGCATCATTGCCAAAAGATTGTAACCATCAAGTATAATTTGCAATAGATTGTAACTGCTAAGCATCATTGCCAATAGATTGTAACCGCTAAGCATCATTAATAGATTGTAACCACCAAGCATTATTGCTAATAGATTGTAACCACCAAGCATCATTGCCAATAGATTGTAACCACCAAGCATCATTGTTAATAGATTGTAAACGCCAAGATAGATTGTAACCACCAAGCATCATTGCCAATAGAATCATAGAATCATAGAATGGTAGAGTTGGAAGGGACCTCCTGGGTCATCTGGTCCAACCCCCTGCTCAAAGCAGGATTCACTAGATCATCTCAGACAGATGTCTGTCCAGCCTCTGTTTGAAGACGTCCATTGAAGGGGAACTCACCACCTCTCGTGGCAGCCTGTTCCACTCATTAATCACCCTAACAGTCAAAAAGTTTTTTCTAATATCTAATCTGTGTCTCCTCCCATTTAGTTTCATCCCATTGCTTCTAGTTTTTCCTTGTGCAAATGAGAATAAAGATGATCCTTCTACAATGTGACAGCCCTTGACATATTTATAGATAGCTATTAAGTCTCCTCTCAGTCTTCTTTTTTGCAAGCTAAACATTCCCAAATCCTGCAACCGTTCCTCATAGGACATGGTTTGCAGACCAGTCACCATTCTGGTCGCTCTTCTCTGAACTTGCTCCAGTTTGTCTATGTCTTTTTTAAAATGTGGTGCCCAAAACTGTACACAGTATTCCAGATGAGGTCTGACCAAAGAGGAGTAAAGACCGATAATGACTTCACGTGATCTAGACTGTATGCTTCTGTTAATACATCCCAGAATTGTATTTGCCTTTTTTGCTGCTGCATCACACTGTTGACTCATGTTCAGTCTAGGATCTATTAGTATACCTAAGTCTTTTTCACATGTACTGTTGCTTAGCTCTATTCCTCCCATTCTGTATATGCTTTTTTCATTTTTATTGCCCAGATATAGTACTTTGCATTTTTCCCTGTTAAAAACCATTCTGTTGGTTGCTGCCCACTGCTCCAGTTTATTTAGGTCTTTTTGAATCCTCCCTCTCTCTTCTCTAGTATTAGCTATCCCTCCTAGCTTTGTGTCATCAGCAAATTTAATCAGTTTACCCTCAATTCCTTCATCTAAATCATTGATAAAGATGTTGAACAATACAGGTCCCAGGACGGAGCCCTGTGGTACCCCACTTGAGACATTCATCCAGCTGGATGTAAAGCCATTTACAACCACCCTTTGAGTCCGATCACTAAGCCAGTTATGAATCCACCTAACAGTTGCCTGGTCCATTGCATACTTGGTAATTTTTTCAATAAGGATGGTGTGAGATACTTTGTCAAATGCTTTGCTGAAGTCAAGATATACTATATCTACAGCATTTCCCTGATCCACCCAGTCAGTGATTCTGTCATAGAAGGAAATTAAGTTAGTCTGACATGACTTGTTAGTTACAAACCCATGCTGACTCTGGTTAATCACTTCATTCTTATCCATGTACTTACATACATGTTGTTTAATAATTTGTTCAAAGATCTTTCCTGGTATAGAAGTCAGACTCACCGACCTATAGTTCCCTGGGTCCACCTTCTTCCCCTTTTTGAAGATAGGAACAACATTTGCTCTTCTCCAGTCTTCTGGGACTTCTCCTGTTCTCCAAGAATTTTCAAAGATTATGGAGAGTGGTTCTAAAATTTCTTCTACGATCTCCTTCAGTACTCTGGGGTGTAATTCATCTGGACCTGGAGACTTGAACTCATTTATGTTAGCTAAATTTTCCCTCACAATCTTTCTGTTTACAGATAACTTGGATTCCTCTATTCCTTTAAAAGGACAGTGAAGATCAGTTGATGTTACATTTTCTTTCTGAGAGAAAACAGATGCAAAATAGGAATTAAAAAGTTCGGCCTTCTCAACATCCTCTCTTACCATTTCTCCATTTTCATCCTGTAAAAATCCTATAGCATCTTTGACTTTTCTTTTACTTTTGACATACCCCCAAAATCCTTTTTTATTGCTTTTGACATCTCTTGCAAGCCTTAATTCATTGTCAGCTTTAGCTAACCTGATACGTGCCCTGCAGGATCTGCAGACTGCATTATAATCTTCTTTAGATATGCCTCCCTCTTTCCATTTAATAAACATTTCTTTCTTTTTTAGCATGTGTTTAAGTTCTGTGTTCATCCATCCTGGTTTCCTTAAATGCTTCCCATTCTTCCTACTTTTCGGGATTGTTAATGATTGTGCTTTGAGAATCTCATTTTTAAAAATTTCCCATCCTTCCTGGACATTTTTGTCCTTAAGGACATCCAGCCATTGGATCCCTCCTATTCTCTTTCTGAGTCTCTTAAAATCTGCCTTTCTAAAATCTAACCTTGAAGTTTGAGTCTTCACATGTCTTCCTCCTCTAGCTATCCAAAATTCTATAATAGCATGATCGCTGCCTCCTAGGGTCCCAGCCACCTTTACCTCCTCAACCATTTCCTCCCTGTTTATAAGGATTAGATCCAAAGTAGCAGATCCCCTTGTTTTCTCCCCTACCTTTTGGAAGATAAAGTTGTCAGCAAGAGAGGATAAGAATTTGCTTGACCTGTTAGTTTTACTTGAGAGAGATTCCCAACAAATGTCTGGATAGTTGAAATCTCCCATGACCACTACGTCATATTTTTTGGAGAACTTGGTCATTTGATACATAAAGAGTTCATCCATATCTTCAGCTTGCCCAGGTGGCCTGTAGTAAATGCCTACAATGGTGTCCTTTCCGTTGTTCTCTCCTTGTATTCTTACCCAAACAGTTTCCACAGAACTCCCAGTCTCCGAAGCTTCAATCTCTGTGCAGATATACGCTTTTCTAACATACAATGCAACACCTCCTCCTCGTTTATCAAGTCTGTTTCTTGCAAATAAGTTGTATCCTTTTAGCCTTTTATTCCAATCATGTGTATCGTCCCACCAAGTTTCAGTGATTCCAATGACATCATATTCCTTTTCCTGCATTAGTAGTTCCAATTCTCCTTGTTTGTTGCCCATGCTTTGTGCATTTGTATAAAAACATTTTAGTTTGTGATTGGTTTCTCTTCCTCCCATATTTTTATTATTTAGATTTTTTTGTCTTTGTTCTTCTTTTCCACTTCCAGTAGCAGAGATCTCAATAGTATTTGTCAGCTGTATGGCTTTTTCTGGCCTTTTGCTTCCCTTCCCACATTGTTCTAGTTTAAAGCTCTTCTGATGAGTGTAGCAAGGCGACTTCCAAATACATGTTTACCAGTCTTCGTAAGGTGCACCCCATCTCTAGCAAGTAGTCCATCGTATAGGTAATTCATTCCGTGATCCAGAAATCCAAATCCTTGTTGACGGCACCATCGACGTAGCCAGTTGTTCACCTGTAGAATCTTATTCCACCTCATTGTTCCATGGCCATCCACTGGGAGGATGGATGAGAAGACCACCTGCGCTCCCAATTCTTTCACTTTCTTGCCTAAGTCTTCAAAGTCACTGCAGATGGTTTCCAGGTCCTTTCTTGCGGTGTCATTTGTCCCCACATGTATTAGCAGGAATGGGTAGTGATCTGTAGGTCTGAAGAGTCTTGATATCCTGTCAGACACATCTTTAATTTTTGCTCCTGGAAGACAGCACATTTCTCTTGAGGTTATGTCTGGTCTGCAGATAGCGGCCTCTGTTCCTCTTAACAGGGAATCCCCCATGACCACCACTCTCCGTTTTTTCTTCACAACATTCTTCTTTCTCCATCCAGGAGGATTCTGAGGGCTTACAAGGTTATTCATTGCTGGCAAAGTCTTATTTTGCTGTATTTCTTCATGGTTCTCCTGCGTGAGAGCCTGGTACTGGTTCCTGAGCAGTATGGGTGCTGACTGCCTCTCGATCCTCCTGCTTCTGTGGGTCACATGCTTCCATTCCTCTGTTTCGTCAGGTGCAGTTCGAATTTCTTCTCTTTCTGAATCATGAAGAGATAATTCTGCTCTGTCTAAGAACTCTTCACCTTCCTTAATGATTTTCAAGGTAGTTAACCTCTCTTCTAGATTTCGCAACTTTTCCTCCAACAGGGACACAAGCTTGCATTTCTGGCATGTGAAGTTTGGCTTTTCCACTGGCAAGTCTGTGAACATATAGCAGGATATGCAGCTCACCAAATGGCTCCTGGACTCTTCCATGTTCTTATTATTAATGTTCTGAAAACAGTGAAAAAAGCTTAAAAAAAAAGCTTCAAAATGCGCGCGCCTGCCGGCGCGCGGTTTGCCAATTTCCTCTTTTCAGCTCCAACAGCCAAAATCCAGTGTTCTTTGAGCTCGCGGAGACTCTTCACTTACCCCAAAATGCAGTGGGAATATGCAAATTATCTCCTCAGGACTCCTACCCTGGTTTAACCACCAAGTATCATTGCCAATAGACTGTAACCGCTAAGCATCATTGTTAATAGATTGTAACCACCAAGCATTATTGCTAATAGATTGTAACCGCCAAGATAGATTGTAACCACCAAGTATCATTGCCAATAGATTGTAACCACCAAGTATCATTGTCAATAGATTGTAACCACCAAGCATCATTGCCAATAGATTGTAACCACCAAGTATCATTGTCAATAGACTGTAACTGCCAAGCATCATTGCTAACAGACTGTAACTGCCAAGCATCATCGCCAATAGACTGTAAACGTCAAGTATCATTTCAATAGGTTGTAACCACCAAGCATCATTCATTGCCAATGGACTATAACAACTAAGCTTTATGCAAAGACTATAAACGCCAAAGATTTGTACCAAAATTTTTAACAATTAAAGGGGTTGTCTGGCTATGTGATTTTAATGACCTATCTTCTGCATAGGTAACCAATATTGGATCAGTGGGAGTCTAACAGCGGCGCCCCCTACCAATCAGTTGTTTGAAACTGTGGCTTCAAATTAATGTAAACAGTGAACGGAGCTAGAACAGCATAGACCTGTTGACCATGTAGAGGACACTGTTGAGAATTGCAGCTCAATTCTTATTCAATTAATGAGGAGCTGAGCTGCAGTTGTTGTGAGGAGCCAGTACGCAGTGAACGGAGCCATGTTGTTCAGCTCTGCACACTGCTCGGAGAAGGAAACAGCTGATTAGTTGGAAGTATTGGGTGTCGGACCTTCACCAATCTGATATAGAGTACCTGTCCTTTGGAGAGGTCATTGATATAACAAAAATGGCCAACCCCTTTAATACGTGTACCCAATCTAGAGGAAAGTATAAGTTGTCTTACACTAGAACCAAGTCCACAAGTGTTAATACACCAACCTCAAGCTAGGAATGGTGAGAGTAGCCAGAGGTCTATAAACCACCTCTCTTACAACTGTTCAAATGACCTGTAGCGCCATCACAGGATAAATGAATCATTACAAGGTGCCTTTTAAAATCAATGGGCTGTTTGTGCAATGCATGGATGAGACTGGTCCCCTAGAATGAGTGATGCTTTTTGTAGCTTCTCTTAGCTCTGAATAATAAATGAGGGACCAGGTCAGAATCCCCTGATAGGGTTTTTAATTTTTTTTTTTTTTTTTAAATCCAGACAGTCCTTTCAAGCAGAGAGAAGTGTTGGCCATACTGATACAAAATTAGCCTTTTCTACTGTACCGGTTTCTCCAGAGATTTAACAGTTTTCTAGCGCTCTACCTGCCCCTTAATATTTAGGATAATTAAATGGATGATCTTTTTAATTTAATTTTTTTTTCTGAAATTTTCCCACAAAATTACTTATTGCAGTGACTCCCACT
The DNA here is from genome assembly GCF_046119375.1 of Phyllobates terribilis. Lineage (NCBI taxonomy): Eukaryota > Metazoa > Chordata > Amphibia > Anura > Dendrobatidae > Phyllobates > Phyllobates terribilis. Next base: position 213,165,091 of record NW_027362773.1, on the reverse strand, counting down.
AACCTCTGATTCCTCTGGAGCAGTCGGTTATTTACTGGCTTATATTAGATATGTTTGGCACACAAACAACAGTATGAATCATGTCATGCAATTTATTGATTCCAGTGGATCAATATCAACAATGTTTTGTAGGCTGAAATGCAAAGAAGAGTGAAAAATGCGAATCATATCCTTTTGAGCTGAGCTGCAATACCATACAGATCCTGTGGACAGACGTGGCGCTGTTTCTAGACCCCCCAAAAAAAATCAGACCATTTTTTTTTCTAATTCTGGATTCCTCCTGTATAGAATTTTTAAAAGGATGACTTTTAGAATCAGAAATACAGTTATTTTTCTGAGGATCATGATCAGTGTTTGTACAGTATATGTGTATGAGGAATCCTCATCTTGTACAGCTAAAAAAATCTCCCACAAAGAGAATATCCAAAATCACATCACGGAGAAGTAAAAAAACCTCAGCATCTGAGAATCTGACCACGTACCCTTGCCAGCATTAAGAAGTGACTGGGCTGATGTTACACTCCTCAGTTTCATCCAGCTATTATATTTTGCATTAATAGCATTAATCAGCCTATGATGTCACACAGTTTGTGCTTGTGAAAGCAGATTCTGCTAATTCCAGCAAAGATAGGAAAACAATACCGCAGCCATGACAGAGAGGCCGTCAGTGGTGGAAAGCCCCTGCTATATATCGTCCTTAGTGCCTGAAGGTGTAAGCTTACATCTCGTAGTGACCTATGGAAAAACCGTAGTCAAAGGGAAATGTATGAGCGATATAAAGGATAACATAACCTAGTATACAAAGGTAACAGAAGTCAATTGTAAAAAATATATATATATATATCCTAACATTATTCACGTAGTGCATATTATAATGTTTCTGGAGGTGCAAAGAAGTCCACCAGAATGGGATCCATTCTCATAGAGCAACTCTCCAATGAGGCCCATAGGAGGGGTCCTAACAGGGCATATGGACAGGGCTGGAAAAACTGTGTCAATGGGATATGAATAAGCAATATAAAAGATTATGTAACCTAACACATAAGGTTAATAACAGTCCATTGTAAAAAAAATAATCTATAATTATTCACAATGTAATGTTCCTGGAGCATCACAACCTCTGATGAAGCATGGTGTGCGAAACGCATGTTGGGCTGGCTGGGCATCTTCACTTTCCCCTTACCTCTGGTTGGAATAATTATATCTGACTCATATATGTGTATATAAGATTTCATTATACTGTATATGTGCTTTCATTAGTATGGCTGCCTCCATGTACTATTAGATCTATATTTACTATTTACCCTATACTTTCTGAACTTGTAATATGTATTTTTGTTCCTGGTGCCACTCATATATATGTCTCATACCATATACATTAACATAATTCATCTTTAACTTTGGTTTACTCTGGGGTTTTTTGATTTGCCCTTCCATCCCAGACCTTTTTCTGCTTTACGTTGTGTAGATTATATGTCATGTTTTTAAATATATTTTTTCTATATGTTTTTATTACTGTGTACTAATAAAGCTTATGATATTTTATACTGATATTTAGTCATAGTCATGTTTTCTTTAGTAGGTTAAATGTTACTGGACGGTCAAAGAAGTCCACCAGAACAGGAGCAACTCTCAATTGAGGCTCATAGGGCAGTGCTAATAGGGCATATGGCCATATGGACAGGGGATATCTTTATGAGACAAAGTGATCATTCGATCTTCTTGAGACATTTCGATCATGCAGCCGGCAGTTATCTCGCCTGACCCTTTAACAGTTTTTGTTAAAGGGAATGTTTAAGACTACATCACTACAAGAACAAGGCTGTGAACCAGCAGAGATAGGCCAATGGTTGGGAAAGGCAAAGTACATTCGTAAATAAATTCTTTTTACAATTTGTGTAAGTTCCTGTAGTTATGGGGTCTCAACCACACATTTTAAGCAAAAATCCACCATGAAATTTCTGTCCAATATTTAAAAAGGCTCCGGAGAAACTTTTGATTCTGTATTTGAAGAGTCAGAGGCTTTCTCTAGAGCTCCTGAGCACCTTTGACAACTGGAAGACTCAGAAGCAACTCAACCTCTACTCCGGGATGAGTACTCTAGTGACTTCACCCACCCTATATTTAAACACATCTACTTGCCACAGACCCAGAATAACTCAGTAATGACTCAGTGATCCTCAGCTTCATGAGAACAGAGGTGAAAGGTTTACAATCCCATTCCTTCCTCAATACTTCAACAAAGAGGCTCTATAGCTTACTATCAGCTGCTCCATCCATGGTCCAAAGTCTGGGAGGTGAAAATAGAAATAATGGGAGAGGCTAATCACCCCTAATTATCCAGGAAGAAGTTGCAGGCAGCTGTTTGCCATTCCTGGGATGTATAGTATGTTAATGTCCCCCATAGAAACATCACACTTTCTTTTTTTTCTTTTTTTTTTTTTTACTGTGGACACTGAGGGTAACCAAATTAGCCGTTGGCAGCCATAGTAATTGGGAGGAACAGCTCCCATTAGGAGTCCAGCAAATTAGGAAGAATAATGGAGCAAGGGCTTTGTTACGAATAATAATAGTGCAACAAAAAAAAAGAGTGACCTTTTCTTCTGGCTCTGCAGAGCTGTTAACCAGGCTCACCTGCAATCAGTACTCAAGTCACAGTCAAATATGAGGACTCGGAGAAGGCTGGGGGCTTCCACTAAATGACCAGAGAACGACGAATATCAATAATGGCCAGGGCAAATAAAAACTCTTTACATGGATTTTGCACAATTAAAGAAATTATATATTCTCATTATGTTTCCGAGGCTTTTGGTTACAAATCTCTCTTTCTTCTGGTCCAGAGTATTACCGAAAAAAAAAATATTTGAGGTCTTTTAGGTATACCCTGGCATAAAAATATATATATTTTTTATAAATCTCATAATCCATTCTTGCCAACTTTATGAAATACTGTTGGAGAGCTGGAATATTTTTTTTTGCCTAAGGCTATGTGCCCACGTTGCGGACCTGAAGCATATTTTTTACGCTTCTCCCTGGCGGGAAAATCGCATGCGGATATTACATGCGGTTTTCCCGCCAGGTAGAAGCGTTTGTGAGGCGTCTTTGCATGCATTTCCGCATGCGGGTTATCAAGCACTTCTCCAAGCATCACTTGGAAAAGTGCTTGACAACTTGTTCAGAATGGTAAAAAATAAAAAAATAAACTTTATACTCACCTTCTGATGCATTCTCTGCCCCGTCCGGAGGCTTGAGCGGCTCACGCTGTTGTGTGCAGGACCTGCGGTGACGTCATTGAGTCATGTGGTGGGTCACATGACTCAATGACGTGGCAGGTCCTTCAGACAACAGCGCGACGGAGGGAAAACATCAGAAGATAAGTATAAACTTTGTTTTATTCTTTTTTTTACAGGTTCTTTGGTACCCAGGTCTGGATGAGAGTCTCCTCTCATCCAGACTTGGGTACCATCCGCACATTGATTCCGCTGCGCTTCCGCAAAATTAATGAACATGCTGCGGATTTTTGACCGCAGCATATACGCAGCGGAAAAATCCGCAGCATGGGCATTGACATTGCGGAATGCCATTGGGGACCATGGGGTGCGGATATACATGCGTTTTTCAAGCGTTTACGCTGCAGAAATTCCGCAGCATATACGCTTGAAAAACGCTACGTGGGCACACAGCCTTACAGTGATGACTTATGCAGGGAAAAGAGACTTCCTGCTTCTGCATAAAGCTTAGAAGAATTCAGCCAGTCTGTTTTTAATCGCGTGATATCATACACCTAATAGAAAAGAGAAGAATTAATTGGTTGGAAAGGCAAAATTATCAATTTTAAGTCACAGTGCTATATAATATGATGACTGCAATATAGTAACAGGATAACAATGTTGATGGGAGGAGTGCTTCTTTAAGTCTATGTCATTGACTTTTAATGGAATAGCGATCAGTGAGGGTCCTAGTGGTTGGACACCCCCAACATAACATTTCTCACCTATCTAGTATCTAGGAGATATGTTTTGAAGAGGAATAGCCCCTGTATTCACCTACTGTTGATGATCCCACTTTTTCTTGCACATCCATTTGGAAGAGTATTTCAAGTGGGGTACCAAAAGTCTCTGTCTTAGCCTCAGTGGTTTTCAATATTTTTATAAATGCTCTAGGTAAGAGAACTGAAGGTAAACTAATCAAATTTGCAGATGATGCAAAGCTAGGAGGGATAGCTAACACTAGAGAAGACAGAGAAAGGATTTAGAAGGATCTAGATAAGCTCGAGCAATGGACAGCGACTAATAGAATGGTATCTAACAGGGAGAAATACAATATTCAACATCTGGGCAAGAAAAACAAAAATAACATCTATAGAATGGGAGGAATAGAATTAATCAACAGCACGTGTAAAAAAGACTTGGGTATACTAATAGATCACAGGCTGCCCATGAGTCCACAGTGTGATACAGCAGTAAAAACGGCAAACACAGTTCTGGGATGTATTAAGAGATGCATAGAGTAAAGATCACGTGAAGTAATTATCCTCCTCTATACCTCCTTGGTTAGACCTCATCTGGAATATTGTGTCCAGTTCTGGACACCACATTTTAAAAAAGACATCGAAAAACTGGAGCAAGTTCAGGGAAGAGCTACCAGGATGGTGAGCGGACTGCAAATTACGTCCTACGCGGAATGGTTAAAAGATCTGGGAATGTTTAGTTTGCAAAAAAGAAGGCTAAGAAGAGACTTAATTGCTGTCTACAAATAGTTGAAGGGATGTCAGTGTAGAGGGATCATCGTTATTCTCATTTGCACATGGAAACTTGAGAAACAATGGGATGAAACTGAAAGGGAGAAGATACAGATTAGATATTAGAAAAATCTTTTTGACAGTGACAATGATCAATAAGTGGAATAGGCGGCCACGAGAGGTGGTGAGTTCTCCTTCAATGGAAGTTTTCAAACAGAGGCTGGACAGACATCTGTCTAAGATGCTTTAGTGAATCCTGCATTGAGCAGGGGTTGGACCAGATGACCCAGGAGGCCCCTTCCAACTCTAACATTCTATGATTCTTTGATTCTATGATTTTTAATCTGTGAGTCTCCAACTGTTGCGAAGACCCACAGATTGTAGTTGTAAGTTTGCAACAACTGCGACCTACAAGTTGGAGACACTAATTTGAGACACATTGGTTTTGTTTATCAAAGTAAAAACGAAACTTAATTCATTAGAGCAAGATAAAATATCTAGATACAAGTGTACTAAGGGCTGAGACAGTCGTATCCATTCCCTTTGGAATGGCATCCGGTACCTGGTTGACACTGGGTGACACTGGTGTGAAGAAATGTGTCTGGATAGTGCACTCTTATTGATTTTTCATGTGAATCAATAGCATAGCATGGTGCACTATTGATCTGTCAGCAGAATCAATCAAAGTAAGGGTCTATAGGCTTCTGTTCTGTGTCTTTTCAACTCCAGCGTTATGATGCTTTTTATTTGCCACAGAGGTTACCTCAGATTAGAAAATGGTTTATCTCTTTTTTTTCTCTCCCAGAAACAGCGCCACCCTTGTTTATTGGGCTACGACCAGAATTGCAGCTAATCCCCATTTAAGGCACACACATGCTTCCTGCATTGCCTCTATTACCAATGCAGCAGGCTTGGTGTGCCCTATGGCTCTATGGCAGCTGTAGCGAATGGGAGTCAATAGACAGAGAACTGTCTATAGAGTACAGTTGGGTTTACACCACCTGTCCAGCGGCATTAAATGACCACCAATCGGTAAATATTTACGATTTGGGGGTCGCTTAATAGCCTATTTACACAGGCAGACTGAGGTTAACAATACACCCTCAAAGATCTGTAATAGACAGTCTGCCATTGTTCTCGGTAGCACGAGTCCTGTTTACACAAGAGGATGTGCTGCCGAGAACATTGATTTTTTTGTGCAGCTGAAAAGATAATTTCACGCGATGTACAAGCATTTTGCTCTTTCATCGGATGTTCGTCAGCCTATTAAGACTGAAAGATTATACTGAAGCAAGCGTCCCTTGGAGAGTTCCTATAATTTAGCAGTGTAAGTAGACCTCAATGGTAAAATGGAGTATAACCTCTTCACGAGGTCTCGTTGCTACAATTCCTTGCTTTACAATAGAAATGTCATCTCTCATATCATCCCCCATTCTCCAAGGATGATGAGATAACTCTGCTAATCCTGTCCCAGTCTGAACGGCAAAAGCCAAACAACAGTCTGCTGAAACTATGTTGGCTTAGTGTGAGTGCTCCGGTGTCCAGTGTAAAAACTAAGATATTTCATTAATTTTTTTGTATGTAAGGTTACATTTACAACAAAAAAAAAATTTATAATCTGCTTTTAGTAATAACAAAAACAATGTAATTGTGATGTAATTTTATGACGGCGCAAATGGAACAACTGGGCCATTCATGTATCCCTCAAATGAGTGTTAGGGCTCATTCAGATGTCCGTTTTTCACGTACTAATCTTATCAATGTTTTTTTCACAGTTAGAACACATGCCCATTAAAATCTTGGTTGCTGTTCACATCTGTGCTTTTTTGTACACCGAGTGTCCTGCAGAAAAAGCAGAGGCAGGGTTTTTTTTTTGTAAATATGGATCAAACTCAAAGTCTCAGGGCGTGTCCACACAGTACAGATTTGTGTGCAGATTTTCACTGCAGATTTCAACCTTTCCGTTGTCAAGGAGGGAAATCAGCTATAAATTCTGATGCAAATCCACAGCAAAATCTGCATGTTAGAAACACAGATTAGTCAGGCTCAAGTCCGTTTCACAAATCTGTGTTTCGCGGTCTGAGTACGATGCATGGACCAGCAGCGGATTTTCAGACCTGAGTTCGACAGCTTCATGGCCATCCATGAGGCAGTTGAGATGGGTCATGAGACCCACGGCCTGTCATGAAGACACAATTTTTAAACAGGTTGTAATAATCAGATATGTGAATGCAGCACAACCGTAGATTTGCAGCAGATTTTTTGTATTCTTTTATTTCTAGTGGATGTACCCTAAGAAACCAGTGTCAGGAGAGAATTGTAAAAAAAAAAAAAATTTGCCAAGATTTTCAGAATTGCAGCAAAACTTCAGTGACTCTGCACAACCGTATGGACCACAAAAATAACTCAAGGAAATACACCCAGCATCTCAGGAAGCATTTTGACATACTATTAGAGATGAAAGAATAAATTTGATGCATATCAAATTTTTGTTGAATTTTAGGAAATTCTCTGAACCTAGCGAATTTAAACAATTTGTAATTCATCTTCTGCAAATTGCCCCCCAAAAAATTAAACTTTAGATTTTTCATAAAGCAAAATATTGCATCAGTCAGAGCTGTCTCACATGATCTCAGCCGGGAGCAACTGGCTTTCCAATAATGACTTGTAGTTGTCATATTACACGGTAGAGACTATCATAGACTGTATAAAAGCCGAGACAGGGAATGCAGTAGCCATTTTGTGGTGAATCTGGAGAGTGAGAAGACTTCACAGCTTAGCAATAGAGTTAGGCCATGTTCACACGTTCAGTATTTGGTCAGTATTTTGCATCAGTATTTGTAAGCCAAAACCAGGAGTGGGTGAAAAATACAGAAGTGGTCATTTTATTTCTATTATACTTTCCCTCTGATTGTTCCACTCCTGGTTGTGGTTTACAAATACTGATATAAAATATTGAGCAAGTACTGAATGTGTGAACGTGGCCTTAGGAAGAGAACGCCTTAAAACACTGAATAAACATTGCAGATAGTGTGTGACAGCACAACAGTGAAAAACAGCCACCATCCTTTAACACATAGCCATATAGGTTAAGGTCTAGCAGCTGAGAAACATGCAGCCGCGGGGACACGAACATTTCACTCGAGCACCCGCGATACTCGGTGCATACCCGAGCACCCTCGGCAAATTCGAGTAACGAACACTTGCACTCATCACTACAAAAGATGTTCTAGACTGAAAAAATTGATTTTTTGGGGACTTGGTTGAAAAAAACAAATTAGAACAACCTCCGGCCCAAAACTAAGAAATAGGAGTATATAGGAGTATATATACGCTTAGAAAAGCGTATATCTGCAGAGAGATTGAAGCAGAGACTGTGAGTTCTGTGGAAACTGTTTGGGTAAGAATACAAGGAGAAAACAACGGAAAGGACACCATTGTAGGCATATACTACAGGCCACCTGGACAAGCTGAAGATGTGGATACTTTTTGTATCAAATGACCAAGTTCTCCAAAAAATATGACGTAGTGGTCATGGGAGATTTCAACTATCCAGACATTTGTTGGGAATCTCTCTCAAGTAAAGCTAACAGGTCAAGCAAATTCTTATCCTCTCTTGCTAACAACTTTATCTTCCAAAAGGTAGGGGAGAAAACAAGGGGATCTGCTACTTTGGATCTAATACTTATAAACAGGGAGGAAATGGTTGAGGAGGTAAAAGTGACTGGAACCGTAGGAGGCAGCGATCATGCTATTATAGAATTTTGGATAACCAGAGGTGGAATACATGTGAAGACTCAAACTTCAAGGTTAGATTTCAGAAAGGCAGATTTTAAGTGACTCAGAAAGAGAATAGGAGGGATCCAATGGCTGGATGTCCTTAAGGACAAAAATGTCCAGGAAGGATGGGAAATTTTTAAAAATGAGATTCTCAAAGCACAATCGTTAACAATCCCAAAAAGTAGGAAGAATGGGAAGCATTTAAGGAAACCAGGATGGATGAACACAGAACTTAAACACATGCTAAAAAGAAAGAAAGAAATGTTTATCAAATGGAAAGAGGGAGGCATATCTAAAGAAGATTATAATGCAGTTTGCAGATCCTGTAGGGCACGTATCAGGTTAGCTAAAGCTGACAATGAATTAAGGCTTGCAAGAGATGTCAAAAGCAATAAAAAAGGATTTTGGGGGTATGTCAAAAGTAAAAGAAAAGTCAAAGATGCTATAGGATTTTTACAGGATGAAAATGGTGAAATGGTAAGAAAGGATGTTGAGAAGGCCAAACTTTTTAATTCCTATTTTGCATCTGTTTTCTCTCAGAAAGAAAATGTAACATCAACTGATCTTCACTGTCCTATTAAAGGAATAGAAGAATCCAAGTTATCTGTAAACAGAGAGATTGTGAGGGAATATTTAGCTAACATAAATGAGTTCCAGTCTCCAGGTCCAGATGAATTACACCCCAGAGTACTGAAGGAGATCGTAGAAGAAATTTTAGAACCACTCTCCATAATCTTTGAAAATTCTTAGGGAACAGGAGAAGTTCCAGAAGACTGGAGAAGAGCAAATGTTGTTCCTATCTTCAAAAAGGGGAAGAAGGTGGACCCAGGGAACTATAGGCCGGTGAGTCTGACTTCTCTACCAGGAAAGATCTTTGAACAAATTATTAAACAACATGTATGTAAGTACCTGGATAAGAATGAAGTGATTAGCCAGAGTCAGCATGGGTTTGTAACTAACAAGTCATGTCAGACTAACTTAATTTCCTTCTATGACAGAATCACTGACTGGGTGGATCAGGGAAATGCTGTAGATATAGTATATCTTGACTTCAGCAAAGCATTTGACAAAGTATCTCACACCATCCTTATTGAAAAAATGACCAAGTATGGAATGGACAAGGCAACTGTTAGGTGGATTCATAACTGGCTTAGTGATCGGACTCAAAGAGTGGTCGTAAATGGCTTCACATCCAGTTGGATGAATGTCTCAAGTGGGGTACCACAGGGCTCTGTCCTGGGACCGATATTGTTTAACATCTTTATCAATGACTTAGATGAAGGAATTGAGGGTAAACTGATTAAATTTGCTGATGACACAAAGCTAGGAGGGATAGCTAACACTAGAGAAGAGAGAGAGAGGCTTCAAAAAGACCTAAATAAACTGGAGCAGTGGGCAGTAACTAACAGAATGTTTTTTAACAGGGAAAAATGCAAAGTACTACATCTGGGCAATAAAAATGAAAAAAGCATATACAGAATGGGAGGAATATAGCTAAGCAACAGTACATGTGAAAAAGACTTAGGTATACTAATAGATCCTAGACTGAACATGAGTCAACAGTGTGATGCAGCAGCAAAAAAGGCAAATACAATTCTGGGATGTATTAACAGAAGCATACAGTCTAGATCACGTGAAGTCATTATCGCACTTTACTCCTCTTTGGTCAGACCTCATCTGGAATACTGCGTCCAGTTTTGGGCACGACATTTTAAAAAAGACATTGACAAACTGGAGCAAGTTCAGAGAAGAGCGACCAGAATGGTGACTGGTCTGCAAACCATGTCCTATGAGGAACGGTTGCAGGATTTGGGAATGTTTAGCTTGCAAAAAAGAAGACTGAGAGGAGACTTAATAGCTGTCTACAAATATGTCAAGGGCTGTCACATTGTAGAAGGATCATCTTTATTCTCATTTGCACAAGGAAAGACTAGAAGCAATGGGATGAAACTGAATGGGATGAGACACAGATTAGATATTAGAAAAAACTTTTTGACAGTTAGGGTGATCAATGAGTGGAACAGGCTGCCACGAGAGGTGGTGAGTTCCCCTTCAATGGAGGTCTTCAACAGAGGCTGGACAGATATCTGTCTGAGATGATTTAGTGAATCCTGCTTTGAGCAGGGGGTTGGACCAGATGACCCAGGAGGTCCCTTCCAACTCTACCATTCTATGATTCTATGATTCTATAGATCAATTTCTTTGCTCGTATGGTTTATCAGCTGCAGAAGAAAGTAATATCATGCTGTATGAAAAAAGTCTCAGTTGCACTAAAACATCCTCATATTCATATTCTTTATTACATTACCCTTTAAGAGCCTATTTAGCAACATGGCACAGCGCAGACAAAAGTAATATCCAGCAGCCAACCAGATATCTGTCATTTCTAAGAACGTGTTACAATTTTTGAAAACAGTAATATAATTAGTTGCTATGGGTTGCAAAAAATGTGATTACGCTATATAATTATATGTTGTATAAACGCCCAAGGCCTCATACAACCTCTGAATACTACTAGAAAACTGTGGGCCCATACTGTAACCACCAGTGTACTTTAGATTGCAGACAGAGGTGTTTTTTTTTAATGCTGAATTTTATATAAATATGAAAGCAATGGCATATTCCATCAAACACAAGCACATAAAACACAGTGGTGTAGAATTAATGGCCTTTTTTTTCAGGTACCTTTTTTTTTTATAGAGAAGTCTCCTATAAAATGCATGAAAAAATACCACACCTAGAGCATGCTACATCTGGAAAAAAAAATCAATAAGGGTCCAGCCACAAGATGTCATTTTCAGTTGGATTCCACTGTGCAACAGTTCCAGAAAGTGGATGGGATTTAAAGAAATGTTAATTTCTCTTGCGGTTACACTGAGCTTTATGCGCAAATTTTCCCCAGAGAATTACATTAGATGAGGAAAATCCGCAGTTAAAAAACACACATGACTGTATCATTAAATTTTTTTCAAAGTCTAATCTGAAGCAGAAACAAAGGGGCTTTATTTAACCCCTTAATAACATCTGACGTACTAATACGCGTCTGTGCCCTGGGACTTAAGAGCCAGACCTGTATTAGTACGTCATCACGATCGCGCGCGCACACAGGCTGTGCGGGCGCGATCGCCGCCGGGTGTCAGCTGATTGTCACAGCTGACACCCGGTACTATGTGCAGGGAGCGGTCCTGCACCGCTCCCAGCACATTAACCCCTGCGATGCTGCGATCGCAGTCGATCGCAGCCGATCGCAGCATTGCTGGGGCAAGGGGAGGTGATCGCAGATACTCACCTCCTCTTCCGGCTTCCAGCGCTGTCTGCAAAGGCTTCCCGGGTGTTGCCATGACGACCCAATGTCGTCATGACAACATCCGGGTCACCAGACAGCAGGAAGATTGTTTGGACATGTGCAGTGCATCTCCAAACAATCTTCTCACTGTGCAGCGCTGATAGCCTGTATGACACAGGGATGGTGCTGCATTCCTGTGCCATGCAGGCGATCAGAGAAAAAAAAGTGAAAGTCCCATAGTGGGACAAAGTAATAAAGTATAAAAACTGTCAGTAAGTGAAAAAAAAAAAAAAATTGCAAAAATATAAAAAATAAATAAATAAAATAATCCACCAAAAATAAAAATATAATGTACCCATCAATAAATATTATTATAAAAAAAAAAAAACAAAAAAAAACAATAAAAGTACACATATTTGGTATCGCCGCGTCCGGAACAACCTGACCTATAAAACTGTCCCACTAGTTAACCCCTTCAGTGAACACGGTAAAAAAAAAAAAAAAAAACGAAGCAAAAAACAATGCTTTATCACCATACCGCCAAATAAAAAATGGAATAACACGCGATCAAAAAGACGAATATAAATAAAAATGGTACCGCTGAAAATGTCATCTCTTCCCGCAAAAAACAAGCTGACATACAGCTCCATCAGCCGAAAAATAAAAAAGTTATAGCTCTCAGAATAAAGCTATGCTAAAAAATATTTTTTTCTATAAAATTGCTTTTATTACGGTATGTAAAAGTGCAAAACATAGAAAAACTATATAAATGTGGTACCGCTGTAAACGTACTGACCCGAAGAATAAAGCTGCCTTATCACTTTTACCACACGCGGAACAGAATAAAAAAAAAAAAAAACAATTCCTGAATTGTTGGTTTTTGTTTATTCTGCCTCCCAAAAATCGGAATAGAAAGCGATCAAAAAATGTCACGTGCCTGAAAATGGCACCAATAACAACGTCAACTCATCCCGCAAAAAACGAGCCGTCACATGACTGTCTGCCAAAATCTGGAAAAATTATAGCTCTCAAAATATGGCGATGCAAAAACTAGATTTTACAAAAAATGCATCTTTTTGTGTGTGACAGCTGTCAGTCATAAAAACCCCATATGATTCTGGTATTGCTGTAATCACACCGACCCGAAGAATAAAGTCGTCTAATCACTTATACCGCACGAGGAACGGCGTCAAAAATAAACTCTTAGGTTAGGATTGGGCTAGGGTTAGGGCTGGGTTTGGGGTTAGGGTTGTGCTAGGGTTAGGGTTGTGCTAGGGTTAGGGTTGTGCTACGGTTAGGGTTGTGCTACGGTTAGGGTTGTGCTACGGTTAGGGTTGGGGTTGGGGTTAGGGTTGGGGTTAGGGTTGTGATGGGGTTGGGATTTTTTTCAAAAGTAAGAAAAAGATGACGATATGGCGACTAGTGTTGAGCGCAAGTGCTCGCTACTTGAGTTTGCATCGGGTGCTCTGGTATGCATTGAGTATCGTGGGTATTTGAGTGACATGCTCGAGTCTCTGCCCCATATGCTTCGCGGCCAAAAAAACTTTACGGGGATTGCCTGCCATGCACGAGCGATCCCCGCATGTTTTTTTTTGGGTGTCTAATAACCGTGAAACATGCGGAGCAGGGACTCGAGCATGTCACTCGAGCACACGCTGTACATGGTGCATACCTGAGTACCCGATGCAAACTCAAGTAGCGAGCACTTGCGCTCAAGACTAATGACAACTTATTCAATATGATGACCTAATGTAAGCAAATTCTGTGTCGTACCTCTGGGTTCAAAATGTTCACTATACACCTTAATAAAATCCTTGAGGGGTATAGTTTCCAAAATGGGGTCACTTGTGGGGGAGCTCCACTGTTTAGGCACATCACGGGCTCTCCAAACACGACATGGTGTCCGCTAACAAATTGAATGGAAAATCGGCTCAAATTGTTAGCGGACGCCATGTTGCGTTTGGAGAGCTACTGCGTGCACAAACATTGGAGCTCCCCCACAAGTGACCCCATTTTGGAAACTAGACGCCCCAAGGCACCTATCTAGATGCATAGTGAGCACTTGGAACCCCCAGGTGCTTCACAAATTGATTCGTAAAAATGAAAAAGTGAAAAAAAAACACTTTTTCATATTTATGAATCAATTTGTGAAACACCTGGGGGTTCCAAGTGCTCACTATGCATCTAGATAGGTGCCTTGGGGGGTCTAGTTTCCAAAATGGGGTCACTTGTGGGGGAGCTGCAATGTTTGGGCACACAGGGACTCTCCAAATGCAACATGGTATCCGCTAACAAATTGTCGGCTCAAATTGTTAGTGGACATCATGTTGCATTTGGAGAGCCCCTGTGTGCCCAAACATTGGAGCTCTCCCACAAGTGACACCATTTTGGAAACTAGACCCCCCAAGGCACCTATCTAGATTCATAGTGAGCACTTGGAAGCCCCAGGTGTTTCACAAATTGATTCATAAATATGAAAAAGTGTTTTTTTTTCACTTTTTCATTTTTACGAATCAATTTGTGAAGCACCTGGGGGTTCCAAGTGCTCACTATGCATCTAGATAGGTGCCTTGGGGTGTCTAGTTTCCAAAATTGGGTCACTTGTGGGGGAGCTCCAATGTTTGGGCACACAGGGGCTCTCCAAACGCAACATGATGTCCGCTAACAATTTGAGCCGACAATTTGCTAGCGGATACCATGTTGCATTTGGAGAGTCCCTGTGTGCCCAAACATTGGAGCTCCCCCACAAGTGACCCCATTTTGGAAACTAGACCCCCCAAGGCACCTATCTAGATGCATAGTGAGCACTTGGAACCCCCAGGTGTTTCACAAATTGATTCATAAATATGAAAAAGTGTTTTTTTTTCACTTTTTCATTTTTACGAATCAATTTGTGAAGCACCTGGGGGTTCCAAGTGCTCACTATGCATCTAGATAGGTGCCTTGGGGTGTTTCGTTTCCAAAATGGGGTCACTTGTGCGGGAGCTCCAAAGTTTGGGCACACAGGGGCTCTCCAAACGCGACATGGTGTCTGCTAGCAAATTTAATGGAAAATCGGCTCAAATTGTTAGCGGACGCCATGTTGCGTTTGGAGAGCTACTGCGTGCCCAAACATTGGAGCTCCCCCACAAGTGACTCCATTTTGGAAACTAGACCCCCCAAGGCACCTATCTAGATGCATAGTGAGCACTTGGAACCCCCAGGTGCTTCACAAATTGATTCGTAAAAATGAAAAAGTAAAAAAAAAAACACTTTTTCATATTTATGAATCAATTTGTGAAACACCTGGGGGTTCCAAGTGCTCACTATGCATCTAGATAGGTGCCTTGGGGGGTATAGTTTCCAAAATGGGGTCACTTGTGTGGGAGCTCCAAAGTTTGGGCACACAGGGGCTCTCCAAACGCAACTTGGTGTCCGCTAACAATTTGAGCCGATTTTCCATTCAATTTGTTAGCGGATACCATGTTGCATTTGGAGAGTCCCTGTGTGCCCAAACATTGGAGCTCTCCCACAAGTGACCCCATTTTGGAAACTAGACCCCCCAAGGCACCTATGTAGATGCATAGTGAGCACTTGGAACCCCCAGGTGCTTCACAAATTGATTCATAAAAATGAAAAAGTGTTTTTTTTTTTCACTTTTTCATTTTTACAAATCAATTTGTGAAGCACCTGGGGGTTCCAAGTGCTTACTATGCATCTAGATAGGTGCCTTGGGGGGTCTAGTTTCCAAAATGGGGTCACTTGTGGGGAAGCTCCAATGTTTGGGCACACAGGGGCTCTCCAAACACAACATGGCGTCCGCTAATTATTCAAGCAAATTTTACAATCAAAAAGTCAAATGGCGCTCCTTCTCTTCCGAGCCCTGCCGTGCGCCCAAATAGTGTTTTTTCCCCACATATTGGGTATCTGCGTGCCCAGGGGAAATTGCACAACAAATTTTGGGGTCCATTTTTTCTTGTTACCTCTGTGAAAATAAAAAAAATTGGGTCTAAAGAAACATTTTTGTGAAAAAAGTTAAATGTTCATTTTTTTCTTCCACATTCAAAAAATTCCTGTGAAGCACCTGAAGGGTTAATAAAGTTCTTGAATGTGGTTTTGAGCACCTTGAGGGGTGCAGTTTTTAGAATGGTGTCACTTTTGGGTATTTTCTGTCATAAAGACCTCTCAAAGTGACTTCAAATGTGATGTGGTCCCTAAAAAAATGGTTTTGTAAATTTTGTTGGAAAAATGAGAAATCGCTGGTCAACTTTTAACCCTTATAGCTCCCTAACAAAAAAAAATTTTGATTCCAAAATTGTGCTGATGTAAAGTAGATATGTGGGAAATGTTATTTATTAACTCTTTTGTGTGACATATCTCTCTGATTTAAGGGCATAAAAATTCAAATTTTGAAAATTGCAAAATTTTCAAAATTTTCGCCAAATTTCCGTTTTTTTCACAAATAAACGCAAGTGATATCGAAGAAATTTTACCACAATCATGAAGTACAATATGTCACGAAAAAACAGTCTCAGAATCAGGGGGATCCGTTGAAGCGTTCCAGAGTAATTACCTCATAAAGTGACAGTGGTCAGAATTGTAAAAATTGGCCTGGTCATTAACGTGCAAACCACCCTCGGGGCTTAAGGGGTTAATATATTTAATATTTATTTTATATCAGACACTGACTGCATGATTTCAGCTACTTATGTTTGAATCTGCGGTGTTTAAGAGGAAAAACATACTTTAAAAGCCGCCAAGGACTAAGCCGCATGAGAGACTAGTCAGAGAGGCGGTTTCCCGCCGGCTTCTCCCCACCCATTTGGCTGGTGTAACAGGTCTCTCCCTATACACACATACAGAAAGAGAACTGCCACTAAAGGGCAGTGGGTAAGGAGAATCCACCCGGGACCCATAAGTCAGACTAGTCTCCCGTGCGACTCTGTCCCCGGCGGCTGTTAAAGAATTTTATTTTCTGAAATTCCGCAACGTTTCAGAGTCAAACATACATGGCTGAGATCATACAGCCAGTGCCTGATACATGCAGACCCAATTTTTTGATTGACCCATTACTTTGAATGGATGAGTTGCATCCACAAATTAGATAAAAAGCAGACATGCCTCTTTACTTTTTTTCAGACAAAAAAGAAAATTTGTGACTATAATGGAGACATCATCTACCTGTTTATAATACAGATAAAACACATACATAAAAAATCAGACTTGTGATTAGGGCTTTACGTGGTGCCCTTCAGAGTTACTACAGCTGTGTAGTAAGGAGCTGCTGAGGCATTTATGTGCCAATTTACTGGCTCTGCCATGTGATGGAGGCCTAAGGCTGCTTACGTGCAGCTGTGTATGGTGACGGTATGGTTTGTCATGAGCCTGAGCCCTGGTGGCCAAATGCACATTCAGAGGGTAAAAATGGGTGTGGAAGGACATGGCCTAGAATAGGGCAGAGTTAGGGTATGTGCCCACGTAGCGTTTTACAAGCGTATATGCTGCGGAATTTCCGCAGCATAAACGCTTGGGAAACGCTTGGTAATCCACCCCCCATGGTCCCCAATGACAAGCCGCAATGTCAATGCCCATGTTGCGGATTTCTCCGCAGCATTTATGCTGCGCTCAAAAATCCGCAGCATGTCCATTAATTTTGCGGACACGCAGCGTAATCGCCGCCATTGACTTGCATTGAAACGCATAATATCCGTGTCAGTACATTTGTACACACAGATTTTATGCGTTTCTATGTGCGGATGGTACCCAAGTCTGGAGGAGAGGAGACTCTCATCCAGACCTGGGTACCATAGAAACTGTAAAAAAAAGAATTTAAAATAAAAAATAAAGTTTATACTCACCTTCCGTTGTCCTCCCGGTGTTTTGTCTGCTCCGTCCGGTGTCTTGCAATGCTCACGCTGTTGTGAAGGACCTGCCATGACGTCACTGAGTCATGTGACCCATCACATGGCTCAATGACGTCACCGCAGGTCCTTCACATCACCGCGAGCAATGCAAGACACCGGACGGAGCAGACAAAACACCGGGAGGACAACGGAAGGTGAGTAATAAACTTTCTTTTTTTATTTTTTACCATTCTTATTTTTTTTTTTTAACTAACTTGGTCACACTATTATAAATCCATGCCGGTTGCATGGATTTATATAGTGTGAACAAGTTGTCAAGCACTTTTCCAAGTGATACTAAAATCGCTTGGAAAAGCGCTTGATAACTCGCATGCAGAAATGCATGCAAAAACGCTTGACAAACGCTTCTACCTGGCGGGAAAAACGCATGTAAAAAACGCATGCGTTTTTCCTGCCAGGGAGAAGCGGAAAAAATATGCAGCATTTCTGCATCGTGGGCACATAGCCTAAAAGTCCCTGGCAGGGTGGAGGACAGAGCAGGAGGGTCAGGAGTTGAAGAGGGGAATGACTCATGCAGGGAAAAGAGACTTCCTGTTTCTACATAGAGTAGAGAAAAGAAAAAAGAGAAGACTGGGTAGAACGGTAAAATTAGCAATTGTAAGTCCACAGTGCTATATAATATGATGATTGTAATATATTAAGAGGATAAAAACTTTGACGAGAGTGCTTCTTTAAGATAGACATATGTGACATGCAGAAGTAATGCTGTTGCTTCCAAAGCATCCAGCAACTGTTACAAATAACACAAGCACAGGAGACAGGAAGTGTTGTGCTTCAGAAGCATCCAGCAACTAGAGGGGTTAACACAGTCACAGGAAACAGGGAGTGTTTTAGCAGAGCACCAGAGGGATAGTGGGGGACATGTTAATATATCCTGGCTGAAGCTGAAGAGAAAGCTGGTGTGTTATCTGGATCTGACAGAAGGCAACTGAACAGGATTCAGATCAGGAGAGTGAAAACGATTCAAGTCAGGAGAGAAACTAAACACAGGTCAGATAAGCTCCCTGAACTAGCATTGCAGAGTATTATCGGGCAGGAAGATAAGGACTGGAATGAATTGTGTCACAGGGATCATTTCCCTCATCAACCCCCCCCCCTCCATCTCCATGCAGGATAAAGAATGCTGTGTACTATTGAGTCCTTGTGAAGGAAAAGCCTGTGGTTGTGTATGCATAGAAGTTTGCTGCTAAGAGATCTAATCTATGCTGAATTATGCTACTGAAGAGACTGTGATACTGTGCCTTGTGAAGAAACTACTGTATTGTTACTGGAGCCGGTTGCTCAAGAAACTCAGACTGGACTGTAATGAAGATTGTTGCTGTAATATCCCTGAATTGCACTGGCCATGCTTCAGATTAAATTCCACTGTTAAACTGTTGAAAATGACTCTTGTCAGATGTGTCTGATCAGCAACTGAATCTATTGTGTGCCTGAGAGAAGCTGCAGCTTATGGGCGCCCTGAGTAACGGTTCCCCCAGGATTCCAAAGAATTCATGAAACCCTTCTCGGCCTATCTGAACCTTGCGGCGTGCGTGTAACATTGGTGGCCCATACAG
The DNA here is from genome assembly GCF_046119375.1 of Phyllobates terribilis. Classification (NCBI taxonomy): domain Eukaryota; kingdom Metazoa; phylum Chordata; class Amphibia; order Anura; family Dendrobatidae; genus Phyllobates; species Phyllobates terribilis. The sequence goes on along the minus strand of NW_027362773.1, from coordinate 213,145,825 downwards.
GGAATCCTGAGCAGGAGTTAGCATGTAGAGGGAGAAGAGGAAACGTATCTGGAAAAACACAGCAGCACAGCACCTCAATTAAACTCTGCTACACTAGATAAAGGGAACCAGCCCTAAAGAAAACTCACTAGCAGCAATGGATGTGGAAATACAAATGGACAGAATTAGTGAGCTGCTTCTTCAGTTAACCTGTGAAGAATTGAGAACAGTAGCAGAACATATAAAGATCTCAGAAGAACAACAGATTTCTAAACTACACAACTGCAGGCAACTGTTAGCTGCCATTAATGCAAAAATGTAAGAGCTGGGGAAGAAAGAAGCTGAAGACGTCATGTGGATGTTCCTCCAGGAGATAACACAGTTCCTAACCAGGTTGAAGTTGGAGAATGGAGGGGCGGCACCAATTACCAAAAGCGGGAATCTCCATCCGCAGACAGAACTACAGGAATTGAAAGAACAATTCAAAGCCATATCAAAAAGCCCTGCAGGAATTGACCAAAACCTCTGAACGGGTGACAGACTCAGACCGAATCTTTACCCTGCTTGGGTTAGATAAATCAGGAAGACAGTCCTCTCTAACACCACAAATCATCATAAGGAAAGAATTCAAGATCCTGGGACAGATTGGAGAGTGTAAACAGAAAGAGAAACTGTCTTATATGAACTTGGTGTGTAGCGCCCCGAGGACTTGGTCGCTACAGAGGTATTGCACCTCATCCAGAGGTGTGATATCCCACTCCTGGGTAAGGATGGAGTATGGATCAGGGCTCAGTAGGCTGCATACAGCACACACACCCCATTTCCGAGGGACAGCTCAACGGTGCTCCCACTAGACAGAAGTGCAGGCACGACAACATCTGTCCCTGGCTGGAGTGGGGAGGGGGGTGGAATACCCACTGCTGTAGGGGCAGATAGGGGTTGAGTCCTGAGCATAGGAAGGAGCCCATTGGTTGCTAGTCACCTGGGCTCATGGTCAGAGGGAGGTATAAAAGGTGGGCACCATCTTAGCTCTGGGAGAAAGAAGAAGAAGTTCAGTCTGTGAGAAGTGGAGAAGGCAGGGAGCAGGGCTGCTGCATGGGCTCTGCTCCCTGGGCAGGCCTAGCACAGAGGCCGGGGCCAGAGAGAGAGAGAGAGAGAGAGGAGAAGGAACAGTGGAAAGGAAAGGGAACAAGACCAGAACAGAAGTAACAAGTGAAACAGAAAGGCTCAGGAACGAGAAGGAAGAGAGAACCCTAAGGACCCAGGAGATTGCGGGTGATGGGTTGGCAGAACAGGGTACCGGATCCCAAATTGGTGGAAGCGAATCATCTTCAGCCAAGAACCGGAGGTTGTGACCAGCCCTTGGTGCGACCCCTCGCTACACCTTGCTAGGAAGGCATACCATAGAGGGTCAGGGACGTGGGCACGTAGCCCTCCCAAGAGAAGGCCCGCGGGAGCTTGACATAAGCTTGGTCACTGGTGGGACACGAGCCAGAGAAAAGACAGAAGGGAGCTTTGAGACGTACTCCAGAAAGACCTGGGAGTTGACCGAGTCCCTTGCCTGGTGGACGCAGCACGGCTTGGGTGGTCACTGCTTCGCGAGAGTGACCTGGAGAATACAAACTGTGAGTAAAGGACATTGGATTGCAACACGTTGTCTGTGACTTCTTGCTCCTCCGGCACTATTGGTATTGGGACTATCTCCACCATCACTCCCATCATCCACGCTAACTGCCCTGAGGCTGTACTCCTCCCGTGGGGAGTCATCCCATTCTTAGCTGCACACATAACACCGGCCTCAGTGGTCTGCCTTGCAGCGGCGGTCCCCATTGACCGCAATCCACGGGTGGCGTAGTCGGACTATCATCATACCAATAACCCTGCCTCTGATTTGACCTCCCTGGGCACGGACCGGGTCAGCGCCACGAAGACTACAACCCCCAGCGATCTGGCTCCGCGTATTCCCTGCACAACACAGGCCCAGGGGGCGCGTCAGGTGCACCAGATCAATGCAGGCTTACGGAAAGGCTACCTGCCAGATGAGATAGTTGAGGGGGTGGTGAAAGCGATCAGCCCAGGATGGAACCTCCGTAGTATGCTAGAAATGAAGAGTCAATTGACCTTGCAAAAGCTGAACATGATTTTAAATTAAAGTGCACTATAAAGAAGAGAATACTTCAGAATTGTTCCACCAACTCATTAACCTCTCACAGAAAAATAATGAATCACCCCAAAGTTTCTTGTTCAGAGCAATTGAACTGAAAGATAGACTGTTGTCTGCATCCAGAGATGTAGAAGCGGAAGAGAAGTTTGATGCTGGACTAGTCCAGAAGAAGTTCTTGAGATCATTGGGAATGGGGTTAATCAGCAAAGACATCAAGTTGCAGCTGAAATAGTACCTAGAAGATCCTGGCATTCTGGACAAAGTCCTAATTGAAAAAATGAATGAGGCAGCTAATTTAAAGTCAGAGAGCGAACAACAGTTAAAGAAAGGCTCTGCTCCTAAAATCACCAAAATTAGTCAGCTGAAGTTGGAGACCCCCGGTGGCCAGTCTGAAGATCATCATGGAGACCCTCCAGTGCCACCTCCGAGAGGGAAAACCTAAATCACCAACAAAAGAGAGGACCGCCAGCGCTGAGTGGGAGGAAGTAATAGGAGAACTGCGAGCCGAGTTGATTGAGGTGAAAAAGTTGATTCGTTCCAGGCCAGAACCTGTATCCCTCAGACCCAGGAGTGAGTTCCAAAACAGAAGATACCCGGCTTGTGAAGCGTGCCGTTCATCAAATCAGAGTACAGTGTGTGTCCACTGTCTAAGATGTGATGAGGAAGGACATTATGCCAAGGAATGCCAATGGTCACGGTCGTTTGGGTTAAAAGACAGGAGGTAGCCAGTGCGGGGAGACTGGTAACCGCGACACGAAGGAGCCCCAGAAGCAAATACAAATCTCACCAAACCCCAGAACGGCGCATTAGGTAAAACGGCTGCGTCAGTACTATCCCCAAGTGTGTTCCTTTCTACAACAGCTGCAAGAGAGACAGGGGCATCAGTTACTTAATGCCCAGGGCAGAGGTCAAACAATGTACTCCTGGGAAGAGGATTCCTCGATCAGTAAAGATAGCCTCATCAGCCTAATCGGTGAAAGATGCTTTATACAGTGCCAGCTAGATGGACTCCTGGTAAAACCACTGTGGGACACAGGAGCCCAAGCGAACCTTTTAAATGAAGAATGGAGAAGGCACTACCTGCCACATACCTGACTTAGGTCTCTAAAAGAACTCTTAGGACCAGTGGAACTCCACGGCAAAGCTGTCAACCAAACCGAAATCCCTTCCATAGGCTGGGTGGAAGTGACTTTCCAACTGAGGGCCACGAAGAACAGCAACACCATTGAGCTTTTGGTACCTTTTCTCGTGACCAGTGATCAGAACGTGACAAAGGATCCTATCCTGGGTTATAATGTAATCAGTGAGGTCATCACGAAGCATAAGTCAAGGATGCTGGTGGTGGATGCAATTGCCACATCACTTGCCATACCCAATGCCGTGGCGGAAAATGTGATTCAAAGAGTAAAGAAAGCACAGAATACAATGGACCTAAAAGAAGTCAAGGTAGGCTGGCGCCCAACCATCATCCCTGCAAACCAAATGGTGGGGATGAGGTGTGGAGTCTGGGTAGAACCGGGAAGAAAAGTCCAGAAAAGACTATTCGTGCCAAAAGACTCCTTAGAACTTCCAGAAGGCCTATTTCAAGGTGAGACTGTGCTTACGATTCCTACTGGTGGGTTTGCTCGAGTGACAGTACCGGTGATTAATACTACGAAACACGAAATTAGACAGGATCCAAAGACTGTGTTAGGTCACATCGAAACCGTTAAAACTGTATATCCAGCCAGTGTGAGGCCCACCCAGGGGTCTACCGTGAATTTAGTCTCCCCACCGAGGAACAAGAGTTGCCCAGGGGAGGAAATTGCACGACCCACCTCAGGGTCCTGGGATCCCCCAGTATCCCTGGAACACTTGTGTGCTGAAGATATAGCAATAGCTAAACAGATGCTGAGAGAAGAGTGTCATGCATTCTTTAAAGATGACTCTGATATAGGCTGTATCCCGTCGTTGCAATTGAAAATCAATTTGAAAGACACGACCCCAGTAACCAGAAGTTACATGTCTGTGCCGAAACCATTATACCATGAAGTGAAAGAGTATTTACAAGATCTAATCAACATTGGTTGGGTCCAAAAGTCGAAGTCGTTTAATTCCTCTCCTATTGTTTGTGTTAGGAAGAAGGAGGGTACATTGAGATTCTGCTGTGATTACCGGGAACTAAACCGAAAATCAGTATCTGATTGGCACCTGATACCAAAGATTCAAGATATGCTGGATAGCCTATTAGGAAGTACCTGGTTCTCTGTCCTCGATCAGGGTAAAGCATACCATCAAGGGTTTGTTGAAGAATCCAGTAGACCCTTGGCAGCATTCATCACACCGTCGGGGTTATATGAGTGGATCCGCATACCATATGGGCTCAGTTAAGCTCCAACAAAATTTCAGAGGAGCATGGAGGCCGTACTTGGATGACAATGTGGTACACAGCAAAACCTTCCTCCGGGAGCATGTGGACCGTATTATAGTGGTATCAACAACATGGAGTTAAGTTGACCCAAGGAAGTGTGAACTGTTCAAAAGGCAAGTCCGATTTCTAGGGAAAATTGGGTCCGGAGAAGGATATACCATAGACCCAGCAGAAATTGCTCCGGTACTGGCCTTAAGAGACAAGCGGCCCTCTACTGTCGGGGAGTTGAGGCAGATCTTAGGATTCCTCTCCTACTATCGTACTTACGTTTGAAACGTCTCCAGGACTGCCGCCCCGCTATATCTCCTCTTTGGGGGATGACAGAGTCAACAACACCCACGGAGAAAAAGAAGAACACGGGTAGGAACGGGCTTAAAATAAACAACACCGTTTCGCCCCAACAGCCCATTCTCTGGACAGCAGACCTCCAGGAGGTATTGGAAGAACTAGTAGACTACCTGGTAAAACCACCCATCTTGGGATATCCTGATTTGAACTTACCATTTGTTCTTCATTGTGACGCTTCTGAAGTTGGACTGGGAGCTGCCTTGTATCAGCATCAGGATGGAAAATTGAAAGTCATCCATTACTGTTCTAGAACGTTGACAGACGCAGAGAAAAATTACCATCTACATTCTGGAAAATTGGAGTTCCTGGCATTGAAATGTAACATAGTAACATAGTTTTTAGGGTTGAAAGAAGACTAAGTCCATCTAGTTCAACCCATAACCTAACATGTTGATCCAGAGGAAGGCAAAAAAAAAACATGTGGCAAACACTAAGCTCCACATTGGGGAAAAAAATTCCTTCCTGACTCCACATACGGCAATCAGACTAGTTCCCTGGATCAATGCCCTATCAAGGAATCTAGTATATATAACCTGTAATATTATACTTTTCAAGAAAGGCATCCAGGCCCTTCTTAAATTTTAGTAGTGAATCACTCATTACAACATCATGCGGCAGAGAGTTCCATAGTCTCACTGCTCTTACAGAAAAGAATCCGCGTCTGTGATTATGATTAAACCTTCTTTCCTCCAGACGTAGAAGATACCCCCTTGTCCCCGTCTCAGGCCTCAGAGTAAAAATATCAGTAGAAAGGTCTTAGTACTGTCCCCTCATGTATTTGTACGTAGTAATAAGATCACCCCTAAGCCTTCGTTTTTCCAAACAAAATAACCCCAAGTTTAATAACCTGTCTTGGTATTGCAGACCCCCCAGTTCTCCAGTAACCTTGGTCGCTCTTCTCTGCACCCGCTCTAGTTCAGCTATGTCTTTCTTATACACCGGAGACCAGAACTGTACACAGTATTCTAAGTGTGGTCGCACTAGTGACTTGTATAGAGGTAAAATTATGTTCTCCTCATGAGCATCTATGCCTCTTTTAATGCATTCCATTATTTTATTTGCCTTTGCAGCAGCTGCCTGACACTGGCCACCAAACGTGAGCTTGTCATCCACCAATACACCCAGGTCTTTTTCAGTGACAGTTTTGCCCAGTGATTTACAATTAAGCATATAATTATACATTTTATTTCCTCTGCCCAAGTGCATTACCTTACATAAATGGGCTATCTGTGAATGATTTAGAGATTATCTCTACCACAGCAAAGAGTTTGAGGTATACACTGACAACAACCCTTTGACCTATGTCCTCACTACAGCAAAACTGAATACAACGGGTCAGAGATGGGTCGCTGAACTAGCTGACTTCAATTTCAGCATCAAGTACAGGCAGGAAAATGCAATGCGGATGCTGACAGATTGTCGAGAATGCCACTAGAGCCTGAGGAGTTCATGCAAGAATGCTTGGAGGAAGTCAGTCTGGAAGCAATTGAGAGCACTACCCAAGCAGTGCAAGCTTATCAAGATGAAGACACATCATTTTGGTGTCCGTTGACGGTGGAAACCACCATAAAAGCGAGAGAATAAGATCACCCCCTGTCCATTCAACAACTACCAAAAGGAAAAATCCATAGAGCACAACGGGAAGATCAGATAATTGGCAGAATGCTACTTTATGTGGACCAAAATCGGTTTCCAAGTAAACTGGAGAGAGAGAATGAGTCACCAGTAGTATCTGTTTTAGTTAAAGAATTGACGAAGCTCTACCTCACTGAAGACGGTATCCTGCATCGTAAAGGAGGACAAAACCGGCAGTTGGTACTACCCAGAGTATTCCGTAGGTTGGTCTTCAAAGAACTCCATGAAAACATGGGACACCTGGGAGTGCAAAGGACAACCAACTTGATCCGTGAACGTTTCTTCTGGCGGTACATGCAGAGAGATATTAAGAGGTACGTGACCAGGGAGTGTGGGTGTCTGAAAGATAAACATCCCAACACATCAACCCGGGTTCCTATGGGCAATGTTACGGATCCGGGTGGTGGAACCTCTGTGCTGCTGTGCAAGGAGGGACCAGAGGGGCGTAACTAGGTATCAACTCGGACTGAACAAGGTCGCACGGTGGCTCAATCGACTCCGTGAACCAGGGAAGGACCGAGCAGAGGGACCAGGTGCTACTCTGGGCCAGTCCTTGTATGAGAGCAGGTGACTCCCAAGGGTCAGAAGGCAGGGACTGACCGGTACAGCAGGAGAGCCGGAAGACGCTGGGCGGGGAGGGCGGCGGTAAGGGGGACGGCGTCTCTGCCTGTCAGGGGGCAGAGACGCCGATACTACAGTACCCCCCCCCTTACGCCCCCTCTTATTTAGCTCTGAAAGAAATTTTTTAAGAAGAAGCGGGGCGTGGATGTTCTCCCCACAGGAAATAGAGACGGATAAAGTCAAGTACGGAGAGGATTTACTTTTGCGTAGACACTGGAGTTTCCCGGCTTCACCGGACAGGAACGGATCAGATGCTCCTTACTGCCACAGTAGAAAAAGCTCCCCTCGGCTCGGCGTGTTTCTTGGCGAGACTTGACCATCTTGGTCCGGTCGATCTGCATGGGTTCAGGCGAGCGTGCCCGGGGAGTTGCTGGTTGGGAGGCAGGTTTCCAGAAAACAGGAGCAAGACGAGGAAATCTTATCTCCCGGGTAGTCTCCTTAGCACGTTCTAGGAAACGGATGTCAATCCGGGTAGCTAGTGACACCAGGTCATCTAGGGTGGTAGGAATGTCCCGGCCGGCTAGCTCGTCCTTAATCCGACCAGAAAGACCCTCCCAGAAGGTGGACACCAGGGCCTCGTTGTTCCAGGCAAGCTCAGAAGCGAGGGTACGGAACTGTATGGCATACTGGCCCACGGTGAGACTTCCTTGGCGGAGACGGAGCAATGAAGAGGCAGTAGAAGTCCTTCGTCTGGGCTCATCGAAGACCCTCCGGAAGGCAGTGAGGAAAGCCGGAAGGTCGGACACCAGGGAATCCCCTCTCTCCCATAGAGGGCTTAGCCATGCCAATGCTTCCCCGGTGAGGTGAGACATGATGAACGCCACCTTGCACTGATGTGCCAGTAGTTCAAAGTGCAGCGTGCACTGGTTCAGAAAACCCCGACATAAGACGGGGTCACCCCCAAAACGAGGAAGCGCAGAGAGCCGTGGTCCTGATCTGGGTGCCGTGGTACTGGTAGGCAGCGGCGCTGCCGGAGTGGGTGTCGCTCGACTCAAGGCGGGCACAGGTGGGACAGACAGTGTGTCCAGGCGAGAGTTGACACACCGCAGGTAGGTCAGGATGGTTTCCTGTTGGGATCTCTGACGAGAAACCTCTTGGTAGAGATCAGAAAGCAAAGGAGCCTGGGGGCCACCGGGTTCCATGGTCCGTGAAAACTGTTACGGATCCGGGTGGTGGAACCTCTGTGCTGCGGTGCAAGGAGGGACCAGAAGGGTGTAACTAGGTATCAACTCGGACTGACCAAGCTTGCACGGCGGCTCAATCGACTCCGTGAACCAGGGAAGGACCGAGCAGAGGGACCAGGTGCTACTCTGGGCCAGTCCTTGTATGAGAGCAGGTGACTCCCACGGGTCAGAAGGCAGGGACTGACCGGTACAGCAGGAGAGCACGGCAGGAAGGCTGATGGGTGATCCAGGAAGACGGACTGGCAGACACCACGGGTAACTGGCAGGAGCCTCCAGGTAGGCTGGCTGGTAGGCACGGCAGGTAACTGGTATGTTCTCCGGGTAGGCAGGCAAGACTGGCCCATAGACAGACTGGCGGGTTTGGACCGTAGGCAGACCGTCGGGCTGGAGAGTGTACTTGCTGGCGGAGACAGGTAGTCAGGCTGGCGGACTGGACTAGTAGTCAGGCTGGCGGACTGGACAGGTAGTCAGGCTGGCGGACTGGACTGGTAGTCAGGCATGGCGGACTGGACTGGTAGTCAGGCTGGCGGACTGGACTGGTAGTCAGGCTGGCGGGCTGGACTGGTAGTCAGGCTGGCGGACTGGACTGGTAGTCAGACTAGCAGTGGGATCTGAGGGCTGAAGCAGAGTTTAGAACACAAAGCTACAACCTTGCATGGGCACCTCCATTTTGGAGGAGGTGCCTTTTATATGAGAAGTCCTCCGGCCATTGGCCGGGGGACTCCTTAGGATGGCGCGCTCGGCCCCTTTAAGAGGGAGGGAGCGCGCGCGCACCCTAAGCACAGTGCCCGGGAAGCTGCGCGCGCCGGCATCAGCAGCAGGAGAGTCAGAAGATGCCGGGGCGGGGAGCGCGGCTGTAAGGGGGACGGCGTCTCTGCCTGTCAGGGGGGCAGAGACACCGATACTACAGGCGACATTCAAACTACGTATCCATTTGCGATGGTCTCAATAGACTTTCTACATCTCGAGACGTGCAAGGGTGGTTACGAATACATCTTGGTGGTGATGGACCATTTTACTCGATTTGCCCAAGCATAGGCCACCACCAATAAAGCAGGTCGAACTGCGGCAGAGAAGATCTTCAATGATTTTGCTTTGAGGTTTGGGTTCCCTACGAGGTTATACCACGACCAAGGAAGAGAATTTAAGAACCAGCTCTTTGCCAAGCTAGAAAAGTACTGAAGAATTCAGAGATCCCACACAACACCCTATCACCCAGAGAGTAATGGACAAGTGGAACGTTTTAACCGGACATTATTGTCGATGTTGCGCACTTTAACAGCTGACGAGAAGAAAGACTGGAAGAGTTCTCTGTTAAAAGTGGTACATGCCTATAACTGTACAAAGAGTGATGCAACGGGTTACTCACCCTTTTTCCTATTGTATGGATGACAGCAAAGACTGCCAATCGACATCATGTTCGATACTCCGATGTCAGAGACTTACAGAACGTATCTGGAGTAGGTTGGGAAATGGAAGAAACGGATGGCAGAGGCATACAACATAGCGTCCAAAGTGGTTACGCAAGGACAGAGAAAGAGTAAGGATTACTATGATCGAAAATGTTATAGAGTAGAATTGGCACCGGGAAGCCGGGTGCTAGTCAAGAACCTACATGAGAAAGGTGGTCCAGGAAAACTTCATTCGTACTGGGCAGACAAGGTGTATGTGGTCGTAAAAAGGAAAGCCGATGACAGTCCAGTGTATGAAATCCGATTGGAAACGGGAGACAAGAAAACCAGAATAATCTATCAGAATTTATTACTACCCTGTGATTATCTCCCACCATAACAAGACTTCCCAGAACCAGACCAACATCGACCGAAATCGACTAAGAGACCACCACAGATTGAAGCTTTGGTGGTGGATAGTGACCTTGAAAGTTCCGATGAAGAAAAGCACACCGTTGTATTTCTCGGACCGGCAAGGAAAGGGATGTACAGTACAGACCAAAAGTTTGGACACACCTTCTCATTTAAAGATTTTTCTGTATTTTCATGACTATGAAAATTGTACATTCACACTGAAGGCATCAAAACTATGAATTAACATGTGGAATTATATACTTAACAAAAAAGTGTGAAACAACTGAAAATATGTCTTATATTCTAGGTTCTTCAAAGTAGCCACCTTTTGCTTTGATGACTGCTTTGCACACTCTTGGCATTCTCTTGATGAGCTTCAAGAGGTAGTCACCGGAAATGGTCTTCCAACAATCTTGAAGGAGTTCCCAGAGATGCTTAGCACTTGTTGGCCCTTTTGCCTTCACTCTGCGTATATATAGTTACTAAGCTTTCACCACTGTCTCAGAATTGTTCAGATTGACCAATTAATACGAATGTTGAGGACGACATTCAAAAAGGAGGGAAGAGTGTGACATGCAGAAGTAGTGCTGTTGCTTCCAAAGCATCCAGTAACTGTTACAGATAGCACACATGCACAGGAGACAGGAAGTGTTGTGCTTCAGAAGCATACAGCAACTAGAGGGGTTAACACAGTCACAGGAGGCAGGGAATGTTTTAGCAGAGCACCAGGGGGATTGTGGGGAACTTGTTATTGTAGTCTGACTGAAGCTGAAGAGAAAGGTGGTGTTATCTGGATCTGACAGAAGGCAACTGAACAGGATTCAGATCAGGAGAGAAACTAAACACAGGTCAGATAAACTCCCTGAACTAACAGTGCAGAGTATTATTGGGCAGGAAGATAAGGACTGGAAGGAATTGTGTTACAGGGATCATCTCCCTCATCACTCCTCCCCCCTCCATCTCCATGCAGGATGAAGAATGCTGTGTACTATTGTGTCCTTGTGAAGATAAAGCCTGTGGTTGTGTATGCACAGAAGTGTGCTGCTAAGAGATCTAATCTATGTTGAATTATGCTACTGAAGAGACTGTAATACTGTGCCTTGTGAAGAAACTACTGTATTGTTACTGGAGCCGGTTGCTCAAGAAACTCAGACTGTACTGTAATGAAGATTGTTGCTGTAATATCCCTGAATTGCACTGGCCATGCTTCAGATTAAATTCCACTGTTAAACTGTTGAAAAAGACTCTTGTCAGATGTGTCTGGTCAGCAATTGAATCTATTGTGTGCCTGAGAGAAGCTGCAGCTTATGGTCGCCCTGAGTAACGGTTCCCCCAGGATTCCAAAGAATTCATGAAACCCGTCTCGCCTTATCTGAACCTAGCGGCGTGCGTGTAACACATACACACTAGATGGCTATTAGATGGTTGATGGTCAAAAGATTGTTTGGCCAACAGTCATCTCAGCCAACTCCTTTGAACACAGGAGCACTCGTTCAGCCAAGCACTTCTGTGTTCTCTATTAGAAAGCCGCCGACTGACACGTCTGAGGAAACCATTGACTGACACATCCCGCCAACTGATACATCTAAGAAAGATGGCAAGTGAAACGTCTGAGAAAGCCGCCAACTGACACGACTGAGAAAGCCACCCACTGACAAGTCTCTTGAAGCCACCAACTGAAACGTCAGAGAAAGCCGCCAACTGACAAGACTGAGAAAGCCGCCGACTGACAGCCGGTGGCTTATCTTAGTAAGAATAATGCGATCGACGGTCCACAATTGGACATGTCCGATCTACTTCACTCCCGACCATCAGCCGGCCAGCGCCACCATACACATTAGAACATTGGCTAAACCCATAGATATTGGCGGGTTGGGACGACATAAGTCTAATGTGTATGGCCAGCTTTAGAAAAGAGCATCAGGTAGCATGCTCGACTGCTGAAGTCCTCTGGGGAAAATGAGGACCAAGGTCCCCCATTCTAGCAGTTGTGGGTTCCCAGGGGATACTGGATGGACAGTACTAGTAATAATGCCTTTTTTCCTGGTTACTGCTTTATGGAATATTAGGTTTGCACCTCTATAAAAATACCATTATAAGGAGGACGCCTATCCCAGACTGACGCTGAAGACTATAGATGGAGAAGGGAAGGAATACATTAGATACAGGAAAAACCACTGTCAGAAATGGAGCTCTAGTACTATTTTTTATCAAAACTTATCTGGAACGAATGGACAAAAAAAAATCTGTTTACTCATTTTGGATTGTGTAAAAGAGACTTCGATGTAGAATATAATATTCAAGGTAAAAGAATAACAGAAACAGTGAGAGGCAAGCAAAAGCCTTTCTATTATTTGGGACAGTGGAGATGCACACAGAACAGTCAGAAGATTAAATTAAGTATTATATCTGCTGACCCAATTGCCATGGTTACCGGACAGCAGAAAATATTAATCAAGGCAACCTTTTCAGAGGAAGGTAGTGGAAATAAACCTGATAAATAAAAAAAAATATATTTATGGAGCTCGTGTAGCCTCCACTGTTAAGGGCTGGGGAACATTATGCACCCAAATTCTGGGGGCTTCAGTGATGAGAAGCATTTGCAAATGCTAAAAAAAAATTATATCATAGGATCAGAACATCCTTACAAGACCAGCATGTATTTTTTTTCTAAATTGTAATGAAACATTAAGGGCCCTATTCATCCTTGCATTTATGCCTTTTTTTCTGGAGAAAATGGCTCTAACAGTGACTTTTTTATTTTTAAATGTACCTTATTCGTTATTAAATATATGCCATTTTGTAGTAAAATTTACTTGGTTTCATCCGTTCTTTTTTTTTAAATTCAGCATTATGGGCGCCGTTTTACTGATCCAGATGTTTTAGCCAATCATCATGTCATGTCACAAAACTTTTGCCCAATTTTACTCCAATGCCAAAGTGAAGTGCAAAATCTCTTTAAAAAAAATTGTATGTATTTGGAGACTAAAGGCATGTTCACACAACATGTTTTGAAGCAGGTAGCCTCCAATACCCACCTAAAAAAGCGCTTAAAAAATGCTAAAAAAATGAACGTATGCACAGCAGTATAAAAAAGACTTGATGTTCATATGTTCAGTCATTTGAGCTTTTTTTTTATAACCGCTGTAGGTTTCTAAAGCCACAAAGTGGCTAAAAGAAGTGACCGGCCCATTCTTCAGATGGCTTCTGCTTGAAAGCCTCTTATTTTATATATACAAGAAAAAAAAAACGCAAAAAATGAATGAAAAGATGGCAAATAAAAGAAGCTTCTGGCAAAACAACGCTGGCGTTTTCCTAAAGCATCTTCTCCTTGGAAAATTTGGTGGGTACGCCCGAGTTTAAAAGACATTGTATATACGTACTTTAAGAAGCAGCAATTTAAAGCTTATTGAAAGGAGCAAGAGACTTTTTACACTAAAAAGGAGCAAAAAATCCTAAAAAAGTAAGTATATGTGATTTTGCCCCAGTTCCTCAAACGTTGTGGGTACATTTTGATGAATTTGACACAAAATTCACAATTGAAAAAGTAAAGATAAAAATTTACTTGAAAAAATGAAATAAGCCTTGTTTTTGCCATTTTAATGGCTACTAACCCTTGCTATATGAAGCCCTTGCAATCTTGCTTGTCCCATGAAGAAGCTGACTGGTGAAACCCAGGATCTAGTAGAAGCTAATGTGCCACATGTTTGAAATATTCTTTCTGTGTTTTTAATTCATATATTCTTGTGAGTATAATAAAATTCAATTGGAAGCAAATTGTCCGTCATTGCGGCAGTATGTCTAATTGTTCTTTAAGGGCTCGTACACATGACTGTAAATATTGGACAAGTGCAATCCGTCATTTTGGCCAATAGCACTCATCCCCATGTTATTCAATGAGGACGTGCACATGTCTGATTTTTTCATCGCAAAATGCAGCACGATTTGCCTCTGAAGTTTGGATTGCACTCGCCCATTCAAGTTTATGGGTCCTTGGAAAACATTGGACTGCACTCGGATGACATGACTGCATGGAGAAGGTGGTGAAACTTTTTTTTTCTCCACACCTCTGAGAAAATTGGATCACACTCTGATCAACCAGAGTGTGATTACCATAATTGGACCGATTTTCTTGGATGAGAGACCCAAGCGTGTGACCCTAGCTTAGGGGAACTCGTGACAGTATTACTGGAGGTGATCTCTTGTGGAACTACTGGTCTTGGCAGGACTGACAACAACATCATTGGATAAAACACCTCACTACTAGAAGTGTGACGATGAGGGAGGATTCCGGATGATGTGGAGTTTGCTCTAAAGATGCGGTAAAGTTGTATTTTATCCCCTGTAATCAGTTGGGTCTAAGGTCTCTCCTTCATAACATAAAAAGAACAGTTTAAAGACCTCTTGACATCGATCACATAACCTTGGACAGGGTGAATTTAAACTTCCTGGATGGAGTTAAAATTTAGCTAAAAAATAAAGCGCATCAATTAATAGGAGGCGAGAACAACAGGAAAACTCCCCATGTTCAGGAAGGACGAAGACGAGCTGAAATGAATGTGTTGTCAGAGCAAAGCGCTGACTTATTTTTTACCATTCCTCTTGGCAGAAAGGTAATATAAATAAAGATAAGTCTGCCTAGTTTCAGGGAAATGTGCGGTTAGTTTACTGCATGGTGCATTGCCGTTCTGCTATAATAATACCTCAAGTTAATGATCCAATTATTTAAAAGAAGTTCCCCAAAAAAATAGGACATGTGCTTCTTATTGCCTTGAGGAACAAATCCAGCTGCATTTTGCCTTTTCCAAAAAAGATACATTTCACAGGGTTTTTTTTTCCTTTGGAAAAGCCATAGCCCGTGATCCCATGACTCAAGTCGGAAGAATGTGATCAACGGAACGGTATTGGATCCATAAATTTAGTGTTTTGACAGCGAGACACGTGATTGTAGCTATGATTTTAATAACTCAAGTTCATCTCTCTTGAAATATCTTCATATGTTCTCACTTTCCCTTGCCCTCCCTTTCTCCAGACTTACCATCATTTCTGGATACAGAAGTGATTAACAGGCGCGGGGCCTTGGCCGGTTTAGGCCAGCTGTGCCATAGAAATTGTCAGCAATGACCAGGAGCACTCAGAGAAACAATTGAATTTCTAGCACATTGCCATCATGGTTGATATATTCTTTCAAGGTCATTACCCAAGGCTGGGAAGGTCACATGATTAACGAGTGACAGACCCAATGAGACCTCATGTGCGTAAGGGTCCTTCTTTTAATTAGAGAGGGATTGTGAAAAAAGTCAGGGTTGCAAAACGTAAAGTGGGGGCCCTGCTTCCCGAATAGTAAATATGTAAAGGAAGACGTCTAAATAAGGACTACCGGAACAAATTTGGTGTCGTCCGTATTTATGAACCCATGCAGATGGAAATGCGATCAACCAGCGCTCCACGTATTATACTATTTTGATCATTATGCAGGTTACATATAGATACATCTATAAAACAAATAAATGAAGAATAAAAAAAGAAATATAATTGGTAATGACCCAGCTGTTGCAATTGAATATTCAGAATCTGTTACTAGTTCTCCGTCACGTCGACCAAGGGGAACGCTTATTGAATTTGCCCTGAGAATATGCACATTTATGGACTGTGCAGCGAAGTGAGATATGTTATAGACGCGTTAAGGTGGACAAACCTAAGGGACTGAAATCCAGTAATTCTAATGCCAATACTGATCCATCTTGACATTGTCGTGTTTCTTTAGCATCAATATTAGCACCGGGAGTTAAACAGAAAAAAAAAAAGCAATTCGCCGTCACCTGGGATAAGACTGATTCACTAGTGAAGAGGTCACAAATATAAATGTAAAGATATGCAAAAAATATATATATAATAAGTGAAAAAACATAATATAAAAATGCAAAAAAAACAGTCTAATACACAGAGGGAAAGAATGGAAAAGTGAAATATATTTGATAAAAGGATAACCAAGTGTATAATGCACAGTCTCTGGGGGTCCTGAGTAGCATATCGCTCAATCCCCGGTGACCTGAGCACAATAGATTGCCCAGTCTCTGGTGCCCAATTAAGTCAAGAACTATTTTACTCTTTTTTTTATATATCTGTTTTAGGATTTTCATGATTTAGATACATCAAAGAGTATCCAAGGTGTTTGGAACAATACCACTTTTAAGGGTGCAGCTGTATTTCAACACATCTTGACAATGTTCTGGGGTGTAAAAAAAAAAACTTCGAGCTAAGTAAGAGCCACCACCATTGATGCCAATGTATGATATACATTTATGGCCGAAAGTGTTGGCACCCTTGAAATTGTTCCAGAAACGTAAGCATTTCTGCCAGAAAACTAGTGCAACTACACACGTTTTGTTTTACACATGTTTATTTCTTTTGCGTGTATTGGAACAACACAAAAAAAAACAGAAAAAAAGGCAAATTGGACATAATTTCACACAAAACCCCCAAAATGGGCTGGACAAAATTGTTGGCACCTTTCCAAAATTGTGGGTCAACAACTTTGTTTCAAGTAGGTGATGCACATTCAAAGTCACCTGTGGCAAGTAATAGGTGTGGGCAACATGAAAATCACACCTGAAACCAGATAAAAAGGGGAGAAGTTGACTCAATCTTTGCATTGTGTGTCTGTGTGTGCCACACTAACAATGGAGAACAGAAAGAGGAGAAGAGAACTGTCTGAGGACTTGAGAACCAAAATTGTTGAAAAATATCAGCAATCTCAAGGTTACAAGTCCATCTCCAGAGATCTTGATTTTCCTTTGTCCACATTATGCAACATAATCAAGAAGTTTACAACCCTTGACACTGTAACTAATCTCCCTGGATGTGGACGGCAAAGATAAATTGATGAAAAGTTGCAATGCAGGATAGTTCGGATGGTGGATAAGCAGCCACAATCAAGTTTCAAAGCAATTAAAGCTGTCCTGCAGGCTCAGGGTATATCAGTGTCAGTGCAAACTATCCTTCGACATTTGAATGAAATGAAATGCTATGGCAGGAGACCCAGGAGGACCCCACTGCTGACACAGAGACATAAAAAAGCTAGACTGCAGTTTGACAAAATGTATGTGAGTCAGCCAAATTCCTTCTGGGAAAGCGTCTTGTGAACAGATGAGACCAAGGTAGAGCTTTTTGGTAAAGCACATCATTGTACTGTTTACCAAAAATGGAATGAGGCCTACAAAGAAAAGAACATACTACCTACAGTTAAATATGGTGAAGGTTTTTTTTTACTGCCTCTGGCACTGGGTGCCTTGACTTTGTACAATGAAATCTGAAGATTGCCAAAGGATTTGGGGTCGCAATGTAGTGCCTAGTGTCAGAAAGCTGGGTTGCGCCCTAGGTCATGGGTCTTCTAGTAGGACAATCACCCCAAACATGCCTCAAGAAGCACCCAGAAACGGTTGGAAACAAAGTGCTGAACATGTCTACGCAATTTTCCGCAGACTGCAAGGTCCGCGAACAATCACTGACATGTGAATGGTCCCATAGACTATCACAGGTATGAGTGCTATCCGTGAAAACAATGGATAGAACTCGTATGCAAAAATCTGATGTCTGAATGAGACCTAAAGGTAATTGTTATATCAGGCCGATGACTGAATGGGATTAATAAGTGACAACCACGTTTGTAAACCACATTTCTAAGTGAGTAGTTGTCACTTCCGCACCTCTACGCTTTTTGGCAGTGCAAACTTAAGGCCCCTCGTATACATTAGACTAGAGCTGGCTTAGTCCGCTGATATCAGTCGACAGTCTAATATTTAAGGGGATCCTCTAAACCCTCCTTCGACAGATAATGTCTGAAGGGATAAGGATCTGTTGGATTTCCATGAGCTGATCTTTTTGTTCCCCTTGAGATAAGCTACTGCCTGCGGAGTCTTATAAAGAAGACATTAGCGCTTGGCGATCCGAAAGTTCCTGTGTTATGGGGGAGTTGGGGAGATTTGCTGTTGGCTGAACGATCTTTCGCCCAACAGCGATCTAATTTGTATGGAGGCCTTAAATGGGGAAAAGTGGACCCTAAAACTTTAAAATACTTAACAGACCAGATAAACACCCTCCCCGGGTCCAACGCTGACTCTTCACTGCTGTTTTGGTCTCAGTGTTTTGGCTGTGGCGGTGATGTCACGTCGTCAACGTACCGGCTGTACCAAGGTAGACGTCACAAGCTGCTGTTTTGCTTGACTGGTGTGACTGCAGTTATAATGTACATTTAAATGTATATCAATTAAAAATATACATATAGAGATAATTAGTCTAAAAAAAATGAAAAAAGATTCAGGAAAACTTGCATCGAGCTGCATAAAGCTGAGCGAGTAGCACAAAGTGTGACCCTAAAAGAATACGTGAGCAAAGAACTCTCAGGGAATTCACAGGCAGCTGTGTATCCGATCTCCGAGGCACTTGATTCATGCTAGCTACTCCCAGCGCGTCCTTTTATGTTCCTAGTATTGCACAAATCTCTCCCTGGTGCCCACTCTCTGATGATAGATTTCTATCCTTCTCCAGCCTATTCTTTCCCCCAATACTTTTGTGATTATAAAGCTCGCTGCCATTAGCAGAAACTCTCTGCGAATATGTGGTACAGAAATCCTTCTACGTTTTATAGGGCCTTTTTTTTTTTTTTTTAAGAAAAAGGATTCATCATATTGGAAAAAGAATAACTAGAAGATATTTCTTTGCTGGTTGAAAAAAAATTTCAATTTAACATGAGGTAAAAATATAGTTTAGGGCTATTTAGGCATAAAAACCGGCAATGATTCTTATTAAAGAGCAATTACATACACACTAATTGCATAACGGCCAGGGGCCAAACAATGTGACAACTCAGCTGGGTGGCATTTTTAACATTAATTCTTCAGTTCCCCTAAATAGGAGTGAAAGGGAGAGAGATCCCATAGAGAGGAGCAGGGGTATACAAAGAGGTGAGGGGCCCCCATAGCTAGCCTACAGTTACAACTGGAGCCCTCTCTTGGTGCTGGTTAAGTCTACCACAGCCAAAACATACTGAGACAGGGGGACTTGTGGACTTATTTGTCATCATCTCCTTTCCATGATTCCTGGTTTTCTCAGAACACCCGATTCTTGTCAGACCTGTTCTGGGCCACCTTCTCTCCAGGCACCATGGTCTATCCTAAAAGTTCATACATCCTTGCAAAGGAGGCTCCAAGGACTGAGATGTTTGAGCTCAGCACAGCAGTTCTGGAATGTGAACAAAATGGTCCCAAATCAGGATTATTTAAAAAAAAGAGAATATATTTATAAATGTAAGGAAATAAAGTGCACATGCAAGAAAAAATATATCAAAATTACAGTAGCTATTATTCTAGCAGAGTTGGTGGACAATTGGTAACGTCTTGGTAGATGTGTATACAGTAGGTGGATACAATGTCACAGCAGCGGAGATGACTGGATTGTCAGCTTCTAGATACGAAAGGCATCTACTGTCGTTAGTAGATTATATTGGACACATGACAAGTGCGATGGCTAACTATTATAGACCAACTATGTCCGGAGTGGACACAGACAGAAGAGGCCCATGTGCAAGGACAATATATGGGCCCTTTGCAGTCCAATAGCCCATTATAATGCAGAATTCCTGCTGCTTTGGAGATGGTAGTGGCCCCTCTACGTCTTGGGCCCCTGTCTGGCTGCACAGGTTGCACCAATGATATATCAACCCCTAAACAATGTAGAATGTGGAGTGATCTAAGTTTCTTTGCGAGACAGGCAGATAGATAGATAGAAGGATATATAGATAGATAGATAGATAGATAGATAGATAGATAGATAGATAGTTGGAGAATGGATGGGTAAACAGATAAATGTTATATAGATAGAAAAATAGATAAAGAAGAGAGAGATAGGCAGTTAGAGATTAGATGGATGAGAGATAGATTAAAAAATAAAAAAGTAAGCAGCACTATTAACGATAGTATCTATCTATCTATCTACAGTGGCTTGCGAAAGTATTCATCCCCTTTGGCATTTTTCGTGTTTTGCTACCTCACGACCTGGAATTTCGCTGTTTTTTTTAGAGGGTTTGCCTCAGTTCATGTAAAGAACATGCTGATAACTGTGAACATTTGGGTTTCTTCTTATTGTGAAGCAAACAACAAATAGGACAAAATAACGGAAAACTTCAGTGTGCATAACTATTCACCCCCCTAAAGTCAGTACTTTGTAGAGCCTCCTTTTGTGCCAATTACAGCTGCAATCACTTTGGATAAGTCTCTATGAGCTTTCCACATCTTGCCAAAGGGATTTTTGCCCATTCCTCAAGGTAAAATTGCTTCTGCTTTGTCAAGTTAGATGGATTTCTCTGGTGAACAGCAATCTTCAAGTCTGACCAAAGATTCTCAATTGGATTATGGTCTGGGCTTTGACTAGGCCTCTAAAAAACATTTACATGTTTCCCTTTAAACCACTCGAATGTTGCTTTAGCAGTATGCTATGGGTCATTGTCTTGTTTGAAGGTGAACCTGTGTCTCAATCTCAAATTACTGACAAAATGAAACAAGTTTTGCTCAAGAATATCCAATATCCTTGTATTTCACATCATCCATCTTTTCCTCGACTCAAACCATTTTCCCTGTTCATGCTGCCAAAACACGTCCCCACAACATGATGCTGCCACCACCACGTTTCACTGTGGGGATGGTGTTCTTCAGATGATCCGCTGTATTGGTTTGATGTCAGACATAGCGATTACCTCAGTGGCCAAAAAGTTCAATTTTGGTCTCATCTGACCACAGCAGCTTCCTCCATACATTTGGGGAGTCTCCCACATGTCTTTTGGAAAACTCAAAACAAGCGTTACAATTTTTGTGTGTAAGTAGGCTTTTCTCTACCCACTCTTCCATAAAGGCTACTTCTATGGCGTGTACGGCTCATTGTGGTCTTATGGACAGATACTCCAGTCTTTGCTTGAGAACTCTGCAGCTCCTTCAGAGTTACCTTTGGTCTCTGTGCTGCCTCTCTGATTAATGCCCTCCTTGCCAGGCTGAGAATTTTGGTGGACGGCCCTCTCTTGGCTGGTTTGTTGTGGTACCATGTTCTTTTCATTTGACGATAATAGATTTGATGGAGCTCCGGGGGATCATCAGAGATTGGGATATTTTTTTATAACCCAGTCCTGATTTGTACTTCTCAATAATTTTGTCGCTGACTTGTTCGGAGATCTCTTTGGTCTTCATGGTGGTGTTTGGTTAGTGGTGTCTCTTGCTTAATGGGGTTGCAGCCTCTGTGGCCTTTCAGAAAAGGTAAAGTGTATATACCGACAGACATTTGACACACAGGTGGACGACCTGTCACTAAGCATGTGACTTATGAAGGTAATTGCTTGAACCAAAATTTTTAGGGGCTTTATAGCAAAAGGGGTGAATACATATGCACATGCCCATTTTTAATTATTTGATCCCATAAATTTAATTTATGCCTAGATTTTTCTCACGTCACCAACTTAGACTATTTAGTGCTGATGCATCACACACAGATTACAAAAATATTTAAAAAATAGATAAAGGAGAGAGGCAGTTAGAGATTAGATGGATAATTTACAGATAGATAGATAGATAGATGATACATTAAAAGAATAAAAAAGTTAGCAGCACTATTAATGGTAGTATCTATCTATCTATCTATCTATCTATCTATCTCTTATCCATCTAATCTCTAAGTGCCTCTCTCTCTCCTCTATTTATTTTTTCTATCTGTATAACATATTTCTATCTATTTACCCATCCACCAACTAACTATCGCTCTTGATGAGAACGGTTCCATGAACTGAAACGTTGCCATTGGGGTTTAATAAAGTCCACTTTTTTTCCAAATTTCTTTTGTTTTGGAGTACTGCCTTCTTTTTATAATATCTATTATGGAACAAATTGGACAGCTGTCTGGAGGCTTGGCACCCACTGTGAGTAGATGTTGAATGCTGCTGTCCACAAACCCCCTGTTTTCTCTATCTATCTATCTATCTATCTATCTATCTATCTATCCTATTGTATCTAACTATCAATCTATTTTGTAATCTTTCTCTTTGAAATATCTATCTATAAATTTTTATATCTATCATTTAGTTCACCTTTCTGGAGTGCCACAATAAAGCTGGCCATACACATTAGATGGCTGTTGGCTGAACGATGCTTCGGTGGATCATTCTGGCAGCCATCTCGGCTGATCGTCCCATACACAGGAGCACTCCCTCAAATGAGCGCTCCTGTGTTCTCTATGAGAAAGCTGCCGATTGACCCATTGACGGGCGGCTCATCTCAGGGAGAATAATGCAATTAGCAGTTCCAAATCAGACAGGTCCCAACCAGCTTTCAGCCGCTGCCCCCAAACACATCAGACCATCGGCTGAACCCATACAAAAGTAAAAGACAGCGTCCATGCCAGGGTGTTCAATTGCAAAAGAGGTGTTTATTCCGCCATCCCAAAACACACAACATTTCGACCCTGTGTGGGTCTTTGTCAATATCGTCGATATTGGCGGGTTCAGCCGACATTAGTCTAATGTGTATGGGGGCCTTTAATTTCACACTATTTTACAAATCTATAGTTAGTAAATGAGTTAATCTTTTTGGAATATTTTTGCACATCACTGCAGAACATTTTGTAAATATGCAATCATAAAAATGATAATAATATCCAATATCGCCCTTTACACTTTCCTGAGCTGAGATTAAAGACATATTTACAGCGAGTGGACATTTTGTATAAATGTGTCGCAATAATTTTGCTCCATTTACTGTCTTAATTGTCGAAATTGTGGATCAGAAATATGAATCTAAATTTACTACGTTTTTTTGCTCATTTATCTCGAAATTTAGAGTCCGGCAATTAATTTTCTTAAATAAATCATTCTTTCATTTTAAAGCCCTATCCGCTCCTAACCATCTCATTAACTATTAACAGGAAAAACATTAATTTCAAATTGTTTTCCCACTGGGGGGATTGGCCGGCCCTGCACCTTTCCGCACATTGTTGAATTTGCGATTAGTTGAACATCTAATGGGAAGCTAGCAGTGGCCTCACACGCCGGCAAAAATTAACAATAGCCTGTTCTGTCTAATGGAGAGCTTTAAAAACCTAAATTATGTCAGTCTCCGCACAGCACTCTCCTTCTCTATTATCTCCCTCCAGGTCAGCATTCTGCCTAGCCATCTTTGTGTTACATTTCTGAGATTGCATCGTGGGCTCCTGCATTTTGCTGTATTGTCAGGGCACAACAGATCTCCCTGGGATCTGGAAGACCCTAGTGTGCTGTTTTTGAGTCATAGGTAATTAACACAATGAAAGCGTTTGAGGAATAGAAAGAGGCCGGAGAGTGTGTGCTGCCTTGGATGCTGTGAAGTCTTAAGTTCACAGATATGTCTGTGTGTGCGATTTTTAAGAAGTGTCTACACTAAGGCAAGCGCTCTGGACATGACCTTGTCTCAAGTCCAGGTTTTTGCATTCTCTCATTTCTATCTCTTTCAAATCTCCATTTCTTCCTTTCTAGTTCCCCCAAAAGTAGCTCCTAGTGAATGAATAGGTAGAGGAGCCCCCCTCCCTCTCACGTTGTCTGACCATTTCCCTGAGCCATCTCCTACCGTGTAAGATAATAGGCACAAGTGAGAACAATGAGAGTCATAGAGATTGAACACAAAAGAGAAGAGGCCGTTACTGCAATGCCAGTAATTAAAGAGACTGTTTCAAGGTTGCTGGGGTAAAAGCCATATCGTTTTTATATACCCCTGATCATTTAGAACTGCGGAAATGGGAGACATTTACTCGTATCACCATTGTATTCAGATGAATTCTCTCGAAAAGAAAAAAACAACAACAAAAAAACAAGGAAACAATGTGTCCTGTTTGTTATGTATGCCCATTACTTTAAACAAAATACACAATGTGTCTTGTCCTGTTGGGCTTTAATAATACTATAATGGCTAGTAATTAAGGCAATGTGGTAGTGTGTGCTGAATATCGTTTTGTAATTGCCCTTAACCCTTGTGATACCATGGGGAGCAGTGCACATTATAAGGTGCGATGCTTAGCATTGGCTTTGACCTGAGGGTTTCTTTATCATCTCCCTATGGACACGCATAGGCTTCCTCTACCTCTTCTTCCAATCCCACAAAAAAAAAACATTTTGGAAGGTCAACTGGCTACCCAAGAAAATGTCCCTCATCTGACAGTGCGTGATTGACATAGAGATATTAGATCATAGCGCCGGGGGGCAGGATGAGGTTACACATCTATGGGAGGGGAATATGTTGACACAGCCTGAAATTTCAGATGTATAAATGAATGCAATAAATCAAAATATCCTCCAGTGCGTAGTGTAAACAGTATTCCAACCAATGTCTGGTTGTCCACATTGGTGATACATGCTTATGTCTGCCCACAGTATTGTGAGAGTGCAAACTTCTTAGTTCATGCATCTTATCACTATCGTCAGCAGGGTTTGATAGAAGCTAGAAGGCCTATATTCACCTGTAAATACGTTCCAATCATTAATTTATGCTATTTTAGATGGACGTTTCATCATCGGTTCTATATGAATTATAAAACCAATTGTAATATCTCACCCGTTCCTAATTAACTGCAAGGAGCCCTCTTCTTATAGGGTTTTTCCACCTTCCACTTCTGCTTTACTTCTGTTGATGACTACATATGATATAATAACCTTATTTTAAACCTTTTCACTAGCATCAGCTCCTCTACATCTTACAAAGGAGCAGAGGCATAGCATAGGGGACAGAAGTTGCAGTAGTACCCCTTCAATAGTGCCTAAGGGGGCCCAACAGCTTCTCTGCTACTTAAAGGGTTATTCTTGTCTTTATCTTCAGGAGCACACAGCTCCTCAGCCTCTGGCTTCTTGCTTCCCGGAGAAAGGTGCGCTCCTGAAGAATGATAGCTTGGACCAGCAACATGGTTGAGGTGCTAGCCTGAACTGTATGCTTTCCAAATCAGCTAGCATTGCTCTGTAGTATTGTTGGAGCACAGGGGCATTGAAGCTGTCTGGATCCAGAAATTGTGCAAGCTTCAGAGTGGTGCTTGCAAGCTCAAACTGGCCACAGAGGTGACCACAGAGGACCACAAACTGACCACAGAGGACCACAGTCAATACACTGTGGAAGTGGCCAGTAATCTAGGCAATGAGCAGTAAGCTATAGATGAAAATTCTCTGCATTCCCAGGGGATTTTTAATAAGAGGTAAATTGGAAAGTTTATTTTTTTGTTTACAAGCACTTTTTCAATTTTACCCATGAGAAACTCTTATTATTACAAAAAACACACAATTGATGGAGTACCCCATTACATATCATGCATTAGGGCTCAGGAGCTTCGAGGTACACCTCTACAGAAAAGCTATGGCGTACATACTACAGATGCAGGACACGCATTCGGAAGACAAACGATTCTGACTCGATTACTAGGCTGCGAGTGTCGGCCTCTTGACACAGGGTTTCAATGGATGTCTGTATTGACCAGTACTCACACAAAGTGATTTAATCAGATAGCATCAACTCGACTACAGAGGCACGTATGAAGGTTCCAGAAGTTTTAATGTCAAACTGAACTCTTGTATTATTAATTTCAGTAGAGAAAAAGACAATTCTAGAGAAGAGATGTATAGAGATGATCCTCAGACGAATATGGCTGACAACCACTGGACAGGAGGAAGAAGGAAGGAGTTACTGACATCAGAGTCAGGGTACAAGGAGAGAGGAAGGGCAAACTTCTAAAAGGCAAACTGATTCCATACCAGTGTAACAACAATATGATTACAATACAATACTGTATGATTCCCAAGTCGATGGACACGACACGAACTGTAGCTGATGTATGCCCCATACATGACTAGGTATTGCGAGGATGGAGAATGCAGCACAGGTTTACAAGATTCCTATTGTGGCAGTCACCAAATTAGAAGAGGTCCCCACTGTCATCTGGCCCATCCTTCCAATCTTTGTATGTGCCTTCATACAAGTCTTGGGTCATACTTCCCCACAGCCCTGATTTCTAGAACTTAACTTATACACTTCAAGGTGATGGTAATATTTCCTTCCATCTAAAGAATTACCAGCATCCCCAAAATCTGTGGGACCTAGATGAATGTCTGACGCTAACCCCCATGCACATAAGAAACCTAATCTAAATACCTAAATAATCTAAACCCCTTTATATATCAATTGTTGAATAAAACTATTTTCCTAAAACGTATGTGATTTCCGAATTGTTTCCCCATTCAGCTAGATGACCCTACGGAACAATATCCTGAATAGTAACCCGCAGTTAATCAAGCTTAGTACGTCGATTCATGTTATAGCAACTCTGCGCAACAGAAAAAAAATCCCCCGCTGCTGAAATTAAAATTTTAATTAAGAAATCTGTTTTTTCTTTTTATTTCTCTACGACAAGAAAATTAAAATATTATGAAATTAGAATAATGCACATGTGTAACTTTTCTTCTTTGCTGTGCCTGTGTGGTTCCATTTTGGCCGATTATTGACTGACGTTCGTATGAATCTTCGTGGGGGGTATCTGAACAATAGTAGCACCTTACCCCGGTCTCCGAGGCACGCAGCAGTCTCAGTGGTGGAAAATGACAATTTTATGAATCCTAATCAATCAAAGGGCTTATTAACTCAATGTGAAACCAGATTAAAATCTTTAATTAGAAATTGCTCCAATAGGAAAAGCAAATGTGCTTATGGGAAACTGAAAATACCGGATATTAAGGCACTTGTCATTAGCTCTGTAGATATTGGTCTCCCCCTTCCTATTCTTCTTGCATTTTCACCTCGCTGTTGAGTCTCTAAAGAGCAGCTCTGCATAGCGACAAGCGTTAGCTAGCAGACTTATTAAAGCAGGCCCTTTGGTAAGGTCCAGTGCATGAGGCTGGGGGTGCGGTGTGCTGAAAGAAGCTGTGCTGATTATTAACGGGGCAGTGTCACACTTCTGTTTCTTATTGTTAGTTGGTGTTTTTTGGGGTTGTGCCGTAATCAGATGTGATGCATTGTGGCCTAATGAAAGCAGAGTGCCTGACGCTGGAAGTGTGTGTGATTGGCAGGCCTGCAGATTGCAAGCCGCAGGAAGGGGCTTTGCTTTAAGCAATGGTGTGAGAGAAGGCTGTGGGTGATTTTTTTTTTCTTCTGTTGGGTAGACATTTGGGAAATGACCACAGAAAATGTAATCACAGTTGGGGGTGGGAGGTGGGGGGATAAGGCAGCCATCAGGGACAACTATTTGCATGTTTTATTTATTTCTTCAATGTCAGGGTCATTCTATTGTTTGGCCAATCTCTCTTGTCTGCTGCATCAGACCTTGGCCCGGCCACTCAGGCCCCCTCTTCCTACATTTACCACTCACTGCCTTTGTTTAGGGGCGACAGCCAAGAAAAATCATAGTGCTAAATAAGAACTCCAGACCCCACGACACAGCCTGTCTCCTGCACATGTCTCCATTTGTAAAATACTAAAAATTATACAATACACAAACTGCTATTTAAATGAACCCATGCTGAAACTGCAAATGGAATCAGATGTACTGGCGGCCTACACAGACAGCCTGTTTACATACATTCATATATATATATATATATATATATATATATATATATATATATATATATATATATATATATATAAATGCACATTAAAGATACATTTACATATATATATTTACATATATATATTATGTATATACACATACACACACGTTTACCTATACATATAGATTTACTTATTTATATACATACACTTCCCGGCATAGACATAGGGCCAGAGAATTAGAGCTCTGGACATCTGAATTAATAAATGGCTTTGCAGTTCTCCTTTTGGTTCATGCAATGTATATCTGTGTTTTACCATCATAAGTATCCTAGCCACCCTGAAATGTCATTGGAGGTCTCAGCTGCTTTCTGCAGCCTGCAAAATTATTCCACACATCAGCAGGGATAAGTGAAGACATTCAAATCTATCTATCTATCTATCTATCTATCTATCTATCTATCTATCTATCTATCTATCTATCTATCTATCTATTATATATCTATTATCTATCTATCTCATATCTATCTATCTATCTATCATCTCTATCTGTCTACCTATCTATCTATCTATCTATCTATTATATATCTATTATCTATCTATCTATCTATCTATCTATCTATCTCATATCTATCTATTATCTATCTATCTATCTATTATATATATATTATCTATCTATCTATCTATCTCATATCTATCTATCTATCTATCTATCTATCTCATATCTATCTATCTATCTATTATATATCTATTATCTATCTATCTATCTATCTATCTATCTCATATCTATCTATTATCTATCTATCTATCTATCTATTATATATCTATTATCTATCTATCTATCTCATATCTATCTATCTATCTATCTATCCCATATCTATCTATCTATCTCATATCTATCTATCTATCTATCTATTATATATCTATTATCTATCTATCTATCTATCTATCTCATATCTATCTATTATCTATCTATCTATCTATCTATCTATCTATCTATCTATCTATTATATATCTATTATCTATCTATCTATCTATCTCATATCTATCTATCTATCTATCTATCCCATATCTATCTATCTATCTCATATCTATCTATCTATCTATCTATCTATTATCTGTCTATATATCTATTATTTATTATCTATCTCACATCTATACTTCTATCTATCTATCTATCTATCCTTCTATCTATATATTCTTATATCTATCTCATATATGTCTATCTATTCCATATCTATACTTCTATCTATTTTTCTATCTATCTATCTATCTATCTCATATCTATCTATCTGTCTATCTATTATCTGTCTATCTATCCATTATCTATCTCACATCTATACTTCTATCTATCAATTCTTCTATCTATCTATATATTATCTATCTATTCTTATATCTATCTCATATATGTCTATCTATCTCTTATACGCCTATCTATTCCATATTTATACTTCTATCTATCTATCTAATATCTATCATCTATCTATTGTTCTATCTAACTATTGTTCTATCTATTGTTCTATCTATCTATCTATCTATCTCATATCTATCTATTTTTCTATCTATCTCATCTATATCATATCTATCTATCTATCTATTCTTCTATCTAATATCTGTGTATCCCATCTATCTATCTCATATCTACATATCTATTCATCTATCTATCTATTATCTATCTATCTATCTATCTATCTATCTATCTATCTATCTATCTAACTAGCTATCTCATATTTAACTCATATCTATCTCATATTTATCTGTCTATCTATCTCTGTGTTTACCTGATATCTTTTCTACCTATATTAGAAGAAACACTATTTATATGCTTAGCATATGTTAAAATGAAACATTTAAAAACACCAAATTAGAATGTTGCACAGAATGAACCATTACAAATGCACATAGATAGCAATATATCTCTCTGTTAATAAACAAATGTGTACAAATCCTGAAAACAGCAGCACTGCCTAAATGGGTGGAATCGCCCCTAAGGAAACTGGCAAAGCTTTCGCTTTCTATCAAAGATATAAAAATCCTAAATACTTTATTTACCAACAGCAGCTGTGTTATGTTTCAGCTCTCTCCATGGAGCCTTTCTGAATGTATATATATGTATGTGTGTAGGTATTTCTCTCCTTTTACTCTAGAAAAAAATATATATCTTTTTCATACACAGGTGCATCTCACAAAATTAGAATATCATCTAAAAGTTAATTTATTTCAGTTCTTCAATCCAAAAAGTGAAACTCATATATTATATAGAGTCATTACAAACAAAGTGATCTATTTCAAGTGTTTATTTCTGTTAATGTTGATGATTATGGCTTACAGCCAACGAAAACACAAAAGTCATTATCTCAGTAAATTAAAATAATTAATAAAAAACACCTGCAAAGGCTTTTAGCGTTTAAAAAGGTCCCTTAGTCTGTTTGAGTAGGCTCCACAATCATGGGGAAGACTGTTGTCTTGACAGATGTCCAGAAGGCAGTCATTGACACACTCCACAAGGTCTCAGAGTTCCAATTTCCATTTGGAAATCAAGGTCCCAGAGTCTGGAGGAAGAGTGGAGAGGCACACAATCCAAGCTGCTGGAGGTCTAGTGTGAAGTTTCCACAATCAGTGATGGTTTGGGGAGCCTAGTCATCTGCTGGTGTAGGTCCACTGTGTTTTATCAACACCAAAGTCACCTCAGTCGTCTACCAGGACATTTTAGAGCACTTCATGCTTCCCTCTGCCGACAAGTTTTTTGGAGATGGAAATGTCATTCTCCAGCAGGACTTGGCTCCTGTCCACACTGCCAAAAGTACCAATACCTGGTTTACACACAACAGCATCACTGTGCTTGATTGGCAGCAAACTCGCCTGACCTTAACCCCATAGAGAATCTATTATAGAGAATCTATGGGGTATTGTCAAGAGGAAGATGAGAGACACCAGACCCAACAATGCAGACGAGCTGAAGGCTGCTATCAAAGCAACCTGGGCTTCCATAATACCTCAGCAGGGCCACAGGCTGATCACCTCCATGCCACGCCGCATTGATGCAGTAATTGATGTAAAAGGAGCCCGACCAAGTATTGAGGGCATTTAATGAACATACATTTCAGTAGGACAACATTTCGGATTTTAAAAACATTTTTCAAGCTGTTGTTATAAAGTATTCTAATTTACTGAGATAATGACTTTTGTGTTTTCATCGGCTGTAAGCCATAATCATCAACATTAACAGAAATAAACACGTGAAATAGATCACTCTGTTTGTAATAACTTTTTGATGATATTCTAATTTTGTGAGATGCACCTGTATATATGTATATATACATATCTATCTATCTATCTATCTATCTATCTATCTATCTATCTATCTATCTATCCATCTATCTATCTATCTTTCTATCTATCTATCTATATACACACACACACACATGTACATGTATTTCTCTCCTTTTGCCCTGGAATTTCCAATCTCCTGGTTATCTTGACTCCTGACACAGCAGAGGCTTATATCCTTTCTAGCGCCTGCCAGTATAGTAAATGTTTGTGCTGCTAGAAAAGTAGTTGGTAATCTGCCATTGAGGCTGAAGTAGTGATTGACTGCATTCTTTTGTTATATAAATACACCAATGCACAGTGCAAAAAAGAAAGTGCATAAGAGGCTAAAGACATGCGGTAATGATGGTTGGGGGGGGTGATTTTTTTCCTCCACTTTGGGATTAATATTATTCCTATTCAGTATATAGATATTTTTAATTGTCAGTCTATCTGTACATGAATAATAAATACATTTGTATTTATATTACGGATCATTTGTAAGTAAAATTAAAAAAAAAAATACAAGTACAATAGTAATAGAACATTTCCACAATAGTACGTTTCTTGCTTCGTATATGGAAATGTATGTTTTAAGAAATATCTACTAAAATACAATAAAAAAAAATTATCTTAAAAATAGGAAATGCAAAATGAAATAATTCATCTTCATGAAGTGTAACACTGGTGGCTATATATCACATAGATATGAGTGAATGGGCTTTGGTGACAGAGGGATGTAAATATGTGCTGACTGCTCTTGATCTCTGTAGTAGGGCCGCTCGATGATGTTGGCCATGGCGTTAGAAGATCTGTGGGCATTTGTAGTGTGTCGTTATTGTCCCATTTATCGCTATTTTCTTCATGGAGGAGGCAAGGAAGGGCCGAGAGGTGACTGCCTCACTTGTTGTCAGAGGGCATTGATCAGCCCTTCTCTATTTTGGATTCGGAGGTGAGGGCATGCCTCCTGGGAGCGTTTTTCAGCTCGGCTGTGTCACCGTCGAGCCGTATTGAGTTGTGATCTGAGCGAGTGCTCATTGAAGAAAACTGTTATTGGCGTCCACATCATCCTCAGACATCGCCGGTAACACTTAAACAAGTTCACTCTGTTAATGTCAAGCCACAGGGGACAGTTTGTGCCTCCTCTGCTGACCATTAGACTCTTTGATAGAGTGGACGATAAACTAGAGTCTACAAACTGGGCTTTGGCCTTAGACCTGTCATGTGGACGCTGACAGCCATGCCCGACACAGACAGGGTGCACTTGTGACCTCTGCACCGTAGCCTAATTCAATCTTGCACCAATCTGCATGAAAGGAAGCAAAAAAAAAATACACCAGACGAGGCCGAAGAGCTTCTCTCTTGATAAAATGCGGCAGGCTGTGCGATGAATCGGATCGGAGGGACTCATTCTGTTTATCAGTGCATGTTGGTATTAGTGACAAAAGGCCCCTTGCATTTTTTGCATTGCATCTATCTATTGATCATAAGGATATTTCTAACTGGAGAATAATGAGGTTTGTTTAGACAGAAAAACTGGAGTTTCCATTGTTTGGTCAAAGTGTTTTGAACAACAAAAGGTTGCGGCTAGTTAAGACCGGCAATGTGACGATGCACCATGCGAGGAGAAGCTATTCACTGTGCAAGCCTGTTTATTTCTCTCGTTTTCTTTTTTCTTTTTTTTTTCTCTCTCTCTCTGCTTTAAGACATCAGTCTGTAAGAACTCCTCTGCCCTGTGTTTCCGTAGGGGAGATCAAACAGGATTTCTAAGAGCCTGCAGAACTGGAGAATAGATTCAGCACAGTGTCTAATATATATTTTAATGGCAGTTTTCTGAGAGGCGTTTCATTTGTGTCATTTCTCCTCTAAGAACTGAAAAGCTAAAAAAGGTGGGAGGGAGGGTACGAGAGAGACACGTGGGCTCCACTGCTGAGCAGGATCCTCAAAAAAAAAAAAAAAAGACAAATATACAGGCAGTAGAAAATGAATGAAGGGGCTTTGTTCCGACTGATTGAGGTTTCGCAATATATGATGTTACTCATCGTTATATCTTCGATTTAAGCAAATTTTGACGTGTATTCGCTGTTAGACGAGTGGTGAGCGGCATCTGTGTTTCCACATTTTATCGCAGCCTGATGGAGCACACATTCCCAAGTAATGTCGGGCGTGTGTTGCATTTATTATAAAATAGTGGACTTCCTCTTGAGGATCAATAAATCCCACATAATAAACATATATATAAATATAAAAAAAAGCACATTCAAGAGTCAAAAATCTTAATGTGCAAAATGCTGGAGCCCCAGTGAAGGGGAAAGAACGGACCAAATTAATCTCAGGCCATCTGTAAGTCATAAGAAATTGTAATGAGAAAAATGTCAACATATAGAAGCCCAAATACACTTCTGTGCAGAGGTACAAAGATCACTATTAAATGTATTAAGAAGGGGGCACAGATGTTAAAAACAGCTGTGAGGCCTTTTGATCAGTCGATGCAAGGAGTAACCCTTCTTATTCCCTTATAGAGCAGAACCTTCTTAATACCTATACACGTTACGTTTGATCCGATCATTTTGCAGTTGCCCCCTCCCTTCCCCAAAATAAGGAAAAAAGCATTCCTCTGGAGAACATAAGGCCAATAAAGAGCATGCCCCCCTCCCACCTGACTAAAAAGGTTAGGATCTGGAAAGCGCTTTTCTTTTTTCTTTTTTTTCTTAGTATTAAGCACATTGGGAATAAACACGACTTCCTGCAGGAACGCGGTTAATGTGAAGAATATTACAAAAATCAAGTCCGGGTTTTTTCCTAATAAAGCGCGGGCTCTGATGATGTGAGTTTTTAGAGTAGGTTTTACGAGATTCTATATAGGGTATTTGCGATAATGAGATATAATCGACAAGCCTGAAATGGCTAGTTAGTGGTATTATTACTGATTTCTACCAGAAGTACACATTGTTATACTTGCTGTACTGCAGAGTAAAACCTTCCGTTTACTAAGTAACGATTATATGAAATTAACGGCCCAAAACTAATGGAAATAAATCTGTGGCTTCTATAAAGTTGACATGACTGGCTGAAGTTAGAGGCATCAGGTGGAGGAGAGGAGGGCTGGAGTGAGTTAAAAATGTGAGTAGAGGAAAATCAACTTGAGTCAAGGATATGACAGGGTGGGCCAACGTAAAGATGGGAGATTTTGTGAGCAGGACCCAAATATAAAAATAAACAAGTTAAAATAAAACATAATAGTTGAAAATGAACTTGAATTAGCACTTGTAAGCGTCAATAAAACTGTCCATGTTAAGGGACCTTAATGGGGTCCACCACTACTCTAAAACACATTATAGAGTGGTAGGAAAATACGCAGATGATACAACATTGATAGCAACAAGCATAGATGGAATGAAGGACTTATTACGAAGTGTCAAGATGGAAAAGCTCAAACATGGGACTGCTACTCAACACTTTTTTGTGTTGAGTAGCAGTCCCAAGTTGGAGCTTTCCATCTTGACACTTCGTAATAAGTCCTTCATTCCAACTACGCTTCCATCTTCTTGTCATAGATATTGACTACTGCCACATTACAGTACACTATATTTGAGATGGACGGCAAGAACTGGAAGTTGAAAAGTACTTCAACCTACTGGGACCAATGATCACTTAAGATGAAGATACGACATCGGGATTCAATAGGAGAATAGCTATGGGCAAATCAACAATGAAGTCACTGGACAAAGTCTTCAAATCGAGGAACATTTCATTGGCGACAAAGACACGACTTATATATAGTTTGGTCTATTCTGTGGTAACATACGGATGCGAAATCTGGACGATAAAGAAACAATATAGAAGAAGAATCAACATCTTCGAAATGTGGTGCTGGAGAAGGATATTATCAATACCATGGATGGCAAGAAGAACAAACAAATCAATTTTGGAACAAATCAAGCCAGACATGTCACTAGAAGCAAGGATTACCAAGCTACGACTTGCCTATTTGGACACATCATACAAAGAGAGCAATCACTGAAGAAGGACATCATGGTCAGAAGAATAAAAGGAACAAGAAGAAGAGGAAGAACAGCAACCTGATGGCTTGATACCATCAAGATAATGGCGGAGAAGACCCTGGTGGACCTATCTAGGCTTCCTACAGAGCATTCATCAAGTTATCATGGCTCGAGATTGAGCCGAATGCTACTAAATAAAATAATAAAAAAAATAAAATGCAAAAAAAATCAATACCCATCTACTGAAGTAGTGTTGCTCCTCTATACTTCATACTATGTTCGGCACTGGTCTCCTTCATCTTCTGCCATGGAGGTATTATGACCACTGCAGCCAATCAGTAGCTGCTGAGTGGCTGCAGCCTTCACATTTCATGGGAGCCAGAAGAGAGATTGTTTTTTTTTTTTTAGCTTGGATGTAATGTGAAGGCTGATTGGCTGAAGCTGTCATGTGATGATCCCATCCAAAAAATGTCAAGAGACTGGAGCGGGCCACAGTGCAAAGTATAGAAGTACAGAAAAGCAATACCGGTCTATCAGGTGGGTTTTGATTTTTTTTCTTTAATTTTTCCACCACCAAAATGGTGAAAATGTTTCTAAAACTCTTGATTTTTCAAGATTGGGCTGCATTGATGATATAGTCCTGATCACGCTGAGGTCCAGCAGTCTTGTTTCTTCTTCCACTAGAGTTTTATGAACAATGTTTTATATTATTATACATTGTACTGATTATCAGACCCGTACACTAATCAGATACAACTTTTCATACCTCATCGCAATAAGTGAGTGAAGGAAGGCCACCATCCTCTCCATCTTAACAGGTGGAGAACAGATGCTCTAAGCCCTGTTCATCTGATGCACTTCACATGACTGGCCAGATGGGTCAATGGTTAACATGACTATGGGAAGTGAGCACGTTGCATGTTTTCTTCTTGGCCATGGCATATTAATAGTAATAGCATACCCCACAGCTATCCCATCTTGAGATGGAGGGTCCTGATTTTTCATGACAAGACATATTAGGGTTTGGTTTGTTTGAAAGAGAATGGGTAAGTTTCGTTGTTTACTTTAATGAAGGATCCATAAAAAAATACTAAAAAAACACCAATATAAATCTAACAGTAAAAATATTAATAAATAGTATAAATAATTGTCAACAAATATTATGAAGCCAAATCGCAAACATATCACGTGCAACTTACATTCAGGGGTTAAGTTGCATTGAATTTTTGATTTTTTTGTGAAGGTCACTATTGCAGTCATGTCATTGTGACAATCATTAGGCTGGGGTTACACAGAGACATGTGTCACGCGTCATGAAGGTCGTGGTATTGCATTGTGACAGTTCATCAAATGATTGTTAATGGGGGTCATTTTGCAACCCAGAACCTACCTTAACAGCAGCAATGAGACAGGGAGACACATTTCGAGACTTTTGGATTTTTGGTCTCTGGTTGCAAGTTGCATGCAACTTTGGTGGGTTAGGCTTCAATGTAAATCATGTGCAATTTGCATTGCGAACTCAACCTGTCTGTGTTGCTTACAAGTCAGGTGAATCTGGCTGCTCTGCCTTAGCAGTGACGTGCTCAAGGAAGGGTCCGTAGTCCAATCACATCAACAACAAAGAAACCTCATTACGAAAATAGACAGAAATATTGGATAATGTTTCTTTGTTTTTTTATGATCCGGCTTTCTTAGGCTATATTCCCGTGTCGCCTTTTTGCTGCATTTTTTCTGCGGAAAAGAAGTTGTGTTTTACAGTACGAGCAAAACCTATAAGATTTCATAAATCTCATGCACATGCAGATTTTTTTTCTGGAGTAAACTTGAGCATTGCAGCGTTTTTCAAAATCTGCAGCATATCAAATCTTTCAGCGTTTATACAGCGTTTTTTCACCCATAGCAAGCAATGAGAAAGTCCAAAAACACTACAAAAAAACAGCATAACATTTGTGCTATGTTTTTGCAGTGTTTTTGGTGAATAAAACCAATTTTATTATAATGTAAAGTAAACAAATCACACGTTTCACATCTGCCTGTAAAAGCACAAATACACAGCAAAAAAATTCAGCTATTTGCTGCCTTTCATACAAAGCGTTTATACAGTTTTGGATGGAGAAAAAACACGTTTGAACATACAGTGCTGAAAATAAGTATTTGATACACTGCCGGTTTTGCAAGTTTTCCCACCAGCAAAGAATGGAGAGGTCTGTAATTTTTATCGTAGGTACAGTACAGACCAAAAGTTTGGACACACCTTCTCATTTAAAGATTTTTCTGTATTTTCATGACTATGAAAATTGTACATTCACACTGAAGGCATCAAAACTATGAATTAACATATGTGGAATTATATACTTAACAAAAAAGTGTGAAACAACTGAAAATATGTCTTATATTCTAGGTTCTTCAAAGTAGCCACCTTTTGCTTTGATGACTGCTTTGCACACTCTTGGCATTCTCTTGATGAGCTTCAAGAGGTACTCACCGGAAATGGTTTTCACTTCACAGGTGTGCCCTGTCAGGTTTAATAAGTGGGATTTCTTGCCTTATAAATGGGGTTGGGACCATCAGTTGTGTTGTGCAGAAGTCAGGTGGATACACAGCTGATAGTCCTACTGAATAGACTGTTAGAATTTGTATTATGGAAAGAAAAAAGCAGCTATGTAAAGATTAACGAGTGGCCATCATTACTTTAAGAAATGAAGGTCAGTCAGTCTGAAAAATTGGGCAAACTTTGAAAGTGTCCCCAAGTGCAGTTGCAAAAACCATCAAGCGCTACAAAGAAACTGGCTCACATGAGGACCGCCCCAGGAAAGGAAGACCAAGAGTCACCTCTGCTTCTGAGGATAAGTTTATCCGAGTCACCAGCCTCAGAAATCGCAGGTTAACAGCAGCTCAGATTAGAGACCAGGTCAATGCCACACAGAGTTCTAGCAGCTGACACATCTCTTCAACAACTGTTAAGAGGAGACTTTGTGCAGCAGGCCTTCATGGTAAAATAGCTGCTAGGAAACCACTGTTTTTGTGCGACGCAGAAAAGGTGAACGGATGTACTCTCCATGCCTGGTTCCCACCGTGAAGCATGGAGGAGGAGGTGTGATGGTGTGGGGGGGCTTTGCTGGTGACACTGTTGTGGATTTATTCAAAATTGAAGGCATACTGAACCAGCATGGCTACCACAGAATCTTGCAGCGGCATGCTATTCCATCCAGTTTGCGTTTAGTTGGACCATCATTTATTTTTAACAGGACAATGACCCCAAACACACCTCCAGGCTGTGTAAGGGCTATTTGACCAAGTGGGAGAATGATGGGGTGCTACGCCAGATGACATGGCCTCCACAGTCACCAGACCTGAACCCAATCGAGATGGTTTGGGGTGAGCTGGACAGCTTAGTGAAGGCAAAAGGGCCAAAAAGTGCTAAGCATCTCTGGGAACTCCTTCAAGATTGTTGGAAGACCATTTCCGGTGACTACCTCTTGAAGCTCATCAAGAGAATGCCAAGAGTGTGCAAAGCAGTCATCAAAGCAAAAGGTGGCTACTTTGAAGAACCTAGAATATAAGACATATTTTCAGTTGTTTCACACTTTTTTGTTAAGTATATAATTCCACATGTGTTATTTCATAGTTTTGATGCCTTCAGTGTGAATGTACAATTTTCATAGTCATGAAAATACAGAAAAATCTTTAAATGAGGTGTGTCCAAACTTTTGGTCTGTACTGTACACTTCAACTGTCAGAGACAAAATCTAAAAAAAAAATTGAGAAAAACACATTGTATGATTTTTGCATAATTAACAAGCTATAGATGAGTCACAGAAATATTTTCTGGTCACACGACCTCTCTGATCATTTCAGTTGTGCAGCCAGAGCTACCACAACCCTAGTTTTGGCTGCGATGTCGCAATGTGACACTACAATCCTTAAGCCATGTGACACGTTTTGCCATGCAGCTTCCAGATTTTTCATAGCGGCATTTTACTGTAAGCTTCTATATACACTGCATCTATAAAATAAAGTATCGCCGTGTGACAGTTGAATCCCGGTAGCAATGTGCGGTAATATTTAGTGAGCGGTGGCATATACGGCTTCTTAGTAAGGGGGAACCCTCTTTCACATAAGAGGATAATGGGAAAATGTACATAGATTTCCCTCCTCTTTGCTATACTCGCATATATAATTTGGGCACCCTCCTTACACCTTTAAACACAAAAACATAATAAAAGGCGATGCTGAAAATACGGTTTCAAGTAATTCAGTAGTACAGTCATTTAAAAATCACAAGTTAAACTCCCCGCTGTGTTTCAAAGAAGTTTCAAAACCCAGTAGGAGTGTATTAAACAGTGAACGGGGAGAAAAAAAATCATTGGTAGTCACTATTTGATGTGGAAATGTACAAGAGAAGACGGCAGGCGGAAATAATTGAAAGTGGCTGATTTGATATTAATACTTCTAAACTTTCTGACCCTCAATGCTGCATCACAGCCCGCACTTTATTAACTCTATAAATAGTTGTTTTATTATTATTACTATTATTTTAATTTATTAAAATGCGGAAAGAAAGTGAGATCTTCTGTCAGACGTGAAGCCAGTGTGAGAAGAGGAAGGTTAAATAAGCTAATATTGAACTTGTAAACCGCTATTATCATCTGTTATTTTTTTTTGAGTCATAATAAAACACTTCTACTTTTACAGGAGTGTTTGACTTTACGCTTATTGTACTCTCTTGGGCTGCTGTACTCTGGGTTATTTATTGTATGCTTTGAATGGTAAAAAAAAAAAAAGGAAAAAAACAGATATTTCTGAGCGTTCTTTTCATCTGAGACGAAAGGTGATATGAGAGAGATGTCGGACGCCTTTGGCGCACATTGGTAAGATGTGGGATTGAGTCACACAAGGTAAGGTCACCGTAAACACATCACAGGATGCCATTACTGCCATAATTAATATAAGTACAATAAGGACTACAGTGATTACATATCAGCTAATCAAAAGGACTACAGTGATTACATATCACCTAAACATATTAGCGGTGTTCAGTCCACAGTGGTGTCACAAAAAAGAGTGACAAGTCCATCATTTTTGATGACATCTTATGTACCAATCAAGGGGCAATGGGAAATATAGGGAACTAGTAAGGTTAGGGGCTCATACCCACTCCTAATAAGACTATTTTTTTTTACTCTGGGCCTAAACACTAACAGGCAGGTAGTTGCTAACTATCTGCCTGTCCTGGCCCAAAGCAGTTACCGACCGCCGCTGAAAGAGATTCAGCTACTCAACGTCAACAGAGCAGCTCTTCTTCTTCCGCTCTGTTGATGGGGGATGACTGCTGACATCATACTGATTGACAACTGGCTCCCCGCAGTTGGACAGTGGGGAGCCGGCTGTCAATCAGCATGACATCGGCAGTAACGCTCCATCAACAGAGCACAGCGGAAGAGAAGCCACTGCTCTGTCGATGTGACATCGGCAGAAGCCACATAATCTCTAGCACGGGTGGTCTGTGACCTCTCTGTGCTGGCGGAGATCGGCACCAGGCCCAACAGACTAGTAGTTAGCAACTACCTGTAAGTTCTCAGGCCCATAGAAAAAAATAGTCCTGCATAAACATTTTAATGCAGCAACTATACGCTTCTAAGAGGACCAACTATAAATCTGTAAGACTCCAATCCCATATGGAAATATGCAGAGCTTTTTCTTTTTTTACCTACAGAAATACAGTGGCATTTTACACTTATGATACTGGAGGTAGCATCCTAGTACAGAGATAGTTTTCTTCTTGGCAATGTCTTCTTATTAGTGGTAGCATACCTATTCCTGACAGCACTTTGAATCATCTTGAAATTTCCCATCTTTTAGCATTACTGATCCTCACAAGAAGCTACTGGGCAGGTCTATGGTGTATGGTCTAGCACTATTCATCATTGTTAGGGAGTAAAATGAGTAAAACTGCTATTCTACTAGTAGTACACTTATGATTTCAAGTCGTTGAGTCTTTTGATATCTGTTTTTGGGATCCGTAATTTTAAAAAATGAAAAAAAAAACATGGCCTCCATTGGAGCTTCAACAATAAGTATTACTCAAGTTTTAGACTTCAAAAAGACAAAACCCTTAAAGGGGTTGCCCAATCTGGATCACTCCATAATTAAATGAAGCCAATCTGGGGCCCACCTTATCTAACCTGTTATTGGCGAAGTACGACAATCCCAGCAGAGCCTTTACTTACAGTGCTGTCCAAAAATATTGGCACCCCTGCAATTCTGTCAGATAGTACTCAGTTTCTTCCTGAAAATGATTGCAATCACAAATTCTTTGGTATTATTATCTTCATTTAATTTGTCTTCAATGAAAAAAACACAAAAGGAATTGTCCTAAAGCCAAATTGGATATAATTCTACACCAAACCTAAAAAAAGGGGTGGACAAAAGTATTGGCACCCTTTGAAAAATGTGATGCTTCTCTAATTTGCGTAATTAACAGCACCTGTAACTTACCTGTGGCACCTAACAGGTGTTGGCAATAACTAAATCACACTTGCAGCCAGTTAACATGGATTAAAGTTGACTCAACCTCTGTCCTGTGTGCTTGTGTGTACCACATTGAGCATGGAGAAAAGAAAGAAGACCAAAGAACTGTCTGAGGACTTGAGAAACCAAATTGTGAGGAAGCATGAGCAATCTCAAGGCTACAAGTCCATCTCCAAAGACCTGAATGTTCCTGTGTCTTCCGTGCGCAGTGTCATCAAGAAGCTTAAAGCCCATGGCACTGTGGCTAACCTCCCTAGATGTGGACGGAAAAGAAAAATTGACGAGAGATTTCAACGCAAGATTGTGCGGATGGTGGATAAAGAACCTCGACTAACATCCAAACAAGTTCAAGCTGCCCTGCAGTCCGAGGGTACAACAGTGTCAACCCGTACTATCCGTCGGCGTCTGAATGAAAAGGGACTGTATGGTAGGATAACCAGGAAGACCCCACTTCTTACCCCGAGACATAAAAAAGCCAGGCTGGAGTTTGCCAAAACTTACCTGAGAAAGCCTAAAACGTTTTGGAAGAATGTTCTCTGGTCAGATGAGACAAAAGTAGAGCTTTTTGGCAAAAAGCATCAACATAGAGTGTACAGGAAAAAAAAAAGAGGCATTCAAAGAAAAGAACACGGTCTCTACAGTCAAACATGGCGGAGGTTCCCTGATGTTTTGGGGTTGCTTTGCTGCCTCTGGCACTGGACTGCTTGACCGTGTGCATGGCATTATGAAGTCTGAAGACTACCAACAAATTTTGCAGCATAATGTAGGGCCCAGTGTGAGAAAGCTGGGTCTCCCTCAGAGGTCATGGGTCTTCCAGCAGGACAATGACCCAAAACACACTTCCAAAAGCACTATAAAATGGTTTGAGAGAAAGCACTGGAGACTTCTAAGGTGGCCAGCAATGAGTCCAGACCTGAATCCCATAGAACACCTGTGGAGAGATCTCAAAATGGCAGTTTGGAGAAGGCACCCTTCAAATATCAGGGACCTGGAGCAGTTTGCCAAAGAAGAATGGTCTACAATTCCAGCAGAGCATTGTAAGAAACTCATTGATGGTTACCGGAAGCGGTTGTTCGCAGTTATTTTGGCTAAAGGTTGTGCAACCAAGTATTAGGCTGAGGGTGCCAATACTTTTGTCCGGCCCTTTTTTGGAGTTTTGTGTGAAATGATCAAGGATTTGATTTTCGCTTCATTCTCTTTTGTGTTTTTTCCTTGCAAGCAAATTAAATGAAGAGAATAATACCAAAGAATTTGTGATTGCAATCATTTTCAGGAAGAAACTGAGTATTATCTGACAGAATTGCAGGGGTGCCAATACTTTTGGCCAGCACTGTACATGTTGCCCCTTTTAATTAATGGATGACCATGTGATAAATGGTCATTGACCATCCTCCATAGTGGAGTCTGGGAGAGCTAGCTGCTGGTTGTTCTGGAATATATGACATATGAGGACTATTCCAGGACATGGATCTTTTATTTCAGCTGGAGAGGCTTGTCTGATACAGGTAATGACCATTTTCATTACTAATACTTACCTGTCACGCAAGGTGTGGGAAAGGCTAAGTGCAACACGAAGGGACGAGGGGGAGGAAACCCAAACACTATGGAAAGGGGGAGTGGAGACCCCTAGGCAGATCTAATATCACTCTGCCTACCCTACCATCCCTATATAGGTTCCACACCTATTGCCGAGCAGGACCCTAAGCCCTGGGTGTCCCTAGAGCTTGGCCCTAGATAGGGAGGGGGAGGGGTGAGCACTGGTCAGGTCCCACTACAAACTAAAGACAACAAGGTGACAAACGAAGGGGATAAACTTAGCTTGAGCAGACACCAGAGGAGTAACGCCAACTGTCCTCCAAGGGAACCAGAGAAGAAGCTAGCCGACTGCTAGTGCTCCAAGCCTGCACAAAGGTACATAGAAGTATCACCGGCAATTCCCTGGAGCAAACTGAGTGTTTTTAACTCCCAGGCAAGGGTGTGTCAATCAGCAGCAGGAAGGAGGTCACTGCTGGGTCCAAAAGGAACAAGGATTAAGAAGGCATCTGTAATGCCAAGCGCAGTGACCTCCTACAGCTCAATCCAGAGTGACTTTCTAACACACCTGACACACCCGTGACTTTATCCCTGACAAATATTGCTTAAAGTCTGTCTTTTATCTCGTCCAACAAACGTTAAATCCAATATTGTTTGTGCGATGTTTTACATATTTTTATA
Organism: Phyllobates terribilis; assembly: GCF_046119375.1. Lineage (NCBI taxonomy): Eukaryota > Metazoa > Chordata > Amphibia > Anura > Dendrobatidae > Phyllobates > Phyllobates terribilis. Next base: position 213,102,036 of record NW_027362773.1, on the reverse strand, counting down.
TAATATAGTAATAATTTACTTTAAAACATTTAAAAAAAATGTTTTCTGGGCAAGTTATTGCAAGCAATAATAAGATTTTCCTCACTATTATTATATGCATCCAGACATTAAAGCCTTCATACATAATAACATGCAAATTATATGCTAATACAAATTCTGTTTACTTAACTTTTTCTATCTCCTGGGCGGAATTAAACAAGTTGTTTTCATCCCATAAATTATGAAGGTGCAAACAAATCATCAATATCCCGCGGAGCGCTTATATATAGATATATGGTAGATACATTTAGTCACTAAAGGTAATTTCTGGAATTCTGTCACTTTGCGTATTTTAAGGACTGCAAAATTATAAAGAGGAGTTCCACTAAGAATGATAATTCACACCCATAAATCATACTTGACAAATCACCTCGAATGTCCGATAGGCTCCCAAAAAAAGGGGAGAGTGGAAGAGTTGGAAAATTTCTCAGATACCACCATTTCCTGGAAAATAGCACTCTAGCATATGAAAGTCGATATGATGATTAGTGTTGAGCCAACCCCGTAGTGTTCGAGTTCGGTTCGGTTCGTCGAACACCCGTGTGTTCGCTGAACTGTTCGTCGAACTGTTCGTCGAACACCTTCGAACACCGTTAAAACCAATGGCAGGCAAACAAAATCACATAGAAACACATAGAAAACACCTTCAAAGGTGTTCAAAAGCTGACAAACTGCTCAGAAGACACAACTAACACATGGAAAAGTGACAAGTACATATAGTCATGCGAAAAGAAAAGAGGTGGAGGAGTAAAAGGAGGGGGAGACACAGATATAGGCATGTCATGCCCTTCTAAAATCCAAAAAGTGAGAAGCCGTCACGTTCAGTCCGCTCCTGCCCGTGCCACCTCCGTGTCGCCGGGTTTGTGCCAGAGCCGCGGTGAACCCTGACGGCCAGCCCCCCTCTCCCAATACTGGTGCCTGTCCGCTGGTGGGTCGAGCGAGCCCCCCTGTGGTGGAGGCAGCTCTAAGCTTTTTAATTTAAATTGTCTCTCTAATTTGAATAAATACACTTTAAATCCATTTACAAGGATCTATTGGAGGGCAAGTCTCATGCCAGCAGCCGCGTAATTCCAGCTCCAGTAGCGTCCACTAAAGCTGCTGCAGTTAAAAAGCTTTTATAAGGATCGAGCTCAGCTGTCGACCGCAAGGCATCCTACTGCTAGTCCGAGCCCCTATGCCTTGGGGTGCCTCCTGATGCTCTTCACTGAGTATCCCGTGGTCCCGAAGCATTTCCTTTGAAAAAATGAAGTGTCCAAACTACAGGTGGTGTAGCTTGCTTAACAGCCGGGATAATCCGCTGACTAGCAGACACTGCTACTAGGCACAAAGTATTTCCTGGGCTAGATGCAGCTAAAAATTATTATTAATTTTAAATCTGGTGAAGCTTTAGTATAGATGGCCTAATAGGATCAGTGCTGCACACTGCTACAAAGCCCAAATTATTTTCCAGTCAAGATACAGATAAACATGATTAGTAATTTTAAATCTGGTGGAGCTTATTATAGATGGCCTAATAGAATCAGTGCTGCAAACTGCTACAAAGCCCAAATTATTTTCCAGCCAAGATACAGATAAACATGATTAGTAATTTGAAAGCTTAAAACGGTTGGTAGGGTGATTTTAACCAATCATCAAGCTTTTACTCTCCCCAGGATGACACAGGGGTAGAAAAGTCGTTTCGGATCCATGATTTGTTCATCTTTATGAACGTGAGTCTGTCTACATTATCAGTGGAGAGCCGCGTGCGCTTATCTGTCAGCACACCACCAGCAGCGCTGAACACACGTTCAGACAGAACGCTGGCTGCGGGGCATGACAAGATCTCCAAGGCGTAAGTGGCTAGCTCCGGCCATTTATCCAGATTGGAAGCCCAAAAAGAGCAAGGGTCCAGTGACACAGTCGTGGCTTCAATGTTTACTTGGAGATACTCCTGTACCATCGTCTCTAGGCGTTGACTATGTGTCAGACTTCTTGTCTCCTGTGGCCTTGCAAAGGATGGGCTAAAAAAGTGGTGAAATGATTCCGCAAAATTGATGTTACCAGCAGATACTGTGGTTCTGTTACGGTTTGAGTGCTGAACACTTGACGGTCCCACGGTTGGCAAGTTGGAACTGTGACATTCACTACGTGCACCACTGGTATTTTGTGGAAAAGCACATGTAAGATTTTGCAACAGTCTCTGCTGATACTCCTGCATGCGTGCATCCCTTTCTATGGCAGGAATAATTTCTGCAAATTTACTTTTGTACCGGGGATCTAACAGTGTGGCAACCCAGTAGTCAGGATTATTTCTAATTCTCACAATTCGAGGGTCATGTTGCAGGTAGTGCAGCAAGAAGGCACTCATGTGTGTTGCGCATCCAGGAGCACCAAGTCCCTGTTGTGTTGGTGGCGAGGTAACAATCATGCTTCCTTCCTCTGTCCTCTCCCCCCAACCTCGCACAACAGAAATGTGATCAAGGTCTCCCTCATCTGATGAGTCTTCCATCAGTTCGTCCTCCACTTCTTCCTGGGCTCCTGCACCTTCCTCACTAGTTTGGCTGCTACCATGCGCCCTGGTAAAACCATCTCCCCCACCCTCACATGCCTGCCGCCTTGGTGCTGCCGACCGTCTGGACCTTGCAGATGTTAGCCCTTCCGCATACAACTCCTCCTCCTCTACTTCCTCCACCTCCTCTTGTGCCACCACCTGACTCCGAATTCTGTTTAACATGTGCTCCAGCATGTAAATCACCGGAATAGTCATGCTGATAATGGCATCGTCAGCACTAAACATCTTCGTCGCCATTTCAAAACTGTGCAGAAGGGTGCATAGGTCCCTGATCTGAGACCACTCCTCCAGCGTGATTTGCCCCACCTCTGGATCTCGTTGGCCCAGGCTATACGTCAGAACGTATTGCACCAGGGCTTGTCGGTGCTGCCACAGTCGCTGCAACATGTGCAGAGTTGAATTCCACCGGGTAGGCACATCGCATTTTAGCCGGTGAAGTGGCAGGCCCAACGACTTCTGTAGAGATGTAAGTCGCTGAGCTGCGGGATGCGAACGGCGAAAGTGAGCACACAGCGACCGTGCCCTCTGCAGAAGGCCATCTAGTCTGGGATAGTGGGCTAAAAATTGCTGGACAACCAGGTTCAACACGTGAGCCATACAAGGCACGTGTGTGACATTGCCCCGGCGAAGGGCCGCACCCAGGTTTGCAGCATTGTCGCACACGGCCTTCCCTGGTTTCAGGTTCAGTGGAGACAACCATTCATGAAATTGGTTCTCCAGAGCTGACCACAACTCCTCAGCTGTGTGACTCACATTTCCCAGACATTTCAATGTAAAAACCGCCTGATGACGTTGAGCCCTACTGCCAGCATAGTAAGGAGGTGTGCAGGATCCCTTCTGCGCAGTTAGAAAGCTTGTGGCATGACCAGACAGGCTTTGGGTGCAGGTGGAAGACCGAGAGGAGGTTGAGGAGGCAGAAGCAGTGGAGGAACTTTGACATAAAGAGGATTGACGCACAACTCGTGGGGACGGCAAGACTTGGACAGCAGCCCCTTGTCCTGCTGTCACCATAGTTACCCAGTGCCCAGTCAGCGACATGTAACGCCCCTGTCCATGCCTACTCGTCCAAGTGTCTGTGGTGAAATGCACCCTGTCACACACAGAGTTTCTCAAAGAAGCGGTGATGTTGTGTGCGACATGCTGGTGGAGCGCAGGCACACCTTTCTTTGAGAAGTAGTGCCGACTGGGCATCTGGTACTGGGGCACTGCGACGGACATAAGGTCTCGAAAATCCTCTGTGTCCACCAGGCGGAAAGGCAGCATTTCTGTAGCCAAGAACTTGCAGATGGTGAAATTCAACCTCTTAGCTTTCTCATGGCTAGGAGGAAATGGTCTTTTACTTGTCCACATCTGAGGGACCGAGGGCTGGCTATTGTGCTTAGACGGGGTTGATAAGGGTGTCCCCGGCAAACTGCCGGTCTGTGAGGAAGATGCAGGCGGACATGTTAGGTTGCCTTGATCCAAAGGTGGTGCTATCGATGTCGGACAGCGCTCAACACCAGCTGGTGTTACCACCTCCAAAGAAAATGATGACCTGCCAATCACGCTGGCTGTTGCGGGTAAAGAGGTGGCAGGTCTGCGCCCCAAAACAGGTGTGACTGCTGTCCCCCCAGTCACAGAGGATGAAGAGGCCGTGGATGCACAAGATATGGCAGACAGTGGTTGGCCCGGCCGGCTAGGCCGCATTGTAGCACACTGAGCTTCCCACTGCAACTTATGCTTCATGTCCATGTGCCGGTTCATGCATGAAGTACTCAAACTATGTATTTTTTGGCCTCTACTTAGCTTTTGCTGACAAATGTTACAGATAACACGAGTTGGGTCATCTTTATCGATCTGAAAAAATGCCCAGGCTATGCAAGGCTTAGCACCCATGCGACCTGAAGAGCCACCACGACTTGTGGTGAGAGGCAGAGTTGTGTTTGAGGATGCAGTTGTTGACGTGCTTCCAGTACTACGTCTCTGTCCAGGAAGGCGCAACCTGACCTCGTCGTCACTAGCATCTTCCTCCACCTCCTCTGCTGACCTCATCTCTTGGCTGACTGTGGGTTGACAGTAAGTGGGATCTCCAACCTCATCATCATCACCCTGTGCGTTATCACACCCATCGTCCTCAGAGCCAACCTGTTCCTGCCCTGACAAAAAACTAAAGTTGTCGCTCCAATCAGGTATTTGAGTCTTATCATCGTCTTCCTCATTGTCTCCACCAACAGGAATTACAGTTTGGGAATGAGGGTCTACATTATGGTCAGAACCTTCTGCGTCTGGTCCTGGATCCGACTCATAAAGATTCTGGGCATCAGTGCAGATCATTTCCTCGTCTGGATTCACAGAAGCGCTGGAGTCGACCTCTGATTCCTAGGCTATAGTATGAGTAAACAGCTCTGCAGACTCAACCATCTGTTCTACCTCATACTCAGACGGGCAGCTGGAGATTTGGGAGTTGTGAGGAAGCAAGTGCGATTGGGGTGACACCTTTGAGGACTGGAGTATTTGTGATGTTGAAGTTGATGTGGAGGAGAGCCCACTTAAAGGAGCACTTGATATCCGTTGAAGCACCTGCTGTTTTTGTGCCTCATCTGGAATTTGTAGCGATTGGCGTGGCCGTAAGAAAGGGATCTTATCACATTGTCCGCTAAAAGAAGTAGACATTTTAGTTTGGCTGGAAGATGGTCTTTCTTCTGCAGATGTTACTGTTGCTTTAACACCTACCCCACGGACACAACCTTTTTTCCCCTTCCCAACACGCCTATTCCCCTTTCCACCAGCAGCAGGCCTTTTTCCACTCATTTTGGTGGTTAACTAATTAACAACTCTGGAGTTGTTTGCACAAAAAAACAATGGATGGGAACCGAGCAGAGCTGAGTGGCCAAACTGTGGTATTAGGCCAAAACTATTGGCTGGGTTAGATGCAGAAAAAAATTATATTCAATTTGCAACCTGATGGAGGTCAGTATAGATGGACTAATACAACAAGTCCCACACACAGCTAGAAGCCCAATATTTTTTCAGAGGTAGATGCAGAAAAAAATATATTCAGTTTGCAACCTGATGGAGGTCAGTATAGATGGACTAATACAACAAGTCCCACACACAGCTAGAAGCCCAATATTTTTTCAGAGGTAGATGCAGAAAAAAATATATTCAGTTTGCAACCTGATGGAGGTCTGTATAGATGGATTAATAGAACAAGTCCCACACACAGCTAGAAGCCCAATATTTTTTCAGAGGTAGATGCAGAAAAAAATATATTCAGTTTGCAACCTGATGGAGGTCTGTGTAGATGGATTAATAGAACAAGTCCCACACACAGCTAGAAGCCCAATATTTTTTCAGAGGTAGATGCAGAAAAAAATATATTCAGTTTGCAACCTGATGGAGGTCTGTATAGATGGATTAATAGAACAAGTCCCACACACAGCTAGAAGCCCAATATTTTTTCAGAGGTAGATGCAGAAAAAAATATATTCAGTTTGCAACCTGATGGAGGTCAGTATAGATGGACTAATACAACAAGTCCCACACACAGCTAGAAGCCCAATATTTTTTCAGAGGTAGATGCAGAAAAAAATATATTCAGTTTGCAACCTGATGGAGGTCAGTATAGATGGACTAATACAACAAGTCCCACACACAGCTAGAAGCCCAATATTTTTTCAGAGGTAGATGCAGAAAAAAATATATTCAGTTTGCAACCTGATGGAGGTCTGTATAGATGGATTAATAGAACAAGTCCCACACACAGCTAGAAGCCCAATATTTTTTCAGAGGTAGATGCAGAAAAAAATATATTCAGTTTGCAACCTGATGGAGGTCTGTATAGATGGATTAATAGAACAAGTCCCACACACAGCTAGAAGCCCAATATTTTTTCAGAGGTAGATGCAGAAAAAAATATATTCAGTTTGCAACCTGATGGAGGTCTGTGTAGATGGATTAATAGAACAAGTCCCACACACAGCTAGAAGCCCAATATTTTTTCAGAGGTAGATGCAGAAAAAAATATATTCAGTTTGCAACTTGATGGAGGTCTCTATAGATGGATTAATAGAACAAGTCCCACACACAGCTAGAAGCCCAATATTTTTTCAGAGGTAGATGCAGAAAAAAATATATTCAGTTTGCAACCTGATGGAGGTCAGTATAGATGGACTAATACAACAAGTCCCACACACAGCTAGAAGCCCAATATTTTTTCAGAGGTAGATGCAGAAAAAAATATATTCAGTTTGCAACCTGATGGAGGTCTGTATAGATGGATTAATAGAACAAGTCCCACACACAGCTAGAAGCCCAATATTTTTTCAGAGGTAGATGCAGAAAAAAATATATTCAGTTTGCAACCTGATGGAGGTCAGTATAGATGGACTAATACAACAAGTCCCACACACAGCTAGAAGCCCAATATTATTTCAGAGGTAGATGCAGAAAAAAATATATTCAGTTTGCAACCTGATGGAGGTCTGTATAGATCGATTAATAGAACAAGTCCCACACACAGCTAGAAGCCCAATATTTTTTCAGAGGTAGATGCAGAAAAAAATATATTCAGTTTGCAACCTGATGGAGGTCTGTATAGATGGATTAATAGAACAAGTCCCACACACAGCTAGAAGCCCAATATTTTTTCAGAGGTAGATGCAGAAAAAAATATATTCAGTTTGCAACCTGATGGAGCTCTGTATAGATGGATTAATAGAACAAGTCCCACACACAGCTAGAAGCCCAATATTTTTTCAGAGGTAGATGCAGAAAAAAATATATTCAGTTTGCAACCTGATGGAGGTCTGTATAGATGGATTAATAGAACAAGTCCCACACACAGCTAGAAGCCCAATATTTTTTCAGAGGTAGATGCAGAAAAAAATATATTCAGTTTGCAACCTGATGGAGGTCTGTATAGATGGATTAATAGAACAAGTCCCACACACAGCTAGAAGCCCAATATTTTTTCAGAGGTAGATGCAGAAAAAAATATATTCAGTTTGCAACCTGATGGAGGTCAGTATAGATGGACTAATACAACAAGTCCCACACACAGCTAGAAGCCCAATATTTTTTCAGAGGTAGATGCAGAAAAAAATATATTCAGTTTGCAACCTGATGGAGGTCTGTATAGATGGATTAATAGAACAAGTCCCACACACAGCTAGAAGCCCAATATTTTTTCAGAGGTAGATGCAGAAAAAAATATATTCAGTTTGCAACCTGATGGAGGTCAGTATAGATGGACTAATACAACAAGTCCCACACACAGCTAGAAGCCCAATATTTTTTCAGAGGTAGATGCAGAAAAAAATATATTCAGTTTGCAACCTGATGGAGGTCTGTATAGATGGATTAATAGAACAAGTCCCACACACAGCTAGAAGCCCAATATTTTTTCAGAGGTAGATGCAGAAAAAAATATATTCAGTTTGCAACCTGATGGAGGTCAGTATAGATGGACTAATACAACAAGTCCCACACACAGCTAGAAGCCCAATATTTTTTCAGCGGTAGATGCAGAAAAAAATATATTCAGTTTGCAACCTGATGGAGGTCTGTATAGATGGATTAATAGAACAAGTCCCACACACAGCTAGAAGCCCAATATTTTTTCAGAAGTAGATGCAGAAAAAAATATATTCAGTTTGCAACCTGATGGAGGTCTGTATAGATGGACTAATACAACAAGTCCCACACACAGCTAGAAGCCCAATATTTTTTCAGAGGTAGATGCAGAAAAAAATATATTCAGTTTGCAACCTGATGGAGGTCTGTATAGATCGATTAATAGAACAAGTCCCACACACAGCTAGAAGCCCAATATTTTTTCAGAGGTAGATGCAGAAAAAAATATATTCAGTTTGCAACCTGATGGAGGTCTGTATAGATGGATTAATAGAACAAGTCCCACACACAGCTAGAAGCCCAATATTTTTTCAGAGGTAGATGCAGAAAAAAATATATTCAGTTTGCAACTTGATGGAGGTCTGTATAGATGGATTAATAGAACAAGTCCCACACACAGCTAGAAGCCCAATATTTTTTCAGAGGTAGATGCAGAAAAAAATATATTCAGTTTGCAACCTGATGGAGGTCTGTATAGATGGATTAATAGAACAAGTCCCACACACAGCTAGAAGCCCAATATTTTTTCAGAGGTAGATGCAGAAAAAAATATATTCAGTTTGCAACCTGATGGAGGTCAGTATAGATGGACTAATACAACAAGTCCCACACACAGCTAGAAGCCCAATATTTTTTCAGCGGTAGATGCAGAAAAAAATATATTCAGTTTGCAACCTGATGGAGGTCTGTATAGATGGATTAATAGAACAAGTCCCACACACAGCTAGAAGCCCAATATTCTTTCAGAGGTAGATGCAGAAAAAAATATATTCAGTTTGCAACCTGATGGAGGTCTGTATAGATGGATTAATAGAACAAGTCCCACACACAGCTAGAAGCCCAATATTTTTTCAGAGGTAGATGCAGAAAAAAATATATTCAGTTTGCAACCTGATGGAGGTCTGTATAGATGGATTAATAGAACAAGTCCCACACACAGCTAGAAGCCCAATATTTTTTCAGAGCTAGATGCAGAAAAAAATTATATTCAATTTGCAACCTGATGGAGGTCTGTATAGATGGACTAATAGAATGATGCTATGCCCAAAAGATTTTACTTCACTAGGTGCAGTAAAAAAATTGGTATTCTATACACAGGTGGTATATCTTGCAACACAGATAGGCTACTCCACTGACTAACACACTCTGCAATAGGCCAAAAAGGATTAGCTTTGCTAGATTCAGCCAAATGCTGTGAAAAAAACTTGCACAGCACTGGCACAGACCTGCCTGGCAAAAACTGATAGGAACTGATGTAACCTAGTCCTGAAAAGGACTCCAATTACAATTAGTCTTTACTCCCACAATCTATCTGTTTAAGAGCACAGATCTGCCTGATAAAAGTCGTAGGAAATGCTGTAACCTAGTCCTTAAAAGAACTGCAATCACAACTATTCCCTACTCCCAAGCTATCTGTAGATTTGTGCGAAAATTGGCTTGAAATTAACAAGGTATAGCACACACAGCAACAGCGGTGCCGTCTAACACGCAGCTGCAGCAGTGAGAAAATGGTGGCGACGGGGAAAATGGCTTGGTCTTATAGGGCAAGGACATGTGACATACACTGCCAATGACACATGCCCTTGCTTGTGTGAAAAAAAGCACTTCGCTCCGTGTGTGCGCTGCTGATAGGCTGACAGATTGCACCTCCCCACTGTAAATGCGGGAAAGAGGAAAAAAAATGGAGATCTTCATTGTTCCTGCAGAGATCCATTCCCTGCCCCTCCCCCCATCCCGCTGTACACTCAAACTGCGTATTAACATTAATTTTCATCATTACTGAGAAAAAATCCAGTTATGATTTTGGTGCACGAACAGTTATCGAACATAACCTCGAACAGCCGAATTTTTCTCAAATTGTTCGTGTTCGCCGAACGGCTCGAACACCGCCCAAAACAGCTCGAATTTGAGATTGGCGAACAGTGCGAGTAGAACAACGCTCATCTCTAATGATGATCAGGTTCTGGATTATGTTTTTATGACCTCAATGTATCCAACTCTAGGCTTATGCAGAGCAAGGCTTTATACGGCAGTATATGCCGCAGTATTTGCTTAGTTTTTCATTCATTTATCTATAGGGGGAGGTTTATAAAAAAAAAATTATTAGTTCCCATTCTTATATAGCCCTATTGTTAGACTAATCTGCCAATAAGTGGAAGTTCCAGCTAGGCATGGATTTGACAAGAGCGTGCTAAAATCAAAAGGGCTCAATATTCTACACGAAATTTGCAACCAATTGGTGAAATACTGTGAATTGCCCCAAATTTTCCAAAATACATCAGCATGATTTATAGTCAAGTACCAGTGGCGCAAAGGATCAGTAGGCATCTTAAAGAGAATCTGTCAGTAGGACAAACCCTTCTAAGCCATCTACAGTGGGGAAAATAAGTATTTGTTACATTGCCAATTTTGAAAGTTTTCCCACCTACAAAGTATGGAGAGGTCTGTAAGTTTTAATGTAGGTACACTTCAACCGTGAGAGACAGAATCTAAAAAAAATCCAGAAAATCACATTGTATGATTTTAAATAATTAAATTGCATTTTATTGCATGAAATAAGTATTTGATCACCTACCAACCAGCAACAAATCTGTCTCTCACAAACCTGTTAGTTTTTCTTTAAGAAGCCCTCCTACTCTGCATTAATTACCTGTATTAATTGCACCTGTTTGAGTGTGCGGACAGGTGCATTTATAAAGTTAACAAGTTCAATCAATCACACTTCAACCTGTCCATCATGGCCAAAACCAAAGAGCTGTCTAAGGACACCAGGGACAAAATTGTAGACATGCACAAGGCTGGGATGGGCTATAGGACAACAAGCAAGCAGCTTGGTGAGAAGACAACAACTGTTGGCGCAATTATTAGAAAATGGAAGAAACACAAGATGACTGTCAATCTTCCTCGGTCTGGGACTCCACGCAAGATCTCACCTCGTGGAGTAAAGATGATTCTGAGAAAGGTCAATGACCCAAAGAGAGCTGGGACCACAGTCTCAAACATTACAGCTATTAACACTCTACCTCATGGATTAAAATCCTGCAGGGCACGCAAGGTCCTCCTGCTCACACCAGCACATGTCCAGGCCCGTTTGAAGTTCACCAATGACCATCTGGATGATCCAGAGGAGGCATGGGAGAAGGTCATGTGGTCAGATGAGACCAACATTTTTGGTATCAACGCCACTCACCGTGTTTGGAGGAAGAAGAAGGATGAGTACAACCCCAAGAACACAGTCCGAACCATGAAGCATGGTGGGGGGAAATATCATACTTTGGAGGTGATTTTTATGCAAAGGGGACATGACGACTGCACCATATTGAAGGAAGATGGATGGGGTCATGTATCGCGAGATTTTGGCCACCATCCTCCTTCCCTCCGTAAGAGCATTGAAGATGGGTCATGGCTGGGTCTTCCAACATGAAAATGACCAGAAACACTCAGCCAGAGCAACTAAGGAGTGGCTCCGTAAGAAGCATTTCAAGGTCCTGGAGTAGCCTAGCTAGTTTCCAGACCTGAACCCAATAGAAAATCTTTGGAGGGAGCTGAAACTCAATGTTGCCCAGCGACAACCCCGGAATCTGAAAGATCTGGAGAAGATTTGTATGGAGGAGTGGGCCAAAATCCCTGCTGCAGTGTGTGAAAACTTGGTGAAGAACTGCAGGAAATGTCTGACCTCCGTAATTGCAAACAAAGGTTCGGTACCAAATATTAGGTTGTGTTTTTTTATTGTATCAAATACTTATTTCAGGAAATAAAATGCAAATTAATTATGTAAAAATCATACAATGTGATTTTCTGGATTTTTTTTTAGATTCTGTCTCTCACAGTTGAAGTGTACCTACGATAAAAATTATAGACCTCTCCATTCTTTGTAGGTGGGAAAACTTGCAAAATCGGCAGTGTATCAAATACTTATTTTCCTTACTGTGTATGGGCATACAAGTCAAAGGAAGTTAAATAAAATGATACCTTGATATATGTGATCCGATGTTTTATTTCAGAGAAATCCACATTTTTCTTAATTTGTAAATGAGCTGTTAAGATCTGTATGAGAATATGCCTCCAGCGCTATAATAAATGAAATGGGACGTTACCAGTGTGAGACATGTAATGACTGACAGTCTACTCTCCTGATCTTCATATCTCACACTGGTAACACCTCCTTTCATTTAAAATAAGCTCTGGGGAAAGGTTCTCAAGGAGATTTATGTCCGGCCCATAGAACTTAACAGCTCATTTGCATATTAAGAAAAACATGGATTTCTCTGGAATAAGACATCATATCAAAAAGTATCATTTTATTAAGCATTCTATGACCTATATGCCCATATAGATGGTTCAGCAGGGTTGATCCAATGTAGCGTTGGCATCTCTGCCTCCTGCCCGACAGAGACGCCGATCTACTCACCACTGCTCCTCCCCCTGGCCTCATCGCAGCGTCTGTCCAAGGTGCGGGCACCTCGTGTAGATTCCCGGTCTCTGTACTTAAGGCAAGCGCGCGCGCTCCCTTCCTCTTGAAGGGGACGCGTGTGCCATCCTTAAACCCTTTACCCCCGAATGTGGTTTGCATGTTAATGACCGGGCCAATTTTTAGAATTCTGACCACGGTCACTTTATGAGGTACTTTGGAACGCTTCAACGGATCCCGCTGATTCTGAGACTGTTTTTTCGTGACATATTGTACTTCATGATAGTGGTAAAATTTCTTCGATATCACTTGCGTTTATTTGTGAAAAAATCGGAAATTTGGCAAAAATTTTGAAAATTTCGCAATTTTCAAAATTTTAATTTTTATGCCCTTAAATCAGAGAGATATGTTACACAAAATAGTTAATAAATAACATTTCCCACATGTCTACTTTACATTAGCACAATTTTGGAGCCAACATTTTTTTTTAGTAGGGAGCTATAAGGGTTAAAAATTGACCAGCGATTTCTCATTTTTACAGCAAAATTTACAAAACCATTTTTTTAGAGACCACATCACATTTGACGTGACTTTGAGGGGCCTTTATGACAGAAAATACCCAAAAGTGACACCATTCTAAAAACTACACCCCTCAAGGTGCTCAAAACCATATTCGAGAAGTTTATTAACCCTTCAGGTGCTTAACAGGAATTTTTGGAATGTGGAAGAAAAAAATTAACATTTAACTTTTTTCACAAAAATGTTACTTCAGACCCAAATTTTTTTATTTTTGCAGGGGTAACAGGAAAAAATGGACCCCAAAATTTGTTGTGCAATTTCCCCTGAGCACGCAGATACCCCATATGTGGGGAAAAAACACTGTTTGGGCGCACGGCAGGGTTCGGAAGGGAAGGAGCGCCATTTGACTTTTTGAATATAAAATTAGCTTGAATAATTAGCGGACACCATGTTGCGTTTGGGGAGCCCCTGATGTGCCTAAACAGTGGAAACCCCCCACAAGTGACATTTTGGAAACTATACCCCTCAGGGAACTTATCTAGGTGTGTGGGGTGCACCTTGAACCTCCAGGTGCTTCACAGAAGTTTATAATAACATTGAGCAGTAAAAATAACATTTTCACATTTTTCCAACAAAAATATTTTTCAGCCCCCAATTTTGCATTTTCACAAGGGTAACAGGAGAAATTGCACCATGCAATTTGTTGTGAAATTTCTCCTGAGTAAGCCGATACCCCATATGTGGGGGAAAACCACTGTTTGGGCACACGGCAGGGTTCGGAAGGAAAGGAGCGCCATTTGACTTTTTGAATGTAAAATTAGCTTGAATAATTAGCGGATGCCATGTTGCGTTTGAGGAGCCACTGATGTGCCTAAACAGTGGAAACCCCTTACAAGTGACCCCATTTTGGAAACTAGACCCCCCAGGGAACTTATCTAGGTGTGTGGTGTGCACCTTGAGCCCCCAGGTGCTTCACAGAAGTTTATAACATTGAGCCGTAAAAATAAAATTTTCACATTTTTCCAACAAAAATGTTTTTCAGCCCCCAATTTTGCATTTTCACAAGGGTAACATGAGAAATTGCACCACGCAATTTGTTGTGAAATTTCTCCTGAGTAAGCCGATACCCCATATGTGGGGGAAAACCACTGTTTGGGCGCACGGCAGAGTTTGGAAGGGAAGGAGCGCCATTTGACTTTTTGAATGTAAAATTTGCTTGAATAATTAGCGGACGCCATGCTGCGTTTGGGGAGCCCCTGATGTGCCTAAACAGTGGAAACCCCCCACAAGTGACCCCATTTTGGAAACTAGACCCCTTAGGGAACTTATCTAGATGTGTGGTGAGCACCCTGAACCCCCAAGTGCTTCACAGTAGTTTATAACATTGGACCGTAAAAATAAAATTTTCACATTTTTTCAACAAAAATGTTTTTCAGCCCCCAATTTTGCATTTTCATAAGGGTAACAGGAGAAATTGCACCATGTAATTTGTTGTGCAATTTCTCCTGAGTAAGCCGATACCCCATATGTGGGGGAAAACCACTGTTTGGGCGCACGGCAGGGTTCGGAAGGGAAGGAGCACCATTTGACGTTTTGAATGTAAAATTTGCTTGAATAATTAGAGGACGCCATGTTGCGTTTGGGGAGCCCCTGATGTGCCTAAACAGTGGAAACCCCTCACAAGTGACTCCATTTTGGAAACTAGACCCCCAAGGGAACTTATCTAGATGTGTGGTGAGCACCCTGAACCCCCAGGTGCTTCACAGAAATTTATAACATTGAACAGTAAAAATAAAATTTTCACATTTTTCCAACAAAAATGTTTTTCAGCCCCCAATTTTGCATTTTCATAACGGTAACAGGAGAACTTGCACCATGCAATGTGTTGTGCAATTTCTCCTGAGTAATCCGATCCTCAATATGTGGGGAAAAACCACAGTTTGGGCGCACGACAGGGTTCGGAAGGGAAGGAGCGCCATTTGACTTTTTGAATGTAAAATTTGCTTGAATAATTAGCGGACGCCATGTTGCGTTTGGGGAGTCCCTGATGTGCCTAAATAGTGGAACCCCCCCCCCCCAGTGACTCCATTTTGGAAACTACACTCCTCCAGGATTTTATCAAGGGGTATAGTGAACATTTTTAACCCAGAGGTACGACACAGAATTTGATAACATGAGGTCATCATATTGAATAAGTTGTCATTAGTCTTGAGTGCAAGTGCTCGCTATTTGAGTTTGCATCGGGTACTCGGGTATGCACCAAGTATCGCGGGTGCTCAATTGACATGCTCAAGTCCCCGCCCTGCATGTTTCACGGTTATTAGACACCCAAAAAAAAGACATGCGGGGATCGCTCGTGCATGGCAGGCAATCCCCGCAATGTTTTTTTGGCTGTATAACAGCTCCAAAACATTTGGGGCAGAGACTCAAGCATGTCACTCGAGCACCCGCTATACTCGGTGCATACCCGAGCACCTGATGCGAGCACTTGCGCTCAACATTAGTCACCATATCGTCGTCATTTTTTTTCTTTACTTCTGAAAAAATCCCAACCCCAACCCTAACCTTAGCCTTAGCCCAACCCTAACCCTAGCACAACCCTTGCCCAACTCTAACCCTAGCCTAACCCTAACCTAACTCTAACCTTAGCCTAACCCTAGCCTAAACCTAACCCTAGTCTAACCCAAGCACAACCCTAACCCTAGCACAACCCTAACCCTAGCCCAACCCTAACCCTTGCCCAACCCTAGCCCAACCCTAACCCTAGCCAAACCCTAAGCCTAGCCCAACCCTAGCCCAACTCTAACCCTAGCCCAACCCTAACCCTAGCCCAACCATAACCCAAACACAACCCTAACCCTAGCACAACCCTAACCCTAACGCTAGCACAACCCTAACCCTAGCACAACCCTAACCCTAGCACAACCCTAACCCTAAAGTTTATTTTTTACGCAGTTCCACGTGCGGTATAAGTGATTACGCATCATTATTCTTCGGGTCGGTGCAATTACAGCGATGCCAGATTCATATTGGGTTTTTATGATTGACAGCTGTCACACACTAAAAAAACATTTTTTTTGCAAAGACTAGTTTTTGCATCACCATATTTTGAGAGCTATAATTTTTCCATATTTCGGCCCAAAAGAATTGTGACGGCTTGTTTTTTGTGGAACAAGTTGACGTTTTTATTGGTACCATTTTCGGGCATGTGACATTTTTTGATCACTTTCTAGTCTGATTTTTAGAAGGCAGAATAAACAAAAAACAACAACTCAGGATTTTTTTTTTATTTTTTTTATGTCGTTCTGCGTGTGGTAAAATTGATAAGGTAGCTTTATTCTTCGGGTCAGTACGTTTACAGCTGTACCGCATTTATATATTTTTTTTATATTTTGGCACTTTTACACAATAAAAACTATTTTATAGAAAAAAGAATTGTTTTTGCATCACTTTATTCTGAGAGCTATAACTTTTTTATTTTTCGGCCGTTGGAGCTGTATGGGAGCTTGTTTTTTGCGGGAGAAGATGATATTTTAAGTGGTACCATTTTTATTTACATTTGTCTTTTTGATCATGTTTTATTCCATTTTCTGTTTGGGGGTATGATGAGAAAACATTGCTTTATGTTTCGTTTTTTATTTTTATTTTTTAACGTGTTCACTAAAGGGGTTAACTAGCGGGACAGTTTTATAGGTCAGGTCGTTACGGATGTGGCGATACCAAATATGTGTACTTTTATTGGTTTATTTTTTTTTTTCATAAGATTATTTATTTATGGGTACAATATATTTTTATTTTTATTTTGATTATTTTTTCCATTTTTTTTATATTTCTACAATTTTTTTTTTTTTTTCACTTTCTGACATTTTTCTTACTTTTACACTTTTTCCCACTATAGGACTTTCACTTTTTGCAGCCTGATCGGCTGTATAGCACAGGAATGCAGCACCATCCCTGCACATAACACCAGGTGTCAGCTGTAACAATCAGCTGACACCCGGCGGCGATCTCGCCCGCACCGCTTGTGTGCGGGCGAAATCGCCAGAGTACTAATACGTATAAGACCCATAAGGCCCAGGGCACAGATACGTATTAGTACACCCTGGGCCAGAAAGGGGTTAAAAGTCCCCGGCCAATGGCCGGAGGACTGCCCCTACTTAAGGCACCTCCTCCATATTGAAGGTGCCTGTGCAAAGTTGTTGTTTGTGTGCTAACACTCTCTCCAGCCCTCAGGTTCCAGTGCCCGCCAGCCTGTCTATCAGCCGTGCCCGCCTGCCTGTCTATCAGCCGTGCCCGCCTGTCTGTCTATCAGCCGTGCCCGCCTGCCTGTCTATCAGCCGTGCCCGCCTGCCTATCAGCTGTGCCCGCCGGCCTGTCTATCTGCCATACCCACCTGTTTGTCTACCCGTATCACCTGCCTGTCTTCCAGCCGTGCTCATCTGATGTGCCTGTCAGCTTCGGCCATCAGTCCAGTGGGAGTCACCTGCTCTCACACAAGGTCGGTCCCAGAGTGGCACCTGGTTCACCTTCCAGGTCCCTCCTTGGTTCACGGAGTTGACTAAGCTGCCGTGTGGCTAGGGTCGGTTCGGGTAGGCACTTAGTTACACCCCTCTGGTCCCTCTTTATATCACAGCACAGAGGTTCCACCACTCAGATCCGTAACAGTTTGCACAGGCCATGGAATCCGATGGCTCCCAGGTTCCTTCGCTTTCAGACCTGTACCAAGAGGTCTCTCGCCAGGGATACCAACAGGATACTATCCTGTCCTATCTGCGAACAGTCAACTCCCGCCTGGACGCGCTGTCCCCCCCGACAGTCTCCTCTAACCAAGCAGCACTCGCTCCGGCGGCACCTCAACACAGTGGCGCTGTGGCACCCGTCATAGAACCCCGCCTATCTGCTCCTCCATGTTTTGGTGGTGATCCTGCCCTATGTCGGGGCTTCATTAATCAGTAAACGCTGCACTTTGAGCTCCTGGCGCACCAGTTCGCCTCCGACCGGGCCAAGGTGGCATTTATCATGTCTCATCTCACCGGAGAGGCATTGGAATGGCTTAACCCTCCGTGGGAGAGAGGGGATCCTCTGGTGTT
The DNA here is from genome assembly GCF_046119375.1 of Phyllobates terribilis. Classification (NCBI taxonomy): domain Eukaryota; kingdom Metazoa; phylum Chordata; class Amphibia; order Anura; family Dendrobatidae; genus Phyllobates; species Phyllobates terribilis. Next base: position 213,083,813 of record NW_027362773.1, on the reverse strand, counting down.
CAACCTCCAGGCTTTCCTCACGGCTTTCCGGAAGGTGTTCGATGAGCCCGGACGAAAATCTTCGACAGCCTCCTCTCTTCTCCGACTCCACCAAGGGAGTCTCTCTGTGGGTCAGTATGCCGTGCGTTTCCGCACCCTCGCATCTGAACTTGCCTGGAACAATGAGGCTCTGGTGTCCACCTTTTGGGAGGGCCTTTCCGGACAGATCAAAGATGAGCTAGCCGGTTGTGACATACCTCCCTCTCTGGACGACCTGGTGTCATTAGCTACATGGATCGACATCCGTTTTCAGGAGCGTTCTAAGGAGGCGACCTGTGACAGAAGATCCCCGCACCTCGCACCAACCTTCCAAAGGCCAGTCTTGCAACCAACATCCCCTCCGGTGTCTTCTCCAGAGTCTATGCAAATAGACCAAGTTAAGACGGTCAAGTCTCGCCAGGCGGCCCGCCGCGTCAAGGGGGGTTGCTTCTACTGTGGCTGTATAGAGCATCTAATCCGCTTCTGTCTGGTGAGACCGGGAAACTCCAGTGGCTAGGACCACTCGGAGAGGTCGTCCTATGCAAAAGTTATTCCTCTCCGCTCTTGACTCTGTCCGTTTCGGTTACCAGTGATAAGACTCGTTTCTTCGAGATTGTCTATCTGGATTCCGGAGCCGCTGGGAACCTCATTCAACAGGCCGTTGTGGAGCGATATCAGATTCCTTTAGCGGTTTCCTCCATGAATGGAAAGCTTTTCTCTGAGACCATCTTGTTTGTCACTGAGCCTGTAACTCTTCAGGTGGGAATGCTACATTCGGAGAAGATCTCCTTCTACATGCTGTCCGGTCTCTCTCATCCCCTCTTGCTTGGCCTGCCTTGGTTACAGAGACACAAGCCCATCCTGAATTGGAGCTTGGGTGAGGTGCTCCGCTGGGGTCAGGAATGTGATAAGTCCTGTCCGGTTCCTGTTCGTCCTGCTTGACCTCCGTCTACTCCAGCTAACCTACCTGGCCTGCCGGCACCCTACTAGTCATATGCGGACATCTTTGATAAAAAGGAGGCAGAGACTGTAGCGGGTCCGGGAGGCGGAACCTCTGAGCTACTATACAAGGGGGCGGCCCTTGTAAGGGAGCGGGTGGCAGTCTCTGGGTGAACGGACAGGGAGTTACGGCAAGTGATCAGGGCAGTCTCTGGGTAAGGGGTAGGTACGACCTGTGATGGCGGAGCCTCCGGGTAGGCTAGCAGGCAGATGGTAGATGTGTGCTCCCAGGTGAGCAAGCGAGAGTCTCTGGAATAGCAGGTGGTCACGGCACGTGACGGCGGAACCTCCGGGCTGGCAGGCAGGTAGGTAACGGAGAAGCGCTCCCAGGTGAGCGGGCAAGAGTCTCTGGAATAGCTGGTGGTCACCGCACGTGACAACGGGACCTTCGGGCTGGCAAGCAGGCAGGTAACGGAGATGCGCTCCCAGGTGAGCGGGCAAGAGTCTCTGAGATAGCTGGTGGTCACAGCACGTGACAACGGAGCCTCCGGGCTGGCAAGCAGGCAGGTAACGGAGAAGCGCTCCCAGGTGAGCGGGCAAGCTGGTCCATAGACAGACTGACCGGAGTTGTAAGGCAGACCGTCGGACCTCAGGCAAGCAGGCAGGTAGCTGATGTGCGCTCCCAGGTGAGCGGACAAGTTGGTCCTTAGACAGACTGACCGGAGTTGTAAGGCAGACCGTCGGACCTCAGGCAGGCAGGCAGGTAACAAGTATTCAGGCAGGAATCAGGCAGGTAACAAGCAGGAAACTGGCAGGAAACTGGCAGGTAACTGGCAGGTAACTGGCAGGTAACTGGCAACGGGACCTGAGGGCTGAAGCACAGGTGAGACACAGGTGCAAACAACATTGCTCGGGCACCTCCATTTTGGAGGAGGTGCCATATATATGATGAAGTCCTCCGGCCATTGGCCGGGGACTCCTTAGGACGGCGCGCGCGGCCCCTTTAAGAGGAGGGGAGCGCGCGCGCGCCCTAAGCACAGGGGCCGGGAAGGAGCGCGCGCTGAGAGCAGAGCGGGAGGAGGACGCCGGGAAGGAGCGCGCGCTGACAGCAGAGCGGGGAGAGGACGCCGGGCACGGAGCAGAGCGGTGAGGGGAGCAGCGTCCCTGCCTAGCAGAGGGCAGGGACGCCAGCGCTACAGTACCCCCCCCTTTAGGCCCCCCCTTTTTTAGGCCAGATAGAAATTTAGCTAGGATGAGAGGGGCATGGATGTTCTCCCGGGGCTCCCACGTTCTCTCCTCAGGACCAAACCCCTTCCAATCTACCAGAAAAAAGGTCTTTCCTCTTACCCTTTTGGTGGCAAGAATGTTCTCTACCTCAAACTCGTCCTCAGCAGAAACCGGAGCAGGAGGCGTACCTGTAGACTTGGAAAAAGAGTTAAGCACCACAGGTTTGAGGAGAGACACATGGAAGGAGTTAGGGATCCGTAAGTTGGCCGGGAGTTTCAATTTATAGGCCACCGGGTTGATCTGACTGATGACCTCCAGTGGGCCGATGAACCGAGGCCCTAACTTATAGGAAGGGATCTTGAGCCGGACATATTTGGACGAGAGCCAGACTTTATCCCCAGGGCGGAATTGAGGAGGGTCCAGACGTTTTTTGTCAGCGTGTCTTTTCATACGCTCGGATGACAGAAGGAGTGCGGACCGGGTACTCTCCCATATGGAGGAAAATTTGTTAACAAGAGATTCCGCAGCCGGATTGTCCGCCGAGGTGGAGACGGGAAACGGGATCCGAGGATGCTGACCGTAGACTACAAAAAACGGGGATTTGGAGGAAGACTCGCTCTCGTGATTGTTGTACGAGAATTCGGCCCATGGCAGGAGATCCACCCAGTCAGAATGGTGGGCATTAACGAAGTGCCGAAGGTAACTGGTCAGGTTCTGATTGATCCGCTCCACTTGACCATTAGACTGTGGGTGGTAAGCGGAGGAGAAGTCCAGGGTGACGTCCAGCAATTTACAAGTGGCTCTCCAGAAACGGGAAGTGAACTGTACCCCACGATCCGACACGATGTGACGGGGCAGGCCATGAAGACGGAAGATGTGGCGGATAAAGTCTTTAGCCAGCTCGGGTGCAGACGGAAGACCTGGCAGTGGAATGAAGTGAGCCATCTTGGAGAAGCGGTCAGCGACCACCCAAATGACCGTACAACCGGCAGAGACGGGTAGATCAGTAATGAAGTCCATCGCTATATGCTGCCAGGGGGCAGCAGGTACTGGCAGAGGTAGGAGACGGCCGGCCGGCAGGTGTCTCGGAACTTTGTTGCGGGCGCAGGACACACAGGCAGAAACAAAGTCTATTACATCCTTGTGCAGGTTAGGCCACCAGTAGTGCCGGGTAATAAGCTGGAGGGTCTTTTTCTGACCGGCGTGGCCAGCTAGTTTAGACGAATGACCCCAGTGTAGGATCTTCTCCCAATCAGGTACTGGTACGAACGTCTTACCAGGAGGAAGACGATTTAGACTCACGGGAGCCACCTGCATTACTCTGGCGGGATCGATGATATGTTTCGGATCCTCCTCGAGATCAGACACCAGAAAGGACCGAGACAAGGCGTCCGCCTTGACGTTTTTGTCAGCCGGGCGAAAATGAAGGACAAAATCAAAACGAGCAAAAAACAAGGACCACCGGGCTTGGCGCGGGTTAAGTCTCTGGGCATGCTGGAGGTAAGCCAAGTTCTTGTGGTCAGTGTAAATTATTACTGGGTGAAGAGCCCCCTCGAGCAGGTAACGCCACTCCTCCAATGCCAGTTTGATGGCCAATAACTCTCGGTCTCCTATGGAATAGTTGCGCTCAGAGGAGGAGAAGAGTTTAGAGAAGAAGCCACAAGTTACCATCCTCCCGGAAGATGATTTTTGAGTAAGTACCGCTCCGGCTCCAGAGGAGGAGGCGTCAACTTCCAGGAAGAACTGTTTGTTGCCATCTGGGCGATGCAGCACCGGGGCGGAAGAGAAGGCCTGTTTAAGGGAAAGAAAGGCCTCTTCTGCTTCGGGTGGCCACTCTTTGGGATTAGTACCTTTACGGGTGAGCGCAGAAATTGGGGCCGTCCGGGAAGAGAAGTGTGGTATGAAGAGGCGGTAGTAGTTGGCGAAGCCCAGGAATCGCTGAATGGCCTTCAACCCCTCCGGTCGGGGCCATTTCTCGATGGCAGACAGTTTCTCAGGATCCATTTGTAGGCCGGTCTGAGAGATAATGTAGCCCAGAAACGGAAGCGAGGTCTGCTCAAAGAGGCACTTCTCAAATTTAGCGTAGAGATGGTTCTGCCTTAGCCTGAGCAGGACCTGACGAACGTCCCTCCGGTGAGTCTGGAGATCCGGAGAGAAGACCAAGATGTCGTCCAGGTACACCACTACGCAGGAGTAGAGAAGGTCCCGGAAGATGTCATTGACCAACTCTTGAAAGACGGCAGGAGCGTTACAGAGACCAAAGGGCATTACCAGGTATTCATAGTGGCCGTCCCGGGTGTTGAATGCCGTCTTCCATTCATCCCCCTGACGAATACGAACCAGGTTGTACGCCCCACGAAGGTCCAGTTTGGTGAAGATCCTAGCCCCCCTCAGGCGATCAAATAATTCTGGAATGAGCGGAAGGGGGTACTTATTCTTCACCGTGATCAGGTTTAGGCCTCTATAGTCTATACAGGGACGGAGAGAGCCGTCCTTCTTTTTGACGAAAAAGAAGCCTGCTCCCGCCGGGGAGGTAGATTTCCGGATGAATCCTCTGGCCAGATTCTCCTCAATATATTCGGACATTGACCGGGTTTCAGCAGCGGATAAAGGATAGATACGCCCACGGGGAGGAGTAGTACCGGGTAGCAGATCGATGGGACAGTCGTATGGTCTATGTGGTGGTAATGTCTCTGCCTCCTTTTTATTAAAGACATCTGCATAAGACCAATAAGGAATCGGAAGTCCAGGTAGATTAGCTGGGGTAGGAGAGGGACGGACGGGATGGACGGGAACCAGGCAGGTTTTATGACAGTCTTGTCCCCAGCGAAGGACCTCTCCGGTTTGCCAGTCTAGCACGGGTGCATGTCTCTGGAGCCAGGGCAGACCTAGCAAGAGGGCGTGAGAGAGTCCAGGCAGAACATGAAAGGAGATACTTTCAGAATGCAGCATTCCCACCTGCAGGGTAATGGATTCGGTGATGAGTTGAATGGGGCGAGGTAAGAGGCCCCCATCCACGGCAGCGACAGACAAGGGTACAGCCAGAGGTTTGGTGGGGATGCGGTATTTTTCAACCAGGGACTGTGAAATAAGGTTCCCGGCTGCTCCAGAGTCAAGTTGGGCTAGTTCGAAATAACGGTTCTCCCCGTAGATGATCGAAACTGACAACAGCAGGGATGGAGAGGATTTATTCTTGTCTAGGTGGACCTCTCTGAGCGAACCTAGACACAGGCGTTTCCCGACCTCTCCGGGCAGGCACGGATCCGGTGCTCCTTACTGCCACAGTAGAAGCAGCTCCCCTCGGCACGGCGTGAGTCCTGACGGGTTTTGACCATCTTGGTCTGGTCGACCTGCATAGGCTCAGGAGAGTGTACCTGGGGAGAGATGGAGGGAATGACGGGTCTCTGGAAAGTAGGAGCTAAACGTGGAATCCTTCTCTCACGGGTGACCTCTTTGGCACGCTCCTGGAACCGTAGGTCAATCCGGGTGGCAAGGGTTATTAGATCATCGAGAGAGGTAGGAATGTCCCGACCAGCAAGTTCATCTTTAATACGACCGGACAGACCCTCCCAGAAGACGGATACCAGAGCGTCGTTATCCCAGGCCAGCTCCGAGGCAAGGGTGCGGAACCGTATGGCATATTGGCCCACGGTGAGACCCTCCTGACGGAGGCGTAGCAGAGAGGATGCGGATGAGGTCTTCCGTCCGGGTTCGTCGAAGACTTTCCGGAAAGCCGAGAGAAAAGCAGGCAAGTTGGACACCAGGGGGTCTCCTCTCTCCCATAGAGGATTTAGCCAGGCCAGGGCCTCCCCGGTGAGATGGGACATGATAAAGGCAATTTTGGCCCGGTCGGAATTAAACTGATGGGACAAAAGTTCAAAGTGCAGGGTGCACTGATTTATGAAGCCCCGAGCCTGGACGGGGTCGCCTCCGAAGCGAGGAGGTGCAGAGAGCCGGGGTCCGGGGTAGGATACCATAGTATTAGTGGGCAGCGGAGCTGCCGGATTGCAAGATATGGCACTGGCGGAGGTTGTTGGTGGATCAGACAGAGTGTTCAGGCGAGTATTAACATTCCGCAGGTGACCCAGGATGGCCTCCTGTTGGGACCTCTGACGGGACAGTTCAAGACAGAGGTCCGAGAGCGAGGGAGCTTGGGTGCCACCGGGTTCCATGGCCCGAGCAAACTGCAGCGGGTCCGGGAGGCGGAACCTCTGAGCTACTATACAAGGGGGCGGCCCTTGTAAGGGAGCGGGTGGCAGTCTCTGGGTGAACGGACAGGGAGTTACGGCAAGTGATCAGGGCAGTCTCTGGGTAAGGGGTAGGTACGACCTGTGATGGCGGAGCCTCCGGGTAGGCTAGCAGGCAGATGGTAGATGTGTGCTCCCAGGTGAGCAAGCGAGAGTCTCTGGAATAGCAGGTGGTCACGGCACGTGACGGCGGAACCTCCGGGCTGGCAGGCAGGTAGGTAACGGAGAAGCGCTCCCAGGTGAGCGGGCAAGAGTCTCTGGAATAGCTGGTGGTCACCGCACGTGACAACGGGACCTTCGGGCTGGCAAGCAGGCAGGTAACGGAGATGCGCTCCCAGGTGAGCGGGCAAGAGTCTCTGAGATAGCTGGTGGTCACAGCACGTGACAACGGAGCCTCCGGGCTGGCAAGCAGGCAGGTAACGGAGAAGCGCTCCCAGGTGAGCGGGCAAGCTGGTCCATAGACAGACTGACCGGAGTTGTAAGGCAGACCGTCGGACCTCAGGCAAGCAGGCAGGTAGCTGATGTGCGCTCCCAGGTGAGCGGACAAGTTGGTCCTTAGACAGACTGACCGGAGTTGTAAGGCAGACCGTCGGACCTCAGGCAGGCAACAAGTATTCAGGCAGGAATCAGGCAGGTAACAAGCAGGAAACTGGCAGGAAACTGGCAGGTAACTGGCAGGTAACTGGCAGGTAACTGGCAACGGGACCTGAGGGCTGAAGCACAGGTGAGACACAGGTGCAAACAACATTGCTCGGGCACCTCCATTTTGGAGGAGGTGCCATATATATGATGAAGTCCTCCGGCCATTGGCCGGGGACTCCTTAGGACGGCGCGCGCGGCCCCTTTAAGAGGAGGGGAGCGCGCGCGCGCGCGCCCTAAGCACAGGGGCCGGGAAGGAGCGCGCGCTGAGAGCAGAGCGGGAGGAGGACGCCGGGAAGGAGCGCGCGCTGACAGCAGAGCGGGGAGAGGACGCCGGGCACGGAGCAGAGCGGTGAGGGGAGCAGCGTCCCTGCCTAGCAGAGGGCAGGGACGCCAGCGCTACAGAGACACTACCACCTCATAGGCCGTATGATTGCCCGATCGACCTAATACCTGGTGCTTCACCTCCTCACGAGCGAATCTACCCCTTGTCGCTGGCCGAGACCCATGCTATGTCTGAGTACATAGAAGAGAATCTTGCTAGAGGATTTATCCAGAAATCTACCTCTCTGGCTGGAGCAGGATTCTTCTTTGTCAAAAAGAAAGACGGATCTCTTCATCCATGTATCAACTATAGGGGCCTAAACCAGATTACCATCAAAAATAAGTATGCCCCGCCTCTCATCTCGGAGCTGTTTGACCGCCTAAAAGGCGTGAAGATCTTCACTAAGCGTGATCTTCGTGGGGCGTACAATCTGGTCCGGATTCGTCAGTGAGACGAGTGGAAGATGGCATTCGACACTCGGGATAGTACCGCGTGATGCCCTTCGGTCTCTGTAATGCTCCAGCCGTCTTCCTGGAGTTAGTGAACGACATCTTCCGAGATCTCCTGTATTCCTGCGTGGTGGTGTACCTGGACGATATCTTGGTGTTCTCTCCTGATCGGCCCTCTCATTGGAGGGATGTTCGTCAGGTACTGCTGAGGCTCCGGAAGAATCGCCTGAATGCTAAGTACGAGAAATGCGTCTTTGAGCAGACCTCCCTACCATTTTTGGGGTATATTATCTCTGAGACCGGACGACGGATGGATCCCGAGAAGGTGTCTGCCGTCTTAAAGTGGCCCCGACCTGAGGGGTTCAAGGCTATTCAGAGGTTTCTGGGATTCGCTAACTATTACCACCTCTTCATTCCACATTTCTCCTCCCGGACTAGTCCCATCTCTGCTCTCACCCGTAAATGGTCAAATCCCAGGGAATGGACTTCCGAGGCCTGCGCTGGAGGAGTGGTGCTACTCGCTTTAAGGGGCCATGCATTCGGTGGTCATCTACACTGACTATAAAAACCTCTCTTACTTGCAGAACGCCCAAAGACTAAATTCGCGTCAGGCCAGATGGTCTCTGTTCTTTGTTCGTTTCAGCTTTACTCTCCATTACCACCCGGCAGACAAGAATATTAAAGCTGATGCCCTATCCCGCTCTTTCCTGTCTACCGACCAAGAGGAGGAGCCTTTACACATCATTGGCCCCTCCAGAATAATGACTGTTGCTCCGTTTGACCAGTCTCATTTTTCTCCTGGTAAGACTTTTGTGGCGGCTCAGGATCGGAAGAGGGTCTTACTCTGGGGTCATTCGTCCAAACTGACTGGTCATGGCCCACCCTGCGCAAAGATGTTGCGGATTTTGTCGCGGCTTTTTCCTCCTGTGCCCGTAACAAGATACCTAGACACCTCCCAGCTGGTTGTCTTCTTTCTCTCCCCGTGCCTTCTGCTCCTTGGCAACACATAGTTATAGACTTCATCACTGATCTTCCGGTATCTGATGGTTCTACCATCATATGGGTGGTCGCTGACCGCTTCTCCAAGATAGCTCACTTCATTCCTTTGCCTGGTCTTCCGTCCGTACCTGTGCTGGCTAAGGACATCCGTCACATCTTTCATCTCCACGGCTTACCCCTCCACATTATTTCGGACAGAAAAGTTCAGTTCACTTCTCGCTTCAGGAGAGCCATGTGCAAGCTGCTGGATGTCACTTTGGACTTTTCTTCGGCCTATCATCCTCAGTCCAATGGTCAGGTGGAACCTATTAATCAGATCCTCACCAGTTTTCTTCGGCACTCTGTCAACGCTCACCATAGCGATTGGGTAGAACTTCTGCCTTGGGGCGAGTTTTCTTATAACAACCATGTGAGTGAGTCCTCTGCTAAGTCTCTGTTTTTTGTGGTTTACGGTCAACACCCCCGAATTCCGTTTCCTTCTCTTCTTCAGTGGACAATCCTGCCGCAGAGTCAGTGACTTTTCGGTGATTTGGGAAGACACTAGATCTGAGCTCCTACAGTCCTCTGAGTGGATGAAGAGACACGCTGATAAGAGACGTCTGGATCCGCCTCTTTTCCGTCTGGGAGATAAGGTCTGGCGTTCCTCTAAGTATGTTCGCCTCAAGATGCCTTCTTAAAAGTTGGGTCCTCGATTCATTGGTCCGTTCGAGATTCTGAGCCAAATTAATTCGGTGGCATACAAGTTGAAACTTCCTGCCTCGTTAAGGATCCCCAACTCCTTCCATATACCACTCCTCAAGCCTGTTGTCCTCAATCCTTTCTCTGATGATCCAGGTACCGCTCCAGTTCCAGTCAGCGCTGAGGATGTTTTTGAGGTAGAGAACATTCTGGCTACCAAGAGGGTAAGAGGAAAAACCTTTTTTCTTGTGGATTGGAAGGGGTTTGGTCCTGAGGAGAGGTCATGGGAGCCCAGGGAGGACATACATGCTCCTCTTCTTCTTGAAAAGTTTCTTGCGGGCTTGAAGAGGAGGGGACGTAAAGTACTGTAGCGTCGGCGTCTCTGCCTCCTTTCCGACAGAGACGCCAATGTACTCACCACCGCGGCTCTGGTCCGGCGTTCCCCGCTCCTCCCCCTGGCCTCATCGCAGCGTCTGTCCAGGGTGCGCGCACCGCGTGTAGATTCCCAGTCTCTGTACTTAGGACACGCACGCACTCCCTTCCTCTTAAAGGGGACGCGTGCGACGTCCTAAAAAGTCCCCGGCCAATGAAGGTGCCTGTGCAAAATTGTTGCTTGTGTGCTAACACTCTCTCCAGCTCTCAGGTTCCAGTGCCCGCCAACCTGTCTATCAGCCGTGCCCACCTGCCTGTCTATCAGCCGTGCCCGCCTGCCTGTCTATCAGCCGTGTCCGCCTGCCTGTCTATCAGCCGTGTCTGCCTGCGTGTCTATCAGCCTTGCCCACCTGCCTGTCTATCTGCCGTGCCTGCCTGCTTGTCTACTCGCATCACCTGCCTGTCTACCAGCCGTGCTCATCTGCTGTGCCTGTCGGCTTCGGCCATCAGTCCCGTAGGAGTCGCCTGCTCTCACACAAGGTCGGTCCCAGAGAGGCACCTGGTTCACCTTCCCGGTGCCTCCTTGGTTCACGGAGTCGACTAAGCCGTCGTTTGGCCAGGGTCGGTCCGGGTAGGTACTTAGTTACGCCCCTCTGGTCCCTCCTTGTATCACAGCACAGAGGTTCCACCACCCGGATCCGTAACATCCTACTGACAGATTGCCTTTAAAATCTCCATTCCTGCAGATTTCACAATATAGACTTGGATGTGGCTTTGCTTTTGATTTGCTGTGGACCTCATTCCTTTGCAAGGGTTGAAATCAACACCAAATTCCGCATCCAAATCCACATTAAAATACCTCCAGGTTAAATCCATGGTGTAAAAATATGCCCTGTGTGAACCAATCCTTATACTCCAGATAACAATTTAAAATTGTAAAGTGCTGCGGAATATGTTGGTGCTATGAAAATAAAAATTATTATTATTATTATTACCAATTGAACCCTTCAGGGGGCAACCATTTCGACTTTGGAAGACGTTCTCCTGCCAATGACTTATATGATCTGGACCTTTGGGACCTCCATGTCCTCCTCATTTACTATATTGCACTCCCCTAATTTATACAATCAATTTTTTTTGAATGTCATAAAAACATATGTGGTTATACACAGTCCATTAAACTCTAAGAATTGTAAAAACAAAATGTGCCTTGTTAATTAGCAGGGTTCAACAATAACATGCTATCAATGAACGCAGCTGACGTTGGTTTGCACCTGAAATGATATTTCTCTAATACTAACACGAATTTATGAGCTTACACAAAGCTAAACGTTTAAAACTGCACGTTCTGTTCATAGATGGTAGCAATGGCTGACAATCCTCCTTTGCGATAGACTTCCTGTCCTGGCTAACAATCCCATGCTGTGTCTTTCAATAGCCGATAGTCAATAGACTTTCAATAAAGCTCAGCATGATATTGTTCTGCAGAATCAGACTGTCAGAAAGGTAAAAGAATGTTGCCTCCCTTCCACTATTAAAACTAGCTCAGGAAATGTTAAACAGATTCAGTCTTCAGAGTCCTGAGCAGGTCTGGCTTCTAATTTTGACAAAGATTGGACCTCATACCTGGCTTTTCCATTCATAAAAAATATTCACTCTGAGATTCGCATTGACTAATGGAAACATCAAAAAATGCTTTCCAGACGTGTTGTAGAGTCTGTTACATAGACCTGATGTACAAATAAAAGGCGGCGGACCTTCTCTTACTTCTTTTTTTTTACAACATCCTAGGCAGTTCCCTTATATCATTTTATTACCTCACTTGCTCTGTTAAAGAGGTTTTTACCACTTTTTCAACATTCGGAGCATCATAAAATAAGTGTTATTTATCCCTCTGATTTCATGTCGACACTCGTCTCCACCGGGACCAGAAGTGATGATTGACCGATCCATCTAGTTAACCTGACTGCATCGGCCACTGATTGCTTGTGGGGTCAGGTAACTGATGGAAAGGACGTCACCAGTTCTGGAGGAATTTATGTCCCTTCTACTTTCATCTGACTCTGGAACTTTTATTGGGGATGCCCTGGATTAAAAAAAAAATTGCTTCCTTTCTTGCCACTTTTATCCATGGTCCGTTTCTAAATTGCACCTAAGCCACATTCACTGAAGGTGCACTACTAGAATCAGCCTATTGGCAAGGGTGGTATTGTTTCTCCAAAAGATGGTCTTTTTTTTATTTTACACTCCAGGCAATCCCAAAAGAGGCATGATCCACCTAAAAGGGAGAGCAGGTGACAACATTCAAAGAGGGGAAGTGACGTTGTCAAGCTTTATCCCCTCAGAACCTCAGGAGTGGAAACATTTGTACTTGTATTCTTCATAAAATAACAATTCTGTAGCATCTTTCCTTAGAACTGTATGTTGTGCTGTCCCTCTGTTATTCCTCCTAAAAAAACAAGAAATAAATTGATAACTGGGCTTTACCAGTTGAGGGCACAGTCGGACCTTGTCCAATCACTGCTCCAAGATAACATTTTGTAGGACCACACCTCTTTGCAAAAAAGAGGGAAATTACCAATTGTCAATTTAGGCAGACTAACAGAGAAAGAGAAGCTCCAGTTTACTAAAACAAACATGATATGTCCTCTTTAGGACATTGCTATCCTATCATAGATTAATGTTATATTCCTACTAAGGCCAGATTCTCAAATAGTAAGGCAGTTGTGTTCCAGGTTGCAAAGCCACACAGAGTATGGATGAAGCACATAAAATCACGTATCAGTTTCAAGAGGCTTGAAATTCACATTTATTAACAGACCAAAAGCTTGTCCAGTATATTTAGTACAGTGTCTTAAGATCTCCCGTAGGCCCAAAAGCTCTGAATGCACACTCTTGGGATGACCGGCATTGGTAAATGCGCTTGAGACTTTAATAGCCAGCTATCTTGTTAAGGTTAGCACAAGTCTCTCCTTCACTGCTTTATATGTGTACCGATGTGAATACTGGTAATGTTTTGCCCATGCAGCTCCTATACACAACCCTATGTGTCTCTATGGTCACAGACCACAAACCCAATGTAGCATGATGCAGCATTCATTTGTTAGGCTCTTTTCACATTGTCCAGGCAACAAAGAAAAAAAGCCCGCACTAAACAACCTGCATGCCCTTAGTAGACTAATTTGGTTTAGAGCAAGGTTATCGCTAACAGAACTCCAGAACTCACGGGTGCTTACTTGTGAAAACAGTCTATATATCTTAGTAGAAAAGAGAGTAAAAGTACCACTCACTGGTTCTTCAAACTTCAAAATCTTTATTTTAAGGCATAAAAATTATATGCAGGGAGGGATGTAGTACAGTGAATGGTCCATTCACTGCACTACATCCCTCCCTGCAAATAATTTTTATGCCTTAAAATAATGATTTTGAAGTTTGAAGAACCGGTGAGTGCTACTTTTACTCTCTTTTCTACTATGACTCTTTTCACATTGTGTTCTTGTTCACATTCGTTGGTCCCATCGCGACTTGCATCCGAACCCCCCCCACAAAACGGGATTCGTGTGTATGCGCCAACGGGGCCATTGACTATAATGGTGCAGACAGAGTCAACGTGTGCTTCGTGCATCATTTTTGGGTGTATATGACGCGCCCCTGGGCCTGTGTCGCGCTGCGTTGCGCACGCGGGAGCTTACCCGGAGCCGGATCTCTTGAGGGTTGTAGTCTCGTGGCGGTGACCCGGTCCGTGCCCAGGGAGTCAAACTGAGCGGCGATGTAACAGCGGTAGATGCAGGACGACTACGCCACCCGTTGAATGCAGCTATGGAGCTGCCACTGCAGGACAGTCCGCTGAGGCCGGTGGATGGATGGTGCAGCGTAGATGGTATAACCCCCAACGGGAGGGGTATGGCCTCAGGGCAGCAGATGTGGATGATGGGGGTAGCAGGAACCACTCAGAGATGGTGCGGTGTAATTCAGGGTCTTTACTGGTAACAACGATAGACCCTCCCGGAGTACTTGCTAGTGAACGGGGCCTGGTCAGTCCTTGAGCAGATGGGATCTCCCCTGGCCAGGCGGAGTTGTAGGCCTCCCAAACTGACTGTACTCTTCTGGCTACCATGCTAGAAGCGGATATAAGTAGCCCACGTCCCTGAGTGTACCGTGTGGTGCTCACCCGTATGGCCGGTGACTCGGGGCCTTCTAATGGCTTCCGTTCCACGATGGCGGTGCTGGTCCCACGCGTGTGACCGTGCCTTCGGGTTTCTGGGCCTGAGGACCTGAAATCCCCTGCCGGTCGGCTTCTGCTGCTGGGTAAGAGTTAGTCCCCACAGCCTCGGACGCCGGGTCCGGTAAGAAAGCTTCTCAGTCAGGGCGAGCTCTGCAGCTGCCAGCCCCTGACTTGTAGTAGTATTGCTCCCACTGAGCTTCTGCTGTTTCTTCCTGTGACTGTTTCTTGTCTCTACTCTCCTTGACTGCTAACCCTGCTTCAGCCCCGGGTTTATATAGGGGAAGTTCTTCCCCTCCCAAGACTGGGCAGGAGGTGTGGCATGCACAGGATCCCTGACCAAAGGACCTCCCACCTGCTCTCAGACATAATATCTCTATCACTGTGGCAACCAGACCCCTGGGGTGTCACATTCCCCCCTAGTGAAATTTAGTACTCCGGGACTAAACATATTTTAGAAAAACATAACAAGATATAACAATAACAATACAATAAGAAACACATAAAGGTGGTCACGGCATGTCCGTAACCGGGTGCAGTCTTTGAAGAAAGCAAGGTGTCCATTTCACCAAAACAGGGAGACGTAACCAGGTAGGGGTCTGTCCTACCCCGAGTCCTTAACAGTCTCTAGTCCATCCTGGGTTACGCTCCAACTATTTACAAGGATTCCCGGTAAATCCACCAAGGATTCCTAAAAATAACTGGAAACACAAAATTATACACAAGCAACAATACACAGATAAACATAAATAAAACAATTTATACACTTCAAATCCTCCAGCGTGCGGGTAACTGGCCTCTAGTGGCCCTAGTGGACCTACGGAGCTGACTGTCTGGCCCTGAACTACAGGGTGTAGGAGCTGTCAAGGGTAAACTGGGCAGCTGTCTACCGGCTCTTTGTCTCACTAGGGGTACAGCAGGCTCACTATAAGCAGAGGGTTGATCCTCCTGTTCTGCTTGTGTGGAGTCTTCTGCCTCCTGGACCGGCTGTTCTTCCAGCTCTACCTGTTGCTCCGTAGGTGCTTGGGATGCTGGTTGGAGGAAGGTGAGTACGGGTACCACAACTGCACCATTGACTTGAGTCCAAGACCGAGGGAAGTCCCCGAGCACAGTACTAACCATATCTTCCCTTTCCTCTACGGGTCGATGGTCTTCTTGTTCCTCTTCAGGGTTCCTCAGTTGTTCGGGACACTTCTTCAGGTGGTCCCGGGATACAATGGCGGTGGTTTCCCCTCCGTCTTTACTGATGGTACAAACCTTTGGGTTCTCGTGGCTTGAGGGCAGTACGGTGTACGGGTCCTTCTCCCACTGGTCATCCAACTTGTGGAGCCGTCTCTTCCTCTTCAAGACCTGCTCTCCGGGTACCAGGGGAACAGTGGGAGCATACTGGTTGTAAGTTTTCTCTTGTCTTTCCCTAGCCTGACAGAGACTTCGCTCCACGCTCTCCTGTACTCTCCGGTACTGCTGCTGCGTCTCTGTGTCCCAGTCTGTTTCTGGTGAAGTGTCCTCGGGTGTCAGGACTCCCATTTCCAGGTCAACAGGTAACTTACCAGGTCTTGCCCTCATTAGGTAAGCCGGGGTACAGTTGGTGGAACCTACCGGGATGTGGTTGTATAGGTCCACCAGATCGGGCAACTTCTCAGGCCACAGACTGCGTTCTTCCAGGGGCAACGTTTTTAGAAGATCCATTACCACCTGGTTCATTTTCTCACAAAGTCCATTAGTTTGCGGATGGTAGGGTGTCGTCCTTATCTTCCGGCAGCCATACAGATTGCAGAATTCCTGGAAGACCTCCGCTTCAAAGGCAGGTCCCTGGTCCGTCAGCACTTGGTCCGGGTACCCGTGTGGACGGCAAAAGTGCTGCTGGAAGGCTCTAGCTGCTGTTTGAGCCGTTAAGTCCTTGACGGGGACGACAACCAGAAACCGGGAGTAATGATCCACGATGGTTAACGCGTAGACGTAGCCACTTCTGCTTGGGGTCAGTTTTACATGATCCAAGGCTACCAGTTCCAACGGTTGCCGGGTGACGATGGACTGCAGGGGAGTCTTCTGGCTGGCACGGTCCTTCCTTCTCAGGTTGCACGGGCCACAGTCTCTGCACCACTTCTCAATGGTTCCCCTCATGCCTACCCAGTGGAACCGCTCGCGCAGCAGGAACTCCAGCTTCTTCCACCCGAAGTGCCCAGCTCCGTCGTGGTATGCCTCCATCACCATGGCTGCGTCCCTTCGTGGCACCACTACTTGCCAGAGTAATTCATGCGTCCGGGAGTTAACCATTCTGCGGCACAACTTCCCTTTGTAAAGGAACAGTCGACTCTTCTCTGCCCATAGTTGTTTGGCTTCTTCCGGAGCGTCTGGTTCAAGGCGAGCCTCCGGCCGAGTCAGCATCTCCTTCACCAGTCGGACGGCAGGGTCGCTGTCTTGCGTTTCCGCCCAGTTGTAGTGGGGTAAGGGGTTCAACGTAGCAGTCTGCTTACTCCTTACCTGGTGGGAATACTGAATAGTCCCATGACGGTGGAACGCAGGGAGTTCAACTTCTTCCAGTCCCTCCGGATCTTCTCCTCCGTCCGGCAGGTTGGGCATCCTGGACAGGGCGTCCGCGTTGGTATTGGAGCGTCCTGCCCGGTATTTGATTGTGAACTCGTAGTTGGACAGACGGGCCATCCACCTCTGCTCCAGGGCACCGAGTCTTGCCGTGTCCAGGTGTGTCAACGGGTTGTTATCCGTGTACACGGTGAACCGGGAAGAAGCGAGGTAATGCTTAAAGCGCTCGGTGACTGCCCATACTACGGCCAGGAACTCTAGCTTAAATGAGCTGTAATTCTCGGGGTTCCTTTCGGTGGGTCGCAGTTTTCGGCTGGCGTAGGCGATTACTCGTTCCTTCCCCTGCTGGATCTGGGACAGTACGGCTCCTAGCCCGATGTTACTGGCGTCGGTGTAGAGGATAAAGGGCTGGCTATAATCCGGGTACGCCAGGATTTCGTCCCCCGTGAGGGCCATCTTCAGCTGGCGGAAGGACTCTTCTTCCAGCTCCTCCCATTTGAAGGGCGGCTTCTGGTTCTTGGCCTTCCGGGACTGGCCTATCAGGAGGTCCTGCATAGGTGCTGCCTTTTTGGTGAAACCGGGAATAAACCTTCGGTAGTAGCCTACCAACCCGAGGAACTGCCGCACTTCTTTTACGCTGGAGGGGCTTGGCCATTCCTTAATTGCAGTGATCTTATCAGGGTCGGGAGCCACTCCGTCAGCGCTCACCACGTGTCCCAGGTGCTGCACCTTTGGTTTCAGGAGGTGACACTTGGAGGGTTTCACCTTTAGGCCGTAACTTGCCAGAGCTTCGAACACTTCCGCCAGGTGTTTCAGGTGGTCCTCATACGTCTTGGAATATACGATGACATCGTCCAGGTACAACAGGACCGTCTCGAAGTTTCTGTGGCCCAGACAACACTCCATTAGTCGTTGGAAGGTTCCCGGTGCGTTGCAGAGTCCGAACGGCATGCAGGTGAACTCGCTAAGTCCCATCGGGGTGGTGAATGCGGTCTTCTCCCGGTCCGCCTCTGCTACAGGAACCTGCCAGTACCCGCTAGTGAGATCCAAGGTAGAGAAGAAGTTAGCAGATCTTAAAGCAGCCAATGACTCCTCTATCCTTGGTAAGGGGTACGCATCCTTGTGTGTGATACGATTGATTTTCCGGTAATCTACACACATCCTCATGGTGTTGTCTTTCTTTCGGACTAAGACTAGTGGAGCTGCCCAGGGGCTACAGCTATCCCTGATCACCCCAGCCTCCTTCATGTCTCTAAGCATCCCCTTGGCGTGTTGGTAGTGTGCAGGGGGTACGGGTCGATACCTCTCTTTTATGGGAGGATGGTCTCCCGTGGGGATGTGGTGTTCTACCCCCTTGACTCGCCCGAAGTCTAACGGGTGTTTACTAAACACTCTCTCGTACTCTTGAACCACCCGATAGACTCCCTGTTTCTGATGTGAGGGAGTGGAGTCAGTACCCAAATGTAGTTGCTGACACCAGTCCTCCTTTGTTTTCTTAGAGCCGTTACCTTCCTCCGGGTGAGATGGAGGCAAGGGTTCCACAGATTGTATAGCATTTTGGTTAATGGTATATAATTTGGCTAGCGTGGCATACCGGGGCAGGTACACTTCCCTCTCCCCGATATTGATTATGCGAACGGGCACCCTCCCATGGCGTACATTGACCACCCCCCGTGCTGTCAAAATGGTGGGCCTACTGTCTGAGTAAACTGGTTCTACCATTGCCTGGTAATCTCTACCTCTCAGACCAATAGCTGCCCGGCACCAAATCATCATTTCACTTTTTGGGGGCATGGCAATAGGAAAAGGGTCACACATTCTTATGCTACCAATCTCACCGCCGGAGAGTTCCACCTGTTGCCGTCGCATCAGTGCCCGGATCTCTTTCTGGAGCACCCGCTGCTCGCCGGAGCTGGCGTTCTTGGCAACCTGCTGTAAAAGGAAAATCACCTCTGCAAGACAATTTTCAATTACATTAGTTCCTAGAGTTATTTTTGGGTGACTCTCATGTTTGTCAATATCTACAATGATCAGTCCCTGTGCTGCCAGTTCGACTCTACCGATTTTGATGGTCACCTCTTTAAATCCGATCTGTGGCAGGGGCTGCCCATTGCTGGCGATGATACTCAAGTCGTCGTCAGGGTAGCGGGTAATATCCGAGTCATTCCAGTACTGCTTAAAGAGCACGTACGGGATGGTGGTGACCTGTGACCCGGTGTCCAGTAGGGCACTCATGGGAATGCCATCCAGTACCACAGGCAAGACTGGACGTCCTCCCACATATCTGTCGCGCCAGTTCGATGGGCCTGGTGATCTTTTTCCTGGGGGTTGGCCCTCTACCCCAGGTTGTGCCTGTTTAAAGAACAGTACCTTGCCATATGTCCAGGTTGATTGCAGCGGCGGCAGATGGGTCGTCCGTCCTCGCTGTATCGGTCACTGGGTCTTCCTCTGGCCGGTGGGGTCCTCCTTGGTCGACGCCACGGCATGTCCTCCGGTCCGGATGCCAGCTGGATCTTCCCTGGGGTGGAAGCCTGTAAAGACTGCACAGTTCGGGTTAGCGCAGCAACGCTCTTAGCTAGCTCTTGGACCTGATGGTGTAGGTCTGGAGCCGGGTCGTTGTCCAAAGCCTGCGCATCAGCTCCCACAGGCCCTGCCGACAAGGGCGCCGCCTCCTGGTGGTAAGTGATAGCAGGGCGCTTGTGGGTCACAACGCCATCCGGTGCCGGTTCTCGGAGCACCCGGATGGCTCTGTCCTTGAACTGTGCAAAGCCCAGATGGGGATCCTGTAAGGCCATTGCCCGCAACTGGGTTCGGTGGGTATTACAATACAGTCCCTCTATAAACTGTTCGGTCAACAGCCTGTCCTCGTTTCCCACTCCATCAGGGTCGGTCTGCTTAATGGCCCTCAGGGCCTCTTGTAGGTTTAGTGCATAGTCCCTTATACTCTCATGCGCTCGCTGCTTGCACCCGTAGAATCTAAGCTTAATCTCGGCTGAGGTGCAGGTATCAAAGGTGTCCTTCAGCCGGGTTAGTATCCCTGCGACAGTCCTCCCCCCAGGTGGCCAGGACTTTACCTCCCTTCGGGCTGCCCCGGTTAATTGGGCCACCAGGATGCTCACTTTTTGCTCTTCTGTGAGGGGGTACACCTGGAAGAGGCTATCCAGCTTTTCTCTAAAGTCCTGCAGGGTATGTGACTCCCCTGAGTACTGGGGTAGCCAGGCTGCCCCCGGGATATAGGGCATGGTGAAAGGCATGACCGCAACAGCGGTGGCGCTGGCGGGGGTTGGAGCGGTGAAGCTCTCCTCCGTATCCGACATCCTTCTCCCCCCTAGTGGACCGTGGCCTACCTTGCGATGATCCTCTTCCGTAGGCCGCGGCTCCGCAGTGGATCGTCAGGGTTGAGGACCTTCCGTCGCGCTCCTGTGACGTCGGCGTCTGCTGGGCTCCTTCCAGGACCTGACGCAACGTCCGGACGTGAGGCGGGGCTTCAGTTCTCGCGGGCTTTTCGGAGTCCACGCCCCTCTTTTTCCCGTGCGGCGTCCTCAAGATGGCGTCCAACGGCGGGAAAACTCCACAGATGGCGGGAAGAAGGCTGAAAATGGCGCCGGATGGCGGGAATCTTCACGGATGGCGGGAAGAAGGCTGAAAATGGCGCCGGATGGCGGGAATCTTCACCACAGGTGAGTTTGAAAGTCTCTTGTTCAGGCACGCAGTACCCGGTGGTTGCGGGCACGAAATCCTGCCGACTACGCCAAAATTGACGCGCCCCTGGGCCTGTGTCGCGCTGCGTTGCGCACGCGGGAGCTTACCCGGAGCCGGATCTCTTGAGGGTTGTAGTCTCGTGGCGGTGACCCGGTCCGTGCCCAGGGAGTCAAACTGAGCGGCGATGTAACAGCGGTAGATGCAGGACGACTACGCCACCCGTTGAATGCAGCTATGGAGCTGCCACTGCAGGACAGTCCGCTGAGGCCGGTGGATGGATGGTGCAGCGTAGATGGTATAACCCCCAACGGGAGGGGTATGGCCTCAGGGCAGCAGATGTGGATGATGGGGGTAGCAGGAACCACTCAGAGACGGTGCGGTGTAATTCAGGGTCTTTACTGGTAACAACGATAGACCCTCCCGGAGTACTTGCTAGTGAACGGGGCCTGGTCAGTCCTTGAGCAGATGGGATCTCCCCTGGCCAGGCGGAGTTGTAGGCCTCCCAAACTGACTGTACTCTTCTGGCTACCTTGCTAGAAGCGGATATAAGTAGCCCACGTCCCTGAGTGTACCGTGTGGTGCTCACCCGTATGGCCGGTGACTCGGGGCCTTCTAATGGCTTCCGTTCCACGATGGCGGTGCTGGTCCCACGCGTGTGACCGTGCCTTCGGGTTTCTGGGCCTGAGGACCTGAAATCCCCTGCCGGTCGGCTTCTGCTGCTGGGTAAGAGTTAGTCCCCACAGCCTCGGACGCCGGGTCCGGTAAGAAAGCTTCTCAGTCAGGGCGAGCTCTGCAGCTGCCAGCCCCTGACTTGTAGTAGTATTGCTCCCACTGAGCTTCTGCTGTTTCTTCCTGTGACTGTTTCTTGTCTCTACTCTCCTTGACTGCCAACCCTGCTTCAGCCCCGGGTTTATATAGGGGAAGTTCTTCCCCTCCCAAGACTGGGCAGGAGGTGTGGCATGCACAGGATCCCTGACCAAAGGACCTCCCACCTGCTCTCAGACATAATATCTCTATCACTGTGGCAACCAGACCCCTGGGGTGTCACATATACGCCGACTGAAGGTGGACACTCAGAAGAAGTAGACAGCGTCTGGGTGTCCGCCTGAGATGTAGTAGACTGCGTCTGGGTGTCCACCTCCAGTAGGTATACACACCCGAAAATGAAGCATGTGTTGACTTTGTCGGCACCATTATAGTCAATGGTCCCGTCAGCGCAAAAGTCCAAATCCTGTTTTGAGAGGAGTTCTGACACAAGCCCTGACAGGACCACTAAACGTGGGCAAGAACACAGTATGAAAGCACCCTTACTCCACTCCTTCTTCTTGCAAAAAAGGGGCAGACAGAAAGGTGTAACACAGTATTGCAGGATAACAATAAACACTGTAAACACTGGGTTTGTAGTCACTTTCCAAGGAGATCCATAGGTCAGCATAGGAGCTGTATACCAAAGAACAACCTTTTTAAAAAATTGCCTTTTGTTATTTTAGATGTATTGGAGCAATAGCTTTAAGGGGTTGTCCACTAGTCAGACAACACCTTCTCAATCTACACGTTTGCCCCCATAAAATAACAACATTTATACTGACCTGCGGTGCCGATGCTGTTCCAGCAGTGTCGGCATTTGCTCTCCTGAGGCTCACAAGATATTACTATGTCATTTGAGCCCTGCACCCAATCAGCACTGGCTTCACTCTCCCCGCCTTTGGACGAATCAGGCATTAACAGGAAGTCAGAGCTGTGGCTGGCCACTCACTTCCCCTTGATGTTTGGTACGTCTAAAGGAGGGGACAGTGGAGCCAGCGCTAATTAGGCGCGGGGTTCAAATGACATAGCAATCTCACATGAGCCCGGGAGAGACAGTACTGATGCCGCTGGACCGGCGCCGGCTCTCGAAGATCAGTATAAGTGTTGTTATTTTACGGAGGCAAACATGCTGATTGAGACATGGTTGTCTGAGTACTAGACAACCCCTTTAACTTAACTCTATGCTATGATTAATTATTATGCTCACTTATATGACACCATTAATTCTGTAGCATTTTACAGATATCATCACTGTCCCCATTGGGACTTACAATCTTAATCCCCTATCTATATGTCTTTGGAGGGTGGGAGGAAACACAACGAGAACAAACAAACTCCTTGACTACTCTACTTTGACCCTTGACTTGGACTTGTTTTTTGCCTTCATAACTCCTTGTGACCCGTGACAGTATCTGTTATCTTGGTATACTATTTATACCCAGGTGTCCTAGCCTTCTTTCTTCTTTACCTCAGCCTTTCTAAGGACCCAGTCCACATGTAAAGTTGCCTGGTGAAGAACAATGAACACATGACCCACAATAACACATGTATATCTGTAGACAATAATTTTTCGAAGAGTGTAAACATTTGTACTTGTAGTCTTCATAAAATAACAATTCTGTACAGGAGCATGTAAGGGTGGAGAAGTCGTCTAAACACCTTGTCTGAACACTTCTCATATATTATTGTATTGCCCTTCTTTTTTATGCGTCTTATTTCATGTGATTTTACATTCACTGTGTTCTGCAGCAGTAGTTGGCCTAGAAGAAGGTTAACAGTTAGTGCTAGCCTAGGTTGGGAGATGTTAAATGGGCACACAGGAAACTAGGTCCTGGTTGCTGGCTGTTGATGATGAGGAGAAGTTGAAGAGATAAGAAGCATTATTGTTTAGGAGGAAAAGGCCACAAGTGAGAAAGTGTGTTAAGTGACAGAAGTTCTTTTGAAAGGATAGCAATATTCCAGACCATAGTATTCTACAGCAACTGATTACTTATACGCAGGGCCGGCTCCAGGTTTTTGTGGGCCCTGGGCGAAAGAGTCTCAGTGGCCCCTTTAAAACATACCACGATTCATGATGCACAGATACCACAGAGAAATATATATATAGTACAATGCCGAAGATTTCACTTCTTACACTACATGAGCGATATCTATTGTAAATTCTACAATAGCTCATAAACCGGCGAATCCTCGCAGCGCACAGTGCAGACCGGACAGTATAGTCCTCCATACAGTATTATGGGCCCCATATATTGCTACATGCAGAATACTGGTCCCCACATAACGCTCCATACAGGATACTGGTCCCCATATAACGCTCCATACAGGATACTTGCCCCTATATAACGCTCCATAGAGGATACTGGCCCCCTTATAATGCTCTATACAGAATACTGGCCCCCACATAATGCCCCATGCAGGATGTCACCCCCCCTTAAAATGCACCATGCAGGATGTCACCTCTCCCCTCCATATAATGCCCCATGCAGGATGTCACCTTTCCCCCACTTATATAATGCCCCATGAAGGATGTCACCTCTCCCCCCCATATAATGCCCCATGCAGGATGACACCTCTCCCCCCCATATAATGCCCCATGCAGAATGTCACTTGTCCCCACCCACCATATAATGCCCCATGCCTCCATACATATAAAAAAAAAATCAAATACTCACCACACTTCTCACTTGCTGCCTCTGCTCCGGACCCCTCACCTGCACCGGCGTCTTCCCACTCTGCGATGCCCGTGACGGCTCAGGAGAGAGCGCAGTGCAAAGACGTCACCGCGCCCTCTGACCTAAGATGTCACAGTGCAGCAGGCGCAAAAAAGACCGGAGCTGCTGCGGAGGCACGGGGAGAGGTAAGTACTGTGCCGGGGCCCTGAGCAAGGGGGGAGTGGGCGCTGACACCAGCACCACACCGCTCTCGGGTCCCATAGCACGCCGGGGTGCCTGACGGTGAGTTGGCCCCCCCGCCTGCTCAGGGCCCCAGCACTTGCCCGGGTGCTGACGCTGGCCCTGCTTATACGGTCGGAGTACAGAGATTGGAGGAGTATCCAGAAGGTTCCTACAATTTATAACTTCTGCCAACATTCTACAGTTATTAGGCTTTCTGCATAATAAATTAATAATACTTTGCTTTCTTTTCTAGTCACTTCTCAAATTTGGAAAGTAATAATAAAAATGTCTCCCTTTTTTGCATGTGCTTATAGTGTCATAAGTCCAAAAACTGGAGTAAATTGCTTTGTAAATGTGGGCTAATCTACAACTATGATGTTCATAATCTTACACTCACACAGACACATATATATGTATATATATAAATATATATATATACATACTATATATATATTTCTTTTTCATTTACATTTTTATTCTTAATGACAGGAAAGAGTTAACACTCAAAATTCACAGGTGCTCACAATTGTAGCCGCAACCTGCTTAATAGGGCTATAATCAGTGGTGTTCTGTGAAATATCAGGGATATTTTGGAAATGAGTCCCAGAATTTTTTCCCTTCCTGTAGTTTAGTCAGTGTTCTGCATTTCATATTAAATCCTTTGTAGTGTCAAGCTGCTAACCCCTCCTAAAATGCAAATTTTCCCAATCACGAAACTCTGGTGTGTTGCTTCACCTTGTCCTTACGCATAGCGCAAAATAAGGGGCTGTGCAACAGACAACATGAGGTTAAACAGTATTTTTTTCTTTTTTTAGGTTCATCTCGTCGATGCATTTAGTCCCTTCCTGCCAAGACTCATTTTTCAGCGGCTATCTTGTGCAAGACACATATGGTGCTGAGAAATTGCCATCCAAGAATGCATGTCCCAGCCTGTTGAGACATCATCAAATAAGATTAAAGCAAAGTAAAAATAAAAAAAAAAGAGAGAAATTTTCCCTCGTTTCTTGTACACAGTGCATCTGATGAAAGTCACTAAGGTACTTGAATGCTTCTAAAGGTTTTGCAACCATCTCTTTCCTTTGCCTGGTTAAGAACAATCTCTCTTATGCTTTCTTGAAGTTAGGGGAAATCTAGGCTTTGTAATAAACATGATGCATTCGAATAAACCCATATATTGCCCTGTAGCACTCATCTGACAGATGGCACTTCAATGTAATATAAAGGAACACTTCAGCAATTGTCCGTTCTGTGTCTGTAGCCAAGCTCTTGTCCTCTGGCGGGTGGAGAAATATTGATTACTTACATGCTCTGGGATAGGGGCAGCACAAAAACACATGGAGTGGCCATAGTGGGCACCACAGGCACGCATGCATGACTGAGGATGAGTTATTAAATATTAGTGAGAAAAAAAAAGATGAGGTGACAGAAATGGTTAAAATAAGGACTCTAGATATTGGGTAATAGACAAGATAAGTAAATGTATTGACAGCAGTGTAACTAGAGTCAGATGGGCCTCAGTGTAAAATTTGGACCTGGGCGCCCACCTGCATGTTGGTTAGATGTATGGGCCCTTGTAGCATTCTAGAACCTATAAAAACATGCAAATTGGCCCACCATGTAAAACTGTCCCCTGTCCTCCATTCATAATGTCCATCTCCTGGCCCCTTCCAGTAATAATGTCTCCCCATGCTATAACAATGTCCCCCATCCTAATCCTTTTCCTGGTATAATGTCCCCCATCCTGATCCTCTTTCTGGTATAATGTACCCCATCCTGGTCCCCTTCCTGTTATAATGATCCCCATTCTAAGTCCCTTCCTGGTATAATGTCCCCCATCCTGGGCCACTTACGGGTATAAAGTCCTCCATTCTGGGCCCCTTCCTGAGCCCCCTCTAGTAAAAATGTCCATCTCCTGGCCCTTTCCTGTAATATTGCCCCCACCATCCAGGGTCCTATCCTACAAGAACGTCCCACATTCTGAGCCTTTTCTTAGTATAATGTCTCTCAACCTGGGACACTTCCAGCAATAATGATTATTGTGGTTTAGTCCTGATTAGAGGTTTGAAAACCTTGAAACGCGTTGACATAATAAACCGCATTCATGCTTCACCTCCGTGTGTGATCGCACATTTGAACTATTGGGCAGCGCGGATTTTGAAACCACCATATTCCACATTTACTGCAACAGATCTTCTAGGTGGTCCTGCAGCAGCCCTCATATGCCTCTATAGGAGTTGTGACTGGCACAACCCTATCAGGTGAGCGCACTTTTAACAGTTCACACCACCTGTTTACCAGATAAGACCCTATTGCGCTTTTTGTCTTTACAGTTTTTCTAGTTTGCTTTAATGTATGTGTAGCGCCCCGAGAGTTCGGTCGCTACAAAGGTATTGCATCTCACCCAGAGGTGTGATATCTCACTTCCAGGTAAGGATGGAGTGTGGCTCAGGACCCTAACACCCACATGCACTACACCACATTTCCGGGGGACAGGGCGACAATGCTCCCAAGAGTGAGCACAACTGCCCCTGTCCCTGGCTGGAGTGGGGGGGGGAACACCTAGAAAGGGGGAACCCGGTAGTGTGTGGGTGGGGAGAGTAGATCCAGGGTGCACTGGAAAGGGGAGTATATAAGGTGGGCACCATCTTGGAGTCAGTGAGAAAAGAGGGAGAGAAGAGAGAGAAGACTGGGAGCAGGGGCTCTGTACGGGCTCTGCTCCGCAGGGAGGCCAAGTCTCAAGGCCTGAGCCTAGAGAAGAGAAGAGCTGCTGAGTTGAGTCAGAGAGGAGAGGAACGGAAGAGGCTCCAGGAGTGGAGTGAAGGGACCCCAGGGGTGCGGACCGGCCAGTCGCCACCGTACGCCCACCGCTACCAGAGTAGGGGGGTCAGGCCAAGAAAGGGAACTGGATCCCTCATCTAGTGGAGGAGAGCAGCTATCCTCAGCTAGTAACCGGAGGCCGTGGCATTGCACGTGTTATGGCCCCTCACTTCACCCGTTAGGAAGGCACCATATAGGGCCCAGGGAAACGGAACATATGTTTGCCCGCCAAGGCCTGAGGCAGCTGGACAGAAACGTGGTCAATTGTGGGGTACGACGGGCCAGAGAAAGGACACACGAAGGGGGTCCTGAAAAGCATTCCAAAGGTACCTGGGAGTTGGCCGAGCCCCTCACCTGGTGAGCACAGTATGACGTGGGCAGCCATTACCTGCAGAAGTGGCTTGGAGTGTAAAACTGTGAGTAAAGACTCTGGACTGCATCACTGGACTCTGAGTCATTACTGTTGCTCCCGCGCACCATTACCCCCACCATCTGCACTCACTACCCTGAGGCTATACTCCTCCCGTGGGGAGTTATACTACCCTCTGCTGCGCACACAACATCAGCCTCAGCGGTCTGCCCCGCAGCGGCGGTTCTCAGTGACCGTAATCCACGGGTGGCGTAGTCGGACATTTCAACATTAAAAAACTAAGTAAACAGATCCGCCACTGATTTGACCACCCTGAGCCACGGGACTGGGTCACCACCACGGAGACTACAACCCCTAGCATTACACAGAGACCTGGCTCTGGGTATTCCCCCACACACGGCCCAGTGGGGCGTGTCAACTTTGGCGTAGTCAGCAGGATTTCAAACCAACCCGTTATCATCGGGTATTGTGTGCCTAGCGACTGTTTCACTGTATTGAATGTGGCGCCCGCCCCAGCAGAACGTACGCAATTATGTGCGCGCCAAAAGACAACAAGAAGCCACCTCCCATCGTGGGCCAGGTCCCAGAAAGGCGCCAAAGACGGAGCCCACCCCCAACAGCCATGAGTGCGGCTGTAGAGATGTCCATCAACGTTGGGGGGCTGTCCCTGAGAGTGATTGCCAGCAGGTTGCCCCGGGACCACCCCCAACAGGGGTGGAAGGGAAAGAAAACCGAAGGGCAGGGTGTGGTTTGGATCAGTCTTGGCAGACCACACCCGGAGATGGCGAGGAGCGCCAGCCCCAGTACCCTTACCAAGGGCCTGCTGCAGGCCGAAGCAGCTCCGTGCAGCCTCGCGGAGCTGATGGCCCAGCTCCTCGGAGAGGACCCTGAATTCCTCCGGGCTGGGCTGGAGGATTTGGACCGGAGGATGGTTCAGGCGCAGCGGGAGGCCATCGCGGGATGGAAAGAGGAAATGGACCGGCGGGTCGCGACCCGGCAGCAAGTGGCGCTGCCAGCACCTGACAGCGTGCCTGCCCCTGAGGACAGAGAGAGACCACCAGAGGCTGAGAGCAGCACTGCAATGGGAGCAGGTAAGGAGGACGCCCCTGCTACAAGCCCTGATGCCACTAGCCTGCCCCTGGACCCCGTCACGGAGCCGATCATCCCGGGAGTCGCTGCACCTCCTCCGCTCCCGCCGCCTACACCTAGGCCCCAAGCCCCGAGCGCAGCCGCCGGAATATGCCCCACGCCGTGCCCCTTGATCCCGGGTGCGGTCGGAAGCGGCCCGCTCCAAGCCTGGTCGCAAGGCCTGATGCCCCCAGGCGCCTTCCACCAACTAGCGCCCCTGGTCCCAACATTACCACCCCTGGGCACGGACTTGTACAGCCAAATTACCGGTCCTGATGGAGAGGCGGTCCCCCTACTACGCAGATGGGTTTGCCGTTGCCACCGGAGGGACCCGTCCGCGGAGGCCAAAGCCCCGCTTCCTCCGCTCCTGCCCGCTCCGCAGCCAATCACCATCCTCCAGCTCCCGGATGAAGAGGTCCAAATTGAGTGGGATCAGACTGGGGAGGACCTGATGGGGTTCTCGCAAGAGACGTGGGCGGACGCAGCCCACAGGCGAGAATTCTGCCTCCGGGAGATGGTGCAGCTGGAAAAGGAGAGGCAGGCGCGTAGCCCAAAACAGGAGCAACTACAGGTCCGGAGCGCGGAGGAAAAGACCCGGGCCCGCCGAGACTCCCAGGCTGCACGCGGTCCCAAAGTCACCAGGATTGTGGTCAGGTTCCAACAGGAGAAGGGGTGGGGGTTCTTTCGGGACCCGACGACGAACACAGACATCTTCGTCGACCGGAGGGATGTGGAGAGTCGCCTGCCCGAGGGTCACCCAAAACGGGATCTGTTCCCGGGGGATCAGGTGTCATACACCCAACACCGAGGCCTGCGGGGGTGGTACGCCCTCAACGTTCAGAGGGTAGAAGAACAGCGCTGCCCTGAACCCTGCTACACGGAGGACCTGGACGGGTCTGAAGGATTTGATGAGCAGGAAAGTCCACAAGGGGGAC
The DNA here is from genome assembly GCF_046119375.1 of Phyllobates terribilis. Lineage (NCBI taxonomy): Eukaryota > Metazoa > Chordata > Amphibia > Anura > Dendrobatidae > Phyllobates > Phyllobates terribilis. Next base: position 213,054,498 of record NW_027362773.1, on the reverse strand, counting down.
ACCGCTACTAGAGAGCAGCAGCATGAACTGTATATAGTTACCCGTCAGGGTAGAAGAAAAACAGTTTCAAGTTATGCCCGTTTGGGGATTATAAAAAGTTCACCCGGTTCGGGATTGCTGTCCGTTTATTTGTTAAGGTTACCCGAAAAGGGTCCGTGAACTATCCAGCTGAGGACTGGGAGCAGCCAACCCTTTCTATCCGGCTGAGGACTGGGAGCAGCCAACCCTTTCTATCCGGCGGAGGACTGGGAGCAGCCAACCCTTTCTATCCGGCTGAGGACTGGGAGCAGCCAACCCTTGTAAATAGTTGCACTTCTTAAAGTGCCCCCTATTGGTTTTATAAACTCCTACCTCAATAAATACCTGAAGGTGTTTGAAAGTTTGCACTTAGTAAAATTGCACCTTGTTGGGTGACATGGACACCTGGTCGCGGCAAGGACTGTGGCCTGTTAAAGAGACTTCGTCGTTGAAATGTTGCTGATAATGTTTCATATTTTCTACTTAAAAGAATGTTTTATATGTGTATATTGAAAGTTATATCAAGGAAAGAGTAACCGTAAATGAAAGTAATGTATATGTTGATAAAAAGAGAAAAGTTTTATGACAAGTAACGTTAAAAAAAAAAACAACAAAAAAAAAAACTTTAATTCTGCATGTCTTGAAATCAATTGTCTTTTGCTCTGTTCCAGCCCGCGGACGTGCTGTGATTTACCAGGGAGAATGTAGCGCCCCGAGGGTTCGATCGCTACAGAGGTATTGCATCTCACCCAGAGGTGTGATATCTCACTTCCAGGTAAGGATGGAGTGTGGCTCAGGACCCTAACACCCACATGCACTACACCACATTTCCGGGGGACAGGGCGACAATGCTCCCAAGAGTGAGCACAACTGCCCCTGTCCCTGGCTGGAGTGGGGGGAGGGAACACCTAGAAAGGGGGAACCCGGTAGTGTGTGGGTGGGGAGAGTAGATCCAAGGTGCACTGGAAAGGGGAGTATATAAGGTGGGCACCATCTTGGAGTCAGTGAGAAAAGAGGGAGAGAAGAGAGAGAAGAAGACTGGGAGTAGGGGCTCTGTATGGGCTCTGCTCTGCAGGGAGGCCAAGTCTCAAGGCCTGAGCCTAGAGAAGAGAAGAGCTGCTGAGTTCAGTCAGAGAGGAGAGGAACGGAGGAGGCTCCAGGAGTGGAGTGAAGGGACCCCAGGGGTGCGGACCGGCCAGTCGCCACCGTACGCCCGCCGCTACCAGAGTAGGGGGGTCAGGCCAAGAAAGGGAACTGGATCCCTCATCTAGTGGAGGAGAGCAACTACCCTCAGCTAGTAACCGGAGGCCGTGGCATTGCACGTGTTACGGCCCCTCACTACACCCGTTAGGAAGGCACCATATAGGGCCCAGGGAAACGGAACATATGTTTGCCCGCCAAGGCCCGAGGCAGCTGGACAGAAACTTGGTCAATTGTGGGGTACGACGGCCAGAGAAAGGACACATGAAGGGGGTCCTGAAAAGCATTCCAAAGGTACCTGGGAGTTGGCCGAGCCCCTCACCTGGTGAGCACAGTACGACATGGGCAGCCATTACCTGCAAAAGTGGCTTGGAGTGTAAAACTGTGAGTAAAGACCCTGGACTGTATCACTGGACTCTGAGTCATTACTGTTGCTCCCGCGCACCATTACCCCCACCATCTGCACTCACTGCCCTGAGGCTATACTCCTCCCTTGGGGAGTTATACTACCCTCTGCTACGCACACAACATCAGCCTCAGCGGTCTGCCCCGCACTGGCGGTTCTCAGTGACCGCAATCCACGGGTGGCGTAGTCGGACATTTCAACATTAAAAAACTAAGTAAACAGATCCGCCACTGGTTTGACCACCCTGAGCCACGGGACCGGGTCGCCATCACGGAGACTACAACCCCTAGCATTACACAGAGACCGGGCTCCGGGTATTCCTCCACTCACGGCCCAGGGGGCGCGTCATATGCAAACTAGTTCTTTCCCAATAATTTTCCATAAACAATTGTTCTCATTAATAAAAATTAGTACACCCCCCAAAAAAGAAAAAAAAAACTCCCAATATGGGTTTACGAGGGACCGTTCCTGTCAAATTAATCTGATCAGTTTTCATGAGGAGGCAAGTTCTGGACTGGACCAAGGAAATGCAGTGGATGTTGTGTATATGGACTTTTCTAAAGCTTTTGATACGGTTCCACACAAAAGGTTGATACATAAAATGAGAACAATGGGGATAGGGGAAAATATATGTATGTGGGTTAAGAATTGGCTCAGTGATAGGAAACAAAGGGTGGTTATTAATGGAAAACACTCAGACTGGGTCTCAGTTAACAGTGAGGTACCACAGGGGTCAGTATTGGGCCCCCTTCTTTTTAACATATTTATTAATGACTTTGTAGGGGGGCAAACAGAGTAATATTTCAATATTTGCAGATGACACTAAACTCTGCAGGGTAATCAATACAGAGGAGGACAATTTTATATTACAGGAGGATCTATGTAAACTAGAAGATTGGGCTGATAAATGGCAAATGAGCTTTAATGGGGATAAATGTAAGGTAATGCACTTGGGCAGAGAAAATAAAATGTATAATTATATGCTTAATTGTAAAACACTGGGCAAAACTGTAACTGAAAAAGACCTGGGTGTATTGGTGGACGACAAGCTCATATTTAGTGACCAGTGTCAGGCAGCTGCTGCAAAGGCAAATAAAATAATGGGATGCATTAAAAGAGGCATAGATGCTCATGAGGAGAACATAATTTTACCTCTATACAAGTCATTAGTGCGACCACACTTAGAATACTGTGTACAGTTTTGGTCTCCGGTGTATAAGAAAGACATAGCTGAACTAGAGAGGGTGCAGAGAAGAGCGACCAAGGTTATTAGAGGACTGGGGGGTCTGCAATACCAAGACAGGTTATTACACTTGGGGTTATTTACTGTGGAAAAAAGAAAGCTTAGGGGTGATCTTATTACTATGTACAAGTATATGAGGGGACAGTACAAAGACCTTTCTACTGATCTTTTTACTCTAAGGCCTGAGACGGGGACAAGGGGGCATCTTCTACGTCTGGAGGAAAGAAGGTTTAATAATAATCACAGGCACGGATTCTTTACTGTAAGAGCAGTGAGACTATGGAACTCTCTGCCGCATGATGTAGTAATGAGTGATTCATTATTAAAATTTAAGAAGGGCATGGATGCCTTTCTTGAAAAGTATAATATTACAGGTTATATATACTAGATTCCTTGATAGGGCATTGATCCAGGGAACTAGTCTGATTGCCGTATGTGGAGTCAGGAAGGAATTTTTTTCCCCAATGTGGAGCTTAGTGTTTGCCACATGGGTTTTTTTGCCTTCCTCTGGATCAACATGTTAGGCTATGGGTTGAACTAGATGGACTTAGTCTTCTTTCAACCTTAAAAACTATGTTACTATTTAATATGGGGCAATAGCAAGATTTTTCCCTTAAGAGCTTGATTAACAAATATAAGAAGTCTCTCCTCTCCTTGACACTCCTAAAGGCCGGTTGCAGATGGACACATTTTATGGTCATTATTATGGTTGCAAAGACCAAACGCTCCACAGTTCTATTGAGTTGGATCTTAGATTATCATTTGGTCCTATTGTGACCTGTGTTCAGATCAGAAGAATCACCATAGATTTAACTTTTGCATCCATAGTACCATGCGACCTAAGATGACAGCCGCACCTAGCAAAACTCTTAAAGGGCATCTGTCAGTAGGATCAACCCCTCTAAAGCTGTCTATTTGGGCATGAAAGTCATAAAAAGTTGAATGAAATGATACCTTGATATCTGTGATCCGATGTTTTATTCCCGAGAAACCCACATTTTTCTTAATATGCAAATGAGCTGTTAAGATCTATGGGCCGGACATAGATCTCCCTGAAAATTAGCCTCCAGAGCTTTATTATAAAAAAGTGGGCATTACTAGTGTGAGACATGTAGATCAGTAGAGCAGACTGTCAGTCATTACATGTCTCACCCTAGTAATGGCCCTTTCATTCATAATAAGCTCTGGTAGCAAATTCTCATGGAGATCTATGTCCAGCCCATAGATCTTAACAGCTCATTTACATATAAAGAAAAATTTGAATTTCTCTGGATTAAGACAATGGGTACCTGATATCAAGGTATCATTTTATTTAACTACATGCCCATATAGACGACTTAGGAGGGTTTATCCTACTGACAGATTCCCTTTAAAATGACCTGTCACCTGGTCAAGAGTGGCCAGTTTGTTCTCTAATTTTATTCCCGCTGCTCCCATGAGTACTCTGCTTTTTTTTTTAATTCGCCAAATGGTTCCAGAGGTATGGGACTTTTTATTTAGTTCAAATTTTTATGGTCTTCACCAAGTGGGCGTGATTCACAGGATAATTAGGTAGAGCACCACCCCTGAGGATCCAGAGAACCAGGCCTTCTTAGTAAAGACTATAAAAGTTAGTATAAATGCTTGCTGTTCCTTCACTTCAACAGACTGTTGTAAAAAAACACAAAAAAACACAGCAATTAGCTTTAATTTGAAGGACATTCACAAAGAAATAGACAGACCCTTTAAAACTTTAACCAGTTTAGTAAATACACATTTTGATTATAAAGTTTTAAATTCCACCTCAATGGAGTAAAAAAATGTACATCATTGTAATTAGTTCAAGCTTCTAATATAAAGAATATGATAACAACAACACAATATATATACCGATATAGATATATGGATGTTAAAACATGACTAAAACATCCAGTTTTGAAGAAACAAAAAAAGTCAATAGTCACCGACAAGGCACTTTGGAAATAATAGTAACTGTTCTTATTAAATGCACGCGCTAAAAAAGAAGTAAAAGTCAATTGCTATTGGAGTTAGGATCCCAAGGAGCAGATTGTGTGATTGTTTGGAATATGTTGCCGATAGAAAAGTGTACTTAGCCTCCTCGGATCTTCAGCCTTAATTGGATACCATAAAAAGAAACAATGCATTAGTAGAGGAGATTATCACAGGCTTTAATAAGATGTTGCTGGCTCTTAGATGAGCTGTAGCCCAAAATGAATCAGACCAGGCTGAGAGTGCTTCTTCTTCCTCATAGCCTGGAGCCAGGATTAAATGGAGAGCCATCTTAGGGCATTAAAAAAATAGAGGAAGACTTTAAAATAAAGAGGGCATATACAAAAGTGTTTACATATTAACCCCTTTTTTTCCCCATCTAGCGTGGTCAAAGTTCCAATTTTGAAACGCAAATGATTTCCAATTACTTGAAAAGCTAGTCACCGAGCAGTCACTTAACCTCCACCATCTGTTTGATTCTAGAGTATGCCGGACAGGCTGCCTTGGTGACCCCGGCTTGTGTGACTGCCCTAAGCTGACTGACTCATGACAAATGTTATTGTTTGTGGAGTTTGAGCGATCACACAAACGACGAGTTAAGTTGGAGTGGGTGGAGGACTCAGGAGCCTAGTTAATTCTAGCACCTGGCCAGTTAAGGTCTTGCAGCCTGGTGTATTTTTTTTTTCAATTAATGTACTATAACATTGCTAAAATGGCATAATAAGAGTAAAAAAATATAGAAATGTAGCAATGGCTGCCCCATAGTCTTTAAATATTCTTTGAAATCAATCCCCAAGTACCCTTTGGTGCCAAAATGAGGGGTTTACACAATTAAAATATGTTAAACCGCAACCTTTTGTCTGTAGAAAACAGAGTGATAGGTGAGCTTTGCGGCGGGGAGAAAAAAAGGAGAATTTTAAGGAGAGTCTTAATGATTATTTGCCCATGGCATTTTGCAAATTCAGGTTTCCAGACAAGGATCAGATATTCATGAAATGACAAATAAAGGGTCATATCTGAGTAGATCTGAACAAATAGTGATTGAGGATGGACAAAGAGTGACAGCATGTCAGCTCAAATACAAACCAAATAAATTGCACCGAGCAGCCGAGACGTGGCTGGAAAGTCAGGCTACATGGTATCTTTCAAGTTGGGTTTGGATTATGGAGATACGATAACTTTTTTAAATATTGTTCCGTTACTTATTGAAACATTTTGTAAACAGCAAAGCATCTCAGGAGGAAAGCCAGAAACTCCTGGGCACCAGTGCAAATACTGTACCTTGTGCCATGTCCTAATGGCTAATGATGTCATCTACCATCACCTATGATGTCACAAAATCATATTTTTGTGTCTACTGACAATGATACAACTGTTTAGATCATGCCAAATGACCCTCTTATTGGACTGCCGGGAATCTTGTGGACTCTTAGAGCCCCTCTAAGCACACAGGATCAGTACTGTAACCCCTGTAGCAATACTATCGCAGAATATTATTGGGTGATAGCGATGCAAGGCCTTTAAAGAGCATTTCCACTTCAGCAGATGTTCTTTTAATAATCTTCTCCAGTGCTCCAGATAATATATTATACTACGACCTTTTGAAGCTGAAAGCAAACGCATAGAAATTAGAAATCCATAAAAGCAAATCCAGTGTATAAAGTTGACCACAGATGTAATTATTTGTTGGCACGGCCATCCAACTTTGTGCCACCACATTCATTTGGTGCTATAAAAAGATTTTAACTTCCCTGCCACACTGGTAAAATGTCACTAATGTTTCTTCACTTATGATCTTTCTGATAATGTGATTAGATGATCCAACGATGTGTGGCCAGCTGAAGAACAAAAGTGTAGCCTGGAGATCCTGGGCTCGGATTTGCACCAGGGGCCCCAGTTATCACCTTATTCAACGAAGAATTGTCCAGTTAGGACTGTGCCACATGAGGTATAAGGAACCAGGCATGAAAACTTTGCACCCCTCATAGCTACTAAACTTCCCGCTCCATTATTTTAATATGTTACGTTAGCCATTACTATAGCATTTTTGGACAGATGCAATGATCTGGGTGATGTTTGCCCTTTGTAGCACTGTACCTTGGAGAACTATCAATTAACGGGAGTTTATGATCAGAAAAGAGTCAATAGTTTCTTTAAAAAGTGAAGGAATACAGTCAGACCCCAGAGACCAATAAGTGGTAGGGAGAGATACATACAGAATCTTATCTAAGTATATGCTGTGTGTGACCTTTTTAGGCCTCCATAAGTACAAAAGAGCTGTAGTTATGATTAAATTCCCACGGCTATAATGATAACGAGATGACTCTGCTCATGCTGCGCCAGTCTACACAGCAAAGCTGAGAAGTGAGCTGCAGAAAGCAGGAAATGTGAGTTTACTGCATGTGCTCTGGAACATTCAAGATTTTTTTTATTTAAATGGTCACATGAAAGAGGTTGTACTAAGAATTCGAGTTATTACCTATTTCTACAGAACAGGTGATCGATGAGACCAACACTGATCCTGAAAACTGGGCTCTGGAGTGTCCTGTTTGAAGGCAGTGATAGTCCAGAATGCTCACCACTTGACCAGCCATTGGCCCCAATTCATCGAAGCAATTTCTCTAGAATTAAGGAGGAAATTTTTGAGTTGTGCACAAATGTTGAGACTTTTGGCATTTTCATGACAGTTTCTCCCAGCTCCACCAAAATGGGCAGAGATGGCGTGGGATGTGGCGTGACACCATAGCTCGTCTAATTCATGACAAGCTGTGGTGTTCCCTTTGCCAGAAATCTCACTCTAGTCCCTGACTGGAGTAAGATTTCTTGTGCATGCAGGCACACGGCACTTGACAGATGCTCCAGATTAATGAAGAGGCATCAGGATTGTCTGACTCCACCACGAAAATCCCTCATCAAGACCAGCAAGAAAATCTCTGGTCTTGATCAATTGGCGTCATTGTCTATAGGACTGCTGTACATTGCCATAGAAAATGAATGGAGCCGTGGTGATCACGTGGGACCATTGCTGTATTCAAACAGGGCGCTCAAGTGGATAGGTGAAAATTTGCATTTTTGGTACAATCACTTTAGAAAATTATCAAATGATTATAATAACAGAATAAAATTCTTATTTATGTAATTTTCTGACTATACTTTCCCTTTAAATTCATGATTTTTTTTTACTTATTATTCATTTATTTTTTTTTACATATTATATCTTATCTCTCATCCATTTGCACAATATTACACGTACATTATATTCTTTCCAGTACACTGTATGTTATTTCTTACCAATCAAAGTTGTGTGACGGGGGATGCGTTCCTTCGGATAATGTTGTGAACTAGCTCTGATTTCATTAACTGATAATAAAAATTACTCTTCTGCAGTTGACATTTTATTTCAATGTTATCTTTAACCACGGGTACCATGTCACAAAAGAGAGGGTCTGGATAATCTCCAAGGACTGTCACACAGAAACCTTGATGTAATTCTGTGTGTATTGCTACTCAAAGAAATTGCATTCTAAACAAACATTCAAATAAACAGAGACAGTTCTAATTATTAGCATGGTGGATGTAAGGAAGATGAGGACGTATTATTTCTTATATTTGGACACGGTACAGAAAATTCCAATGTATGTGACGCATCCATACTACATAGATCATTTGCAACTTGGGTGAAGTTTTAGGATATGCAGTATTTTATAGAAAAGCACGCTAAATATTTATTTTAAAGGGAATGTATCATCAGAAAATGACCTCTTGTTTAAAGGGAACCTGTCACTTCGTTTCTAGCTATTAAACTGGCCTCATTGTGTTATTAGTGATGCAATGTGCATCACAAACATGTTTTTGTCAAAGAAAAGCTCTAAGTATTAGGTTTAAAAAACACTTTATATCATTAGGGGAAGAGTTTTCAGCAGTGTCATCATAATCACATACAGGATTTCAATGATAAGTTTGTAAGGTCCACAGGGCAGTAGTCATGGGTGTGGGGCCACTGTGTCCCCACACCCTGGCACCCTACAAATAAACGGTGTACCAATTCTCCTGCGCTATGCATGTGGTGCATAACACTCACGTTTGGGTTGCAAGCCTCTGCTGTCTCCGCTTGTTCAACGTCAGGAGCCATGGCACACACATTAGGGGATTTCAAATTTGTTTTATAATAAAGAAGTTTACTTAACTGTCCATTTTCATCATATTGAAACGTGCAGTATTGGGCACAAACGTTTACGTTTTCAAAGTCCATAGCACAGCACGTTCTGATGTCCGCTGTTTGCTCGCCCTGAACTATCCCTTTCCCTTCTGGCATCTCTGACCCCTGGAATACTCTGTCCGGCTCTGCAGCTTCCATGAGTCCTGTCCCAACTCCCTTACGCAATTCCCCGTCCAACTTCCTCTCCTAGGAAGATATTGAGGCACGCTTCTCAGTGCTTCAGCTGGACCGTAGGTCCTGGACGTTCCAGGAATGTCCACTCAGATTTTTTGGCTGATGTTCTCTTTGTGCTGAACAGCATGTGCTCCTCGTGCCCTCAGACCTCAAACTACTGCTCTCTCTCCACCTAATCTCATACTCTCATTGCACTAACCAGGAAGTGTTCCTCTTGTTAACTGGCCCTGCCCCTCCCACACTGGAGCTGTTCCTGAACACATTAACTGTTTCTATCCCAAACCTGTCTACTTCTTGAACTTATTGTGCCCACCACTGTACTTTACCCAATCCTATCTTATAGCTCATTCTTTACCCTTGTACTAATCTTATCCTCTCCCTATATCTAGTACATTTATCAGAACATATTGAGTCATCCACAAATTATAGCAATACATTAACCATGCACCTTGGTGCCTATAAGGTTCTATGCAATATAAAACACTTTCGTATACACGGGTTATAACTGTTTTTCTAATCAAGGGAGAAGCACATGACAAGTCCTGGTCACAAGTTAACACCGCATTATACAGCTGATAACACAGGATTAACCAATCACAATAGGGAATGTCACAGCTCCCCCTTGTGCTCTTCCTTTCACAATGAGCTTTGCACATTCTCATTAGATGCTTCAATATAAAAGATATGGTCTCAGACAGTTCAGTGCTGCTAATATACGTGTGGATTTTCTGAAAAAACAAGACGTATGAGTCTAGAATCTTTCTAATTTTTTTCTGATTTTTTTTTAATATAGATTGTGAAATGAAAAAACATTGGTAACATTTAAAAAAAACACATTAAAAGGGAACCTGATAGCTGATATATGCAGAACAATCAAACATCCCTGTGTACACAATGAAACATTGCAGAATTATAGAGGAAAACATACTTTATAAGTCGACCGGGGACTCCCTATACATAACCCCAAACAAAACAAACTGAACATCCAGGTCATAATAAGGAATTAAAAATAAAGAATTAGCCAAACAGTATGTCAGACTAGAACACCTTTATTGCAAAATTAGGTTCTTGGTGGCACTAAAGAAAAAGTGCATACACTTTTTACATGTTTCACATGTTTCGGTGACATATAAAAAGTTTTCTGATAATGTGGTTACACTTTACACAAAATGTTATTCTCTGGAAACTCAATCGTTGCTGTTAAAAAACAGACCTTCAAAGTCAAGACCGTCAACATGTTTTCCTCCGGTGTTTAGTTTTCTAGAGATCATTGTTGTCAAGCGGGGGCTCTCTTCTTTTTGGAATGGGGTCTAGCTTTGTCTAATTTTGTTTTCTGTCAATTCCTCTGAAAGTCTGTATTTTTTATTTCTCTTCTCTCTCCTGGAAAAGGTGCAGTCAACTGAAACCGTCACAGTGACAGATTATGCACCCTTATTAATTGATCAAAATTATGTAATCTGTCACTTTGACACTGTAGTTGAGTTACACTGAGACTTTCACTGTTGAATTGATCCTTATTTACATGTCTTCTCATTTCACAGTATTATGTAAAAGTGTTCACGCCCTCCTATATATTTACATACAACACAGCTACTTGAATTCTTCCTGACACTTAGATTCTTAAATATTCATCATCAGCACATTACAGTCTAAAATATTTCTAATAGTACATACAGAGTTATAACATTTCCTCTAAAACATTAATCCTTGGTGACATTAATCCGTGGACATATGGGGTGCCTACAGGGTTGTCATGGCAGCTGGGGTCCTCCTGAAGACCCCTATTTCAGCCATGTTACTACTCTACAGTCTGGGCTTAATAGGAGACTAGTGAACGAATATAGTGTTGCAATGTACTGTATAGGAGATTGAAGTTTTATAACTGTAAAACATATTAAAAAAATATAAAACCCCAGAAAAAATCAGTATAAATCATTCCTTTTTCTCGTAATTCAAATAGCAAATGTGAACACCTTTGCTTGCAATGAATGATGAAAAATCTAAATGTCAGATTTCCATTTTTTTTTAGTCACGTCACCTCACAAAAAACAAACTAATAAAAACGGATCAAAAAGTACTATGAACCCCAAAATGGTACAACATAAACTATAACACACCCTTAAAGGGAATCTGTCAGCAGGTTTTTGCAGTGTAATCTGATAGCAGAATAATGTAGGGCCAGAGACCCTGTGATTCCAGCGATGTGTCACTTACCGTATTGCTTTGTGTAGTTTCGATAGAATTTGTTTACTCTGCTGTAGATGTAACAGTGATATGACTGCAGAGCTGTGTATAACCCCGCCCACACCACTAAATGGAAGCTTCCCTGTGTACACTGTGCATAGGCAGAAAGCTGCTAGTCAGGTGTGGGGTTACACAGATTTGCTAGACTGCTATGCATGTGAGACCTAGTCCTCTAGTGATAATCTCCTGCTGATAAAACACTGTATTAGTATTGAAACTTCAGCACACAACCCAGTAAGGGACACATCATCCGGGTGAAATAAGTATTAAACACTAGATGGTGGCCCGATTTTAACGCATCGGGTATTCTAGAATATGTATGCAGCCGACCGGGCATGACTAATCAGCGAAGCAGTGTTTAAATGGGTTGTGCACTACTTTAAATTAACCCCCCAATGTATCCCCCCCGGGGCCCCTAATGAATTTTGTAATTAAGTCATGTTGTCAATACTGCTTGTGACAACATCGCTGACCACGCACAGCCAGCACGTAATTCCCCCGGCTGCAGCCGGCTCTTGCGTCCGCTTACATCACGAGTATTTGCGGCTGCAGCCAGGGGTCTCCTGTTCCGCGTACCACGGTGAATGACGGGCTGTGGGCGGGGTTATCCCCCATCGTGTCACACCCAGCATCCACCGCGCTCTCTGTCAATGAATGCGCATGCGATGGATGCTGGGTGTGACGGGACGGGGGATAACCCCGCCCACAGCCCATCACTCACCGTGGAACGCGAAACAGGAGACCCCTTGGCTGCAGCCACAAATAGTCGTGACATAAGCAGAAGCAAGAGCCAGCTGCAGCTGGGGGTCACATGCTGCCTGTGCACGGTGACCCGAGTATAAGCCGAGACCCCTAATTTTACAACAAAAAACTGGGAAAATTTATTGACTTGAGTATAAGCCTAGGGTGGGAAATGCAGCACCTACTGTTAAATTTCCATATCCTGGTATGTATGGCTCCCTCATCCCCTAATTGTGGTTTGTAAGGCTCCGTCATTCCCCTAATCCTGGTTTCTATGGCCCCCTTATCTTGGCTTGTATGGCCCCCTCATCCTGGCTTGTATGGCCTCCTCAACCTGGCTTGTATGGCCCCCTCATCCTGGCTTGTATGGCCTCCTCATCCTGGCTTGTATGGCCCCCTCATCCTGGTTTTGTATGACCTCCTCATTCCCCCATCCCCACAGCACAGTTAAAAAAATAAACACTAATACTCACCTTCTTTCCTTACCTCTGAGAGTGTGTTTAAATTTGGCACCGATATCGCTGATTGGTCACGGCCGCGACCAATCAGCAAACCGTGTTAGTGAGGACCGGGGAGCGGCGCTGCTTGTGCGGGTACTTCCGCTGCGAGCAGCCGGCTGGCCGCGACCAATCAGAGAAGCGGTGTTTTAAATTTCGCGCCAATATTGCTGATTGGTCGCGGCCGGGCGGGTGCGACCAATCAGCGAAGCGTGTTTAAAATCCAGCGCCAATTCGCGGCCGGACTGCGCTCGTTGCTGATTGGTGGCGGCCGCCGGCCGCGACCAATCAGGACAGCAGTGTTTTAAATTTCGCGCCAATATCGCCGGCGGCCGTGACCAATCAGCGAACCGTGTTAGTGAGGACCGGGGAGCGGTGCTGCCTGTGCGGGTACTCCCGGCTGCATCGCCGCTGGCCTCCATGCGGCTACCGTCGGGAGATCAGCAGCTAGGTCATCTCCCAGCTGCATCGCCGCTGACCTCCGTGCGGCAGATGAGCCGCTAACGGCCGCCATCTTGTTCTGAAATCCCGCGTCGCTGATTGGCCGCGGCCGGACCAATCAGCGACTCGGGATTTCCGGGACGGACAGGCAGACGGGATAAGCCGATTATATAGTAGATGTCATCAATTTTCTAAATAAATATATTACTGAAGGTGCTATTGACATGAAATTATCACCAGATGTCGGTAACAACCCATCCAATCCATGCAGGCAAAGAAATATAACCATAGATGTCCATAAATTAAGTTATGCATAATAATGAGAAATGACACCGGGAAAAAGTTTTGAACACATGACGAGAGGTGCAAAAAGTCATGAAAAGTCATGACAGCAGCTGAAATCTATCAGAAATTAGAAAGCAATCCTGCCACTTAGTGAAAAATAATATCAGTTGGTTCCAACTGATGGCCTATAAAAAGTTGTCTCATTACCAAGGTGCCACACATGAAACATCTCATCATAAAACCAGTGAGCTGTTTCAAGACCTTTGCAACCTTATTGTTGCAAAACATACTGATGGTATTGGTTTCAGAAGAATTTCTAAACTACTGAAGGTTCCAGTGAGCACTGTTGGGGCCATAATCCTGAAGTAGAAAGAACATAATTTTACCATAAACTAGACGCAACCAGATGCTCCCCACAAAATTTCAGATAGAGGAGTAAAAAGAATTATCAGAAGAGGTGTCCAAGAGCCAAGGACCACCTGCGGAGAGCTACAGAAAGACCTGGAATCAACAGGTACAATTGTTTCAAAGAAAACAATAAGTAATTCACTCAACCTCCATGGCCTATATGCACGCTCACCATAAAAGACTCCATTGCTGAACAAAAATTAAATGTTACCGCTAGTGATGGGCGAGCACTAAATTGCTCGGGTGCTCGATGCTCGGACCAAGCACATTGGAATACTCGGGTGCTCGACCCGAGCAACAAGCCCAATGTAAGTCTATGGGAAACTTGAGCATTTTTCAGGCGGCTCCCCCCAGCGGTCTGCAGAGGGCCTAAAAATTGCCCAAATCAATGGGAACAGTGCTCAAATAACATGGAAACAGAATGGGGAAGACCCCCTGGAAGCATCTGACTCTCAGGTCACTTCTGTCAACAACATTGTCAGAGGTATTACGCCACTTTTATGGACTCACAATAAAACATACAAAAACATCCTTTCCAGGGTAATGACTTGTATATAAAGCAAAATAAATAACCAAAAACAAAAATACTCCTCCACACCTTGGGCTATGTTCACACTTAGCGTTTTTGATGCATTTTTGCACTTTTGCATTGCTTTCAACCGTGACAAATGCATTCACCAGGAAATGTCATTTTAACATTTTACAACCTTATCTGGCGATTTGGTGTGTGAGATATCATCAGACACATCGTGTTTCATTTATGAAGGAGGGACTCTGAAAGTCACAAAGCCTATTTTAATAGGGTCATCAGGCGGCCTTTACTATCCTTAGAGAGCCATCAGCCAGCTATGTTTTATTGTTCCCATTACTAAAGAGTGGGTCTCCTATACTGTTATTGCGTATGCAGTAAGTGGCAGGGCTGCCCAAAATTTGGACGCACCCCAATACCACTTTGAAAATTTGGACGCACCCCAATACCTCTTTGAAGAGACTTAGAGGAGGGCCTCCTGAAAACAATGTTCCCATTATTAGGAAGTGGGTCTCCCATTGTGTTTGCCTATGCAGTGAATGCAAGGGTTGACAAAAATTTGGAGGCACTCCAATGCCCCCTGGAAGAGACGTAGAGGAGGGCCTCCTGAAAAAAAATGTTCCCATTATTAGGAAGTGGGTCTCCCATTGTGTTTGCCTATGCAGTGAATGCAAGGGCTGCCAATAATTGGGAGGCACTCCAATGCCCCTTGGAAGAGACGTGGAGGAGGGCCTCATAAAAAATGTTCCCATTAGAAAGGAGTAGGTCTCCTATACTTGTAATGCCCATGCACTAAGTGTATGGGCTGACAAACATTTACACCTGGGGGGTATACATGAACATACTGTATAAAAATTTTTTTTACGGCATCATAAACACCCTTTAAAAAAATTATGTGGGTGTTACATCACGGACCACGGTCACCCTGGTGATATGGTGGTGGAGGATGAGGATGAAGAGAAGGAGGAGGACAAGGGCAAATAGCCCAAATCAGGAAGCGTATACCCATGTGTGGGTGTGAAGAGGTGCATGGGAATACACCTCCCAAAAAAAGACACTGCATTTGAGTTTATGTTACGCTGCTATCATTCGGTGCTGTTGAGAAGTCTGGCCCAATCCAGCCCTTGTTCATTTTTATAAGAGTCAGCCTGTCAGCATTTTCAGTTGACAGGCGGATGCGCTTATCAGTTATAATTCCACCAGCGGCACTAAAAACCCGCTCTGATAAAACACAGGCGGCAGGGCAGGCCAGGACCTCCAATGCGTAGAGAGAGCTAGTTCATTCCACGTATCCAGCTTGGATTCGCAATAATTATAAGATACAGAGGAATCATGGAGGACGTTGGTACGGTCGGCAAGGTACTCCCTCAGCATCTTCCCAAACTTTGCACTCCTTGTGAGAGTACCCTGCGCCTCAGGGCCTGTGCGATGGGAGGGGCTGAGAAAATTCTCCCAGAACTTTGACAGTGTTCCCCTGCCTCTGCTCGATTGAAGTTGTGTCTCTCTCACCTGTACTCCTTGGTTGTCCAAAGAACTGTGACCTCTGCCGCCAGCGTTTTCAGATGGGAATTTTTTTAATAGTTCTGCAACAAGGGCCTTCTGGTACTGCCCCATTTTTGTAGACCAGTCCGCCTCAGGAATAAGAGATATAAAGTTCTCCTTGTAGTGTGGGTCTAGAATTGTCACCAACCAGTAATGACTGTCACCCAAAATTTTGAGAACGCGAGGGTCATGGGAAAGGCAGCGTAACATAAACTTAGCCATGCGTGCCAGACTGCTAATAGGCAAGAATTCCGCGTCCTCACCAAGAGGATGACTGACCATGCTCTTCTCCTCCTCCTCTCTGTCCTCTGGCCATCCACGCTGAACAGACGGTATGACAGTTGTGCAGGTAGTACCTTCTATAGCACATGAAACTAACTCCTGTTCTTCCTCCTCCTCCTCATCCTGTATGATTCCTTGCTCCATCTCATCGTGCTCTGCCTGAAATGCATCCTCTTTGATTGTGAGCAGAGAGCATTTCAGAAGATAGAGAAGCGAGATGGTGACGCTAATTATGGCGTCATCGCTGCTCACCATCTTGGTGGAGTCCTCAAAGTTTTGGAGGACGGTACATATGTCTGACATCCATGTCCACTCCTGAGGTCTTATGTGTGGAGTCTGAACTGAATACCGATGGCTTTGTTGATGCTGGTACTCAACAACTGCCCTCTTCTGCTCACAAATCCTTCCCAACATCTGCAGTGTAGAGTTCCAACGCTTGGGGACATCACACACCAGTCTACGAGACGGAAGCTGCAAACGCTGCTGAAACGCGGCAAGGGTGGCGGAAACTGTAGGTGACTTTCTAAAATGGGCACACAGGCGGCGTACTTTAACAATCAGATCCGGCAGCTCCGGGTAGGATTTGAGAAACCACTGAACCACGAGGTTAAGCACATGGGCCAGGCATGGTATGTGTGTGAGCTCGTCTCGCCTCAGAGCCGCCACCAGGTTCCGGCTATTGTCACACACAACCATGCCTGGCTGTAGGTTCAGTGGTGTGAGCCACAGATCTGCCTGCTCTTTCAGAGCTGTCCACAACTCTTCAGCATTGTGCGGTTTGTCACCTAAGCATATTAGCTTCAGCACAGCCTGTTGCCGCTTGGCCGAGGCAGTTCTGCAGTGCTTCCAGCTTGTGACTGATGTGGTCATTTCGGAGATGGAGGCTGAAGAGGAGGAGGGGGCTGAGGAGGATGAGGTGCAGGAGCTGTAGACTGTGGGGGCAACCCTGATTGACCTAGGGCCCGCAATCCTTGGCGTCGGGAGGACGTGTTCCGTCCCAAGGTCTGACTGGGTTCCGGCTTCCACTATGTTAACCCAGTGTGCCGTCAGCGAGATGTACCGTCCCAGCCCACAAGCACTTGTCCACGTGTCCGAGGTTAGGTGGACTTTCCCGGTAACCGCGTTGTTGAGGGCACGGCTAATGTTTTGGGACACGTGCTTGTGTAATGCGGGGACGACACACCAAGAGAAATAGTGGCGGCTGGGGACCGAGTACCAAGGGACGGTTGCGGTTGCGGATTGCTTCCGTCTCCACGAGCCTAAAAGGCAACATTTCGAGCGCAAGCAGTCGTGAAATGTGGGAATTAAGTAGTGTGGCCTTGGGGCGTTGGCTGCGTATTTGCGCTTCCCGTTCCAAGGACTGGGGTATGGACAACTGAACGCTGCTCTGGGACAAGGATGTGGATGTGCTTCCTGATGCTGCTACTTGAGAGTCTGCAACGACAGGTGCAGGGCAGGAGGCATCTTTGCATGCACCATGGACAGGGGATTGGCTTGCATGCACAACAGCTGAAGAAGCAATGGTGCCACCCGCAGACACTGTTCCTGGACCCTGGGATTCGGCCCACAAAGTCGGGTGCTTTGCTGCCATGTGCCTGATCATGCTGGTGGTGGTCAGGCTGCTAGTTTTGCCCCCTGCTGATGCTGGCCTCGCAGTTGGTGCAAATGGTCTTTTTGGGGTTATCGGCAGAGTCTTTAATAAACAACCAGACTCGGGAAGACCTAACAGTTGTACTGGCAACTTCCTTCGTGTTGGTGTTACGGAGAACGGTTGCCTGCCTTCTGTCTGCAGCCACCACACTGCTTCTTCCTGCCTGTTTGGGTGCTCTGCCTCCCTCCCCCTGTGTGCTGCTGTCCTTGCTGTGCATGTCCTCCTGCAGGTTGGGTCAGTTACTATATCATCCACCACCTCGTCTTCCACTTCTGCACCCTGGTCCTCCTCCTGACTTTCTGGCAATTGTGTCTCATCATCGTCCACCTCTTGTGACACTTTCCCATCGTCGCCTTCGTGTGACTGTGGCTTCTCAAATATTTGGGCATCACTACATGCGATCTCCTCTTGCCCCGCTTCAAGTGGACCAGGCGAGAGGCCAGAATGTATAAATGGAAAAGTGAACAGCTCTTCAGAGTGTCCAAGTGTGGGATCAGTTGTCTTCGGGCACTCGGCATGGTGGGAGGAAGGAGGATCAGGGTGAGGAATATGCGGTCCAGACTCACGGCCACTGAGACTTGACCATGTGGAAGACAGGGTGGTGGTGGTGGCTAAGTGACTGGAAGCATTATCCGCTATCCAACCAACAACCTTTTGACACTGCTCTGGGCTCAATAGTGGTGTGCTGCGGTCCCCTAGGAATTGGGACAGGAAGGTCGGGTGAGAAGATGTGGGTGTTTGTTGTGGCACAATTTCAGCTTGCCCACGGCCTCGACCTCTGCATGTACCATCACCGTCACCATCACGTCCAGTTCCCCGTCCATTGCCACGCACCTTGCTGTACATTTAACATTTAACCTTGGTCAGCCACACCCTGAGGGGAGGTAGGGTGAATGACTTCCCACCTGATCTCTATGCCATTCACACAAAACCACTCCATTCACAATGGTGATTACACCCCCAAAATATAACATGCTGGGGAAAAATTGTAGGTTCAGTTCACACAGGCTAGCAGCCGTAGTGACACATACCTCCCCTCACATATAATATAACACCAGTGACCCTGTCACAAGGGATATAGTCAGTATTTGTATACTGCTGCTGCAACATTAAAACAACAGTCTTTTTCAGGGCTAAATATTTTCCTTTCTGTAGTAAAACCACTGTTACCTGCATTCAGTGGACGGATAGTTTTGGATTAGAGGCATCTAGGCAGGGTTTAATATTGCTGTTGCAGTACTAGTATACCGCTGCTGTACTGTTAAAACAACAGCCCTTGTCAGTGCTAAATATTTTCCTTTCTGTAGTAAAACCGCTGTTACCTGCATTCAGTGGAGGGATAGTTTTGGATTAGAGGCATCTAGGCAGGGTTTAATATTGCTATTGCAGTACTTGTATATGGCTGCTGCACCGTTAAAACAATAGTCCTTTTCAGGCCTAAATATTTTCTCTTTTGAATTTATACTGGAAAGTTTTCAGGCATACAAATATAAACTTAGTTTAAAATGCGCAAGTTATGTGGTAAGGGACAAGGAAGTGGAAGTTTTGCTGTTGCAGGTGACACTGTGCCTGCTGTGGGAGCACAACAAACACGCTCATCCATGAGACCTAGCTTTCTGTCCCACTTTGCAGGCGGGCACGGGACACCACTCTTGAAGCTAGAACAGTGCGAACAGGTGGTCGGTTGGATGTCAGATAATGCTTCCAGTCTGATTCCCAGCAAGACCCTGTCTTCCCCATAATCCAGTCTCACTAGCCAAGAGTCTGGACCACATAATCCTTACCCTGATGCTCCTTGAACACTTCAAGGAGCTCTTTACATTTCCACATTTCCATTTACTGATTCTGGTCTTTCACCCTGCATGTTTCAAGAGGGACATGAGGAGATCATGTGTAGTGATGCCCAAATATTTGAGTAGCAATGGTCAAAAGAAGACAACGGCGAGGAACGGCTATTAGTGCCTCAAGAGCTAGATGATGGTGATACACAGTTGCCAACAAGTGATGTTGTTAAGTCTCAACAAGTTCAGAGTGCGGAAGTGGAAGACGTGGTGTTGGACGATGAAGTCACTGACACAACCTGGGAGCGAGAACGGCAGCGCAGAGGGAGGGGGGATCCACAGCTCTGCAACAGGTAGGAAGAGGCAGTGAGGTGGCCAGAGGGAGGAGGGGGCAACTGTTCCCCCGAGCATCCACACACGGCAAGTTCCCAAGCCAAGGGTTAAGTGTTCCCCTGTCTGGCGTCTTTTTAAAGAAAGTGCGGTTGATAAAAGAACGGTAATTTGCAACCTGTGCCGTACCAAGATCAGAAGGGGCCAGGCCACTACCAGCATGACCATTAAGAGCATGCTCAGGCACATGTCATCAAAGCACCCGACTAGGCGGGTCGAATGCCTGGGTCCACAATCAGTGTCTGCGGGTGATACCACTGCCTCTTCCGACATGTAGACAAGTGCTTGTGGCCAGAGATGCTACATTTCCCTAACGGCACACAGGATGAAACTTGTGGAGGACAGGACTGAGTTGCACCCTGGGACAGCGCTCTACTGACGCCGAGGATTGAGGGCCTTAGTTCCATTTCCTCCACCTCCTACATCAGTTCATGCACCCCCTCTTCCTCCATCAGAATTGTCATCTCTGAGTACCTTGTCCATATCAGTCACAAGCGGGAAGCACTGCAGCACTGTCTTGGTGAAGCGGCAACAGGCTCTGCTAAAACTAATTTGTTTTGGTGACAAATAGCACACTGCCGCACAGTTGTTGAAAGGTATAACAGACCAGACAGATCTGTGGCTCTCGCCGCTGAACCTACATTCAGGTATGGTCGTGTGTTATATTGGTTGTAACCTGGTGGTGGCTCTGAAGCTTGGCAACCTCACACATGTACCATTCCTGGCCCACGTGCTCAACTTAGTGGTTCAGCGGTTTCTGAAAACCTACTGAGATTTGCCGGAGCGACTTGTGAAGGTAGCGTGTGCGCCCATTTCCGCAAGTCAGTTTCAGCTGCTGCTGGTCTGGCAGTGCTGCAGCAGCACTTGCAAGTGCCAGCTCACCAACAGGTGTGAGATGTGACAACATGCTGGAACACCACATTAATATGTTGGCAGGGCTTTGTGAGCAGCAGAGGGCAGTAGTTGAATACTAGCTACAACATGCCCATCAGTATTCCGGTCAGCCTCCACATATAACAACCGACGAGTGGGTGTGGATGTCTGACATCTGTAAGGTTCTACAAAACTTTGAGGAATCAACAAAGATGGTGAGCAGCGATGATGCCCTCATCAGCGTAACCATCCTGCTTCCGTGTCTACTCAAACGCTTGCTGCTCACAATTAAAGAGAAAGCTTTGCATGTGGACCAGGTGTAAATGGAGGAAGAAAGTACACAGGGTGATATTACCCAGCCTAGCCTCATCTCATATTCTCAGCGTGGATTGGGTGATAATGAGGAGGAGGCTGAGGAGGAGGAGGAACAGGAGATGGCTGCCTGCACTACAGAGGATACTACCCACACCAGCTTCATCCCGTCTGTTCAGCATTGATAAAACACTAGGGAAAAAGGTAGCGCAAATAGGGTCTTATCTGACATACAGTTACAGTTTATTGATCAGATTATGCTAACCTGATGCATGATTTAAAAGTGGTCATTGTACAGCGGCTACGGATCCACAGGTCGTCAAACTGATGTAAATAGAAGACAAGGAAGAATTTGTGGATACCTCCCGCGCTGCTGTGTATGGAAGACGTCAGTACTCAAGAGATTATTTAAATTATTTGTTTTTTTACTTCTTTCAACGTGTTTCAAAGTTTCAAGCACTTCTTCAGGAAATTACCACATACCACATGGATAGGCTGAAGAGGAGGATTAACAGGAGAGGGAGGAGGATGAGAAGATGGAGAGGTCATCTTCCTGGTGGGGACAGAGAAGTCTTGCCTGTTGGGAGTCTGACACACATGACTGACATAATGTTCAGCTGCCTTTCCCGTGACCCTATATATATTGTACGCATTTTGGCCAACACTGATTACTGGTTGTTCAACCTTCTCGACTCACGCTACAAGGAGAACTTTCCATCTTTCCAATACCAGAAGGCCCTAGTCGATCAATTAGTACAAAAATTCCCATCTAACAATGCTGGCAGCAGAGCTCAATGTTCCTTAGGCAACCAAGGAGGAGAGCTGAGGGAGAAACACACCAGGTCCAACAAAGGCAGGGGAACACTATCAAAGGTCTGGAACAGTTGCATTAGACCCTTCCAGCGCCCAGACCTTGATGTGCGGGGTAGTCTGATAAGGAGGGAAATGTTTTGGAAGATGGTGAAGGAGTACCTAACTGACCATACCAGCGGCCTCTGTGATTCTTCTGTGACATACAACTTTTGGATATCCAAGCTGGACACTTGGCATAAACAGTTCCTCTATATCTTGGAGGTGCTGGCCTGCCATGCCACTAGCGTTTTGTCAGAGCTGTTTTTCAGTACTGACGGGGGCATAATAACTGATAGGCGCATCCGTTGTCAACTGAAAATGCTGACAGGCTAACTCTTATCAAAATGAACAAGGCCTGGATTGGCCCAGACTTCTCAACCCCACCGGATGACAGCAGCAGAACATAAAGCCAATTCAAATGTTCCTTTTTTTTCTTGTGTATTCCCATGCACTCGTTCCCTCCCAAAAAAGGGTATATGGTTCATGGTTTCTTCTTTTTCTGGTCCTCCTCCTCCACCATATCAACAGGGTCATCATCCAAATTTTTAGACGGTCATCAGGTGGCCCTCACGCAGTCCCTCCCTCTAATTTTTGCCAGGCCTTGCATTTTGCGCATAGGCTTTATGAGTCTAGGAGTCCTACTACCTAACAATTTTAACAGAATGTGTATGAGGCCCTCCTTTAAGTCTAATACAGGGTGTATTGGAGTCCCTCTTCCTTCTAAATTTGGCAGTGCTTGGACTTAGTGCAAAGTCTTTACCAGTCTTGAAGTCCCACTACCTAACAATTTTAACAGAATGTGTATGAGGCCCACCATTAAGTCTAATACAGGATGTATCGGAGTGTATCTTCCTTATAATTTTTGACAGTTCTTTCATTATCCGCATAGGCTTTGTGAGTTTCAAAGTCCCTCCTTCATAAATTAAACAGGATGTGTCTGACCATGTCACACACATCACAGCCCAGATAAGGTAGTAAAATGTTAAAATTACATTTACTGGTGACTACCGGTGGGTGCAGTTTTATTTCCCCTTCTACTAGGTCATCTACTGTAGTCATCGGTGATGGGGAAATACAGTGAGAGATGGTCCGGCAACTAAGGGGTAGTGAATGCAGGGGGGGGGGAGATGGGGTTTGTTTTTTCTCTTTTTAATTTTGCTTTATATACAAGTCACTATATGTTTCCTAACATTTTTTCCTGTAAAATTCATTTTATCTTCAGTTTTGTATGTTTTATTGTCAGTCCGTAAAAGTTGCGTAATACTTTGACAACACTGTTCCCAGACGTCTTCTCCATGCTGTTCCTATTCCATTTGAGCTCTGTTTCCTGCACCTCCCCTCCCCCAGCCCTCCTTTTAGGGTCTTCCGGAAAAATGCTTGCGTTTCATACTATCTTCCATTAAACTCGTTACTTGAGTCGAGTCCATCCAAGTGTCCGACCTGATTGATTCGAGTACCGAGCACTCAAGCATTTTAGTGCTCGATCATCACTTTTAGGGAAAAAAACAAAAGCGTAAAAAATGAAAAATTGCCTGGTTCTTTAGAGGTTGATGTAGATGTTTATACATTATACAATGTAATAAAATTGCACAATCAGTGTCACAATGCTACCTAGCAGTAGACATTGCAGTGAGTGGGTGACTACCCTGGATCCAGACCTACATAGTAACTTGCTAATTTCCAGGAAAACTGTGGTGGGTATCAATGAAGTACCAACAAAACTAACCTACCAGGGGAAGGTTGATGGCAGATGATCAGAAAAAGTGTTTACAGGGCTATTCACTCGCTACTTTACCTGGAAAAATTGCTGTAACTTCTAAAAGAGAAGATATGTCATACTGGAATTTGGACTGTACATACCTTGGTTCATGAGAAACTGATGTTTTAAAGCAGGTGTTGAAAATGTCCACTGTTCGCATCCAAGCACACCTGCACATGCCGTTCCATATTGTTGAATGTATTCCGCAGGACGTTTGGGGTCATAGCCTGAATTTCTCGCTGTACACTGACGAGCAAAAGGGTAACAATGTTTTGAACTTTTGACTTTCAGGCTCCATATCTCACCATCCACTTCTGCTTTGAGAATACCATAATTTTATAGACAATCTTGGCTACCTCATACATAAATTTGACTTACAACTATTTTGCATATGATTAGTTATGCAGATTCTTGTCATGTTCACATAGCATACAATTCTGCCATTTGTACTCTAAAGCCGAGAAATTACATTTTGCTTTAATAGTATTCTGAAAGTGCACTTAACCCTATAGCTGGACACCTTCCTATCTGATTGCCTAATGTCTGCTAATGAATCCATGACATTTCAGGCCGCTATTAGGCCGGCTGGCAGATATCACTATCTGCACAGCAAACATGAGAAGTAATCCAGGTAAAGGTTGTTTGCCCTCTAATAAATTAATTTAGAAGTCTTACTGTTTAATCCATAGAAAAAGGGAAGAATATACATGTATTTGTTAAATTATTTAGTTACCATGAGAGACACCAGGCTCCCTGTAAAGCGAGTACAGAAATAAAATTGTTTTGGAGTACCATAAATAAAATAGCTAAGTAAAACATAAAAGGGTACTGCTCGGCTCTGGCGCCAGGGACCAGGCCTCCAGCTTTGACCACATACTTTAATAGTTTATTTATTTGTTTTTTAAACTCATTTATGGGTATGCTTGATATACTTTAAGATTTACTTCTTCAATATCTATTTTGCCAATATTCATCTAGGTTTCCCTCAAATAGCATATGCTATATTACCTGACAGCAGCCATGATTCACCCTTGTAAGCTTTGTAGTTTGTAGTTTCTAAAGTCAAATCCTGAAGCATTGATTAGGCAATCATGTATTATCGGCTCTGCAGGGTTCAGCATTATCTGACTCCTCTGACTCCGAATGGGATGCCATTTGATGGTCACGGGAGAAATCTGACAACCCTGTACCCCGCATTCTTACAAAACGCTCTTGAGAAAACAAGAGTTCCTCATTTAACATTTATTAAAAGGACTGCCTGGTTTAGAAAACCCATATTCACATAACCTTGTAGGAAATTCTGAATTAATAGAAGACAAATCGCTTGTTTGGAATGAAAATCAATTAGATAGACCAAGAAGTAGCTGTACGGAGCATCTCTCTCTCTCTCTCTGAAGAACCTGAGACATGCATGCAACACATAAACAGTATACTGATTTCAATAGGTACCATGTAATGTGCTATTACTCCTGTGGTGGAGCTATAGGGGAATTGAATACTTGCTTTTAGCTATTACACACCTGACCCGGGTATCCCAGGCTTCACTACCTTCACCTGGGTCTGCCGCACTCTGTTGTGCTCCACTTTGGGTTTTTTACAGGTTGCCCGGCGTGGATCAATTACACCATATCCCTAGACCAAATTTAGGCCCATTGACTCACACTCATGTGTCTTGGCATTGAGTCTCTAGACCTCTACTTTTGGTGTGCTCCACCTTCTGTGAATACTGTGCTTTTCTTGCTTCCATCCCTTCTAGGTTCCACTTCATTTGTTCTGCTGCTCCTGAGATTCCTGAGTGTGCCAAGTCCATTTTTTCCCACAATCATTCCAGCTAACTACATAAACACTCGGAGTCCTTTTGCCTACCCGAACCTGGGGCTTAGAGTATCAACCTCACCTGGTGAGCCTGACATTAGCCAATTACTAGCAGTGGAAAACTCATGATTCTTCTTATTTCAGGGAACCCCTCTAATAAAAAATGGACAAATACTTAAAAAAAACCTATCAGCATATTTTAGGCCTTAAACTCACCATCAATGGTAAAAGGTTTCTAAATATACCTGATCTCTCCACTCAGTGTGTCTTGGACGCAGTAAGTGACAATTTTGCTGCCCTATGGAATCAGGGTCATGCTGAGCTGTCAGTTTGTTGAGTGACAGCTCAGTCATCCAATCTAGTGCAGGCGCGCGCTAAGCTGTCGGTATTTTGATTGACAGCTCAGTTGTCCAATCTAGTGCAGGTGCATGCTGAGCTGTCGATATCTTGATAGACAGCTCAGCCGTCCAATCTGAGACTGGGTAGTGCTGAGCTTCCTTCAGGTATTCCCCGTTCTTAGTGACTACCCAGCTATTTAACAAAGCTGTCAGTCCCAGATATCTGCCAGTCATAGCTTTCAGCTCAGTGGTGTGTTTTCTTTGTGCTCTGAACTCAGACATTCTGATCTTTTGATTCCAGACCTTGGATTTGCCTTTTGACTACCTGTTTGTATTACCCCTTTTGCATCGACGCATTCTGACCTTGGAATTCTGACCCCAAACTGTGACCTGACTATGCCTTTGTCTCTTCCCTCTGTTTATGATGTAACCACCTGTTTCTTGACCTCGGACTTCTTGACTTCCCTGACTCCCAGCTTTTCTGTGAGCTGTGTCTCAGTGTCACAACACCCCGGTAAAAACTGTCTGCTGCAGCATAAAGTATATAGTGAAATTACAAGCTAAGGCACTGTATAGTTATTACAGCTCAAGAGTCATCTGGGTGGTCTTGCTCTTGGGAGAAGTCCTGTAGTCTAGTGCCTAAACATGCCCCTATCTGGGATCTGGCACAGTGCACAGATGAGTCAGAGGCATCAAACCAAAAGTAGACTACATTACGCCTCCAAAGAGTTTGTGCAGACGAATGTATTTTCAGTCCAAGTGCGATCTGACAAAACAACGGATTTCACTCAGACCAATGTTATTTTATGGGGCCATGCACATTTCCGATTTTTTCCTTAGGCTGAGTTGTTCTAAGGTAAAAAATCGCAGCATGCACGATTTGCATGAATAAGTTGGATCGCACTCTGCCATGCAAGTCAATGTGTTACATTTTTTTCTTCATCTTCTCCACAGCCGAGAAAATCTGATCACTCTATGATCAAACCCTGGCCCAACTCTGATTAGAGAGTGATTAGCATAATAGGATAAATTTTCTCTGATGAGAGAAAATACAGTGGTGTGACTCTGGCCAGAGATCGGGAACACACAAATAACTTTTTACTGGTAATTTTTTTACACTATGATGCAACAGACAGATTTTACAATAACATGGAATCTCAATTTAACCACATGGGGGAGGCTTAAAAGCCTAAAATTCGTTGACAGTTCCCTTTAAGGACCCAAGATCTGTTTAGATGGACTCTTCTGTTATTGAAATTGCTTCTCTATTGTTAGTTTGCTAATTGAAAAGCTATTTTATAGTATATCTGTTTTGAGGAAAGTAAGATGACAACTAATAGAATTTCTAACAATGAACCTACACAAGTTGCCACCCAACTTTACCTTTCCTGTATGTAGTCTATTTTTGAAAAAAAGTTCGATATGTACTTGAAATGTGTAATAAAGCTACTGTGAAATATTACCAAAGCGCGAAATGACTACTTTCCCAGTAACAGCGTGGCCAAGGACAAGCCAACAGTTCATTGCCAGGATTCCAGAGGTCGGACCCCCAAAGTGATTGCAGATCTTAGCCATCGTTTTATGAGATGGAAACACCAATTTACCAAACAGCTAATTAGAATTTTAAACAACCTGACCGCAAAGGGCAACTCACACACTTGTGTGTGCCGGTGATTATATTTTACTTTAGGCGGGAATGCTTTTCACATTAAATATTGAATACAATCTTTTTTTGGGTCATTCCAAACATTTGGTGGTGTGTTCTGGCCTCTAACGTCAACTGGAAATATTACTCACTCCGCTTCGTGTGGCTTTAGACACGTGAAAGCACTTTTTTTTACTGCTGTTTTGTGGTTTTAGCCTTGTGAACCTAGACAGTTCATAGAAATGGATCAATGACTTGAAGGTTACAAGCAAAAAGCATTGTGTTACAAACCCCACAACAAGGTGAACTGGTTAAGTGGTGGCCACGATATTAATTCAACCTAATTGCTGTCTGCCTGAGCCTTAGCCACTTTTGCTTAAATTCAGGACTCTCAGACGTAAGGAAAAAAAGCAGATGTCCTGTAAATGAGAAGACCGTTTACTCATAAACATTTCATGTTAACAACTGCTTTGTAAAAGCTTCCAAGCTACGGGCCTGGAGAAGGGGAAGACTCACAGACCTGCATCCTCTCCAGAGAGCTGGTAACCAAAGCACTTCTTCATGTCAAAAGCATTTATTGGGGGGGCTGAAGTATGCAGCCAGCCGCGTATAAAGAACTACTTACATACTTTTCATTTCCATAACAGATGGGGAAGAAGTCAATGAAAAATGTATAACTGTGACCATAGAAGCAACAAGTACACAGACTGGAGAGACCGAGGTCTTAGCTTATTCAATTGGTGATCGCTCTATCAAGACTATGAAAAATCCACAGGCCATAACCTCCTTTTGAAAAAAGTACGTAGTCGTAACTGCACGCCGCCTTTAAACACACAAAAAAAACTAATAATATCAGAATACCAAAATCAATTTCCACTTCAGGGTTGGGTGCCGGCCCTTGTGTTTTATTGATCAGAGCCCACTGTGGAAAGCAGCAATCAGAATTTAATTGTTTAACGTTGTAATATTGCTCCTAGGTGTGTGTAAGATGTAAGATGGGATGCAAAGAATGAGATGAAGGAATTACGAAAATAAAAGGCAACGTAAAGAAATATCCGGTGAATTAAAGGTAAAGACTTGTAAGCAATATTAATTATGATCCGGGAGGCGCTGAGATTTGGGATTCTACATGTGAGAGGTTTTATGTCATTTAGAGAATTGGGCTGCAGAATTACTAAAGCCGAATTTTACAAATTGCCGATTCCTTGCGAGTTGGTTGATGGTTCTCATTAATAATGTCTAGCAGCGCTCCTCAGAGTGAACATAGGAGGACAAGACGGATGTCTATGTCTGAGTGTATAATATAATCACTAAACTTAATGATGCACTTTTTTTTCTCCCTTTGTGGATAGAGATTTCTGGAATTATGTCGATGAGGCGAATGTAGGAGTGGAGGTCCATTTGGCATCTTTACACAGTGGATATTTTGGGGCATCTTATGTAATACAACCCGTTCCAGTGAATGGGGCTATGGTGTATTTACCTGCATTGCTAGTGGCCTGAAGGTCACCATGAAGGGAAAATAATTTTTGGTGAGGCTTCTATCGATCATAAAGTTATGAATTATCCTAGAAATTTGCCTACAAAACCACTTGTGAAAATAATGATAACCCTTTTAGTATCCCTGCACAGTTCTTCAAAGGAGATACACTGAGTCCATATGTGTACGACCGTATGGTGCATTATGGTCACCAGGGAAGGGCATTTACTGTAGTCGTCGCATTTTTAGAGGTGTACAATTCATGTACTAACAGCTTAGCAGAAAAACAGGGGATGTATAACAGAGACCACTAAAACGTGGGTTATGATTTGTGGATCGCGGGACTTATCATCAGCCAAGCAAGAGATTTGCTTTAGGACATTCAGATGCAGATGCTGAATTGTTACTTTCATTGTTCTCCATGGACTGGAAAATGTCCAACTTGATGACCCTGGTGAATCAGGGAAAATGATTGGTTCAGCAGGGCTCTCATTATGGAGTACAGGTGATAAAGGTAATTTGGTGCCGACATCCACTTACTATCCACCAACCACTTTATGAGTGTTACAATGTTTTGCTTATAGAATTTAAAAGCTCTATTTTATGGAAGTCATGTGAAAAACTGTTTCCCAATATGGTGCCCTTCAATTTACCTAATGAGAAAATGTACAGGCCCAAATCCCGCCTCCCCATGGACTCATGAAATGTACAATATAGGCCCGAGAATGCATATCACATTACCCCTGTTATCTGCATTAAAGAGGCACTCCTGTTATTTTTTTGTTTTCTATACCTGTGCAAATATGTGTGTTGTGTAGTGTAAGTGCAATAAAATACTTACCGATCGCTGTCATCACCCGTTTCCAGCGCAGCTCCGGACCTCTTTTTAATTACAAATTACATGAGTTCAATTTTGGCTTGCCGTATCACACTTGGCTTTATATGTGTGGCGGAAGTCACTTTTACAATGTAAGTCTATGAAGCATCAGAACGAGGATCCATGAACTTACTTTGTAAAAGTTACTTCAGTGTTATGCTTGTGTAGCATCTCACTCAGAAAAATAGGTAACATACTAAAAAACTGCAACTGACCCTTCCAGTTCATTTTGTCAGAATTCCCTTTGTCCTTCTACAGTTTGACCACTATTGGCTGCTATTGTTCACCTTAATAATTGTGCTGCAATCCCACTCCTTACCACTGGAGGCTATGTTGTGTTCTGCATTTGCCCTTTACTAAGATGGCAGATTCTGAACCTGTGGGATCCATATTTTTTCTTGTTTGGGTCTATTCAAAGCCGCATGGATCTCTCACTCATTGCTTGAGTATTGTGTCTAGCTGTTAGCCTGGTTCCCGTCTCCAGCTCCTGAACATTCTCACCTATCTACGGATTGTTTCCTACAACACCTTTGCTAAATCCAAGAACTTCTACTACTGCTTGCTGTTGCTGCTCGTGCTCCTTCGGCCAATGGTATCCAGCAGTACTATGCCAGTATCGTAACACATGTACAGACTAGAGATCCTGACCTCGCAGTCCCTAGTAGTTCCTGTGTGAGCAGAGACAGCCCTAACCACAGACTAGGAGATGGAAATTCAGACCTATACTGCCTAAAAAGGCCGTCGAGTTGCATCACGTTCCTCCTAAAGAACCGGAGAGCAGAGTGTGAATTACCTACAAGAGGAAAGATCTTTACGGAGTAAAGTAAATCATGAAATAGCAAAAAAAGGATAAAGCAAGTACTGTTAAAAAAAATATACTGCCTACTTCCTAAAGATAAACAAGAGATAGGTGGAGAGTATAGCACAGAAACAGCATAGCGAAAACCCTTAGCTGGAGTTTCTCAGACTGGCTCTTAACATCAGCAGAATGTCAGAACATCCAAATGAAACTATCATCAACAGGAAATGCCAGCAGGGGAAAGAGGGAAAGAATACAAAGCTGCACCTGAAAGGTGATAGGGCAGACAAATGAAAACACCTGTGTTAGCTAAACGGACTGCAGCCAGAATAACAGAATTAAAATCACCAGGAGGAAGGAGTGTCTGCAGTGGCTCGGCAGATAGAGAAGCTGACAACCAAACACAGACTCAAGGGTTTGAACCCAGAAGCATGACATTCAAGCTCACACAGAAAACCCTGGTCTGATCTGACTGGTCGTAACTGCAGTCTCGTGAGTGAGAAGAGGATTGGAGCTGTGTTGGAAACTGGAGAAGACGGCAATCAGTAAGTACTTGATTGCACTTACACATATTTACACAGGTATAGCAAATAAAAGATAATAATGCGAGTGCTTCTTTAAGGATTGAGGTGTGTGGACCTAAAAGAGAGTTGAAGGGCCCTGACCATTTGCCTTTATGGACTCCTGATGGTTCTAATGGCGGCTCTAATCTATAGTGATAATGTTAAATGCAACAGAAGCAACAAAAAAATATGCAAATTGTATATTGTTTTTTTTTTGTCGACTATTGGAGTCATTGTCATACAAGAAGCTTTTTTTTCATTTCAACTTTTTTCCCCTAAGTGTTTAAGGATAAATTACAACATAAACAAGAAGAGACGCAGAAAACAAAGAAATAATCCTGCTGACTGGGGATTTCAGAGGGAAAAAAAAAACTGCTTAGTGTTCTCAATCACATGCTTATTATTATGTACTTAATAAAGTCTGCTGAGTGTGTATAAAGTCTGCAAATGCTTTTATTTTTTTTTATTTTTTATTTTTTTCTTTTAACCGTGATCTGAAAAAATGATTTCATTTCGCCATCTGGTAGAATGAAAGGCAACTTGTTGTGGTAATTAAGCAGATAATTAATAAATCAAAATACAAGTGAAGGATCAATCGTAAGGGTGAGATGAGAACAAAGCTGGGAGATAATGGGAGGGATAAATAAAGGCACATGCTGTTTTAATAGTGCTGTGCCTTTAAACTGGTCTTTTGCATGTCATTCAGCTGCAAAATGATGAGCTAAAGTTGCTGATTTGCTTCTTGGAAGGGGAGTTAGCGCTATTTTACATGCTAATTGGCAGCCCGTGTCCTATGCGTTGTATTTTATAGTATATATTGCCCTTAATAGTGTGATGTACATGGAATTAAAGGGATCTACAGACATTTATAAACTTAGTGGGCAAATGTATTCTAGTTTGCTGGATAAATGAGAATCAAACTATTATTATGCTAGGAGCTCATACTGTATATATAAATGGTCTATAATTAATTGACATATGCAGTTTGACAATTTAATTCTGAATTGTGGTTTGCTCTTAAATGCAATAAGGCTAATTTTATCATCCGAGACAATTTTGATAGAAAAAAATGTATGATAATAGAAATAATGGCAATCAGTGATGTTCATGGAGACACTGGCCAGTTAGTTGTCTTACCATAGAAAGCACTCACTGCAAAGTGCCGGCCACAAGGTGTCTCCCTTCTGTGTAACTTTCTGTTCACTGCCTGTTGTCAAGTGTAATCCATCAGTAACTGCAGAGACACCGGGATGGATTACAAGAAGTATGATAGGACTTTGTGTCTCTGCTCCTGCTCTCCTGTCTGTATAATTGCATACAGGCATAACAGAAAAGTGTACTTTCAGTTTAGGGCAAGCAAGTCCTAGGATAATCCCTG
This sequence comes from Phyllobates terribilis, assembly GCF_046119375.1. Lineage (NCBI taxonomy): Eukaryota > Metazoa > Chordata > Amphibia > Anura > Dendrobatidae > Phyllobates > Phyllobates terribilis. The sequence continues at coordinate 213,021,767 of NW_027362773.1, read as the reverse complement.
GATCTGAGCGCAATGCAGGAATGTGAGGGAAAGGAAATTCCAACACCCATAATACTGGCAGAATGCAAATGAAGAGAAACCACCCACTGAAGTCTAGATAGCAAGCTACAACACAAGAGAATCTGGACAGTTCCTAGTCACATTAGACTGGTATATATTAATAAGTTTTAACTAGAGTTGGTGTGTCACAGGGATACCGTGAAAGAGAGCTTTGCTTCTCCAGTTAGATGTACAGATTTCCCTTGCTCTTTTGTTGTACGAGTTAAGCAGTTCTGTTTGTCTTCTAAAGCTTTCTGCCTTGAGTTATCTCAGTTGTTCTGATTTCTCAACTCCCCCGGAATAAGTACTCACCACTTAGCTTGGGTAGTTGGCAATGATAGCTTGCTATATCTTGGAACTGATTTGGAGCTGTGAGCCATGAAAAAAGAAGCCGTTTAGGAGTCATCTCCGAAGATTGCTGTTTGAACGTTTGTCTGCTGTCTTCCTTTTCCTTATTTCCCTTTTTGTTTGCCTCTCCCAGCCTTTCCCTTTATATACAATTCCGTAGTCTGGGTGCGATTAGAGTGATTGCTGTATTCCTTTACCCTTGTCTGTTTCCATCTGTGTCTTCATGTAGAGGGGAGCACCCAGGGCCGTTACCATCACACTGTGTGCCAAAACTATATTCTCTTCGCCCAATGCCCCCTCTATTATTAAGGACTGAGACCAGGGTGTGTGCTGCAATGGAGGATTTGCTTTACTCACTGTTACACCGTTAATGGAACAGACACTGACTTCAAGCAAGGCAGGAGATCCGAAATCCGGGTTAACAGACTCACTTTTACTGTGCAATTCTCCCATACGCGGCTGCAGTATACAGATCAAGACAAGTTCTTTGGTTAGTGAAGTACCCTTGGTAATGTGCCTTTCCAGTGTTTGCTCTCGTCCCTTCCTGAGACCCGACATCATCCACTTCTTGTGCAACCCAGCGGAGAATCTCCCTTCTTGGGATATAGAGGCCTCGCCTTGAGCACATCTGACAGGCCATGAGCCTAGGACTATGCCAGTCTCCAGATTCCATCTCAAATGTGTTCTCATTCTGTTCTGATAACTTGGACTAGTAAAACACTTATTCACTGCTGCTACTGCTGATGGAGTCTGTTTTCCTGTCTGCTCAGTCTTCCTCCACACTCCACCTCTCTCTCTGTACATGGGACAGAAACTACACTGGTCCTGTGCAAGCGGGTATTGAACCCAGCGATGAGGTGTCCTGACACAGGCCTCCCCCAACGGCAGGCGTACACTGCCTAATCCTCCTCACTACTCACTCTCCCCCAACTATCTGCAACCCAGAAATGATTTTCTATAAAACTGCTCTAATTCTCCAACTGGGAATTTCCCTTGTGCTGTGGGTGTAATGCTTAACTACTTCTATACTGAACCTAACTAACTTCCTCAACTATAGTGCCCTTTCCCATTACTAACCTAAACTATGAACCCTATACCATACCTATGTCCTACACTTAACCCTATGTGTTTTACATAAACAACATTATACATTCACATATGATAACAGTCACAAATCAGCATGAGCACTGTTTAGAGAGGGAGAGGCATGTGACAGCACCTGTCGCACCCTTACATCTATTATACAGCAGGACTAGCGTTCCTGCTGCCCAACGCACTAGCCAAAGCCGTGCTTAGGGCAAGACAGGGATAGGAATGCAATCACCGCATGGGGTGAAAGAGCCCGTCTAGGGACGTCACACAGCACAGGGCTGTGCAAGGCAAGATTCAGGGGTGTCCCTCTAAGCTTTCCCTTGGCAGTGCTCCCTTTCCCATCCGTCTCGCTGTGTGCCGTCTGGCTACTTGTTGAAGCGTGACATGGTGTGAATCAATTCGCAGGACTAAGTCCATTCCTCCTACCAGACAGTATCCTGTGGCTCTTCTTTTGATTAGCTGGCCTGAGACAACGTCACATGTGCATCATGTCGCAATATTAGGTGTAACGGGTCTGGGAGGCGGAACCTCTGAGCTACTATACAAGAGGGCAGTCCTTGTAAGGGAGCGGGTGGCGACCAGGCAGGCAGTCACAGCAGGTGACCGGGACAGTCTCTGGAAGAGCGGGCAGGAGATCACGACAAGTGACTGGGGCAGTCTCTGGGTGAACGGGCAGATGGTCACGGCAAGTGACCGGGACAGTCTCTGGAAGAACGGGCAGGAGATCACGGCAAGTGACTGGGGCAGTCTCTGGGTGAACGGGCAGATGATCACGGCAAGTGACCGGGGCAGTCTCTGGGTTAAGGGTTGGTACGACCTGTGGCGGCTGATGGTAGACTTGAGCTCCCAGGTGAGCAGGCGAGAGTCTCTGGATAAACGGGTGGTCACAGCATGTGACGGCGGAGCCTCCAGGAAGACCAACAGACAGGCGGCAGATGAGCGCTCCCAGGTGAGCGGGAAGAAGTCTCTGGACAGGCGGGTGGTCACAGCACGTGACGGCAGAGCCTCCAGGTAGGCTAGCAGACAGGCAGCAGATGAGCGCTCCCAGGTGAGCGAGCAGGAGTCACTGGACAGGCAGGTGGTCACAGCATGTGACGACGGAGCCTCCAGGTAGACTAGCAGGCAGGTAGCAGGTGTGTGCTCCCAGGTGAGCGGGCAAGCTGGTCCATAGACAGACTGACGGGAATAGGAAGGCAGACCGTCGGACCTCAGGCAAGCAGGCAGGTGGCTGGTGTGCGCTCCCAGGTGAGCGGGCAGGCTGGTCCTTAGACAGACTGACAGGAGTAGTAAGGCAGACCGTCGGACCTCAGACTAGCAGGCAGGTAGCAGATAATCAGGCAGGAATCTGGCAGGTAACTGGCAGGTAACTGGCAACGGGACCTGAGGGCTGAAGCAGAGTAGTGAACAGTGCAACAACATTGCTCGGGCACCTCCATTTTGGAGGAGGTGCCTTATATATGGTGAAGTCCTCCGGCCATTGGCCGGGGACTCCTTAGGACGGCGCGCGCGGCCCCTTTAAGAGGGAGGGAGAGCGCGCGCGCACGCCCTAAGCACAGTGGCCGGGAAGGAGCGCGCGCTGCCAGCAGAGCGGGAGGAGGACGCCAGGCACGGAGCAGGGAGGTGAGGGGAACAGCGTCCCTGCCTAGCAGAGGGCAGGGACGCCGGCGCTACAGTACCCCCCCCTTTAGGCCCCCCCTTTTTTAGGCCAGACAGAAATTTAGCAAGGATAAGAGGGGCATGGATGTTCTCCCGGGGCTCCCACGTTCTCTCCTCAGGACCAAACCCCTTCCAATCTACTAGAAAAAAGGTCTTTCCTCTTACCCTTTTGGTGGCAAGAATGTTCTCTACCTCAAACTCGTCCTCAGCAGAAACCGGAGCAGGAGGCGTACCTGTAGACTTGGAAAAAGAGTTAAGTACCACAGGTTTGAGGAGAGATACATGGAAGGAGTTAGGGATCCGTAAGTTGGCCGGGAGTTTCAATTTATAGGCCACCGGGTTGATCTGACTGATGACCTCCAGGGGGCCGATGAACCGAGGCCCTAACTTGTAAGAAGGTATCTTGAGCCGGACATATTTAGATGAGAGCCAGACTTTATCTCCGGGACGAAATTGTGGAGGATCCAGGCGTTTTTTGTCAGCGTGTCTTTTCATCCGTTCGGACGACTGAAGGAGTGCGGATCGGGTACTCTCCCAAATGGAGGAAAATTTGCTAACGAGAGATTCCGCAGCCGGGTTGTCCACAGAGGTGGAGACAGGAAAAGGAATCCGAGGATGCTGACCGAAGACTACAAAAAACGGGGATTTAGAGGAGGATTCGCTCTCGTGATTATTATAAGAGAACTCGGCCCATGGTAGGAGATCCACCCAATCAGAATGATGGGCATTAACGAAGTGCCGGAGGTAACTGGTCAGGTTCTGATTGATCCGCTCCACTTGACCATTGGACTGTGGGTGGTAAGCGGAAGAGAAGTCCAGGGTGACATCTAGCAGTTTACAAGTGGCTCTCCAGAAGCGTGAGGTGAACTGTACCCCACGATCCGACACGATGTGGAGGGGCAGGCCATGAAGACGAAAGATGTGATGAATAAAGTCTTTAGCTAGCTCGGGTGCAGACGGGAGGCCTGGCAGGGGAACGAAATGACCCATCTTGGAGAAGCGGTCAGCGACCACCCAAATGACCGTACAACCGGCAGAGACTGGGAGGTCTGTTATAAAGTCCATTGCTATATGCTGCCAGGGGGCAGCAGGTACTGGGAGCGGAAGGAGGCGACCGGCTGGCAGATGTCTCGGAACCTTGTTGCGGGCGCAGGACACACAGGCAGAAACAAAGTCTATTACGTCCTTGTGCAGGGTAGGCCACCAGTAGTGCCGGGTAATAAGCTGGAGGGTCTTTTTCTGACCGGCATGGCCAGCTAGTTTAGACGAGTGACCCCAGTGAAGGATCTTCTCCCGATCAGGTACTGATACGAACGTCTTTCCGGGAGGGAGACTATTTAGACTCACGGGAGCCACCTGCATTACTCTGGCGGGATCGATGATGTGTTTCGGATCTTCCTCGAGATCAGACACCAGAAAGGATCGAGACAAGGCGTCCGCCTTGACGTTTTTGTCAGCCGGGCGAAAATGAAGAACAAAATCAAAGCGAGCAAAAAACAAGGACCACCGGGCTTGGCGCGGGTTAAGTCTCTGGGCATGCTGGAGGTAAGCCAAGTTCTTGTGGTCAGTGTAAATTATTACCGGTTGAAGAGCCCCCTCGAGCAGGTAACGCCACTCCTCCAATGCCAGCTTGATGGCCAATAACTCTCGGTCTCCTATGGAATAATTGCGCTCAGAGGAGGAGAAGAGTTTAGAGAAGAAGCCGCAAGTTACCATCCTCCCGGAAGATGATTTTTGAGTAAGTACCGCTCCGGCTCCAGAGGAGGAGGCGTCAACTTCCAGGAAGAACTGCTTGTTGCCGTCCGGGCGATGCAGCACCGGGGCGGAAGAGAAGGCCTGTTTTAAGGAAAGAAAGGCCTCCTCTGCTTCGGGCGGCCACTCTTTGGGATTAGTACCCTTACGGGTGAGCGCGGAAATTGGGGCAGTCCGGGAAGAGAAGTGTGGTATGAAGAGGCGGTAGTAGTTGGCGAAGCCCAGGAACCGCTGAATGGCCTTCAACCCCTCCGGTCGGGGCCATTTCTCGATGGCAGACAGTTTCTCTAGATCCATTCGTAGGCCGGTCTGAGAAATAATGTAGCCTAAAAACGGAAGCGAGGTCTGCTCAAAGAGGCACTTCTCGTATTTAGCGAAGAGGTGATTCTGCCTGAGCCTGAGCAGGACCTGACGAACGTCCCTCCGGTGAGTCTGGAGATCCGGAGAGAAGACCAAGATGTCGTCCAGGTACACCACTACGCAGGAGTAGAGAAGGTCCCGGAAGATGTCATTGACCAACTCTTGAAAGACGGCAGGAGCGTTACAGAGACCAAAGGGCATTACCAGATATTCATAGTGGCCGTCCCGGGTGTTGAATGCCGTCTTCCATTCATCCCCCTGACGGATACGAACCAGGTTGTAAGCCCCACGGAGGTCCAGTTTGGTGAAGATTCTAGCCCCTCTCAGACGATCAAATAACTCCGGAATGAGCGGAAGGGGGTACTTATTTTTCACCGTGATCTGGTTAAGGCCTCTATAGTCTATACAGGGACGGAGAGAGCCGTCCTTCTTTTTTACGAAGAAGAAGCCTGCTCCCGCCGGGGAGGTAGACTTCCGGATGAATCCCCTGGCCAGATTCTCCTCAATATATTCGGACATCGACCGGGTCTCAGCAGCGGATAATGGATATATACGCCCACGGGGAGGAGTAGTACCGGGTAACAAGTCGATAGGGCAGTCGTATGGTCTATGAGGGGGTAGTGTCTCTGCTTCCTTTTTATTAAAGACATCAGCATAAGACCAATAAGGAATCGGAAGTCCAGGTAGATTAGCTGGGGTAGGAGAAGGACGGACGGGATGGACGGGAACCAGACAGGTCTTATGGCAGTCCTGTCCCCAGCGAAGGACTTCTCCGGTCTGCCAGTCAAGCACGGGTGCATGTCTCTGGAGCCAAGGTAGACCTAGCAGGAGGGCGTGAGAGAGTCCAGGCAGAACATGAAAGGAGATACTCTCAGAATGCAGCATTCCCACTTGCAGAGTAATGGATTCGGTGATGAGTTGGATGGGGCGTGGTAAGAGACCCCCATCCACGGCAGCAACAGACAAGGGTACAGCCAGAGGTTTGGTGGGGATGCGGTACTTCTCTACCAGGGACTGTGAAATAAGATTCCCGGCTGCTCCAGAGTCCAGTTGGGCTAGTTCGAAATAACGGTTCTCCCCGCAGACGATTGAAACTGACAGCAGCAGAGATGGAGAGGATTTATTCTTGTCTAGGTCGACCTCTCTGAGCGAACCTAGACACAGGCGTTTCCCGACCTCTCTGGGCAGGCACGGATCCGGTGCTCCTTACTGCCACAGTAGAAGCAGCTCCCCTCGGCACGGCGTAAGTCCTGACGGGTTTTGACCATCTTGGTCTGGTCGACCTGCATAGGCTCAGGAGAGTGTACCTGGGGAGAGACGGAGGGAGTGACGGGTTTCTGAAAAGTAGGAGCTAGACGTGGAAACCTCCTCTCACGGGTGACCTCTTTGGCACGCTCCTGGAACCGTAGGTCAATCCGGGTGGCAAGAGTTATTAGGTCATCAAGAGTGGTAGGAACGTCCCGACCGGCAAGTTCATCTTTAATACGGCCGGACAGACCCTCCCAGAAGACGGATACCAGAGCGTCGTTATCCCAGGCCAGCTCCGAGGCAAGGGTACGGAACCGTATGGCATATTGGCCCACGGTGAGACTTCCCTGACGGAGGCGTAGCAGAGACGATGCGGATGAGGTCTTCCGTCCGGGTTCGTCGAAGACTTTCCGGAAAGCCGTGAGGAAGGCAGGCAGGTCGGACACCAGGGGGTCTCCTCTCTCCCATAGAGGATTTAGCCAGGCCAGGGCCTCCCCGGTGAGATGGGACATGATGAAGGCAATTTTGGCCCGGTCGGAGTTAAACTGGTGGGACAATAGTTCAAAGTGCAGGGTGCACTGATTAATGAAGCCCCGAGCCTGGGCGGGGTCGCCTCCGAAGCGAGGAGGTGCAGAAAGCCGGGGTCCGGGGTAGGATACCATGGTATTGGTGGGCAGCGGAGCTGCCGGGTTGCGAGTCATGGCACAGGCGGTGGTTGCTGGTGGAGCAGTCAGAGTGTCCAGGCGAGCATTGACATTCCGCAGGTGACCCAGGATGGACTCCTGTTGGGACCTCTGATGGGACAGTTCATGACAGAGGTCCGAGAGCGAGGGAGCTTGGGTGCCACCGGGTTCCATGGCCCGAGCAAACTGTAACGGGTCTGGGAGGCGGAACCTCTGAGCTACTATACAAGGGGGCAGTCCTTGTAAGGGAGCGGGTGGCGACCAGGCAGGCAGTCACAGCAGGTGACCAGGACAGTCTCTGGAAGAGCGGGCAGGAGATCACGACAAGTGACTGGGGCAGTCTCTGGGTGAACGGGCAGATGGTCACGGCAAGTGACCGGGACAGTCTCTGGAAGAACGGGCAGGAGATCACGGCAAGTGACTGGGGCAGTCTCTGGGTGAACGGGCAGATGATCACGGCAAGTGACCGGGGCAGTCTCTGGGTTAAGGGTTGGTACGACCTGTGGCGGCTGATGGTAGACTTGAGCTCCCAGGTGAGCAGGCGAGAGTCTCTGGATAAACGGGTGGTCACAGCATGTGACGGCGGAGCCTCCAGGAAGACCAACAGACAGGCGGCAGATGAGCGCTCCCAGGTGAGCGGGAAGAAGTCTCTGGACAGGCGGGTGGTCACAGCACGTGACGGCAGAGCCTCCAGGTAGGCTAGCAGACAGGCAGCAGATGAGCGCTCCCAGGTGAGCGAGCAGGAGTCACTGGACAGGCAGGTGGTCACAGCATGTGACGGCGGAGCCTCCAGGTAGACTAGCAGGCAGGTAGCAGGTGTGTGCTCCCAGGTGAGCGGGCAAGCTGGTCCATAGACAGACTGACGGGAGTAGGAAGGCAGACCGTCGGACCTCAGGCAAGCAGGCAGGTGGCTGGTGTGCGCTCCCAGGTGAGCGGGCAGGCTGGTCCTTAGACAGACTGACAGGAGTAGTAAGGCAGACCGTCGGACCTCAGACTAGCAGGCAGGTAGCAGATAATCAGGCAGGAATCTGGCAGGTAACTGGCAGGTAACTGGCAGGTAACTGGCAACGGGACCTGAGGGCTGAAGCAGAGTAGTGAACAGTGCAACAACATTGCTCGGGCACCTCCATTTTGGAGGAGATGCCTTATATATGGTGAAGTCCTCCGGCCATTGGCCGGGGACTCCTTAGGACGGCGCGCGCGGCCCCTTTAAGAGGGAGGGAGAGCGCGCGTGCGCGCCCTAAGCACAGTGGCCGGGAAGGAGCGCGCGCTGCCAGCAGAGCGGGAGGAGGACGCCAGGCACGGAGCAGGGAGGTGAGGGGAACAGCGTCCCTGCCTAGCAGAGGGCAGGGACGCCGGCGCTTCATTAGGCCAGCTAATCAAACGTTGAATTAGGCCAGCTAATCAAAAGAAGAGATGCAGATGCCGGGAGGTAGGAGGCGGATCTCTGGTCCGGGCACCCATACAGCATCCATAGATTACTGATGTTGCTAATTGATCAGAGCTAGACCATGCTTTAACAAAAGTTTTGTGTAAAAGGACATGCAGATACAATATGGGTCCACAGCAATCTGCACAATATGGCAGTGTGTACATGGGATCTCAGTGTTTGTGATAGGCTGCAGGGCTCAGTGGAAGTGAAGCACTTCCGTACAGTGCAATGTAAGCTGGGGATTGGTAGTAAATGAGGGGCAATAGGAGTCAAGTAAATAAATGATGGTGTTAACAAGAACAATCATTCTGAGCTCCACAGCTATCATTCTGAACTCCAAGAACCTAAGGTGGTTGGATGCATTGTGTGATTCCAGCCCTGGACCTTTATTGTCGATGGCAGGCTGAGGTTTATATGCTCTTCATCTCAACTTGATAATTCGGGACTAAACCAAATTTTTTTTCACTTTTTTAAGGGAGCATAATAAGCATTCTCCCGTTATTGCACAGGCTGTTAAATATGTCTAACTATTGCATTATGTTTCCAGATTTTCGATGAAGAATAAAACACATTAATCGTCTTTGTAGTAATAGTTGCTTATATGTTGCCTGTTTGTAAATCTGGAATGTGTAGGTTATAGGTCAGAATTGCGGGACCATTAACCCGAAAAAAATAAAAACCTTCACTTCTGTGGTTTCCTAAAAAATACCAAAGTGTTAATATCTTAGCTTGTGTGAAAAGTGCAGCTGCCACAAATGAGGAAAAAATGACATTGATTCAAGACTCTAGCTCATGTTCTATGATTTTTTCAGCTGTTCTGTAAATGAGAAAAACACTAGGAAAACATCATTTGTTGTGTGTACAGCCACGGTGTCTTGCAGACGCTTAGCCGCATTCTTCTCTGGAAAGGGAGATCATTCAACGTACTTCCAGAGTAGCATTTAAAGCCACACACCGCCCTACTGTCACAGCTTCCCAAGGCTTAAAATAATCATGTAGAATGGGGGTGAACACGAAACATAGAATAAAAAAAGAAATAATAAAATTAGAGCATGAACTCGAGGACACACGTGTGTTCTCAGACTCTGTCGCCCACTGTAATTGGTGCCAAAGCGTCACAAAGTGAAGACAAAAGAAAACAGTTGTAAAAGTCGATTGTGGAACGTTTTTTTAAGACAAATATGCAATGTGGGTGTTCAATTAAGAGGTTGCGGGGAAGCCCTAGCAATTTATTAGGGGTTTAATCCGAAACGTGCTAGCAAGACTCTCATGGAAATAGATGCATGTTAAGCGATACTTCTTACTACATCCCCTGCATTCCACAAAGAGGAGGTGAAAATCCACCCCAAAAATTTCAGCTGCGGTGCCAAGCAGTGCTGTGGGAAATAGGGTTTATTACACAGGAACTTAATTCTCAGCACATCTGCAGGCTGGTATTGAAATGTATGAGGCAACAGGGTGCAGTGAATGAAGCCGAGCTCTCAAACAGAATCCGTGAATATTTAAGATGGTCCAGTAGATCTGCAGCCCTCTTCAGGTGCCATGCTTTTATTTACCGGCTCGTATTTATTTATTTACCTGCTTTTTTTCTTCATATCTACAGCCTCACTTTTATTTTTTTACTATTTTTCCTTTCCAATATACACTGCTCAAAAAAATAAAGGGAACACTCAAATAACACATCCTAGATCTGAATGAATGAAATATTCTCATTGAATACTTTATGTACAAAGTTGAATGTGCTGACAACAAAATCACACAAAAATCATCAATGGAAATCAAATATATTAACCAATGGAGGCCTGCATTTGGAGTCACCCCCAAAATTAAAGTGGAACAACACACTACAGGCTGATCCAACTTTGATGTAATGTCCTTAAAACAAGCCAAAATGAGGCTCAGTATTGTGTGTGGCCTCCACGTGCCTGTATGACCTCCCTACAACGCCTGGGCATGCACCTGATGAGGTTGCGGATGGTCTCCTGTGGGATCTCCTCCCAGACCGGGACTAAAGCATCCGCCAACTCCTGGACAGTCTGTGGTGCAACGTGACATTGGTGCATGGAGCGAGACATGATGTCCCAGATGTGCTCAATCAGATTCAGGTCTGGGGAACGGGCGGGCCAGTCCATAGCTTCAATGCCTTCATCTTGCAGGAACTGCTGACACACTCCAGCCACATGAGGTCTGGCATTGTCCTGCATTAGGAGGAACCCAGGGCCAACCGCACCAGCATATGGTCTCACAAGGGGTCTGAGGATCTCATCTCGGTACCTAATGGCAGTCAGGCTACCTCTGACGAGCACATGGAGGGCTATGCGGCCCTCCAAAGAAATGCCACCCCACACCATTACTGACCCACTGCCAAACTGGTCATGCTGAAGGATGTTGCAGGCAGCAGATCGCTCTCCACGGCGTCTCCAGACTCTGTCATGTCTGTCACATGTGCTCAGTGTGAACCTGCTTTCATCTGTGAAGAGCACAGGACGCCAGTGGCGACTTTGCCAATCCTCGTGTTCTGTGGCAAATGCCAAGCGTCGTGCACGGTGTTGGGCTGTGAGCACAACCCCCATCTGTGGACGTCGGGCCCTCATACCACCCTCATGGAGTCGGTTTCTAACCGTTTGTGCAGACACATGCACATTTGTGGCCTGCTGGAGGTCATTTTGCAGGGCTCTGGCAGTGCTCCTCCTGTTCCTCCTTGAAAAAAGGCCAAGGTAGCGGTCCTGCTGCTGGACTGTTGCCCTCCTACGGCCCCCTCCACGTCTCCTGGTGTACTGGCCTGTCTCCTGGTAGCGCCTCCAGCCTCTGGACACTACGCTGACAGACACAGCAAGCCTTCTTGCCACAGCTCACATTGATGTGCCTTTCTGTAGACTCTGTCTCATGCTACCACGAGTGTGAAAGCACAACCAACATTCAAAAGTGACCAAAACATCAGCCAGAAAGCATTGGTACTGAGATGTGGTCTGTGGTCCCCACCTGCAGAACCACTCCTTTATTGAGGGTGTCTTGATAATTGCCAATAATTTCCATCTATTGTCTATTCCATTTGCACAACAGCATGTGAAATTGATTGTCAATCAGTGTTGCTTCCTAAGTGGACAGTTTGATTTCACAGAAGTTTGATTTCCTTGGAGTTATATTCTGTTGTTTAAGTGTTCCCTTTATTTTTTGGAGCAGTGTATATTACTGGATGTTATAGAGAATTCAGAATGAGATAAGAGAAATAGGTCATATGACCTTATGTTCAGCTATTAGATCCTGGCCTGCCTGGAGCAGTAATTGTAGATGAGAATTTGGGATTGGGGTTATAGGAAGAGACCATGGTGCAAAAATCCTGCTTTCATTTTACCAGGATTTAGTTTATTACTAAATATTATCGTCTACGTGAGAAGTGAAATCATAGTCTGATTTAAAACGCTCCCCCCACCCCAATACTGATCGGAAGTTTGTATGTGAATTCACGGGGAACTGGAAATAAAATCCTGAAGGTTTTATATAAAATGCATTACCACTGCAAAAGGACTTTCTCGTGACTCCTAAAAATCATCTTAATATAATACACGTTTTTTTTTTCTTATGGCATTGCTTGATGCCTACTATGCCAATTAGGTTGGAAAGCGGAAACATATTTAACAGTTGTTACTAGAATTACTGACTGATATTGACGCGCCCCTGGGCCTGAGTCGCGCAGCGTTGCGCACGCGGAGCCTACCCGGAGCCGGATCTGATAGGGGTAGTAGTCTCGTGGCGGTGACCCGGTCCGTGCCCAGGGAGTCAAGCTGAGTGGCAGAGTTTAGCAGAAGATGGTACGGTGTTCGACTACGCCACCCGTTGAATGCGGCTATGAGGCCGCCGCTGCAGGGCAGACCGCTGAGGCCGGTGGTACGATTGTGCAGCGTAGATGGTATAACCCCCAACGGGAGGGGTATGGCCTCAGGGCAGCCGACGTGTTTGAAGGGGGTAGCAGAATCGCATGCAGGTAGCAGGAACCACTCAGAGACGGTGCGGTGTAGTTCAGGGTCTTTACTGATGACAAAGGTAGACCCTCCCGGAGTACTGGCTAGCGATCGGGGCCTGGTCAGTCCGTGAGCAGATGGGATCTCCCCTGGCCAGGCGGAGTTGTAGGACTCCCCAACTAATTGTACTCTTCTGGCTACCTTGCTAGAGGCGGGTAAAAGTAGCCCACGTCACTGAGTGTACCGTGTGGTGCTCACCCGTATGGCCGGTGACTCTGGGCCTTCTGGTAGCTTCCGCTCCACGACGGCGGTGCTGGTCCCTTGCGTGTGACCGTGCCTTCGGGTTTCTTGGCCAGAGGACCTGAAATCCCCTGCCGGTCGGTTTCTGCTGCTGGGTAAGGATTAGTCCCGACAGCCTCGGACTCCGGGTCCGGTGAGAACTCTTCAATCAGGGCGAGCTCTACAGCTTCCAGCCCCTGACTCCTTTTAGCACTGCTCCCACTGAGCTCCTGATCTTTCTTTCCTATAGCTGCTCCTCTCCAGACCAGACTATGTCTCTGTCTGGGACTCTTCTTCTCCTCTTTTTTCCTAACCCTGCCTCAGCCCCAGTCTTATATAGGGGAAGTTCTTCCCCTCCCAGGACTGGGCAGGAGGTGTGGCATGCATAGGATTCCTGGCCAGGAGACCTCCCACCTGCTCTCAGACGTAATATTGCTATTACTGTGGAAACCAGACCCCTGGGGTGCCACAATATTATGCCTTATTGGGTCCCAATGTGTGATTTCTACAAGTTCAAGATGACAGCACATGATATACTTAAAAAATGTATGAACCCAACTCCAACCTCTGATGCATGGATACAGGACATTAGGCCTAGTCACAACCATAAGTGAAAGAATAGTAGTTAGTACGCTGATGACCGGTGGAGTACGGCGGAGAAGACCATGGTGGACCTATCTAGGCTTACACAAGATCAATCTTCCTACAGAGCGTTCATCTATCAAGTCGCCATTGCTCGAGACTGAGCCGAAAGCCATTAAATAAATAAATAATAGTAAACTTGTGGTGATCCCGCAGGTTCCTATTGTCTAATGAGTCTCCATCAAGCTATATAAACTTTGAGTACAAGCATTGTGGCCCCCCTGCACCAAGATGCAGCCTAGAGCACCTCATCAGGTAATATCTATTTAATACTGTCCATTATAGGGGCAGACACAGCATTGGTGCAACCTGGGACCATTAGGTAAGAGGGTCCACGTCCAATTCCAAAGCAGCAAGCATCTTCTGTCACAGACACAAAGAGGGACTCATGTACTGTTCTTGCACAGGGACCCTCTTCTGTCTGTGTCCGCCACTGATCCATTACATTGGTTATTGCAGGGGTATTTCCAACTCGTACATCTTGTGGCTATGCCATAAATGTATGGTAGATACAGATTTCACCAGTAAGGACCCTGACGCCTCCTGGAACCCGTTCTTGAGAAAGATGCAGATCCCATTGGTGGGATCTACATCTACTATACTTTCGTGGCATATCCTGTGGACAGAAGATGGGAATACCCCTTGAACAGGCGTTGATGATGTGCTTAATGTCCTTTAGTAAATTAGGCCCTTGCTGCCTTCGTCCTTCTACTGGGACTCATATGTCCATACTACTAGCGATTCCTAATAGCTACAACCTTTCCCAGTCGCAATTCTCTAAAACAATAGTTACCCGTGAAATGCAATAAGTAATTTGTGCAAATGTAATTTAGTACACTGGTTGTCAGTCAGACACTGATGGTTGTCAGCTTATTTAAACGCTCCTTTTGTTTACTCAAGTTATTATCTATGTATAATATATGTGCATAATTTACATTTAGGTATTTCTAACTACTGTTGTCTGTGTATCCTCAAGTTATTGCAGTTCAATAAAGGGCTGTACTCCAAAACGTCGCAATTTATATGTCAATGTTCACTCTATACAATAATGGAATTTTCTTTTTGGATAGGAATATGAAGATTTGGAGTGTTATATTTGATGAACTGTGACTAGTGCAGCAGTGATCCTGACACCTGTACAACCAGTTATGTGGTGCTGAAGGATACTATTCTGTCTGCCTGCAGCCACCACTAGGGGGAGCTTGGGAACTCATCGCATACTGTCCACAACAATAGAATATGCAATAAGCTTGAAAGCGCCCTCCGGTGGAGGCATAATTTTATCTCTTAAAAGAGATCTGTGAGCCGTTTTGATAATTTCAAACTGTTGACAGGGCTACATAGGTGACAAGGAGCGCAGTCTCAGCATACCTATATGCATGGGCATTAAAGCTTTATGACCAAGAAATCCTAGTTTTAACCCCATTGGGTGGTCTCCACAATTGCAGTGTCCCGAATGCTCCCAATCTCGAAGGCTGTAGCGCTTTTCTCATAGAGGACTGTGGTTGGGGATCATTAAGGGCAGAGAGCCTTGGACACTGCACATGATGATACCACCCACTAGATACTTGCCATCACACCATCTCGGGGATTAACAGTTCAATTTCTCGGTCATTCAAAACCTGCATGACCAGGCACACATGAATGTTTCCCTATCACATACCTAGCACTGTAAGCAGTTTTGATCATTAAACTATATGTCCATCAGGGGATTTTGAGCTCTGAATCAGAAAGAAACTGCTCTGTGCGCTATTAAGATATATAGACAGGCAGGTGTGCAAAAAATTCTGCACAGTAAAGAGATTTCCAGAATAGAAGTTTTAATAGTTTATTTTTTATTACTGAGCAAAAATGAAAAGTGAAATCTAAATCAAATCAATATTTGTTTGCCTTCATCACTTCTAGTTACTCTTGTGCATAGTTTTTGAAGGAAGTGTACAGGAGATTGTTCCCAACATCTTAGAAAACTAACCACAGATCTTGGAGAACTAACCACAGATCTTTTGTGGATGTTGCTTGTGCAATTCCTTCTGTCTCTTCATGTAATGGATGATGTGAGATCAGGACTCTGTGGGGCCAAACAATCACTTCCAGGACTCCTTGTTACACTGAAAATAGTTTTTCGTGACATTGGCTGGATGTTTGGGGTCGTTGTCCTACTGCAGAATAAATTTGGAGCCAATCAGACGCCTCCCTGATGTTACTTCATGATGGATAAGGATCTACCTGTAACTCTCAGCATTGAGGACACAATGAAATGGGCATTGATGAGGACCGTAGACAGAAGAATTTGTATAAGCCGACATCTACAGTAGATTAGTGGTTAGTTATCCAAGATGTTTGGAATAACCTCCCTACCGAGTTCCTTCAAAAACTGCAGGTGCACCTAGAAGAACAGATGAAGGTATAGAGTGATCACCAAATATTGATCTGATTTATATTTCCCTTTCGTTCTTTCACATTGCATTTTGTTAATTAAAAATAAAAATAAACCATTAACACTTCTATTTTTTAATGCATTCTTATTTTACATATTTCTTTTAATACCTGCCTAAAACTTTTTCACAGTACTATATATGTACATATATTCATATATAAATATATATATAGACATATATATATATATATATATATATATATAGCAACATGCTACAGCTGACCTTTTGTGTTGTTCTGATGTATCTGACCACTTAACATGTTCATTTACCAGATCTGCCTTGATCAATGTGTCATAAATTATTTAATAAATATTTTAGGACAACCTGGAGTCACAAGTTGTGTTGTATGCATGTGTGTTTTCGCAACCCAAATGGGAGGAACTGAACACTTACTTGAAACTGTATTTAAAATCTTACATTAGATGACCATTCACAGAAAAATATCCATGTAGTCTGACCTCCATGGATCACCAAGGTCAGTAATAAGCATTTCACTGCTGTATCCATCAGCCCTCCCATATTTTCTGTAGTACATGTTCTTCGCGATGATATGTAACAGAGAAGGAGCTAATGTGTGCGAATGGGGTGAAATTCCACGACAACATCTGTGACTCCTCGCACATTCCTAGAAATATTTCACAATGTTATTTTACTGCTCCAGCCATAGGAAGATTCAAAGAAACTCACTACTGACCTACAGCTATTTGAGATTTTGCATGTTTTTTTTTTCCCAATAAACAGTGACTCCGAATATTGAAATAATGTATATACCCAGCATGGAAGACCCTTCAACCAAATCATCAGGCTCTCCAGTTGCCAAGCACACAGACCTGGAAAATTAGCATTCCAAAATAAAGCAAGCATTGCTTTTAATCTTATTAAAACAGTGACTTGCTTATCCGCCCCCCCCCCACCCTTTCTTTTATTTCTTTCTCTCTTACTTCTCGGAAAGAAGATACTGATGCTTTCATTATCATAAATGCTGAAATCAGCTTTTGCTTTGAAGCAAGTTGTTAATATTTGGAAATGGTTAGATTTCCAGAGTCCTCTCTGATTGCAATTCCCTGCTACCCCTTCCAGCTCCAAGGTCACAGGGAGATTCACCTGCCTACTGAGCTGAATGAATTCACTTGGTCAGGGTGCATGTATAATTCAGCATCCTCTTCTTCAGGCCCTTCAATGAAGGTCTCAAAGAGGAAAGAAGGGGAAAAAAAATCCAAAACATATTTTATTACAATAACAAATTGGTTTCAAAGCCATGAATTATGGATGCTGAAATCAGACTTGTCAATGAAATGCGTAGATAAACATACGGTAAATACAGGAGCCGGCTGCTGGCACGCTTCAGCCTAAAACTTTGTTTCCTGTCAAATTATTTGATTGTCTCAATTTAATGTTTGAAGGAATAAGCTTCTTTTCGGATGAAGCTGCTAATGTTGTGTAGCTTTGTCCAATGTTCCTTGTACAAGGACGTCTACGAAGAAGCAGCAGAGGCTGTATGCTTACAAACACTTTGCAGCTCTAGTAACCAGAAAATGATCAACTACTATCCAAGGAATATTTATTTATCGTGTTCATTATTCCTGCAACATTGATCTTTCTTCTTTTTTTTGTTTCAGCTGTAAATACGATTTTACCTTTCTTTTTATCCTTACAATAACTAATCTGTCATTTTTTTACAATTAAAAAAAAAAAAAATGAATACAGATAAAATAATAAATAATTAACTCAACAATAAAATAAACTAAAATAATAAAAAAAAATGTGTACAAATAAATAATTAATGCAAAAAATAAAATAATAAAAATCAATACACATAAAATAATAAATAATTAATATAGCAATAAAATAAATTAAATGATAAAAAAATAATACAAATACAATAATTAATACAAAAATAAATAATTAAAAAATGCAAATAAAATAATAAATAATTAGAAAACAATAAAATAAACTACAATAATAAAAAATAATACAAATAAA
Source organism: Phyllobates terribilis (assembly GCF_046119375.1). Classification (NCBI taxonomy): domain Eukaryota; kingdom Metazoa; phylum Chordata; class Amphibia; order Anura; family Dendrobatidae; genus Phyllobates; species Phyllobates terribilis. The sequence goes on along the minus strand of NW_027362773.1, from coordinate 213,003,853 downwards.
ATGATAATATAAAAATAAAATAAAATTATACAAAAAAAATGAAAAATAATTAATACAACAATAAAATAAACTAAAATAATTAATGAGTAAAGAAATTAACTAAAATAATAAAAAAAATGAACAAAATAAAAGAATACAAAATGAATACAAATAAAATATCTATCAACTATTTTATATAAAACAAGACAATTTGTGAAAATAAAAGCTTAATTATACACAAGTTTAAATATTTTTTTTATGGACATAATTTTTATTAATTTATGCAACATTTAGATCCTAACAATAAATTGTTTATTGGTTACGTTAAATCAAGATCTCAATTTTAGAAAAAAAATCACACGCTGTGTTGCATGTTATTTTTCTCTTATCAAACCAATGCCTTCAATATAGAATATTGAATATTATACATATTATAATATTATAGTATTTTATATTTAATTATTTTGCATATTTTTTATATTCATTTATCTTTATTATTTTAAAGTTTAATATTTTATTTAACGTGTAGATAGGAGAACAATCCAAAAATGATCTATTCCTACCCATCTCATTTGCTGTGAATTCAAACCTATATTTTTTTTCCATCTGTATTTTACAAATTTCATAAAATTCTTTTTTAATATTTACATGATAGCCCGATGGGGAAAATAAAAAAGAAAAGAACAAAGAGATATTTGTGGTAAATTGCTTGAAAAGCTACATTTTCATAAACATATTTCGAGCCTGCACTGTGGCACAACTGTACAATCTACAATATTTATTAGTGACCCCTGTGTGAGTCTTGTGTGGGTGGTTTGCGAGCTGAGTGTAATAAGAAAGATGTTCTTGTGACTGCAGAAGAGCACCCAGCACAGTCCCGCAGGAGATATAGCACAATAGAATTACAGCCAAAGCTGCAGCTAACCCTTTTAAAATGTATTTTTCATACATGTATTTTCCAGCGTGCCGCGAAGAGTTAAAACACTCATAAAATTGCATTTCCTTCCTTTCTGACCTCACCTATCCGGATAATGCATTTTTCTAATAGATGCCTGATTCTGATTTGCAAAATTCGTTTTGAGTAAAATATACATGTATAATGCTTTCTTCCTGCAGACCTTTTCTCATGTAAAATAAGCATCTCTCTTGGTCAAATGACAATATGTGAGAATGAACTTGAGCGAGATTTTTATGAATAATTAAGATTAAAATGTTTTTTTCTTCTCTTTTTTTTATTTCTTCTTCCCTGTGCCGTCCATTTTCATGTTTATATTAAAACATTTATATCATGTCTAGAAAAAAAAGGATGAGCTTCTATTAAAAGGGAAAAAAAGAAAAGAAGTTTCTGAATTCCCTTCTATGTAAATCATCAGGCGAGACCTGTTAGGTGTACTGACACACTTTTATGTAAAGTGAAATATTTAATGAAGTCTGATGGAAGATAAGCTCATTTTTCTTCATGTATTAAAAAGGACAAAAAATAAAGAAAAGAGCTTTATCATACAGATATAAAAATACAGAGTTAACACAATAGAAACAATAGATATTGTATATTAAATAGGTATAAAAATAAATGATTTAAAAAAACACTAATACAAAAGGTTTATATTTAAAATTGAAATGTTAGGAAAATTTGTAAGAAAAAGGATTTTTTTTATTTTTATATGGTGTAATATTTAAAGCTGGAAAATGAAAAAGAAAACAGAAATTAAGTTAAGATAATAAAATATGCAAAGATGATTGATTCTTTTGAGATTAGTACGATCTTTTCACAATTAGCAGAGCTCAAATATTTTTATATTGTAAAAAAATATTAATATAATATTATAGTTATATATTATACAATAAATTGTGTACTGATATATATAATATATATTTGTGTGCATATAAATATATATATATATATATATACATAGATAATATATCGGTATATTCATACATTAGAAAATATATATATATATAGATATATATATATAAATATATTTATACACAGCTATAAAATATATTTATATAACTGTATATATATATATATATATATATACACTTGTTAAAATAAGTATATATACACTTGTACAGAAGTAGTGAAGGTACTTCAGAAAGCAGGTCCCTAGCTATAGATCTCTGTTCACACAGTGAGTGGTCGCTTTATGTAAAGGGAACAATTGCCCTTTCTTGAATTAGATGAAAAGCCAGATTCTCGTGCGCTTCAGGCTGATTCAATCCAAATACTTACAGATTGATTTGAAAATAAAACAAAAAGATTAATGGTCTGACCTACTGTACATACCGCAAGGAAAGGTCAGGAAATTAACAAAAAAGTCCTTTAAATGTCTAAAAATGAGGGACTCCTGCTCTATTTTTACAGTAAACTATTGCTCGCTTCATACCAAATGCAGGTTTTATTTTTCCCTATGATACAGGAAGAAAAAAAAAAAATCCTCTTGGATGAAGTTCGTTTGTCACCAAGTGATGTGTCACGGCCAGAGATATTGAAGAGAAATGCCACTGAGAGCAGACAGACAAATGAAGAAAAACACACAGAGACATACAGAATGTATTAAATTATAGGACGAGTGTAAAGGAAACAAAAGCAGCACATCTATGTACAAAAGCTCAGAATAATCAGCTACAGGTTTCTCCTCATTTTCATTATTTTAATAACTGATATATTATGCAATTACTGACAATTGATAGTTTCTATATTAAGAGAAAATGTAAAGAGAAAAATTTTCCTAACTAGATAGAAGCAATTTTTTTAAATTGATTTGTGTTTCGACAATTTGCCCGTTTCATAATTCGGTGGCAAATTGATTTACAATTTCAATATATTGCAGATTTTATAATAGGAGAATAGGGGATCATTTTGCGACTCCATGGGATGCACATTAAGTAAAAATTTTGGATTGTTTTGCTGTCTTTTTCTTTCGTTTTGTTTTTGTACTCTTCTTTATTACCTACTTTTTACCTGGCGAGGTCTGTAGTAAAATAGTCACCTTTCCTTATGTAATACAGTTAGGCATGGTTGGGCGCCAAGGCTTCTGCTTAGTGCTGCTATAGTATAGGTACAATGTTGTAGTTTTTGCCTAAAAATTGGTTGGAAACTTTTATACTGTGCTTACAAATCATAGCAAAAATTACTAAAATACATACTAGCCTACTTTTATACTGCGTTGGCAGTGTACATTTTCCATAAGCACTTGGAAAGCTTCATATGTTAAACTCATGCGTAGAGCGCCATTCACACAGCAGAAGCCAATATGGCCTCCATTCAGACAGTATACATTGGGGAGGGGTTTGTCTTTTAACTGTATGGACACCATCCCAGGTGTCCATTAGGTGTATCTGTCCTAATTATCTTTATTTTTCTTCTACTTCCTTTCTGTCATCCCCCTAATTTTAAGGATGTTTTACAAGAGTATAATATGGCCCTGGGTCTTACGGCCCTAAACTAACAGCATCATACATGTAGATCCCCTTGGAGGAGGTACAGAGGCACAAAGTGCCATAGGGGCACTCTATATAGCACCATATGGTGACATCATAAGGCGTATTATTATGGAGATATATGATATCTCTGTAATATGGCACTGATTGGTGCATGGGATTATTTATTTTATACAAAATCCTAAATAATTTATTTTTTATGAATTTGGAAGACTCCATAGACTACTATTTATGTCACATTATGGTCAGGAACATTTCTACATGAGCCAATTTCTCCAACTACATCCCCTTTTCTGGTTTTCCCTGAAGCATAGACATGGTATATTTCCTATAGTTTTGGTTTATGGAGGTTTTATACTTCATTCTAATCTCTTGCTTTTCAATCCCAAAGCTATAATTTAATAAACATGTGTTAAAAGTTTAATAACTTTCAAACTATCCTGACTCATTTTTCCTATCCCTCATATTATATTAGTTATAACGGAGTAGCAAAGTTTTCAGAAACCGAGGTTGGAAACGATACATCATTATTGTTTCCCTACATGGGATTAATCCGTACACAGTTATGGGTTGACGTAAGTTTTGCATAAAAGTTCTGCAATTTTGCAGTGGATCGAATCTACTTATTTGACTTTTTGAGGTACAAAAAAATTGTAAATATCTCATTCAATTAGTAGAACAAAAAATAATTGATGAGGACATAAAATAATTCTTCTATACGTTACTTTATATTCAATATTTTCAAAACATGGTAATAGGTTAAGGAGGTTCTGGGATGGAGCTGATAGTAAATGAGGTGCAGATCGTGAGCGGTGCTTGTGCGATGGCAGACCTACAGAGAGGCTAGATTGTAACGCTGTGGCTGTCACAATGTAGACTTGCATTTAATATTGACAAATGTGGTAGCAAGCTGAGCACTGGAGTGGCCAGAACCAAAACGGACTGAGATATTTTGAGAAGCCCCTTGTGAAGAGGTATAACTTGAAAGAAGTCTACATGGGGTTTTAGTATTACCTAACCTTTCAATGAATTGTCAAGGATATTTAATTACTATCTAAATTTACTGCGAGGCTCGTACAAGCGTCCCCTTCATTGTATTCACGGGGAAGAAAGCTATTTCTGAAGCTGCTTCCAGCTCCTCAGCTATTATGAGAGACTTGAGCACAGCTGTTCCAGGGCCACCATTGAAGGAGATAAGATTTAAGAATTAAGGCTCAAGAGATGACCATATCTGCATCCTCAGATTATTTTCCACAAGGGTGGAATTTTAATGAAAATATTGCAATTTTTTTTTTTCAAACAAATGCAATTAACTAAGAAAAATAAAAAAAGGCAAAAGGTTCAAATGAAAAAATGCATAAAATAAATAAAGAAAAAAGACCACATGAAAAAATATATAAAATAAATTAAAAAGACCACATGAAAAATGTATAAAATAAATAAAGAAAAAAATTCTAAACTTTTTTTCTTTTTAAAAGATGGAAACCAGGTTTAGATTATTGGCCTCATTGATTGTAATGGCTATAAGCGGTATTGTTTTGTCTGATTGCATGTGGTTAATGTGACTGAGAGCAGGAGGATTCAGATTGTGATTCCTTTACCATTTCAAGCGCGTGAGTATTGGAAAGGAACCGGCAGGCAGTGGATATATAACAGTGTTTTTCAATTTGTGTATATGTCCCTGTAAACCCTGTTATTTAGCTTAGTGAGCTGTAAAGGTTTATGGGAAGATACTTGTAAAGCACTTTAACTGCCAAATAACAGGCATGTAACTTAGACAGCTGAAGAATGTGATCGTTAGTGCTTGATTGTCACATGTCCGTGAATACCGCTCATTCTGAAAAGTATATGTATGTGTGTAACGATACACTGCGCTGAAAGTCCATTTCAGTGATTGCTGACCCTTGCACCCTATGTGAATGGTAACGGAGAAGACTATGATTTCTACTCTGTCTCTGCCTTGGTACGCCTGGAAAAATAATCAAAATATGGAGGCGATAATTGGGGTTGTGTATAATATCCAGTTCGCTGGTGTTGAAAAACAGTGGTGCTGTCCATGGCAGCCAGTCTGAGATATGCTTATGTGGCGCCCGTGTCTATGGCGCCACAAAATGCCTACATGTGTAATACAATTCATATGTATTGCCAGCAATGGTGAGGGTAAGTTCTCTGCTTAACAATAGAGAACAAATGGAAGTCAGCTCACCCTCCATGGATTTCAGCGTGTCGAAGCCAGGAACAACGTGTGGTCACACATGGAATCACTGCAAAAAAGAAGTGAAAAATTCCAGCTCCAAAAAGTTATATTAAAAAATTCCAAGTTTTTATTACATCATTTTAAAATCTGATGAGGTCACAAGGTACATGGAAATTCACATTGCAATGCGTTTCCAACACCAGCCAGCGTTCTTTGTCAAGCTGACATCCAGTTCGCTGGTGTTGAAAAACAGTGGTGCTGTCCATGGCAGCCAGTCCGAGATTTGCTTATGTGGCGCCCGTGTCTATGGTGCCACAAAATGCCTATATGTGTAATATAATTCATAGGTATTGCCAGAAATGGTGAGGGTAAGTTCTCTGCTGTTTTCATTACATACACATATTGTTACCCGATCCCTTACTGGAGGATTGTGCACTTTTGTCCAAACCAGGAAGTTGTGCACGATCCCTCAGAGAGGGGAGGAGGTGCTTCAGTTCTAGTTGTAGTGTGAGGAAGGAGCATTGTGGAGTAGTTCCCTGTGCAAGGGAGAGAAGTCTGTTCTCTGCAAGGGAAAGCTGCACAATGCAGGGTCCAGTCCCTAGGGCACAGAGACTTCCAGTGTCTGTGCTAAACTGAAAAACTGCTCGGTCTTCACATAACGAGCAGTGAAGTGTTTTCCCAGAAGCTCAGCAACCGCATGGAGTCAAAGACACTGCTGCAAAAGAAAGTGAGTGGTCTGACAGGATTCACGTTGCCTGCTTACTGGAAGGGATCACAGATCCAGTAACTGTTTACCTTGGATCCCTGGGGATCCAAGGAATCATCTACCAGAGATATAATTAGCAGCAGGAAGGCTACACAACCTCACAGCAGAGAGTCTGAACCCTCATCATGCAGGTCTGTCCAAAACCCTGTATGTAAATTGTACAGAAGCTTCTGGAACTGTTTTCAGAACTCCAGTAAAAGGTACAAACTGGTTATTACCCTGTCTCAAGCTGATTCTTTCCTGCTGTGTCATTCCTACTCTAAATCCCCTGGGAGCCAGCCCTAGTTGGGAAGGGTTAATCATCTGGCACTGCTCATCACCACCTAACTCCCAGGAGCCCTCATCAGTGCCCGGCCATACGAGGCCGAACATCCCAACTGGCGTCACAAACCTTTTTATTATTAACCCCCACAATTGATAAAGACTGGATCTCCCCCGGTCTGACCATATCAGTACTCGGACCACCGTGCACCAGTACCGTGACCGCAGCGGCCGGGGCGGCACACTTACATTTTCTAACCTTCATGATGAGGTCTGATTTGTTTAGATAGAGAAAACAACTACAATAAGTGGCTATGGTCCAAACGGCTATTATCTGCCGTAAATACATGCTACAAAGTCATAGGCAGAGGCAGTAGTTTAGCATGGGTTTCCGAGCAAGTATTTTGAGAACCCTAAGGGCTCATTCAAACATGCATGCAATTCGGTCTGATCTCAGACCGCAATGCAAGGACTCGCCCAACCCGAGGGTCACAGCCTCCTAGAGATATATTAAGCTGTCATGCTCCAGTCGGAAGAACAGTGGCCAAGTCCATGCATTGTGGTGCAAGACCAGACCGATTTGCACGGATGTCTGAATGAGCCCTTACCTATAGATGGAAGAAGAGTCCATGAGGACTGGGCTCCGGTACATGGTGCTAGAGCCCAGTCCTCGTGGACCCTTCTTCTATTTCTGACCTGGATATCAGCCTGGTGTGTTTATATACGCCTTGCACCACACTCTGACCAAACATGGTCTACCAGGGTTCCTATACAAGTGGTTTTCACACTGAATTGTCCTACCCAGAAGGTGAGCTGATTACCATTTTTTCTCCTTCCTTACCCATGGATGGTTAGTGCTCCTTGAGTCTCTTCCATTCGTCCAGTATTTAACTCCATATCCCCCAAGCATATATATTTTAAGAAAATACTGATATAATTATAGTTTCTTTGACTCTGCTTTTTGCTTAAATCCAACGCAAAATATTAAAACTAAGGTTACACATTCTTATACTTTTATTAGCTTTTCTATTCTAGTTTTAGAACATTTTTGTGTTTTTCTTATGTAACTATTTTATTACCCTGAAGCTACAGAAATGTTCAGCGGATCAAACACTTCTGAGGCTTTATTCACAGGGTTTTAAAATACAAACAGACGTCAACAGCCATCAATTACGCGTTTCAGGCTTATGTAGTGCTCTTAGTCATAAATATTTTATTACCCCAGACCTAAACCTAACCCTATCCCCAAAGGTCGCCATAGAGAGCAGATTAGCGGTAGCCAAACCAGTCGATATATATGGGTTCAACCAACATCCTACTGTGTATGTGGACCTCCAACTCTACACCAATTTCATACTGACACTTCTTTTGGCAGAGACTCTCTCATATAGTAGACGGCAGATTGAGCGTTCCTGTGTGTGGGAGAGTTGGACAAGATAGCTGCTGGCTCATCGTTCATCCAACAGCCATATAAAGTGTATGAAGGCTTAACCCCAGCACTATCCCTAACGCTAACCTCTAACCTTAACCTAGTCCTAACCCTAAATTAGTGTTGTAAAAATGATATACAAATTAAATGTTTTATCATTTTTTTTCAACAGGACACTTTTTTCAAATTTGGGAAAGCTTCCTTAGCAGGTCTGTTTCTTCTGTCACAATATTACAAATGAGACGAGAGCTGGGCAGCTGTAGAAGAGCACAGTGCAGCCTTTGTCATCTCAGTCGCTGCCTAGGCAGAGCGCGGTAGCCTAGATGAATTTGTCATCGATTGCTGCACTCTGCATAAGCAGCAACAAAGATATCAAAGCTATCATTATACTGAGATCATAGGCCCTGCTGCATGCGAGCGGGCTGACTTACTCTGCTGCTTCGGCTCACTGGGAACTCATTGCGTTAATAAGCAAAAGAGTCACTTCCCAGATGCCCTGTAAACATTGGCAAGGGCTATTGTCTGTTGCTTGGAGCAAATGCCCAATGCCCACTCCACACCCACTAAGCTATTGGTCTGGAACAAAGCTTGGACCCAATGAAAGATCTTTAACATGTCCATGTTTGACCTCAATTTCCGCAGCCTTTACTATAACGCTGCTGAGTTATGTTGTCTAATACAGAATGCATGAAAAAATTTGGCACTGCAATAAGTGATGGTGAACCAATAGATACATTTTTTACAATCTAAAATAATTTTCAAGTGATGTTTTGATCTTATAATCTAAACCTGTTTTAGACATATGGATTTCACAAGGGTAGGAGATTAGAAGGAGGACTGAAATAAAGCATGCTGTAGGTAGTGTAACCAGTGTAGCCACGATAGGCGCTCTATCCTGGCCATGCTAATCGCAGTGCCTATAGCGTTTTTATACCTGAGTAGTTCTACATGTATAAAACCAAAACCCAACTTGTGAATTATTTTTGTATTGCAAAATATTAAATTATTGATTGACAAATTCTTTCCTACATATTGAGTGGAGCCCTGCTTGAGCACCCTATAAACTCACCTATATAGCGCCATCATATTCCGCAGTGCTTTATAATATTATCATCACTGTCCCCACTCTAAATTCCTTATCAGTATGTCTTTGGAGAATAGGAGGAAACCAGAGAACCCAGAGGAAACCCATGTAAACACGGGGAGAACATATAAACTCCTGGCAGATGTTAACCTTGGTGGGATTCGAACTAAAGACCCCAACGCTGCAAAGCCACGGTGCTAACCATCCGGTTTACATAGGAACATAGAACCACCAAAGTGCCATGAAATCAGATAATCCACTTTCATTCACATCAGTCTTTGCAAATGTGGAGTCTACAAGTGTGATGCTCACAAGCCTTTCGTGTGAAAGTAGAATCAGAGCTAATGGTGTTTCTCTGCAGTAGAGATGTGGGCTTAAAAGATCATGGTGACATCTGTATAAAGATAGCATTTTCTTAGCCTTCTTTTAGCACTGGATTGCATGGAACCAGCATTTCTTTGTGCTGTTGCACATTGTCTGGTATCCATGAAGCCCTATACATCGACATTAATTGTTTCCTACGACGAATAGCTATGTGATACAGCACGCAATGAAATATGCCAGAATTTTTGATTCTCATGGACTCTGAAAAAAAACCCCACTGAGTTGCAGTATGGGAATGAAAAATATTATGGACGCTATATTACAGATTTCTATAACACAGATCTATAACATGGCATACTTGCCCACAATATGGCCCTTTTTTGCACCCCACATTATCACTGCAACATCAGAACATCCTACTACTCACCTTAACAAACTTAAATCAGATCTAGACTCAAAGGCTTAGCCTCTTTTAGAAAACGTATGTTCAAATACCCTATTAGGCACTTTTAGGCTACGTTCCCACGGGGTGTATACGCAGTCCAAAAATATGGAGCATGCCAATATGTGTTCAGGATAGCACCACAGGTATATGGATTTATAGCACCATACATGAAATTAAATTGTTGGCTGTGGCATTTTCACTGTGGAAGGACCGCAGCAGACATGTCCTGAGTCCACGTAACCTGAGGCCATGTTCACATGTTGCGTACAATTTCGAAACCTGCAAAAGAATCTACATGTGTTACTTGAGGAGTTTGTTGCAGATTTGGCTGAATATTTCATCCTACTCCATTACGAAGCATTGAAAAGGGTGAAATCCGCAAAAAAAATCTTCACAAGTATGAAAATTCTGCTTTTCGAATTGGATTTTGAAATCCAAATTTGATCATATTATACTGCAAACTGCTGCAGATTTTTGGTGCAGAATCTGGAAGTCCACAGAAAATCCTAAATGTTTGATCTTAGCCTATAGCTCTGTTTACACAAACCGATCGATGGCACCAAATGACTGCAGATTGGTAAATATTACTACTCTTTTACACTAAATGATGTGCAGTGAGCAGTTTGTAATATAAGCGTGTATAAGCTGCCATTGTTCTCAGCAGCACAAATCCTGTTTACACAGCACAATGTGCTGCTGAGAATGGTGATTCTGCCTGTGTAATAAACTGCACTATAATCAGAAAACAAGAATTCCTGGGAATGCTCATGCATTCATTGTAAATGCACCCTTGGTCTTTTATTTGAAACTTCCATCAATTAGCTGAAATCAGCTGCAATGTGTCACTGTCATGCTCCTGGGTTCAAACCCTTGAGCCTGTGTTTGGTTGTCGACTTCTCTGTCCGCCAAGCCACTGCAGACACACCCTTTCCCTGGGTTTTTTAGTTCTGTTACTCTGGTTGCAGTCAGTTTAACATAACACAGGTGTTTTCATTTGCCTGTGTTTTCACCTTTCAGGTGCAGCTTTGTATTCTTTACCCTGCTGACATTTCCTGCTGGTGATAGTTCATAAATCCTGTTGTTGTTTAAAGCCAATCAGTGAAATTCCAGCTAAGGTTTATCTCTTTGCTGTTTCCGTACTCTTCTCTGCACCTATTTACTTTCTTCTTTTTAGGTAGTAGGCAGCAGATTATCTAACAGTACTTTATACTTAATTTTGTATTTCATGGTTTATGCTACCCACTCAGGGATATTTCCTTTTTCAGCTCACTTTCCCTTTTGTAAGTAATTCACACTCTGCTCTGCCATCCGGTTCTTTAGGAGGAACGTGAAGCAGACGACGACCTTTTAGGTAGTATAAGTATGAGTTGCCATCGTCTAGTCTGTGATTAGGGCTATCTGTGTTCATGTAGGAACCACTAGGGACTGCAGGGTCAGGATTTCTAGTCTATACATGAACCAGAAGGGTCAGCTGCAGTTTTATGTTTTGCCTATTTTCCCGAGTGACTTGCTACACTAGTATAACAGTCATCAGCCTAGGAGGACCTAGTATGTCCATGCATCACATACATAGACAGTGAATTGATTTCGATGGGCATTGTGAAATGCTTTATTTCCCCCTGTGATGGCACTGCAGGGAAATTGAGCACTTCCAGGTTCCCTAAAAGAATCAATCTACAGTGGAAAATCCCTGTAAGTATCACTGGTATAAATATCAGCTTCAGTTTAATAGATGTACGACAACCGGTGCAGTAAGAGAGTAATTAATACTAACACATCTGCATAGCAAAAGTAAAATTAGTCTGGGATCAGATAGTAGGCTAGAGGTGGTTCTCATTTACTTATATTGATCTTTGCCATATACCTGCCCTTTCCCGTAGCCTTATGAGCTGCTATGTACATTGCTACACTAATCCTTGTTCATTGGTCTATGTTGGCCTGACGTCGAGAGTATTATGAGTTCGTGTTCGCGAACACGTGAGGGACATTGGTGCAGCCAGGAAGGTACTAGATCCGTCCCTTTTGAAGACCATCCCACGTCATTTCAGGCTTAAACACAATTGTGATCCCCGTTCCTTGATGGTTCATGGGATTGACGTGGTACATTTAGGGATACGGGGAGGTGACGTCAGGAAACACCTTGCTCAACGAGAGGCTCAATGGATCGTACGGCTTAACACAATGTCACCTTTTGGTTTAAACGAGTCTTTGAGCTTCTCCTCATACTTGTAATTAATCTTTTAGATATGTATACTAATATGTATAGCTTCCTTTGTTACATTCCCTTTGGAATGGTGGTGCGGTTTAATTTTAATTGTTTTTAATTGTTGCTCGGTGTTTTTGTTACTTATTGGATGTTTTTTATCTTTTCTTCCTTTTCAGTTTTCTGTATTTTCAGTATTGGGAATCTGAACTTCACCCATGGCCCATTGACAATCATCACCTACACATTCAGCATTGTGTCATATTATCATGTCCCTATGTTTTTGTATGTACCTTTTATGTCCTGCTATGTATATTGTTTGATCTTTTTATATTGGTTATAGTACCTTTTTCGCTTACTTGTGATTGTGTTTCTATCTACTTGTGTGGTGTGCCTGCGCCCCACTGTGATTGTTCACAACGTGCGCCCAGCTATCTCTGTGCTGCCTTGTGCGCTGTCAGATCCCCTGACATGCGCGTTGTGGTGGCGTGACGGCCAGGAAGCACGCTTGGTTGCATTTCCCAGGCGGCGCGCATGTGCCGCAATCACACCACTACCTGATCACGGGATGGGGGTGACGCATTTCCGGTTGCCGCGGTCGCGCTTCCGGTTTTTAGCACCACCCACACACGTGATTATTTGTGGGATATATCTATGGGCCATGCACATACCCCTCCATACTCCCAGACCTTGACAAAGCGGCTTGTCTTGCCGCGAAACGTGCGTCGGGAGCAGGTGTACTTCTCACCACCTCCACTCCATCCCTGGCACACAACCTGGTAGGTTTTAGGATTTTTTGTGGGGTGCTGTTTGGGGACATTTTACCAATACTTAGCACCTTCCCACATTGTTTCCCCTATCCCATATCTTTACCCTGACTTTATTGCTTCCTATAAGTGCTCCTCTACATACACATGTAGTATGAGTCTCTTTACTTGTTGCAGTATATTTATGAGAGCGACACATGTGCGTTAGATTTTCTTGGCTATAGGGCATAGTGCAATATCTATTTGGGTTTAGTGTGTTACTTTAGATTTGGTGTATGTATATTTTCACTGTCCCCAACCCTTTCTCCCAACATAATAACCAACAACCTCCACCACTTTTTTGGTATAGGCCCAGATTTATCTTTATATGTGCTTTTTGCTTGCCTCCTTTGTGTTGTCTGTGCATATACATGTTTTAATGACAAATTATGAATAAAATGTATTTTTATACTTTCACCTATTTTGCTGTCGTGTTCTCTGATTTTTCAATTGTTGCTTTGACAGCTATTGGGCGGGTTTCACTACCCATTGTGGAGTAGTGGCCCACCCTCGTTGGCTTAAATTTGCCATGGCCTTGCTAAGTTGCTTTATAGCTACTCTAATACTTGTTACGTAATTTGGTTTTGTGCCCATTCCTAATGACATAACTTACCATATTAGAAATGTCTTTGAGAGATGTATTAAACAAGAAGTTACATATTTGTATTTTGGAATTGTAAAGCCTGCGACTACCTCATTAGTCGTCCTATTGTTATTAAGAACCAAAGAAAATATTACAGTAATTTTTTTTTCCTACAAATCAATGGACCCAAACGACTGTTTGCTGATATTTCCAATTTAATTTAGTTGAAAACCAATCACATTTCCATCATAGTGGCCTTGGTACATATTATTTAATCAGATAAAGAAAATAGAAGGGGCCCAAATCAATGCACCTCCATCAGGTTGTAAAAACAATATTTTCATTTGAGCAAATTCAGAGCAATGAGATCAAGCGCTAATGAATGCAGGGTCACTCCGGGTTCGAATCCAGGAAACCAAAGAACGAGTACAAATATTTACTTCTCAATATATGACCAAACCAATGAGGATTTCATATCTCTAGATGACTGCTGACAAAGAGACGAGCAGAGACCACGGTGTGGTGAGGGCTGGATAAAATACTGATTGGAGCCGGATAAACCTCCTCAGTAGCCAAGATAACTTTGTCAGTGGCCTCGCAATATGAACTCTGATAAACTTCTGCAGGAAACTGTTTTATATTTGGTACCAGCGGCAAATTTCTTGGACCCTAGTTTGTGCAAAATTGATTGTTTAAATCTATGAGTAATTGCAGTATGTTAAATCTTACAGGACAATATTTTAGGACCTGTCACTTGCGCCAAAAAATTAAGCTAAATACCTTGTAGAAAAAAACCTGAGCTCCCCTAATTCTGCCACCCCTTTCCTTTTTGCGTTGCATCACTCCATTGCAGAGTTATTCACATTTGTTGCTTTTGGACCCCAATATGTGAAATCTCTGCTTGCAGACCAAAGTTTTCTTTGAGGGCAGTAGTGGACACAGAAGAACAGAATATGGGCTCTTTGAGGTATAATAGTTCTCAGTAGAAGCTGTCAGTCAGGCTGGGTGGGCAGAGGCTGGATACACGTGGACTTATCAGCTCTCTCATTGTTTAGCTGGACTAATTTTAATATCAAGATTACACTGTCATCCTGAAATGGATTTCCATAGTAAGTAGGCCAGCGTCATCAGGTCCAAAAAATCCATTTAATAACGTGCACAGTCAGAATTATTGAAATCTGGTGACAGATACGCTTTAAATTATTAAAACTGTTAAAATGATTAAATTGTTAAATTATTTAAACTGTTAAATCCAATATTTAAAGGGTAGAAACACTTTTGCAATACAATTATCTCTGTGGTATCCAAAATAAAAAACAAAGCAACTTTGCAAGCAATTCTGATAAAAAAAAGCAAAAAACATGACACTATTTCTTGTACACAACTCCTATACACCGATCAGCCATTGCATTAAAAATTGTGCAGTTGCCCCTCATAATACCAAAACAGTTCAAACCAGTCAAACCATGGAGTTGAAAAGACCTCTGAAGGTGTCCTGTGGTATCTGACACCAAGACGTCAGACACAGGTCCTTTAAGTCTCCATGGATTCGACTTGTTTCTCCAGCATATCCCACAGGTGCTCGATGGGACTGAGATCTGGGGACTTGGAGGACAATTTAACACCTTAAAATATTCATGGTGTACCACAAACCACTGCTGAACATTTTTTGCAGTATGTAAGGGTCATTATTCTATGAAAAAGTTCCCTGCCGTTAGGGGATACCAAAGGGGGATTTGGTCTGTACAAGGTTTAGGCAGGTGGAATGTGTCACATCCACAGAAATAATCCTTGTGGCCAATTTTTCCAAAACATCCAGTACAAGAGCCGACTGTTCACTTTCTGCCTAATGTACCCTCCATCCCACCTTGCTGCTATTGTCATGAGATAATCACTTCACCTGTCAGTGTCTTTAATGTTTAATGTCTACTACTACTAACAAACACTGTGTGTATTCAGATCCAGCAGTCATATGCTCCTCCACTCAAAAACTTGCAAATCCACAGATTTTTTCCTCCATTAATCGATACTAAAGAGTTATGAAGGTTCAACATGACATCACTTATTTTGTAACGATCCTGGACTACAACCCATGCAATAGTTCACAACTGCATTCATTATTCTACAGGGGCTTCAGAGCAAAAATCTCCCAATATTCTTTTAGTTGGCTCAATGTATGTGCAGATCTTACCCTGGTGATTTGCTCTCTAGGAAGTGACTTACTTAAGCCAAGCAACACAAAGAGAGAATAAGTCCGCTCTAGTTGATGTGGCTGTGGACCAGTTTGCTGTTTCCACTGAGAACTATGAATAAAATAAGTTGTAACTCAAGACTAATGCATGATGAATTTCTCTCATTTACAAGTATGCAGCTTTGCTCTACTTTGTAAAATTTAGACAACACCTTGGATCATCACTACAAAACCTTTTTAGATACTTAGAATATTGGAGCCAAAAAGCAGCCCATGAAGTTGCATGTTGCCAAAATCTGTTGAGCTAGTTGCATAAGTGAACGAAAGTGTAGGGTATCTCTACCTCTTTCTAAAAGATATTTGGTTTCTTATCTTGTGAACGGCACTGATACGGTGGCAAAACGCGTTGACCACTATTTTGGCACACAAAAGGCTTCTCATTTATCACAGTGCAGCCCGTTCAACATATCATCATCCTTTTCTACTACTCTACCTGTTTCTGTGCTCTATATCAGCAATTCTGGAACCTTTTTCATTAAACGCTTAATGAAAACATGAGTTTTCGCAAAATGCATCCTGCTTCAGACCAATTAAGTAAGGAGGTAAAGCAGTTTGCTGCCCCCAATAATATGCATCAATAGTTGATGTGTGGAAAAGTTATCAACTTCGTAAGATTGTGAAAAGGTGATATACACATTAAAGAAAAATCATCAATTTCGACAGGATTGGCCAACTACCCATTTAGTCTACATTGAATAACACTGGATCTTTCTTCACATATAATAAATATATGGCAACATACTATGTTGTATTTGGTTCAGAATGGGTGTAAAATGGAAGATAATTGACACAAAGAAGCTCTAGATCTAGATTTAATCTGTGTTTTTTTGTCTATTTATACTAAAGCAGATCACATTTTGATGGTTGCTGTTTTTATCACTCATGTTCTCATCTTCCAGGAAAAGGAAGCCATGTCCTTTAATATGCACCTTATCGGGTGACAGATGGAGTCTGTATCTTTTACATGAAATGGACTATTCAGATCAAGGAGGTCAGTGGTGGAGACCTTTGTGAGAAAGTATCCATCCCCATCTATACGTTTTCTTTCAGACCATAACGATCTGGGTGCAAAGGTACAAGAATATTCGGTTTTATGGAAAGAAAATATTAAAAAGTAGTTTTGTATCATATGTCCAAAAATAATATATTATTAATGCATATCCTGGATGTAAGGCACTCAAGATGATGTCTTGATCCTTGTAGTTTATGTTCTAGATACAAGAAACCACTTGACATGGTGAAACACTTGGTAAACTAGTACAAATGCCCTTGAACAAAAAGACTCGAATGGGTATTATATCCTAATTATGGAATTAAATCACTGCAAAAATGGAAGAGGATGCCCTTGAGATGTCACATAGGTGCAGTCATGAAATGTATACAATAGTCAATGGACACACTGAGCACTAGGATGGTGGTATTGTGGACATTAGAAATCAGGAAGGAATGAAACTGATTTCTTTAAATATTAGTACTAAGCAGAGGGAAAGGTGCTGTTTAAATCTTTCACCTTTATGCTTTACTATTATTTTATATTTTATAGGTGTGTTATAATTACAAAACAATAATACCGCACTACACGTTATTGCATGACACGCGCATGAACATACTTAAATTACGCCTAACCGGTCGTTTTAATAGTACCCGTATATCCTAAACTAAGGTCAACATTACCCTATATAGATTTTGATTTTTATAGATTGAAGCCATCCAGGCAATCAACTAATAATTGAAGGTCCAGCTGCAAAAATCTCCCATAAATCAACTACAAAGGCAAGATGATGCCAGCCATATATTTTTCCCTTCAGTGACCAATGTAGGTGAAATGTTGTATTACGTGCTAGACATTTCAATAAATGGAATACCACTCTAAGATACTGTGAAGATCTGAGGTTGTGGGTTGTAATAATCACCTAGGCAGGTTAACAATGCAACTATTTTTTATTCCTTAAGCTCCCGTCTCACATAGCGGGATCGCTAGCGAGATCGCTGCTGTGTCACGGTTTTGGTGACGCAACAGCGACCTCACCAGTGATGTCGCTATGTGTGACACTTTGCAGCAATCAGGCCCCTGCTGTGAGGTCGCTGATCGCTGCAAAGTGTCCTGGACCATTTTTTGGTCGTTGCCCTCCCGCTGGTCAGCACACATCGCTGTGTGTGACCAGCGGGAGCAGCGATCAGGCTGGTAACCATGATAAACATCGGGTTACTAGGGGCACACGCGCACCTAGTAACCCGTTGTTTATCATGGTTACGAGCCTGCTAAAGTGAGCGGTAACCTCCCGCTCACCGTAGCAGAGTGGTAACCATGATAAACAACGGGTTACTAGGTGCGCGTGTGCCCCTAGTAACCCGATGTTTATCATGGTTACCAGCCTGCTCCTGCTTCAGCAGGCTGGTAACCGGAGCAGGACATCGTGGAAAGATTCTTTCCACGATGTCGCTGCTCCCCTGATCGTTGCTGAGCCTGCCTGTTTGACAGCTCACCAGCGACCACATAGCGACGCAGCAACAATCCCTGACAGGTCGTATCATTGTAGGGATCGTTGCAGCGTCGCTAAGTGTGACGGTGCCTTTACATCCATGGTCTTACAGCAACTCTGGCTAAACCCTATAGAAAACCTTTGGAGGGAGTTGAAAGGCCGTGTTGCCCAGCGACAGCCCCAAAACAACACTGCTCTAGAGGAGATCTGCATGGAGGAATGGGCCAACATACCAGCAACACTGTGAGCCAACCTTGTGAAGAATTACAGCAAAACGTTTGACCTCTGTCATTGCCAACAAAGGATATATAACAAAGTATTGAGCTGAACTTTTGTAGGTGACCAAATACTTATTTTTCACCAAAATTTTAAAAAAAATTCTTTCCAAATCAGACAATGTGATTTTCAGGATTTGTTTTCTCATTTTGTCTCTCATAGTTGAGGTCTACCTATGATGTCAATTACAGGCCTCTCTCATCTTTTTAAGTGGGAGAACTTGCACAATTGGTGGCTGACTAAATACTTTTTTCCCCACTGTATGTATCTGTATATATAATCATCTAATTCTGTCTGTTTGTCTGTAATAGAAATCCAGCGTCGCTGATTGGTCGTGCCAGCCGGCCGCGACCAATCAGCGACAGGCGCAGTACGGCCGTGAATTGGCGCGGGATTTGAAGCACGCTTCGCTGATTGGTCACGCCCGGCCGGCCGTGACCAATCAGCGATATTGGCGCGGCTACTTTAAATTAACCCCCCAATGTATCCCCCCCCGGGGCCCCTAATGAATTTCGTAAATACCTCATGTTGCCAATACTGCCTGTGCGTGGCGCTATCGCTGACCGCGCACAGGCAGCACGTGACCCCAGGCTGCAGCCAGCTCTTGCTTCCACTTACGTCACGACTATTTTCGGCTGCAGCCAGGGGTCTCCTGTTCCGCGTTCCACGATGAGTGACGGGCTGTGGGCGGGGTTATCCCCCACTGCGTCACACCCGGCATCCACCGCGTCACACCCGGCATTCTCAATGAATGGGCGCTCGGTGGATGCCGGGTGTGACGCAATGGGGGATAACCCCGCCCACAACCTGTCACTCACCGTGGAACGCGGAACAGGAGACCCCTGTTCTAGAATACCCGATGCGTTAGAATCAGGCCACCATCTAGTATATATATACTGTATATATATATATATATATATATATATATATATATACACACACAGTAGGAACAATAAGTATTTGATACACTGCCGATTTTGCAAGTTTTCCCCCTACAAAGAATGGAGAGGTCTGTAATTTTTATCGTAGGTACACTTCAACTGTGAGAGACAGAACCTAAAAATAAAAAATCACATGGTATGATTTTAAATAAATAAATTGAATTTTATTGCATGAAATAAGTATTTGATCTCCTACCACCCAGCAAGAATTCTGCCTCTTACAGTTAGTTTTTCTTTAAGAAGCCCTCCTACTCTGCACTCATTACCAGTATTAATTGCACCTGTTTGAACTCAATACCTGTATAAAAGACACCTGTCCACACACTCAATCAATCACACTCCAACCTCTCCACCATGTCCAAGACCAAAGAGCTGTCTAAGGACACCAGGGACAAAATTGTAGACTTGCACAAGCCTGGGGTGGGCTACAGGACAATAGGCAAGCAGCTTGGTGAGAAAACAACAACTTTTGGCAGAATTATTACAAAATGGAAGAAATACAAGATGACTGTCAATTTCCCTTGGTCTGAGGCTCCATGCAAAATCTTGCGTCGTGGAGAAAGGATGATTCTGAGAAAGGTCAGGAATCAGCCCAGAACTACATGGGAGAACCTGATCAATGATCTGAACAGAACTGGGACCACAGTTTCAAACATTACCGTTAGTAACACACTATGCCGTCATGGATTAAAATCCTGCAGGGCACGCAAGGTCCCCTGCTCACACCAGCACATGTCCAGGCCCGTTCGAAATTTGCCAATGACCAACTGGATGATCCACAGGAGGCATGGGAGAAGGTCATGTGTTCAGATGAGACCAAAATAGAACTTTTTGGTATCAACTCCACGCACTGTGTTTGGAAGAAGAAGGATGAGTACAACCCCAAGAACACCATCCCAACCGTGAATCATAGAAGAGGAAATATCATACTTTGCGGGTGCTTTTCTGAAAAGTGGACGTACTGAAGGGAGGATGGATGGGGTCATGCATCGCGAGATTTTGACCAACAACCTACTTCTCTTAGTAAGAGCATTGCAGTAATGGTTGGTTCTTCCAGCATAACAACGACCCGAAACACACAGCCAGGGCAACTAAGACTCCATAAGAAGCATTTCAAGATCCTGGAGTGGCCTAGCCAGTGTCCAGACCTGAACCCAATAGAAAATCTTTGGAAGGAGCTGAAACTCAATGTTGCCCAGCGATAGCCCCGAAACCTGAAAGATCTGGAGAAGATCTGTATGGAGTGCACCAAAATTCCTGCTGCAGTGTGTGCAAACGTGGTCAAGAACTACAGGAAACGTCTGACCTCTATAATTGCAAATAAAGGTTTCTGAACTGTGAGGCTGTGACGGGGATCGTATACGAGGGACGGCATATATCCCCCAGAATGTGTACAGAGACCTATTAAACCCAAGTGCATTGCAGTCACAGACACACCTGTGTCTGCAATGCAGGAATGAATGTGAGCATTGACCTGGTCAGGCTATCTGGCTAAGGCAAATTAGTAAAACCCGGCCGGGCCTTCACTTCTTGGAGGAGGCTACAGGAAGGCAGTGGGGCAGCCTCCTCCCTCCAACCCGGGTTTTCCAGTGGCTCTTGCCACAGGTCCTTTAAAATCTACCTGGGAGCGCTCACCTGCTACCTGCCTGCTAGCCTACCTGGAGGCTCTGCCGTCACTTGCCGTGACTACCTGCCCGTCTTCCCTGGGAGCAACCCGCTTCCTTACAAGGACCGCCCCCTTGTATAGTTGCTCAGAGGTTCCGCTTCCCAGACCCGTTACAGTTTGCTCGGGCCATGGAACCCGGTGGCACCCAAGCTCCCTCGCTCTCGGACCTATGTCATGAACTGTCCCGGCAGAGATCCCAACAGGAGTCCATCCTGAGTCACCTGCTGAATGTCAACTCTCGCCTGGACACCCTGACTGCTCCACCAGTAACCATCGCTAGTGTCATGACTCGCAACCCGGCAGCGCCGCTGCCCACCAATACCATGGTATCCTGCCCCGGACCCCGGCTTTCTGCACCTCCTCGCTTCGGAGGCGATCCCGCTCAAGCCTGGGGCTTTATAAACCAGTGCACCCTGCACTTTGAACTCCTGTCCCACCAGTTTATCTCCGACCGGGCCAAAATAGCCTTCATTATGTCCCATCTCACGGGGGAGGCACTGGCTTGGCTAAATCCTCTATGGGACAGAGGAGACCCCCTAGTGTCCAACCTGCCAGCCTTTCTCACGGCTTTCCGGAAAGTCTTCGACGAACCCGGACGGAGGACCTCATCCGCATCATCTCTGCTACGCCTCCATCAAGGAAATCTCACCGTGGGCCAATATGCCATACGGTTCCGTACCCTTGCTTCGGAGCTGGCCTGGGATAACGACGCCCTGGTGTCTGTCTTTTGGGAGGGTCTGTCCGGCCGTATTAAAGATGAACTCGCCGGTCGGGACATTCCTACCACTCTCGACGACTTAATAACACTTGCCACCCGGATTGACATCCAGTTCCAGGAGCGCGCCAAAGAGGTCAGCCGTGAGAGTAGGTTTCCACGTCTCGCTCCTACCTTCCAGAAACCTGTCACTTCTCCCGTTACTACCCAGGCGCACTCACCTGAGCCTATGGAGGTCGATCAGACCAAGATGGTCAAAACCCTTCAAGAGTTACGCCGTGCCGAGGGGAGCTGCTTCTACTGTGGCAGAAAGGAGCACCGGATCCGTTCCTGCCCGGAGAGGTCGGGAAACGCCTGTGTCTAGGATCGCTCAGAGAGGTCGTCCTAGACAAGAGTAAACCCTCTCCATCTCTGTTGCTGTCGGTCTCTATCATCTGCGGGGAGAACCGTTATTTTGAACTAGCCCAACTTGACTCTGGAGCTGCCGGAAATCTCATTTCTCAGTCTCTGGTAGAGAAATACCGCATTCCCACCAAACCTCTAGCTGTACCCTTATCTGTCGCTGCCGGGGATGGGGGCCTCTTACCACATCCCATCCAACTCATCACCGAATCCATAACCCTGCAGGTGGGAATGCTGCACTCTGAGAGCATCTTCTTTCATGTTCTGCCTGGACTCTCTCACGCCCTCTTACTAGGCCTACCTTGGCTTCAGAGACATGCACCCGTGCTTGATTGGCAGACCGGAGAAGTCCTTCGCTGGGGACAGGACTGCCATAAGACTTGTTTAGTTCCCGTCCATCCTGTCCGTCCTTCTCCTACTCCAGCCAATCTACCTGGTCTTCCGGCTCCTTATTGGTCGTATGCGGACGTCTTTAATAAAAAGGAGGCAGAGACATTACCCCCTCATAGACCATACGACTGCCCAATCGACCTGATGCCCGGCGCTACTCCTCCCCGTGGGCGCATTTACTCTTTGTCCGCTGCTGAGACCCGATCCATGTCAGAATATATTGAGGAGAATCTGGTCCGGGGATTCATCCGGAAATCTACTTCCCCGGCGGGAGCAGGCTTCTTCTTCGTCAAAAAGAAGGACGGCTCACTTCGTCCCTGTATAGACTATAGAGGCCTTAACCAGATCACGATGAAGAATAAATACCCCCTTCCGCTCATTCCGGAATTATTTGACCGTCTGAGGGGGGCTAGAATCTTCACCAAGCTGGACCTCCGTGGGGCGTATAACCTGGTCCGTATCCGTCAGGGGGATGAATGGAAGACGGCATTCAACACCCGGGACGGCCACTATGAATACCTGGTAATGCCCTTCAGTCTCTGTAACGCTCCCGCCGGTCAATGAGTTGGTCAATGACATCTTCCGGGACCTTCTCTACTCCTGCGTAGTGGTGTACCTGGACGACATCTTGGTCTTCTCTCCGGATCTCCCCACACACCAGAGGGATGTTCGTCAGGTTCTGCTCAGGCTCAGGCAGAACCACCTCTACGCTAAATATGAGAAGTGCCTCTTTGAGCAGACCTCGCTTCGGTTTTTGGGCTACATAATTTCTCAGACCGGCTTACGAATGGATCCTGAGAAACTGTCTGCCATCGAGAAGTGGCCTCGACCAGAGGGGTTGAAGGCTATTCAGCGGTTCCTGGGCTTCGCCAACTACTACCGCCTCTTCATACCGCACTTCTCTTCCCGGACTGCCCCAATCTCTGCGCTCACCCGTAAGGGTACTAATCCCAGAGAATGTCCGCCCGAAGCAGAGGAAGCCTTTCTTTCCTTAAAACAGGCTTTCTCTTCCGCCCCGGTGCTGCATCGCCCGGACGGCAACAAGCAATTCTTCTTGGAAGTTGACGCCTCCTCCTCTGGAGCCGGAGCGGTACTTACCCAAAAATCGTCTTCCGGGAGAATGGTAACTTGCGGCTTCTTCTCCTCTTCCGAGCGCAACTATTCTATAGGAGACCGAGAGTTATTGGCCATTAAGCTGGCATTGGAGGAGTGGCGTTACCTGCTCGAGGGGGCTCTTCACCCAGTAATAATTTACACGGACCACAAGAACTTGGCTTACCTCCAGAGTGCCCAGAGACTTAACCCGCGCCAAGCCTGGTGGTCCTTGTTTTTTGCTCGCTTTGATTTTGTTCTTCATTTTCACCCGGCTGACAAAAACATCAAAGCTGACGCCTTGTCCCGATCCTTCCTGGTGTCTGATCTTGAGGAGGAACCTAGACACATCATCGATCCCGCCAGAGCAATGCAGGTGGCCCCCGTGAGTCTAAATCGTCTCCCTCCCGGTAAGACGTTCGACGGTACCTGATCGGGAGAAGATCCTACACTGGGGTCACTCGTCTAAGCTAGCTGGCCTCGCCGGTCAGAAAAAGACCCTCCAGCTTATCACCCGGCACTACTGGTGGCCTACCCTGCACAAGGACGTAATAGACTTTGTTTCTGCCTGTGTGTCCTGCGCCCGCAACAAGGTTCCGAGACACCTGCCAGCCGGTCGCCTCCTTCCTCTTCCAGTACCTGCTGCCCCCTGGCAGCATATAGCTATGGACTTCATGACAGATCTCCCTGTCTCTGCCGGTTGTACGGTCATTTCATAGAATCATAGAATCATAGAATGGTAGAGTTGGAAGGGACCTCCTGGGTCATCTGGTCCAACCCCCTGCTCAAAGCAGGATTCACTAGATCATCTCAGACAGATGTCTGTCCAGCCTCTGTTTGAAGACGTCCATTGAAGGGGAACTCACCACCTCTCGTGGCAGCCTGTTCCACTCATTAATCACCCTAACTGTCAAAAAGTTTTTTCTAATATCTAATCTGTGTCTCCTCCCATTTAGTTTCATCCTATTGCTTCTAGTCTTTCCTTGTGCAAATGAGAATAAAGATGATCCTTCTACAATGTGACAGCCCTTGACATATTTGTAGACAGCTATTAAGTCTCCTCTCAGTCTTCTTTTTTGCAAGCTAAACATTCCCAAATCCTGCAACTGTTCCTCATAGGACATGGTTTGCAGACCAGTCACCATTCTGGTCGCTCTTCTCTGAACTTGCTCCAGTTTGTCTATGTCTTTTTTAAAATGTGGTGCCCAAAACTGTACACAGTATTCCAGATGAGGTCTGACCAAAGAGGAGTAAAGACCGATAATGACTTCACGTGATCTAGACTGTATGCTTCTGTTAATACATCCCAGAATTGTATTTGCCTTTTTTGCTGCTGCATCACACTGTTGACTCATGTTCAGTCTATGATCTATTAGTATACCTAAGTCTTTTTCACATGTACTGTTGCTTAGCTCTATTCCTCCGATTCTGTATATGCTTTTTTCATTTTTATTGCCCAGATGTAGTACTTTGCATTTTTCCCTGTTAAAAGCCATTCTGTTGGTTGCTGCCCACTGCTCCAGTTTATTTAGGTCTTTTTGAATCCTCTCTCTCTCTTCTCTAGTATTAGCTATCCCTCCTAGCTTTGTGTCATCAGCAAATTTAATCAGTTTACCCTCAATTCCTTCATCTAAATCATTGATAAAGATGTTGAACAATACAGGTCCCAGGATGGAGCCCTGTGGTACCGCACTTGAGACATTCATCCAGCTGGATGTGAAGCCATTTACAACCACCCTTTGAGTCCGATCACTAAGCCAGTTATGAATCCACCTAACAGTTGCCTGGTCCATTGCATACTTGGTCATTTTTTCAATAAGGATGGTGTGAGATACTTTGTCAAATGCTTTGCTGAAGTCAAGATATACTATATCTACAGCATTTCCCTGATCCACCCAGTCAGTGATTCTGTCATAGAAGGAAATTAAGTTAGTCTGACATGACTTGTTAGTTACAAACCCATGCCGACTCTGGTTAATCACTTCATTCTTATCCATGTACTTACATACATGTTGTTTAATAATTTGTTCAAAGATCTTTCCTGGTATAGAAGTCAGACTCACCGGCCTATAGTTCCCTGGGTCCACCTTCTTCCCCTTTTTGAAGATAGGAACAACATTTGCTCTTCTCCAGTCTTCTGGGACTTCTCCTGTTCTCCAAGAATTTTCAAAGATTATGGAGAGTGGTTCTAAAATTTCTTCTACGATCTCCTTCAGTACTCTGGGGTGTAATTCATCTGGACCTGGAGACTTGAACTCATTCATGTTAGCTAAATATTCCCTCACAATCTTTCTGTTTACAGATAACTTGGATTCCTCTATTCCTTTAAAAGGACAGTGAAGATCAGTTGATGTTACATTTTCTTTCTGAGAGAAAACAGATGCAAAATAGGAATTAAAAAGTTCGGCCTTCTCAACATCCTCTCTTACCATTTCTCCATTTTCATCCTGTAAAAATCCTATAGCATCTTTGACTTTTCTTTTACTTTTGACATACCCCCAAAATCCTTTTATATTGCTTTTGACATCTCTTGCAAGCCTTAATTCATTGTCAGCTTTAGCTAACCTGATACGTGCCCTACAGGATCTGCAGACTGCATTATAATCTTCTTTAGATATGCCTCCCTCTTTCCATTTAATAAACATTTCTTTCTTTCTTTTTAGCATGTGTTTAAGTTCTGTGTTCATCCATCCTGGTTTCCTTAAATGCTTCCCATTCTTCCTACTTTTCGGGATTGTTAACGATTGTGCTTTGAGAATCTCATTTTTAAAAATTTCCCATCCTTCCTGGACATTTTTGTCCTTAAGGACATCCAGCCATTGGATCCCTCCTATTCTCTTTCTGAGTCTCTTAAAATCTGCCTTTCTAAAATCTAACCTTGAAGTTTGAGTCTTCACATGTCTTCCTCCTCTAGTTATCCAAAATTCTATAATAGCATGATCGCTGCCTCCTAGGGTCCCAGCCACCTTTACCTCCTCAACCATTTCCTCCCTGTTTATAAGGATTAGATCCAAAGTAGCAGATCCCCTTGTTTTCTCCCCTACCTTTTGGAAGATAAAGTTGTCAGCAAGAGAGGATAAGAATTTGCTTGACCTGTTAGTTTTACTTGAGAGAGATTCCCAACAAATGTCTGGGTAGTTGAAATCTCCCATGACCACTACGTCATATTTTTTGGAGAACTTGGTCATTTGATACATAAAGAGTTCATCCATATCTTCAGCTTGCCCAGGTGGCCTGTAGTAAATGCCTACAATGGTGTCCTTTCCGTTGTTCTCTCCTTGTATTCTTACCCAAACAGTTTCCACAGAACTCCCAGTCTCTGAAGCTTCAATCTCTGTGCAGATATACGCTTTTCTAACATACAATGCAACACCTCCTCCTCGTTTATCAAGTCTGTTTCTTGCAAATAAGTTCTATCCTTTTAGCCTTTTATTCCAATCATGTGTATCGTCCCACCAAGTTTCAGTGATTCCAATGACATCATATTCCTTTTCCTGCATTAGTAGTTCCAATTCTCCTTGTTTGTTGCCCATGCTTTGTGCATTTGTATAAAAACATTTTAGTTTGTGATTGGTTTCTCTTCCTCCCATATTTTTATTATTTAAATTGTTTTGTCTTTGTTCTTCTTTTCCACTTCCAGTAGCAGAGATCTCAATAGTATTTGTCAGCTGTATGGCTTTTTCTGGCCTTTTGCTTCCCTTCCCACATTGTTCTAGTTTAAAGCTCTTCTGATGAGTGTAGCAAGGCGACTTCCAAATACATGTTTTCCAGTCTTCGTAAGGTGCACCCCATCTCTAGCAAGTAGTCCATCGTATAGGTAATTCATTCCGTGATCCAGAAATCCAAATCCTTGTTGACGGCACCATCGACGTAGCCAGTTGTTCACCTGTAGAATCTTATTCCACCTCATTGTTCCATGGCCATCCACTGGGAGGATGGATGAGAAGACCACCTGCGCTCCCAATTCTTTCACTTTCTTGCCTAAGTCTTCAAAGTCACTGCAGATGGTTTCCAGGTCCTTTCTTGCGGTGTCATTTGTCCCCACATGTATTAGCAGGAATGGGTAGTGATCTGTAGGTCTGAAGAGTCTTGATATCCTGTCAGACACATCTTTAATTTTTGCTCCTGGAAGACAGCACATTTCTCTTGAGGTTATGTCTGGTCTGCAGATAGCGGCCTCTGTTCCTCTTAACAGGGAATCCCCCATGACCACCACTCTCCGTTTTTTCTTCACAACATTCTTCTTTCTCCATCCAGGAGGATTCTGAGGGCTTACAAGGTTATTCATTGCTGGCAAAGTCTTATTTTGCTGTATTTCTTCATGGTTCTCCTGCGTGAGAGCCTGGTACTGGTTCCTGAGCAGTATGGGTGCTGACTGCCTCTCGATCCTCCTGCTTCTGTGGGTCACATGCTTCCATTCCTCTGTTTCGTCAGGTGCAGTTCGAATTTCTTCTCTTTCTGAATCATGAAGAGATAATTCTGCTCTGTCTAAGAACTCTTCACCTTCCTTAATGATTTTCAAGGTAGTTAACCTCTCTTCTAGATTTCGCAACTTTTCCTCCAACAGGGACACAAGCTTGCATTTCTGACATGTGAAGTTTGGTTTTTCCACTGGCAAGTCTGTGAACATGTAGCAGGATATGCAGCTCACCAAATGGCTCCTGGACTCTTCCATGTTCTTATTGTTAATGTTCTGAAAACAGTGAAAAAAGCTTAAAAAAAAAGCTTCA
Organism: Phyllobates terribilis; assembly: GCF_046119375.1. Taxonomy (NCBI): domain Eukaryota; kingdom Metazoa; phylum Chordata; class Amphibia; order Anura; family Dendrobatidae; genus Phyllobates; species Phyllobates terribilis. Next base: position 212,975,386 of record NW_027362773.1, on the reverse strand, counting down.
AAATGCGCGCGCCGGTAGGCGTGCGGTTTACCGATGTCCTCTTTTCAGCTCCAACAGCCAAAATCCAGTGTTCTTTGAGCTCGCAGAGACTCTTCACTTACCCCAAACTGCAGTGGGAATATGCAAATTATCTCCTCAGGACTCCTCCCCTGGTTTACCGATGTCATCTTTTCAGCTCCAACAGCCAAAATCCAGTGTTCTTTGAGCTCGCAGAGACTCTTCACTTACCCCAAAATGCAGTGGGAATATGCAAATTATCTCCTCAGGACTCCTCCCCTGGTTTACCGATGTCCTCTTTTCAGCTCCAACAGCCAAAATCCAGTGTTCTTTGAGCTCGCAGAGACTCTTCACTTACCCCAAACTGCAGTGGGAATATGCAAATTATCTCCTCAGGACTCCTCCCCTGGTTTACCGATGTCATCTTTTCAGCTCCAACAGCCAAAATCCAGTGTTCTTTGAGCTCGCAGAGACTCTTCACTTACCCCAAAATGCAGTGGGAATATGCAAATTATCTCCTCAGGACTCCTCCCCTGGTTTACCGATGTCCTCTTTTCAGCTCCAACAGCCAAAATCCAGTGTTCTTTGAGCTCGCAGAGACTCTTCACTTACCCCAAAATGCAGTGGGAATATGCAAATTATCTCCTCAGGACTCCTCCCCTGGTTTACCGATGTCCTCTTTTCAGCTCCAACAGCCAAAATCCAGTGTTCTTTGAGCTCGCAGAGACTCTTCACTTACCCCAAAATGCAGTGGGAATATGCAAATTATCTCCTCAGGACTCCTCCCCTGGTTTACCGATGTCCTCTTTTCAGCTCCAACAGCCAAAATCCAGTGTTCTTTGAGCTCGCAGAGACTCTTCACTTACCCCAAAATGCAGTGGGAATATGCAAATTATCTCCTCAGAACTCCTCCCCTGGTTTACCGATGTCCTCTTTTCAGCTCCAACAGCCAAAATCCAGTGTTCTTTGAGCTCGCAGAGACTCTTCACTTACCCCAAAATGCAGTGGGAATATGCAAATTATCTCCTCAGGACTCCTCCCCTGGTTTACCGATGTCCTCTTTTCAGCTCCAACAGCCAAAATCCAGTGTTCTTTGAGCTCGCAGAGACTCTTCACTTACCCCAAAATGCAGTGGGAATATGCAAATTATCTCCTCAGGACTCCTCCCCTGGTTTACCGATGTCCTCTTTTCAGCTCCAACAGCCAAAATCCAGTGTTCTTTGAGCTCGCAGAGACTCTTCACTTACCCCAAAATGCAGTGGGAATATGCAAATTATCTCCTCAGGACTCCTCCCCTGGTTTACCGATGTCCTCTTTTCAGCTCCAGCAGCCAAAATCCAGTGTTCTTTGAGCTCGCAGAGACTCTTCACTTACCCCAAAATGCAGTGGGAATATGCAAATTATCTCCTCAGGACTCCTCCCCTGGTTTACCGATGTCCTCTTTTCAGCTCCAACAGCCAAAATCCAGTGTTCTTTGAGCTCGCAGAGACTCTTCACTTACCCCAAAATGCAGTGGGAATATGCAAATTATCTCCTCAGGACTCCTCCCCTGGTTTACCGATGTCCTCTTTTCAGCTCCAACAGCCAAAATCCAGTGTTCTTTGAGCTCGCAGAGACTCTTCACTTACCCCAAAATGCAGTGGGAATATGCAAATTATCTCCTCAGGACTCCTCCCCTGGTTTACCGATGTCCTCTTTTCAGCTCCAACAGCCAAAATCCAGTGTTCTTTGAGCTCGCAGAGACTCTTCACTTACCCCAAAATGCAGTGGGAATATGCAAATTATCTCCTCAGGACTCCTCCCCTGGTTTACCGATGTCCTCTTTTCAGCTCCAACAGCCAAAATCCAGTGTTCTTTGAGCTCGCAGAGACTCTTCACTTACCCCAAAATGCAGTGGGAATATGCAAATTATCTCCTCAGGACTCCTCCCCTGGTTTACCGATGTCCTCTTTTCAGCTCCAACAGCCAAAATCCAGTGTTCTTTGAGCTCGCAGAGACTCTTCACTTACCCCAAAATGCAGTGGGAATATGCAAATTATCTCCTCAGGACTCCTCCCCTGGTCATTTGGGTGGTCGCTGACCGCTTTTCCAGAATGGCTCATTTCATTCCCCTGCACCCGAGCTGGCTAAAGACTTTATCCGCCACATCTTCCGTCTCCATGGCCTGCCCCTCCACATCGTGCCGGATCGTGGGGTTCAGTTCACCTCACGCTTCTGGAGAGCCACATGTAAGCTGCTAGACGTCACCCTGGACTTCTCCTCCGCATACCACCCACAGTCCAATGGTCAAGTGGAGCGGATCAATTAGGTCCTGACCAGTTACCTCCGGCACTTCGTTAATGCCCACCATTCAGACTGGGTGGATCTCCTGCCATGGGCCGAATTCTCTTACAATAATCACGAGAGCGAATCTTCCTCCAAAGCCCCGTTTTTTGTAGTCTTCGGTCAGCATCCTCGGATCCCATTTCCCGTCTCCACCTCGGTGGACAATCCGGCTGCGGAATCTCTCGTTAGCAAATTTTCCTCCATTTGGGAGAGTACCCGATCCGCACTCCTTCAGTCGTCCAAGCGGATGAAAAAACACGCTGACAAAAAACGCCTGAATCCTCCACAATTCCGTCCTGGAGATAAAGTCTGGCTCTCGTCCAAGTATGTCCGGCTCAAGGTTCCTTCCTACAAGTTAGGGCCTCGGTTCATCGGCCCACTGGAAGTTATCAAACAAATCAATCCGGTGGCCTATAAATTGAAACTCCCGGCCAACTTGCGGATCCCTAATTCCTTCCATGTATCTCTCCTCAAACCCGTGGTACTTAACTCTTTTTCCAAGTCTACAGGTACGCCTCCTGCTCCGGTTTCCACTGAAAACGAGTTTGAGGTAGAGAACATTCTGGCCACCAAAAGGGTAAGAGGAAAGACCTTTTTTCTAGTAGATTGGAAGGGGTTTGGTCCTGAGGAGAGAACGTGGGAGCCCCGGGAGAACATCCATGCCCCTCTCATCCTTGATAAATTTCTGTCTGGCCTAAAAAAGGGGGGGCCTAAAGGGGGGGGTACTGTAGCGTCGGTGTCCCTGCCTCCTGTAGGCAGGGACGCTGTTCCCCTCACCTCTCCGCTCCGTGCCCGGCGTCTTCCTCCCGCTCTGCTGGCAGCGCACGCTCCTTCCCGGCCACTGTGCTTAGGGCGCGCGCTTCCCCTCTCTTAAAGGGGCGCGCGCGCCGTCCTAAGGAGTCCCCGGCCAATGGCCGGAGGATCTCTCCATATATAAGGCACCTCCTCCAAAATGGAGGTGCCCGAGCAATGTTGTTGCAAAGCCTTCACTCTGCTTCAGCCCTCAGGTCCCGTTACCAGTTACCTGCCAGTCACCTGCCAGATTCCTGCTTGCTACCTGCCAGTCACCTGCCAGATTCCTGCTTGATACCTGCCTGATATCCGCTTACCTGCTTGCAAGCCTGCGGTCCAACGGTCTGCCTTCCGACACCTGTCAGTCTGTCTATGGACCAGCCTGCCCGCTCACCTGGGAGCGCTCACCTGCTACCTGCCTGCTAGCCTACCTGGAGGCTCTGCCGTCACTTTCTGTGACCACCTGCCTGTCCAGAGACTCTTGCCCGCTCACCTGGGAGCGCTCACCTGCTACCTGCCTGCTAGCCTACCTGGAGGCTCTGCCATCACTTGCCGTGACCACCTGCCCGTCCAGAGACTCTTGCCCGCTCACCTGGGAGCGTCCACCTGCTACCTGTCTGCTAGTCTACCCAGAGACTGTCCCTGTCACTTGCCGTGACTACCTGCCCTTCTACCCAGAGACTGTCCCTGTCACTTGCCGTGACTACCTGCCCTTCTACCCAGAGACAGCCCCTGTCACTTGCCGTGACTACCTGCCCGTCTTCCCTGGGAGCCACCCGCTTCCTTACAAGGACCGCCCCCTTGTATAGTTGCTCAGAGGTTCCACCTCCCAGACCCGTTACAGGGTTGAGCTTACAGCCCAACACCATGCAGGATGCTTGGCATTTGCCACAGAACACCAGGATTGGCAAAGTCGCCACTGGCGCCCTGTGCTCTTCACAGATGAAAGCAGGTTCACACTGAGCACATGTGACAGACATGACAGAGTCTGGAAATGCCATGGAGAGCGATCTGCTGCCTGCAACATCCTTCAGCATGACTGGTTTGGCAGTGGGTCAGTAATGGTGTAGGGTGGCATTTCTTTGGAGGGCCGCACAGTCCTCCATTTGCTCGCCAGAGGTAGCCTGACTGCCATTAGGTACCGAGATGAGATCCTCAGACCCCTTGTGAGACCATATGCTGGTGCGGTTGGCCCTGGGTTCCTCCTAATGCAGGACAATTCCAGACCTCATGTGGCTGGAGTGTGTCAGCAGTTCCTGCAAGATGAAGGCACTGAAGCTATGGACTGGCCCGCCCGTTCCCCAGACCTGAATCCGATTGAGCACATCTGGGACATCATGTCTCGCTCCATCCACCAACGTTACGTTGCACCACAGACTGTCCAGGAATTGGCAGATGCTTTAGTCCAGGTCTGGGAGGAGATCCCACAGGAGACCATCCGCAACCTCATCAGGAGCATGACCAGGCATTGTAGGGAGGTCATACAGGCACGTGGAGGCCACACACAATACTGAGCCTCATTTTGACTTGTTTTAAGGACATTACATCAACGTTGGATCAGCCTGTAGTGTGTTTTTCCACTTTAATTTTGGGGGTGACTCCAAATCCAGGCCTCCATTGGTTAATAAATTTGATTTCCATTGATGATTTTTGTGTGATTTTGTTGTCAGCACATTCAACTTTGTACAGAACAAAGTATTCAATGAGAATATTTCATTCATTCAGATCTAGGATGTGTTATTTGAGTGTTCCCTTTATTTTTTTGAGCAGTGTATATATATCTATATATGTATATATATATTTATTACTTTTGTTTTTCACAGCTTTTATTAGTATTTTACGGGACTTTTCCCACATTTCTAAACTTTTAAAGAAGCACTCCCATGTATATTTTTTATTATATGCATCTATATACATATAATGCAGTGTGAGTGTATGAATATATTCACCTACCACAGCGCTGTTCTTCTCCTCTTCTTAGTGACGTCACCGCTCGGCAGACTCTCCTGGTCACGCTGCGCTTCTGCATGATCCAGACGTGGCTTTTACTATGTAAGTCTCTAGAGTGTCAGAAAAAGGCTCCATAGGCTTACATTGTAAAAGAGATTTCTTGTTCACACAATGCGCATAGAGTGAGCCAGCTAGTCACAATTGTGGTGACGTCACTCAGTAGCGAAGCAGCACAGTGCTGGACATCAGCAAGCGGTGGTAGGTGCGTATATTGATACACTCACACTACATTACATGCATGTACACAGACACAAATTTAATAAAACATATACAGATGGGAGTGCTTCTTTAAATACTGCTGTTAAGATTGACAACAGCATCTAAGAGATTACAGCTAGCTCGGCTGTATAGAGGGGGCTCAACTTCTGAGCCTGCTCTATACATGCAGTGCGCACATCTATCGTACAAGTATGGCAGATGTCATGTACTGAATCCTGGATAAAGTGGGTCCCCAGGTGCTGTGGGTCCCAGTAATTACGGTAGGCAATTCTGAGTTCATAGTTGGGATCTCCCATCTGGGAACCTTCCCTCAGCAGAGAGTAAATACTAAGAGCATCTTCCTTTGGAGGACCTAGAGGACACCCATTTGGTTTGATGTTCACTGCATAAAGTTTATTTTTCATGTGTTGGTGCAGCAGGAAAATCGAACAATTCCTTTCAAGTTTCCCCACAGATGACAGCATATCACTTGGATTCCAAGCAGGAGGTCATTTTGTGATGGGCAGAATATTTTAAGCAATAGGAATTGTTCAAGGAGAAGAATCCCTATAAATCAAGTACTATTCATATTTTTGTAATTTATTGTATTTTTACTAATATACAGTTCCGGTCAAAGGTTTGTACACTCCTGATCATGCAATGGTTTTCCTTGTTCTTACTAAAAGGTGCACATTGTAGATTCAGGCTGAAGGCAGCAAAATTATGAAGGATCACATATGGAAACAATTAGCATAGATACACATGTGAAACAAACCACATGTATGTTAAACCTTTAGATTCCTCAAAGTATCACACTTTGACTCTGATGACAGCTTTATACCTCCTTGGCAATCTCTCAAACAGTTTCATTGGGTAGTCACACAGAATGGCTTCTAACAACACTTGTTGCCTGCTTTGCCTTCACTCTGCTCTGTCACTTTGTTGTTTTGCTGCTTTCAGTCTGAATCTACAATATGCACATTCCATAAAAACAAGGAACATCATTGTGAGAATAGGTGTCCAAACCTTTTACGAGTATGGTAAGTGGAGCAATGAGGTGCTAATGATTCATGGATAAAATGAGCAGGACTTAAGGTGCAAACTCACTCCTATAAATGCATTTCATGAATTTCACTCAAATGGTGCAAGAAAAGATGGACTCTATTAAATACAATAATGCTAATGACACATGACCTTTCTTTGCTGATTTTATATTCTTTTCCTTCCCTTCTTATAACATATTCCTCTCCCAATTATGACGCATTGTTGAATTGGTAGTGAATGAATACTGGGTCCTTGGATTCTTTAAAGGGATTCAATAATGAAAGTTGAAAATCCCTTACATAATAGATAAATCTACACAGTGTCGGATTGGGGTGTCTGGGGCCCACAGGAGGAATTGATCCTCGGGGCCCACCCTACAGCTATATGCAAATATCTGATAGCCGATATCCCCGTTTTAGTCCAGCGTCTGCTGTAAATCACAGGCGGCTCCGGCACATCTACTGTGCACATAATATAACTGGGATGTACAATTACGGTAGTTTGCAGTGAAGGGGTTCTTTGGTTAAAACAAGTTATCACCGATCCAAGGGCTCCACAGGATAGGTGATAACTTACTGATTGTTTGGGTCCGAACATTGGAAACCACACCGATCGAAAGAATGGGGAAGCTTTATCCCTGTCAGGACACTTAGTTATCCCCATTTTAAAATGCAGCGGCAGGTGGGACACCTGACCGCAGCTCCATTCATTCTCTTTGGGGTTTCCAGAAAAAAAACAAGAAAAGCCACTGAGGGAATGAATGGATCAGTGGTCAAGTCACACATGAGCTCCAGTCTAATGGGGATAAAAGCTCCACATTCTACCAATCGGTGCGGGTCCCAGCAGTCAGATCACCACTAATCAATAATTTATCACTTATCCTGTGGAGAGGTGATTACTTGTTTACCCTGGAGAACCCCTGTAAGTGCATCTTGTTCCAAGTATTTTATCACTAATGGAAATAAAGAATCTTCTCCTAATTAATATCAGAGAGAACAAATGACCGTCATACACAACACAATCAACTGTACTAACACAAATAGTACCACATACAAGGGAGAAAAACTGCCACACCATGACTGGACTACATATTACCACCACATAATGACCGAATAATACTACATACAAAGGAGAAATACCACCACACCATGACCAGACCACATATTGCCACCACATAGTGACCGAATAATGCCACATACAAGGGAGAAATACCACTACACCATGACCAGACCACATATTACCACCACATAGTGACCGAATAATACTACATACAAGGGAGAAATACCACCACACCTTGACCAGAGCAGATATTACCACCCCATAGTGACTGAATAATACTACTACATACAAGGGAGAAATACCACCACGCCATGACCAGACCACATATTACCACCACATTGTGACTGAATAATACCACATACAAGGGAGAAATACCACCACTCCATGACCAGACCAGATATTAACAGCATATAGCGTTAAAATAATTCCCCATCATTTCTCTCCCCCACCTCCATAATTGCTCTCCCCATCATGGCTCTCCCCCCACCTCCTCCATCATTGCTCCCTCTCATCCCCATCATTGCTCTCCCCCACCTTCTTCAACATTGTCATATCTCCCCCACCTCCTCCATAATTGCCATATCTCCCCCCACCTCCTCCATCATTGCCATATCTCCCCCCACCTGCTCCGTCATCATTACCATATCTCCCCCCACCTGCTACGTCATCATTGCCATATCTCCCCCACCTCCTCTATCACAAATACCATGTCACATCTCCCCCCACCTCCTCCATCACCATGCCATGCATATCTCCCCCACCTCCTCCATCACCATGCCATGCATATCTCCCCCTACCTCCTCCATCACCATGCCATGCATATCCCCCCATCTCCCCATTGCCATGCCATATCTTGCCCCACCATGTCATATCTCCCCCACCTCCCCATTGCCATGCCATATCTTCCCCCACCATGTCATATCTCCCCCCACCTCTCCCATTGCCATGCCATATCTCCCCCACCTCCTCCATTACCATGCCATGCATATCTCCCCCCACCTCCCACACTGCCATGCCATATATCCCCCCGTCATATCTCCCCCCACCGCCCCCATTGCTATGCCATATCTTCCCCCACCATGTCATATCTCCCCCCACCTACCCCATTGCCATGCCATGTCTCCCCCACCTCCTCCATTACCATGCCATGCATATCTCCCCCTACCTCCTCCATCATCATGCCATGCATATCTTTCCCCACCTCCCCCATTGCCATGCCATATATCCCACACCATGTCATATCTCCCCCCATCTCCCCCATTGCCATGCCATACCTTCCCCACCATGTCATATCTCCCCCCACCTATCCCATTGCCATGCCATATCTCCCCCCACCTCCTCCATTACCATGCCATGCATATCTCCCCCTACCTCCTCCATCATCATGCCATGCATATCTCCCCCCACCTCCCCCATTGCCATGCCATATCTTCCCCCACCATGTCATATCTCCCCCCACCTACCTCATTGCCTTGACATATCTCCCCCCACCTCCTCCATTACCATGCCATGAATATCTCCCCCTACCTCCTCCATCATCATGCCATGCATATCTCCCCCCACCTCCACCATTGCCATGCCATACATCCCTCACCATGTCCTATCTCCTCCCACCTCCTCCATTGCCAAGCCATATCTCACCCACCTCCTCAATCACCTTTGCTCTCCCTCAAAAAAACCCAAAAAACTTACCTCTCAGCGCGCTCCCCCACAGCACCGTTCTCTGCTTCCTGCCTGGCATCTTTCTCCCTGACACAGGCTCGCGCTGCATGATGACGTCATCAAGCAGCGCGAGCCTGTGTCAGGGAAGGAGCGCCGGGCAGGAAGCAGCGAACGGATCCCTCCGCTCCGCTGCCATTTTCCTCCTGTCAGCAGCGGAGCTGGAGGGATTGCTCCCTGCCCGTCGCACAGGATGAGGGCAATCTGGCCATGAGCCTCCAGTTCCTGGGGCTTCGAGAAGCAGGTCAGATTGCCCTCATCAGCCACACTGCAAGGGCCCTCCTGACCCTCCGGGCCCTTGCAGTGCGGAGCACCAACGGCCATGTTAAGCAGGGACCCCCGTGCGTCCTGCTCGGGGGCACGCTGAGGACCCGGCCCACCAGAGAATTGTCCGGTGTCCCGATGCCCCAGTCCAACCCTGAATCTACATATAATACCAAGAGAATACAGCAAAAAATGCACACTAACCCAACACAGGAACTTATTGTGTGGCCAAGGCCGTGGGTCTGACTGAACAGATGGAAGTAAAATATCTATCTATCTATCTATCTATCTATCTATCTATCTATCCCTTTTCTATTTATTTATCTATCTGATATCATATCTACAATATGCACATTCCATAAAATGAGAAAATGAGCAGGGCTTAAGATGCAAACTCACACCTCTAAATGCATTTTATGAATTTCCATCATAAACGATGCAAGTGTAAGGATGGTAGACTGTGATCTCGTGTTCCTACCCCTGAAAACACCAATCTCGTCATGTGAATAATGCCCTGCGTCTTTGTATATATTGTGTCATGTGAATTGTGTTGTAATATATTGTGACATGGTTGTGCATATTCTGTAGTAATGTATAGTATAGGATGTATAGTGTAAGGTATAGTATTGATAGGTAGTATAAGGATAGATAGTTGACTGCGGTATAGGTAGTGATGAAAGATTAAGTTAGGACAGAGTTAATGTTTGGGACTAGCCCAGAGGGGTGGACTTAGTGTTAGGGCAAGGGAGTGCTTTCCGTAATTAGTGAGTTGGAGTGCAAAATGAGCAGTGCTGCGGTTGGGGTGATCCATAGTAAGAGAAGACCAAAGGATAGAGATAGTAAGATCCTGAAGAGAGAGTGACTGACGAGAGTGGCCTTCCAGAAAAGGGTTCTTGGAGAGGATGCTGAGTCACGAACCTTAGAACTTGTAAAGCAGAAGGTAACATACCTAAGCAGAATTAAGTATGATGGACTAGTGGGGGTCCTGAGTGCAAGGGTTCCAGCGTTCCAGTAGTGGAAGAAACAGGACACGGAACCATAGAGCAAGTAAGGAGACTTGCTGATCAGGACTGTAGTGTTAAAGCTGGGTTGTGATGAAGTAGGTATGAAAAAGTGTGCTTCACTAGCACTGGAGTAGACTACAGAGGAAGGATACTGTGGAAAGGAAATTGCTTCGTTCTGTAAAGGAAACATCCATTTGACTATCCCTTGTACATAACCCTTACCAAGTTACCATTCAGCAAAGACTTTACGGGTGTAAGGCCCACACAGCACAAGTCCACACACCCAGCCAAGACCCACACTTTCATATAGCACACCGAGGCGCAAAAGAAGACAAGTGCCTCATCTACGACTGCCACCCCACACTACTCTACACAAGTAAAGATGGACTCTTATAAACACAATAATGCAAATGACATATGATCTTTCTTTGTTGTTTTTATATTGCTTTCCTTACTTTCTTATAAGTACATATTCCTTTCCCAATTATGATACATTGTTGAATTGGAAGTGAATGAATACTGAGTCATCAATTGTTCTTGAATTCTTTAAAGGGATTCAATAAAGAAAGTTGAAAATCCCATACATAATAGATAAATCTACATATAATACCAAGAGAATACAGCAAAAAATGCCCACTAAATTAACACAAAAACTTATTGTGTGGCCCCGGCCGTGGCTATGCCTGAACAGATGGAACTAAGATACCTTAGCCTAAGTTGGCATCTTGTCATAAGTCTATATATAATGAAAAAATGAGTTAGTGCCCTGTATAACGAGTGGTGAAATGGGATTATTCTACAAAAAAAAAAGTAATTTGGAGACTAATTATTTTAATTTTATACATTATTTTGTGTCATACATTTGTAAATATGTTATGTGTGTTTAACACAAAACAAAATGTAGAAATAAAATTTTTATTAATATAGCTTTGGGCAAAATTATGTCATTCATATTTATTCATAGACTATAGAATTATATTAATTAATCTTAAACTATCTATCTATCTATCTATCTATCTATCTATCTATCTATCTATCTATCCTTTTACTTTGTTGTTTTTATATTCCTTGTCTTCCTTTCTTATAAGTACATATTCCTTTCTAAATTATGACACATTGTTGAATTGGTAGTGAATGAATACTGGGTCGTTGGATTCTTTAAAGGGATTCAATAAAGAAAGTTGAAAATCACAGACATAATAGGTAAATCTACATATAATACCAAGAGAATACAGCAAAAAATGCACACTAACCCAACACAGGAACTTATTGTGTGGCTAAGGCCGAGGGTCTGACTGAACAAATGGAAGTAAGATATCTACAGTTGAAACCAGAAGTTTACATACACTGTATAAAAAGACACATATGCATGTTTTTCTCAATATTTGACATGAAATCAGAATAAATCTTTCCCGTTTTAGGTCAATTAGGATTACCATAACTGTTAATATTTGCCAAATGCCAGAATAATCAGAGAGAGAGAATGTTTTAAGGCATTTTTATTACTTAATGCAAAGTCAAAAGTTTACGTACATTTCATTAGTATTTGGTACCATATCCCTTAAACTGAATGACTTGGGTCAAACATTTGGGATATCCTTCCACAAGCTTCTCACAATAGTTGGTCAGAATTTGGGCCCATTCCTCCTGACAAAACTGGTGTAACTGATCCAGGTTTGTAAGTCACCTTGCTCGCACCGGCCTTTTCAGCTTTGCCCATACATTTTCAATAGAATTGAGATCAAGGCTTTGTGATGGCCACTCCAAAATATTTACTTTGTTATCCTTAAGCCACTTTGTTACTATTTTGGCAGTATGCTTCAGGTCATTCTTCATTTGGAAGAATCATTTCTGCCCAAGCTTTAACTTCCTGGCTGATGTCTTGAGATGTTGCTTCAGTATTGACACATAATCTTCTATTCTCATGATGCCATTTATTTGTGACGTGCACAAGTCCCTCCTGTAGCAAAACAACCCCACAACATGATGCTGCCACCCCTGTGCTTCACAGTTGGAATGGTGTTTTTAGGCTTCCAAGGTTTTCCCTTTTTCCTCCAAACGTAACGATGGTCATTATGCCCAAAAAGTTGAATTTTAGTTTCATCACACCACAGGACATGTCTCCAAAAATTAAGGTCTTTGTTCCTGTGTACATTTGCAAACATTAATCTGGCTTTTTTATGTTTCTTTTGGAGTAATGGCTTCTTCCTGGCAGAGTGGCCTTTCAGCCTATGTTGATACAGTACTCGTTTTACTGTGGATATTGACACAATCTTACCAGCTTCCGCCATCATCTTCACAAGGTCTTTTGCTTTTGTCCTTGGGTTGATGTGCACATGTCAGACCAAAGCACGTTCATCTCTGGGACACAGAACCTGTCTCCTTCCTGAGCGGTATGATGGCTGGACATTCCCATCTTGTTTGTATTTGTGTATAATTGTTTGTACAGATGAACGAGGCACCTTCATGATGCTACACAAAAAAAGCAGTGTGTTTCAGGTGTGTATTAAAATACATCCACAGGTGTGTCTCTAATTAACTCATATGTTGCCAAAAAAACTATCAGAAGCTTCCAAACACATGACACCATCATATGGGCAGTCCAGAATTGTTTAAAGGCATAGTAATCTTAGTGTATGTAAACTTTTGACTTTGCAGTAAGTAATAAAAATGCCTTAAAACATTTTCTCTCTCATTATTTTGGCATTTGGCAAATATTAAAAATTATGGTAATCCTAATTGACCTAAAACGGGAAAGGTTTATTCTGATTTCATGTCAGATATTGAGAAAAACATGCATATGTGTCTTTTTATATAGTGTATGTAAACTTCTGGTTTCAACTCTATCTATCTATCTATCTATCTATCTATCTATCTGTCTATCTATCCCTTATCTATTTATTTATCTATCTGATATCATACCTACAATGTGCACATTCCATAAAACAAGGAAAACCATTGTGGGAAAAGATGTCCAAACCTTTTACCAGTATGGTAAGCGGAGCAGTGAGGTGTTAAAGATTCATGGAGAAAATGAGCAGGACTTAAGGTGCAAACTTACACCTCCAAATGCATTTGATGAATTTCCATCATAAATGGTCCAAGTGTAAGGATGGTGGACTGTGCTGTCACGTTTCTACCCCTGAATACACCAATTGCGTCATGTGAATAATGTCCTGCGTCTTTGTATATGTTATGTCTTGTGAATTGTGTTGTAATGTATTGTGATATGGTTATGCATACTATGTAGTTATGTTTAGTATAGGATGTATAGTATAAGGGTCACAGCACTGTCACAGCACTGTTGTCGGATATCCCGGGGCTACGGGCTTTGTCGCTATCACTAAAGCTAGGGGCACCTTAGCTGTCCCTGCTCCCCGGATTACTTCTAATAGTGAGCCTTTCTGAGCTGCTAAATCAGCCCTTATCTATCCCCATTCAGGAAAGTTGTAGTGTGTAAGAATACACAAACCAGACTAAGAAGGGAAGACGTACAGAGATAAATGAAAATACCAATCATACAAATATGCACTCATAAACAACAGTGTAACACTGGGAAGTAAAGGAAGGAAAAATCAAATAGGAAAGGATGAGGATATGCACACAGACAAATCTTCAAGCAACAAATGAGGTTTAACGAGGAGAAATGTAAGGTCATACATATGGGAAGGAAAAATGGAAGTCACCAGTACTCACTGAATGGGAAACCATTGGGGAATTCAGAGATGGAGAAGGACTTGGGCATCTTGATTGATAGCAAACTAAATTGGAGTGCCCAAAGTCAGGCCGCTGCTGTAAGGGCAAACAGGGTAATGGGATGTATCAGAAGAGGTATAGCTGCAAAGGATGAGAACATTGTTCTTCCACTGTACAAAGCACTGGTCAGACCACACTTGGAATACTGTGCTCAGTTATGGGCCCCAATATATAGAAAGGATATAAATGAGCTTGAAAAGGTACAAAGGAGGGCAACAAAATTAATAAGGGGAATTGAGGGACTGCAATACCCAGAGAGGTTGGCAAAACTAGGACTATTCAGCCTGGAAAAGAGAAGGTTGAGGGGGGACATAATAAATGTGTACAAATATGTTAGGGGACAGTATAGAGACCTTGCCCGGGATTTGTTCAAAAGGAGGGATATTACGGTAACAAGAGGGCATTCACTAAGACTGGAAGAGAAAAGGTTTCAGCACCAGCATAGGAAGGGGTTCTTTACGGTAAGAGCAGTGAGAATATGGAATTCACTGAGTGAGGAGACGGTAATGTCGAATTCACTAAACCAGTTCAAGCGGGGACTGGATGCTTTTCTAGATACCAGGCAGATTTCTGCATATACTTAAAAATAGAATAAAATAGTAGGTTGATACAGGGATTTATTCTGACTGCTGGTTTCAGAGTCGGGAGGGAATTTTTCCTCAGGTGAAGATTGGCTAAGTCATTTGGGGTTTTTGCCCTCCTCTGGATCAACTGTAGCAATTACAGAACTAACAGGTCGAACTTGATGGACGCAAGTCTTTATTCGGCTTTACTAACAATGTAACTATGTAACAGTCTTGAGACAACAGTTTAATCGACTCCTCAAACAACTAACACCTCCAACTGCAGAACCAAGGCAGTATGAAACTAACACTGGCAATCCCTGTTTGTCATAGACAAGTATATATAGCAGAGGGGAAGTGGCCATCACTGAACAGCTTAGAAAATCAAAGCAGGAAAGCTCCAGCAGCTCTCAACTGAATAGATTAACCCCTGCACTGCTAGCAGAAATCTGCACTGTTTAATACAATGGTGAAGTGCTTCTAATCAGTGCAGGAGTAAATGAAATCCGACACCACAGTCTTCTGGCCCCTCTCTGTCGACGTAAACTCGAATCCCCGCCCCGCAGGTTTGTTGCCTGTTACACAGCCAATAAGCATGCGGGGATTGCCTGCAAGTCACTGTAATGCATATCCATCTTGGTAGTGGCACTACTGTGATTGGCTGGCTGTATGACATTATCAGGGGTTATACAAGGACAGGCGACGCCAGGCTCGGCACACTGACGTCATTGCACAACTCTGTAATAGTTGTTATTGGATGGAGAGAGTGCTTGTCCAGTCGTGTGTGTGCACAGTATAACGAATCAGAGTCCTGTAGTGTTGATGCTGGTGCTGACTTTTTTTCTGTAAAAAAATGTAATATATTGTGATCCATAGAGCATTATGTGCTCTGTGGTACATTTCGGTGTTATATAACACTCCAAAAAAGTGTTGAAACATTTTTCTGGATTCAATCACTCATCCATACACTATTATGTGCACTGGGGTACATTTCTATGGCATATAACACTCCAAAAAGCGTTGAAACATTTTTGTGGATTCAATTATTCGTCTATAGAGTATTACGTGCTCTGTGTTACATTTTGGTGGTATATAACCCTCCAAAAAGCGTTCAAAATTTTTTCTGTATTCAATTACTCATCCGTACAATATTACATGCTCCGGGGTACATTTCTGTGGCATATAACACTCCAAAAAAGCGTTGAAACATTTTTGTGGATTCAGTCTCTCATTCATACACTATTATGAGCACTGGGGTACATTTCTGTGGCATATAACACTCCAAAAAGTGTTGAAACATTTTTGTGGATTCAATTACTCATCTGTACTGTGGTACATTTCTTTGGTATATAACACTCCAAAAAAGCGTTCCAAAAATTTTCGGTATTATATTGAGTATTACGTGCTTTCTCTTACATTTGGGTGGTATATAACCCTCAAATTTTTTTTTCAGTATTTAATTACTCATCTACATACTATTACGTGCCCTGGGGTCCATTTTTGTGGAACATAACCCTCCAAAAAAGTGTTGAAAATGTATCTGTATTCAATTACTCATCCATAAAGTATTAAATCCTCTAGAGTACATTTCTGTGGTATATAGCCCTCTAAAAAAAGTGTTGAAAAATGGATCTGTATTCAGAGTTATTGAAAGGAATAACAGACAGATATGTGGCTCTCGCCGCTGAACCTCCAACTCAACTTGATAGTTCAGCGGTTTCTGAAAACCAACCCAGATTTGCCAGAGCTTCTAGTCAAAGTACGCTGCGTCAGCGCCCATTTCTGAAATTCAGGTCGCCGCTCTGGCAGTGCTGCAGCAGCGCATGCAAGTGCCAGCTCAACCAACTGGTGTGCTACGTGCCCATGCGCCGAAACCCCACACTGCACCCACTGGCTAGGCTTTGTGAGCAGCAGAGGTCAGTTGTTGAATTCCAGTTCCTGTAGGTATTCTGGTCAGCCTCCACACAAAAGAACTGAAGAGTGGGCATGGATGTCTGACATTTGTGTGGTTCGCCAAGACTTTGAGGACTCCACAAAGATGGTGAGCGTCGATGACGCCATCATCAGGGCAACGATCCCAATTCTGTGCCAATTTAAACATTCGCTGCTGACAATTAAACATGAAGCTTTTTCTTTTGGACCAGGTGGAGATGGAGGAAAACATGAGAGAGGGAGATACTACCCAGCCTCATTCATCTGCTCAGCGCAGATTGGGTAACAATGAGGAGGTGGCGGCTGAGGAAGAGGAACAGGAGCTGGCTGATGCGTGGGGTTAGTGCTAGGGCAAGTGACTGCTTCCCATAATTAGTGAGTTGGAGTTTGGAGTGCGAAGTGAACAGTGCTGCGGCTGGGGTGATCCACAATAAGAGAAGACCAAATGCTAGAGATAGCTAGATCCTGAAGAGAAAGTAAGTGATGAGACAGAGTGGCCTTCCAAAAAAGGGTCCTTGGAGAGGACGCCAAGTCACCAACCTTAGAGCTTGTAATACAGAAGGCAACGGACGTAAGAAGGATTAAGTACGACGGACTAGTCTGGGTCCTGAGTGCTAGGGTTCCAAAGCACCAGTAGTGGAAGAAGCAGGACACGGAACCATAGAGCAAGTAAGGAGACTTGCTGATCAGGAATGTAGTGTTATAGCTGGGTTGCGGCTAAGTAGGGATGAAACAGTGTGCTTCACTAGCACTGGAGTAGACTACACAGGAAGGATATTGTGTAAAAGGAAAATGCTTAGTTTTGCAAAGGAAACGTCCATTTGACTATCTCTTGTACATAACCCTTACCAAGTTACCGTTCACTAAGACTTTATCTTTGAATAGCAGTCTTCCTCATTGAACTGCGGAACATATGGTCCTGGCCAGTCTACACCACTGGCTATGAACATGCTGCACGGGTGTAAGGCCCACACAACACAAGTCCACACACCCACTTTCATGTAGCGCGCCAGGGCGTAAAAGGAGACGAGTGCCTCGCCTGCAGCTACCGCCCGACACCGCACTACATAAGTAAAGATGGATTCTATTAAACACAATGATGCAAATTATCTTTCTTTGTTGTTTTTATATTCCTTTCCTTCCTTTCTTATAAGTACATATTCCTTTCCCAATTATGACACATTGTTGGATTGATAGTGAATGAATACTGGGTCCTTGGATTCTTTCAAGGGATTCAATAAAGAAAGTTGAAAATCCCAGACATAATAGATAAATCTATATATAATACCGAGAGAATACAGCAAAAAATGCACACTAACCCAACACAGGAACTTATTGTGTGGCCAAGGCCGAGGGTCTGACTGAACAGATGGAAGTTAGAAACCTTAGCCAAAGTTGGTATCCTATCATAAGTCTATATATACTGAAGAAATGAGTTAGTGCCCTGGATAACGCGTTGTGAAATGAGATTCTTCTAGAAAAAAAAGACATAATATTTGGAGACAGATTATTTTAATTCTGTTCATTATTTTGTTATGTGAATTTAAGCCAAAAGAAAATGTAGAAATAAAAATTGTATTAACATGACTTTGCGTAAAATTATGTAATTCATATTTATTTATAGACTACAGAAATGTATTAATCTATCTATCTATCTGTCCATCTATCTATCTAAGATAGCAAGAGATTTTAGTCCCCTAATGAGACTAAGAAGATCAATGAAAAGAAAAATTTTTTTTTCAAAAAATCTGAAAAAAAACAAAAACAAAACATAAAAGCACAAATCACCCCCTTTTCCCCCATTAAAAGTAAAGATATTAAAAAAATACACAAGTAGTATTACCACGTTCAGAGAAGTTCAATCTATCAAAATATAAAAATAATTAACTTGATCGGTAAACACCGTAAACGACAAAGAAATCAAGAACGCCAAAATTATTTTTCTTTTGGTCACTGCAATTCCACAAAAAATGCTGTAACAAGCCAACAAAACATCACATCAATCCCAAAATGGTATCAATAAAAACGTTGTCTGGTCCCACAAAAAATAAGCTGCCACATAGATCCAATAACCAAAAAATAAAAACATTACAGGTCTTGAAATATGGAAACACAATGCCCAAATTTTTTTTGCTGCAATTTTTTGCGCATCTTTACCCGGCCAATAATACAAAACTAACCTTACCCACTTAAAAACCTTTAAATTCTGAAATATTCTTAAGAAAAAAACTAATTTCTATCTGGAACTAAAGATTCATTAGAGAGTAGAACGTATCAAATTTCTATTTCTGTGTATTCAAATCATATATCCAATAATCAATGAACCAGTTAATAATGCATGAAAGTCAATTAACTATTAATTAGCCACTTTCCTTAAGAATGCATTATATTCCACCAGACAGGGATTCATAAGACACGTACATTGATTTTGTGTGATTTGCCCGTTATGCATATTTGTCAACATTTGTTCTCGGATTGCCAAAGCCAATCAATCACGTCTCAAAAGCGGATAAAATGTAATCAGCTGCAAATTAGAAAGTAATTGACACAAAGGGCTGCATTGCATTTTGGTAGATAAATTTACCACATGGTCCCATCAAAATCTTTTCTCCGCATTGCCACCCTTAGTGAGATAACGTTGGTACAATATAAAAGTTATGCCTTCTCTAGAATAGAACAAAGGTTTAGTAGAATAGGAAAAAAATAGAGAAAAAAATGCATTATCAATTGAATATTTTGCATTTTTACTTTTTATTTATAATCAAATAGCTTAGACTAAGGAGTTTGCTTTGTTTTAAAGAAACAGCAAAATTACCATCCAGCGTAGCCCCATGCAAATGGATAAGGAGGAGCTGCAATACCAGCCAATGAACAAGAGTGGCGCTGTTTGCATGAAAAGATTTAAAGGTTTGTTATGTTAATAGCATGTCTGTGACTGGAGGCTATCAGTAATGAAGAAGGGACTATTGCTCTGTGCATACCCTAAATGTAGGATAAACATGGCTAAAAAGTAGAACAGCGGAATAAGACTATGTTCACACATGTTGGTTTTTTTCAGCGTCACAAATCTGCAACAAAACCCAACTCTGGCAGGAAATCAGCTGCGTCTAAAATGAAGGTTTTGAGGTGTTTTTTGTGCATTTTTTCAGCGTTTTTATCGCGGTCCTTTTGTCTCTTCATGCATGCACATAAAGTTCAGTGGAAAAAAAATCTCATTCTGGTTTTGGCATAGTGGAGGAGGTGAATTGTTCAGGAATAGTTTAGACACTGGCAATGCATTGAGTTTGTATGACACTATTTACTTTTACACTATGGGGTCTGCCATTCAGTTGCACATGCATTGTTCAATTTCACACCTCACTGGGCCACAGGTATTGTTCAATCTCACACCTAGCTCAGCCAATGATTACTGTTTACGCATCACTAATTTGATTAAACTCTCCTAATACAAACAACCATCTCAGTGACCAAGACAACATGGCAAAATCACAAAAATAAATGGCTTTCACATACTGCTGTACTTGCTTATTTTCACTAAAAACGCAGCAAAACCTAATAGATATGTTCACAAATCATGGTTTTTTCAGCGTTCATTCACTACCCATTACTTCCAATTGGTGAAAAACGCTGAAAAAACGCTGAAAGAAGTGACATGCTCTATTTTCCAAAAACCCAACCAAGGCACAAAATACGCAAGAAAAAAAACAAGATGTGTGAACAGAGAATTCTGATTTCTCATAGATTTTGCCGGTACTACAAAACACAGCTGAAAATTTGCATATAAATCTGCAGCAAAAAACACAAACACTCCACCAACATGTTTCTGACACAGATTTCCAGACCGCTTACTAAAAAAGCTAAAGGGTTTGTGCACTACTGGGCAACGGTTTCTCAAAAGCTAAAGTGTCCCAGATAAAATGAAAAAAACCCCACAAACCTCCTAAACTAATGCCATTTCAGCGATGTCGGCGCCATGTCTCCCAGCGGCCAAGAGACATTGTTATGTCACATGAGCATTGCGCTTTTTAGTGGCCACTGATGGGCTACAGCGCTTATAGCTCTTTCAGACCAAAGCGTGAAGGCTGCAGCCGATTAGCAACTACTGATTGGCTTCACCGGTGAAATGTCACTTGACTGCTGATAGGCATCGCGCTGACAACACTGGAATGGTGTCAGTCCCAGAAAGGAGTATAACATTAAAACATTAAAAGGGTATATCCTAGACTATTTATTTTGGCTCAGCCAACCTTGCATTTATTCTGAATAAGCAGAAGAGCATAAACTGCTGCCAGACGCCTCTGGTACCTCATCTCCAGGGCAGGTAGAAATCCAACATGACAATCCTTCTAGACCCCGATCTCTACTATATGTTGGAATAAATGGTCTCGACAGAAATATTTGTCTAAAGTGAATGGCCACCTCAAGGCATCCAAGGACAATTAAGAACAGACCACAACCCTAGTGACAAGATCAAATGGTGGAAATCTTAAACGAGACTAACAGACCATAGACAACTAAAGTCATAAGCCCACTCTCATTTTATGGTGTCCTACAGAACCAAAAGAGCGGAGTAGACAAATTGTGTAGGTCAGAAGAAGTGCATTGCGATACTGCTTTTTTACAGTGCAAATTTGACTTGGTAAACCCACCTAAACTAAGCTCTGCCTGCTTTTCAAAAAGTGCGAAAAAAGTAAAAATAAAAATAGCAAAAGCCTAAAAATATTGTTTCAACTCATAGAAACAAAATTGCATCATTTCAAAAAGTTTTATGCCAGAATTTAGGTTTGATGGATAATTAGCCCTAATTCATCAAACCAAAATTCTGGCGTAAAACTGTTTGAAATGATGCAATTATGTAATTAATTCAAATTGCAAAACTATTCTTTGAAATTATTGTGTTATTTTCTACATTTATATTTACATAATATATGGCATCAAAAAATAGTATCCAATAGTACAAAATTATCAATATAGTATTAATAAAATTATCATGTATGTTCTTGCCTATCCACACCTTCCTAATTTTCTATATTCAGTAATTCTGCAGGCTGCATGCCACAATAGTAAGGACATTCTACCTAGACAATGATTACTGCTACATTTTTTTTTCACAAATTTCAGAAAGATTGACGACATATCAGTCAGGTCAATTTGACATTTCAGAACTTCCTGCCCTTAGAACAATTATTTCCATGATTTTGTCTTTTTAATCCCTCTTGTATAATTTATAAATTAAATTATGATTTTTATTTCAAGTGAAAGGACATGATTAGTGATGGGAGTAAAATATATTTAAGCAGGCTTTTCCAATTCCAAACTTTAAAATGGCCAAGACACCCTTTCCAAAATGCATCCACGGTGGTAACCAGATGATCGCTGCAAGATCAGCACCTGTCTCAGCTGATTTTGTTGGAGAAAGTCCTGTCTGACCATACGTTAAATCTGTAATGGAAGTGTAGTATTACATGGTGGTCATTCAGAGGAATTGTTCTACCACAGATGGGTCATAAAGGGGAGCTCTGAGAATGGAATAGGGCATTTAAACAGCCCTTGATTTTGAGAGAATACTCCTAAAATATACAATGTGCTAAGTCCAGTGCTGAAAGAGAGGTGCAAGATAACGCTGTGTCGGATTGGGGTGCCAAGAGCCCACCAGAAACATTGAATCTGGGAGCCCACTGTTCAGCTACATGAAAATATTACATTACCCTCATTCACAAATGTATCCCTACTTCTATATAGTAACAAACTAGGTAATTTGTTAAATGAATTATGAGATCTTGGCTTTGTTTGTACATAGTAAATCATGGTCCACTACTGCACAGGGGGCCTACCAGGAGATTCACCTGTTCTCCAGAGGGCCAGTCCAAGCCTGGTCTATGTAACATTATGGGCTTTTTTGTATTAACCTTCAACTCACTGATAAATGTTAAATTAATTTACGCATTGTTTTAATTTTTAAAATACAAAAGGTAAGAAAAAAATAATTTACATAGCAAATCATGGTCCACTACTGTACATGGGCCCACCAGGAGGTTCACCTGTTCTCCGATGGGCCAGTCGAAGCCTGGGTCTATGTAACAATATGGGCCATTATGTATTAATCTTTATCTCACTAATAAATGTTAATTAATTTACGCATTAATTTTTAAAATACAAAAAGAAAGAAAAAAATAATTTTTCATATTAAGATAATTACCGTATTTTTCGGACTATAAGATGCACTTTTTTCCTCCAAAATTTTGGAGGAAAATGGGGGGTGCGTCTTACAGTCCGAATGTTGGGGGTGTATATATATGTGGGGTGTGGGGAGAGCGGTAGCGGTGAAGGAGCGGGGCACAGGAGGCAGCAGCCGCCCACTGCAGCCTACACTGTCCCCGCTGCTAAAGAAAATTAATATTCACCAAGATAGGGGATATTGTCAGAATTGGGGGATATTACCTCTATACCAGTGTCAGCAGAAGACCCCCTCCCCCTTAAAAGTGCATCATGAACACATTTTTTGCTTACATTTTTTATTTTTTATTTTCCTCCTCTAAAACCTAGGTGCGTCTTATGGTCCGGTGCGTCTTATAGTCTGAAAAATACGGTATGTAAAAAAAAAAGTCTCAAAGTATTTACCATTAAATGGAATTAATTTAATTACATACTGAAAATTAATCATTTTCTGAAATGTAAGATAAAATAGTGCTAAGAGGTGAATAGCTTGAATCAATTCATATATACATCCTATCTATCTATCTATCTATCTATCTATCTATCTATCTATCTATCTATCTCATATCTATCTATTATCTATCTATCTATCTATCTATCTATCTATCTATCTGTCAATCTATCTATCTATCTATCTATCTATCTATCTATCTGTCAATCTATCTATCTATCTATCTATCTATCTGTCAATCTATCTATCTATCTATCTATCTATCTATCTATCTATCTATCTATCTATCATTTTACAGAGAATCTCCAATAAAGGCCACTTTAGAAGTACCAGGCTCTACATGACAATATAGCTTGAACTAAGTCATCAGGATATAAGTTTTAGATGCAAAATTAGAACAAATAATTCTAATAGAAGTAATATTATCAATATCCAAACTCGTTATTAAAATAATGATATTTTTTCCTGACTTTTCCAGTCTTCATATTTCCTTATCCCACATATAATTATTTATTAATTATACATTCATGTATTAATATATGTATTAATAGCACATGGTCTAATATTACTTTCTACATATTGTAATTCTAATATATTTCACTTAAATAACATTAATCCGTTTAAGTATATAAATTATATATTATTTCCGACAAGGTAAAGATTGTGTTTTACTTCCTTCTCTTAAAATCGAACATTAAGCTCGGATCTCTCTCGCTTTTGCTTGTAAGGAATATTGTTAGTAAATTTTGCTTTTATGGGAGATACAAAAGACTGGAAGGGGAGCAAAAATTGCCACAGGCTGAATGCTTGATGCTCGGAACATTTATCACTATGATCATGTAGGGTAAATGATTACTTTACTCCAGATTAATCATAGCAGCATCCCTATAAAGCATCTACTTTGTACTGGAGGGGGGATGTTAACCAGTATTGAAAAATCTAACCATCAGATAGACATAAAACATATTCACATACTCATATCATATTAAACAATTATTATAAAAGTTTTTTCCTACTCTTTCTCTATGTAAATGTCACACCCTTTAAACCCATTAATGGTAAATTCAACAGGTTTTGTTTTTTTTTAAATAAATAATTAATGCAGATTTATTTCCTTAATTTAAAATGTAATGAATTAGCAAATGTATACTATGAGAAAAAAACAGCTTAAAAAAAAAAAAGAATTACACATTTTAATTTAGGAAAAACAAAATTGTAAATTGTGAAAATTAGGAATATGTAAATGTGAAAAAATATTTTAGAATTTGTGAATAATTTTAATTGAATTAATTCGAATTAAATGTCATTGTAACTTAGTTTTAATTTAATTATCTTTAGTTTATATTTCTTATATATATATATATATATATATATATATATATATATATATATTTTATTTATTTTTTTGCTATGGAGAACACCCTGGGAGGGTGCACAAAAAGAAAACGAAGCAAAGTGGTCACTCACCCTCCAGTTGTACCTTCCTAAAATCCTCTTCCTCCTCCCCTCCAGTTTAATAAGGGATATCTGATGGCCTGGCAGCGTTAAGGTGCCACCGTGCTAGCTCAAGCAGACACTCTATCGCTCATGCAGCGGGTCAGCTCAATTCTATAGTATCATTTCCATATGATACACTGATAGCAGTCCACAGTGAAATAGCTGAATCAAGGCTTGGACTGTCAGCCTGACAGCTGGGACAGTTCCTGCTGCGGCTTACTTGTTAATCAATGTATTACACGGATATTTTACCAACATGGAGACTAACCGGCTCAGACCATGGAGAGTAAGATTACGACAATCAGACATTCAAATTAAAAGATTTTCGCAAGGTGGGGAGGAATCGGCTCAATATTTTTACTATTTTCTCCCATTAAAATCAATTTAATTTCTATTTTCCTATGAGAAAGGAATTATGAGATTCCATTTAATCTGCTTAGTCACGTGCTTAAGTAATAAAAAAAAAAGATTTTTTTTTTCTTTTTGATAGTTTTTGCAACATTCAGCAAAAGAGTGAAAAAAAACAACCAGTCGTCAAATTATTATTATTTTTTTTTTTTACTTGGGAGTGAGTGTATGTTAACATACACTGCGTGATAGACAATAGTTATTATTAGAAATATATATATAAAAAAAAGACACAAAAGCCCGAAAAAAATCACTGTCATTTTAATGAGTCAATTAATTAATGCTTTGCGGGGAAAATATCTGTGCATGAAATTTGAAGAGGCGCAATTAGATGGAGACAAATACAAATATTTACATAGCACTCATCCATCTTCTTTAATAGAAGAGATTTTCTGCTCCGGCACGTTACTGCAAAAGTGTCACACGGAATTCTGCCTGTCACCGCTAAATGCAGCTCTGGGCGAAATCTTTAAAAAATACTAACATGTACAAAATGCATTTGTGAGGGATAAGGGCTATGTCATTCAATCTTTACACACGGTATCACCCTATATTATCCGAGCAGGGAGCAGGAAAACATCACTGGAGCGTTGCATTTTCGGAAAAGATCTGGTATGGAAAAGGTTAACTCAACATGGCGGAAATGTCTATAAAGTGCAGTCCATTGTAAAAGTAGTAGGTGACTGAGTTAGAAATCTATCTGTCTATAATCATCGCATATCAATATCTCTATTTGTTTTACATCTAGTCTCCATACTGTCATTTTGAGCCAAAACGTCGCATGGGCTAATATGTGAGAGGTTTTAGGAGAAAACCTTGGAGGCTCTCTGCACCCATCCTTGTATGGAAGAGTGATGATTTTATTTTTTACATTTCAATCGTATATTTATCTATTGCATATCAATAGATCTATCTGTCTATCCTTCTATCTATCTATTATCTATCTCATATCTATCCATCTATCTATCTATCTATCTATCTATCTATTATCTATCTATCTATCTATTATCTATCTCATATCTATCCTTCTATCTATCTATTATCTATCTCATATCTATCCATCTATCTATCTATCTATCTATCTATTATCTATCTATCTATCTATTATCTATCTCATATCTATCCATCTATCTATCTATCTATCTATCTATCATCTATCTATCCCTCTGTCTATCTATCTATCTATCTATCTATGTATCCCTCTATCTATCTACCATATCTATCCATCCATCTATCTATCTCCTATCTATCTATCTATCTATCTATCTATCTATCTATCTATTTATCTATTTAATATATATCCCTCTATCTATTTTATATCTATCTATCTATCTATCTATCTAATATCTATCTATCTATCTATTATCTATCTATCTATCTATCTATCTATCATCTATCTATTATCTATCTAATATCTATCTATCTATCTATCTATCTATCCAATATCTATCCATTTATCTATTATCTATCTCATATCTATCTACCATATCTATCTATCTATCTATCTATCTATTTAATATATATCCCTCTATCTATTTTCTATCTATCTATCTATCTATCTATCTATCTATCTATCTATCTATCCAATATCTATCCATTTATCTATTATCTATCTCATATCTATCTATCTATCTATCTATCCATCTATCTATCCATCTATCTATTATCTATTATTCACAGAACCGTTCTCTGACGCTTGAGAAATTCTGTGAACTGAAATGTTCCCACATGGGCTAATTACAAGTCCACCTTTTTTTCCTTATTTTCTGGGGTACTGCCTCTTTTTATTATTCTTTTAGATATTATAACAATTGATTTATTGTTTGAAAGACTTTTCACCATCCATCTATCTATCTCGTATCTATCTATCTATCTATCTATCTATCTATCTATATATCTATCAATTTCATATCTATCTATCAATCATTCTATCTATATATCTATCTAGCTATCTATCTATCTTATATCGATCTATTATCTATCTGGCTATCTACCTTATATCTATCTATCTATCTATCTATCTATCTACCTGTCTATCTCATATCTATCTAGCTAATCTATCTATCATGACTTTAATACAAATTGATATTTTTAAATACATTTCTGCACATATGCACGCATGCATATTATTCTATCTACACCTATTAATATTAAAGAATTATTATTAGTAGTAATACATTTGTGTTTTCCACTATTTAAAGAAAACATGGACTCTGTAAATTAGGTGCAATTTTGAAACACACTCTTCTGTGTATGTCTGTCTTGCCCCTACTTTTTAACACGTCATATTTTTTAAGAGACACTGAAAATACTTTGGTTGGGCTGCAATAATTTTTTTTTCAGTTTTTCAGATTTTGCAAAGTTCCCGAATAAAGGCGATAGGCTTCCCAAAAACAGGGAACGTAACAGTAAAACTTGGGTTAATTCTGAATATCTAGCATTATACATAATGATATTTTGCTTTGGCAATGATTTTGGTTATATTTTTCAGGCGCTGATTTATGCTTCGGTGTTTGGGTAGACTCTGTTGTCTTTTCGACCTGTCCCGCTCCGTTATTGGAAATGTTGATTTTATCTACATGGAGGTAAGAGCTCTCGGTTGAGGGAATGAAGGATCCCAACCGGCGCTGAAGCTGTTAACGTTCATGTACACTGTCAGGAACCGAGTTATTGCTTGCCATTTAAACAGGTAGTGTGCTCGCTTCCTGGAGAGATTTTGATATTTCTGAGGTACATCATATAATCACTAACAAGGTAAGGAGCTACATACATCAAGGTCTCCTGTGCTGGCATATCATGTTAATTTTGTTCCCTCTCTCGCTCTCAACTCAACACGTGACTGAAAGAGAAAGGTCACATCTTCTGTCGCTTCTGCCTGACGAATTCTCAGAGACGCTGGGCACGGGACTGCAGATAGTTAAAGGCAGCTGAGCAAAGCAATCAGCCATTTTCTGTATGAATCGTAAAAAAAAAAAAAAATCCCTCCATCTTGGGCGAAGGCGAGAGATTAGATGTCTAGCAGACTCCCCACACCCAAACCATTTATTACACATTTCTCCAGCCTTTTATCCTCATACTGCTATTTTCTTTCTCTCGCTAAGGGATATTTTAGCAAAATTAGGAAGCAAAGGTCTATGAACGCTGGGGAGAGGAGACGGGATTGTTACCGGCTTATAAAGTCATAACTAGCCAGGCAGATTTAGGAAAAGAACAATAGTCACAAACCAAGAGAAAGGATGCATTGAAGGTTTATGATGCCACTGATGGCCATTATTTTTATACACCCCATACTGCATCTTATTGACCCCATATTTATTAATGTCTGCTTAGAAACCATTGTAGACATCATGGTTTTAACCAATTGCTACCAGTCTATACATATGTTATATTTAAGTGCTAACACTATGGTGAATAAAGCATAAATCAAACCATTAATCGGAAGCATAAAATGTGCATATAAGAAAACGCCAGGTCAAAATGGCCCACCAGAGGAATGAGGGTCCTTTGGTCTGAGCTTTGCTATAATAATGGACCCCAAAAGTCCAGCTGAAGACATCCCTACTTGGAACTGAATTTAGAGATAATTTCTGACTTCTGGGGTCTATTTGTTATGGAACGGTTCATTTATTAAATCTTATTGACAACACACCATATGGAGATAAGTATTGGACACATGTCTTAACCATTGAATTCCGGGATTTCATTTAGTCCCTTTTCCCCCAGTGTATAACATCCGGCCCCCTTGCCCTCCATGGTGTATAACGACCGGCCTCTTGCTCCCAGTGTATAACATCCGGCCCCCTTTTCCCCCTCGATGTATATCATCCAGCACCTCGCCCCCAGTGTATAACATCCAGCCCCGGTGTATAACATCTGGCCCCTCGCTCCTGATGTTTAACATCCGGCCCCTCGCCCCCAGTGTATAAAATCCGGCCCCTTTGCCCCCCTCAATGTATAACATCTGGCACCTCGCCCCAAGTGTATAACATCCGGCCCCGGTGTATAACATCTTGCCCCTCGCTCTTGGTGTTTAACATGCGGCACCTCACCCCCGGGGTATAACACCGAAACCTCGCCCCTGGTGTATAACATCTGGATCCTTGCCCCTGGTGTATAACATCCGGACTCTTGCCTCCGATGTATAACATCCAGCCCCCGGTTTGTAACATCTGTCCCCTCACCCCAGGTGTATAGCATCTGGCCCCTCATCCACTTGGGCTTAACATCCGGACCCACGCCCCCAGTGTACAACATCCGGTCCCTGGTATATAACATCCAGTTCCTTGCTCTCTGTATATAACATACGGCATCTGGTGTATAACATCCAGACCCCCGCCATGCCGTCTTCCTATACTAACGTGTGACAGAACGGCCGGTGTTGCAGAGCTCACTGATACCAGTGCAGTCCTGTAACCAGTAGTGCAACAAGTCCGTTCATGACATTTCTTCCCTCCTAAATCTTCCCCCATCACCTGTGAGATATATTATTGAGAAATAGAAGGAACTCAGCTACGAAGTGGCGACTTCGTAACGTTACAGAGCGGGGGGGGCTGAGTGCCAAGGAGCAGAGGGCAGAAAAAAAGTCACCACCACTCTGCTGACCCCATAACTGCAGAATCCAGACCTCCTATAGAAAAAACCCTAAAAAATACAGGCCACTCCATGGTGCAGAGATCTTAATCTGGTTTGGAGTAGGTATGAGCCTAGATCAAAGGTAGTGTCCTCACCTTGTTTGGAATAGTATTATTATTAGGCATACTTCCTTGTCCATGCATTTAGGCACAGACTATTCACAGATGTCATTTCCCCCCCTTTACTGCTGATCAGAGAGACCACCGTAATAAGAGATGTATGGATGGAGCAGCGGCATGGAGCCTTACATCACCAAGCACAATGCTGAGCATCGGATGGAGAGTTGTAAAGCCGCCATCACTGGACTCTGGACCCTATGAATTTATTTGCTTATCTCTAGTATGTACTGACCAATATCTGCCTAGACCTAGAAGAAGAAACTTTACTTTTGCCCAAGTAACAACATATTGTTCATATATTTCAATGTATAATGCTCAAACCAGTCAGGTTTTAAAGGGGAAATCCATTTGATATGTCAAGTATATATGAGAAAAGAGCAGACTGCGAATGTCTATGCTCTTGGAGAACCAGAAGGACCTAGTTCAATAGAGATTAAGCCACATTTTGGTAGGTATGTTGGTGTGGCAGCAGGACCTTGAAATACATCAGGTGGGCGGTCAGGTGGTACACCACGTGACCGTCAAACAACCAATAACATCCATAGTATGGCGCATGCGATCTTGCCCCATTCAGCGGTGCCCGGCGTCCTACCCTCTGTGACTACGCAGCCTGTCGCTGCGTGCTCCCGGAAGTGACCGCCGTGTTGCTGCTGTTGGGCTTGCTCGCTCCACTGCGCATGCGCCGTACTATGGATGTTATTGGTTGTTTGACGGGCACATGGTGTACCACCTGACCGCCCACCTGATGTATTTCAAGGTCCTGCTGCCACACCAACATACCTTCCCTTGAGAAAGCCGATTAGATTACACGCGAAACGCGCGTTGGGAAGCGGCTCATCCCCTCTATCTTCTGGCACATTGGCCTAGGGTAAGCACTGTCACTTGCCATCCTCCTCTACTATGGTTTTTTTATGCCCCAATGGGGGTCTCTCTCTGCTGTCTATTGGACTACTATGGCTGAAGTATCTATCAGTGATTGAATAATTATAATATTGCCACAGTCCACAGTTTACCTGCAGAGCCCTACCCAGTCGAGTCTAATTGCCACAGTGAGGGTTTTTGGGGATTCATGGGTGCGGGCTACACTTATTGATGTGTGATTACTATTTTGGCATGTATCCCCCGCAATCCCCCCCTAGCTTTGCCAGTGCCCGCTGCTATCTATTCAAGCCCTCTTGCACATGTCTTTTTATTATGTGTCTTGTTTTGTCTTATACTTCTTGTTAATAAAATGTTTACATTTTTTATTTTCCTAAAAAAGCTCCATTTTCTCTTTTCGTGGTATACATGTTTTTGGAGTCTAGTACTTGTAATTGCACACAGCCTGTGGTTCTTACTGTGTGCTCTAGGGCAATATGCCTTTGGGATTTCTTGTTGCATTAAAACCCACAGATGTAGTGAACAAGCAAAGCAGAGCAAAACCACAGATGCGGTGAACAAACAAAGCAGAGCAAAACCTGCAGATGCGGTGAACAAGCAAAGCAGAGCAAAACCGCAGATGCGGTGAACAAGCAAAGCAGAGCAAAACCCGCAGATGCGGTGAACAAGCAAAGCAGAGCAAAACAGCAGATGCAGTGAACTAGCAAAGCAGAGCAAAACCTGCAGATGCGGAGAACAAGCAAAACAGAGCAAAACCCGCAGATGCGGTGAACAAGCAAAGCAGAGCAAAACCGCAGATGCGGTGAGCTAGCAAAGCAGAGCAAAACCCCCAGATGCGGCGCACAAGGAAAGCAGAGCAAAACCGCAGGTGCGGTGAGCAAGCAGAGCAAAGCAAAACCCGCAGATGCGGTAGACAGGACAGGGCTCTGTTCACATGGAACAGACTGGAAAACACAGGAAGATGGTTAGAACACAGGAGGTACCGTACAGACCAAAAGTTTGGACACACCTTCTCATTTAAAGATTTTTCTGTATTTTCATGACTATGAAAATTGTACATTCACACTGAAGGCGTCAAAATGATGAATTAACACATGTGGAATTATATGCTTAACAAAAAAGTGTGAAACAACTGAAAATATGTCTTATATTCTAGGTTCTTCAAAGTAGCCACGTTTTGCTTTGATGACTGCTTTGCACACTCTTGGCATTCTCTTGATGAGCTTCAAGAGGTAGTGACCGGAAATGGTTTTCACTTCACAGGTGTGCCCTGTCAGGTTTAATAAGTGGAATTTCTTGCCATATAAATGGGGTTGGGACCGTCAGTTGTGTTGTGCAGAAGTCTGGTGGATACACAGCTGATAGTCCTACTGAATAGACTGTTAGAATTTGTATTATGGCAAGAAAAAAGCAGCTAAGTAAAGAAAAACGAGTGGCCATCATTACTTTAAGAAATTAAGGTCAGTCAGTCCGAAAAATTTGGAAAACTTTGAAAGTGTCCCGAAGTGCAGTTGCAAAAACCATCAAGCGCTACAAAGAAACTGGCTCACATGAGGACCGCCCCAGGAAAGGAAGACCAAGAGTCACCTCTGCTTCTGAGGATAAGTTTATCCGAGTCACCAGCCTCAGAAATCGCAGGTTAACAGCAGCTCAGATTAGAGACCAGGTCAATGCCACACAGAGTTCCAGCAGCAGACACATCTCTTCAACAACTGTTAAGAGGAGACTTTGTGCAGCAGGACTTCATGGTAAAATAGCTGCTAGGAAACCACTGCTCAGGACAGGCAACAAGCAGAAGAGACTTGTTTGTGCTAAAGAACACAAGGAATGGAAATTAGACCAGTGGAAACCTGTGCTTTGGTCTGATGAGTCTAAATTTGAGATCTTTAGTTCCAACCACCGTGTCTTTGTGCGACGCAGAAAAGGTGAATGGATGGACTCTACATGCCTGGTTCCCACCGTGAAGCATGGAGGAGGAGGTGTGATGGTGTTGGGGTGTTTTGCTGGTGACATTGTTGGGGATTTATTCAAAATTGAAGGCATACTGAACCAGCATGGCTACCACAGCATCTTGCAGCGGCATGCTATTCCATCCGGTTTGCTTTTAGTTGGACCATCATTTATTTTTCAACAGGACAATGACCCCAAACACACCTCCAGGCTGTGTAAGGGCTATTTGACCAAGAAGGAGAGTGATGGGGTGCTAAGCCAGATTACCTGGCCTCCACAGTCACCAGACCTGAACCCAATCGAGATGGTTTGGGGTGAGCTGGACCGCAGAGTGAAGGCAAAAGGGCCAACAAGTGCTAAGCATCTCTGGGAACTCCTTCAAGATTGTTGGAAGACCATTTCCGGTGACTACCTCTTGAAGCTCATCAAGAGAATGCCAAGAGTGTGCAAAGCAGTCATCAAAGCAAAAGGTGGCTACTTTGAAGAATCTAGAATATAAGACATATTTTCAGTTGTTTCACACTTTTTTGTTAAGTATATAATTCCACATGTGTTACTTCATCGTTTTGATGCCTTCAGAGTGAATGTACAAGTTTCATACTCATGAAAATACAGAAAAATCTTTAAATGAGAAGTTGTGTCCAAACTTTTGGTCTGTACTGTAGATACGGAGAGAGGGAAAGGGGACAAGCAGAACCAAATACACACAAGGTACTTACAATGAAGTAGCGAGTGGACACAAAATTCACAAACAGAAGTACAGAGACAACGAGTTGGAGTTAGGTGCAGGTTCAGACACTGCAGGAAAAGGGAAGGTACGGACATAGATCGAAACAAGTAATGGGATAGGACACTGTGCAGACAGGAACTGAACCGGGAACAAGATACAGGAACGAGCCTGGGAACTCAGCCCTAAGGGTGGTGGAAACAGACTAGAAGTCAGAGATACAGGTAGCGGCCCTGGGTATTCAGCCCCCAGGGTGGCGGAACACGCTAGATACAGGACAGGACCTGGCAACTCAGTTGCAAAAGACAAACTGAGTGAAAGTGTTGCTCAGGCACCTCCTACTGGGTGGAGGGGGTTTAAGTATCCAGTGACTCACAGCAATAGGCTGGGGACGCTTTAGGACTGTGCACACAGTAATTATAAGAAACAGGCAGAAGCCGCGCTGACGCCCTAAGCAGTCAGACCAGAGACATGGACACAGCAGATACTGAAACAAAATGTGCAGCCTGGACTGACAGGTAAGATTGCGTTCTTGCATGGTGGGAGGTGGTGCACCATGCAAGCACGCCGCCAGGAATGTTACAATACCCATTCATTATAATTATATTTACAATAATATTTATAATTATTAAAAATTAATTTATTGAGAATACGCCACCAACTAATTAAGAATTAACAGGCGCTGACCGACACTCATTTACTGACCTATTTAGACAGGCTGACAAATTACTGAAGAGAACAAGCTATTATTAATACAATTATTTTTCCGCCTTACTGCATCATTTTATTGGCAGTATATCCCTGGTTTACAAGGTGTGATGTGCTGCCGATGCTGGCGTAAACTATCCAATCACCGGCATGTTTAAACGGGAACACTGGATCGCCGATTGTTGGCTAGTCTGTATGCAGCTTTAGACGCTTTTGGCAAACTTTATACCAATTATTGGTCATTTGGGTTAGTTGACACCAATATTTTGCACCAAACTGAGCCAGAATAGTGATGCTTTTATCTTAGAAAATCTTCCTACTTGTTCTTAATCCTTTGAAATTAAGAGTAAGATTTATTTCAAAATAATTTTTTTGTAAGTGTTCGTAGTACGGCCGTAATATGCAGATTTTCCCTATACAGTACTTAGACCACGATAGGTACTTTGTAATGGTCAAATGTTGCCTAATAAGTGTGAAACCAGCCTGAAAATCAAATTTTTTTACATTTTTTACCATTCCAATTAGGATTTTTTTTTCATGCTACTATGCTCTAACCTCTGTAAATCGCTCTATAATCCGTCAACACCTCTGCCTGTTCATAGTAATAACAAAAAAGCCAACGAGTTCTTACCTTGTAGGTCCAACTTTGAGTGGGTTCTTATGTTAGTAGATATTTGTGCTTCCTCTTTCCATCACTTTGAGCCGCTCACTTACTGTCTAGAAATAAATAATATAACGTAAAAACATGGCAGACTGACAAGTAGAAACATATTTCTCTCTGTCGGTAAGTGTAAGTTATAAACTTGTGATTCCTGCCTGGTTTCACTAGTGACAGACAAGACTCCCAAAGGGTTAGCCCCCACCTCACGTGGAAGGAAAGTATTGATGTTGTAGTGACATATTGGCAGACAACTACATTTGTCAGAAATAATTTAAGGTAATTTCTTTAAAAATGAAGATAATTGGTGTAGAGGGAATACATCTCCAGGGTTTAAACAACGTGAGTAGGTGAAGAAACCATAAAACTCTCTAGATATAAGGAAAAAAAGCCTGACTGCCGATGAGATACTTGTCTGTCCTTCGACCCACTTGCCAAGATCTCATAGATCTCACTGGTTGTGAGGAACTTTGCTTGTGCAATGATATTCAGCTCTTTCAAGTGTTCATTATCTCTTGCTTCCAATTTTTGCTTGACCAACATGATATTTTTCGTCATGTTTCAGGGTCTTAGAACAATAATTTCTATGTGCAACACAACCTCTTTAATATAATCACCGTAAGGTGCACTAAAAAGGCAAATAAAGTCTTCTGAGGGATGGTCTTCCCAAGTAAGATCATAGGAATTCGAAATATCTGGTGGAGCTTAAAATCCGTCACAGGAAATTTGGGTTGGATAGGAGCCGTTTTTCTCAGAAAAGTCATCTTTTCTGGAGGTTTTACTGTAGTCATTTTGTTGATGGAGTTTACGATGAGAAACATATAAGTCTAATTGTATATATAAGGCTGCATTGTATGTAGTATGTCCTATACTATTTTATTTATATAGTAATATAATTGTTGCTTGACTTCTATCTAAAGTTTGGTTGAGAGTTTGGTTATCAAAAACTTAGTTGTGGAACCAAGCTGGAGATCTAATCACCTGTTTACTAAGACTCATCATCCAATGCATTGAATAATAAAGTCATTAGAGGGGTTTTCTGTTTTCAGAAAACCACAGTCCCCTGGCACAGGGTATTTAAAAAAACAAACCTGTTCTTTACTCACCCTCTCGAGGTCCAGTGATGAGTTCCTGTTGCTGCTCCCAATATTGTTGACACCGCTGACATAACGTCGGCAACTGATCTTAGTAGCTATCCCCAAGTAGACAGCAGTTTTGCTAAGTTGAGATTATCAGAGATGTGTGGGCTGAGCTCACGGAAAGGATGAGATCTGGAGACTATAGGCAAGGTATTTTATTCACACCGTGTTTTGGTGCAGAATCTGTGCCTTTCCCAAGGTAAAAAACCACGGGGCTGCTGCTACGGCACATCAGGCTTCTACAGGTGTTGTGTCCTTACACAACCCTTACAAGTGAGTGCTACCATCACCTTCACCCCATCTTATTCCTTACGATACTGACTTATTTGTTAGCCTTTGCCCCATAGAGATCTTTCCAAGTAGACAGTACAAGTCACTCACAGTCACTGAGCTCACTGATTGGCTGCAACGCTATAGGCTGCAGACAACCACAGATTTTGGGAGCAGCGGCGGAGAGTAAATGCTGGACCCGGGGATGGTGTTTAAAGAACAGTTTGATTTACAAAAAAAAAACTGAACCTGAAGAAAACGGAAAACCCCTTTAAGAATTAAAGACAATAACAAAGGTGTATGTGAAGTAATCTGGTCTAATAGTTTAAAGAGGTTAACCGATAAAAAAAAAATAATTTGTCACCTAAGATACGTGATAAATGTATGATCTCTGGCTGGGATTACAAGACCAAGGAGTCAGTGTCCCCGGTTTGATTGGAGTGGAGGTCAAGTATGCACAGTATTGCTCTACTCAAATAAATAGGAAAGACAGAGATATGTCGCTTGGCCAATGTCAGCTCAATTATATCCCATAATATCCCTAAGTGGCCTAGAATGAGACCACCTGATTGAGAAGACCACTCCTGATCTAAACCAGATATTTCTCTGATGAATTTTTAATTCCCCTATATCATACAGTGGGTACGGAAAGTATTCAGACCCCTTTAAATTTTTCACTCTGTTTTCATTGCAGCCATTTGGTAAATTCTAAAAAGTTCATTTTTTCTCATTAAAGCACACTCTGCACCCCATCTTGAATGAAAAAAAACAGAAATGTAGATATTTTTGCAAATTTATTAAAAATGAAAAACTGAAATATCACATGGTCATAAGTATTCAGACCCTTTGCTCAGACACTCATATTTAAGTCACATGCTGTCCATTTCCTTGTGATCCTCATTGAGATGGTTCTACTCCTTCATTGGAGTCCAGCTGTGTTTAATTAAACTGATAGGACTTGATTTGGAAAGGCACACACCTGTCTATATAAGACCTCACAGTTCACAGTGCATGTCAGACCAAATGAGAATCATGAGCTCAAAGGAACTGCCCAAGGATCTCAGAGACAGAATTGTGGCAAGGCATAGATCTGGCCAAGGTTACAAAATAATTTCTGCAGTACTCAAGGTTCCTAAGAGCACAGTGGCCTCCATAATCCTTAAATGGAAGAAGTTTGGGATCACCAGAAGTCTTCCTAGACATGGCCGTTCAGCCAAACTGAGCAATCGTGGGAGAAGAGCCTTGGTGAGAGAGGTAAAGAAGAACCCCAAGATCACTGTGGCTGAGCTCCAGAGATGCAGTAGGGAGATGGGAGAAAGTTCCACCAAGTCAACTATCACTGCAACCCTCCACCAGTTGGGCCTTTATGGCAGAGTAGCCCGACGGAAGCCTCTCCTCAGTGCAAGACATATGAAAGCCCGCATAGATCTTGATCAAAAACACATTAAGGCCTCCCATACTATGAGAAATAAGATTCTCTGGTCTGATGAGACGAAGATAGAACTTTTTGGTGATAATTCTAAGCGGTATGTCTGGAGAAAACCAGGCACTGCTCATCCACCTGCCCAATACAATCCCAACAGTGAAACATGGTGGTGGCAGCATCATGCTATGGGGGTGTTTTTCAGTTGCAGGGACAGGACGACTGGTTGCAATTGAAGGAAATATGAATGCGGCCAAGTACAGAGATACCCTGGATGAAAACCTCTTCCAGAGTGCTCTGGACCTCAGACTTGGCCGAAGGTTCACCTTCCAACAAGACAATGACCCTAAGCACACAGCTAAAATAACAAAGGAGTGACTTCAGAACAACTCTGTGCCCATACTTGACTGGCCCAGCTAGAGCCCTGACCTAAACCCAATTGAGCATCTCTGGAGAGACCTGAAAATGGCTGTCCACCAACGTTCACCATCCAACCTGACGGAACTGGAGAGGATCTGCAAGGAAGAATGGCAGAGGATCCCCAAATCCAGGTGTGAAAAACTTGTTGCATCATTCCCAAGAAGACTCATGGCTGTACTAGCTCAAAAGGGTGCTTCTACTCAAAACTGAGCAACGGGTCTGAATACTTATGACCATGTGATATTTCAGCTTTTCGTTTTTAATAAATTTGCAAAAATGTCTACGTTTCTGTTTTGTTTTCAGTCAAGATGGGGTGCAGAGTGTACTTTAATGAGAAAAAAAATTGAACTTTTTAGAATTTACCAAATGGCTGCAATGAAATAAAGAGTGAAAAATTTAAAGGGGTCTGAATACTTTCCGTACCCACTGTATATACAGAATGTTTTCCATGGAAGACCATTTCACTGCAATTTTGAATTATTAAGAAGTTTACATTATATTCATTAATTTAAAAAAACATATTTCGATATTCTAAAGGTAAAATGATTAGCAGAAAATAAAAACTCAGAGTCAGAGGAAATAATATATAGTTAGTCTTAGTGGCCACCAGAGAGAAAACTAGTTACTTGAAAGGGTAGTGTCAGTCATTGATACCTTCAGAGAGGTAGTTCATCCAGTTTCAGCTTAAAAGTTCACCTGAGCATCCAGATTTCACTAAACATCATTCTTTTGGGGGGGATTTTTTTTAGCCAGAAAATCCAAGTGCTTTAAAACAACTAAAATACTATTTACTTTTTGACATTTTCCTCTTGAAAATCCGCATCTAGAGTTAAGGGTTACAAAGTTTTGGCGGCTTGTGACTCAAATGATCTTGAGTTACTCTAAATAAAAATAAATGTATGGTATGGGTATGATCCTAGTGCTAATTGTATTAGTAATGCTATTACATCACTATAGGGTAATGTAATATTTTGGGTTTCCACTTGCTTGAGAGCTAAATGCAACAAGAACCACTAGTTGGAAAAAAAACAGATTAGAGAATTGCTTTTAACAGTCTTGACTAAAACTTTCAGGCTTAAGCCCCCGTCTCACATAGCGAGATTGCTAGCGAGAGCGCTGCTGTGTCACGGTTTTGGTGACGCAACAGCGACCTCACCAGCGATGTCGCTATGTGTGACACTTTGCAGCGATCAGGCCCCTGCTGTGAGGTCGCTGATCGCTGCAAAGTGTCCTGGACCATTTTTTGGTCGTTGCTCTCCCGCTGGTCAGCACACATCGCTGTGTGTGACCAGCGGGAGCAGCGATCAGGCTGGTAACCATGATAAACATCGGGTTACTAGGGGCACACGCGCACCTAGTAACCCGTTGTTTATCATGGTTACGAGCCTGCTAAAGTGAGCGGTAACCTCCCGCTCATTGTAGCAGAGTGGTAACCATGATAAACAACGGGTTACTAGGAGTGCGTGTGGCCCTAGTAACCCGATGTTTACCATAGTTACCAGCCTGCTCCTGCTTCAGCAGGTTGGTAACCAGGAGCAGGACATCGTGGAAAGATTCTTTCCACGATGTCGCTGCTCCCCTGATCGTTGGTGAGTCTGCCTGTTAGACAGCTCACCAACGACCACATAGCGACGCAGCAACGATCCCTGACAGGTCGTATCATCGTCGGGATCGTTGCAGCATCGCTAAGTGTGACGGGACCTTAAGTGCAGACGAGCGTCTATTCTCTTATCCGAGAGAATCGGGCCAATTAAGCAAATCACACTCTGATCAGAGCTTGATCAGAGTGTGAACATGGTGTGATCCAATTCTCTTGGATGAGGAGAATATGGAGAAAAAATGTCTCCATCTTTTCCATTCGGAAATAGGGTTGTACTCAGATGTCAGCAAGTGCAGTCCGATGGTTTCCACGCACTCATTGACTTGCATGGCCGAGTGCCATACGAATATCAGATCAAACTCGGACATGCTCCAATTTTTCCTTGGTCGGCACTTTCTGAAGAAAAAGTCGTATATGTGCACGGCCCTATAGAATCACATCTGTCCGAGTGCGATCCGATGTTTTGTCTGATTGTACTCAGACCAAAAATACGACTGTCTGCACGAGCCCTTAAATTCAGGCATTTTGACCAACATGCTTTACTGCTAACTGACCCATAAGTCACTCCTCAGAGATTTTAGGGGATAAGTATCAAGCTAAATACACTTAAAAACTGTCTTTCATGACTTGTC
Source organism: Phyllobates terribilis (assembly GCF_046119375.1). Taxonomy (NCBI): domain Eukaryota; kingdom Metazoa; phylum Chordata; class Amphibia; order Anura; family Dendrobatidae; genus Phyllobates; species Phyllobates terribilis. The sequence continues at coordinate 212,934,994 of NW_027362773.1, read as the reverse complement.
CCATATTTGACACTTTCTGCATCGCTTTCTCCAACAAGGGTCTTGGCATTTCTGGAAAGGGGATGTAGCTTAATGGAAAGCGGTATGGTGCAAAGCCAAAATTGTGGTGCAAATTTCTGGCACAAAGTAAGCCAACTAATTAGTGATGTTGCTATTCTAATTAGGGCTTTGACTAATCGATGGTGCGTTAGTTGACCCCAGACTAGTCAGCACTCTTTCCATGTTATCATGCCCCTTAATTTGCACGAGCCGGCGTCATTGCCAGGTCATGCAAATCTGTGCATGTGCGCCGCTCATTCTGGCAGCGTCACTGCGTCTCTGAAGCCAGGTGTACACTTCCCAACTTCAGAGGCGCGCACTGCGCATTACCGGAAGTCCAGAAGATGGCTTTTTGATAGCATTTATTTAACTTAATTATGTGATACAGGGATTGTTGGGGAGGGCGTTTAATCGCACATAGCTGACTGCTGCTGGGTTGGAGGGCATGGGGGACCTGACAGGTTCCCTTTAAGCTTTAATTAGACCACAATGGACCACAATCAAGTTTGCTTCGTCATATTAGTATGGATGTTAGGAAACTGTATTTTTTTGGTAGCTTCTTTGCTATATGAGATAATTAAGATATGTGGTTCTTGTGCCAAGTAATTACTTGTTTTTTTCATAGTACATAAGTAGGTGTTTAAATTTTGTTTATTACTAAAAGTTTTATATTACTGTTTAGCTAAGATGTTGGACCTTAAGTCCCTAAATAAAATAAAAAATAAAGTAAAAATTCTTCTTTAATATGTATTATTTACTCTTTTATATGGAAACTGGAATCCCATGGACCCCACACGATCAATAGTGTAAGTATTTTGGCACGACTAACTGAAGGTTAAATAGCCAAAGGATGTGTCAAACTCCTAACTATGAAAAATTTTGATGAGTCTGGAGGACCTTTAAGACTGTCTAGTCTAAAATCTGCGCTTTCTAAGAATTAGACAGTATTCATAAATGTGCCCCTATGTGTCTTATTTTTCTCCAGGATCGCTCAAAATTCATGCTAAATAAAAAAATAACTCAAAAAACTATTTTTTTAAGCATTTTTTTTCTCCATCTCTCCTACATCAGTCATCACTGTACTACTCTCTTTCTCCTTCACACGGGTGACATTAAATTCCCTTACCAGCATTTTGTGCCATCATTCTATAAACGACTGGCTCTCTGCGTGCAACTTTCCAACTATCTGACATGCCGTAATATATTTATCGGAGTTCCTGAATATTTTATGCAAATTAAATGATGCAAAATTGTATATGGCGTATCCTTTTGATGCAAGCCATAAGCGGCTTACGTCTTTGTGTCATACTTGTTTAGTCAATTGTCTTGTGTACTTCAGTGGCAATTAGACTGTTAGACTTTATATGTAATAATTATTCATCACTTGGATGGTTAAAAGTTTTGTTTTTTTTCTCTAATAAAAACTTAAAATAAATTGTAAAAAAAAAATATAAAAAAAAAATGTGAAAAAATCTATCTATTAAAAAAACATATAATACCAAATGCATAAAAAAATAGAATAAAAACTGTGCACTTCAGTGGCAATTAGAGTGTTAGACTTTATATGTAATAATTATTCATCACTTGGATGGTTAAAAGCTTTGCTTTTTTTTTCCTAATAAAAACTTAAAATAAATTGTAAAAAAATAAAATAAAATAATGTGAAAAAATCTGTCTATTAAAAAAAACATATAATACAAAATGCATACAAAAATGGAATAAAAACTGTGTACTTTAGTGTCAATTAGAGTGTTAGACTTTATATGTAATAATTATTCATCACTTGGATGGTTAAAAGCTTTGCTTTTTTTTCCCTAATAAAAACTTAAAATAAATTGTAAAAAAAAATATATAAAAAAAATGTGAAAAAATCTATCTATTAAAAAAAATATAATACTAAATGCATAAAATAATAGAATAAAAATTAAAACAATAAGCTTTTTCGAAACCAGAAAATATATTGTTTTACTAGGCTAAATGGAAAATGGAAAATGAAATGTGTATAGCCTCCATCAAATAGGCTCAGAAATTTACTAAACAATAACCAGCCAGATTCCTCTTTGTTCTCATTTCCACCCCCACTGCAGCAAAAAAAATAAATAGCCAACTGCCTTCACGTGTCATCAAAGGCGCACATCTATCACTGCAGTATGGGAAGAGCATGATCCAATTTAGGAGTGGGTCGCAGTATGAAGTCTCTGGTCAGAATGACATCTCTCTGTCTGTGCCAGCTGGCTCAGGCAGGGAGGGGTAGCTTAAATAGAACCACGTCGTAGTTGTACTATAATTTGCAGGTCGATACAATAGACGCAAGGAATAAAAACATCTCTTGCCACTCTCTTTTTTTTCACACTATCAAGTGTCATTCGGGAAATGCTGTGTAAGAAAACAACAATTAAACACCTTGCGGACACGTAAGATTCTGGGGTCGAGAGTGATATTTTAATTATTTTGTAAACACAAAGTCAACAATAATTGATTTGTGATCCTCACTGCAACATGGAACGATATATATTTATTTAAAAAGAAGAAAAAAAGAATAAACTGCCTTTAAAACATTTTTTAAAATAAATCTCTAAAAAAAAAATCTAAATTTAACTTTTAGACTAGAAAATATTTTCGATTTAAAAAGAAAGCATTATTAGTCGTGAGAATAAACAAGTACAGTCCTACAAGACATGTATGCCTAGACCCCAGAAGAGAGGTTCTTAAAGAAAACTCCTAGTAAGCTGGAAGGATTGACTGTTAGTCAAAATCCTTTGGGTTCCCATTAAAAGTATTCTTTCTTGCCCCCCCTGCTGGGTGACTGGGCTGGTATATAGGGTTGGATAGATGTGTAATAGGATTAATAGTAGTTAACGATAGTAAATCTGGTGTAAATAGTGGGATTTAGGTATGGAGTAAAGCTAAGGAGGGCTGTAACCAGAGTTTCATATTTAGGACCAGTGGATCCAGATCAAAGCGATAGACTTCACTACATGAACCGGAAGGAAATGACTTGCTATTAGTGAGGGTAAGGTTATAAGGGCGACTTACAAGAAGACAGGACTTCAGATGACAATGGGGAAGGATATTAGAAACAGAAAATAAGACACAAGTCTGATATTTATGTAATTGACAACATCAACTATAGCTTCTTTTTATTAATAAATAGTAAACTGATATATATATTACCATTATTATTTTCTCAAATCTATCTTTATTTTTGTAGTGCATTTTTTTAATTTTATTTTTTGTACATGTTTATCAGGAGGGCTATCTGGCCAGAACTATTAAAAGCACTCCAAAATATGTTTTACAGCAGCCTCGTGGGACCAACACAATGGAGATGTTCATTCTTCTATGGAAGTCTTGTGGACAATCTCTATCATTTGTGCAAAGGTCACTGTGCACGGAAGGGGAGGAGGTGAGCTTTGACATCACCTATTGTGAATGATGGATCCTGCGTTATCTACTGTATATAGAGGTGTTATCAGTCATTGTACAGGAGGAGGAGGTAAGCTGTGATATCACCTATTGTGAATGGTGGATCCTGTGTTATCTACTGTATATAGAGGTGTTATCAGTCATTGTACAGGAGGAGGAGGTGAGCTGTGACATCACCTATTGTGAATGGTGGATCCTGTGTCATCTACTGTATATAGAGGTGTTATCATTCATTGTACAGGAGGAGGTGAGCTGTGACATCACCTATTGTGAATGGTGGATCCTGTGTCATCTACTGTATATAGAGGTGTTATCAGTCATTGTACAGGTGGAGGAGGTGAGCTGTGACATCACCTATTGTGAATGGCGGATCCTGTGTTATCTATTGTATACAGAGGTGTTATCAGTCATTGTACAGGAGGAGGAGGTGAGCTGTGACATCAATTGTGAATGGTGGATCCTGTGTTATCTACTGTATATAGAGTGGTTATCAGTCATTGTACAGGAGGGGGAGGAGGTGACGTATGACATCACCTATTGTGAATGGTGGATCCTGTGTTATCTACTCTATATAGAGGTGGTATCAGTCATTGTACAACAGGAGGCGGTGAGCTGTGACATCACCTATTGTGAATGGTGGATCCTGTGTTATCTACTGTATATAGAGGTATTATCAGTCATTGTACAGGAGGAGGAGGTGAGCTGTGACACCACCTATTGTGAATGGTGGATCCTGTGTTATCTACTGTATATAGAGGTGTTAACAGTCATTGTACAGGAAGAGGTGAGCTGTGACATCACCAATTGTGAATGGTGGATCCTGTCTTATCTATTGTACACAGAAGCGTTTTATCAGTCATTATACAGGAGGAGGAGGTGAGCTGTGACATCACCTATTGTGAATGGTGGATCCTCTGCCATCTACTGTATATAGAGGTTTATCAGTCATTGTACAGTAGGAGGAGGAGGTGAGCTGTGACATCACCTATTTTGAATGGTGGATCCTGTGTTATCTACTGCATATAGAGTTGTTATCAGTCATTGTACAGAAGGAGGAGGTGAGCTGTGACATCATTTTGTGAATAGTGGATCTTTTGATGTTTTTATATAGATGTTACCTGTCAGGGTAATCATATCTGTAAGATAACTGCTAAGAAGTGATCCATACAGAACAGAGAGAATCAGCCTATTATGTGGCTCTGTGGTCTGAGCAAAAACAGCAAGATTGCAGGACTTTTTCTTTCTAATGATAATAACATGGAAAATGAAAAAAAACTACCAAAAATGCTTTAACTATAGTAGTAACATAAAACTTCTTAACATAACACCTTCCCTTTAAAGGAAAGCCCCGGTCATTACACAATGTTAGACTGGTAAACTTCCCATGGGGCAGGTATGAGGACAGGGCACATGAGAGCTGTAGAAAGGAAATATATAAATCTCATATTTTTTATATGAGTTCACATGGGTATTATTTCCAGCTGCCATTAAATCTTTTTTTCCCTTGGTGGTGATTAGCTGGAGAATGATTGTATGTACCTGTCAAGTGACTCTGGGTAAGAAAAACATAATTCAATGTGAATATCCACCATATACATCCAGGTAGGGGTAATATATTTTTTGTCCTTTTAGAGAGCTCCCAATCTCCTTATTTCAGCTACCAAAATCTAGAAATAAAAGATCACTAGGTGGTGCTAACTCCATACTGCTCCTACGGAACTAAATAGTTATTTGTATGCGGTAAGTTCCTATGCTCCCTCTAGTGGTGACTGTAGGCAGACAGAATTTTATCATTTATATCTTAATTTACTTCACTTAAGCATATATGGCGCAATGGCTCTTTAATGATATGAAAGGAAGATATCTACTAGAATAGTTTCTGTACTGAACGATGTACCAATCAAACAGCATTGTCTTCCTGTGTGTGTAGGACAAGAAAAAGGTATTACTGATAATTATATATACCTGAAGGAATTGAAGATGCCAGGGCATTAGCATGGCATATAAAATTATTAATAAAAGTTACTTAGAAAGGTCAAAGGTGATGCAATAGTCCTCACATGCCCTCAGAGCCATAGGCATGTACCTTTGATGCCTGATGGTAATCGTACCCATATTGTGGTCTGTGCGCCATTCTTTTGCTGTATTAAATAGGAGATTTTTTTCTGCAGGCAGAAAACCCCAAGCTAAGACCTCGTTCCTGAGCCAACTACGGCTGTGACAGTGAATAATGCAGACGCTTTCAGCTCAGTCATATTGTTCTAATTTAGAGATGGACAAGACGGCAATAATATCTTTTTGAGAAATAGTTTTTTAGGAACACAAATGGAATAGCCTTGTAGGAGAAGTGGAAAGACTAATACGGAGAGAGACCTGAATTTAAATAAGGCTGTGGATTATAGAATTATAGATTTAGTGTGCCAATTTATCTTGCCGTTACAAGGTTACTGTATTCCTTTTACACAGTTGAGTCTTAAGATATCTGGAAAATGGTCGCACTGAATAGCCCGAAAAGGAAATCTGTACAGCAGAAGATCAAAACGTAGGTACAGTGAATATGAGTCTGTCTGTCTATCTTTTCCATATTTATCTACCTATTTACCTATCTATTAGAGATGATCAAGAAGATTTACACTACCCTGGTGGATTTGGCAATCCATGGCAGCCGGACTAGGGTAGTATGAATCTTTATCTAGCTATCTCATATTTATTTATCTCATATTTATCTATCTGTACTCCTCAAAATTAAAATTGCAACATTAAGAAGAAAAAGTCTTGGAATTATGGAAATCACAGGACAGAGACATGTTAAATGATGAAAAAATGGAAACAAATTTTCCAAATCTCGGATTATTCAGTAAGAAGTATGAGCGCCACATGCAGAAATTTCCACACTTACAGTGGGGAAAATAAGTATTTGATACACTGCCGACAAAGTTTTCCCACCCACACAGAATGTAGAGGTCTATAATTTTTATTGTAGGTACACTTCAACAATGAGAGACAGAATCTAAAAAATAAAAAACAGAAAATCACATTGTATGATTTTAAATAATTAAGTTGCATTTTATTGCACAAAATAAGTATTTGATCACCTACCAACCAGCAAGAATTTTGCCTCTCACAGACCTGTTAGTTTTTCTTTAAGAAGCCCTCCTTCTCTGCACTCATTACCTGTATTAATTGCACCTGTCTGAATTCATTACCTGTATAAAAGACACCTGTCCACACACTCAATCACACTCCAACCTCTCCACCATGGCCAAGACCAAAGAGTTGTCTAAGGACATCAGGGACAAAACTGTAGACCTGCACAAGGCTGCGATGGGCTACAGGACAACGGGCAAGCAGCTTGTTAAGAAGGCAACAATTGTTGGCGCAATTATTAGAAAATGGAAGAAACACAAGATGACTGTCAATCTTTCTCGGTCTGGGGCTCCATGCAAGATCTCGTCTTGTGGGGTAAGGATGACTCTGAGAAAGGTCAGGAATAAACACAGAACTACAAGGGAGGACTTGATCAATGATCTGAAGAGAGCTGGGACAACAGTCTCAAGCATTACCATTAGTAAGATACTACGCCCTCATGGATTAAAATCCTGCAGAGCACGCAAGGTCCCCCTGCTCACACCTGCACATGCCCCGGTCCATTTGAAGTGCACCAATGACCATCTGGATGATCCAGAGGAGGCATGGCAGAAGGTCATATGGTCAGATGAGACCAAAATAGGACTTTTGGTATCAATTCAACTCGCTGTGTTTGTGACGCGCCCCCTGGGCCTGTGTTGTGCAGGGGAACCCGGAACCGGGCCTGTTGTAGAATGCTGGGGGTTGTAGTCTCCGTGTGGCGGTGACCCGGTCCGTGCCCAGGGTGGTCAAACCAGTGGCAGTCTATTTGTATTGTAATAAGTGTCCGACTACGCCACCTGTGGATTGCGGTCAGTGGGGACCGCCGCTGCGCTGCAGACCGCTGAGGCTGATGTTGTTTGCGCAGCCGAGTATGGGATGACTCCCCACGGGAGAAGTATTGCCTCAGGGCAGCTAATGTGGAAGATGGTGGGAGTGATGGTGTGAGGGTCCCAGTGCTAATGGTGCAGGAGCGGCAAAGAATCACAGAGACGTGTGGTGCAGTTCAGGGTCTTTACTGATGGTACAAGGCAGACCCTCCCGGGAGTACTGGCTAGTATAAGGGGCCTGGTCAGTCTGCGAGCAAGCAGGAGTTCCCCTGGCCAGGTGGAGTTGTAGGCCTCCCCGTTTATCTGCACTCTTCCTGGCTACCTTGCTGTCAGCGGTTACAAGTAGCCCACGTCCCTGAGTATACCGTGTGGTGCTCACCCGTATGGCTGGTGACTTGGGGCCTTCTGTTAGCCTCCGCTCCTGGATGGCGGCGCTGGTCCCTTCTCTGTGACTGAGCCTCCGGGCTTCTATGGCCAGAGGACCTGGAATCCCCTGCCGGCTGGTTTCTGCTGCTGGGTGTATATCAGTCCCCACAGCCTCGGACTCCTGTGTCCGGTTTTAGTATCTTCGTCCAGGGCGAACTCTGCTCAGCTCCAGCCCCTGGACTTCTGCTACTGCTCCTACAGAGCTCCTGTTCTTGCTTTCCCTGTGTCTGGAACTTCACTCCAGGCTCTGACTGCTCTAATCCCGCCCCAGACCCAGTTTATAAGGGCAGATTCCTCCCCTCCCAGGTCTGGGCGGACCGTGTTGTATGCTTAGGGATCCTGACCAGAGAAACCTCCCACTTGCTCTCAGACATAATATCTCTATTACTGTGGCAACCAGACCCCTGGGGTGTCACATTCCCCCCTAGTAAATTTTAGTACTCCGGGACTAAACACATTTTTAAAGAAACATAAATACAAGGTATAATAATCACAAGACAACATATTTACAAGAAGCTTTAGTCTGTAGAGGTCACGGCGTTTCCGTGACCGGGTGTCCATATCACCCAAGGTGAAGTTTATGAAACAAAGGGGTGTCCATGTCACCCAACAAGGCGAAGTCTTGGCACAGAATAGGGGACCTGTCCAAAGCAAACCCCTTGTGTTGTCCTTGGGCGTGGCTGCAAGGGTAGAGCTAGCTACTTTGGGCCGCAAGTAGGCCACGCCAGACAGGTTTTCTCTTCTGCGACCGTCTTCACAAGAGGCACCAAGGTGCAACTATCTACAATACTGTTCCGGTTATCCAGTGTCCATAACCTGTTAGTCCAAATAAATCTGCAGGGTAACTGAGAAACATAATTAGTAACAGGCAACAAACATAAACCATAAACATTTTTCAATAAACAGTCAACTTTACAGTGCATTGGTTTAGATTCTCCAGCGAGCGGGCATCTGACCTCTAGTGACTCTAGTGGACCTACGGAGCTCACTAACTGGTTCTGCACTACAGGGTGTAGGAGGTGTTATGGGCAAGCTGGGCAGCTTTCTGCGCACTCTTTGGCTCACTAGGGGCACGGCAGGCTCACTACTAGCAGAGGGTTGATCCTCCTGTACTGCTGGTGTGGACTCTTCTGCCTCTTGGGCCGGCTGCTCTTCCAGCTCTACCGGTTCCTCTGTAGGCACTTGCGGGGCTGGCTGGAGAAAGGTGAGGACGGGTACCACGACAGCGCCGTTTACTTGTGTCCAAGACCGGGGGAAGTCTCCGAGTACGGTACTGATCATTTCTTCCCTTTCCTCTGCGGGTTGAGGGTTTTCTTGATCTTCTTCAGGGCTTTGCAGCTGCTCGGGACACTTCTTCAGGTGGTCTCTGGAGACAATGGCTGTGGTTTCTCCTCCATCCTTACTGATTACGCAGATTTTTGGGTTCTCATGGCTTGATGGCAGTACGGTGTACGGGTCCTTCTCCCACTGGTCGTCCAACTTGTGGAGCCGCCTCTTCCTCTTAAAGACCTGCTCTCCAGGTACCAGGGGAACAGCGGGAGCATACTGGTTATAAGCCTTCTCTTGCCTTTCTCTAGCTTGAGACAGACTTCGCTTGACGCTCTCCTGTACTTTCCGATACTGCTGCTGCCGTTCTGTATCCCAGTCTGCCTCTGGCGAGGTGTCCTCATGCATCAGGACTCCCATATCCAGGTCAATAGGCAGCTTACCAGGTCTTGCTCTCATTAGGTAAGCCGGGGTACAGTTGGTGGAACCTACAGGGATGTGGTTATACAGGTCCACCAGATCGGGCAGTTTCTCAGGCCACAGACTGCGTTCTTCCAGGGGCAATGTTTTTAGCAGATCTATCACCACCTGGTTCATCTTCTCGCAGAGTCCATTGGTTTGAGGGTGATAGGGCGTTGTTCTTATCTTCTTGCAGCCATACAGGTTGCAGAACTCCTGGAAGACCTCCGCTTCGAAGGATGGTCCTTGGTCTGTCAACACTTGGTCCGGGTACCCATGTGGACGGCAGAAGTGCTGCTGGAAGGCTCTAGCTGCTGTTTGAGCCGTTAAGTCCTTGACCGGGACCACCACCAGGAACCGGGAGTAATGATCTACGATTGTGAGGGCGTAGACATACCCAGATCTGCTTGGAGCCAGTTTCACATGGTCCAGGGCTACCAGTTCCAGTGGCTGTCTGGTGATGATGGGCTGCAAGGGAGTCTTCTGGCTAGCACGGTCCTTTCTTCTCAGGTGGCACGGGCCACAGTCTCTGCACCACCTCTCAATGGCTCCTCTCATGCCTACCCAGTAGAACCGTTCACGCAACAAGAACTCCAGTTTCTTCCATCCGAAATGCCCTGCTCCGTTGTGGTATGCCTCCAGAACCATAGCCTCGTCTCGTCCACTACCTGCCAGGTCAACTCATGTGTTCGAGAGTTAACCATTCTCCGGCACAGCTTCTCCCTGTAGAGGAACAGCTTACTTTTCTCCTTCCACAGTTGCTTGGTCTCCTCCGGAGCATCTGGGTCAAGACTGGCATCGGCTTGGGTCAGCATTTCCTTCACCAAATGGACTGCGGGATCACTGTCTTGCGTCTCCGCCCAGTTGTAGTGGGGCAAGGGATTGAACGTCACGGAGCGCCTGTCCTTCACATGGTGGGAATACAGGGTAATCCCATGACGGTGGAACGCAGGGAGCTCAACTTCTTCCAGATCTTCTGGATCTTCCCCTACGTCCGGTAAGTTCGGCATTCTAGACAGGGCATCCGCGTTGGCATTTGAGCGTCCTGCCCGGTATTTGATGGTGAATTCAAAGTTGGACAGGCGGGCCATCCATCTCTGTTCCAGGGCACCGAGCCTTGCAGTGTCCAGGTGTGTCAACGGGTTGTTATCCGTGTACACGGTGAATTTGGAGGAGGCAAGGTAATGCTTGAAACGTTCGGTCACTGCCCACACTACTGCCAGGAACTCCAGCTTGAATGAGCTATAATTCTCAGGGTTCCTCTCCGTGGGCCGTAGCTTTCGGCTAGCGTAAGCGATTACCCGTTCTTTCCCTTGCTGGATCTGGGACAGTACGGCTCCTAGCCCGATGTTGCTTGCGTCCGTGTGGAGGATAAAGGGCTGGCTGTAGTCTGGATACGCCAGGATTTCATCCCCCGTGAGGGCCATCTTCAGCTGGCAGAAGGACTCCTCTTCCAGCTTTTCCCACCTAAAGGGCGGCTTCTGGTTTTTGGCTTTCCGAGATTGACCTATCAGGAGGTCCTGCATAGGGGCTGCCATTTTGGTGAAACCGGGAATGAATCTTCGGTAGTAGCCTACCAACCCAAGGAACTGCCGCACTTCCTTTATGCTGGAGGGTCTTGGCCAGTCCTTAATTACGGTGATCTTATCAGGGTCGGGAGCCACTCCGTCAGCACTCACCACGTGTCCCAGGTACTGCACCTTTGGTTTCAGGAGGTGACACTTGGAGGGTCTCACCTTTAGGCCGTAGTTTGCCAGAGCTTCAAACACTTCTGCCAGGTGTTTCAGGTGGTCCTCGTAGGTCTTGGAATAGACGATGACATCGTCCAGGTATAACAGGACCGTCTCGAAGTTCCGGTGTCCCAGACAGCATTCCATCAACCGTTGGAAGGTTCCTGGTGCGTTGCAGAGCCCGAACGGTATGCAGTTAAATTCACTGAGACCCATCGGGGTGGTGAATGCGGTCTTCTCCCGGTCCGCCTCTGCTACAGGAACCTGCCAGTACCCGCTAGTGAGATCCAAAGTAGAGAAGAAGTTAGCAGATTTTAATGCAGCTAAGGACTCTTCTATCCTTGGTAACGGGTACGCATCTTTGTGTGTGATACGGTTGACCTTCCTGTAGTCTACACACATTCTCATAGTGTTGTCTTTCTTTTTCACTAAGACTAGTGGAGCTGCCCAGGGGCTACAGCTGACCCTGATTACCCCAGCCTCCTTCATGTCTCTAAGCATCCCCTTGGCGTGTTGATAGTGTGCAGGGGGTACAGGTCGGTATCTCTCCTTTATGGGAGGATGGTCTCCCGTGGGGATGTGATGTTCTACCCCCTTTACTCGCCCGAAGTCTAGCGGGTGTTTACTAAACACTCTCTCGTACTCTCGAACCACCCGATAGACTCCCTGTTTCTGGTGTGAGGGAGTGGAGTCAGTACCCAAATGCAGTTGCTGACACCAGTCCTCCATTGGTTTCTTAGAGCCATTACCTTCCTCTGGTTGAGATGGAGGCAAGGGTTCCACGGCCTGTACAGAATTCTGGTTTATGGTGAACAATTTGGCTAGCGTGGCATACTGGGGCAGGTGTACGTCTCTCTCCCCGATATTTATGATGCGAACGGGCACCCTCCCATGGCGTACATCGACCACCCCCCGTGCTGTCAAAATGGTGGGCCTACTGTCTGAGTAGACGGGTTCTACCATTGCTTGGTAGTCTCTACCTCTTAGACCAATAGCTGCCCGGCACCAAATCATCATCTCACTTTTTGGGGGCATGGCAATAGGGAACGGGTCACACATTCTTACGCTACCTATCTCACCACCAGATAGTTCCACCTGTTGCCGCTTCATCAGTGCCCGGATCTCTTTTTGGAGCACACGCTGCTGGCCGGAACTGGCGTTCTTGGCAACCTGCTGTAAAATGAGAATCACCTCTGCAAGACAATTTTCAATCACATTAGTTCCCAAGGTTATTCTAGGGTGACTCTCATGACGGTCTATGTCCACTATAATCAGTCCCTGTGCCGCCAGTTCGACTTTACCGATCTTAATGGTCACCTCTTTGAATCCCACCTGCGGCACGGGCTGACCATTGCTGGCGATGATACTCAGGTCGTCATCTGGGTAGCGGGTTATGTCCGAGTCATTCCAGTACTGCTTGAAGAGCACGTACGGGATGGTGGTGACCTGTGACCCAGTGTCTAGTAGGGCACTCATAGGAATGCCATCCAGTACCACAGGCAAGATTGGACGTCCCCCCACGTATTTATCACGCCAGTTTGATGGGCCTGATGGTCTTGTGCCTGGGGGTTGGCCCTCTACCCCAGGTTGTGCCCGTTTAAATGACAGTACCTTGCCACATGTCCGGGTTGATTGCAGCGGCGGCAGATGGGTCGTCCGTCCTCGTTGTATCTGTCGCTGGGTCTTCCTCTGGCCGGTGGGGTCCTCTTCAGTCGGCGCCACGGGACGTCCTCCGGTCCGGAGGCCAGCTGGATCTTTCCTGGAGAAGAGACCTGTAAAGACTGCACAGTTCTGGTTAGCGCGGCAACGCTCTTAGTCAGCTCTTGGACCTCATGGTGCAGGTCTGTAGCCGGGTCACTGTTTAAAGCCTGCGCATCAGCTCCCACAGGCCCTGCAGACTAGGGCGCCGTCTCCTGGTGGTAAGTGATAGCAGGGCGCCTGTGGGTCACAGCGCCACCTGGTGCCGGTTCTCGGAGCACCCGGATGGCTCTGTCCTTGAACTGTGCAAAGTCCAGGTCAGGGTCCTGTAAGGCCATTGCCCGCAACTGGGTTCGGTGGGCATTGCACAGTAGACCCTCAATAAATTGTTCAGTCAACAGCTTATCTTCATTTCCCACGCTGTCAGGGTCTGCCTGCTTAATGGCTCTCAGGGCCTCTTGTAGGTTTAGAGCATAGTCTCTTATACTCTCATGTGCCCGTTGTTTGCACCCATAAAATCTTAGTTTATTTCGGCTGAGGTGCGGGTGTCAAATGTGTCTTTCAGCCAGGTTAGTATGTCTCTGACAGTCCTCTTCCTCCCAGGTGGCCAGGACTTTACCTCCCTTTGGGCTGCCCCGATTAATTGGGCCACCAGGATGCTCACTTTTTGCTCTTCTGTGAGGGGGTACACCTGGAAGAGGCTATCCAGTCTTTCTCTAAAGTCATTTAGAGTATGTGACTCCCCTGAGTACTGGGGTAGCCAGGTTGCCCCCGGGATATAGGGAATGGTGAATGGCATGACTGTTGCAGTGGTTGAGCTGGCAGTGGCTGTGGCAGTGGAGCTCCCCTCGGTATCCGGCATCCTCCTCCCCCCTAGTGGACCGTGGCCTACCTTGCGATGCTCTTCTTCCGTAGGCCGCGGCTCCGCAGTCGATCGTCGGGGTTGAGGACCTGGCGTCGCGCTCCGATGACGTCAGCGTCGCTCTTTCTCCCTTCCAGGACCTTGCGCAGCGTCAGAGCATGGGGCGGAGCTTCAGATCTCGCGCGCTTTCGGCGTCCACGCCCCTCTTCTTCCCGTGCGGCGTCCCGAAGATGGCGTCCGAAGGCGGGAAGCAGCTGCGGATGGCGGGAAGAAGGCAGAAGACGACGGGAAACGGTCCAAGATGGCGTCTGATGGCGGGAATCGGCTCCGGATGGCGGGAAACGACTCCGGACGGCAGGAAACTTCACCACAGGTAAGTATAAAAGTCTCTTTTTCAGGCACGCAGTACCCGGTGGTTGCGGGCACGAAATCCTGCCGACTACGCCAAAGTTGACGCGCCCCCTGGGCCTGTGTTGTGCAGGGGAACCCGGAACCGGGCCTGTTGTAGAATGCTGGGGGTTGTAGTCTCCGTGTGGCGGTGACCCGGTCCGTGCCCAGGGTGGTCAAACCAGTGGCAGTCTATTTGTATTGTAATAAGTGTCCGACTACGCCACTCGTGGATTGCGGTCAGTGGGGACCGCCGCTGCTCTGCAGACCGCTGAGGCTGATGTTGTTTGCGCAGCCGATAATGGGATGACTCCCCACGGGAGAAGTATTGCCTCAGGGCAGCTAATGTGGAAGATGGTGGGAGTGATGGTGTGAGGGTCCCAGTGCTAATGGTGCAGGAGCGGCAAGGAATCACAGAGACGTGTGGTGCAGTTCAGGGTCTTTACTGATGGTACAAGGCAGACCCTCCCGGGAGTACTGGCTAGTATAAGGGGCCTGGTCAGTCTGCGAGCAAGCAGGAGTTTCCCTGGCCAGGTGGAGTTGTAGGCCTCCCCGTTTATCTGCACTCTTCCTGGCTACCTTGCTGTCAGCGGTTACAAGTAGCCCACGTCCCTGAGTATACCATGTGGTGCTCACCCGTATGGCTGGTGACTTGGGGCCTTCTGTTAGCCTCCGCTCCTGGATGGCGGCGCTGGTCCCTTCTCTGTGACTGAGCCTCCGGGCTTCTATGGCCAGAGGACCTGGAATCCCCTGCCGGCTGGTTTCTGCTGCTGGGTGTATATCAGTCCCCACAGCCTCGGACTCCTGTGTCCGGTTTTAGTATCTTCGTCCAGGGCGAACTCTGCTCAGCTCCAGCCCCTGGACTTCTGCTACTGCTCCTACAGAGCTCCTGTTCTTGCTTTCCCTGTGTCTGGAACTTCACTCCAGGCTCTGACTGCTCTAATCCCGCCCCAGACCCAGTTTATAAGGGCAGATAACTCCCCTCCCAGGTCTGGGCGGACCGTGTTGCATGCTTAGGGATCCTGACCAGAGAAACCTCCCACTTGCTCTCAGACATAATATCTCTATTACTGTGGCAACCAGACCCCTGGGGTGTCACATTTGGAGGAAGAAGGATGAATACAACCACAAGAACACTGTCCCAACCGTGAAGCATGGTGGGGGAAACATCATACTTTGGAGGTGCTTTTGTGCAAAGGGGACAGGACAACTGCATGGTATTGAAGGGTGGATGGATGGGGTCATGTATCGCGAGATTTTGGCCAACAATCTCCTTCCCTCAGTAAGAGAATTGAAAATGGGTTATGGTGGTTCTTCCAGCTAGACAATGACCTGAAACACACAGCCAAGGCAACTACGGAGTGGCTCCATAAGAAGCATTTCAAGGTCCTGGAGTGGAGTGGATAATTTTTGGAGGGAGCTGAAACTCAATGTTGACCAGTGACAGCCCCGAAACCTGAATGATCTGGAGAAGATCTGTATGGAGGAGTGGGCCAAAATCTTTGCTGCAGTATGTGGGAACTTGGTCAAGAACTACAGGAAACGTCTGACCTCTGTAATTGCAAACAAAGGTTTCTGTACCAAATATTAAGTTCTGTTTTTCTATGGTATCAAATACTTATTTCATGCAATAAAATGCAAATTAATTATGTAAAACTCCTACCATGTGATTGTCTGAATTTTTTTTTAGAGTCTGTCTCTCACAGGTGAAGTGTACCTATGATAAAAATTACAGACCTCTCCATTCTTTGTAGGTGGGAAAACGGCACTGTATCAAATACTTATTTTCCTCACTGTATAAGCTGCGACTGCTATCAACAATGTTATTTATGGTTGTCTGGGGAATGTTCTGTCTCACTGAATGCACTTGGCAAATCATAAAGTCCTAAACGTGCTACCATGGGTTGCAGAGTTTCCAGTCTTGTCTCCTATCAAGCACATCTGGGACGTCATTAGTAGGAAATTGTAAAGGGAGCTATAAGCAGCGGATCTTGATGATTGGCCCAAGTGCATTCAGTGCCTCAGAAGATACCTCAGACAACCATTAACCTTCAGTTAGTCGCGCCAAAATACATGCACGAATAGTCGCTGTGGTACGTGTAATCAATGCCGTGTCTCTGAGGAGGGATGGGCGCCCAAGCTAGGAAGCTACCAAGACTTGCAAAAATATGACAAAAACAAACTCGCTTGGGGACCAATGGCCCCAAGCTTTGTCTCCTATCAATGAGGTTAAGTGTGGGATTTCGGTATGTGGCGCTGATACTCGAAACTGAATAAATCGAGATGTTTTGAAAATTTTGTTTCAATTTTTTTCATAATTTCCATATCACTAACATGTCTATCCATTCTGTTCCTTTCTTGGTGTTGCAATTTCAATCTTGAGCAGTATTATAAGCAACTTGCATACATAATATAAAGTAAAACTAATACAGAAAATTGCAATATAGCCAGCAAACCATTAGAGCTTTCAGCCAAACATCTTTCTCCCGTCCTCCCAATGCACATGACCACTTGTTTCCACCAATCGTTCATGTGATTTTAAAAGGAAGATAGGAGAAAGCTGCTGCCATACACTCCTTGGCAGTGCCTTATCTTCCCTGAAAACAAAATGATCGGGCGTTAAAATTCCAACAGTCAGAACCTTCTATCCACTGACAACATCTTTTGAGAGGAGAGTTAGGAGGCCTCCATACAAGTCATGTGGTCGACCGATCCTACTGAAATTGTCGGATTTGGCTGACTTTCATCTAATATACAGTATATCACAAAAGTGAGTACACCCCTCACATTTTTGTAAATATTTTATTATATCTTTTCATTGGACAACACTGAAGATATGACACTTTGATATAATGTAAAGTAGTCACTGTACAGCTTGCATAACAGTGTAAATTTGGTGTGCCCTCTAAGTAACTCAACACGCAGCATTTAATGTCTAAACCGCTGGCAACAAAAGTGAGTACACCCCCAAGTGAAAATGGCCAAATTGTACCCAAACTGTGACTATTTTGTGTGGCCACCATTATTTTCAAGCACTACCTTAACTCTCTTGGGCATGGAGTTCACAGGTCGCCACTGGAATCCTCTTCCAATCCTCCATGATGACATCGTGGAGCTGGTGGATGTTGGAGACCTTGACCTCCTCCACCTTCCATTTGAGGATGCCCCACAGATGCTCAATAAGGTTTAGGTCTGGAGACATGCTTGGTCAGTCCAGCACCTTTATCCTAAGTTTCTTTACAAGACAATGGTCGTCTTGGAGGTGTGTTTGGGGTCGTTATCATGTTGTAATACTGCCCTTTGGCCCAGTTTCCTAAGGGATAGGATCATTCTCTGCTTTAGTACGTCACAGTACGTGTTGGCATTCATGGTTCCCTCAATGAACTGTAGATCCTCACAGCCGGCAGTACTCATGCAGCCCCAAACCATGACACTTCAACTACCATGCTTGACTGTGGCAAGACTCACTTGTTTTTGTACTCCTCACCTGACTTTCACACACACTTGACACCATCTGAACCAAATAAGTTTATCTTGGTCTCATGAGACCACAGGACATGGTTCCAGTAATCCTTGTCCTTACTCTGCTTGTCTTCAGCAAAATGTTTGCGGGCTTTCTTGTGCATCATCTTTAGAAGAGGCTTTCTCCTGGGAAGACAGCCATGCAAACCAATTTGATGCAGTGTGCGGCATATGGTCTGAGCACTGTCAGGCTGACCCTCCATCCCTGTAACCTTTGCAGCAATGCTGGCAGCACTCATACCTCTATTTTGTATTGTTTTGGCCACCGTGCTGAAGCTCAGTGTCTGGGTGTTGGCGATCTTCTTATAGCCTAGGCCATCTTTATGTAGAGCAACAATTATTTTTTTTAGATCCTCAGAGAGTTCTTTGCCATGAGGTGCCATGTTGAGCTTCCAGTGACCAGTATGAGAGAGTGTAAGAGCAATAACGCCAAATTTAACACACTTGCTCCCCATTCACACCTGAGACCTTAGTGACACTAAAATGAGTCACATGACACTGGGGAGGGAAAATGGGTAATTGGGCACAATTTCACTTAGGGATATACTCACTTTTATTGCCAACGGTTTAGACATTAATGGCTGCGTATTGAGTTATTTATAGGGCACACCAAATTTATACTGTTATACATGCTGTACACTGACTACTTTACATTGTATCAAAGTGTCATATCTTCAGTGTTGTCCCATGAAAAGATATAATAAAATATTTCCAGAAATGTGAGGGGTGTACTCACTTTTGTGATATACTGTATATGGAGGCATTATGTCTTTATCAATAGTACTTGGTGATTAAAACTAAAAGCATTATTTGTATGAAAAAGATCTTAAGTGGAAGAGGTAAAGCTAGAAGCTCCTTGTTCTTAATAAAAAAAAAAATCTTTATCATGGTTCCTCAAGTATCACATGCGCTGACTTCAAACTGTATTGGACGTATACATGCTGTCAAATGTGACACATTCACTTCTACAGTAGAGTTGCTACCATGATACAGTTATTGAGGACCATCAAGGACAACATCTACAAGGAGTTTGAATGTTCTCCCCATGTTTCTGAGAGTTTCCTTTGTTTTTTTCCAGTACTCCGAAGACATACTGAGAGAGATTTAGATTCTTAGTCCCAAAAGGTACAGTTATGATGTCAGTAAAGCGCTGCAGAGTATGATGGCGCTATATAAGAAAAGCATAATAAATAGAATTAATTGATAATGCCATGATACATCTGCTCTGTTTGTTTCATGCACTGCTGTTTTTTTAATGGAGCTTTATGGTTCTGATACACGTTAGAGTAAAGTTGACCAAAGCTGGTGATTTCTAGCTTATGAGTATGGAGGCGTTCCAACTTTCCTATAATAAATAAAATTGGGGTAAAAATAATATCTTTAACGCTACGTTTAATGGCCAAACCTTTAGTTCTCAAATGAGATAAGCTGGTGCAAGAGGTGGATTAATTTTTCTCCCCATTAAAAACATATGTATGCTCAGCTCCGGTGACGGTAGGTCTAGAAATTGTAGCTTTTGACCAAAGGAAAGTTCAGCGGACACTTATTGAAGATTTCCGGGCACCATTTGGGGCCCTTTCAAGCATCAGGACAAAGGTGCAACATGAATTTGCTATGGCTCGTGCAAAGTCTGTACCAGAACTACCCATGTACCATGTGTCATTTCTAAGGGCGCATTTAAACATCTGTGCAAATCGGTCCGAGATCGGATTGCAATGCATGGACTTGGCCGCAGGTCTCCAGACCCGGGTGTAACAGCTTCATATAATTCTATGAAGCTAACCTAGAAATCCATGTCTATGCATTGTGATCCAATCTCAGGCCGATTTGCATGGATGTCGTAATGCGCCCTATCATTGGTGTCTTCCCAGGTGGTAAAGGGACCTTTAGGTCCCTTAATTACGAGGACCTGCGTGTGACTATTGTCTCAGCACCATATGGAAACATCATTATAGAATAGGCCATAAAATCTACATCTTTTTAAACATCAAACTCAAAAAATTGAGTTGGTATTAAGCTGGTGTACGTGCAAAGTGTACGAAAACGTTCACATTGTGACCATTCATAGACAAAACCCAAAAGAAAAACAAAAAACAAACAAAAATGAGTATATACCCCACAGCAAGTAAATCAGTAAATATTAATAGTACATGTAAATAAAATAGGGTACTTAGTTAACGTTATTTTGATTAAAAAAAAGCATAAAAGCCATCCTACCACGACAAGGAGTACCCACCGGGAGAGTCCTAACCTGTCTCTAGTAGTAAAACCTTACCATGTGTGATACTAAGTCCCCTAAGTTATTTACATTTAATATTACTATATACTGATTTACATGCTGTAGGGTATATGCTCATTTTTGGTTTTTTGTTTTTTTTTCTCTTGGGTTTTATCTTTTGCTCATTTTAAGGAAGTTACAAAAGATGACAAATGGTTGACCACCAAACATAACCCTTAGTAGAGATTGCTGGGACCACACGCATTTCCATCTGAAATGAAATCCTATCCTCGTCCATTTTCAGTGTAAAGACAAACAAATTGTGAATACATTAAACAGAGCATTTTCAGGAGCAGAACTGAAAACAAACAGGATTTATGACAGACAATTATTGTACAGTATTAAGAGGCCATTGGGCTTTTATGAGACGAAGTGAATCCCTTTCACTAATTTTCCTGTTTTTTTTAGAGCACATAACTTGCATTTGTCTCATATGCACACATTTACAGCAGAATAAGGGCATTCAGAGAAGCAGAGAAATCATGAAAATCACGTAAAGATGTTTTACAATCAATACTAACAACATTTTGCAGAAGAGTAAGATTAGTGAGACATATCCACGTTGGTTGGCTGCAAACCACAATAATAGTCAGAATACAAATATAGTAATATGTTTATTTCTCCCTGGAGGTTTTGTACAATATACATATTTTAACACTTTCATATTCTTACAGCTTTAAACAAAACAACAACCTGTATACACTACTAAAAATGGTCTAATATGGAGTATAGCTCGAGGACAGGGAGTGTGGTGGATTTGCCAGGATGGGGACCCACTAAGGAGCACTGTAATCTACAGTCCTTTTCTGAGGCTTAAACTAGCTTTAACTATGGGCTTTTCATGCCAAAGTATAAAGGGGTTGTCAGGCTTTATGATATAATAGCTTATCCTTAGGAAAGGTTGCCAATATCAGATCACTAGGGGTATCCCCCCAAACTACACTTTTCAGCTCTGCCACCATCCAGCTCCATCCAGTGCTAGAGCTGAAAACCACTGATCCTGGATGCCACTAATCTGATATTCACGACTGTGATGATACAGCCTATAATCTTAATAAACCAGATGTTTAGATTTGTTAATTCAAGAGAAATACACTATTATCTTTGTGTTGACTTGTAAATGTATGTATATTTATGTGCCCGGTGAAGAAGAACAGACCAGTATTTGTATAACTCTGATTGTTGTCTCCTCTTTGATTCTGAAACAATGATGTTGATTTAAGGAGCCCCCTACTATACCAACCATGTAAATAGATTAGCTCAAACAATGATAGCTGAGCCCTGTGAGTAATGCCCTACCTAACCCCTTACCTGTGAATCTATACTTGCAAGGACAACTGGAACTATTTCAAGGGGCATGTGCTTCTGTTGCAGTGAGACTTGGGACAGAGATTGAAAAGAGACTTTACAAGGAGAATCAAAGAACAGACTCTCTTCACACCATCAGCTTGGTAGGATGGCTTTGCCCAAAGAGACACAGATTTGGATTCTACATGATTCTAGCCTAAGGGTATATAGCCCTGACTAGAAACATACGTATCTGCTCCATTGACCATCAGAGAGCCCATGAATACATTTGGGCAGACCAGGTTGGGACGATGAAGTCACCTGGCCCCATGGATATGTTGTTTGGGGTTGCCAGGAGGGACTGCCCGGTCACCTGGGACCAAGGAGACATAAGGAGAAGCCAGATTGGGACCAGGCAGTCATCTGGCCCCATGGAAACTCTCGGAGAGGCCAGGGTGGGACCCTCAGGTCTCCTGGCCTTGCACCTTGATGGACTGCTAGCTTCCTAAGCTTGCCGCTACCTGTTCTCTGTGGGGGCACGCAAAAATGGTTAGGGCCACTGGTTGAGGTAGTTGGCCCTGGAAGTCCCAAAGTCACAGCTGTTCTATCCCAGGCGGGCGGAGCGGAAGGGTGAGACTGTGTAATGTTGTACCATATTGGGTATTTGCTGGGACAGTTCTATCTGTTTATTGTCCGCTTTGTGGTTCAATAAAGTATTGCCACGCTGTTTTACCCTCCCCCTGTGTTGTCTGAGTAGTTTTACGCCCATGGAAGACCCTGGTTCTTCACACCGACCTGTCCTAAAGCTGGCCTTATACATGAGATAAGTGTCGGCTAATAAACTTGAGCTTTCTCTTTGATCGAACGATCGTATGTTTTCAATGGAGAGAGAGGACAAAGCCGCTGTTAGACTTCTCTGGCAGAGGCTTATCTCCCCTGAAAACAAAAGTATTAGCCATTGAAATTTGAAAGTCCCGATCCTTCTCTTCCCTGACATCATCTGTTGGAAGAGAGATGTGAAGCACCCAAATAAATTACATAATCAGTCAATCTCATCAAAAATGGCAGGTTTGGTCAACTGGGATCTAATATGTATGGAGGGCCTTGAGGACAGGTCATCAATATCATTAGGCTAGATAACTCCTTCAAATGAAGGCCAAACTCCCCAAGATTACAAGTGGCACAGAACTCCGTTCTACATTTTACTGCTTACTCAAGATGACATTTGGGGTCTACACGGTTAAGATCATACTTACAATTATCCCAGGATGTCCTGGAGGCTTCCGTCAAAAGGATGACCTCCCGGACACCCAATAGAAATAGTATACCCATTTGGGGATGCAAAAGCCTCCCAACACCACCCTGAAAACAGCACATTCATGAGACAGAGCCACACTGCACAATCAAACTTTCAGGGTGCAGGAAACAGGCTGTGTACAAGACATGGAGAAGTGTGGGCTGTAAAAATGGAGCAAACATTTTCAATCATAATGAAAAGAAAAAATTGTTCCAGCTCCCATATATTTGAAAATTATTTATATGAAATATGCTAAAATTGCATGGCACTAGGACAAATACATATAACAAAAATGAGAGAGAAAAAAGAGAGAGAAAAAGTGACGCGTTTCAACCGCAGTTCCTGTTTTTATCGCAGCTGGGATAAAGACCGCAACTGCGGTTGAAACGCGTTGCTTTTTCTCTCAATTTTTTATATGTATTTTCCCTAGTGCCGTGCTATTTTAGCATTTTTCAAATAAAGAATTTTCAAATTTGATATGAGCTGGAACAATTCTTTTTTTCATTACATTGTTACTTGAGGATCAGGACGCAGTTCCATGCACATGGAGAATTGGAGTGGTGCATGGAACCTCGTTCTTATATTTATTTTCCATCATATTCTTCTCTTCCAGAAGGCCATAACTCAAAGTTGGCAAGTATGGAAAAGAATATCCAAGCAATGTCTTTCAATATACGCCAGATCTAAAACTCCCTTGCATGACACCTGCAAGCACTCTATGCCCAGGCAACAGGTCATTACTGTGTTTGGCAAATTTGCTAATTAATCTGGGAAAGTTGTGTGGCAGCTGAAAAGGATGAAAATGAACAAGTATAACTTGAATATCTAAAGTAAAGTCTGTAACACGCCCCAACTCATACCAGTCGTTTATAGTACTGGTCTCTTCATATCCCACTCTAAGGGTGAATTCACATATAGTAGAATTTTTGTAGGTTTTCATTCGGATTCTGTACTGAATATCTGCAACAATGCATGTTAATAAGGTTTAACAGAAAAAAAACCTTGTTCTCCCTGGTGTTTTAAATGCAGATTTAGTAAACATTTAAAAATAAATAAATATATATATTAATAATAATAACAATAATTAAATGAAACAATAATGAATGAATGATGAATACATTATTTGGTCACATTTAAATAAAAAAATCCACATTTGGTGAAAAATAAAACTTTCCAGAACTGAGCACAAATTTTCCAATCCGTAGCTTATCGATTCTGTTAAAGGAGTAGTCTGGCACTGTCCAGAGCAGATCACTTCCATATTGGAAGCTACAGTTGGCAGGCTTTGTGTATGTGTCTTGCCGATAAGAAAAATGATGTAAAAATGTTCACAGAACTTACGCATGCATCATTTTTTGGGGGAAGTTTTTAAACTCCTACAAGAGAATAAGTTTCTGTGGACTCATGGCCTGGTTGAAGCTCTTCATCTTCTGAATGTCTACTTTTATTTAAGACTTTAGTTTTGATATAAAATGTCTCATTTAGCCCTTTTGTTGTGCTTACATTTGTTCTTGTTTTACCCCCCCGCCCTCCATCTTTTTACTCTCTCTGACTCTCTCATCTTCCTGTATGAAAAATCCAGAAGAGCTGTGTTTTTCTTATGCAGCAAACAGGCATGAAATAAGTGGCTGACATATGCCACCGCAGGTCATTCAAGTAAGGCAGCATGTCAGAATTCAAACTGGGCCATCCATCACCAACAGACCAGGAATCAGCCTGAGCAAGACAGCGAGAGCCCAATCTAATGGCTGACCTTCCAAGTACTGGGATTGCTGACAGGAGGAGAAAGAGATTGGAAAAATATTTCATGCATTGCACCCGGGCTACAATGGTGCACTGAAAGATTTGCAGATACATTTATTTTCTTCCAAAAATCCCCCGCTTCCCCCAGAACCCAAGTGTGACCCGGTTTACCCTTTCGGGTCAGATAACAAGTGGTGTAACGCAGCTCGAGACGGCTGAGGAATTTCTGAATTGCAGAATGCTGTTTGCAGTAAGACCGCAGCCAACAGCTTTTTCTAATAGACTGGAGGGAGCACGGATCCAAAGAGGATTTCAATTACACACACAAGTGAGGAAAAGAAATGTTTCTGGCTTGGTGGAAGTAAACATGAAAATACATTGCTGTCAGCAACACCCCAACAACAGATGATTAAACCCTCCGCTCACCATATTTTAATATATTAATCAATGTAGCTGGAGTAATGTGATTTTAATTGTCAGCAGCACATGAGCAAGATGACAGACTGTTATAATGGAAGACAAATAGCGAATGTGCTGGAAAATATGCACAAATCAGACTCCTGTCTAGAGATGAGCGTTGTTCTACTCGAACTGTTCGCCAATCTCAAATTCGAGCTGTTTTGGGCGGTGTTCGAGCCGTTCGGCGAACACGAACAATTTGAGAAAAATTCGGCTGTTCGAGGTTATGTTCGATAACTGTTCGTGCACCAAAATCATAACTGGATTTTTTCTCAGTAATGATGAAAATTAATGTTAATACGCAGTTTGAGCGTACAGCGGGGCGGGGGGAGGGGCAGGGGATGGATCTCTGCAGGAATAATGAAGATCTCCATTTTTTTTTCTCTTTCCCGCATTTACAGTGGGGAGGTGCAATCTGTCAGCCTATCAGCAGCGCACACACGGAGCGAAGTGCTTTTTTTCACACAAGCAAGGGCATGTGTCATTGGCAGTGTATGTCACATGTCCTTGCCCTATAAGACCAAGCCATTTTCCCCGTCGCCACCATTTTCTCACTGCTGCAGCTGCGTGTTAGACGGCACCACTCTTGCTGTGTGCGCTATACCTTGTTAATTTCAAGCCAATTTTCGCACAAATCTACAGATAGCTTGGGAGTAGGGAATAGTTGTGATTGCAGTCCTTTTAAGGACTAGGTTACAGCATTTCCTACGACTTTTATCAGGCAGGTCTGTGCTCTTAAATAGATAGGTTGTGGGAGTAAAGACTAATTGTAATTGGAGTCCTTTTCAGGACTAGGTTACATCAGTTCCTATCAGTTTTTGCCAGGCAGGTCTGTGCCAGTGCTGTGCAAGTTTTTTTTCACAGCATTTGGCTGAATCTAGCAAAGCTAATCCTTTTTGGCCTATTGCAGAGTGTGTTAGTCAGTGGAGTAGCCTATCTGTGTTGCAAGATATACCACCTGTGTATAGAATACCAATTTTTTTACTGCACCTAGTGAAGTAAAATCTTTTGGGCATAGCATCATTCTATTAGTCCATCTATACTGACCTCCATCAGGTTGCAAATTGAATATAATTTTTTTTCTGCATCTAGCTCTGAAAAAATATTGGGCTTCTAGCTGTGTGTGGGACTTGTTCTATTAATCCATCTATACTGACCTCCATCAGGTTGCAAACTGAATATATTTTTTTCTGCATCTACCTCTGAAAAAATATTGGGCTTCTAGCTGTGTGTGGGACTTGTTCTATTAATCCATCTATACAGACCTCCATCAGGTTGCAAACTGAATATATTTTTTTCTGCATCTACCTCTGAAAAAATATTGGGCTTCTAGCTGTGTGTGGGACTTGTTCTATTAATCCATCTATACAGACCTCCATCAGGTTGCAAGCTGAATATATTTTTTTCTGCATCTACCTCTGAAAAAATATTGGGCTTCTAGCTGTGTGTGGGACTTGTTCTATTAATCCATCTATACAGACCTCCATCAGGTTGCAAACTGAATATATTTTTTTCTGCATCTACCTCTGAAAAAATATTGGGCTTCTAGCTGTGTGTGGGACTTGTTCTATTAATCCATCTATACAGACCTCCATCAGGTTGCAAACTGAATATATTTTTTTCTGCATCTACCTCTGAAAAAATATTGGGCTTCTAGCTGTGTGTGGGACTTGTTCTATTAATCCATCTATACAGACCTCCATCAGGTTGCAAACTGAATATATTTTTTTCTGCATCTACCTCTGAAAAAATATTGGGCTTCTAGCTGTGTGTGGGACTTGTTCTATTAATCCATCTATACAGACCTCCATCAGGTTGCAAGCTGAATATATTTTTTTCTGCATCTACCTCTGAAAAAATATTGGGCTTCTAGCTGTGTGTGGGACTTGTTCTATTAATCCATCTATACAGACCTCCATCAGGTTGCAAACTGAATATATTTTTTTCTGCATCTAGCTCTGAAAAAATATTGGGCTTCTAGCTGTGTGTGGGACTTGTTCTATTAATCCATCTATACAGACCTCCATCAGGTTGCAAACTGAATATATTTTTTTTCTGCATCTACCTCTGAAAAAATATTGGGCTTCTAGCTGTGTGTGGGACTTGTTGTATTAGTCCATCTATACTGACCTCCATCAGGTTGCAAACTGAATATATTTTTTTCTGCATCTACTTCTGAAAAAATATTGGGCTTCTAGCTGTGTGTGGGACTTGTTCTATTAATCCATCTATACAGACCTCCATCAGGTTGCAAACTGAATATATTTTTTTCTGCATCTACCTCTGAAAAAATATTGGGCTTCTAGCTGTGTGTGGGACTTGTTCTATTAATCCATCTATACAGACCTCCATCAGGTTGCAAACTGAATATATTTTTTTCTGCATCTAGCTCTGAAAAAATATTGGGCTTCTAGCTGTGTGTGGGACTTGTTCTATTAATCCATCTATACAGACCTCCATCAGGTTGCAAACTGAATATATTTTTTTTCTGCATCTACCTCTGGAAAAATATTGGGCTTCTAGCTGTGTGTGGGACTTGTTCTATTAATCCATCTATACAGACCTCCATCAGGTTGCAAACTGAATATATTTTTTTCTGCATCTACCTCTGAAAAAATATTGGGCTTCTAGCTGTGTGTGGGACTTGTTCTATTAATCCATCTATACAGACCTCCATCAGGTTGCAAACTGAATATATTTTTTTCTGCATCTACCTCTGAAAAAATATTGGGCTTCTAGCTGTGTGTGGGACTTGTTCTATTAATCCATCTATACAGACCTCCATCAGGTTGCAAGCTGAATATATTTTTTTCTGCATCTACCTCTGAAAAAATATTGGGCTTCTAGCTGTGTGTGGGACTTGTTCTATTAATCCATCTATACAGACCTCCATCAGGTTGCAAACTGAATATATTTTTTTCTGCATCTACCTCTGAAAAAATATTGGGCTTCTAGCTGTGTGTGGGACTTGTTCTATTAATCCATCTATACAGACCTCCATCAGGTTGCAAACTGAATATATTTTTTTCTGCATCTACCTCTGAAAAAATATTGGGCTTCTAGCTGTGTGTGGGACTTGTTCTATTAATCCATCTATACAGACCTCCATCAGGTTGCAAACTGAATATATTTTTTCTGCATCTACCTCTGAAAAAATATTGGGCTTCTAGCTGTGTGTGGGACTTGTTCTATTAATCCATCTATACAGACCTCCATCAGGTTGCAAGCTGAATATATTTTTTTCTGCATCTACCTCTGAAAAAATATTGGGCTTCTAGCTGTGTGTGGGACTTGTTCTATTAATCCATCTATACAGACCTCCATCAGGTTGCAAACTGAATATATTTTTTTCTGCATCTAGCTCTGAAAAAATATTGGGCTTCTAGCTGTGTGTGGGACTTGTTCTATTAATCCATCTATACAGACCTCCATCAGGTTGCAAACTGAATATATTTTTTTCTGCATCTAGCTCTGAAAAAATATTGGGCTTCTAGCTGTGTGTGGGACTTGTTCTATTAATCCATCTATACAGACCTCCATCAGGTTGCAAACTGAATATATTTTTTTTCTGCATCTACCTCTGAAAAAATATTGGGCTTCTAGCTGTGTGTGGGACTTGTTGTATTAGTCCATCTATACTGACCTCCATCAGGTTGCAAACTGAATATATTTTTTTCTGCATCTACCTCTGGAAAAATATTGGGCTTCTAGCTGTGTGTGGGACTTGTTCTATTAATCCATCTATACAGACCTCCATCAGGTTGCAAACTGAATATATTTTTTTCTGCATCTACCTCTGAAAAAATATTGGGCTTCTAGCTGTGTGTGGGACTTGTTCTATTAATCCATCTATACAGACCTCCATCAGGTTGCAAACTGAATATATTTTTTTCTGCATCTACCTCTGAAAAAATATTGGGCTTCTAGCTGTGTGTGGGACTTGTTCTATTAATCCATCTATACAGACCTCCATCAGGTTGCAAACTGAATATATTTTTTTCTGCATCTACCTCTGAAAAAATATTGGGCTTCTAGCTGTGTGTGGGACTTGTTCTATTAATCCATCTATACAGACCTCCATCAGGTTGCAAACTGAATATATTTTTTTCTGCATCTACCTCTGAAAAAATATTGGGCTTCTAGCTGTGTGTGGGACTTGTTCTATTAATCCATCTATACAGACCTCCATCAGGTTGCAAACTGAATATATTTTTTTCTGCATCTACCTCTGAAAAAATATTGGGCTTCTAGCTGTGTGTGGGACTTGTTCTATTAATCCATCTATACAGACCTCCATCAGGTTGCAAACTGAATATATTTTTTTCTGCATTTAGCTCTGAAAAAATATTGGGCTTCTAGCTGTGTGTGGGACTTGTTCTATTAATCCATCTATACAGACCTCCATCAGGTTGCAAACTGAATATATTTTTTTTCTGCATCTACCTCTGAAAAAATATTGGGCTTCTAGCTGTGTGTTGGACTTGTTGTATTAGTCCATCTATACTGACCTCCATCAGGTTGCAAACTGAATATATTGTTTTCTGCATCTACCTCTGAAAAAATATTGGGCTTCTAGCTGTGTGTGGGACTTGTTCTATTAATCCATCTATACAGACCTCCATCAGGTTGCAAATTGAATATAATTTTTTTCTGCATCTAACCCAGCCAATAGTTTTGGCCTAATACCACAGTTTGGCCACTCAGCTCTGCTCGGTTCCCATCCATTGTTTTTTTGTGCAAACAACTCCAGAGTTGTGAATTAGTTAACCACCAAAATGAGTGGAAAAAGGCCTGCTGCTGGTGGAAAGGGGAATAGGCGTGTTGGGAAGGGGAAAAAAGGTTGTGTCCGTGGGGTAGGTGTTAAAGCAACAGTAACATCTGCAGAAGAAAGACCATCTTCCAGCCAAACTAAAATGTCTACTTCTTTTAGCGGACAATGTGATAAGATCCCTTTCTTACGGCCACGCCAATCGCTACAAATTCCAGATGAGGCACAAAAACAGCAGGTGCTTCAACGGATATCAAGTGCTCCTTTAAGTGGGCTCTCCTCCACATCAACTTCAACATCACAAATACTCCAGTCCTCAAAGGTGTCACCCCAATCGCACTTGCTTCCTCACAGCTCCCAAATCTCCAGCTGCCCGTCTGAGTATGAGGTAGAACAGATGGTTGAGTCTGCAGAGCTGTTTACTCATACTATAGCCTGGGAATCAGAGGTCGACTCCAGCGCTTCTGTGAATCCAGACGAGGAAATGATCTGCACTGATGCCCAGAATCTTTATGAGTCGGATCCAGGACCAGACGCAGAAGGTTCTGAACATAATGTAGACCCTCATTCCCAAACTGTAACTCCTGTTGGTGGAGACAATGAGGAAGACGATGATAAGACTCAAATACCTGATTGGAGCGACAACTTTAGTTTTTTGTCAGGGCAGGAACAGGTTGGCTCTGAGGACGACGGGTGTGATAACGCACAGGGTGATGATGATGAGGTTGGAGATCCCACTTACTGTCAACCCACAGTCAGCCAAGAGATGAGGTCAGCAGAGGAGGTGGAGGAAGATGCTAGTGACGACGAGGTCAGGTTGCGACTTCCTGGACAGAGACGTAGTACTGGAAGCACGTCAAAAACTGCATCCTCAAACACAACTCTGCCTCTCACCACAAGTCGTGGTGGCTCTTCAGGTCGCATGGGTGCTAAGCCTTGCATAGCCTGGGCATTTTTTCAGATCGATAAAGATGACCCAACTCGTGTTATCTGTAACATTTGTCAGCAAAAGCTAAGTAGAGGCCAAAAAATACATAGTTTGAGTACTTCATGCATGAACCGGCACATGGACATGAAGCATAAGTTGCAGTGGGAAGCTCAGTGTGCTACAATGCGGCCTAGCCGGCCGGGCCAACCACCGTCTGCCATATCTTGTGCATCCGCGGCCTCTTCATCCTCTGTGACTGGGGGGACAGCAGTCACACCTGTTTTGGGGCGCAGACCTGCCACCTCTTTACCCGCAACAGCCAGCGTGATTGGCAGGTCATCATTTTCTTTGGAGGTGGTAACACCAGCTGGTGTTGAGCGCTGTCCGACATCGATAGCACCACCTTTGGATCAAGGCAACCTAACATGTCCGCCTGCATCTTCCTCACAGACCGGCAGTTTGCCGGGGACACCCTTATCAACCCCGTCTAAGCACAATAGCCAGCCCTCGGTCCCTCAGATGTGGACAAGTAAAAGACCATTTCCTCCTAGCCATGAGAAAGCTAAGAGGTTGAATTTCACCATCTGCAAGCTCTTGGCTACAGAAATGCTGCCTTTCCGCCTGGTGGACACAGAGGATTTTCGAGACCTTATGTGTTATGTTCTGCTACCAAAGCTAAGGAAAGAGAGGAGATCTGTCCCTACTATAAGACTCAGCTGAATCCCTACGATGTAACAGGGAACCTGATCCTGCGATCAGACCTGCTAAAGTCCTAATCTAGTCTGTACGAAGACCTATAGATGTGGGGAGGGAATCCCTACAAGTACTAAGGACTGGGAGGAATATGGGACACCTCCTAACAGAAATAGTAGCAGACAGACGAACAAACAAAATAGATAGAACATAGAGGTCCGTAGACCAAGCAAACTAACAGAGTTAGATACAGAGCACAGGCTAGCTAGAAAGTAGATATACAATGAAGTCCAGCAAAGCCAGAAGGGCGGAGCAGGATTAAATAGGCCAACAAGGTCATGTGACCAGCAAAGGAAAAAAAACCTAACAGCAAGGTTCTAACATTATGTCCGTCGCAGTGCCCCAGTACCAGATGCCCAGTCGGCACTACTTCTCAAAGAAAGGTGTGCCTGCGCTCCACCAGCATGTCGCACACAACATCACCGCTTCTTTGAGAAACTCTGTGTGTGACAGGGTGCATTTCACCACAGACACTTGGACGAGTAGGCATGGACAGGGGCGTTACATGTCGCTGACTGGGCACTGGGTAACTATGGTGACAGCAGGACAAGGGGCTGCTGTCCAAGTCTTGCCGTCCCCACGAGTTGTGCGTCAATCCTCTTTATGTCAAAGTTCCTCCACTGCTTCTGTCTCCTCAACCTCCTCTCGGTCTTCCACCTGCACCCAAAGCCTGTCTGGTCATGCCACAAGCTTTCTAACTGCGCAGAAGGGATCCTGCACACCTCCTTACTATGCTGGCAGTAGGGCTCAACGTCATCAGGCGGTTTTTACATTGAAATGTCTGGGAAATGTGAGTCACACAGCTGAGGAGTTGTGGTCAGCTCTGGAGAACCAATTTCATGAATGGTTGTCTCCACTGGACCTGAAACCAGGGAAGGCCGTGTGCGACAATGCTGCAAACCTGGGTGCGGCCCTTCGCCGGGGCAATGTCACACACGTGCCTTGTATGGCTCACGTGTTGAACCTGGTTGTCCAGCAATTTTTAGCCCACTATCCCAGACTAGATGGCCTTCTGCAGAGGGCACGGTCGCTGTGTGCTCACTTCCGCCGTTCGCATCCCGCAGCTCAGCGACTTACATCTCTACAGAAGTCGTTGGGCCTGCCACTTCACCGGCTAAAATGCGATGTGCCTACCCGGTGGAATTCAACTCTGCACATGTTGCAGCGACTGTGGCAGCACCGACAAGCCCTGGTGCAATACGTTCTGACGTATAGCCTGGGCCAACGAGATTCAGAGGTGGGGCAAATCACGCTGGAGGAGTGGTCTCAGATCAGGGACCTATGCACCCTTCTGCACAGTTTTGAAATGGCGACGAAGATGTTTAGTGCTGACGATGCCATTATCAGCATGACTATTCCGGTGATTTACATGCTGGAGCACATGTTAAACAGAATTCGGAGTCAGGTGGTGGCACAAGAGGAGGTGGAGGAAGTAGAGGAGGAGGAGTTGTATGCGGAAGCGCTAACATCTGCAAGGTCCAGACGGTCAGCAGCACCAAGGCGGCAGGCATGTGAGGGTGGGGGAGATGGTTTTACCAGGGCGCATGGTAGCAGCCAAACTAGTGAGGAAGGTGCAGGAGCCCAGGAAGAAGTGGAGGACGAACTGATGGAAGACTCATCAGATGAGGGAGACCTTGATCACATTTCTGTTGTGCGAGGTTGGGGGGAGAGGACAGAGGAAGGAAGCATGATTGTTACCTCGCCACCAACACAACAGGGACTTGGTGCTCCTGGATGCGCAACACACATGAGTGCCTTCTTGCTGCACTACCTGCAACATGACCCTCGAATTGTGAGAATTAGAAATAATCCTGACTACTGGGTTGCCACACTGTTAGATCCCCGGTACAAAAGTAAATTTGCAGAAATTATTCCTGCCATAGAAAGGGATGCACGCATGCAGGAGTATCAGCAGAGACTGTTGCAGAATCTTACATGTGCTTTTCCACAAAATACCAGTGGTGCACGTAGTGAATCTCACAGTTCCAACTTGCCAACCGTGGGACCGTCAAGTGTTCAGCACTCAAACCGTAACAGAACCACAGTATCTGCTGGTAACATCAATTTTGCGGAATCATTTCACCACTTTTTTAGCCCATCCTTTGCAAGGCCACAGGAGACAAGAAGTCTGACACATAGTCAACGCCTAGAGACGATGGTACAGGAGTATCTCCAAGTAAACATTGAAGCCACGACTGTGTCACTGGACCCTTGCTCTTTTTGGGCTTCCAATCTGGATAAATGGCCGGAGCTAGCCACTTACGCCTTGGAGATCTTGTCATGCCCCGCAGCCAGCGTTCTGTCTGAACGTGTGTTCAGCGCTGCTGGTGGTGTGCTGACAGATAAGCGCACGCGGCTCTCCACTGATAATGTAGACAGACTCACGTTCATAAAGATGAACAAATCATGGATCCGAAACGACTTTTCTACCCCTGTGTCATCCTGGGGAGAGTAAAAGCTTGATGATTGGTTAAAATCACCCTACCAACCGTTTTAAGCTTTCAAATTACTAATCATGTTTATCTGTATCTTGGCTGGAAAATAATTTGGGCTTTGTAGCAGTGTGCAGCACTGATTCTATTAGGCCATCTATAATAAGCTCCACCAGATTTAAAATTACTAATCATGTTTATCTGTATCTTGACTGGAAAATAATTTGGGCTTTGTAGCAGTGTGCAGCACTGATCCTATTAGGCCATCTATACTAAAGCTTCACCAGATTTAAAATTAATAATAATTTTTAGCTGCATCTAGCCCGGAAAATAATTTTGGGGCTCCGAGATGCGCAAGACACATAAGTGCCTTCTTGCTGCACTACCTGCAGCATGACCCTCATATTGTCAGAATTCGAAGTAATCATGACTACTGGGTTGCCACACTCTTAGATCCCCCAAACTTTTCGATCAACCTTTTCATTTTAATAAAGACCAAAAAAATGGTCATTTTTGAAATTATAAGCATTAGCAGGTTGTTAGAAACTGAAATCAAACAGTTTTCAACTCAAAACTTTATTCTAGGTGATGTTACATTTTCACATAGGACCCCTTGTTCGAAAGGAGCTTCTGAACTCTCTCGTCCATTGAATTTGTCAGGTTTTGGATGGTTTCTGCTTCAATTGTTTTGCATGAGGACAGAATACCCTCCCAGAGCTGTTGCTTAGATGTGAACTGCCTCCCGCCATCATAGACACTCCTTTTAATGATGCTCCAAAGGTTCTGAATGGGGTACAGGTCAGGGGAGCATGGGGGTCACACCATAAGTTTGTCCCCTTTTATGCCCATATCAGCCAGAGATGCAGATGTTTTATGTGCAGCATGAGATGGTGCATTATCATGCAGAAAAATGATCTTGCTGTGAAATACACGGTTCTTCTTCTTGAACCATGGCAGGAAGTGCTGTTTGAGAAAATCCACATACATTATGGAGTTCATCTTTAACGCCTTCAGGGATCCTAAAGGGGCCGACAATCTCTCTCCCCATGATTCCAGCCCAAAACATTACTCCACCTCCTCCTTGTTGGCGCTGTAGCCGTGTTTGCGTGGGGTGTCCATCAACCAGCCATCCTCCACTCCATCCATCTGGACCATCGAGCGCTGCAAGGCACTCATCCGTGAACAAAACAGTTTTGAAATCTGTCTTCATGTAATGTTTGGCCCACTGGAGCCGTTTCTGCTTGTGTGAAGTGGATAGAGGAGGTCGACAGGATGGCGTATGCACAGCTGCAAACCTCTGAAGGACCCTGCATCTTGTTGTTCGGGGGACGTTGGAGGCACAAGCAGCTTCAAAAACTTGTCTGCTGCTATGACAAGGCTTTTTTGCCGCTGCTCTTTCAACCTGACGTAATTGCCTGTAGGAAAGAGTCCTCAATTTGCCCTTATCAGCACGCACACGTGTGTACTGTGAATCAGCTACATACTTCTTGATTGCCAAGACACTTCATCCTGATCATCGCACAATGTTGATTGTAGTCATGCCTTGACCTAAACACTCCACAATTTGTTGCTTCTCAGCAGCCGACACATCCATTTTCTTTCCCATTTTGGCAGAAAATGTAGGCTGCTTAATAATGTGAGACAACCTTCTTAAGTAGTCTTGCCTTTCATTGGACACACCTGCCAAACTAATTAGCACAGGTGTCTGCAATTGCTTACAGTGATATAAAGAGCCCTGACACACATCACCATCAATGAGTTTAACTGACAAACAAACAAATTCTTCCCTTATCACTCCTAAACACTTTTTGCATAATAATTTGGAACGCAGTGTACATGTGCTTTTCCACAAAACACCAGTGGTTCACGTAGTGAATCTTACAGTTCTAACTTGCCAACCGTGGTCTATATGGAGTTGTTCAATAAAGGGCCCAAAATTAAGATAACATAGATGGGAGAGGTCTCTATGAATAGGAATTCCTAAGTATTTGATACCCTGTGAGGGCCAGGCAAAGGGAAAGTTGGACTGGATGGAATCCTATATGGATTTGGGGAGGGAGACATCGAGGGCCTCAGACTTCGCTGCATTGATTTTAAAATTTGACCATGTAACAAAGTGATCTATTTCAGCCATAACAGCATGGATGGATATATGTGATTGAGTGATATATACTAGGACATCATCAGCAAATAGAGAGCACTTGTACTCGGTGCCTCCCACCTCAATCCACCTAATATTGGGGTTATGGCGAATTGATGAGAGCAGGTGCTCCGTCACTAGGATGTATAAGAGAGGAGACAGAGGACATCCCTGCCTTGTCCCATTGGTGATTGTGAAAGGTGATGAAAATGTTCTGATGCACCCCCTGGGCCTTGGGACACCCGGAGCCGGACCCTTTTTGGTGGATGCTGGTGGTTGTAGTCTTCGTGGCGGCGACCCGGTTCCGTGGCTCAGGGTGGTCAAACCAGTGGCGGAACTATTTATGTGGTTTTGATGTTTAAATGTCCGACTACGCCACCCGTAGATTGCGGTCAGAGTGAACCGCCGCTGCAGGGCAGACCGCTGAGGCTGGTGTTGTGGGTGCAGCAGAGCGTAGCATAACTCCCCTCGGGAGGAGTATAGCCTCAGGGCAGTGTATGCGGAGGATGGGGGTGATGGTGCAGGGCAGCAGCAGTAACGACACGGAGTCAGTGATGCAGTCCAGGGCCTTTACTCACAGTTCTTATTATCCAGACCACGTCTGCAGGTAACGGCTGCCCACGTCGTACTGTGCTCACCAGGTGAGGGGCTCAGACAACTCCCAGATAACTTTGGAGCGCTTCACAGGACCCCCTTTGTGTGTCCTTTGTCTGGCCTTTCTTACCAACCCTTCTGTCCGGCTGCCTCGGGCCTCCTCTTGGTAAACTTGGCGCCAGTTTCCCTGACCCTATGTGGTGCCTTCCTAGCGGGTGTAGCGAGGGGCTGCGCCACATAAAATGTCACAGCCTCCGGTTTCTAGCTGAGGGTCATTTCCTGCCTCCACTAGTTTCGGGGACCGGTCTCCCCCTTTGGCCTGACCCCTCCACGCAGGTGGATTCGGGCGTGCGGTGGCGACTCGCCCGTCCGCACCCCTGGGATCCCTTCATTCCTCGTTCCTGGAGCCTTCTCCGCTCCTCTTCCTTCCTTCTCCCTCTTCCAGGCCTGGGCCTCTGTTACTAGGCCCGCCTCCGGAGCAGAGCTCATGCAGAGCCCCTGCTCCCTGCCACTTCTGCTCAGACTTCTCTGCACTGAACTAAGATAGTGCCCACCTTTTATACTCCCTTCTCAATGCACCCAGGAACTGCTTCCTCCCTGCTCCTGCACTACAGGGTTCCCCTTCCTCAGTGTTCCCTCCCCCCACTCCAGCCAGGGACAGGGACTGTCGTGCCCATCTCAGAGGCATATTGGTCGCCCTGCCCCACGGCAATGTGGTGTAATGCATGCAGGTGTCGGGTCCTGATCCACACTCCATCCTTACCTGAGAGTGAGATATCACACCTCTGGGTGAGGTGCAATACCTCTGTAGCAACCGAGCCCTCAGGGTGCTACAGTTCCATTTATCTTCAGCCTAGGTGACGTATTGTGATACAGGGCCGTGATTTTGGCTATAAAAGGGTCCCCTAGACCCCTACCCCAAGCTTTTTAAGAGAATCATATATGGCGTGCCAGGAGACTCTATGGAATGCTTTCTCAGCATCCAACGAGAGTATCTAATTCCAAATTTTTAACTGCATCTAGCCCAGGAAATACTTTGTGCCTAGTAGCAGTGTCTGCTAGTCAGCGGATTATCCCGGCTGTTAAGCAAGCTACACCACCTGTAGTTTAGACACTTAATTTTTTCAAAGGAAATGCTTCGGGACCATGGGATACTCAGTGAAGAGCATCAGGAGGCACCCCAAGGCATAGGGGCTGGGACTGGCAGTAGGATGCCTTGCGGTGGACAGCCGAGCTCGATCCTTATAAAAGCTTTTTAACTGCAGCAGCTTTAGTGGACGCTACTGGAGCTGGAATTACGCGGCTGCTGGCATGAGACTTGCCCTCCAATAGATCCTTGTAAATGGATTTAAAGTGTATTCATTCAAATTAGAGAGACAATTTAAATTAAAAAGCTTAGAGCTGCCTCCACCACAGGGGGGCTCGCTCGACCCACCAGCGGACAGGCACCAGTATTGGGAGAGGGGGGCTGGCCATCAGGGTTCACCGCGGCTCTGGCACAAACCCGGCGACACGGAGGTGGCACGGGCAGGAGCGGACTGGCCGTGTCGGCTTCTCACTTTTTGGATTTTAGAAGGGCATGACATGCCTATATCTGTGTCTCCCCCTCCTTTTACTCCTCCACCTCTTTTATTTTCGCATGGCTATATGTACTTGTCACTTTTCCATGTGTTAGTTATGTCTTCTGAGCAGTTTGTCAGCTTTTGGACACCTTTGAAGGTGTTTTCTATGTGTTTCTATGTGTTTTTGTTTGCCTGCCATTGGTTTTAACGGTGTTCGAAGGTGTTCGACGAACAGTTCGACGAACAGTTCGGCGAACACACGGGTGTTCGACGAACCGAACCGAACTCGAACACTACGGGGGTGGCTCAACACTACTCCTGTCTCCGAGCCCGATGATCATTGGTGCTATCTGTCCTTTTACAAGCAGCCATGCATCCCCCTGGTTGTAGTTCAAGAGCAATTACCATCATCTTGTATGTATGCAGACCTATTAATATGAAACATTCATTGCAATTATTCAATAAATGTAAATTATGCCTTAGAATAGACTACAAACCAGGGGGTCTGGTAAGATGCCAGAGGAAGACTGCTGCTACCTGTTGTATGCTAGTGGTACTGCAGCAACATAGAGAATTGCAAGTAATATAATAGGGGTTGGTTAAAAGAGGTTTCCATAACTTAAAGGTCTCTCTTCCATCCATGGAAGGACGCTATGGCATCCTGCAGCAACTGTCTGATGCTTGCCAGGCTTTGTACATTTTCCTGCCAATCAACCTCTCCGGAGTGCAGTAGCGTCACTCTCCATGGGTAGAAGTCACTGCAAAATCCATCTGAGCAGATGTGAATCAGCTCTATAGGTCTCTAAGAATTAAATGATTTATATTATTAAGCAGGACTCAGGGGTGGACTGGCCCACCACAGAAGAGGAGAATCCTCTGGTGGGCCCTGGCTTCTCCTTCAGGAGGGTTCATAGTGCAAACCTTGCAGCTGCTATGGGGCTCTTGAGTGGGGGAGAAAGGTGGGCCCTCAGAATCAAATTCTCTGGTGAGCCCAATGTTCTTAAGTCTGACACTAGCAGGATTTATTGATTTTTGTAAAAGTTTTTCACATACTTTTTTTTTCACCTTATATTGGCTGTTTGTAAGGTATCATGCAGACATCCGTGGAAATCGGTCCGATCTCAGTACGCAATGCACAGACTGGCCGAGGATCTCCTGACCTGAAGGGCAGAGCTTTATAGAAATATATGAAGTTGTCATGCTCCGTTTGGGTGACATGCGGCCAGTCCATGCACTGTGGTCCAAGATAGGACCGATTTCCACGGACGTCTGTGTGAGAGCTAAGTCTGTGTTTTGTTCTGCGAACTATGCGTTTACAAAAAAATATTAGACACGTGTCTGTTTTTAATTCGAGTCATGGATCAAGATCTAGCATACTAGTCTATGGGTCCGTGACCTTCATTGATGTCCGTTCTAACATTGTGAAGGATTGGAGAAGCTTTGCAATTTTTTTCCCTGCATAGGAGAAAATCATAGATGGTAAAATGACAAAAACAGACACACGGAGCAAACACTGATGAAACATGTTACGGATCCGGGTGGTGGAACCTCTGCGCTGCGGTGCGAGGAGGGGCCAGAGGGGCGTGACTAAGTATCAACTCGGTCCGACCAAGGTCGCATGGCTGCTCAGTAAACTCCGTCAACCAGGGAGGAACCGAGCAGAGGGACCAGGTGCCATTCTGGAACAGACCTTGTATGAGAGCAGGTGACTCCCACGGGTCAGAAAGCAGGAACTGACCGGTTCAGCGGATGAGCTTCGGCTGGCTGGCTGATGGGTGGTCCGGGTAGACAAGCAGGCTGATTAGGCAGATAGTCAGGTGAGTGTTACGGGTAGGCAAGCTGGCGGCACAACAGCTAGCTGGCTGGTGCTTCCAGGTAAGTGGGCTGGCAGGCACGGCAGGTAACAGGCAGGTGCTTCCTGGTAAGCGGGCTGGCAAGCATGGCAGGTAACAGGCGGGTGCTTCCAGGTAAGCGGGCAGGCGGGCACAGCAGGTAACAGGCAGGTGCTTCCAGGTAAGCAGGCTGGCAGGCACGGCAGGTAACAGGCAGGTGCTTCCAGGTAAGCAGGCGGGCAGAGCCCATAGACAGACTGGCAGACTGGACTGTAGATAGACTGTCGTGCAGAAGAGAAGTCAGGCTAGCGGACTGAGCAGAAGATTAGACTGGCGAACAGGACTGACTTGCAGATGACCAGGGAGGCCGGAAGACGCTGGAGCAGGACCGCGGCAGTAAGGGGGACGGCGTCTCTGCCTGGCAGGGGGCAGAGACGCCGATGCTTCAGTACCCCCTCCTTTACGCCCCCTCTTTTTCAGGCCAGCAAGAAATTTTTTAAGAAGAAGAGGGGCATGGATGTTCTCCATGGGTTCCCAAGACCTCTCCTCCGGGCCAAACCCCTTCTAATCCACCAGAAAAAAGGTTTTTCCTCTTACCCTTTTGGTGGCCAAAATTTTCTCTACCTCATAGACGTCTTCAGTGGAAACTGGAACTGGAGTGGTACCTGGATCGTCAGAAAAAGAATTAAGAACAACTGGTTTGAGGAGAGATACGTGGAAGGAGTTGGGAATCCGGAAGGTGGCCGGGAGTTTTAGCTTGCAAGCCGCGGGATTGATTTGCTTGAGAACCTCAAACAGACCGATGAACCACGGACCCAACTTATACGATGGAATTTTGAGCCGAACATGTTTGGAGGAGAGCCAGACCCTGTCTCCCGGACGAAAAAGAGGCGGATCCAGACGTCTCTTATCGGCATGTCTCTTCATCCGTTCAGAGGACTGAAGAAGTGCGGATCTAGTGTTTTCCCAAATAGTAGAAAATTTGCTGACCAGAGACTCCACGGCAGGATTGTCCACTAAAGCGGAGACGGGAAAAGGGATCCGGGGGTGTTGACTGTAGACCACAAAGAACAGGGATTTGGAAGAAGACTCACTCTCATGGTTGTTATAGGAGAACTCGGCCCAAGGTAGGAGCTCAACCCAATCATTATGGTGAGCATTGATGAAATGCCGGAGAAAGCTGGTAAGGACCTGGTTGATACGTTCCACTTGATCATTGGACTGAGGATGATAAGCAGAGGAGAAATCCAGGGTGACATCCAACAGCTTACACGTAGCTCTCCAGAAGCACAAAGTGAACTGGACCCCGCGATCAGACACAATGTGGAGGGGTAGGCAGTGGAGACGAAAGATGTGAAGGATGAAGTCCTTAGCCAGCACAGATGCGGAAGGGAGACCAGGCAGAGGGATGACGTGGGCCATTTTAGAAAAGGAGTCAGCGACCACCCAAATGACAGTACAACCGGCAGAAACGGGTAGATCCGTAATAAAGTCCATAGCAATGTGTTGCCACGGGGCGGAAGGTACGGGTAGAGGCAGGAGATGGCCGGCGGGCAGATGCCTAGGAACTTTGTTACGGGCACAGGAGGAACAAGCCAAGACGAAATCCGCAACATCCTTGCGTACCGAAGGCCACCAGTAATGCCGGGCGATGAGCAGGAAGGTCTTCCTCTGGCCAGCATGGCCGGCTAGTTTAGATGAATGACCCAGAGAAAAACCTTCTTACGATCCGGAACCGCTACAAAAGTCTTACCGGGTGGAAGATGAGACAGGTCAAACGGGGACACGGTCATTACTCTGGAGGGGTCAATGATATGCAGAGGCTCCTCCTCTTGGTCGGAGGACAGGAATGAGCGGCTTTAATGTTCTTGTCAGCAGGGCGGTAATGTAGAGAAAAGCAGAATCGGGAAAAGAACAGAGACCACCGGGCCTGACGTGGATTGAGTCTCTAGGCGTTTTGTAGATAGGCCAGGTTTTTGTGATCTGTGTAGATGATCACCGGGTGCAGAGCCCCTTCCAGCAGGTAGTGCCACTCCTCCAGCGCCAATTTGATGGCAAGCAGCTCACGATCTCCTATGGAGTAGTTACGCTCAGACGAGGAGAAGAGCTTGGAGAAAAAGCCGCAGGTTACCATTCTCCCGGACGGGGATTTCTGGGTGAGCACCGCTCCGGCTCCTGAGGAGGAAGCATCAACCTCCAGGAAGAACTTCTTGTTGCAATCCGGGCGGTGCAGCATAGGGGCGGAGGAGAAAGCTTGTTTTAGGGAGACGAAGGCCTCCTCCGCTTCGGCAGTTCATTCCTTGGGATTTGCTCCCTTACGGGTGAGCGCGGAGATGGGAGCGGTCAGGGAGGAGAAATGAGGAATGAAGAGGTGGTAATAATTTGCGAAGCCCAGGAATCGCTGAATCGCCTTCAACCCCTCTGGTCGGTGCCATTTTGAGACGGCAGATACCTTCTCGGGATCCATCCGAAGACTAGTCTCAGAAATAATATATCCCAGGAACAGAAGGGAAGTCTGCTCAAAGAGACATTTTTCAAATTTAGCGTAGAGACGATTCTGCCGGAGCCTAAGCAGAACCTGACAAACATTCCTCCGGTGTAAGGGCAGATCCAGAGAGAAGACTAGGATATCGTCCAGGTACACCATTACGCAAGAATACAAGAGGTCACGGAGTATGACGTTAACTAGATCCTGGAAGACGGCTGGGGCATTACAGAGAAAAAAGGGCATCACGCGGTATTCATAGTGACCGTCCCGGGTGTTGAATGACGTTTTTTATTCGTCTCCCTGGCGGTTCCGGACCAAATTGTACGCCCTATGTAGAGCGAGCTTGGTGAAGACCCTCGCGCCTTTAAGGTGGTCGAACAGCTCCGAGATGAGAGGCAGGGGGTACTTATTTTTGATGGTAATTTGGTTAAGCCCCCTGTAATCGATACATGGCCGTAGCGAGCAGTCTTTCTTTTTAGCGAAGAAGAATCTTGCTCCAGCCGAGAAAGTAGATTTCTGAATGAATCCCCTAGCAAGATTCTCCTCGATGTACTCAGACATGGCCCGGGTTTCAGCCAGCGACAAGGGGTAGATACGCCCGCGGGGAGGTGAAGCACCAGGTACCAGGTAGATGGGGCAATCATACGGCCTAT
The DNA here is from genome assembly GCF_046119375.1 of Phyllobates terribilis. Classification (NCBI taxonomy): domain Eukaryota; kingdom Metazoa; phylum Chordata; class Amphibia; order Anura; family Dendrobatidae; genus Phyllobates; species Phyllobates terribilis. The sequence continues at coordinate 212,892,009 of NW_027362773.1, read as the reverse complement.
GAGGTGGTAGTGTCTCGGCTTCCTTCTTGTCGCAGATGTCCGCATAGGACCAGTAGAGTGCCGGCAGACTGGGTAGATTAGCCGGAGTAGACGGAGGTCGAGCCGGGCGAACCGGAATCAGGCAGGTCTCTTGGCAATCCTGCCCCCAACGGAGTACCTCACCGGATCGCCAATTCAGAACGGGTTCATGTTTCTGTAGCCAGGGTAGACCTAGCAAAAGGGAGTGAGAGAGTCCGGACAGCACATGGAAGGAGATCCTCTCCAAGTGCAGCATTCCCACCTGAAGGGTTACAGGCTCTGTGACTAGCAAGATGGTCACCGGAAGGAGTCTTCCATCCACGGAAGTGACTGCCAATGGTTCAGCCAGACATTTGGTGGGAATCTGATACTTCTCCACAAGGGACTGAGAAATGAGATTCCCAGCGGCTCCGAAATCCAGGTGGGCGGTTTCAAAGAAGCAGGTCTCTCCACAGGAAATAGAAACGGATAGAGTCAAGGACGGAGAGGATTTACTCTTGCCTAGGACGACCTCTCCGAGCGGTCCTAGACACTGGAGTTTCCTGGCTTCAACGGACAAGAACGGATCAGATGCTCCTTACTACCACAGTGGAAACAGCTCCCCTCGGCTCGGTGTGTTTCTTGGCGAGACTTGACCATCTTGGTCTGGTGGATCTGCATGGGTTGGGGCGAGCGTGCCCGGGGAGTTGCTGGTTGGGAGGCAGGTTTCTGGAAAACAGGAGCAAGACAAGGAAATCTTCTCTCCCGGGTAGTCTCCTTAGCTCGTTCCAGGAAACGGATGTCAATCCGGGTAGCTAGTGACACCAGGTCATCCAGAGTGGTAGGAATGTCCCGGCCGGCTAGCTTGTCCTTGATCCGTCCGGAAAGACCCTCCCAGAAGATGGACACCAGGGCCTCGTTGTTCCAGGCAAGCTCAGATGCGAGGGTACGGAACTGTATGGCATACTGGCCCACGGTGAGACTCCCTTGGCGGAGACGGAGCAATGAGGAGGCAGTAGAAGTCCTTCATCCGGGCTCATCGAAGACCTTACAAAAGGCAATGAGGAAAGCCAGAAGATCGGACACCAGTGGACCCCATAAAGGGTTTAGCCATGCCAATACTTCCCCGGTGAGGTGAGACATGATGAACGCCACCTTGGCCCGGTCGGAGGGAAACTGCTGTGCCAGGAGTTCAAAGCGCAGCGTGCACTGGTTCAGAAAACCCCGACATAAGACGGGGTCACCCCCAAAATGAGGAGGCGCAGAGAGCCGGGGTCCAGAGCTGGATGCCATGGCACCAGTAGGCTGAGGCGCCGCCGGAGCGGATGCCGCTCGGCTCGAGGCGGACACAGGTGGGACGGACAGCGTGTCCAGGCGGGAGTTGACACACTGCAGGTAAGTCAGGATGGTTTCCTGTTGGGATCTCTGACGAGAAACCTCCTGGTACAGGTCAGCAAGTGAAGGAGTCTGGGGGCTACCGGGTTCCATGGCCCGTGCAAACTGTTACGGATCCGGGTGGTGGAACCTCTGTGCTGCGGTGCAAGGAGGGGCCAGAGGGACGTGACGAAGTATCAATTCGGTCCGACCAAGGTCTCACGGTGGCTCAGTCGACTCCGTGAACCAGGGAGGAACCAAGCAGAGGAACCAGGTGCCACGCTGGGACCGACCTTGCATGAGAGCAGGTGACTCCCACGGGTCAGAAGGCAGGAACTGACCGGTACAGCGGATGAGCTTCGGCTGGCAGGCTGACAGTTGGTCCGGGTAGACAAGCAGGCTGATTAGGCAGATAGTCAGGCGAGTGTTCCGGGTAGGCAAGCTGGCGACACAACAGGTAGCTGGCTGGTGCTTCCAGGTAAGTGGGCAGGCAGGCACGGCCGGTAACAGGCAGGTGCTTCCAGGTAAGCGGGCTGGAAAGCACGGCAGGTAACAGGCGGGTGCTTCCAGGTAAGCGGGCTGGCAAGCACGGCAGGTAACAGGCGGGTGCTTCCAGGTAAGCGGGCTGGCAAGCACGGCAGGTAACAGGCGGGTGCTTCCAGGAAAGCGGGCAGGCAGGCACGGCAGGAAACAGGCAGGTGCTTCCAGGTAAGCAGGCGGGCTTACCGGGATCTCTTCGACCCAGTAAGGCATAACAGGAATCCCTGGAGAACTACAGGTTCCAGGTTCACCAGAGAGCTGATACGTAACAGAGCCAGGAGACACATAGGCCCCGTAAGCTGGGAGCGTGGACTCCAAGAGAAGGCTCTACCACAACGTCAGCCGTTGCAGGACAGAGATAAAGTTGGCCTAGCTTCAGGCAGGTCAGAAACTTACTACGCAGAGGCAAGAAACAGGAGGCCCTACACCCGCTCATTGGGGAGGATCCTGATATGCACCCTTCACCCTACAGTGCTCCGGGATGTGCCTGAATTTCCACAGTAAAAGGTACTGAAGTGACTATCGTGTCTGTCCCTGTTCTTGCTGTGACCCGGCTGGGTCCCCTCTGTCCTGCATCCCCTCTCCGTACGCTGCCCTGAGGCCTAGCTCCACCTGTGGGGAGCTATACCATCGAGCTGCCTCATCACCGGCCTCAGTGGACTGCGCAGCGCTGGTGATTCTCACCAGAAACCACAGGTGGCGTCACGAACTTTCATAAATAACAAATAATCCCCTTTTAAAAGCTGACCCCAGGGTACGGGCCCGGGAGCCGACCACCGCGACATCCTCAAGGCCAGGCAAAGGCCCGGGTACCGAGTCGTCTCCATCCCCCTGGGCGAGTCACAGTACTTACAAGCTTGATCAAAAAGAGCTTGTAAGCTCTGTATATGTTTCTGTAGCGGTGATCAGTCTCCTTTGCACATAGCCGTAAACAAACATAAATAAAACTGGCAATATCAGCAGATGGGAGGGGAATTTTCATAAATAGTAAATGCCAAAATTGCTTGTTTTTACAAGCACTATCCAACAATATCCATCAATGAAGATGGGAAAAATCACTTAAGAAAATGTAATCTGATAAAACATATGCTGATCATTTTTTAGTTATTATTGCAAAAGTTATAAATTAAGAATATTGATAAATATTATTCATATTATTACTATTATTGAATATTCTAATATTTCATTTGACAATTTTACATTTAATATAATGCTTTATATCCTGAAAACCCCATAAAATATTCTGGAATAGTATAAGCTGTCATGCGCCAGTATAATATTATCCCCTATGCTCCCTCTGACTGTATGCTGGCTTTCATCAGACAATGTGGGATACTGGGGAAATTAGTCTAGACTACAGGCTACTGCAAATATCCAGCGGTTCATTCACTAGTGTCCAGGCAGCTGTAATAATGTCTGTAATACAAGTATACAATTTTTGGGATCTCAGGTGGAGCTTATCTTTATATGCTTTTCCTCCTGATCCAAAGCCGCAGACTAATTGAAGGGAAGATTCACCTTTAAATACTTTTTGACAGGTCATTGTAGATGTCAACGTAGGGGATCTGTAACCCGTGACCCTTATTGATCATGGCCCCTTGTTCCTCTTACCCCATAGCTCCTTCATATCCTAACTACAAAGTCTTAAGATCTTCAAGTTCGCAGTAAAAAATCTCACACTCTCTGCGTCTACTGACTTTCCAGTAGGTGATTTCTTTCAGATTTTCTCTCCTCTAGTATTCTGTTATTATTTTCATCCATGTTTCTTTCTCAGCAGAAAAAATTTTAAAGGGACTTAGGACGATCCTACGTGTTCGAATGGTCCCTTGACAAAGTGATCAACTGTAATCTGGGACCCTTACAGTCAATCTTTAATTTCCCTGCACTAACCAGTGCCCGTTTCAATTGTCTGTGTCATGTCGGCCAGGACAGGTTCTCTTTTGTGTTCTCCTAATTGCTCTCCACCTTGACCAAGAGATGAGGATCCTATCTTGGGGACGACTCCATTATTTATTTTTTTAATCGGATATATCTAAATTGAGTTTTATAAATGAGACAACCCTTGATAGAAAAGTTTTATTGACTTCTAGAAGCTCTTCATAATTTTGTATTTTACTTTCTAGATGTATTTCAGAGATATATTATCTACTCTACAGACAATTAATTTCTTATAAATTATTGTGGCACAATTATAATATTGTCTACAACGAATAACTTATTCAGCATCTCTTTTTTTTTCCAATAATTATTTGGGAAGACAAATAGGAAAAAAAATATATAAAAAAAAATAAGATAATAAAGATATTGACAGCTGAAAATATCCATTCCCATTTGCATTGAAGATGTAGCTGGTTCTCCAACTGGTTTTCTATAATTTGAGGTGCATCAGTATGACATACACTGTAGATATCACACATTAATCAGACATAATTAGCACTCTGGGTGACAATGATTTGATTTCTACCCTAGCAATAAAAGCTTTGGATGTCTGCGTATAGATTCAGCATGTAAATTGATCATTTACCTATTGTTACGGTGTATCCCCATGAGAAAGGATTTAGGACAAACTATGGCTGCAAAAGGCAAGGAGGGGGGTAGAGAAATCGGCAAGAAAACCCTCTGTGAGATTCCCGGATAAAATAGAGAAATAAATTAATTCAATAAAAGCTTTTAAGGGCGGTAATGAAATGTGCTATTAGCAAGAGAGATAATACTGATATTTTATGTTTTCCTTTGTCTACTGTCAAGTGGCTTGCAACCGAGACACAATACAAAAAACATATATATACATATGATCCGCACCCATGAATTGCAATAAGTCAGGCAATCAGGGCATCTCAATGTGGCTATGACACAGGGTCACATATACTAAAGTGAATGTCATCCTCAAATGTCACAAAACATTTTGCCTTCACTAGTGGACTGCTACTGACAGGGGAGGTTAGATCTTATTGTTAGGGGCTCTGCTCCTTCCTATCCACGTCTCACAATTACTGATGACTTGGTAGAGGTGAGGGATGGCTTGTACCCCACTGTCATCAAATGCAGCTGGAAATATAGGAGCCCATGTGCTGACTTTGCACACGATCACTATTGTATCTGTCACTAAGTCAGTAACTATAATATAACAAGAGTGTTTCAATCAGTAAACTATTGTGACACTGCAAGAAGGTTTCTGTCTGGTGAGTTACTATGATAGCACAAGTGTGTTTCCGCCTGGTGAACTGCTGGGACATCATAAGTGGGTTTCAATTAAGGAAGCTACTGTGGTATCAAAAGTGATATCACAAGTGAGATAGACTACTGTGACAGCATAAGTGAGGTAAGATACTGTGACATCACATGTGAGGTAAGCTACAGTGACATCACAAGTGAGGTAAGATACTATGGCATCACAAGTGAGATAGACTACTGTGACATCATAAGTGAGGTAAGATACTGTGACATCACATGTGACGTAAGCTACAGTGACATCACAAGTGAGGTAAGATACTATGGCATCACAAGTGAGATAGACTACTGTGACATCATAAGTGAGGTAAGATACTGTGACATCACATGTGAGGTAAGCTACAGTGACATCACAAGTGAGGTAAGATACTATGGCATCACAAGTGAGATAGACTACTGTGACATCATAAGTGAGGTAAGATACTGTGACATCACAAGTGAGGTAAGATACTGTGACATCACAAGTGAGGTAAGCTACAGTGACATCACAAGTGAGGAAAGCTACAGTGACATCACAAGTGAGGTAGAATACCGTGACATCACAAGTGATGTAAGATACTGTGACATCACAAGTGAGGTATAGGCTACAGTGACATCACAAGTGAGGTAAGATACTGTGACATCACAAGTGAGGTATAAGCTACAATGACATCACAAGTGAGGTAAGATACTATGGCATCACAAGTGAGATAGACTACTGTGACATCACAAGTGAGGTAAGCTACAGTGACATCACAAGTGAGGTAGGATACCGTGACATCACAAGTGATGTAAGATACTGTGACATCACAAGTGAGGTAAGCTACTTTGACATCATAAGTAAGGTAAGATACTGTGACATCAAAGGTGAACTTAATTCTGGTAACCTCTAGCGACATCACGAGTGGGTTTAAGACAAATAAGCTACTGTGACATCACAAGTGAGTTTCACTCAGTTAATCTACTGTGACATCACAAGTGAGTTTCACTCAGTTAATCTACTGTGACATCACAAGTGGGTTTTGCTGCTGCTGTGACAACACAATTGGGTTTTACTCCAGAAATTTACAAGTTTCAGGCATGCGTGACATCATATGTGTCTTTCGTTCAGGCAAGCTACTAGCCAGGACATCACAAGTGTGTTTTCTTTAGGCTAGCTGCTATGACGTCACAACTGTTTTTCAATCAGGTGAAATCATAACTGCTCTGAATGAAGCAAATTAGCAGATGCAAATCAAGGGGTCTATCTATTGTTCTTGCATAATAATTTTGATCTGCCCCTGAGTAGGAGATCAGTCAGCATAAAATGGAGCTCATTACAAGACACTGAATTCAGTAGAGCACCGCACTCCTTTGGTTTTAGCAACTAGTGGGGTTATTTGTTCACATAACCTCATCACATACACCTTCTGGCATATCTCCGTGAGGGTATGTGCCCACGATGCAGAAATGAAGCAGAAAATTTCTGCAGCGTTTCTGCATGTAAAAACGCTTGCAGATTTTACATGCGTTTTTGCAGCGTTTTTACATGCGGATTTGATTTGTGTTTTTCAAATGTATTGGGACCTCAAATCCGCATGTGGAAACGCACAAATAATGGACATGCTGCGGATTTTTCCGCAAGGAAAATCCGCAGCATGGGCACAGAACATGCAGATTTTCATTGGGGATCATGGGGCACGGATTACCAAGCGTTTTGCAAGCTTTTACGCTGCGGAAAATCCGCATCAAAAACGCTTGAAAAACACATAGTGGGCACACAGCCTGAAGGAGAACCTTTACTTTGAATTGTGTAGATCATGCAATGTGAGATTTTGATTTCAAGAATGTGAATTTACAGTAAACCTAGATAGAAGTCACATAAAAGTATAGTTATCTTAGGAAGAAAACATGACAAGCAGCCAACTCCCTCTCTGTAGACTTTACAAAAATGATTTGCAGATATTTTTTGTGTGCACTGACTAGGCGTATACTAGAGAAGAAGCCAAAGAGGCTAAATGCTGTCGATCTAGATTCTGCCTATGCCTAGGCTCACACAACCGTACTTTCCAAGAGAATTGGGTTGATTATGCTAATCACACTCTGATCACAGTTTGATCCAATTTTCTCAGATGAGAAGAAGATGGAAAAAGAATTTTCCATTTCTTCCATTCTGTCAGTCTGCAAAAATCGAACTGCACTCAGATGTCATCTGAGTGCAGTCAAATGATTTCCAAAGACTGGCCAAGTGCAATCCAAATATCGGATCAAATTTGGGTATGCGGCGATTTTTTTTCCCCGGACTGGCAAAAATTGGACGTGCAATGCCCCCCAATAACATTGGTCTGAGTGCCATCCCATGTTTTGTTGGATTGCACTTGGACCGATAATACGGTCATCTGCACGAGCCCTAAGGTTAATGTATTTAAAAGGGTGACACCCATTTTATATTTGCGATAGGGACTGATAATACCAGTAGTGGTATTTTTTTAAGAAAAAAAGAATCAATCTGAGGCAGAAGATAGGCTTTTGACATTGCACATGTCATACGCGAATTACTGAAATCAAGACGTTTACATTGTAACTAGAAATAGTTAAATTCTGATAAGCCCATGGTGATTGGTGGAAATATTTCATTAGGATGGGAAAATCATTGTGCAGCCCCCGGGTAGTTTGGGGATATATACAGTTAGGTACTCTTAGCATCTATTAGTTAAAGCATCTTCTAGATGACCCTATTAAAGAGCATCTACCCTATGTGGCAGGATTATCTAGGATTATAAATTCATTACTGTTATTATAAATTCATAAGGGACTTGAAGAGAAATAACTGAGGGGGATTCAGGAAAGAAGCAGAAAAAGAATATTTTACAAAAGATTCTGTCCATTAAATATGAAGAACGTGGTGAAGCCTGAAGACAACGCTGCTATCAAATATTTATTAAAGGTCCATCTTACAGAGGAGAGACTGTAAAAGCAATGCCCCAAATGCACCTTTAAGACTTTGTTTCATGCCCCCCCCACTACCATAATATTAAATCAGAACTCCAAAGTGACAAGTCCACAAAGCAGATTTTACAAGTGAATGCATGATCTCACCATCCAGACATGCTTAATAACAGCTGAAACACGCGTCCATATTTATCCCCTCGTCTGAGCTCTGATCCAATCACACTGTGCTGAGCGGGAACATAAACAGAGATCAGACACGACTAAAATGTCAGCATATTTAAGCCCTAAGTTATGTCAGTGCTCATTTAAAGAATTGCCATAAAAATTGCAATGTGGGATTTGTAAGCAAAGACTCACATCAAAATCTAGAGATCTGACCCCCAAAGACCCTCCAGGACGAAAATCACCAATCGCCAATAAAAAAGGAACCAAACAGATGCTATAACATCACAAATACTTTTTGCTATCTATGTACATTATGTATATTTGAGTTAAGATTTTTGTTTTTATCTTTTAGAAAAACACAGAGTAAAATGATTTAAATCTTGAAGATGGAAATGAAACATTACAGTTTAATAGATATTTATAGATTAGAAAAACCTGAAAAAAAATGGCAAAAAATACAACTCTAACATAACATATCCAACTATTAGGCCACGTTCACACGTTGAGTATTTGGTAAGTTTATTTCATCAATATTTGTCAGCCAAAACCAGGAAAGGATAAAAAATGCAGAAGTGGTGACGTGTTTCTATTATACTTTGCCTCTGATTGTTCCTCTCCTGGTTTGACTTACAAATGCTGATGTAAAATACTGACCAAATACTGAGCGTGTGAACGTGGCCTTATTTTCTGAGACAGAAACAAGTGCAGCAATTCTGAATGCCATATGCAGGACTCACATCAGGACTGAGCAATCCTGGGCACATACCCGGCCCACTGCCATTTGGGATGGGAGGCAATTGTCAGTTGTTCAAATATGCTTTACAGCTGTCTAGCCAAGGCTTAGTAGCCATTTATTATGATTATTATTATTATTGTTTTAGATGTCATTATCTATATTAATAAATTCTGAAATCTTGCAGTTCTTACTCATCAGTTATCTCATTATTATCACAGATAGTAATAAAATAAATCCACCACTTATAATAGGTGATGTTACAGCTCACCTCCTCCTGTACAATGACTGATAACACCTCAATATACAGTAGATAACACAGGATCCACCATTCACAATAGGTGATGTCACAGCTCACCTCCTCCTCCTCCTGTACAATGACTGATAACACCTCTATATACAGTAGGTAACACAGGATCCACCATTCACAATAGGTGATGTCACAGCTCACCTCCTCCTCCTGTACAATGACTGATAACACCTCTATATACAGTAGGTAACACAGGATCCACCATTCACAATAGATATCACCGCTCACCTCCTCCTGTACAATGACTGATAATACCTCTATATACAGTAGGTAACACAGGATCCACCATTCACAATAGGTAATATCACAGCTTATCTCCTCCCACTGTATAATGACTGATAACACCCCTATATACCATAGATAGCATAGTGTATCCACCATTCACAATAGGTGATCTTAAAGCTTACCGCCTCCCCCTCCCTGCTCAAAGCTTTCAGCAAAGGTCACAGAGCATAACCTTAACAGTGTCCCATAGAAGACAATGAATATCTCCTGACAATTGCTTCCTATGACCGGTGTGGCAGCTGTAAAGCATCTCTCTGCTCTTAAAAGCAGTCAAGATAGCCCGCACATAATCACATACATACAATCTACAACCGAAAAATGAGAAAAAAAGGATATGCTTCACGGAAGTCTTAGTAACACTAAGTTTGATAACCTTAACCTATGATTTTTAAACTACTATAAATGATTTTAGTGATTCTAAGCGTTTGTTATTCCCCCCAAAAATGTTTGCAGACCCCTATAATAAGTGTTGCTTTAGCCGAGAGTAACGTAGAGGTTAATAGACACATCGATGATAAGCTGCAAAAAAGGAGCATCGCTATTTTACAAATCTACAGTATCTCCTGAAAACACAACCATATACAATTTTCATATAAAACACGTAAAAATGATGGTAGTAAATATACCTTTCTACTCCCCCCGTCATCTCCCTAAGGATGATGTTGGGACCTTGTGTCAAAACCCCTCACTTTCCAACAATAAATTAATAACGTCTAAAATCTTCCCGGAGCTGACCAACTGTAGCATAAGTAATTCAGGAGGCTGAGAGATGCCAGATAAATTTGATTACTATAAAAGATGGGAATATGTTTGTTTCCTTTGAGATTTCACAAAAAGGGGTCAAAAACAAAACAGCTCCGGCAAAAAAAAAAACCACGAACAATTTCATCTCGCTGCGATTGAAGGCGAAAATTCAAAAGCAATTTCACAGGAACATTTTATCACAATTTTATACACTCATTTCCTGCACGCGGGTCGCAATCACTAATTTCTGGAGGGGGAAGAGAAAAAAAAATGGTAAGGAATAAAATAAATGGGATATGGCGCAAAGAGCGCAACAAAGAAGTAAAAAAATAAAAACGTAGTATAAGGGAGGTCACATATAAAGAAAGACAATAATGAAGGAACGTTGGAGGAAAGGCAGGTGAAGAAGGAAGAAAAAAAGAAAAAGACATTTTAAGGGAGGCCAGCAGTGGGGAGCTGTTGACAATCCTTTCCTTCATACATAAATACATATATTTTTAAGGCAGAGGGGTTTTATATATTTTTTTTGTGCTAAACCTACTGCTGAGACTATGATTTGCTAAAAGCTGCAGCAGACATACTCCAAAGCCCAGCAGGATCCTCCATTTTTCATTTTAACTCCTTTTTTTTCCCTCCTCCCCTGACAGTCCAGATTTCACCCCCTTTAATCACCCATCCTGCAAAAAAAAAAAAAGCGCCAGTCAGATGAGTGTCTCATCGGAGAATATTTCCCTTGTACGCAGGACCGTGTCGAGTTTTAGCATCTTCCCCGTCTGGTAAAAAAAAAACAATAATCCCAGTAGTCATGGGTTTGATACTAGGTTGCGGCTACCTGGCCGATGCAGATATTTTGCGGCTTGTGACAAGGGGATTTGTGATTCTGTCACTTTTATATATTACAGTGGTTTTCACACATTGTCAACTTTCCTCTACATTGTGACCACAAGTGCAGATGTACAAAAATGTGTGTTCTGTTGATTTGTTAAATGAAGAAAAATGTAACTCAATTTTCAAATCATCAACCCTTCAGTAGGTAACATGTGAAGTATAATATACACACTAGGCGCTGAGGAGTTTATTTTTACATTAAAATCATATATTTTTAGATATTTATATATATATATTTGTATGAGTGCGTGTGTAAACAGTGTAAATAATACATAAAAAAATAAACAAAATAAATATATCGTTCAGTTATAACATGATAACCACTGACGTGTTAAATAAATAAGATTACGCGGTCAGTTCTTGAAATTGATGTGTAGGAAGCAAAAATAAAAGACAAGCGTAAGGATCTGAGCGACTTGGACAAAGGCTAAATAGTAATGGCTAGGCAAGTGGGTCAGAGCATATCTAAAAGGAGTAGGTCTTCTTGTGGGGTGTTACCGGTATGCAGTGGTTAGTGCTTCCCAGAAGTTGACAAAGGATGGGTTGGGTCATGGATTTGGAGACCAATGGATGAAGTTCCCATCAATGACTCTAAGGATCTGGTCTGGTCATTTAGAGGTCTTGTGGAGTCAGTTTTATATAATTATAAATAATTATATTTTTTTCTGCGTGTATGCATATGTAGAAGTATCAAAAAATGAAGCGTCGTGAATTTCTGCAGTCACTTTGATTGCATCTTGCTAAATTCTTACAGTATGAACATGCACTCTGTAGGAATCCTGTTCTGTTAGACTGACGCATTGCTCATCCTTGCAGTCATGTGCCAACCGGCATCTCTCAATAGAGCATTGTCCGGCACGTGACTGCAAATATCGCATATGAGCGCTCATGTGACTGTTATATCAGCAAGATGCAGTAAGATAGAGTGAGTGCAGAAATTGAAACCTGGCCCGGAAAACCCCTTTGACTTGACGCTCATTTTGTTAAATATCAGGATACAGCAAACTTTGACAAGTCAGAAGTAGGGATGAGCAGACCTGTGGAAGTTCGGGTTCTGGTACCCGACCCGAACTTAAGTCCAAAGTTCGATTCAAGTACCAGAACTTTACCTGAGCTTTAACGAGTACCCGAACCCCATTGAAATGTATAGGACCTGAACTTTTGAGCTGGAATTTTTTTTGCTCTCTTTCTGCAATGGACTTCTCCCAGAACTCCAAACATTGCAACGGACTTCCGGGTTCGCTCATCTCTAGTCAGAAGATGAAATTGGTGTTGGGCTGTGAAGTCAAGCTTCCACTAATTCAGTAAGGGAAAGTACCCTGCTGCCAGGACCTTTAGGAATTTTTGGATATTTATCCGAGACATCCAGTCATGGAAATCAAATATCCTACTGCCACAAAATATATAATCTGACATAGTACTAGACATTGATTGAGTGGCAGTGCATATAATTGACCACCACTCCATCCAGCCTGGGCTCTTCTAAGTCCTAATTTTTGAGATCGCTGGCGGCCATGGCGGTCGGACCCCCCAGCGATCAGAAAGTTAAGCGGATAACTTTCAAACGTGAGAATACCCCATTATAGAGTTTAGACCATGAAAGCAAGTTACAGGATACCTTGTTGGTCGCTGAGGATCCAGCCACTGAGACACTAACTGATCTGAAAAATGGGCCACAAATGAATTGACCAATGGTCTCACATAAGTACCAATCCTCCATTCATTATTTATGGAACTGCCAGAGATTGCTAAGTACAGGCTATGTGGCCCAACCCAATAGGAAATGGACACGAGGAACCATCACGCCATTCGAATGGAGAACTTCAGAACCCCAAATTTCAAAATTGGTGGGGGTCTCTGCAGTGGGACACCCAGCAATCAGCAGGTTACCACCTATCATGCATAATAACGGGAAGGATAAAGGTAGGTTGGAAATATTTGGGTCTGCCTTGTTCAAGCAGAGAAGCAAAAAAATGAACATTAAATAGCTGTTTTTGAAACACTTGATATTTCCAGGGCAGCGTGACTGTGCTGGACTCTCGGGAGGTCGCCATTTTGTCCTCTTGGATAATTAATAATTCAGTAGCTCATATTCTCTTAATAAAGGCAGGGCTGGAAATAGTCCCTAGTCCTTTACTTGCCTATGATCATTAAAAAAGACTATCTCTCACCATCTCTCATATAATGATGTTATGAATTTCAAAGTGTTCCCTTTTCATTGGTTTATCATTGGAAATCCTAGGATTTATCAATGAGCACCTACCATAATGACCTTCCCACCATCGTTAATTGTTAATCTGACTAATAGATAACCTTTTAAATTATTCCTCCAAATTGGTCCTGTGAGTATTTCTCTTCCAGCTGACATCACACTAATCTGTGAATATAACCTGAGCGTCACACATTCATTATAGTGAGACCCTTGATAAGTAGTTGAATATCCTTGGAGGAACATTGGGACAGGTCTCTGCAGATAATAACATATATAAAGGTTCAGCGTGCTGCTTGCTCATTAGGGTTAGACAAACACTACTTTAGTTTTCTCCAATGGGTAGAATAGATCACACATATAATGGGAACTGGGAATTATCCCCTACCTCATTAAAGGGGTATTTCATTTTATCTTCTTTCTTCCCTCTGGAAAAGAGCTAGTTTGCATACCATTTTTTCCCAGGGAGCACTGCTTGCAAATAATTCTCTGCAACTCTACAATAAATGGCAATTTCATTCCCTAATCCAGTTAACCAGTCCCCTTCTCTGCACTGATGAGGGGTGAAAACCCTGAAACAGCTGTCTGTAGATGGGTTTCTTTTTGGAGGAATCTCTGGTTTGGCTGGTAGGAAATAGCTTTCTTTCGTCTTCTATTTGCTTGTAAATAGCTTTACATCAAGTGTCTGTCTCTTCAATGAGAGTCAAAATTCTCTTGAGCTGAGAGTCCACCCATATACGTTAGATGCTTCGCCTGATCATTCAGCCAACGGTCATCTCGACCGCCATATTTAAGACCTCTCATTCGGCCGAGTGCTTCTGGGTTCTCTATGGGAAAGACATCTCTGCCAGTGGCTAATCTCCAGGAGATCAAAGTGACCGCCAGTCTGAAATCAAACTTGTGGATTGACATTTTCCTCAACAATCAGTAGGTTGGTTCCCCCATACACATTAGAGTGTTGGCCAAACCTGTCAATATTTGCAGGTTCGGCTGACATTAGGCTAATGTGTATGGGGGCTCACGGCATTTAAGCTAGCTAATTGTTATCCATCTCCATATTAATAAATGGTAAAAATAGCAAAAAAGTGTTTCTATAGTTGGGTCTCTCCTATTTTAGAGGAATCTCTGATTTAGCTGATATGCCATATCTTTCTGCCTCCTGGAGAAGAGCTAATTTGCATACTATTTTTCCCATGAAGCATTGCAGGTCTGCAAACAACATTGTGTCTATTCAATGAGAGCCAGTACCGCCCTGAACTGTTTCTAAGGCATCTCTTCCAGCCAAAGAGTACCCCGCTCTGCACTGATGAGGGGCAAGAACCCTGAAACAGGTGTCTGTAGATCTGTGGCACCCCAGGGGTCTGGTTTCCACAGTAACGGCAATGTTATGTCTGAGAGCAGGTGGGAGGTCTCTTGGTCAGGGATCCTGTGCATGCCACACCTCCTGCCCAGTCCTGGGAGGGGAAGAACTTCCCCTATATAAACCTAGGGCTGAGGCAGGGTTAGTGAGTAGAGAAGAAGTAGAGACAGAGAAGAGAAGCAGCAAAGGAAGAAACAACAGGAGCTCTGTGGGAGCAGTACTACAAGGAGTCAGGGGCTGGCAGCTGCAGAGCTCGCCCTGACTGAGAAGCTATCACCGGACCCGGAGTCCGAGGCTGTGGGGACTAACTCCTATCCAGCAGCAGAAACCGACCGGCAGGGGATTTCAGGTCCTCTGGCCAAGAAACCCGAAGGCACGGTCACACGCGTGGGACCAGCACCGCCGTCGTGGAGCGGAAGCTACTAGAAGGCCCCGAGTCACCGGCCATACGGGTGAGCACCACACTGTACACTCAGGGACGTGGGCTACTTATACCCGCCTCTAGCAAGGTAGCCAGAAGAGTACAGTTAGTTTGGGAGGCCTACAACTCCGCCTGGCCAGGGGAGATCCCATCTGCTCAAGGACTGACCAGGCCCCAATCGCTAGCCAGTACTCCGGGAGGGTCTATCTTTGTCACCAGTAAAGACCCTGAACTACACCGTACCGTCTCCGAGTGGTTCCTGCTACCCCCATCATCCACATCGGCTGCCCTGAGGCCATACCCCTCCCGTTGGGGGTGATACTATCACGCTGCACAATCCTACCACCGGCCTCAGCGGTCTGCCCTGCAGCAGCAGCTCCTTCGCTGCATTCAACGGGTGGCGTAGTCGTACAACATCTACCGCTAATACAGCGCCACTTAGTCTGACTCTCTGGGCACGGACCGGGTCACCACCACGAGACTACAACCCTCAACAGATCCGGCTCCGGGTAAGCTCCCGCGTGCGCAACGCTGCGCGACACAGGCCCAGGGGTGCGTCAACTTTTGGCGTAGTCGGCAGGATTTCGTGCCCGCAACCACCGGGTACTGCGTGCCTGAAAAAGACTGTTCAAACTTACCAGTGGTGAAGATTCCCGCCATCCGGCGCCATCTTCAGCCTTCTTCCCGCCATCGGTGAAGATTCCCGCCATCCGGCGCCATTTTCAGCCTTCTTCCCGCCTTCCATGGAGTTTTCCCGCCGTTGGACGCCATCTTGAAGACGCCACGCGGGAAGAAGAGGGTCGTGGACTCCAAAAGCGCGCGAGAACTGAAGCCCCGCCTCACGTCCAGACGTCGCGTAAGGTCCTGGAAGGAGACCAGCAGACGCCGACGTCACAGGAGCGCGACGGAAGGTCCTCAACCCTGACGATCCACTGCGGAGCCGCGGCCTACGGAAGAGGATCATCGCAAGGTAGGCCCAATTAACCGGGGCAGCCCAAAGGGAGGTAAAGTCCTGGCCACCTGGGAGGAGGACTGTCGCAGAGATACTAACCCGGCTGAGGGACACCTTTGATACCCGCACCTCAGCCGAGATCAAGCTTAGATTCTACGGGTGCAAACAGCGGGCACATGAGAGAATAAGGGACTATGCCCTGAACCTACAAGAGGCCCTGAGAGCCATTAAGCAGACCGACCCTGACGGCGTGGGAGACGAGGACAGGCTGTTGACTGAACAATTTATAGAGGGTTTATATTGCAATGCCCACCGAACCCAGTTGCGGGCAATGGCCTTACAGGACCCTCATCTGGGATTTGCACAGTTCAAGGACAGAGCCATCCGGGTGCTCCGAGAACCGGCACCAGGTGGCGTTGTGACCCACAGACGCCCCACTACCACTTACCACCAGGAGGCGGCACCCTTGTCGGCAGGGCCTGTGGGAGCTGATGCGCAGGCTTTGAACAATGACCCGGCTCCAGACCTGCACCATCAGGTCCAAGAGCTAGCTAAAAGCGTTGCCGCGCTAACCCGAACTGTGCAGTCTTTACAGGTTTCCACTCCAGGGAAGATCCAGCTGGCATCCGGACCGGAGGACATCCCGTGGCGTCGACCAAGGAGGACCCCACCGGCCAGAGGAAGACCCAGCGACCGATACAACGAGGACGGACAACCCATCTGCCGCCGCTGCAATCAACCCGGACATATGGCAAGGTACTGTCCTTTAAACTGGCACAACCTGGGGTAGAGGGCCAACCCCCAGGAAAAAGATCATCAGGCCCATCGAACTGGCGCGACAGATATGTGGGAGGACGTCCAGTCTTGCCTGTGGTACTGGATGGCATCCCTATGAGTGCCCTATTGGACACCGGGTCACAGGTCACCACTATCCCGTACGTGCTCTTCAAGCAGTACTGGAATGACTCGGATATCACCCGCTACCCTGACGACGACTTGAGTATCATCGCCAGCAATGGTCAGCCCGTGCCACAGATTGGATTTAAAGAGGTGACCATTAAAATCGGTAGAGTCGAACTGGCAGCACAGGGACTGATCATTGTAGACATTGGCAAACACGAGAGTCACCCAAAGATAACTCTAGGAACTAATGTAATTGAAAATTGTCTTGCAGAGGTGATTTTCCTTTTACAACAGGTTGCCAAGAACGCCAGCTCCGGCCAGCAGCGAGTGCTACAGAAAGAGATCCGGGCACTGATGCGACGGCAACAGATAGAACTCTCCGGTGGTGAGATTGGTAGCGTAAGAATGTGTGACCCTTTCCCTATTGCCATGCCCCCAAAAAGTGAAATGATGATTTGGTGCCGGGCAGCTATTGGTCTGAGAGGTAGAGATTACCAGGCAATGGTAGAACCAGTTTACTCAGACAGTAGGCCCACCATTTTGACAGCACGGGGGGTGGTCAATGTACGCCATGGGAGGGTGCCCGTTCGCATAATAAATATCGGGAAGAGGGAAGTGTACCTGCCCCGGTATGCCACGCTAGCCAAATTGTATACCATCAATCAAAATTCCATACAGTCCGTAGAACCCTTGCCTCCATCTTCCCCGGAGGAAGGTAACGGCTCTAAAGAAACAATGGAGGACTGGTGTCAGCAACTACATTTGGGAACTGACTCCACTCCCTCACACCAGAAACAGGGAGTCTATCGGGTGGTTCAAGAGTACGAGAGAGTGTTTAGTAAACACCCGTTAGACTTTGGGCGAGTCAAGGGGGTAGAACACCACATCCCCACGGGAGACCATCTTCCCATAAAAGAGAGGTATCGACCCGTACCCCCTGCACACTACCAACACGCCAAGGGGATGCTTAGGGACGTGAAGGAGGCTGGGGTGATCAGGGATAGCTGTAGCCCCTGGGCAGCTCCACTGGTCTTAGTCAAAAAGAAAGACAACACCATGAGGATGTGTGTAGATTACCGGAAAATTAACCGTATCACACACAAGGATGCGTACCCCTTACCAAGGATAGAGGAGTCTTTGGCTGCTTTAAGATCTGCTAACTTCTTCTCTACCTTGGATCTCACTAGCGGGTACTGGCAGGTTCCTGTAGCAGAGGCGGACCGGGAGAAGACCGCATTCACCACCCCGATGGGACTTAGCGAGTTTACCTGTATGCCGTTCGGACTCTGCAACGCACCGGGAACCTTCCAACGATTAATGGAGTGCTGTCTGGGCCACAGAAACTTCGAGACGGTCCTGTTGTACCTGGACGATGTCATCGTATATTCCAAGACTTATGAGGACCACCTGAAACACCTGGCGGAAGTGTTCGAAGCTCTGGCAAGCTACGGCTTAAAGGTAAAACCCTCCAAGTGTCAACTCTTGAAACCAAAGGTGCAGTACCTGGGACACATGGTGAGCGCTGACGGAGTGGCTCCCGACCCTGTTAAGATCACCGCAATTAAGGAATGGCCAAGTCCCTCCAGTGTAAAGGAAGTGCGGCAGTTCCTCGGGTTGGTAGGCTATTACCGCAGATTCATCCCCGGTTTCACCAAAAAGGCAGCTCCTATGCAGGACCTCCTGATAGGCCAGTCCCGGAAGGCCAAGAACCAGAAGCCGCCCTTCAAATGGGAGAAGTTAGAAGAAGAGTCCTTCCGCCAGCTGAAGATGGCCCTCACGGGGGATGAAATCCTGGCGTACCCTGATTACAGCCAGCCCTTTATCCTCTACACCGACGCAAGTAACATCGGGCTAGGAGCCGTACTGTCCCAGATCCAGCAGGGGAAAGAACGAGTAATCGCTTACGCTAGCCGAAAACTGCGACCCAACGAAAGAAACCCTGAGAATTACAGCTCATTTAAGCTAGGGTTCCTGGCAGTGGTGTGGGCAGTCACCGAACGCTTTAAGCACTACCTCGCTTCTTCCAGGTTCACCGTGTACACGGATAACAACCCGTTGACACACCTGGACACGGCAAGACTCAGTGCCCTAGAGCAGAGATGGATGGCCCGTCTGTCCAACTACGAGTTCATAATCAAATACCGGGCAGGACGCTCCAATACC
The DNA here is from genome assembly GCF_046119375.1 of Phyllobates terribilis. Lineage (NCBI taxonomy): Eukaryota > Metazoa > Chordata > Amphibia > Anura > Dendrobatidae > Phyllobates > Phyllobates terribilis. The sequence goes on along the minus strand of NW_027362773.1, from coordinate 212,872,824 downwards.
AACGCGGACGCCCTGTCCAGGATGCCAAACCTACCGGACGTAGGAGAAGATCCAGAGGGACTGGAAGAAGTCGAACTCCCCGCGTTCCACCGTCATGGGACTATCCAGTATTCCCATCGGGTAAGGAGTAAGCAAGCCGCTACGTTTAACCCCTTGCCTCACTACAACTGGGAGGAAACGCAAGACAGTGACCCTGCCGTCCGGCTGGTGAAGGAGATGCTGACTCGGCCAGAGGCTCGCCTTGACCCAGACGCTCCGGAGGAAGCCAAGCAACTGTGGGCTGAGAAGAGTCGACTGTTCCTTTACAAGGGGAAGTTGTGCCGCAGAATGGTTAACTCCCGGACGCATGAACTAATCTGGCAAGTAGTGGTGCCACGGAGAGACGCAGCCATGGTGATGGAAGCATACCACGACGGGGCTGGACACTTCGGATGGAAGAAGCTGGAGTTCCTGCTGCGTGGGCGGTTCCACTGGGTAGGCATGAGGGGAACCATCGAGAGGTGGTGCAGAGACTGTGGCCCGTGCAACCTAAGAAGGAAGGACCGTGCCAGCCAGAAGACTCCCCTGCAGTCCATCGTCACCCGGCAGCCGTTGGAACTGGTAGCCTTGGATCATGTAAAACTGACCCCAAGCAGAAGTGGCTACGTCTACGCGTTAACCATTGTGGATCATTACTCCCGGTTCTTGGTTGTCGTCCCCGTTAAGGACTTAACGGCTCAAACAGCAGCTAGAGCCTTCCAGCAGCACTTCTGCCGCCCACACGGGTACCCGGACCAAGTGCTGACGGACCAAGGACCTGCCTTTGAAGCGGAGGTCTTCCAGGAATTCTGCAATCTGTATGGCTGCCGGAAGATAAGGACGACACCCTATCATCCGCAAACTAATGGACTTTGTGAGAAAATGAACCAGGTGGTAATGGATCTCCTGAAAACGTTGCCCCTGGAAGAACGCAGTCTGTGGCCTGAGAAGCTGCCCGATCTGGTGGACCTATACAACCACATCCCGGTAGGTTCCACCAACTGTACCCCGGCTTACCTAATGAGGGCGAGACCTGGTAAGTTACCTGTTGACCTGGAAATGTGAGTCCTGACACCCGAGGACACTTCACCAGAAGCAGACTGGGACACAGAGAGGCAGCAGCAGTACCGGAAAGTACAGGAGAGCGTGGAGCGAAGTCTCTGTCAGGCTAGGGAAAGACAAGAGAAAACTTACAACCAGTATGCTCCCGCTGTTCCCCTGGTACCCGGAGAGCAGGTCTTGAAGAGGAAAAGACGGCTCCACAAGTTGGACGACCAGTGGGAGAAGGACCCGTACACCGTACTGCCCTCAAGCCACGAGAACCCGAAAGTCTGTACCATCAGTAAAGACGGAGGGGAGACCATAGCCATTGTATCCCGGGATCACCTGAAGAAGTGTCCTGAACAGCTACGGAACCCTGAAGAGGAACAAGAAGACCATTGACCCGTAGAGGAAAGGGAAGATATGGTTAGTACTGTGCTCGGAGACTTCCCTCGGTCCTGGACTCAAGTCAATGGTGCAGTTGTGGTACCCGTCCTCACGTTCCTCCAACCAGCATCCCAAGTGCCTACGGAGCAACAGGTAGAGCTGGAAGAGCAGCCGGTCCAGGAGGCAGAAGACTCCACACAAGCAGAACAGGAGGATCAACCCTCTGCTTATAGTGAGCCTGCCGTACCCCTAGTGAGCCAAAGAGCCGGTAGACAGCTTCCCAGTTTACCCTTGACAGCTCCTACACCCTGTAGTTCAGGGCTAGACAGTCAGCTCCGTAGGTCCACTAGGGCCACTAGAGGCCAGTTACCCGCACGTTGGAGGATTTGAAGTGTATAAATTGTTTTATTTGTGGTTACCTGTTTTTCTTGTTGCTTGTGTATAATTATGTGTTTCTAGTTATTTATAGGAGTCCTTGGTGGATTTACCGGGAATCCTTGTACATGGTTGGAGCGTAACCTAGGAATGGACTAAAGACTGTTAAGGACTCGGGGCAGGACAGACCCCTACCTGGTTACGTCTCCCTGTTTTGGTGAAATGGACACCTTGCTTTTCTTCAAAGACTGCACCCGGTTGCGGACACGCCGTAACCATCTTTATGTGTTTTTCTTATTGTATTATTATTGTTTATACCTTGTTATGTTTTTCTAAAAATATGTTTAGTCCCGGAGTACTAAATTTCACTAGGGGGGAATGTGGCACCCCAGGGGTCTGGTTTCCACAGTAACGGCAATGTTATGTCTGAGAGCAGGTGGGAGGTCTCTTGGTCAGGGATCCTGTGCATGCCACACCTCCTGCCCAGTCCTGGGAGGGGAAGAACTTCCCCTATATAAACCTAGGGCTGAGGCAGGGTTAGTGAGTAGAGAAGAAGTAGAGACAGAGAAGAGAAGCAGCATAGGAAGAAACAACAGGAGCTCTGTGGGAGCAGTACTACAAGGAGTCAGGGGCTGGCAGCTGCAGAGCTCGCCCTGACTGAGAAGCTATCACCGGACCCGGAGTCCGAGGCTGTGGGGACTAACTCCTATCCAGCAGCAGAAACCGACCGGCAGGGGATTTCAGGTCCTCTGGCCAAGAAACCCGAAGGCACGGTCACACGCGTGGGACCAGCACCGCCGTCGTGGAGCGGAAGCTACTAGAAGGCCCCGAGTCACCGGCCATACGGGTGAGCACCACACGGTACACTCAAGGACGTGGGCTACTTATACCCGCCTCTAGCAAGGTAGCCAGAAGAGTACAGTTAGTTTGGGAGGCCTACAACTCCGCCTGGCCAGGGGAGATCCCATCTGCTCAAGGACTGACCAGGCCCCAATCGCTAGCCAGTACTCCGGGAGGGTCTATCTTTGTCACCAGTAAAGACCCTGAACTACACCGTACCGTCTCCGAGTGGTTCCTGCTACCCCCATCATCCACGTCGGCTGCCCTGAGGCCATACCCCTCCCGTTGGGGGTGATACTATCACGCTGCACAATCCTACCACCGGCCTCAGCGGTCTGCCCTGCAGCGGCAGCTCCTTCGCTGCATTCAACGGGTGGCGTAGTCGTACAACATCTACCGCTAATACAGCGCCACTTAGTCTGACTCCCTGGGCACGGACCGGGTCACCGCCACGAGACTACAACCCTCAACAGATCCGGCTCCGGGTAAGCTCCCGCGTGCGCAACGCTGCGCGACACAGGCCCAGGGGTGCGTCAGATCGATCTCACTTCCTTTTGCAGAAATCACTGGTTTGAATTTGCTTTCTTCCTGCTGGAAAAGAGCTAATTTGATTTCTTTTTCCCGTGTAGCATTTCTCGTAAATAATTCTCCATATAATATTATGTCCTTTCAAAAACATGAATTCCCCCCCTCCCTTTGAGAATATCTCCTATAAGTGACATATTCTCTTCCTTAGAGCTGATCTCAGTAAACTAAAAACCAACAATCAACTGACACAAGATACCATTGACCAGGAGACTTGTCATATTCATTAAATGACAGCCCCGGCAATGTTGTAAAACATGAAATGTTCTATATGCCTGATTCTGTTTGCTCTATTTATTCTGTACATGGTGTAATAATATGGAAACTGAGTCCATTCAGGAGAATTTTTAGTAGTCATATTATTTTTTTTTAATTAAAAAGAAATTTTGAGGTATGTCTCTGCAGAGTGCTGAGTACTAAATGATAATATAATAATTCCTGCCTCAATTCAAGTACCTCGAGTACTTTTTACGATTATGCGAAAATGAAAAAATAAAAGAATTATCCAAGTTTTAAGGAATGACTGGTTGAAGCATCATGTACATAGTTAGGATGGGTGAAAACAGATTCTGTTTGTGCCTGATCATACGACAGATCCAAGTAATGACTGATAGACTCCATTGACTTGGTAAAGGGTTGGAAATCCATTAAGTTTTCTACTATCTTCACTGTTAATATACAGTGCTACTTTTGCCATCAAAATCAATGGAAGTTCAACCAAGGTTGTGTTGCACAGATCTACCAATAAAGATCAGTTCCTATGGAGGTGAAGTTCCTCATCTGCAGCCAAAGGAACAGCAGGAATAGGACAGCAAGGTGCCAGCACTTCCATTTTTAAGCAATCAGCAAGCAGTTTTGGGCCATGTGCACACGCTGTCCGATGCTATGGCCATGCAGCTTCCATTACACACATAGTAAATCGTCCACTAACTCTCTTTGTCCCCTCACCATCACATTCGCACAACTCCAGGCTGTTTCTATGAAAGCTGCGGTGGTGGCAAAGGGGCAGAACATGAATAATGTTGGAGAACTATCTCTCCGCAGTGAAGTGTGCCTGCCAGGGAGATGAAAAGCTTATGGTGCCTTGGTTACATGACACTGTAATGAACTGTCTCCTCCAGTGCTAAGACTAAAGATACTAGAGAACCCCAAAGTCCTCTGGATAATGGCACAGTCAAAATCAGAGTTGAGGTTTTTTCACAAATCATAAAAGTTTATACACATTTTCTACTCCCTGGAAAACCCCTTTAATATAAAGGTTTGCGAATTTGCAATAAATATGATTTTTTGATTCTTGTATTGTTTTTTTTAAGCGTGATCCTTATATGAAGGGCAAATTATCCTTCATCCTTCATGGTTGGTGAGACATATCGATGGAGGCTAATTCTTAAGAAAAGGCAGAATCAGGAGAGCGCACAAACGTTGCATCTTGCCTTTGGCCAGACACTTAAAATGTTAGGTGTAATATGTACAGTATATAAGACAATGACAGGTGAAGGTCAGAATTTTCGCTTTGGTGTATTTTTTTTTTCTTTTAATAATGTCAACACAAATTAGTTAAGTTTCTCTGTGAGATGCAACATGAAGACTGAGCAGATTCGCAATAAACAACGCTGGGATGAAGCCGGCGTATTAATCTTGCAAGTGGTAAAAACATACAGCTTGCTTTTCTTTGTAACAGCATGTCCAGAAAATCAGCACGCTCACATCAGAAGATGTACCTGGGGAATGCATCTTATTGTTGAGATGACATTTAAAACAATGCACCTGACCTATTTGAGTGTTAACATAAGTAATAGGAAAGTCTTCGTGTTTATTATTTATAGAAGATTCTCTTTAGATTAGAAACTTGGAAAAGGCTCAGATTTTAGAGCAGAGACTCAGAAAGAACAATGATAAAATCTGATGTGTTTGCCCCGATTTACTGCAAGACCCGAGTGCGATATATCAGACCAAAGACCGCCATGTAAAAAAGCGAAACAATCATCTAAAGCTAGCCATAGACATAAAGAGCCCCTACACTCCCTCCTCAATTCACGTATAGATATTTCCTAGCGCATAAACAGTTAATCCAGTATCACGGAGAATACAGATGTGGCCATCCCTTACCTTTCTTAGTACATTGCTCGGCAGCCCTGTATACAATGCATGGAGCAGAGAGGCGCATGCTTGACCTCCGCCCCATTTATACGGGATCTGTGGTCGATCCCCTAATGATCAGTAAGCTATCCTATATTTCGTGGATAAGGTTTAATTTTTAATCTTGGGGCAACTCGTTTAAGAACTCCCAATTTCCCAACATACGAATTCAACACATTATCGTGACGTGCTAGCAAAACCTTCAACAGGCTGAAATACAATACAGACACATACAGTGTAAATATTTCTTGACACAGTATCACAAAATCATGTTTATTTTTATTTTCCAAAACTGGTCACTTTGCGCCACTCATCACGGAATATGTCAAGCCAAGAGGAAAGGTAAGGAAAGTGTGAGGCAGTGACCGGGATCGTATACGAGGGACGTTATATATCCCCCAGAATGTGTACAGAGACCTATTAAATCCATTGGAGTGCATTACAGTCACAGACACAGCTGCAATGCAGGAATGAAGGTGAGCAATCACCTGGTCAGACTACCTGGCTAAGGCAGCTTAAGTAAAACCCGGCAGGGCCTTCATTTCTTGGAGGAGGTCACAGGAGGCAGTGGGGCGGCCTCCTCCCTCCAACCCGGGTTTTCCAGTGGCTCTTGCCACAGGTCCTTTAAAAACCCTGCACTAAGGATTAGTGTTGTTCAGTGTTGGGACCTGCTAGAAGCACAGCAGGTTAGCTCAGCAGGACTGAGTGGGGCTGAACCCACGCCTGGAAAGGCTCTGCACCCATTAGACTCTGAGCGGCCCGGCCGTTGCCCATGGCAACCGTTGTCAAAGAACTCATGTTAACCAGGCTGCGAACCGGAGGACTTTTCTGTTTACCTGTGAATTGCTAAATAAAGCTGTTTATGTTGGACTTGCTTGGGTCGCTGCCTCAGTTACTGCACGGTGTGAATACCGCCGCCTTACAAAAGACACATTTGTACTGTATCTTGTCTTTTAGTTAACCCACAAAGTAAAGTTATATTGTGTTTCCCTGAAAAGATGACCTACCCTGAAAATAAGCGCTAGCATGATTTTACAAGATTTTTGGATTATGCTAGCCCTACTCCAAAAATAAGCCCTAGTTACAGTCAGGGCCGACATTAGGGGAAACTGGGCATTTATCCAGGGCTCCCACTCTCTTAGGGACCCCCAACTTTTCTATTCTGAGGTTAAGGCTGCTTAAGGACCTTTGGTGATATCACGGTCATGTGGCCATGATGTCACCAAAGGTCATATAACTGCGAGAGTCTAGAGGAACTGAACAAGATACAGGCTGGTATGTATGTGCAGTGTGTGTATATACATGTGTATGTATGTAAAACCTACAAAAGACAAAAATATATCTCATACCCTACCATCATTATATATAAATGTAAAGCAAAGTTGCATAATAAATATAGGGTACTTAGTGAACTATTTTTGATCAAAAAAAGTATACAAGCCGTCCCACCAGCGGCAAGGTGACCCTAAATTGGGACGGTACCTATACTGCCTATATTAAAAACCTTACTGTATATCAAAGTTGAAGTAATGCATATAAAAGGGTAGACAAATAGGACCGGGTCCCAACTCCAGACCACCTAGGCCCGTGGTAAGCTACATATATACTAATCAGCTCAACAAAGGGGATGCCACACCCTTAAATTGCACAGAATGCAAACAAGACAAAAAACCAAGCAATGTGAACTGAGGTCTAAGATGGTAGACATGCAAGAAATAGGAGCATGTTCACACTAGCAAAAAGAAGCAAAACCTACAAAAGACAAAAATATATCTCATACCCTACCATCATTATATATAAATGTAAAGCAAAGTTGCATAATAAATATAGGGTACTTAGTGAACTATTTTTGATCAAAAAAAGTATACAAGCCGTCCCACCAGCGGCAAGGTGACCCTAAATTGGGACGGTACCTATACTGCCTATATTAAAAACCTTACTGTATATCAAAGTTGAAGTAATGCATATAAAAGGGTAGACAAATAGGACCGGGTCCCAACTCCAGACCACCTAGGCCCGTGGTAAGCTACATATATACTAATCAGCTCAACAAAGGGGATGCCACACCCTTAAATTGCACAGAATGCAAACAAGACAAATAACCAAGCAATGTGAACTGAGGTCTAAGATGGTAGACATGCAAGAAATAAGAGCATGTTCACACTAGCAAAAAGAAGCAAAAACTACAAAAGACAAAAATATATCTCATACCCTACCATCATTATATATAAATGTAAAGCAAAGTTGCATAATAAATATAGGGTACTTAGTGAACTATTTTTGATCAAAAAAAGTATACAAGCCGTCCCACCAGCGGCAAGGTGACCCTAAATTGGGACGGTACCTATACTGCCTATATTAAAAACCTTACTGTATATCAAAGTTGAAGTAATGCATATAAAAGGGTAGACAAATAGGACCGGGTCCCAACTCCAGACCACCTAGGCCCGTGGTAAGCTACATATATACTAATCAGCTCAACAAAGGGGATGCCACACCCTTAAATTGCACAGAATGCAAACAAGACAAAAAACCAAGCAATGTGAACTGAGGTCTAAGATGGTAGACATGCAAGAAATAGGAGCATGTTCACACTAGCAAAAAGAAGCAAAACCTACAAAAGACAAAAATATATCTCATACCCTACCATCATTATATAGAAATGTAAAGCAAAGTTGATATACAGTAAGGTTTTTAATATAGGCAGTATAGGTACCGTCCCAATTTAGGGTCACCTTGCCGCTGGTGGGACGGCTTGTATACTTTTTTTGATCAAAAATAGTTCACTAAGTACCCTATATTTATTATGCAACTTTGCTTTACATTTATATATAATGATGGTAGGGTATGAGATATATTTTTGTCTTTTGTAGGTTTTGCTTCTTTTTGCTAGTGTGAACATGCTCCTATTTCTTGCATGTCTACCATGTTAGACCTCAGTTCACATTGCTTGTTTTTTTGTCTTGTTTGCATTCTGTGCAATTTAAGGGTGTGGCATCCCCTTTGTTGAGCTGATTAGTATATATGTAGCTTACCACGGGCCTAGGTGGTCTGGAGTTGGGACCCGGTCCTATTTGTCTACCCTTTTATATGCATTACTTCAACTTTGATATACAGTAAGGTTTTTAATATAGGCAGTATAGGTACCGTCCCAATTTAGGGTCACCTTGCCGCTGGTGGGACGGCTTGTATACTTTTTTTGATCAAAAATAGTTCACTAAGTACCCTATATTTATTATGCAACTTTGCTTTACATTTATATATAATGATGGTAGGGTATGAGATATATTTTTGTCTTTTGTAGGTTTTGCTTCTTTTTGCTAGTGTGAACATGCTCCTATTTCTTGCATGTCTACCATCTTAGACCTCAGTTCACATTGCTTGGTTTTTTGTCTTGTTTGCATTCTGTGCAATTTAAGGGTGTGGCATCCCCTTTGCTGAGCTGATTAGTATATATGTAGCTTACCACGGGCCTAGGTAGTCTGGAGTTGGGACCCGGTCCTATTTGTCTACCCTTTTATATGCATTACTTCAACTTTGATATACAGTAAGGTTTTTAATATAGGCAGTATAGGTACCGTCCCAATTTAGGGTCACCTTGCCGCTGGTGGGACGGCTTGTATACTTTTTTTGATCAAAAATAGTTCACTAAGTACCCTATATTTATTATGCAACTTTGCTTTACATTTATATATAATGATGGTAGGGTATGAGATATATTTTTGTCTTTTGTAGGTTTTGCTTCTTTTTGCTAGTGTGAACATGCTCCTATTTCTTGCATGTCTACCATCTTAGACCTCAGTTCACATTGCTTGGTTTTTTGTCTTGTTTGCATTCTGTGCAATTTAAGGGTGTGGCATCCCCTTTGTTGAGCTGATTAGTATATATGTAGCTTACCACGGGCCTAGGTGGTCTGGAGTTGGGACCCGGTCCTATTTGTCTACCCTTTTATATGCATTACTTCAACTTTGATATACAGTAAGGTTTTTAATATAGGCAGTATAGGTACCGTCCCAATTTAGGGTCACCTTGCCGCTGGTGGGACGGCTTGTATACTTTTTTTGATCAAAAATAGTTCACTAAGTACCCTATATTTATTATGCAACTTTGCTTTACATTTCTATATAATGATGGTAGGGTATGAGATATATTTTTGTCTTTTGTAGGTTTTGCTTCTTTTTGCTAGTGTGAGCATGCTCCTATTTCTTGCATGTCTACCATCTTAGACCTCAGTTCACATTGCTTGGTTTTTTGTCTTGTTTACATTCTGTGCAATTTAAGGGTGTGGCATCCCCTTTGTTGAGCTGATTAGTATATATGTAGCTTACCACGGGCCTAGGTGGTCTGGAGTTGGGACCCGGTCCTATTTGTCTACCCTTTTATATGCATTACTTCAACTTTGATATACAGTAAGGTTTTTAATATAGGCAGTATAGGTACCGTCCCAATTTAGGGTCACCTTGCCGCTGGTGGCTCGGCTTGTATACTTTTTTTGATCAAAAATAGTTCACTAAGTACCCTATATTTATTATGCAACTTTGCTTTACATTTATATATAATGATGGTAGGGTATGAGATATATTTTTGTCTTTTGTAGGTTTTGCTTCTTTTTGCTAGTGTGAACATGCTCCTATTTCTTGCATGTCTACCATCTTAGACCTCAGTTCACATTGCTTGGTTTTATGTGTATGTATGTGCAGTGTGTGTATATACATGTGTATGTATCTGCAGTGTGCGTGTATATAAATGTGTATGTATATGCAGTGTGTGAATATACATGTGTAAGTATGTACAGTGTGTGTGTAGATATATGTGTATGTGCGGTGTGTGTGTATATAGTTTGTATGTTCTCCCCGTGTTTGCGTGGGTTTCCTCCGGGTTCTCCGGTTTCCTCCCACACTCCAAAGACATACTGATAGGGAATCTAGATTGTGTTCCCCGATGGGGACAGCGACGATAATGTATGTAAAGCGCTGCGGAATATGTTAGCGCTATATAAAAATAAAGATTATTATTATATACATGTGTATGTATGTACAGTGTGTGTGTGAATATACATGTGTATGTATATACATGTGTGTGTGTGAATATACATGTGTATGTGCAGCGCGTGTATATACATTTGTATGTGCAGCGTGTGTGTATGTGCAATGTGTATGTGCAGTGTGTATGTATATACATGTGTGTGTGTCATGACGATTATATTTGAATGAATGTTGATTTTTTTGTTCAAGAATAAATGTGGATTGTAGTTCATGGGGAAAAAAAGAAATCCCCTGAAAATAAGCCTTAATCCATCTTTCGGGGAAAAAAATAATATAAGACCCTGACATATTTGGGAGACATTGATTGTAGCACTTACCACTAACTAGGTCTTTCTTATCCCAGTAAAAATATTCCTTTTGGTTCCCTGTCTGTGTCGAAGGTCCTGGACATGGCAATGTGGCTAGTTGGCGCTCACCATGACATCCAGTACCATGGGCACTTGACTCATTAGCCCTTCTAGCTACACCCACTAAGGGGTAAGTGTTCTGACCATTGGAGCAGATTTCTATTGGTTCATGGTACATCAATTATGGTTAATACGCGTCAACTGGATCATTATTATGTATTCACCACATCTCTGGTCAGATCAGTATGTTTCTCCCATCTCTACATGTGCAGGAGGAAGCACTTGGTGCCGTGGAGTAATCACTGTAGTGATTGCTTCATCCTGCAGTGACTTGAAGGAATGCAGCCATGAAAAAAAAACATATTCTATTCCTTTCTTTATATCACCTGTCTGGTATCAGCATGCATCTCATACAATGGAGATAAGAGCAGTGATTACTCTATGCATCCTCTATGCATCACAGCGTGTAAACTCTTTTGATGACAGTTAAAGAAGAGGTTTTATGGGTAGAATGGATTCATGTGGATAGGGTGGTGGGATAAGTGGGAGACAGCTCCAGAAAAGAAAACACATTGTGGGGTAGGAAGACAGTGGCTATGCTGTCACACTAGACCAAATCCTTTTGGGGAGAGAAAAAAAATAGAAATTGTCAGATCCGGATCTTCATCATTTCATGATGCCACATAGGAATAATCACAATTTGTTTCTGAATTTCACTTATATACATGGGGAAGAGAAAGTCAATGTATGTTAAACTACATAAAATATGGATAGGTCTATAGCAGCTGAGGAACTAAAAGTTTTGAGTATCTGCTGCTGCTCCTGGTGTCAGGTAATGGCTGTAGTGTCAACATCTCCTCGGCAGCTCTTCCCGCTGCTCCATATGTCTGGTATTGGCTGTGATGCCGGCGTCTCGTCGGCAGCTTTTCCTGCTGCTCCTGGTGTCTGGTATTGGCTGTGGTGCTGGTGCCTCGTTGGCAGCTCTTCCTGTTGCTCTTGGTGTTTGATTTTGGCTGTGGTGCCGGCATCTCGTCAGCAGCTCTTCCCGCTGCTCCATGTGTCTGGTATTAGCTGTGGTGCCGGGGTCTCGTCGGCAGCTCTTCCCGCTGCTCCTGGTGTCTGGTATTAGCTATGGTGCCGGGGTCACGTCGGCAGCTCTTCCCGCTGCTCCTGGTGTCTGGTATTAGCTATGGTGCCAGCGTCTCGTTGGCTGCTCTTCCCGCTGCTCCTGGTGTCTGGTATTGGCTGTGGTGCTAGTGTCTTGTCAGCAGGTCTTCCTGTGTAGATGGACCGCCATGCTCAGAGCCAATGAACTCACTGATTGGCTACTATGCTGTCTGTTTGAGCCAATACTGGACACCGGGAGCAGTGGCTGAGACTCAGCACTGGGCCCAGGGACGCTAAGTCCATCATTGTTGGTTTCAGCAGCTGGACTACCCCTTTAAGTCTCCAACTTGATCAAACATGAGGAATTATATTCCCAGACAGCTAATGGCCTTAAATAAAGATTTATTTTTACCACCCAGTTTCATAAAAGAACAGTGTTTCTGTAAAGAATCTCATGTACAGAATATAATCTGCCTCCTCCCTCCCCATTTTGCACCACAGGCTTTACAAGAACCTACTGTGAGGGTAGAAAGTGTCTGCAAGGTAATGCAATCCATTATTCTTCTTATTATTTCATTAAGCTGTATCTCACTAAACTTCTTCCCAGATCTTTCAGCTGAACCACATTTGTCTCTCCTTGTATAAATCATAAATCACTGGCCTAAATTACAATGTAATTATAAATGCCTTTCCTTCTAATGCTGCACGGGACCTTTTACCCTCCTACATAATTCTAAAAAATTGCCCGTCATAATTTTGTTCCCTGGGATAAATAAGGAGAAATATCAGCCTGAATATTGCTTACATACAGGAGCCAATTAGTATTCAGAATACAACCAGGACAATGGGTTAGGGGAAAGAAAAGGAAGGAAAGGAAAAAGAGAAAAGAAAATAAAATGAAGGAAAAAAAAGAAAAGAAAGGAAGGCAGAATGAAAGAAAGTAAGAAAGAAAGGAAAGGAGAGAGAAAGAAAGAAAGAAAAAAGGGAAAAGAAGGAAAGGAGAAAAAAAAAAAAAAAAGAAACAAGAGATAAACATAATAAATTGATATAGACCGATAGCTAGATAGCTAGATCTTGAACAGCTTCCCTGATGAAGAATAACCTCATGACCCAATATCAACGTGAGTTTACGAGGGAGCGTTCCTGTCCAACTAATCTGATCAGCTTTTATGAAGAGGTAAGTTCTGGACTGGACCAAGGAAATGCAGTGGATGTTGTGTATATGGACTTTTCAAAAGCTTTTGATACGGTTCCACACAAAAGGTTGATACATAAAACGAGAACAATGGGGATAGGGGAAAATATATGTAAGTGGGTTATTAATGGAACACACTCAGACTGGGTCACAGTTAACAGTGGGGTACCACAGGGGTCAGTATTGGGCCAGCTTCTTTTTAACATATTTATTAATGACCTTGTAGGGGGCATACAGAGTAATATTTCAATATTTGCAGATGACACTAAACTCTGCAGGGTAATCAATACGGAGGAGGACAATTTTATATTACAGAAGGATCTATGTAAACTAGAAGCTTGGGCTGATAAATGGCAAATGAGCTTTAATGGGGATAAATGTAAGGTAATGCACTTGGAGCAGAGGAAATAAAATGTATAATTATATGCTTAATTGTAAAACACTTAGGTAAAACTGTCACTGAAAAAGACCTGGGTGTATTGGTGGATGACAAGCTCACGTTTGGTGGCCAGTGTCAGGCAGCTGCTGCAAAGGCAAATAAAATAATGGGATGCATTAAAAGAGGCATAGCTGCTCATGAGGAGAACATAATTTTACCTCTATACAAGTCATTAGTGCGACCACACTTAGAATACTGTGTACAGTTCTGGTCTCCGGTGTATAAGAAAGACATAGCTGAACTAGAGCGGGTGCAGAGAAGAGCGACCAAGGTTATTAGAGGACTGGGGGGTCTGCAATACCAAGACAGGGTATTACACTTGGGGTTATTTACTTTGGAAAAACGAAGGCTTAGGGGTGATCTTATTACTATGTACAAGTATATGAGGGGACAGTACAAAGACCTTTCTACTGATCTTTTCACTCTGAGGCCTGAGACGGGGACAAGGGGGCATCTTCTACGTCTGGAGGAAAGGTTTAATCATAATCACAGACGCGGATTCTTTACTGTAAGGGCAGTGAGACTATGGAACTCTCTGCCGCATGATGGTGTAATGAGTGATTCACTATTAAAATTTAAGAAGGGCCTGGATGCCTTTCTTGAAAAGTATAATATTACAGGTTATATATACTAGATTCCTTGATAGGGCGTTGATCCAGGGAACTAGTCTGATTGTCGTATGGAGTCAGGAAGGAATTTTTTCCCCAATGTGGAGCTTAGTGTTTGCCACATGTTTTTTTTTTTGCCTTCCTCTGGATCAACATGTTAGGCTATGGGTTGAACTAGATGGACTTAGTTTTTAAGGTTGAAGAAAGACTATGTTACTATGTTATGTTAATGGAAGCAGCCAATATTTCCTGGACATATCACTTACTTTTAACTGGGACCACCTTGGATTCTAACCTAGAATAAGTCTTCACAAAAGGGGAAGATGCCTCTGCAGGATCAGAATACTCATTTGGTTTGTTATTATTTTCAGACCATACAGACACATATGCACTGTATACACAAAACGATAGAAGATTTTTAATCATCATTACTTGCAACGTTGTTTTTTTTTATTTCAGATGAAATGGAGCAAAAATAAAACAAAAGGTGTGAAGACTTACACAAAGTAAGACTAATGATAAGACTATAGAGACCTTATAAAGTCATAATAAGATAAAAACAAACCTAAGCCTGGATATACACTGCACAATCTGCAGGCGTTAAATGACAGCACAAGACATGTGCTGCCGAGAATTATGATTTTTAAAAAGAACCTGTCACTAAGTCAAAAGTGGCTAGTTTTTGCCCTTATTTTATTCCCACTGCTCCTCTGAGCATTCTAGTTTGTTTTTTTTTAATTTGTCATATGGTTCCAGAAATGTGGGCCTTTTTGTGTTAATTTTTATGACCTTTACAAAGGGACCATTGTTCATAGGATCCGCTGGGGCGTGTCTTTAGGCTACTCTGTATTATTACCCCATAAGACATGCCCCCTTGAAAGACCATAAAAATTAGTACTAGATAAAAAGGCCCATATTTCTGGAAGCATATGGAGGATTAAAAATAATGGAATGGATTGCTCAGGATCGAACGAAATTAATGAGAGCAAAAATTGACCGAGGGTTCTCTTTGAGCAAACTTAAAATTCATTTCACCAGATGAACAAGCGTTTGGCTCTTTCGTCAGGTGATTGGCAGCTTGTATGGACTGCCTGATTGTCTCATTCACGAGAATCGGATAGTCTAAATGCACCCAAATGGTCCCAGCATTGATAGCAATGTAAGAAGATACCTTTGTTTAAAGTGATAAAGTCAATAGAGCATAAACAACAAATAAACAACACAACAAAAAAAGACACAATGGGTTAATTGAATGTAGTACAAAAGTCCTAATGGTCCATTTGGACATTTACCAGGTTGGATACAGCGCTTTGGTTGCTAGAGGATACAGCAGATTTGCATCCGTTCATTGTGTTAGTATGCCACCCTCAGTCTCTTACCATAGACTCCATTCATGCATATTGGCACAAGTTCAGGTTAAATAGACAGCTGATGTGTTCTTTGTTGTGACAAAGTGAAATGTCTGCTAAAATCAATTTAGGGCTCGTTAATTTCATTGAAATCGCAGCTAACTGCGGTAATTAATCCTGAGTAATTGATCCCAGTTAAAGATCTGTGATGTTTGGTTAATGGGTCTTATCCTTAGCGAAAGCGGATGAGAAAAGGTTTTCTCTCCAAATGTCAGACAGACTCTCTTGGGTATCCGAGACATATTTATGCCATGAAACATGCAGTCATGGTAATGTGGGTGGGGGGGAGACAACATATGTGCTGTACGCAAGGTAAACAGGGCAGGAAAAGCACATGTGTGCCAGAGATTCCTAGGATAAGCTTGCATACACAAGGAACTATAGGATAAAATATTTTTAGTAATTTTTATTTTTATTTTGCACAAATCTACCTTATTAATATTTTTTTATTATTATTTGCTACTTTATATTTTCTTTATTTCTTGTACACGTTAAGATGTAACCAATATGAGTATGAAGATATTGATTAACTGGAAGTCATTCTAAGGCCACAGCCCCACTATCAGTATTTGATCAGTATTCGGTCAGTATTTTTTCTCAGGAGTGAGAGCCAGAACTAGGAGTGGGTGATAAATGCAGAATTGGTGACGTGTTTCTATTCTACCTTTTCTCTGATTGTTTCTCACCTGGTTTTGGCTCCCACTCCTGAGAAAAAATACTGACCAAATACTGATTTACTGTTTATTTCAGTTAAAGGACTTTACTCTGTCTCTGTCTTTACTACATTTGACTTTGGTAATGGGTCATCTGATAGACACCTCTCCATTACTAACATGTAGTCTTGATGTCAGCTGACATCATAAAGCTAACATCAACCCCACAACTATTACCCCACTTGCCACCGCACCAGGGCAAGTAGGAAGAGCTGGGCAAATCGCCAGAATTGGCACATCTAATAGATGCGCATTTTCTGGGGTGACTGCGGGATGTAATTTTTAGGCTGGGGAGGACCAATATCCATGGCCCCTTCCCTGTCTGAGAATACCATTTCCCAGCTGTCTGCTTTAGTTTAGCTGGCGGTCAAAAATGGGGGTGACCACACGCCATTTTTTTAAAAATAATTAATTATTTTTGATAACCAGCCAATATAAAGCTAACAGCTGGGGGCTGCAGCCCACAGCTGTCAGTTTTGCCTGCACTGGTTACCAAGAATAGAAGAGACCCCACATCATTTTTTATGATTATTTATTCATTTATTGCACAGGCGCCGGCTGAGGAATACTCTCATCAGCTTCGCCTGCTCTTGCTGCTATCAGTGAGAGCAGGTGTAGGATGATAAGAGTAGTACTCTCATCAGCCAACGCCTGTGACCGGCGGTAACCTTTTTACTGCCAGTCAGAGCTGCTGGCTCACATGCTGTCATCTGATAGTGTGGGAACCGCAGCATCCTGACTGGCGTAACAAACTTACCACCGTTCAGAGCCGCTGGTTTTTCTCGTGCTGTCACACAGATGACAGCGTGGGAAACACCCAATGTTCGGGCTGCCAATCCAAAACAGTAACACGGACTTCCTGGAGAAGTCCATGTTCGGGGTCCGTGCATGGATACTAGGTGTTCGGTACGGACCCTGAACTTTACTGTCCAGGTTCGCTCATCACTATCCAGGACTATATTAATTTTTTACTGTGGGTGTAAGAATTAACAGGCAGGTAGTTGCTATCTACATGCTTGTTGTGCCTGGCACCGATCTCTGCCAGCACAGAGCAGTCACATACCATTTCTGCCGGCAATTCTGCGGCTTCCGCTGACATCACATCGACAGAGCAACGGCTTCTCTTCCGTTCTGCTCTGTCGACGGGATGTGACTGCTGCAAACAGCGCAGTAAGTGACACATCGCTAGAATCAGGGTCTCTGCCCCTACATCATGTTGCTCTCAAATGGGCTACAAGAAGTTGAAGATCAAAGGAAAAAGATGAGCAATGTGTTTCCCATTGCCTCGGTCATCTTCTCTAATGAGTTGGCTGATATTTTAGTCTAACTTCTCATTATACTTAGAGGGATTGTTTGCTCTCTCTAGCCATATAGACACAGAGCTCTGTGCAGGGGTTGTATACATGAAACAGTAGGAGATCTTTAACCCCTTAAGGACTCTGGGATTTTCCGTTTTTGCATTTTCGTTTTTTGCTCACCTTGTTCCCAGAGCCATAACGTTTTTATTTTTTGGTCAATATGGCCGTGTGAGGGCTTATTTTTTGCGGGACGAGATGTACTTTTGAACGACATTACTGGTTTAACCATATCATGTAGGGGAAAACGGGAAAAAAAATTCCAAGTGTGGTGAAATTGCAAAAAAAGTGCAATACCACAGATTTTTAAAAAAAAATTTTTTACCACGTTCACTGAATGCTAAAACTGACCTGCCATTATTATTCTCCAGGTCATTACAAGTTCGTAGATACCAAACATGTATAGGTTCTTTTTTGTTTAAGTGGTAAAAAAAAAAAATAATAAATGGCGCCATTTTCCTAGACCCGTAGCGTCTCCATTTTTCGGGATCTGAGGCTGGGTGAGGGCTTATTTTTTGCGCGCCGAGCTGAAGTTTTTATTGATACCATTTTGGGGTAGATCCGATGTTTTGATCACCCGTTATTGCATTTTATTACAATGTTGTGGCAACCAAAAAATGTAATTCTGGTGTTTAGAATTTTTTTATCGTTACGCCGTTTACCGATCAGATTAATTAGTTTTTTATATTGATAAATCGGGCGATTCTGAACGCGGTGATACCAAATATGTGTATGTGTGTTTTTTTTTTTTATTATTTTATTTTGAATGCGGCGAAAGGGGGGTGATTTAAACTTTTATATTTTTTTAGTTTTTTAATATTTTTAAAAACATTTTTTTTACACTTTTTGCTTGCTTCTATAGTTTCTATAGGAGACTAGAAGCAGCAGATCACCTCTATGTAGCAGAAATGATCCTGTGATATGAGCGCCGACCACTAGGTGGCGCTCATAGCGATCAGTACATGACAACCACTGGGTTCTGCTGCAGACCCAGGGTTGTTATGTCCACCCATCAGTGACCCGCGATCACATGAAGGGGTCACCGATGGGCGGGGTAAGTGACGCGCTTCCGGCGCAGCGCTGTTAAATGCCGCTGTCAGAGATTGATAGCGGCATTTAACATGTTAACAGCCGCAGGTGGATCGTGATTCCACCCGCGGCTGTTGCGGGCACATGTCAGCTGTATAAATCAGCTGACATGTGCCCGGTTCAGTGGGGGCTCAGCGCCAGAGCCCTCACTGAACCGGCGGTGATGGCCTGGTGCGTACTATTACGCCCCAGGCTTTAAAGGGGTTAATGAATTATTTGCAAAATTGCTTTATTTGTAATTTTATATTAATAAGAGCAATAAAAAAATGATTGAAGACAGAAACACTGCCCTTATGACAAAACGCATTGTGAATACATAGCTAAAGTCAAACATAAGGGTGTGTTCACACTGAGGTTTTTTTACTGAGTTTTTGGAGCAGAAACTCTACAATCGAAACTCATGTTTTTTGAACTCCATGTGGTTCTGCTCCAACAACTCAGCAAAAAAAAAATCCTCAATGTGGACGTACCCTTAGAAAGTATATGCACACAATATTTTTCCTGAAGCAGCTTCTATGTCGGCTTCGCCATAGATTTTGTGACAACCACACTGCCGGTATCTTTTGCCTACACTTTCAGTTATAAAGATTAGGCGATTGCCAAACGAAGCCGCCCGAGGAAAGAACATGTCACTTCTTTTAAATGTTTCATAGTTTCCAAACTCTGAAGTGGTTAAAGGAAGTAACGAAAGGCTGAACATGTTGTTTTTACATTGCTGCGCAATATGTTCATTTTTTTGCAGTGGTTTTGTGGCAGACGGAATCTGCCTGAAAAAGACGTTGTGTGCACTTACCCTTAGGCTGTGTGCCCACGATGCGTTTTTTAAGCGTTTCCGCAGCGGCAAAAACACTGCAGAAATGCTGAAAAAACGCATGGTAGAAGGCCAGCCATGTTCCCCAATGATAATCCGCATGTGCTGTGCACATGCTGCAGAAATTTCCGCTGCGGATTATCATTGCGGAAAAAAAAGCAGCACTACCAATTATTTTGCGGAAGTGCTGCATTTTCGCCGCCATTGACTTGCATTGGAACGCATGGATTATGCATCACTGCATATGTAGATGCGGAATCCATGCATTTCAATGTGCGGATGGTACCCGGGTCTGGAGGAGAGGAGACTCTCCTCTGGACTCGGGTACCATACACTGTGTTCCAAATTATTATGCAAATATTATTTTCTCAGATTTTCCCAAATTACCTATATGAATTGCAGTCATTGTAATTTTCCAGTCAAATAACTATTAGAGTACAATTAAAAGGTTTTTGTACAAACTGCCTATGATAATGGTATATTTTTAAAAAAATAAAAAACTCAAACTGCACTCAAAATGCATGTTTCAAATTATTATGCACAGCAGAGTTTTCAACCTTTTCATTTTAATAAAGAACAAAAAAATGGTCATTTTTGAAATTCTAAGCATTAGCAGGTTATTACAAACTGAAATCAAACAGTTTTCAACTCTAAACTTTATTCTAGGTGATGTTACATTTGCACATAGGACCGCTTGTTCGAAAGGAGCTTCTGAACTCTCTCGTCCATTGAATTTGTCAGGTTTTGGATGGTTTCTGCTTTAATTGTTTTGCATGAGGACAGAATACTCTCCCAGAGCTGTTGCTTAGATGTGAACTGCCTCCCGCCATCATAGACACTCCTTTTGATGATGCTCCAGAGGTTCTCAATGGGGTTGAGGTCAGGGGAGCATGGGTGCCACACCATAAGTTTGTCCCCTTTTATGCCCATAGCAGCCAGAGATGCAGATGTGTTATGTGCTGCATGAGACGGGGCATTATCATGCATGAAATGATCTCGATGGTCCAGATGGATGGAGTGGAGGATGGCTGGTTGATGGACACCCCATGCAAACACGGCTACGGCGCTAACAAGGAGGAGGTGGAGTAATGTTTTGGACTGGAATCATGGGGAGAGAGATTGTCGGCCCTTTTAGGATCCCTGAAGGGGTAAAGATGAACTCCATAATGTATGTTGAGTTTCTCAAACAGCACTTCCTTCCATGGTTCAAGAAGAAGAACCATGCATTCCGCAGCAAGATCATTTTCTTGCATGATAATGCCCCGTCTCATGCTGCACATAACACATCTGCATCTCTGGCTGCTATGGGCATAAAAGGGGACAAACTTATGGTGTGGCACCCATGCTCCCCTGACCTCAACCCCATTGAGAACCTCTGGAGCATCATCAAAAGGAGTGTCTATGATGGCGGGAGGCAGGTCACATCTAAGCAACAGCTCTGGGAGGGTATTCTGTCCTCATGCAAAACAATTAAAGCAGAAACCATCCAAAACCTGACAAATTCAATGGACGAGAGAGTTCAGAAGCTCCTTTCGAGCAAGGGGTCCTATGTGCAAATGTAACATCACCTAGAATAAAGTTTAGAGTTGAAAACTGTTTGATTTCAGTTTGTAATAACCTGCTAATGCTTATAATTTCAAAAATGACCATTTTTTTGTTCTTTATTAAAATGAAAAGGTTGAAAACTCTGCTGTGCATAATAATTTGGAACATGCATTTTGAGTGCAGTTTGAGTTTTTTATTTTTTTAAAAATATACTGTTATCATAGGCAGTTTGTACAAAAACCTTTCAATTGTACTCTAATAGTTATTTGACTGGAAAATTACAATGACTGCAATTCATATAGGTAATTTGGGAAAATCGGAGAAAATATTATTTGCATAATAATTTGGAACACAGTGTAGAAACTGTAAAAAAAAAAAGAATAAAATAAAAAATAAATATGATACTTACCTTCTGACGGCCCCCCATGCGCTCTTCCTCCCTTGCCGGCAAATCGCGATGGACTGAAGGACCTACGCTAACGTCATAGTCATGTGACGGGTCACGCGATGCTGACGTCGGCAGGTCCTTCAGTGTACCGCGATCTGCCGGCAGTCAGCACCGAGTGAAGCAAGACGGCGGGGGCCATCAGAGGGTAAGTATAGATTTATTTTTTTACATTCTCTCGGATCACACTATATAAATCCATGCCGGTTGCATGGATTTATATAGTGTGACCAAGTTGTCAAGCACTTTCCAAGTGATGCTAAAATCGCTTGGAAAGCACTTGTCAACCCGCATGCGGAAATGCATGTGAAGAACACTTCACATCCGCATGTCCCTGGCAGGAAAAACGCATGTACAATCCGCATGTACAATCCGCATGCGTTTTTTCTGCCAGGGAGATGCAGAAATGCTCAGGAAAAATCCGGAGCATTTCTGCATCGTGAGCACATAGCCTTAGAGTACCAGGATTGATAAAAATTCCAGATGTTACCTTTCACAAATCACCATTGGTCTGTTTGAGATCCTTGTGACTGTTGTATCCCTCACAGAAATGTATCGGTTTATTAAAGGGTGCATTCACATAAGGGGTGCAGTTATAGTGTACATCAAAGATGTAAGTCAAGAGGATTTTCTGCTGACATACCCACTGCTTAGCCATACTGTGCATACATAATCTGTGGGCTCCTATATGACAATGAAAAATTGGCCCAACAGTGAATATTTGGCCTCCTTGAAGGTCTATGGGTACATGTGACAGATAGGGTTAGAGATTTCCAGAGGACAAATCGCAGGTCACACTTGAATTGCAAATTCAGTAAGGAGGCCCTCTAAAATGTATGTGTCTGAGTTGAAAGGGAAGCGATCATTAGAAAATTACCTATTGTTTGTATAAGGTTATTGTGTCAGATATACATTATAAAAAAATTGTCAACGTGTTTGTTTGTTTTCTAGAACACAATTTGTATTAAAACAAAAAATAAAAATCTTGCAATTTTTTACACTGACCACTGGTTCTATTTTAGACAAACTTCCTATTGTAAATACGCTAAATTGCTATTTGTCATTGATTGAGGGTCCTTTACTGATTTTTAACACACATATACGCTTTGTCACTTTAGATGGTATACACCAAATGCAATATTGTGACTATATACAGTATATATATAAATATATATATATACACACACTATCATTGAAAAGTTTGGGGTCACCCAGACAATTTTGTGTTTTCCATGAAAGCTCATACTTTTTTTTATCAAATGAGTTGCAAAATGATTAGAAAATATAGTCCAGACATTGACAAGGTTAGAAATAATGATTTTTATTTGAAAGAATAATTTTCTCCTTCATACTTTGCTTTGGTCACAGAATGCTCCCTTTGCAGCAATTACAGCATTGCAGACCTTTGGCATTCTAGCTGTTAATTTGCTGAGGTAATCTTGAGAAATTTCCCCCCATGCTTCCTGAAGCCCCTCGCACAAGTTGGATTGGCTTGATGGGCACTTTTTGCGTACCATACGGTCAAGCTGCTCCCACAACAGCTCAATGGGGTTGAGATCTGGTGACTGCGCTGGCCACTCCATTACAGATAGAATACCAGCTGCCTGCTTCTTCCCTAAATAGTTCATGCATAATTTGGAGGTGTGCTTTGGGTCATTGTCCTGTTGCAGGATGAAATTGTCTCCAATCAAGCGCTGTCCACAGGGTATGGCATGGCGTTGCAAAATGGAGTGATAGCCTTCCTTATTCAAAATCCCATTTACCTTGTACAAATCTCCCACTTTACCAGCATCAAAGCAACCTCAGACCATCACATTACCTCCACCATGCTTGACAGATGGTGTCAGGCACTCTTCCAGCATCTTTTCAGTTGTTCTTCCTCTCACAAATGTTCTTCTGTGTGATCCAAACACCTCAAACTTTGATTTGTCTGTCCATAAAACTTTTTTCCAATCTTCCTCTGTCCAATGTCTGTGTTCTTTTGCCCATATTAATCTTTTCCTTTTATTAGCCAGTCTCAGATATGGGTTTTTCTTTGCCACTTTACCCTGAAGGCCAGCATCCCGGAGTCACCTCTTCACTGTAGATGTTGACACTGGCGTTTTGCGTGTACTATTTAATGAAGATGCCAGTTGAGGAGCTGTCAAGCGTCGATTTCTCAAACTAGAGACTCTAATGTACTTGTCTTGTTGCTCAGTTGTGCAGCGGGGTCTCCCACTTCTCTTTCTACTCTGGTTAGAGCCTGTTTGTGCTCTCCTCTGAAGGGAGTAGTACACACCGTTGTAGGAAATCTTCAGTTTCTTGGCAGTTTCTCGCATGCAATAGCCTTCATTTCTAAGAACAAGAATAGACTGTCGAGTTTCACATGAAAGTTCTCTTTTTCTGGCCTTTTTGAGAGTTTCATAGAACAAACAAATGTAATGCTCCAGATTCTCAACTAGCTGAAAGGAAGGTCAATTTTATAGCTTCTCAAATCAGCCAAACTGTTTTCGTCTGGGCTAACATACTTGTGCAAGGGTTTTCTAGGGTTTTCTAAACATCCATTAGCCTTCTTACAAAGTTAGCAAACACAGTGTACCATTAAAACACTGGAGTGGTGGTTGTTGGAAATGGGCCTCTATACACCTATGTAGATATTGCAATAAAAACAAGACGTTTGCAGCTAGAATAGTCATTTACCATATTAACAATGTATAGAGTGTATTTCTGATTCATTTAATGTTAGCTTCATTGAAAAAAAATGTGATTTTCTTTAAAAAATAATGAAATTTCTAAATGACCCCAAACTTTTGAACGGAAGTGTATATACAGTACAGACCAAAAGTTTGGACACACCTTCTCATTTAAAGATTTTTCTGTATTTTCATGACTATGAAAATTGTACATTCACACTGAAGGCATCAAAACTATGAATTAACACATGTGGAATTATATACTTAACAAAAAAGTGTGAAACAACTGAAAATATGTCTTATATTCTAAGTTCTTCAAAGTAGCCACCTTTTGCTTTGATGACTGCTTTGCACACTCTTGGCATTCTCTTGATGAGCTTCAAGAGGTAGTGACCGGAAATGGTCTTCCAACAATTTTGAAGGAGTCCCCAGAGATGCTTAGCACTTGTTGGCCCTTTTGCCTTAGCTATGCAGTCCAGCTCACCCCAAACCATCTTGATTGGGTTCAGGTCTGGTGACTGGGGAGGCCAGGTCATCTGGCGTAGCACCCCATCACTCTCCTCCTTGGTCAAATAGCCCTTACACAGCCTGGAGGTGTGTTTGGGGTCATTGTCCTGTTGAAAAATAAATGATGGTACAACTAAACGCAAACCGGATGGAATAGCATGCCGCTGCAAGATGCTGTGGTAGCCATGCTGGTTCAGTATGCCTTCAATTTTGAATAAATCCCCAACAGTGTCACCAGCAAAGCACCCCCACACCATCACACCTCCTCCTCCATGCTTCATGGTGGGAACTAGGCCTTTTCTGCGTCGCACAAAGACACGGTGGTTGGAACCAAAGATCTCAAATTTGGACTCATCAGACCAAAGCACAGATTTCCACTGGTCTAATGTCCATTCCTTGTGTTCTTTAGCCCAAACAAGTCTCTTCTGCTTGTTGCATGTCCTTAGCAGTGGTTTCCTAGCAGCTATTTTACCATGAAGGCCTGCTGCACAAAGTCTCCTCTTAACAGTTGTTGAATAGATGTGTCTGCTGCTAGAACTCTGTGTGGCATTGACCTGGTCTCTAATCTGAGCTGCTGTTAACCTGCGATTTCTGAGGCTGGTGACTCGGATAAACTTATCCTCAGAAGCAGAGGTGACTCTTGGTCTTCCTTTCCTGGGGCGGTCCTCATGTGAGACAGTTTCTTTGCAGCGATTGATGGTTTTTGCAACTGCACTTGGGGACACTTTCAAAGTTTGCCCAATTTTTCAGACTGACTGACCTTCATTTCTTAAAGTAATGATGGCCACTCGTTTTTCTTTACTTAGCTGCTTTTTTCTTGCCATAATACAAATTCTAACAGTCTATTCAGTAGGACTATCAGCTGTGCATTCACCTGACTTCTGCACAACACAACTGATGGTCCCAACCCCATTTATAAGGCAAGAAATCTCACTTATTAAACCTGACAGGGCACACCTGTGAAGTGAAAACCATTTCCGGTAACTAGCCCTTGAAGCTCATCAAGAGAATGCCAAGAGTGTGCAAAGCAGTCATCAAAGCAAAAGGTGGCTACTTTGAAGAACCTAGAATATAAGACATATTTTCAGTTGTTTCACACTTTTTTGTTAAGTATATAATTCCACATGTGTTAATTCATAGTTTTGATGCCTTCAGTGTGAATGTACAATTTTCATAGTCAAGAAAATGCAGGAAAATCTTTAAATGAGAAGGTGTGTCCAAACTTTTGGTCTGTACTGTATATTCACCTTATACATCACTTGTTTTCAATCTAATGTGGGTGACACATCAAGTTACCTCCAGGCAGTTCTTGGTACGATTACCTCCATTTTTCTGTATCTGCTTTGGTACGCTTTTAGACATAATCATCATAATTTTTCTGCAGCAAAAACAGAAAGTTGGCAGGAAAAATGCTGCAAAACCTACAAAGATAATTGCATGCACCATAAATATCATCAATAACTTTTATTAATCACAGCATTTAAATATTCATAATAATAATAATATTAAAAATGGTGGATAAGATAAGATAAGTATATCTTATCTTATCTTATCTTATCCACCATTTTTAATATTATTATTATTATGAATATTTAAATGCTGTGATTAATAAAAGTTATTGATGATATTTATGGTGCATGCAATTATCTTTGTAGGTTTTGCAGCATTTTTCCTGCCAACTTTCTGTTTTTGCTGCAGAAAAATTTGCTGCAAATACTTAATATGTGCACATATCCTGAGCCTGAAAAAAGCCCATGTGCCCAGTGTGAAAACTGTCTTCATATATCTTAGCACATACAGAGCGCTAATGTATTCTTTAAACCCGCATAGTCCTCCATACAGAACAATGAGCCCCACATAGTCCTCCATACAGTATAATGGGCCCACATAGTCCTCCATACAGTATAATGGGCCCCACATAGTCCTCCATACAGAATAATGGGCCCCACATAGTCCTCCATACAGTATAATGGCCCCACATAGTCCTCCATACAGAATAATGGGCACCACATAGTCCTACATACAGAATAATGGGCGCCAAATAGTCCTCTATACAGTATAATGGGCCCCACATAGTCTTCCATACAGAATAATGGGCCCACATAGTCCTCAATACAGTATAATGGGCCCCACATAGTCCTACATACAGTATCATGGGCCCCACATAGTCCTCCATACAGTATAATGGCCCGACATAGTCCTATATACAGAACACTGAGCCCCACATAGTCCTCCATACAGAACAATGAGCCCCACATAGTCCTCAATACAGAATAATGGGCACCACATAGTCCTCCATACAGAACAATGAGCCCCACATAATCCCCCATACAGAATAATGGCCTCACATAGTCTTCCATACAGAATAATGGGCCCCACATAGTCCTCCATACAGTATAATAGCCCCACATATTCCTACCTACAGAATAATGGGCCCCACAGAGTCCTCCATACAGTATAATGGGGGGGTGCCGGTGTCGCGGGCCAAATATAATAACCCTGAGGGCCAGATTTGACCAGCGGGCCAGAGTTTGACAAGTGTGCCTTAGGACAAGTTACGCTTCTGTGATAGCTGACAAAAAAAAAATTGATTTGCAAATCAATTAACAATATATGATGTCTATAAGAATGAAGGTAACGTTCAGAGGTAAACAGGCAGCTTAACATCCAACATTAAGGCATTTTTTTTTTGCTAGGAATCGCTTTATACAGCCTTAGGTAACTTATTACCGGTCATTCTGGCCTTTCCTGCCCACTTTAAATGGCAGAGGTGAGCATGAAACTCTCTGAAGTCACGCTGATCAATAAGGACAGTCACTTGTATTTCTCAATTGTTCTGCAATGAGATAGAGACGGAGTGAAGAGATCATTCCCCGGAGGGAATCCTCTGATCAGCTTCTTCCAAGTAGAGAAGCCAGATTAGTTATTCTTAATGCATGGTATAATTGCCCCTACACCTGGGACTTCTATTAAAGGATGCATAACTTAAGCAGGCCTGCAGATGGGAGCTCAGGAATCATTGTTCAGTTGTGTGCATGGATTCAATGAGGTTTTTAACATTTTATAATTTATACAGATGATGAAGTAGAATTTGGGGCAGGGTTCACTAAACTTTTCATCCAAAGTACGCAATGCAAGTGAAATTGTCGGGTGGAGACTCGGCGTCCAGGGCGAAGTAAACTAACAGAGGGTGGTCATCTAATGGTGTTGGAACTCAGAGTGAAGCTACATCTGATAATGTCTCCAGCCATTATTTTTCTCCTGCTATTTCTAATAAAATTATTTTAAAATGTGACTTGGCTCTGTAGCAATGAAGGTCAGGATGGTCACTTATATACACAATGAAATTCCTATTTCAGATCCATCAATGCCTGGGTGTCATCTATTGTAATAAATCTGTCTAGTAAATGACAGTGGGTTATTTTAATACTTTAACAGTCTGAGTATCACTTTAAGGAACCAAGTCTCAAATGGATGTGCTTGGTAGATGAGTTTGCTAGGGAGGTAGCAATAGAGGTTAGGAAACTAAGTCACTTACCAAGTGGCTAAGAAAGTTTTTCTTTTTAGCAGTAGGGGACCAGCAATACAAAAACTACCAGGGTCATGCGGTTCTGTGCTCATTTGGTTTTTATGGTTAAGATTCCTCTACGATGTTGAATACCTATCCATACTGTATGCATGCACATTAGAGCAATGATCCTGCTGATTTCCACATGGCTATACGATTGCTGCCAGGTATATTTTTCTTTGAGTTGCTCAGCAGTTTCAGAGAAAATATACTTTAAAGATGCAGCTGAGGACCATAGACAGAGACGAGACCAGTCCAGCTCTTCTCTCGTCCAGTTTCTCTCAGCACCACTGCAGGTGACTGACAGGTTTCTCGCTATGGGAGAGACCTGTCAATCACTTCTTAAAGGACTGGGAAAAACTGGCCCAGGGCAAAGCTGAACTAGTCTCATTTCTTACTATGGTCCCCGGCCAGATCTTTAAAGTATATTTTCTCTGAAGTGCTGGAGCATTTCAGAGAAAAATATACCTGGCTACAATGAATCAGGTGACTGGTTCTCTTTAAAGTATGTAACGTGGCGTGGGGTGGTATTCAATGGGGGAGGTACTCGTCTCTTACGCTCCGGCACGTTACATGAAGGTGGATGTCCTGGTTGGGTGTGTGGACTTGTGCTGTGGGGGCGATACACCCTTGCAGTCCGCATGTAACCGGTGACATTGGTTTGCCAGGAACAGGTGTTTGACAGTTTAATGAGGGAGATCATCAGTCAAAAATAAACTTTTTACTCAATGATAACTGGGAAGGGATTATATACAGGAGATAACGGACACATAACTTGATGAACGTTTCTTTCATAATACAGAGCAATTTTGGGTGCAGATTCCTTCCTCTTTACTCTCTTGTCCTCTATCTTCACCACAGTCCAGCTCAGTACTACAGTCTAGTTTGTAAGAGTACTTTGATCAAACCCGCGGTCTCACGTCATTTTTCCCTTAGGGGAGCTACTTTGCCTCTAAGGCCATTATTTATCTCTTCTGTCTCATACGCTCTGGAACTGCCTCCTGGGGGCACTCATTCGTCTTACGTATTCTGTCCCGTTTAGGCTCGTTACCTCTATAAGTTATAAACTTCAGGTCGTACTGCTAGGTGTCCTGACCCAGGACCTATCTTTCAATTCTCTTTCTTTCTCTGCACTAGGATCACGCTATCCTCAGGTTGTCTCCTGTTTTGTTAGGAACACCCACATCTTGCGGCACTGCTAGCATTAGATCTTAGGTCTTTTCTCTACACACATTGGGTCCTTTCTGACAGGAACTGTCTCTATCCCTTTAGCTTAATTCCTCCCACTCTGGGCTAGTCCCAACCATTAACTTTAACTGCCCCTGTCAACTACATGTTGCTGGGCAGAATACAATACCAAGTTCACATTACACATCAACAATAAACAGTCTTCAAGTGGGAACATAAGCAGCATTTCCATCTCCTTACAAGTACATAGATATGGTTTCAATGAATGAGACATCCTTTACCCCAAAAGGGATAATGCAACATTATTTTTGCATGAAGGATTTGTGGCTACATAAACAATATAGTTGGTGGATAATCCTGAATTCTACGAGATCCGATAAATATCTGTACTCTATGGCTGACTTCACTGTGCAATAATGAGACAATGAACATTTGATTAGAAATCCTTAGAGCTCATTTAGACGTCCATTTTTTCAGATATGAGAAAAATGGTCTTAGTTTCATGAGTGATTTTGTTCAGATTTTCATCAGTGTCATCTGAATTTCATCCGCGTTTGGTCCGAGTTTCTTCAGTTTCTCTACTTTCTCCTATCTAGCAGTCCCTGAAAAACAAACAGCAAATGGACGCTGTCCAATTTTTTCACGAACCGACCTACTTCCATTATTGATTCTGATCCGACACTCGGATCAATATTATACGTGTCTCCACAATTTTACATGGACCACGGATATTGAATGTGAGAATTAGACATTTAATGAGCCCTTGCTTTGAGTTGTTGAAACCATTTTTAAAAAGCAAATGCGCATTCAAGTATTATATTAACTGAATTCCCAGATCATCAGATTTTTCTACAAAGACAATAACACCATCTAGAAAAATAATTCCTTTTTAGAAGTGATGCTTTCCAAAGCTTCTACCATTGGCTGTCCAAGTGCATGCGCCGACAACAAGCCACCTGGCTGACTTAGTAATACAAGCTACAGGATACCAAAAAAAGAATTAGTCACCAGCCGTCTGATGCTCTTCTTTGTTTCGGAAAGGAAAAAAAAAGGAGGGTGCAGTAAAAAAAAAAAAAAAAAAATCCTCAGTCATTTAGTACAAGTCATTTTACATGCTGGGATAATGAAGTATAAAAATGCCTTCAAAGAACTGATTTCTTAGATTTAACTCACTACCAGCCAAGCTTTTTGTGAGGCCCCAAGGAACACGCATTCCCTGCTCCAGCCAAACAAAAGGGCTGCAAATTCATCAAACTATTTAATTATGCCTCTTTATTTTTCTCCATTAGCAGGTCCTGCCCGTACAAAGTAAATAAAGCCACCATGGTCTTTCCCCAGCAGACACATTGACTGGTATTATTCTTTATTCAGTTTACAATATAAAGGTTTCTATTGCTTCTCCCCTCCCTTTCTCTTCCTCGTTCCCATCTTGGCTAGTTTCCTAGTACAAGCATCACAAATTGGAGTGCCCAAAATGCATACGCATGGTCTTGGTAAATAGCTGCCACTAAGGCTTTCTGCATTGCAAGCACATAGTCCGTCCAGGCAGCGGTGTCGAGAGAGGCAGCCAGCGGCAGCCAAGCAGCACTTTACAGCCTCATGGAAAAGAGGAGCTTTTTATCCTCTAGTAAATTTGCTTTTTACATCTATTTCTTTTCAGAGGGGTTTGTTATTGAGCTCACTGTCCACAAATTCCATTGATCTCTGGCTGTGACTCAATCCATATGCTTATGCTTTGACACCGGCTCAGCAAGCCAGCCATACAAATCCTGTTCAGTCTGCAAAACGTATTGATTTTATAGATTTCCCCCAAAGTTGTGATAATGATATATCATTGTTAAATTTGGTAGAACAAACTGCTTTCCCAATCTGTCAATGCAAGCATGAAAACCAATTCACAGTCCTGCTTAGAAGACTTTCTAGTTCCTGAAGAGTAAGTATTACCTAAAACCCGCACAACTTCCCTACTGAGCGGAAGGCAAATGCCTGATAGTCAATCGCTTCCACTCTCCACGGCCATGACTGATTGGACGCGTTGTGCGTGGTCAGCCTCCGGTAGAATAATAAACCTTTTTTCTACTCTCTACTCGTTATTTTTTTTTTTAACAATTCCTATTTTTAATTACTGACAGACCATTCGGCACATGCATCTCATATCAATTAATTTTTTAGATCAAGCTCAGGATTTTTAGGTTGCAATTAAAATATTTTTTCAGACCAAAAAAAAAAGCGATTAGTGGTTCTAACAAATTGTTCTTTTTCTTTTAATCAGAATTCTTCCAGCTAATTAAACCTTGGGTACAATGATCTCTATTTTTTTTTTTGCAGATAATTGTGAGATTTTTGGTGGCCGCGACGCACGCTGCCTTTCGCTCTTAATGCTGCCTTAATGGAGGGAGCTGACAGTTGTCATAAACAATTACATAGAAATCACTTCTCCTTTCATTAAGCAATCATCTCTTTTCAACCATTCTCAAATACCCTAGAAACTTTTGTTCAGTCTTCCATGCATAGAAAAGTGCAGAGTTTATTCTTGGTCTTTATTAAAAAAAAAATGGCTACGATACATGGCATTTTATTCTGCGGTGTTGTGCTAAAATCAAGCTGTTCCTTAATTGCAATGGTCCACATTTTGCAGGGCCAGTCATCTTTCTCTTCAGCATTTGTTCAGCTCCTCTGGGAGGAGCAATTTACAGAAAGCATTATTGATTTTCACTATAATAAGGCCTGAGATGTCCTACAGTCTATTCACAATTGGCACATTTCATCTTGACTCATATAACAGTACATATGCAATCCAACTGCACATAGGTCATTACAAGCTTCTCGTCTCCACATTTATTTATCTCATTTCTATTTGCTAGCAGGTCATGCAGGAAAAAAAAAATATAAATATATATACGGTGCTAAAATGAAGCAGAGTAAGAATAGGAACACTTGCACAATGTCTGAGGTTTTCTAAAACTATAGCCAGGTGTATGGGTAACCAATTATACCACAAATATGATTATGATCATCATTTTCAAATGTAGGTTGAAAAATAGTCATTAATAAATAGAATATTCTATAGAATAGAATAGAAATAGCCATGTAGGAGGCTTAAAACTGGGTGAGGAACAGACAAATTCTGCTGCAAAGGCGAGTATGGTTGTGGAAGACAATTTCCTTTCCCAGGTCATACACCAAGGAGAGACTGTGCACCTCAACAAGACACAAGGTAGTTATACTGCATCAGCAAGATGTCTCCCAAGCAAATATTTCAAAGCAGACTGGAGTTTCAGGATGCACTGTTCAAGCTCATCTGAAGAAGCACCAAGAAACATGAGACGCTGAGGACCGTAGACACAGGGGTCAGCCAAGAAAACTTAGTGCAGCAGATGAAAGACACATCATGCTTACTTCCCTTTGAAATCGATCATCCGCTCAGAACCGGCAGCAATTAATGGGACTCAGTTACATCCATCTACTGTTTGGAGGAGTTTGACCAAAAGTGGTCATTGTGGAAGAATTGTGGCTAAAAAGTCATACCTTTGACATGGAAAAAAGGCCAAGCGACTCAACTATGCATGAAAACATGGGAACTGGGGTGCAAAAAAAAGATGGCAGCAAGTGCTCGAGACTTATAAGTCAAAATGTTAAATACTTGGCTGTAACAGAAGACAGTTTATCACGGAAGGGCAGGATAGTGGTACAATAATGAGTGTCTGCAGGCAACAGTAAAGGGTCCTACAAGTTGGCGCTGCATTTTGGCAAATCGAGTTGAGGATTTGGTTAGGATAAATGGTTCCTTCAATGTGAGAAATACAGACAGATACTTATCCATCATGTAAGACCTTCAGGAAGGCGTACGATTATCTTCAAATTTATTCTGCAGCAAGACAATGACCCCAAACATCCAGCCAATGTCATTAAGAACTACATTCAGCATAAAGAAGAACGGGGAGTCCTGGAATTGATGATCCGGCCCTGACAGATCCCTGATCTCACATCATCCAGTCTGTCTGTGGTTACATGAAGGCACAGAAGGATTTGCGCAAGCGACATCCACAGAAGATCAGTGGTTCGGTCTCCAAGATTTTTGGAACAACCTCCCTGCCAAGTTCTTTCAAAAACTGTGTAAGTGGACCCAGAAGAATTGCTGCTGTGTTGAAGGAGGGCGGTCACCAAATATCGATCTGATTTAGACTCCTCTTTGGTTTATTCACTTTGAATTTTGTTAGTTGATAAGAATAAACTATTAACACTTCTATTTTTTTAAAGCATTCTTACTCGGCAGCACTTTTTCACACCTGCCTAAAAAGTCTGCACAGCACTCTATATACACTCCACAACATTGAAAATTGCAATGCCAAGAAGGAAAAATTTTAGAATTGTGAAAATCACGGGATCGACAAAGTTAATGATATGCAAATAATGAAAAAATGGAAACAAAATTTTCAAAACATCTCAATTTATTCAGCATGAGCACCTTGCACAGACATACACGCCTTGGCATATTATCAAGAAGGTCTGCTGTTATGTGCTCTCTCTCTTGCAATGTGTAGTCCTGGACTGGCCTAATTCCGTGCAGTGAGTGATACACAACAGAGTCTTGCCACAACCTCAAGTGCGGGAAGCACATACATCTGTCTGGATTGACCTATGGATAGGTTCATCAATATGTTATGACCAGACAACCCCTTTGATATATCTATATACCAGGTGGAGGTCTATTTTTGTGAAACAGAGCTCTAAATAAATGAAAGAATTCTGTCTGCCTTTAAACACCACTAGAGGGAGTCTAACAGTTTCAAGTGCTTATTGAAACTGTTGTATAACAGCTCCCCCTATTGGTGGCCAATATTAGAAGAACTGAGCTTTTAAAAAGTATTAAGCACACAATATATTAAAAAATAATTAAAAATTGGCATTTTAAAGGTAGGCATTCATTTTAAGGTGTAACTGCATGATCAGGGATAATCTAATTTATTTCTAACCAAGGATCATTGTACCAGAGTCTGTAATATTATCTCACTATCCCTGAAGACCTCCATGAGAGAATGTAGCATCTCTGTCCTGTAATAAGCTGTCATATCATAGAAAGAAGATGGCTGTGTGCTGCCAGTAATTAACCCATTACCTTCCATTAATGGAAGGCAGCATAGTACTGCTGATCTAGCTGTCAATAGCATTGGATTATCTATTACTAATTAGAGTGTGTCATTAGCATTCACTTACAAGAAGGACAATTATGGTCCAGCAGCCCCAGAGACTTACTGTAAAGAGATGCTGTTTTCTTAATGGAATGCTATGGCTATAATAAAACTGACATAAGATTTTGTTTCGCTGACGTATACTTTATACTTATATGAGTAAATGTCTGTGTATTAATATATTCCTTGTTAAGGTACTGTACATTGGCCATGTTTTCCATATTGGCAAATCAGCATATATCTTGGGCAGATCACTAATGAGAATGTGTTGAAGAGTCATTGCACTTGATTCTCCTGTAAAGGTGAACTCTACCTTTATATACCTTCTGACATGTCCCTTTCACAACACTGATGGGGAGTCTATGACCCTTATCGATATTCAACGTTTCCTCGCAGCGATGGATAGTTGCTTTCACACAGAGACGCATATTCTCCAGTAAAAATGGAATTACTATTTTAATCAGTTAAATTAGTAGAGTGGGGGTCCCTCATGTGGGACCCTCATCTACAGCCATCGGAGCAGCTACAAAAAGTGTACATGAGTTTAAAGGACTTGTCATACTCATACATTACAATAATAGGGTTGTTTTATGAAGACACCCCCTGTCCATAAAGATGATCGCTCCACTTGGAAATGACAGGCACTCTGTTAGATCTTATTCTGGATACTTGTCTGAATGACTGCCATGTAATACTACATATAGGTGAAATTCCAGATTCGCCATGGTTTTTGGGGTTGTAAGTAATCTTACTAAGTAGCTAATAACTGGTCAGTCCAAGGCTGCCTTATAATAGAGGGTAGTCTCTGATTAGATAACCCCTTTATCATTCTATTGATTTCAATGTAATGCTTAATCTTGCCTGCGGAGGTGCTGCAGGAAAATGAAACACTTGTTGTAGAATTCCCCAACTGATTAGAGTGGATGGACAGGAGTTCTATCAATGTGAACACCCTATAAAAAGTGTATAGAAAATACCAGTATTCAGTGCGAATGCATTGGGTGCCGCTGGAGCTAAAAGTCATGCCAAGATAACCTTAACGTTGCAAGAGAGGGATAAACCAATTACCATCTTGTATAACACTATGGCACAGGTTTAGTCCCAGTATGTACAGTATATAATGATAGGCTCCCTTTGTGCATTTTAGATGTATACTACAGTGTACTATCTTCATACTTTGAAGGTGGCTATGTTATCAAGTCAACACATGTAAACAAGATGCCAGGGACATACCGATCCTAAAAAAAAGTCTCACTCCTTAAAGGGAGCCTATCAGTCAATTCATGCTACCCAAACCATGGACATAATGAATCAGAGCCTGGCTGCATGATTGTTTTTCTCTGAAATGTTCTGGCATCTCAAAGAAAACATTATTTAAAAATCCAGCCGGGAATCATAGGGAGAGGTGAGTTGAGTCTGATGTGGTCCCCGGCCGCTTTCTTTCTGCTCCTCACCAGTTGATTGACAGATCACTTCCATGCATGTACATAGGAAGAGACCTGTCAATCACCTGGAGCCAGGCGGGGAGATGTCAGCCGGACTAGTCACGTCTCTCGAGATTTTCAAACTATGTTTTCTCTAAAACATCAAAGCACTTCAGAGAAAAACATACCTGGATAAAAATCGTGCAGCCAAGCTCTGATTCATGCTGCTCATGGATGGGGCAGCATGAATTGACTGACAGGTTCCCTTTAATGGTTATTACGCTCAGCTTTGTCATAAGTGGCTGCATTCACCTCAATATTATTTGCAGCCGCTGCGGGCTGTCAGTAACAAGATCTTAAGATATGCAGCCTGGAGAAAAGAAATATTAAAAAGGACTGCATAATAATAATATTTTTTAATATTCTCCTCTCCTTCCTTGACTTTCTATAGCCGGATTGGAACGAGACTGCCATGCATGAAAACGCTTCCATAAAGGTGCGCGCTCACTGGACGTGTGTTGTACCCAGTAACAATTCCATCTGTTTGACTATAGAATATGCTTCAGTGGAACACTAGAGTTTTATGACAGCAACTGGGATTCTGTGACCATTTCACTAGGTGAAATATGATTAAAAGAGAATAGCAGCTGTGTATAAATCCCCGACTGCTACAAAATTTATGTGCAGCATTGCAAAGGAGAGGATGTTTTAATTGAGGTGATTTTATAGAATTCTGGTTAAGATTTCATGAGGTCCGTATGCCTGAAAGGTCCTTTTTTCAATTTATCGCTCTCGGTCGGAATATCTTGCTAAGCTTGCAGAGTTCTTTTGATCCCTTGCCTGTGGTTGCACGATCCAGGTGTCTTCACTGGGGTGATAACTCTAATTCCAGTCTTTATTTATTTCCTCCTTACTACTTGTAAGTTTAGGAATAAGGGGTTATAAAAATAAAAATGGCAGCTGGCTAGACTCCTCTTACCTAACAAAAACAAAGACGGTTGGAAGCCTTTCGATGTGCAAACAATATAACTGGAAAATAAGCTAGATTTGTGCTATATATTAAAGAGTACTTTTTGTTTTTAAAAGTCTCTGCACATGTTCTTTACACCATGTTCACATTAGAAAGGTGCTCAGAACACTACTTTGGGGGTTTGTACCCAAAAATGTGATTCAGGTGTAGTCTACTTTGCTATTCTGTACTGCAAAGTTCTATGCTGCTTACTCCTGAGACATAGGATGTGATGATCCCCAAAACATGTTGCGATTTTAGCCATTTGTCATGGAAGTCACCGCCGGGATCACACAATATCCCACCGCTGCCGTCGCTTTGTCAGGATTGTCAGGTATTCGCGCACACACGATCCCGATTACTCACTACGTAGGCATCGGAAAGTAAGCGTATGGCGTACATACCTCTGCATTCCAATGCATGGAAAATGTGTATACGCCCCCGTAGGTCACTGCCAGCTTCACGATAGCCCAATTAATATTATTCGCTGCCACCACCGATCAGATTTGAAATACAGGCCTGATCGGATGCCTGCTTTCTGATAGCGTATGGCTTCAGGGGAGGAATGATTACAAAACAGAAGAAACAGACTATTACATTTTATATTTAATCCAAAAGGAAGGCAGTGTTTATGAAAAATATACAAAGGTTTTACAAATGCAGACAATACAGTACAGAATATACAGTTACACCAAAATAAAAGGGATTAATAGAAGAAGTTACTCGACATATCGCAGAGACGATTCAGTCTAGCTGGAGGGAAGGCGCTCCAAGGGATTTGACCGTTATCGAACGGGACACCTTGCTTATAGAATATATACCTCCCGGCAATGAGTATTGACCCATCTTCGGCTGGGTCTTTTATGTCGGAGAGGGGCCTGCCCACACACTCCCCTGTGATGACCTCACATGGGCTGGGCTCCAGTCTTCATATTTTTATTAAAATCTCTAACTGCTGGGATAACTTTTCTCCAGTTGATCGCAGAAGTTTGCAAGTGATTCCATAGTTTTTTATTACGGATTTACCTTTCTTTAGAAACTAGAGACTAGACATGGCATATCTGCCGTTCGCTATCTCTACCCTCTTGCATTATAGCTCACCGGCGGGGCATACAGATACGGAAAAATGTGCATATTGTTCCTTAACTAGACCCACTACAATCGGAATGATAGAACTTCCAATATTCCATATTTCGTGTCGGTGCCAACGAGACTGCAGATTTCTGTTGAACCAAAGGATTTTGAAAATGAGGGTGTACCTGGTATTGTGTGGAGCGTGACAGCATTCCTTTGAAGTTTAAAGGAGCAATTTCCTCTTCTTTCAATCCCATATGCTCATTTGTCTATTTATCACAGGCCTCTGCTACTACAACAACATTCGTATGTTAATTGAGCTTGCCACCTCTCCGGTGTACGGCGTTTTGCATAGAGACAGCTCCGTAGATTGCAAGCTCTTCTACTCTGACAAATAGTACAGAGGAAGGAGAATGAGGGGTTTGGAGAAATCCTTAATATTTTCTATGACACTATTTCACTAATATTTGTGGCTTATGTGGTTCACAACATTACTTTGGATACTATTATATGGCAAGAGAATCATGTACATTGATGAAGATTAGGACCATCCTGGGTGAGATATTTGCAGCAATTCTGGAGAGCGATGGTTGGTGAGCAAACCTTGCCCCTGCGTAAGTCTTTGCATTGATAATAACTGTCCTGTTAGATGTGGCATACTACGTCATCACTATATTAGTCTATTTTTTATATTAGTCTCTGTGAAGATCTGAGGGTGTGGGTTGCATTAATCACCTAGGCAGTTTAACGATGCAATTAGTTTTATTTCTTCCGTCCACGGTCGTATAGCAACTCCAAGTATACTATAAAATATAATGCCCACAGTCCACAAGATTCAAACCTGGGGCCAGTAGTTCCATTGCCCCCCTAGCAGGCTATACCCACAGTTTTTATATCTCCCACCAGTATAGTCTGCAGTCACAGCATATGCTCCTCCAGATGACGGATACCATGACCATAGCACGTGTATCCAGCCCATAGTATGTGTATCCAGCTCCAGCCAGCAACAACCCCCCATTCCCTCATCAGTGTCCTAAATACCCAAAGCCGCCCACCCCCGAATTGAGCCTGGCCCTTAGGAAACATTCCCCCCTCCCCCCCAACCAAAGCTAACTGTGCATTGGTGAAGGTATTTTCCTGTGGCCCATCACCTGGGACTGCATGTGAGACCATCTGTGGTGACGGCTCCACTGGGTCTACTATCCCCACCCACATAATAGGACTAGTGGCTGTTAGAACAATGGCTTGAGGCCCCTGAGACACTAACAAGAATAATGGAATGATTGCTTTACCTGATTACCAATCTTGTGTCTGGCCTTATGTATGTATAAGATCCAGCCCACACGTCTTCCTCTGCTTACTGTCACTGAATGGAAACATTGAGTCCTGAGGCTGAACACTTTCCAGGAGAGATTTGAGCCCTTAAACTGACGAGCAAGCAAATCTCTAATAACACATAGCAAGCAAATCTTTAATAAAACACAACAATAAGATCGACATAACCGGTGCTCTATGCTGTAAAAGTCTATATCACTTAGAGCTGTGGATTCTGCTCTACTTGTTTTGTTTTGTTATCTATGCAAAAAAGGACACAGAAAGAAATGAATGCAGATGTTCATCATTTAGACTGTATTTGCTTCATTGAAGTCAGTGGATACATCACGGAGCATATCTGAATCCTGCTTTCGCGTTACCAAAGGTTGTAAACGGAGAGAAGACCTTTTGTAGTATGAACGTAATCTTACACTTATATGGAGATTATTTGTGGCCTAAAAGCAAAATCCAGACATCAATGATATACAAGGCAAAAGATATCAATATGATTGTAACTATCACTTCATCCAAATTCTACTTTTCATCTCTTATGGTGGGAAAGGGGATTCCACATCTATGGTTTACACTGTTTATGGCACCATAACGATGGCTCTTGGACTATCACTGTAATGAGGTTACTGTGGATGGTCTTTTTATGGTGGTGCTAGTGATGGCAATACTTTGAAGGATACTGATTATTACAATAATTTCAAAGAGTCACGTGACCTTTAAGTCGGTTATACACATTACATGGCGGTCGGCAGAACAATGCTTCGGGCGATCGTTCAGCTGACAGCCATCTGACACTCCCATACCAAAATGAGCACTCCTGTGTTCTCTATGAGAAAGCTGCCGAATTACACATCGCCCAGTGGCTTATCTCTCGGAGAACAAGGCAATTGGTAGTCTGAAATTGAACATGCACGATCGACATCTCTCCCAACAATCAGTCGGCGGGCTCCCCTATCCAAATTAGACCATCGGCAATATAGGCAGGTTCAGCCAACATAAATCTAATGTGTATAGTAATAATAATGTATAGTTCAGACAAATTCCATTATTTTTTGCCCTAATGATTACAATGATTAGGGTCTTGGGCACAGAAGAAATGATCTTGATGTTTTGTTAATTTGGAAAATAAACCAATAACCCAACTTTAATGCAAACTCACAAATCTGAAGTCGCAAACAACAAGAATATATTTTGCCAAAAATGAAGGATTATCTGATCATAGCTGTGGAATAAATCAGATAATATGATCTCCTGCCAAAAGATAAGTTACTATTTCAGTTTACTTTAGTAATTTGTTTATAATGCATTTCTATTAAAGGGGTTGTGAAAAATTAAAAAAAAAATGGTTCAAGAACGCAAAACGAATTAGAATAGAATATTAGCAACTACTCCCCTACACAATCCTTCGCTGTTCCAGCGCCGCCACTCCCGCTCCCACATCGATGAAGTCTTCTCTATCATTCTCTAGCCTTAGTGGTCACTTACTGTACATGCAAGTGAATAATGGGTCCTTTCTTATTTTAACAGATTTCCTGCTTGTTTTGTTTATTTCTTTTAATCCTGGACAACCCCTTTAAGCTGATTTAACATCAATCTGGCCAATTCACCAGTTTGATGAAACATAAGCATTTTGCTGTACGTTTTTTATTATATATATCTTTATACTATAAATGTGATCATAAATGGTATAATAGGAACATATTCTCCATGAAACAGAGCATTTAAGGTAAGGATGAAGCTCTTTGTAATATCCGTTTTTCCATCAGATTAAATTTACTGCCAATGTAAAGTGTTGACGCAACGAAAAGCAAAAGTAGAAGCAAAAGTAGAAATTCAATAAAGCAACATGTTTTGTAACAGTATACACTTAAAAAATCCATATACCGCAGCCCATTGGCCCTTACTAAACAGGGTACAACATGTGTCTTACACGGCTGTACAGTTACAACCAAAGTGATGTTTTGCCTTTCTCGGAAAGACGGATTGAAGATTTTATTTCCACTAACATCTTTGTACCAAAAGCTTATTTTATTTTTTTTTTTTACAAAACCACTCTTTCCAGTTTCTCCGCTAATGTCCCCATGTCTACAGCTGGAAACCAGATTTTGCAAAACACAAACCTTTACTGTATGGAAAAAAAAAGGAGTGAAATTGCAATGCTGCTGTTTTATGGCAGAATCAAAAGGAAATTTATAAAACATCAAAGAAAATATTTAAAATATATCAAACACAATTTGTAAAATAATATAGCGGAATAGAAAGAACATT
Source organism: Phyllobates terribilis (assembly GCF_046119375.1). Taxonomy (NCBI): domain Eukaryota; kingdom Metazoa; phylum Chordata; class Amphibia; order Anura; family Dendrobatidae; genus Phyllobates; species Phyllobates terribilis. The sequence goes on along the minus strand of NW_027362773.1, from coordinate 212,831,103 downwards.
CGGGTGGGAAGTGCTGTGCACATGTGGAGAATTAATTTATTAATCATGTTACTTAGACTCCAGATACTCTCAGGAAATAGATTTAGGGGCTTTTTATTCTTTTTTTTTGTGCAGCAGTATCACAAGTGCCATGGAAAGAGAGGCATGGTGTATACCGCAGCAGAAATATACGGCTAATATGTTACAAGACTTGATTGCAGACGATGACCTGTGTAGACCTCTTCAAATGACAAGCTAGGGCAGCCATTTCAAATGCAGCAGCTTTCATCTAATTCCTCTCTTTCCGACGATAGTCACGCAGCAGATTTCAGGATATAGGCGTGTGGGATCTTGGTGTAGAACAAGTAGCGTGTGTTTGCTGTCTGTAGGCCCCGGAAAACCAAAACAAATGATGACTTGACGTATTTATCATTTAGCTGAGATTTCTGAGCACCAGCCAGTGCCGTATGGGTCTTGATTTATCAAAGGTACAAAGGCTTAGCACTTATCTTCACTTCATGTAAACGTAAGTGCTCAAAATAATGGCCTTCTGATAAATCTAAATCTTACATTTCCACTTTTCTTGCTGTCACTTTCCTTTAAAGAATCAGTTTCATCTTCCATTAGTAATAGGGACTGTAGCTATTCCTGTATGTTATCTAGCTATATTTGTTATCAAGGAATCTTTGCTGCTTAGATTGCAACAACAAAGACCGGGACGTTAGACTGCCTAAAATGATCATTATTCAGGAGGAATGGCTAGTGCCCGAGATGCCATTATGGTCTTTTGATGAAAATAAAGTATAAATACTCTATAATTTCTAAACTGTCCAGACCATTAAAGGATATAATTTACGTATGAAGGACTTTAGGTACTAAATCACCTCATCTTTAACAAGTCTACTGCTTTGGGAGTGTTGCTAATTCGCAAAACTCATTACTGACATTATAGAGCCCAACGAGTTCTCCGACTGATAGGACACATACTCATAGGACAAATATTGGCTGATGAACAACAGTCATCGGTGGGAAAAAAACATCTTAAACGGCTTCGGCTATGTTGAGTTATTTTGGCTAATGATATAGCCAGCTGGCTGCTATTACCGGGTTAGTAATGGGGGTGTCTAATAGACACCTCTCCATTACTAACCCCAAGGGATGATGGCAGCTGTAATTTTTGAAAAATCACAGCTGTCATCAACTTCAACTAACATTACCCCGATTGTCCCTGCTCCAGGACTATCAGAAAGAGCCGGATAAAGAACCAGAATTGGCACATCTTATGTGATGCTCCAATTCTGGGGTGGCTGCGGTCTTGTATTTTTAGGCTGGGAAGGGCTCATTAAACCTTCCCAGCCTGATAATATAAGCTCACAGCTTTACCTTGGCTGGTTATCAAAAATAAGGGTGACCCACGAAGTTTTTTTTTTCATTTATTTATTCATTACGTTAATGCCTGTACAGTAAACTACACACGCACAGCACTAATTATATAGCTCACAGATATATTTCTATCTTTCTATCTACCCCATATCTATCTATCTCTAAAAAAAAAAGCAAAAGAGGCACTGGCACATAATAATTGGGTACAGAGCCTCCCAGGTACAGACCAATCTTCAATATAATTCAAAAAATTTGAGGCAGCACACCATTCAGACATTCAGAGTGAAAAAAAGTGCTGTTTAATGGCCCATCATGACAACATTTCGGTACTGAAGTGAGAACCGTTTTAAAGTATTACAGGAGTGCACATACAAGATATTTAAATCATCCCAATTATCAAAAGTGTTTAATAACAATTACATAAGAAAGCATATCATAATTATTAAAAATAACATGCACACAGTGAATAAAAAGTTCATACATATTACCTCCCAATAAAGTGCAGTGAAGTAAGAAAAGTTAAGTTAATTTTTATTATACTCCTTTAGAAGGCTGTACTCAGCCGAAACGCATCGTATGTACAGTTTGTTTTTCAAATGTTTTATTAATATAAATAAATCTCCACTGAAGTAACCTGAAGATTTTCACCTTGATTTAACTCGGTGGCACAGACAGCACCATAACTGTTTTTTCATCAAGGAAAAACACAAGTGAGCTATGGTGCGGGTTTCATGCGGAAATTCAGCTGCGTGAAAGCCTGAACAAATACTGATCGTGGGAACGTACCCTTACTTTACTGCTCTACCAGTCTTGAGCTGCCATTGAAATAGTTTGGGTAAATCAAAAAAAATTATTTCAAAGCAGCTGTAGAATATTCAAGATAATTTGCCTAAGTGTTAGAAATGATATAAAATAAAAAATACTTCCAATGCCGCCACTCAAGTGGTCCCCGTAGGGTTCACAAAAACAAGACACAACAACAGTACTTCTGAAACATTGGAGTGGGATGTGCCTTTTCAATAGTTTGGGATGTATCTTTATTATATGTTGGAGTGTCTTGACTTTTGAGTCAAAATAGGTGTTAGTTTGTTCCAGACCATTGTGCCCTCCTGATATCAATATGGACTTATATTTTATGGTGCCTGCAACACTATATATTGATAATAGAGATGAGCAGATGGATTAGCGGGACTCCAGTCCAGGGTCGAATTCAGTGGTACCTGGCAGCTACACAGTAAGCTCTTAAATCTCTTACCTTCCAGCGTTCCCGAAGCAGCATTTGATTTGTCAAGGCTGGTGCAATGTTATCTGTGCAACGTGATGCACAGATGACATCATGCCAGCCCCGACGAATCAAAAGCCACATCGGGGGAGCCAAAGAGTACATGATTCGTGGGCCTCCTATCAAACCACCAGCTAGCTCTTCCTCTTCCGGGCTGCTCCGTCGATGAGGCGTGACTGCTGACATCATGCTGATTGACAGCTGGCTTCCCGCAGTTAGGCAGCGGAGAGCCAGCTGTCCATCAGCATGACATTGACAGTCACACCACATCAGTAGAACAGAGTAGAAAATAAGCCTCTCCTCCATTGACTTGACGTCAGCAGAAGCCACAGAATCGCCATCAGGAGTGGTCTGTGACTGCTCTGTGCCGGCACACATCAGCATCATTGTTTAAACCCATAGTAAGAAATTGAATTCTGCATCTTGTTTGACTCGACCCTTTCTATTAATTTATGAAGATCAGTATCTGTTAGTTATATTAATAAGTAATGTTAGTCAAAAGCAAATGTAAGCAGAAAAGTACTAGGAAAACAGTATTTTTAAGTATGGTGCGAAAATTTAAATATTTTCTGAAAATCGCCTATAGCTTTTCTGAATAGCTATAAATTGCATTAAGGCTAGAGATGTATGATCAATTCTTGAAAAACAGACATGTTCATTTCCATCGCCCATGTCAGGAGCTTACTATTTGATCTCAGGCAAGTGCATTGTTTCATTTAAGTTAGACAACTCCCATATTTATTTTCATCTCACTTTGGAGGTCTCCCCCGTTGTATGGGGTTAAATGGACACAGATGGCTAAATTTATAGAGGTCCTGTAATATTTATATGTTCTCATTAAATGCTATTAGCACCCAAAATAAAATACCAAAAGGATTCATAATTTTGGAAATAAAAAAAAAGACAGGTAAAAAAAATTGAACAATTGAAACCTTGTTTGAAATCAAGGCTGTAATTATATAAAAACACAAAAGTATATGTAGCACCCTGAACTACCCCTACCCAGATCCGGCTCCGGGTATCCCCTGAACATGGCCCAGGGGGTGCGTCATATACATTGTATTATATAGTCATAATAATCTTCCCTCTTCAAATAAATCTAGCTTCAATTATACTCTAAAGGAGATTAAGGTGTAGAATTTTAATGCAACCTGGGTTAAATTACAGAAATATCAAATCTTAGTAAGGAGGAGGGGGGATTGAGAATCATGGTATATGTGAAGTGTTACACAGAGGTAATGGAATTCCAGCATCTGGCAAGGTGTGAAGCAAAAACTGATTAAATTGTCTCTGTTCTGTTTTCTTGTTGGTCAAGACTAGTTCAGTTAAGGCGTAGGCGGCAATGACTTCTGTAACATATATTAAACCTGAGAAAACATATGGCTGATCAAATTTACAACATTCCTGTACTATTAAATGTTTGCTAGCTTCGGTGTGAAAAATAAATAAATAATAGAATACTGCATTGAAAATAATTGAAAAAAAAATTAAAGAGGGTGTCTAATTTAGAAAACAAATGCTAAAATATTGTATTAGAGAAATAGGTGACAAAGTGCAGTCCCTAATTTTAGGAGCAATATCTATTACCTAGAGAAAACAGAATGGCTACACGGTGCATCTCTCTCTGGAGGACTGAAAAAGTGTAATGCTTTATTTCACCTGCAGTGGTGCTACAGGGTGTAGCATCGGCTTCTCGGCAGACGCCATCCCCCTCACCGCCGCAGTCCTGGTCCGGCGTCTTCCTGCCCACCAGCTGCTGTGGCGCGCACCGCACGCTGTGCTTAGGGCGCGCGCGCTCCCTCCCTCTTAAAGGGGCTGCGCGTGCCGTCCTAAAGAGTCCCCGGCCGGAGGACTTCTTCTATGTAAGGCTCCTCCTCCAAAATGGAGGTGCCTATGCAAGGTTGTTGTTCCGTGTGCTAACAGTTGCTTCAGCCCTCAGGTCCCGCTGCCAGTCTGTCCTGCCTGCCAGTCTGTCTTACAGTCCAGCCCGCCAGTCTGTCTACACTCCAGCCCGCCAGTCTGTCTATTAGTTCTGGCTGCCAGTCTGCCAGTAACCTGCCGTGCACGCCAGCCTGCCTACCTGGAGTACCTGCCAGTTACCTGCCATGCCCACCAGCCTGCCTACCCGGAGCACCTGTCTGACTATCTGCCGTATCTGCCTGCTGATCTACCCGGACCACCCGTCTGCCTTCCTGCCGTGCTCATCCGCTGTACCGGTCAGTTCCTGTCATTTGACACGTGGGAGTCACCTGCTCTCACACAAGGTCGGTCCCAGAGTGGCACCTCGTTCACCTGCCCGGTTCCTCCCTGGTTCACCGAGTCGACTAAGCCGCCGTGTGATCTGGGTCAGGCCGAGTAGGCACTTAGTCACGCCCCTCTGGTCCCTCCTTGCACCGAAGCACAGAGGTTCCACCACCCGGACCTGTAACACAGGGGAATTGAACACAACAAGGAGCATCGTTCTCTGGAGGACTGAAAAAGTGTAATGCTTTATTATTTTTATCTGTGGTGGTGCTAGAGGAAACTTGAACACAACAAAAAGCAAAACATTTCAAAGAAAAATAAATGCGGCACTCACCAATTTCCTAAAAATTAGTCCTTTATTGAAGGCGGCATGCAGGGGGTGCGAGGAAAAAAGGTGGACGACAGCTGTTTCGCATTAAGCACAATGCTTCTACAGGTCCAAGAAGTATCTTTCTCTGGAGGACTGAAAAAGTGTAATGTTTTATTCCACCTGTGGTGGTGCTACAGTGAAATTGAACACAGGTACTTTGCTGCAAAGTCCGCTTACAGATTACAGCTGATTGATGGGTCTAGCCTCCAACAAAAAAGGGAATGTTCGAAGTGGTTAAAAAGGACCTGCCATTAAGTCAGATGAGGCCAGTTTTTGCCCTTATTTTATTCTCGCTGCTCCTCTGAGTATTCCATTTTTTATGTATTTATTTCATATAAATACAAAATAATTAAATAAAAGGGTTTTTTTATTTTATGCACCCAATATGTTAATTTTTATGGTCGTTACCAAAAGGGCAATGCTTGCAGTATTCTTTAGGCTGCCCTTCATTATTACCCTTTTGATAAAGACTATAACAATTATGATATTGGCAGCACTATATAAAAGGCCTGTATCTCTAGAACAGTATGGCGGATTAATAAGGAAAGAAGATGCATAATACTAAGCAGGAATAAAATCAAGTAACAAAAATTGGTCACCTTCGACCTAGTGACAGGTCCTTCTCCGCACCTTTATATCTTTATATATATTTATATCATAATGCTCATATTTTCATACTATTTTAATGGGCTTTACCTTTGTAATAGTCAATGACAATACATTTTAAGTCTTTTAGTCAAGGTTGCATTTATGTTTTAATATTATAATAGTCCAGGATGTTTATAACCAATCTAAAGACAGATTAGCAAATTTCCACTGGAATTCTCTATTACATTTATTTTATTAAATTAAACTAAGGTCTACAAAAATTCTGCATATTTACATTCATTTACACTATTTCCAATATGTGCAAAATGCATTTATTATTAATAGTAGGGTTGAAAATAAACAAGGGCAGAATTGCACTTCTTGTTTGACTTAATGGAAGTCATAATGTCCTTGGCGATTTCAATAAAACATGGGGATTAAAGCAATAACAACCTATCATTAAAACCCCAAGGGAAGGCTGTCCATCACAACTGCAGCCATGGTTGACTGTAGGGAATATGCAGGTATCCAGCCATGGTTAACTAACTACATCGGACGTCTACCAGGTTCTAACAGTCTCGTGTAACGGGCCCAAATCCGTGGCCACTGGAGAAGGCTTGACAATTTGATATGACAAGGAAAAATAAAAAATAAAAACACAATTTGGTAATCTGTATCGAGAAGGAATACACATGTGGAAATTATGGGACAATATCTTGATGAGATTTCAAGACATTGTTCATGAAAAATGTCAATGGGTGCAGAGGTAAATCCATGTTAAAGTCTAGCTCTGTTTTGGAAATAGTTTGCTTAAATATATGGGGACTTGCAAAATTAAATTAATAAAATAGTATTAAATGCTATAATTACTAAGAAGGGTTGGTTTCTTTTATATATTTAACCCCTTTATGACCAAGCAATTTTTCATTTTTGCAACGATCATTTTCTCCTCGCCTTCTTGCCACAGCCATACATTTTTATTTTTCATAGCTGTACAGGGGCTTTGCTTTATTGTTGGAGTTATAGCTTTTAATCACACTATTCACTTTACCACATAATGTGTTAAAAAAATGTAAAAAATGCAGATAAGTAGCAAAAACCTCCCACTATAGCACCATTATTTGTTGTGGGGCTTGTTTTTGCATTAATAATATGACCTGCAACACGATTACGTTGATATTAATCATGTGGGGTTTATTATTTTTATTTTATTTTTTTTAATTTAAGAGGTGAATTTTTTTTTAGAAATTTGTAAAGAAAAAAAAAAAGAAGAAAAAAATGTGTTTGTGTTGCCATTTTCTGAAACTCATAACTTTTTTATTTTTCGGTTTGCTTGACCTATATTACGGCTTGTTTCTTGCGTGTAAGCTGACGTTTTTTTATTGATACAATTTTGGGGTACATATGATGTAATGATAGCCTTTTATTGCATATTTATGGAGGTACGGCAACAAATATTCCACACACACACACACAATTCTGGCATTTTTTTCTTTTTCTTTTTATGACATTTACCAAATAATGCTATAATTTTGATAGATCGGACTTTTATAAACCTTGTGATACCAAATATCCTTATTTTATTATTTTCGCTTAATTTCCTTATTAAAGGGGTTATCCGTTCCTAATCGATAATTATGAATCCCTCAGCGCACGCAATGTGCGCTGCAGGGTTTTTCCGGTTTCTGAGCCGGGACCGGAGAGTATGTATGCGTTGCACATACTCCCGGACAGAGCCCGGTCAATGGGCATGGCCTCAATCCATATACTAGCACAGAGCAAGGCCATGGCCAGACTAATGGCTGACTAGATGGCACGGCCTTGCCCACTGGATGGGCTCTGCTGAATCCCTGCAATGCGTGTGCTGGAGGATTCATAAGTCTGCAGTCACTTAGAGTGACTGCAGATTTATCAGTTTGGACCGGACAACCCCTTTAATAAAGAGGGAAATAAAGGGTGATTTTAATTGTTTTTTTTTTTTTTTTTTTTTAATTTTTCAAAACTTTTTTTTATCTTATTTTTTAGTCCCCTTAGGGGATTTGAACCTGCATTTGACTGCTTCTTCTATTTACTGCAATACTGATGTATTGCGGTATATAGTTAAGATGACGTTCTCCTATAAAACTAAGCCTTTTGCTATGCTTCACAGGAGGACTAAGATGGCAGTCCTGGGGACCTTCATCAGGCTCTCAGCTGTGATAAGAATCTATTCGCACTTTGTGCTCATGTTGTGGAGGAAAGAGGGAGGCACACAATGGGAGTCGATACATGCATACACCAGTAATCTTGCTATTTAAATTCCGCCGACAGTGACTAACAGCGGTAATTAAAAGGTTAAACAGCAGCAATCGGAGCTAGGTCTGGTCACTGCTGTTACAAGAGGATGGATGCTGTTACAGGAAGATCACACCGATATCTTCCAGGTATAGTACATGTTCATCTTATGAGGCCTCAATATCCACCTGTACCCAAATGTGTGACAAACTACAACATATTATGTCACACGTCACAAAGGGATTAATAGGGCTATATAGGATTAGTCTTGTCTTTAGTTAGTGTCTGGCATTATTAAATTAAATAGGGCAGAGCTGCAAAACCCAATGGCAGCTGCAATATTGCTGCAATCACGTGAATGAAGAGTGTCTCCTGGCAGGGCAATGACCATCATAGACCCAGAAGATCAGCACAGAAGGCTGTCATTCCCTGCAATCAGGGCTCCTATGGTCTTTTTTAAGCTATTTGGATAGGTACAATGTTCCAAAAAAATACAAAAACACAAGGAAAAAGTAAAACATAAAGAAACAAAAAATGTCCATAGGTAGCCAGATTTTTGCCATAGCCATCTCACTGGTATCACATAAGGACTGTATAATGGGGATTCTTCATTAAAGGTTATATTTTTTATATAACGTGGCTATATCTAAACAGCTCCATAGGCGAGCCCTCCTATCAATGAACAGTAACAGAAGTATTTTGCTGTATATTAAGACTTAGTATTAATGACTACAGTTATATATTTTGGGTTAAAACCAAGAACATTAAAAACTGAATCCACTCTTGTAAAGTGGAATCACCTATGCTCGAGAAGATGCCCGAAAACCTGCATATCTGTTTTATGATTCAACAAATATACTTCCACGGCTTTAATATGAAGCAGTAACTCTGAATTCCTGCAGCCAAAGACTTATGTTCTGCTAAAGGATACCGATATGGAACAAATTGCCGCTGTTGAAAATTCTCACAAGCAAGTGAAAAAAAAAAGAAAAACTTGCTGAGAGTACTCAGATGATCTTTATGTAGTGATAACTGTAGAGAAGAGGTTATTATGTGTGGAAAAGAGCGACAGAGATGAAGGCAGATGACTGAAGTGTCATTTGCAGCTTTGGGAAAACTCTGTTCTGGATCCCCAACAAGCAATGGTTTGTTTAGTTTCCTCCAGTATCTCCTCAAATTTGAAGAGTATTGTTAAATAAACAAGGTTATTTTATTTCTCGTCAAGGTCACAATAAATCGAGAGTGTTGTTAGCTAAAATAGAGACACATTCCTGATTCCTCTACAAATAGGAGAAAAAAAAAGAAATAGATGCAGTCACTAACCCGGTTCTGGAAAACAAAAACGTTTCACCTTGAGTGAGATTCACTGTCGAAGAGGGGTCTTTGAGTACTGGGGGCTTCATACATTACAGACATCCAAAGTTAAATGATATTTCCAACAAAACAAAAAAGAAGAAACATTGGTTTTTAAGGTGACGTTGGATGGGTAGCAGAAAATAGCCAAATATTACTCCGTTTTGTGAGAATGTTCATACATTCAGATGAAAAATGATTGGGTGGAAGGATTCTTGAATCATGTTATCTGACAGCTTTTGTTCAGGGTTGTAGGGTTATTTAAGAATGTGGTTACCACAATGGGTAAACCAAGAATATTTCAAAATAATTTAAAAAATAAATATTATACACAACACAATAAGAATTGGCCCTCACAGTCTAGATGAATCCATTTCACACTGTAGCAAATCCGCTTCTACGTCACTAGTGTTATTACTTTAACCCCTTCCCGACCCGTGTCACACCGTTTGTGACATGGAAAACAGTTCCTTCCCGACCCATGTCACAGCGTCTGTGACATGGAGGGAAAGAGCCCCTGCAGCGCCTGCGAGCGGGGTCGCTCAGGTGTCACAGTTGCTACTGCAACTGGACATCCTGAAGTCGACCCCCCGGGGGGTGGATTAACCCCCCCGTGCCTGGGACCCCTCCGATTGGCTGTTTCATTTTCACTTTTAGTGAAACTGCCAATCGGTATGAATTAAATATTTCACCAATGAAAATTGGTGTAATATTTAAATCTGGGCATTGCCTGATGCTTACAGCATCAGCCATTGGCTGGAGGGAGTGTCACCTCTGTTCCCCCCCTCCCCCCAGATCTGATTGGGGGGCTAGCGTCACATGGATACTAGCCCCAATCAGATATGGAGGGATGGCTGAAACCTCCCAGCACCTTCCCAACCCTAGATCGTCTGCTGCGGACCCCCTGCTGCAGACCCCCTGCTGTGGACCCCCTGCTGTGGACCCCCTGCTGCTGACCCCCTGCTGCGGACCCTGTGGATCGCGTCTGCCGCCGCCACCGCTGATCAGCGGTAAGTATTGCCGCCACTCCCCCCGACCCCCCCCTTCAATACCCCCCTCCACCCCCCCCCGCGACCCTCCCCGCCCCCCTCTCCACCCCCCCTCCACTTTCATACCTGCACCCCGACCTCCGCTCCCTCTGCTCCCTCTCCCACGTCTTCATCCACCGGCTGCTGCTCTCCTTCTGACAGCCGGTGGACTGTGATCACAGCAGCAGCAGGCTCAGTGTAAATGCCCTGCTCCTGTGATCAAACCCACCATCCCCCAGTCCCAGTGATATCACCCCCCACCTCCCAATAATCACCCCCTCCCCCAGTGTTCACCCCCCCCTGTTCCCAGTGTTCACCCCCCCTGTTCCCAGTGATCACCCCCCCGAAAACCCAGTAATCAGCCCCCTGCTCCTGCCAGCTCCTGCTCCCCTTTCTGCCCCAGTAATCACCCCCCGATGCTGCCGGCCTCCTACCCCCCCTTGCTGCTGCCGGCTCCTGCCCCAGTGATCACCCCCCTTGCTGCTGCTTCTGGCTCCTCCATCTCCTCAGCCCCCTCCTACGTCTGACCGCCCCATACGTCTGACCGCCCCCTACGTCTGACCGCCCCCTACGCCTGACCGCCCCCTACGCCTGACCGCCCCCTACTCCTGACCGCCCCCTACGCCTGACCGCCCCCTACGCCTGACCGCCCCCACACGTGACTGCAGAAGGTTACACCAAGCACACACACGTACACTCACACTATAATAAAGTTTTGATTTTTTTTTTTTTTTTTTTTTTTTTTTACACACGCACAAAGCACACAAAATGTCCCGCCCGTCCCGCTCATCCCAGTCTAGGGCGTACTCAGCTGAGGAGGCTATGTCAGGTTGGTGTGTGTGTGTTGTAGTGTATGAGATTGTGTGTGTGTGTGTGTGTGTGGTGTATGCACTACAATATACCACACCGCACACCAACCTGACATGCACTACACAATGGTGTCCGCTAACAAATTGGAACCATGTTGCGTTTGGAGAGTCCCTGTGTGCCCAAACATTGGAGCTCCCCAACAAGTGACCCCATTTTGGAAACTAGACCCCCCCAAGGCACCCATCTAGATGCATAGTGAGCACTTGGAACCCCCAGGTGCTTCACAAATTGATTGATAAAAATGAAAAAGTGAAAAAAAAAACACTTTTTTATTTTTACGGATTAATTTGCTAAGGATCTGGGGGTCCCAAGTGCTCACAATGCATCTAGATAGGTGCCTTGGGGGGTCTAGTTTCCAAAATGGGGTCACTTGTGGGGGAGCTCCAATGTTTGGGCACACAGCGGCTCTCCAAACGCAACATGGTGTCTTCTAACAATTTGAGCCGACAATTTGTTAGCGGACACCATGTTGCATTTGGAGAGCCGCTGTGTGCCCAAACATTGGAGCTCCCCCACAAGTGACCCCATTTTGGAAACTAGACCCCCCAAGGCACCTATCTAGATGCATAGTGAGCACTTGGAACCCCCAGGTGCTTCACAAATTGATTCATAAAAATGAAAAAGTGGAAAAAAAAAACACTTTTTTATTTTTACGGATTAATTTGTGAAGGACCTGGGGGTTCCAAGTGCTCACTATGCATCTAGGTAGGTGCCTTGGGGGGTCTAGTTTCCAAAATGGGGTCACTTGTGGGGGAGCTCCAATGTTTGGGCACACAGCGGCTCTCCAAACGCAACATGGTGTCTTCTAACAATTTGAGCCGACAATTTGTTAGCGGACACCATGTTGCATTTGGAGAGCCGCTGTGTGCCCAAACATTGGAGCTCCCCCACAAGTGACCCCATTTTGGAAACTAGATCCCCCAAGGCACCTATCTAGATGCATAGTGAGCACTTGGAACCCCCAGGTGCTTCACAAATTGATTCATAAAAATGAAAAAGTGGAAAAAAAAACACTTTTTTGATTTTTACGGATTAATTTGTGAAGGATCTGGGGGTTTCAAGTGCTCACTATGCATCTAGATAGGTGCCTTGGGGGGTATAGTTTCCAAAATGGGGTCACTTGTAGGTGAGCTCCAATGTTTGGGCACACAGCGGCTCTCTAAATGGGACATGGTGTCCGCAAACAAATTGAATGGAAAATCGGCTCAAATTGTTAGCGGACACCATGTTGCGTTTGGAGAGCCCCTAATGTGCCTAAAAAGTGGAGCTCCCCCACAAGTGACCCCATTTTGGAAACTAGACCCCCCAAGGCACCTATCTAGATGCATAGTGAGCACTTGGAACCCCCAGGTGCTTCACAAAATGATCTGTGAAAACAAAAAAGTACTTTTTTTTTCACAAAAAATTTCTTTTAGCCTCAATTTTTTAATTTTCACATGGTTAACAGGATAAAATGCATCCTAAAATGTGTTGGTCAATTTCTCCTGAGTACACTGATACCTCATATGTGGTCATAAACCACTGTTTGGGCGCATGGCAGGGCTCAGAAGTGAAGGAGAGCAATTTGACTTTTGGAGCTAATTTTCCATTCAAAAAGTAAAATGGCGCTCCTTCCCTTCTGAGCCCTGCCGTGTGCCCAAACAGTAGTTTATGACCACATATGAGGTATCAGTGTACTCAGGAGAAATTGACCAACAAATTTTAGGATGCATTTTATCCTGTTACCCATGTGAAAATTAAAAAATTTAGGCTAAAAGAAAATTTTTGTTAGAAAAATAAAAATGTTCATTTTTTTCTTCCATGTGGCTTTAGTTCCTGTGATGCACCTGAAGGGTTAATAATCTTCTTGAATGTAGTTTTGGGTAGCTTGAGGGGTGCAGTTTTTGGAATGGTGTCACTTTTGGGTGTTTTCTGTCATAAAGACCCCTCAAAGGGACTTCAAATGTGATGTGGTAACTAAAAAAATGGTTTTGTAAATTTTGCTGGAAAAAAGATAAATTGCTGATGAACTTTGAACCCTTCAAACTTCCTACCAACATTTTTTTTTTTTAAAAATTGTGCTGATGTAAAGTAGACATGTGGGAAATGTTATTTATTAACTATTTTGTGTCACATCACTCTCTGGTTTAGTAGAAAAAAATTCAAAATTTGAAAATTGCAAAATTTTCAAATTTTTTCCCATATTTTTGATTTTTTCACAAATAAACGCTAATATTATCGACCTAAATTTAATACTAACATGAAGCCCAATATGTCACGAAAAAACAGTCTCAGAATCGCTAGGATCCATTGAAGTGTTCCAGAGTTTTTACTTCGTAAAGGGACACTGGTCAGAATTGACAAAAATGCCAAGGTCTTTAGGGTCAAAATAGGCTGGGTCCTGAAGGGGTTAAGGCATATGGTCAATGTAACTACAGGGTAGAGTATCCCAAATATATTTGGGTCCATTACTATTTGTTAATGTTCCAAAATAATGAAAAATATTGCATGATATGTGATAATTTGATTTGAAGGTAACACTGATACAAGTATTTTTTTTCTAGTTATTGTCTGTTACTGTCTTGGTTTCCCATGATAAAGTAGATGTCCTACAAGCCAAGCAGTTTCACAAAGTGATACCTGACTACCACTGCCATGAAACTCAATACTGAGCAGGTCATCGATCCCCACCATTACTACCATGACCGAGCACTTTGGCTCGATCTTGAGCCATGGCAAATTGATGTATGAACACTCTATAGGGCGATCAATCTTGTGCAAGACTAGATAGGTCCACGAGGATCTTCTCAGTTGTTATTTTGACAGAATCAAGCCATCAGGTTGCTGGTCTTCCGCTTTGCCTTGTTCCTTCTATTCTTCCAACCATGATGTCCTTCTCCAGTGATTGCTCTCTTCGTATGATGTGTCCAAAGTAGGCAAGTCGTAGCTTGGTGATCCTTGCTTCGAGTAACATGTCTGTCTTGATTTGTTCCAAAATTGATTTGTTGCCATCCATCGTATTGATAACATCCTTTTCCAGCATTAATATACATTTATTAAATATTAAGTATAACTATATAGTTTCTCTAACGTCATGCTTGGCAAGGAAGCCATCAAGTTAGATATGTAGAGGAGCTAAAATAAAGCAAATGTATTATTTTGATATGGTCAATCAACCATAAAATCTTTTATAAAATTTAAGTTATAAAACATAAAAAAAAACTTTAAAAATAAAACTTTTTTTTCTTGTTTTTGTTCAGTCTCAGAATTTTCCATGACTTTCAGTTTGGCTCTTTTTCTGGTTTAAAATGATAAGAACTTTGTAACATTATAAGTTTAGTAGGAAAAAGACACAAGCCCATGGTAATCTAAAAGAAAAAGTGCAAAAAAACCTCCAATTTCAGTTGCCATTTTCCTTATGTTAAGGTGGAGAAAATCCTTCCTAAATGCAAGCAAGGAACAATAAATCCCTCGATCAATGACCCATCTCAATCCACTTAAAACACAACATGTATCTGTATTAGTTTTAGACCTCATGCTTATTTTGAAACCAAAAAAAAGACCAAAAAGACTTATCCTGGATATAAATACAAGAATGAAAATAATTTTACAGTATAAATAAAAGCCACCAGGAAAAAAGATTGTGTCGATATCTTTAATGGGATCTTCTATGTTAGCACGCAAAACTTCTAAATTTCTAATGACAGTCTTTACAGTCTACGACAACCGGTGCTGTTCAAGAAAAATGGGAAAACGAGCAAAAGGGTTAAGTATAATGCTGAACAAATGTAGGTTCTTTCTTCGTACCTCCGTAAAAGATGTAGCCATGCACTTATAGATGCCACATTAGAGAGGAAGCCAGGCAACTGCTTGGAAAATTACGGAGGATGTAAAGAGCGAGAAAGGCGTGTCAAGTCTGTCTGAACGTTGGCAACCTGTCTTTTAATATCAAACTCGTTTGAAAGGGCTTTAATTTTATTTTAATGGGTAAAAAAGGTTTCTTTGCTGGATTAAACTTATGAATGCCATTCATACATTGTTTATAAGGTACTCATCTCCCCTTCAAATACTTTTTGTTTTTTGAATTTGTATACCAGAAAAGTACTGAAAGAGTTGTCTGCTTGTATCAGAAGGAATGAAGAGAGATGTCCTTAACTGTCACTTTTAATAAGAGGAGTCAACATGCCTCTATTCAGGTTAAATATTGCCCTGTCACTTTTCAATAAAGTCAACAGATTTCTTAAAGAAAAGTCAAAAGAACCATGCATGCAAAGAATGAAAGAGAAAAAAAAAAAATTTGAGCGTCCTGTCAGACGGTGTCAAAGCCGTCTTTATTGCAGGGGAGTGGTTGTAGGACAGAAAGTTCTTTTGTAAAACGGGAATAAAAATACTACTCATAATAGCTGCTGGCATAAAAAAAAACATGCAAAACAAAGGGATTTCTACTGTAATAATAACCTGCAAAATGTTATTGTGGATGGAACAAAAAAAAAAAATCGTCAAACTCCCCCCCTCTTTTCACATAATAACCTAGTTGGCGCGTATTCCTGCTACTAAGTTATGCACAATCTTCTGTCATGTTAAGTGTGGCTTCCATAAGAACCAGTATAAGAGAGTAAGGTAAATGGAGGTGGCTGCATTAAAAAAGGTTGATTACATTATTGAATGGTGGCCTTGGGGGCCTTCAAGACTGGTAAATTCCAACTTACAGTCCAGATTTTAGAAGTGAACAAGTGTGTCAAAGACCATGGCCAAAGAATGGTAATTTGGACCATAACTGTTCAATCGGAAGGTCCCTTAGTCTAAAGCAGAATTCAGGGGTTTCCATAAAACTCTAGAAAGAAGGAGCTATGGAATGACAAACTGGATACTGTTGACCTACAAGTGGTCTTTGTCAAAAGAAACATATATATTTGAAAAATCCATTAGAAGAATAGATTCAGGGAGAGAAATTGTGCAACTTTGTCTATTCACGTTAAGGTTACGAACATTTTTTGACTTCGCAGTCCTCTGTTTATTACTTCATACATTGAAGGTCTAACCAACCAAGTCTCTAAGTCACACCCGATCTAAAAAAAGTAGAAAGGCCTGGGATGGTGCTTTACAACAGAGTTCTTCATGTAAAGCGTAATCTTGCTATGTGAAATAGTTTCAAGAATTGTATTTAGTTGTGAAGTTGTTCTAGGAGAATCCAACAATATCTATAACAAATTTGTCCCAAGCCTTAGGTGCATGCTAAATGTTTGCAACTCTTCCTGTAGATGAAACCGGATTGACTTTAATATAGAGAACTTGCCCTGTACTCAATGATTTGGAGGTCCCAGATGCCAAAACATTATATATGTTATTACTTTCCCAAGAGACAAGAAAACAAATCAAAGAGGAGAAAAAAAAATAACAACTAATGATTAGTAACAATATAATACTAAGCATAAATTGTTAGATTTATGTTGTTACAGATGTTCCCAGTCTCACTATATAACAAAATAATACATAACGTAACTATTACATTATCACATGCGTTTCGAACTGGTACTTCTTATTCATAACCTGCAGCTACAAGAAGTACCACTTCGAAACGGGTCAACCAACACCTTGAATGTATTTCCCTTGGGACTATTTCCTCAGATGACACACTTGCCCATATGTCTTTGTGGATTTCTTATGGAATTATATATTTTTTATGGATGAAATTTTCTGAATAAAAATACACGTTTTATTGGAAGTGCTGGATCAACCGCCTCTGTTATATGGACTATTTCCTTTGGAACTTGGATCAATGCACACTTGCATTTGTGAATAGGTGAGCTGATTACTATTTTCCTTTGCTATTACATTATCACATAGCCTTGATTCAGGGTATTTGCACTTGTTAGTGGTTACTTCCTATCAATTCATGAGGTTACATGCAGTTAAGAAACAGAAAAAAGCATTATTTAACCTGATTATTCATGTGTATGACTCCAATGTCCTTTTTCGTGACTTCCCCCACGAAAGGGTCATACTTTATAGGTTCTCAGAGCCTCTGAATTCCCAATATCATCATTCTGGATTCACTTATTGTCCTCAAGAAAGATGGGATAAAAATATGAAAATGCAGGAAATACGGCTAAACAATGTGAATCTGTTGTTTCCATATGTACCACGAGATCTCATAATTGTATATGTTTACATGATGCTCAGTACATCAGAATAAGTGCTATCAAGCTGGTCTGTTTAGAGATTAAAATGCTTAACGAACTATAACTTTATTATCAAATGTATCACTTATTTATCTGGTAATGTAATGATTTGAATGTGTTAAAGTACTACTGGAGATTAGTAGGCTGTGCCAGCTTTATCACAATGCTTATTGTAATTTTTGCTGCACGGTACCCTAAGGACCCAGCAGGGGCGCCATATTGTTCCAATTTAGAGTGCCAACCTCAACAGGTAGGAAGGGAATAGTAAAGGGCAAGTCAAATCCCCGTTCCCTTTAGTGTTGTTTGTAAATCTGGTTGCAAAATTGACTCAATAAAGGTTTTTCTATTTTTTTTATATGGTTCTATGTTTATAAAGGCCTCATATGCTTATTACTTTGGTTGTTCTTCCACAGATGAGGAGGCTGGTGGGGCATGTTTTCCAAACCTGAGCCTGAGCTAGGATATTTAGAAACATGGCTAAAACAGAAAACTAGACCTGACAGATTTAGATAAAGACCGCCAATTTTGACAGGATCAAACGACCATCTGAGGTGTATGGGGGATATCCCGATTCTTTGGTGATAGATGATATTGGAAGACAGAAAGAATGACAATTCTAATTTGAACAACTAATTATTTTGTTGCCAGGGAAGATCTCCTCTCTATACAGAGAACACATGCATGCACCAGCCGAGCATGCACATCTACCGGGAAGCCTGGGCGGATAGCTGTTTACCAAACTATTTTTAACCAATTGTTATCTGATGTGCATAGCCAGCTTGGAGGCTATAGTCACCTTTACCATAGAAAAAAATATTTTATACATGTTATTGGTTACCTTTAGTTAATAAAATTGCACTAAGTTTCAGTCTGTAACATTAATTCCTGCACTCATTTTCAGACCTGCTGACATGCAGTTTAAAGTCTGATCTAAAGTTAAAAGTGTTCTCTTGTGTGAGTGTCTCCCCCCAGTAATATAGGCTGGATGTGAGGTCTGTGTGTATCCAGGATGCCTATGTCTTGTTAGCTCAGATATGAGCACAGTTTCGATCCTGCACGTTTCCTCTTCATGTCCTTTCTTCATTATCTGCAGCCTGTTTTCTCTTCTTTCTCTGAGACTAGAAGCTTTCCTTTTTTGCCCACCATGTGTGTAGATCTGTATATAATCCCATTGCTTTCCCTGCTGCTATCTATAACACTGAATGAAGGGAGGCAGGAGCATTAACAGCTATCAGAACCATGAGCAGCAGTCCTGACAGATTTTTAACATTTTTGCAGTCCACTCAGCCAGATAACAAATTTGCAGATGCTCTGCAGTAGCAAAATAGTAGGAAACTGAAGACTGCTTAAAAAGTTGATAAACTTTGCACTTAGGAAGTCTGAGCGAAAATGTACATAGCTTTTAAATCTCAAGTATGACCTCCATGTACCCCACTATAAACACTCTTACAATGTAATACAAAGTCTAAGTAGTCAATAATCTGCACATTATAATAGTACTATCAATGTTTTCCTATTTAAAAAAAAAATACTGTACAACACCCAAATCTCCTGAACCCCAATTACACTTTTGCTCTGCCCATGTATAATATTACTATTCTCCAAGGTGGGGAAGGGTCCAGTGGGTCCCCTTGGTTTAGAAGAAGGATTAAAACCTGTTCTTACTCTGCGATACCACTGCTTTTGTAGTCAATCACTTATTGTTGGATTTTCAGCTGACAAAATGGTTTCTTTCTCTGCATTTCTAGGAGAGAGGTAGATATAACCTTGAAAATTCATGGCGTTTCCAATTATTCTAAGAAGAAGAAAAAACTGAATCCTGAATTACATATTTAGTATAATAAAAGTAGGCAGAAACATCTGGTATATAACATGGCAGGTCATTGCTATATCTCATTACATTGTTCGCTATCTGCGCTTTCCCTTTGTATTAGCTTATTACATATTAGTCTTCTATTGACTGTACAGCTCACTTGTTATATTACAATAGAAAACAGTGTTTAATCCAAGTGGTTAACTAAATCAGTCCTGAGCTTTATGTCTTTCAGTTTGTGAATTACTTCATTAATTTATTGTTCCATTGTTGAATGGGGGGAGACAAAAACTTATTTTTCTTACTTTTTTTTTCTCTCCCTTTTCTCGGAGTTTCATGCAGCAGAGGATAAAGCTGGGAAAGAAAATGTAGCCTTTTGATTCTGTGAGCTATAATAAAGTGTAATTTGTACAAAAGGCATGTTTAACCATCCCGTCTGCAAGTAGAGACAAAAGAATCATACTGAGTACTGCGAGGACTGTGCTAAAGAAAACATTTCTTGCGTCTACTTTTGTAACATTTAAAGCCCGTATTACATCTACAGGGATAATTAGTCATTACATATTCCCAAGACTGTGACCTTATCCTTACTTTTCTATCTAATCAGCAACATGGCTCTGTGTCTTCCAGGCTCCTAAACCAACATTAATAAAGCTCATCCCTCTGCAGCCCTGTATATGCATTTTACTGCACAGATCAGAAAGAAATACAGGGTTTATTTCAAGGGAAATACTTATGAAACAAATACTTAAAGCTGTCTCTGGTCAGGTCTTAAGGAGGTTCTCTAATTTAGTTTTACTTTTTTGGCAAATATATGATTAATACAGCAATTATCTTCCCATCTCTTCCCTTGCATTATTTCAAATAAACTGGTTGATAGAAGCAAGTTTCCACGAAAAACACACAGCTTAAAGGGAGATTAAAGTGATATCTCAGCCTAAAGAAGTTAGGTGGATGTTAATTATCTAGGTTTGATTTGGATCCAATTATTGGGACCTCAATAGCAAAAATTGTTTACTTGTGTCTCCCATTCTTCCCTGTTTTTCCCCTCGCAGCCAGACCACTCATTGAGAGGAGTTGATGAAAAATGGGATGGGTCGCATATGCACTCTGCCACCCCAATCAAATCCATGGTCCTTGTGCTTGCCTATATCAGGTATAATCAATGTCATAAACTGGAATGGAGCCGCAGGGCACATGTGAGTTACGCCGCACCTTTCAACTCTTCTTGGTTGCAAGTTTGCTACCAAGGGTGAAAAAAGTGTACCTTTCTGGCAATCGATAGGGTTCCCAACAGTGGAATCCACCCGATCTAACATTTATCACCTATCCAGTGGAAATCCAGGGAAGAGAGGAGAAGAGAATCCAATTTCCTGGCCAAATTTGAGCAAACCTCCTGAATTCTAAATTTTGGGAGATTCTCTTCTCTCTTAACTACCAGAGTGTTAAAAGGTGGACAACTAGATTATCAAATGGGATGGAAGGTATCGATCATGATAAGTTAAAAAAAAAATGGGGATGCTCATATTAGAAAAAAAGGGGCATTAGAGGTAATTTAATTTCCATGTATAAATACATGTGTGTCAATACTGAACTGGCACCTGATTTATTCCTTTTTAGGACCTTACAAAAGACAAGGGGCATTTTTTATTACTGGAGAAAAGGAAATTCTGACATCTAAATAGTAAAGAGTGTTTTAATAGAGTAGCCAGAGTGTGGAATGCCCGACCACAAGAGGTAATGGCAAATGCTATATTAGCATTAAAAAGGGGCTAGATACTTTTCTCATAACAAATGACATTGTAGCTTATAAATATTATAACAATAAATAATGTGTAATTGATTGAGAAAGTTTACAGCTACCACATGTTTTACAAGAGTGTGCCTAATCATCCACTTTAATACTGGTCCTTTTCACACCTTTGCCTCTGCAGGCAAGTTGCCTAATTATTATTAATCTCTGCTATTTCTAAGCTGCCTATACTTGCAGATCTTCTGTTCCTGTATCTAAACACATCTCAGTTGAAATTATCCACTTCATTACCTATACATCTATTATTCCTGTGATGATCTGCATTCCTCTAAGAAAGTTACACCTGTGTGTAATCGCATCTTTGCAAATAAGTCACCAGATTTCCTATACCTCTACTATTGTTACGACACTGGCGTAGTACAGCTGGAAACCAGCGGCCGAAGGAGCACAAGCAGGAGCAGCAGGCGGTAGTAGAAGTTCTTGGCAAAAAATTGTAGGAAACAACCTGTAGATATGTGAGAACAGTCTGGGTAAGAATGTTCAAAAGCTGGAGACTGTAACTAGGCTAACAGCTAAACACAATACTCAAGCAATGAGTGAGATATCCATGCGGCTTTAAGTAGGCCCAAACAGGAAACAAAATGGATCCCACAGGTTCAGAATATGCCATCTTAGTAAAGGGCAATTGCAGAACACAACAGCAGCCTCCTGTGGTAAGGAGTGGGATTGCAGCACAATAATTAAGGTGAACAATAGCAGCGACTAGTAGTCAAACTGAAGAAGGACAACAGGAATTCTGACAACTATACTATTACTGTGTGTAACAAAATCTCTGCAAGCAAGTTGCCAGATTGCCAAATACTTGAAACCGCATCTCTGCAAGCAAGTTATCAGAATGTCTATACTTCTACTGTTTTGATGCATAACCACATCTCGGCAAGCAAGTCATCAGTTTGCATATACATTTCCTATTATCATATGCATCTGCAAACCTGGCTCTTTTGCATCCTGCTTCGCTTGTCAGTCTGCTGTCCTGCTTACCCTTTTGTCCTGATCCTTGCTGATCGACATGCTATCTGGCATCACCCGCTCTGTTGTCTCCACTGTACCAATGCTTCTGGTCCGTCCATGCTGCTCATCCTGACCTATGGCTTAGAGAATCCACCTCACCAAGTGAGCACCTAACAATAGATAATTTAGTTCAATTAAAACTGTGTAATACTTTCCCCTGCAGTGGAGTAGTAGGAAAATCAAGTCCTTACTGATTGGTTCCCAAACAGATTACAACCGATTGCTGGGGAACCTAATAACAGGATACCCTGGGATTAAAACAATGGTATAAACTAACAACCCCTTTACTACATATATAAATTAAACAAAATAAAAATGAGCTACATAATCCAACAGTATACAAGGTAAACAAACATTCTACAATGTAATTTCAATAACACCAGAAGATATCTACTCAAAGTGAAATAAGTTAAATTGTAAATTCTGCCTTCCTTAGAAAAGCCTACAAAGTTCAATAACTAGTAACTGAACACCAGCTCAACCTATTGGTAAAAAATAGAACTGCAACAGCTGTGTTTTACTACCAGGGTAGTACTGGTCATGGTATGTGATTTATACATTAGTTTTATATTATATCTGCTTTATTCACTGCCCTTGCCAAACATCAGCAGCTCCATGCATGAATTACTTATTAATTGAGGGGATATCAAATGTATCTAACGCAACTAGAAACCCAGCTCTGTGAAGAGCTTCTCTCACACTAAGATTGCAAGGATTGGGATAAACGAAAGTTAATTGCATTTCCAGATGACAAACCTCTCACCTCTGAACTGAATGGCTCTTTATAAAAGCTATCAGTAATAAACTGTAAATCTCAGCTATGATTGCAAATAAAGGTCAGGTCCGTACAGGCTGCCACTTTCCCTGGCTTCACAACGGATTCGAGAACCTTCCTTTTAAGGTGTTCCAGCTGTCATTTTACAAAGTAGTGCAATGACTGTTCTTTGGAAAATAATATTACACAGTGCCCTGGTGGATAAGCTTTCAGCTCTGCAGAGGTTCACAGGAGAGAATCAGCAAAACTAACCAGACGTTCATTAATACACAAATAACAGCATAACTCTAAAATTCCAAATCCATTCCAAAGTAATAAAATACTAACGTAGCAAGAAAACAAGTAGTAAAGTTATATGTATATATATATATATATATATATGTTATGTAAAGAAAAATAGTGCTATATACAGTATATATACGTTAGAGAGAGAGAGATGGGAAATTGGACAAAATTATAGGGCAGATTTAGGCTCCATCTAATCACTGTTTCTAGTTTATGTCTAATTAATAAAAGTTTGAATTTTATACATTTATATTTCCTCTCCAGACTTGTGGCACTTGAGACATTTTTGTGCTAGTTTTTTTTTTTATTTTATTCCCAATGCTCCCTCGAGTAATCAGTTTTTGTTTCATTTAAATCCGCTATCCAGTTCCAGATATATGAGCCTTTTTATTTAGTGTTATTTTTTATGGTCTTTACCAATAGGGTGTGGCTATCAAGATAGTAATGCAGAGTAACCTAAAGACATGCCCCCAAGGAATCCTGTGAGCCCTGCTCCCTTGGAAGAGACCATACAAATTATCTCTATAAAAAATGAACATTTTCCTGAATCACGGCATGATTCTTTATTATTATAGTAATTAATCAAATCTATCCATCTATCTACTTAGATCCATCCAGCTATCAATTCCTAAAGTTATCGATTGATCATCACAATAATTGTGTAATGGGTTGAGCAACCTAACGATGTATCCAAAAATGCTCGTTCACCATGCAATTGAGCGAAAAAATTCCGGTTCATAGAAAATTATAATACTAAAGCTCCTATTAAAAAAATAGGAGCTGGCCTTAATTTACATTGAGGGCAAATTAAGAAAAATTGTGTCCTCATTAGAGAACACATTTACAGATTAAACTTTTTTTTAAATTCCAAAATGGTCTGATATGAACAAAAAAAAGACCCCAGTAACATA
Organism: Phyllobates terribilis; assembly: GCF_046119375.1. Classification (NCBI taxonomy): domain Eukaryota; kingdom Metazoa; phylum Chordata; class Amphibia; order Anura; family Dendrobatidae; genus Phyllobates; species Phyllobates terribilis. The sequence goes on along the minus strand of NW_027362773.1, from coordinate 212,806,963 downwards.
CAGCCAAAGAGTAAAAACCTACATATCACAGTGAGTAATTCTGGAAGGAAGAGTCTTCCATCTTCTGCCCCTTAGACAGCGCTCATGTCTTTTTGGGGATAATTATAAAATGAAAATGCTGACTATCCAAGCACATAAGCAATTACTAAGACATTGCAGTTGTATTAAACTTTCATTTCTTATTCTAGTGATGGCCAAAGTCAACATAAACAGCGTATGTGATGGTTAAAATGATTAGGATTCAAGCTCATGCAAGACTTTCATCATGTAAGTAGCAAATACCAAATGAGTTATAAAATACACAAAAATACGGAAATACTATTAATATAATGGGCGACAAGGCAAAAAATAATAGCTGTTCCAATTAAAGATTTTCATAAAGATTGAAAAAAAAATGTATCTTTAAAGAGCATCGGTCACTTGCCATAAGTATGTAATTTTTTTACCTGGTGTAAATGCAGCTGTTCTCCTGAATCTTGTATTATTTTTCTTTTATTTCTGCTCCTCTCTATTCTAAAGTTATGGACCCCTTTTTGTTCTATTTAAATCTAGTCTTTTGAGCAAACTGGGTGAGGTTCTCAACAAGAGGCCCACAAAGAAGTGTTGAAGACCACTCCCACTTAGTAAAAAGACTAGATTTACATACAGGGAAAATGGGCCACATCTCAGGAACGCAAAGGAGCAGTAACAAAAGAAAAAAAATGTAGGATTCAGGAGAACAACGGCATTTAGACCAGTAAAAAAAATACTTATATAAATATATTCTATAATTTCTATTTCTAGAGATATGTTTATAGAAATTGAATAGTCGTCTTTAATTCTTAAAAAGAACACGTTATAACACTCTTGTATAGTATCAGTGATAACGTGTGTATCTATGGATATGGCTGTGGATGGTACGTTTGTGTCCACCAAAGTGATCCCATTGTATGGCTTCAGGTTTGTCTCCATTAGAGAAAAGCTTGGCTTTCAAATTAAGAAAAATGGTAAAATGCTGCCGATTAGAGAAAATCATAAATTGGCTATAAGTATATCAATAATACACTGCTCAAAAAAATAAAGGGAACATTCAAATAACACATCCTAGATCTGAATGAATGAAATATTCTCATTGAATACTTTGTTCTGTACAAAGTTGAATGTGCTGACAACAAAATCACACAAAAATCATCAATGGAAATCAAATTTATTAACCAATGGAGGCCTGGATTTGGAGTCACCCCCAAAATAAAAGTGGAAAAACACACTACAGGCTGATCCAACTTTGATGTAATGTCCTTAAAACAAGTCAAAATGAGGCTCAGCATTGTGTGTGGCCTCCACGTGCCTGTATGACCTCCCTACAACGCCTGGGCATGCTCCTGATGAGGTTGCGGATGGTCTCCTGTGCGATCTCCTCCCAGACCTGGACTAAAGCATCCGCCAACTCCTGGACAGTTTGTGGTGCGACGTGACGTTGGTGGATGGAGCGAGACATGATGTCCCAGATGTGCTCAATCGGATTCAGGTCTGGGGAACGGGCAGGCCAGTCCATAGCTTCAATGCCTTCATCTTGCAGAAACTGCTGACACACTCCAGCCACATGAGGTCTGGCATTGTCCTGCATTAGGAGGAACCCAGGGCCAACCGCACCACCATATGGTCTCACAAGAGGTCTGAGGATCTCATCTCGGTATCTAATGGCAGTCAGGCTACCTCTGGCGAGCACATGGAGGGCTGTGCGGCCCTCCAAAGAAACGCCACCCCACACCATTACTGACCCACTGCCAAACCGGTCATGCTGAAGGATGCTGCAGGCAGCAGATCGCTCTCCATGGCGTCTCCAGACTTTGTCACGTCTGTCACATGTGCTCAATGTGAACCTGCTTTCATCTGTGAAGAGCACAGGGCGCCAGTGGTAACTTTGCCAATCCTGGTGTTCTGTGGCAAATGCCAAGCGTCCTGCACGGTGTTGGGCTGTGAGCACAACCCCCATCTGTGGACGTCGGGCCCTCATACCACCTTCATGGAGTCGGTTTCTAACTGTTTGTGCAGACACATGCACATTTGTGGCCTGCTGGAGGTCATTTTGCAGGGCTCTGGCAGCGCTCCTCCTGTTCCTCCTTGCACAAAAGCGGAGGTAGCGGTCCTGCTGCTGGGTTGTTGCCCTCCTACGGCCCCCTCCACGTCTCCTGGTGTACTGGCCTGTCTCCTGGTAGCGCCTCCAGCCTCTGGACACTACGCTGACAGACAAAGCAAACCTTCTTGCCACAGCTCGCATTGATGTGCCATCCTGGATGAGCTGCACTACCTGAGCAACTTCTGTGGGTTGAAGAGTCCGTCTCATGCTACCACAAGTGTGAAAGCACAACCAACATTCAAAAGTGACCAAAACATCAGCCAGAAAGCATTGGTACTGAGATGTGGTCTGTGGTCCCCACCTGCAGAACCACTCTTTTATTGAGGGTGTCTTGATAATTGCCAATAATTTCCATCTATTATCTATTCCATTTGCACAACAGCATGTGAAATTTATTGTCAATCAGTGTTGCTTCCAAAGTGGACAGTTTGATTTCACAGAAGTTTGATTTACTTGGAGTTATATTCTGTTGTTTAAGTGTTCCCTTTATTTTTTTGAGCAGTGTATATATAATGAATATTAAAATAATAAATATAAATTACTAAAGATAAAATGTCAACTAACCAAGTTTTAACTGCATGTCAACAGGAGCGTGGCCTAACAAAAGGCGTGGGGTTCAGTTTCACTTGGCCTCCAGTGCAGACAGAACAGGGGAGGAGGTTTCTGATACAGAAAGTTGCCTAAACCCTTATCACGTCCCCTCTCCTGTTCCTGAAAACTACTGTTCAGACAAGAAAGGGAAACAGCATAAATAAAAAAGTAAATTGCAGCTGCAGCTAAGGGACTCCCAACTTGGTACTCTAAAAATTGAGATGCTGTTAAGAATTAGAGTATGTAGAGACTATAGTGGGAGGGAGAGGGGTTCATTTACAAACGTCTGGAGAAGGTTGTGATACAAAAATAGAGGTTACATGACTTAGCTAAAGAGATTACAAGATTTCAGTGAATTGCTGGTTGAACAATTGCTTATACTCAGTTCAATTACGAGAATGCTCATGAGTATCAGACCGATGGAGTATATGTAATATATGCCTGGTGAAAACCCCCTTCCCAGTAAACTGGCCACACTAAGACTCAATAAAAAATATATATTTTATATAAAAAAATTATCTTTTCCTCATTACAGGGCCGGCGTGATGATGCTGATATTAACTCTTAAGAAATCGGTTACATTCCTTTGACATGTTTTAGTAGAAAAAGGCTCTTACAATAAGAACAGCAAAGAGCTAATCCTTAACAAAGGTTTATTATGCTGTAAATCCAATGTGATTTCAAAGGATTACAGTTGCACATGATAGATGGATTGTCACATCAGAAAATCTCCAGGGATGACTTCATAATATGCATCCACACATACACTACCCTGGATATAGGTAATAAATTATCATTGTAACCTTTCACACTGGAACCTTTCACAACACACTGATATCAGTGATATATTTCAAAGGGGAGCAATTTACCTTTATGTATGCACAACAGGGAAACAAATAAAAAATAATCAACTAAATATTACATTAGTAATAAACAAAAGGGATCCAAATAAGACTACTGAATCAATAGAAAAAGAAAACTCAACTCGCAAAACCAGTAGAAGAAAATAAATACAAAAAAGCACACTAAAAATATCCCCCAAATAATCCACATACAAAAATTTAAGTGTGAACAGCCTTATATTTTGACCACATACTGTATTTCTTTACTCTGGGCACTAATTTCAAGGGCTTCACTGATTTTAAAGCATCATTAAAATCAGTGTTAATCAATTCCTCACCTCAATTAAAATAAAAATAATGGATACTCACCTCCCGCAGCGGCATTGTTCCATCGATTTTGTCGCCACTGTTCCCGTACAGTGACGGGACGTTGCATCACATGTCTGCTGCAACCAATGAGTGGATGTCCACCATGTCAAAATATTGATGATCGACAGTCAGATGGCAACTGCTCACCATGACATGTCCACAGCAACCAATGAGTAGATGTCCACCCTACCGGAATATTGATGCTCTACAGCAGGGATGTCAAACTCAAACACACAGAGGGCCAAAATGAAAAACTTTTACAAAGTCACGGGCCAAACAGTATATATTATAAGTCCTCCATACAGAATGTCCCCATATAGGGGTGGTGGTTCTGGTGTCAGGGGCCAAATAAAACCACCCCGAGGGCCAGATTTTGCCCACGGGCCAGAGTTTGACCCATGTGATCTACAGTCAAACGGCAATTGCTCACCATGACATGTCCATTGCAACCAATGAGTGGATGTCCACCCTACCGGAATATTCATGATCTACAGTTAGATGGCAACTGCTCACCATGATATGTCCACTGCAACCAATGAGTGGATGTCCACCCTACCGGAATATTCATGATCTACAGTTAGATGGCAACTGCTCACCATGATATGTCCACTGCAACCAATGAGTGGATGTCCACCCTACCGGAATATTCATGATCTACAGGAGGGATGTCAAACTCAAACACACAGAGGGCCAAAATGAAAAACTTGGACAAATTCACGGGCCAACCAGTATATAGTATAAGTCCTCCATACAGAATGGCCCCATATAGGGGTGGTCGTTCTGGTGTCGAGCCCCAAACAAAACCACCCTGAGGGCCAGATTTTGCCCATGGGCCAGAGTTTGACGCGTGTGGTCTACAGTCAAACGGCAATTGCTCACCATGACATGTCCACTGCAACCAATGAGTGGATGTCCACCCTACCGGAATATTCATGATCTACAGTTAGATGGCAACTGCTCACCATGACATGTCCACTGCCACCAATGAGTGGATGTCCACCCTACCAGAATATTGATGATCTACAGTCAGACGGAAACAGCTCACTATGACATGACTGATGATCTGCAGCCAAAAGTTAAATGCTCACAGGTTGCACAATGTCACGTTACTCTCCGGGAACAATGGCACCAGCAACACTTGAACGGCACCGCTGCAGGAGTTGAGTATCCATTTTTTTTTAATTCTAATGGGAGTGCTAAATTGATTAAGCTTAATACACTTAGACTATTGTATTGTATCAGATATCCAGAAGCAGAAATCTCTAAGCAGTGCTTTATAAAGCCCTGGAATAAGTGGCAGCCTAAGATCAAAGACTTCAACAGTGTTAACTTTTCTCATGGACCTGACATATCAAATCAGTTAGGATGATCCCTTTAATGTAACATCACATGAAATGATAATAAAGGTACCTACACCACTTGGGTAATCTTGGTAGAAACTACTTTGGTGCCTAACCCTAGTCAATATCCATCTAAACAGCTTTAAAGGGGTCACAGTGAATGTGTGTATTACTGTGATGTCATCACTACAGTAAACAAAGACTGAGGGCAGCCCTGGAGCAGCAGAGGTTGGAACAGATGAGTACTGCTTCTTTTCTAATTTTATCTGCCCAAAGTCATCAAGAAGACTTCTGTCGGGTTCTATAATTGGGCAATATACTATAGTTTAGATGAGGGCATCTCAAATTGTGAGACTGCCCTCACCAGTGAGAGGCTAGCCAATTGGGGAGACAGTTTCAAAGTAGTGATCATATGCTGCATCAATATTTCATTTTATTAGGTTCAGAAGACAAAAAATAAAAAATAAAAATAGATATTTTTAATTTTAGCATGGACTTCCAGTACAGATGGTGAAGCCCAGATATCATCTGTCAGCTGAGACCCAAACCTTTTCTTGGTATGTTTGATGAGACCTCAATAGAAATAGTTTGAAAAGTCTTGGTTTAGACCAAACACAACATAAACCCAAAATGCACCCCATCTCAACCACCCAGTATTGAGGCGGCACCTCCATTTATTACAATTTAGGAATTCTCAGCCACAGGCTTTGCTCAGAAGAACGTTATTTTGACGTGTGTCGTTCCAATAGATGTTGGACTCCCTGATTATTCAATGTCTTATTCTGCCTCATAAACTAAAACTGTTCTAATTTTAGGAAAGGCTGTCGAAGGTCTGAAAAACTTGACATAGTATTTTAAGGTAGAAGCTATGCATGTCTCTCGTATTAACTCTTTCCACACTTTGTATCTATACTGTGCACTATGATTGGCGTTTACAATGGTTTTTAACGAAAATTCAATAACTGTTGCTGTCATAGTTTCTGCCAGCAACTTTGTAAACTGGCTTACCCTTTCTAATACAAATCCTTCAATCCCACATGTGTCTCAAGAGAAATATAAATGTTTTTCTGAACCTGAAATGTTAAATTAGAACTTATATAACAGACAGTGATCAACCTCAGAGTCACATAATGATCCTTCTATGCTATTCTTAAGAAAGTCTAAGGCTATGTTCAGACGAACATTGCCATCCTCAGAACAGTCATGTCTGCAAATTGCAGATCTGTGTGCTTGTCCACATTGTGGACAGGTGCAAAAGTCAACAGCCATTTAAACCAGTACAATGTCCATAAAACGGATTAAACTGGTGCTTGTCGCTCACACAGACTAACATTGGTCCCGTGTGCTGTCCGTCTGTGCAATGCATTGACCACACATATGTTCTGCAGCAGGGGTGTAACGATTGCGGTCGCAGAGGTTGCGACTGCGAACGGCCTGTGCGGGTGAGGGGCCCGCCAACACCAGCGCAAACTTCAACTGGATGTGTGTCTTTGACATTATGCTGCTTCACTCTATTAGAAAAAATAATAATTTGGCAATCAAAGGCAATGCTTCATTGTCAGTAGATATGGATGAAAAACAATCCCAGCAATTAATTGGTCATAAATGGGTTGTCCACCTTTGGGGACATTTTTGGGGATTGTCTTTTTCTGAACTTCTTTCGGATGATTTATAACCACAGACCACATCAAAGTTGAATGAGCAGAGAAAGATAGAGCCTGTAAAAGCAAAACAGGGCAACATTTTTAATGAAACCCAATTACCAACATAAATTTTAACCTTAAATACATGCATTAAATTTAAAAAAAGTAATAACTGTCCCCAAAGGGGGACAACACCTTTTTTATACAATAACTTCATCAAGTATCCACATCTGTAGTATAAAAGGTGCTACATTTTAACGCATTTTTTATCTTCTACTGTATATAGCAGATTTGGGCTACGTTCACATTTATACTGTACTCTATACTGAACACTGTGTTGAGGTTTCTGTGTAAATCCACTTAAAATCGGAACTGCAACGGAGCCATTCAGTAAAATGGGGTAGGTGTTGAGTCACTTTTGGCCTCCGATTGGCATCCATACTGTCAGCATCCATCTTTTTAGTGTGGTCTACCAAGCTTTTGTGTCCTCCTAAAAACGACAGACACCACCAGAATGGAGGCCAAACAAACTTAAAAATGACTTCATCTGCCCCATTATACTGAATGGCTCAATATAAATGGCCTAAATCCAAATGTCGGGACTGATTTTTAGAATACGTCACCCATTGGCTGATGGATTACCGCACTTAGAGGACGCCTCCAAAGATCCAGAAAGGACTGAAGTTTCCATTCTTGCACTGCTCAATGACACTGTATAGCGTTGTACCCATGATCATAAGTGTGAGGATCTGGCCACTTACTAAATACTTTTCCAGCACTGAGCACCCATTTTCATCAATCTTATTTTTGTATTTTGTTAGAAATTTGCTTGCTTTATTTTGTTAGTGATTTGTTTGCTCATCAGTTCAACCTCAGGAATCTATTCCATTCACTGACCATATCTCCGAGACCTTGGACCATTGTTCTCTCCGTCACCACAGGTAGTCTCACATGCAAACCCAGGGGATGGGTTCCAGCTGAGAAAGTATCTCCACTAAGGCACAATTAGCTCGGGGAGGGAGGGGTGAGCTCTTCTGCCGATTCAGGGGGCTGAACCCTGTGCAGAAGAAAGAGAAGATTCATTGCTAGTCGGACGGAGAGCTGGGTGGAATCACGGGCTGCGGTCGTGATATCCATCATCCGAAGGAGCATATGCTGTGACTGCCAATATACCGGCGGGAGATACAAAAAGCTGTGGGCCAACCAAAAGTTGGGGGACAGTGGGTATCACCTGGTACGGGGCAGTGGAACTACTGATCCCAGGTTGGAAACTCAAGGACTAAGAGAATTGCCTGTTGGACATTTACCTGGAATTGCTGTTCACCATGGTCGGAAGGAATAAAACTAATTGCATCGATAACCTGCCTAGGTGATTATTAAAATCCACACCCGCACATCTTTACAAGTGGTGGCAGCGGTGGGATCACCTATCTCTGGACAGCATACCAGGGAAAGTTACTGAGCGGTGACTTGGCAGAAGAGATGGCAGACTCCATCTACAAGAGGCTCAAAAAGGAGGAGCTGAGAACTCTTTGCTCTGGGAAAGAGCCAGAGTGGTTGCCAGAGGATAACCATGCGACCCTAATACAATGCTTGGACGATTGGGACCGTGAACAGCCGCAGGAGGAGGTCAGTTCAGACATAGAGGAGGGCATCTACCTGGAGGGACCACAGCCCAGGACTGTCATCCAGATGGCAGAGGATCAACCAACTGAGTTGAGGCGGCTGCTGGACGCACTAGGAGAGCGGTCCACAGAGATGGAGAAGGCGGCAGTGCTAAGCAAATATCTGGGTGTGCATGTAGCGATACCCCCACCCGCCCCAGTGCAGAGGACAATGGATAACAGGAGAGAGGGGCCTACATCTTTAAGATACCGAGATATACCATAGTTTAATGAGGACACCTCAGATATTGATGAACATCTCCGGTTATTTGAGAACCTCTGCCTGCTGCATGAGGTGTCAGTCCGTGACTGGCCCAGATTTTTGAGCGTTGTCCTGACTGGAAAAGCAAGAGAAGCTTTTAATAACTTGTCTTCTGGGGATCAGAGACGTTACTCTACCATTCGCAGTGCATTGCTAGAGAGGTATGCCGTCACGCCGGAAACCTACCGGAGGAAGTTTCGGGAGACTGACAAGCCCACTGCACACACACATCGGGAGTTTGTCAACACGCTACGGACGGCATGCACTCAGTGGATAGAAGAACTGGGGGCTCGGAAAGCAGAACATGTAATGGACATAATCATGCTGGAACAATTTATGTCAAAGCTCCCAGGTAATTTAAAAGAATGGGTGGCAGATAGAAAACCACTCAGCCTGGATGAGGCTGCCAGATTGGCTAATGATTGGTCTGCCAATCGACCCGGGCAACGTGGCAGTACAGCCCCAGAGAGTCGGGAACCAGGGCTTACACGGATTCCAGTGAGACCCATGGACCTCCGAGAGGAGGAACTGCAGGGATTTTGGACTTCACAAAAAGGGGGAGGTTTCCCAAGCCACCAAGTATGGCCCACGTCAGGGCGACGAGGGCTTAACTGCCATAGCTGTGGACACATGGGACACTTTGCCAGGGAATGTCAGAAACATTGTAGGCCACATCATCCGCGTCCCCAACCTATGAACCCTGTGCTGCAATGGGGCTGGAGTGCTGAGGGAGAGAGGATCCCACTACCCCGACTGAAGGAAGAAGAGGCATATGTGGTACAAAGAGAAGTGTCCCTGACTAGATGGGACACCTCAGAGTCTATTAACCAGCATCTGCAGCCGGTCTGGGTAGAGGGCGTGGAGGCTGTGGGGCTCCGTGACTCCGGAGCCTCAGTCACATTGATAAAAGACCATTTAGCACCGGACCAATGTATTGTCCCCGGCAGCCGTATGTTAGTCAATATAGCCGGAAGAGAAACTTTGAACATTCGGAGGGCCCGACTACATTTAGACTGGGGTCACAGTCATGGAATGGTGGATGTAGGAGTAGTGCGGCACCTACCAGTTGATGTGTTGCTGGGAAACAATCTGGGAGCAGGATTGGTGTGCCACTGGGCCAATGTCGTAACCGGAAGCCAAGAAACGGTTCACACTGCATCAGCCAATAGGGAAAGGAGCAATATCAACATGTCAGCGGTGAGTGATGCACAAAATGCAATGACTGTCACAATGAAGGAATGTAATCTGGGGGAGGTAAATTACATCAGGGAGGAGGCCCAGGGACTTCGGGACACTGGATCTACCATCACCCTGGTCAGCCCAGATACTGTCCCCCCAGAGCTCCCTTTACCAGGCCACCAAGTGACCATCCCTCTATCTGGATGTCAGCACTCTGGGGTTGGTCGCAATGGATCCAAGTTTGGTTCTCATTGGGCACGTGGGGAGTTTCCCAGGACAAACCGGGGATCAGGGGGGGGATATGGAGGACCCAAAAAAAGGGACAGACCCCTGAACCAGCTAACTAAATACAGAGTTCTCATCTCAGGGATTCCCCCATCGGGAAGTTGGCAGGATCTGAAAGACCATATGAGAAAAGCTGGAGATGCCTATTATACTGAAGTATACCAGAGTGGAATGGGGACTGTGGAGTATATTCACAAGGGAGACATGGAATATGCTTTGAGGAAACTGGATGATACAAAATTTTGTTCTCATAAAGGCGAGACCTCTTACATTCGTGTCTGTACAGAAAAAGTGGGGGAGGAGTGTGAGGACCTGGCCACTTACTAAATACTTTTCCAGCACTGAGCACCCATTTTCATCAATCTTATTTTTGTATTTTGTTAGAAATTTGCTTGCTTTCTTTTGTTAGTGATTTGTTTGCTCATCAGTTCAACCTCAGGTATCTATTCCATTAACTGAACATATCTCCGAGACCTTGGGCCATTGTTCTCTCCGTCACCACAGGTAGTCTCACATGCAAACCCAGGGGATGGGTTCCACCTGAGAAAATATCTCCACTAAAGCCCCCGTCTCACATAGCGAGATCGCTGCTGTGTCATGGTTTTGGTGACACAACAGCGACCTCACCAACGATGTCGCTATGTATGACACTTTGCAGCGATCAGGCCCCTGCTGTGAGGTCACTGATCGCTGCAAAGTGTCCTGGACCATTTTTTGGTCGTTGCCCTCCCGCTGGTCAGCACACATCGCTGTGTGTGACCAGCGGGAGCAGCGATCAGGCTGGTAACCATGATAAACATCGGGTTACTAGGGGCACACGTGCCCCTAGTAACCCGTTGTTTATCATGGTTACGAGCCTGCTAAAGTGAGCGGTAACCTCCTGCTCACTGTAGCAGAGTGGTAACCATGATAAACAACGGGTTATTAGGTGCGCGTGTGCCCCTAGTAACCCGATGTTTATCATAGTTACCAGCCTGCTAAAGTGAGCGGTAACCTCCCGCTCACTGTAGCAGAGTGGTAACCATGATAAACAACGGGTTACTAGGTGCGCGTGTGCCCCTAGTAACCCGATGATTACCATGGTTACCAGCCTGCTCCTGCTTCAGCAGTAGGCTGGTAACCAGGAGCAGGACATCGTGGAAAGATTCTTTCCACGATGTCACTGCTCCCCTGATCGTTGGTGAGCCTGCCTGTTTGACAGCTCACCAGCGACCACATAGCGACGCAGCAACGATCCCTGACAGGTCATATCGTTGTCGGGATCGTTGCAGCGTCGCTAAATATGACGGGGCCTTAAGGCACAATTAGCTGGGGGAGGGAGGGGTGAGCTCTTCTGCCGGTTCAGGGGGCTGAACCCTGTGCAGGAGAAAGAGAAGATTCATTGCTAGTCGGACGGAGAGCTGGGTGGAATCATGGGCTGCGGTCGTGATATCCATCATCCGAAGGAGCATATGTTGTGACTGCCAATATACCGGCGGGAGATACAAAAAGCTGTGGGCCAACCAAAAGTTGGGGAACAGTGGGTATCACCTGGTACGGGGCAGTGGAACTACTGATCCCAGGATGGAAACTCAAGGACTAAGAGAATTGCCTGTTGGACATTTACCTGGACTTGCTGTTCACCATGGTCGGAAGGAATAAAACTAATTGCATCGATAACCTGCCTAGTAGTATTAAGCGAGCATGCTCGACACTGCTCGGTACTCGCCCGAGCATCTCACTACTCGGGATGTTCGGGGGGGAAACGAGCATTTCCGGGTTACTCGGGCGGGAGCTCGGGTCTCCGCCCTGCATGTTTGGCGCTCTTTACAGAGCCAATGAACATGCAGGGATTGCCAGCCAGTCACTGAAATGCCGCAGCCATGTTGTTTGTGGGCATTACAGTGATTGGCTGGTCACACAGTGTCACCTCGAGTATTTAAAACCGGGCGCCGCCATCTTGGACACAGTCGCTCCGGATCAGCCAGTGTAGGGTCAGTGCTGCTGAGCTAGGGAGAGATTTATACTCCAAAATAGTTAGTGTAGGGTCTCTAAAGCCTGCCAAATCAAACAAACAGTCCTTCTCAGGACTAATATCCATCCCAGATATCAGGCAGGCAGGCTGTATAGGAGACGCAGTGGTTATACCAACAAACGCTGCATTACAGTCTTGTGTGCTCCTGCTGGTCAAATTGCTAGACTTATTCCCCGGTCTCAGGGGCCAGGAAAAATCCTTTTTTTTTTCATCAGTCAGACTGTACAAATACGCGTCTTATTAACCTTTTGGTATCCCCCCCCCACCCCCCCCGAAAAAAAAAATTTGAGTGTGTCTGTGACTGTTCAGACACCAATATAACTGTTTAAAAGAGCCTAGTATAGGCCAGAGAAATAGAACTGTGGTTTTGCAGTTCCACGGTTCAAATCTCTGTATTATCCTGCTTTTGGCATTTTTTCCGTAAAAAAAAACAGTAATAGTGTCTCCCTGACTGTTCAGACACAAATATATCTGTTTAAAAGAGTCTGGTGTAGGCCAGAGAAATAGAACTGTGGTTTTGCAGTTCCATGGTTCAAATCTCTGTATTATCCTGCTTTTGGCATTTTTTTCGTAAAAAAAAAACAGTAATAGTGTCTCCCCGACTGTTCAGACACAAATATATCTGTTTAAAAGAGTCTGGTGTAGGCCAGAGAAATAGAACTGTTTTTTTGCAGTTCCACGGTTCAAATCTCTGTATTATCCTGCTTTTGGCATTTTTTCCGTAAAAAAAAACAGTAATAGTGTCTCCCTGACTGTTCAGACACAAATATATCTGTTTAAAAGAGTCTGGTGTAGGCCAAAGAACTAGAACTGTGGTTTTCCTCTTCCACGGTTCTAATCTCCTTTCTATTACCCTTTTTCCATTGATAGTGCGAGTGTAAGCTATTTTACTTCATTTACAATGGGCAAGGCGCGTGGCAAGGGACGTGGAACTGGACGTTCTGGTGATGGTGCGTGTAGAGGACGGGGCCGTGGCCAAGGTGAAAATGTGCCACAACCAACAGCCACATCTTCTCGCTCCCACTTTTTGACCGAATTACTAGGGAAGCACACTACAACACCAGTATTGCGAACTGATCAGTGTGAACAGGTTATTAATTGGATAGCTGATAATACTTCCAGTTACCTGGGCACCACCACCTCTGGTCTGTCTTCCACACGGTCAAGTTTTAGTAGCCGTGAGTCTCGACCGCATACTCCTCCTCACCCTGATGCTCCTTCCTCCCACCATGCCGAGTGTCGTCAGACAGCAACTGATCCCACACTTGGACACTCTGAAGAGCTGTTCACTGGTCCATTTCCATATTTGTGCCCCTCGCCTGCTCCGCTTGAAGTGGTGGAAGAGGAGATCCCATGAAGCGATGCCCAAATATTTGAACAGCCACGGCCACAGGAAGTCGACGCTGGCAATTTGTCACAAGAGGTGGACGATAACGAGACACAATTGCCACGAAGTGAGGAGGAGGATCGTGGTGCGCAAGTCTTTTTTTAAAGATTCTGCTGATAACCCCAAAAAGGCCATTTGTACCACCTGCCATGCCAGCATCAGCAGGGGTGACAAAACTACCAGCTTGACCACCACCAGCATGATCAGGCACATGTCAGCAAAGCACCCGACTTTGTGGGGCGAACCCCAGGGTCCACGACCAGTGTCAGCGGGTGTCACCACTGCTTCTTCCGCTGTTGTGCGTGTAATAGAACCCCATGTTGTGCGTGCAAGGCAATCCCCTGTCCATACTGCATGCAAAGATGCCCCCTCCTCTCAGTCTTCACTTGTTATGGCAGTTTCTCAAGAAACAGCATCAACGTCCACGTCCACGTCCCACCGCAGCGTTCAATTGTCCATATCCCAGACCTTTGAACAAAAGCGCAAATTCGCAGCCATAGCCCCATAGGCCACAGTCCTAAATTCGCACATTTCACGACTGCTTGCATTGGAAATGCTGCCTTTTAGGCTGGTGGAGACGGAATCCTTCCGCAACCTTATGGCGGTGGCCGTCTCTCGGTACTTGGTCCCCAGCCGACACTATTTTGCCTGGTGTGCCATCCCCGCACTACACAAGCACATGTCCCAAAACATCTGCCGTGCCCTCAACAACACAGTTACTGGGAGAGTCCACCTGACAACGGACATGTGGACAAGTGCTTGTGGCCAGGGGCGGTACATCTCCCTGACGGCACACTGGGTAAACATAGTGGAAGCCGGGACCCAGTCGGACCTTGGGACGGAACACATCCTCCCCACACCGAGGATTGCGGGCCCTATGTCAGTCAGAGTTGCCCCCACAGTGTACAGCTCCTGTGCATCATCCTCGTCCTCATGTTCAACCTCCATCTCAGATATCACCGTATCAGTTACAAGCTGGAAGTACTGCAGTACTGCCTCAGCCAAGCGGCAACAGGCTGTGCTGAAACTCATAATCTTAGGTGATAAACCTCACACTGCTTGTGAGTTGTGGACAGCTGCGAAAGAGCAGGCAGATCTGTGACTGAGACCGCTGAAACTACTTCCAGGCATGGTCGTGTGTGACAATGGCCGTAACCTGGTGGCGGCTCTGAGGCGAGATCACACCACTACCATGCCTGGCTCATGTGCTTAACCTCATGGTTCAGAGGTTTCTTAAATCGTACCCCGAGTTGCCAGATCTGCTCGTCAAAGTACGCCGCCTGTCAGCTCAATTTCGGAAGTCGGCTACAGCTTCCGCCGCCCTTGCTGTGTTGCAGCAACGTTTGCAGCTTCCGGCACACTGACTGGTGTGTGATGTCCCCACACATTGAAACTCTACCCTTCACATGTTGTAAAGGATTTGTGAGCAGAAGAGAGCAGTTGTGGAGTACCAGCTGCAACAAGGCCGTCGATATTCAGGTCAGACTCCACACATAAGACTTCAGGAGTGAACCTGGATGTCTGACATATGTACCATTTTGACAAACTTTGAGGAGCCCACCGAGATGGTGAGTGGCGATGACGCCATCATTAGCGTCAGCATCCCACTTGTCTGTCTTTTGCAACGCTCTCTGCAGATAATTAAAGAGGAGGCATTGCAGCCAGAGTATGATGAGATGGATCAAGAAGCCGTAGCGGGCGATTACACACAGCCCAGCCTCATCTCATCCCAACGTGCATTGGGGGACAATGAGGGAGAGGAGGAGGAGGAGGAATAACAGGAGCTGGTATCATGCGCTGTAGACGGTAGGTAGTACCTGTACAACTGTCATACCGTCGGTTCAGCGTGGGGGCTTGAGGACAGGGGGGAGGAGGAGGAGGAGAGCATGGTCAGTCGTCCTCTTGGAGAGGACACGGAAGTCTTGCCCGTTACCAGTCTGGTACGCATGGCTGACTTTATGTTACGCTGCCTTAACCGTGACCCTCGCGTTGGCAAAATGTTGGGTGACAGTCATTACTGGTTGGTGACACTTTTAGACCCCCGCTACAAGGAGAACTTTCACTCTCTTATTCCTGAGGTGGAGAGGTCTACAAAAATGTGGCAGTACCAGAAGGCCCTTGCTGCAGAACTGTTAAAAAAATTCCCATCTGAACACGCTAGCGGCAGAGATCACAGTTCGTTGACCAACGAAGGCATACAGGTGAGAGAGACGCAACTCCAATCCAGCAGAGGCAGGGGAACAATGTCAACGTTCTGGGACAGTTTTCTGAGACCCGCCAGCTTACAGGCCCTGAGGCACGGGGTACTCTCACAAGGAGTGGAAAGTTTCAAAAGATGGTGAGGGAGTACCTTGCCGACCGTACCAGCGTCCTCCGTGATTCCTCCGTGCCTTTTAATTATTGGGTATCCAAGCTTGACACTTAGAATGAACTCGCTCTGTATGCCTTGGAGGTCCTGGCCTGGCCTGCCCTGCGTCTACCATGTTATCGGAGCGTGTTTTTAGTGCCGCTGGGGGAATTATAACAGATAAGCGCACTCGCCTGTCAACTGACAATGCTGACAAGCTGAACCTTATCAAAATGAACAAGGGCTGGATTGGGCCAGACTTCTCATCACCACCAAATGACAGCAGAGTAACATAAAGTCAAATCCACTGTGTTATTTCGGGAGGTGTATTCTCATGCACCACTTCACACCCACACATGGGTATACGCTTCCTCATTTCGGCTGTATTTTGCTCTTCTCCTTATCCTCAGCCTCCACCACCACTATACCACCAGGGTGACCGTGGACCATGTTGCCAGCATTGCAAGTTCCTCCGTCCTAATTTTTGGCAGCTTTTGCTTGGAAGGCATAGGCAAAGACTATGGGAGACCCACTCCCTAATAATGGGAATAATGTTTTGAATATGGTGTACTGCATGGCTCTTGTTTGCCAGCATTGCAAGTTCCTCCGTCCTAATTTTTGGCAGCTTTTGCTTGGAAGGCATAGGCAAAGACTATGGGAGACCCACTCCCCAATAATGGGAATAATGTTTTGAATATGCTGTACTGCATGGCTCTTGTTTGCCAGCATTGCAAGTTCCTCCGTCCTGATTTTTGGCAGCTTTTGCTTGGAAGGTGTGGCGCCCCTGAGGGTTCGACCGCCACAGGGATACTGCACTTCTCTAATGGAGTGTAGTGTTCCTCCTCTGAGGTAAGAACAGTGCGATGGTCAGGACCCAACCTTTACATCCAACACCACATTTCTCCACCAGAGGGGGCTAGAATGCACAAGGTGCTACTCTCCTGGTTACAGGGAGACTGGGGAACCAAGAGTTAGGGGAATCAGTTAGTGGGTGAGGGTGGAGGACTTACAATTTAGTGACACTGTAAATTTCATAATTAATAAAAATCCATCTTGGTTCTTGGTCCTTTTCTAGCCTAGTGCTTGCTAGTCAAGTCTTTTGGCGGTCAAGTACTGTGATCTCCCACCCTGAACGTGGATCCTGTGTGGGCCTGCAGCGGATGAAGACACAGCCCTCATACCTTAGCCTTGGGTCGAGGGGCAGGCTGCAGAAAATGTATGTCTCAGCCCGGTCAAGGACCATGACCAAGAAGGCCTGGAGCTTAAGAGTGTAGCTCCACAGCAAATAGATCCCAGGGAGGATGCAGACGTAGCGGAGTACGCCACCTGTCCTCACCACCTGATATATTCAGAGGGAGTCCGGCTGCAAGAGGGGTACCGGCCCCCGACACCCGACCTTGTTACTCCATGTCCTGGTTGGGAAAGCCCGGTAGGCCCTGAGGATCCCATCGGGTATCGGAAGGAGCGGAGCTGCCACCCGTGCCCTTGTTCTGAGAGGAGTTCAGAGGGAGACCCGGCCTATCTACACACACAGACGGGAAAGGATACGGTCTGTAGTTCAGGAACACTCTGGTGCGGGGTCCTGATTGAACGCTGGACTTACTCGGAGGTTGTCGGACCCCCGTCCCTGGTGACCGCAGACTCCACGAGGAGCAGGGTGTCGCCTTCCTTCTGCCATCTCTTATGTGAGTAAAGCCTTGGAAGTTCACCCCTATGGCCTCCGGACTGTTTATTCTGCGCTACACCGCACGACGCGGCACCCGGTCTCCTCTACTACTACCCCCTCCATCCTGTCTCTCTGCCCTGAGGCCTTGGCCCTGAGGCCTTGCTCCGCCTGTGGGGAGTAGTAATAACGACGACCGCCATAACACCAGGCCTCAGCGGACTGCAGCAGCGCTGGTGGCCTTCACCAGGTGCCACAGGTGGCATAGTCGTAACCAGCCACTCAACCCAGATAAGCCCACACCATCCTTAACTGTGACGGCCCTGAGCACGGGTCGGGTCCGGGCCACGGCTGCACCCCGACTCTCCATCACAGGACTCGACCCGAGTCCCCCATCTCCCAGGGTAAAGAAAAGGGTTTTCGAGTAGAGGCATCACACAACTTGGCGTAGTCGGCAGGATCGCGTGCCCGCAGCAAAGGAAGAAATTACCCATTGCTACCGGGTATTGTGTGCCTTACACCTTGAACTGTCGTTTTACACTTAAAATGGTGCCCGCCCAAGAAGAACAGGCGCCATAATGCTGTGAGAAGACGGCCTTCAAACACCTCCCATCGTGGGCTGGGCTCCCGCTTGGCGCCAAAAATGTGGACTGCCCCTTCCATCAGAGACTGTCCGCGGGGTAATGCATGTCAAATCGGATGGGCTGAACGAAGGCGGGCCTGTCAGCATGCCGCCCAGGAACGCCCCGAAAGAGGAGGAAGAAGAAAAGCAACAAGGTGCGGCCATTGCAGTTGGAGGTCGGCAATCTTCAGAGGCAGACATGGACGCTTCTGGAGTGCAACCTACTGAGCCTTCTGAACCCGGTTCAGGCCCTTCACTTGGCAGGGAGCGAGGCGGCAGCGTTTTAACAGCGGGAGATTTTGAGTTTTTCCGACAGGAAGCCCCGGGTCTTATGCGGAGACAGAGAGAGGCCCAGGAGGCGGCGACGGCTGCGTGGCGGGAAGAAATGTTGCTACGCATCCGGGCCCGCCGCCAAGGAGTTGAAGCCCAAGGAGACATGGTGACAGAGGTCGTGAGCGGCCCAGCGGCGGGTGAGTGTGCTACCCCTGCCTGGCTGCAGAGCCTACCGTTCCTATCCTGGACCTCATGGCCGAATATCTCATGCCCGGCGCGGCCACCTGGGAGCAGGTCTTGGCTCCAGAGCTGCAAGCGGCAGCTATAGGTGGAGAACTGCGATGTTGCCCTACTCCCCAACCCGAAGTGCTTGAAGCTGCAGAGGTGTCCACCGGCTCCAACCCAGATTGGTCCGCGCTTGCAGAGGACCCGCAGCAGCCCCTAATGACACCGCTACCCGCACCAACAGTCACCTGGCCGGAGGCTGAGGAGTGGGCCTGGGACAACCAGGGGGGGACCTGATGGGCTTCCCCCGGGAGACCAGGGCTGAAGCGCAGAGGAGGAGTCAGCGGTGCAGTGAGCAGATACTCCAACTCGCTCGGGAGCAACGTCAACGGGAGCTCCGCTGCGAACGCCTCGAGGTACGGGCCAAAGCTGCTAAATCCCGGGCCCGTCAGGAAGAGGCCACCCGTCCCAGTCCCCGTGTGGAAGGGCAAGTTGTCCGCTTCCACCATGAGGCGGGGTGGGGGTTCATCAGGAGTCCCCAGCATGAGGACGACGTATTTGTCAGCAGGTGGGAAGTTGAGCCTCGGTTAAAGAAGGGACACCCTGGCCGGAACCTCTTCCCGAGCGATATAGTGACTTACTCTCGCCACCAGGGGGCGCAGGGGTGGTACGCTCTGGATGTACACAAAGTGTCCGGGAGCAACGCCCCCTCGCGCTCGGCCTCAGGGGACCGGTCAGCCTCCGTCGGGAGGAACGAGCCTTTTCCCAGGAGGGAACCCGAGGTTTAAGCAGCCCCGGCGGTTGCAATTTGTTTATAGTTAATATGTTGACATTTATCTTTTGATTTTTCTATCCCCGGTTTCTAGAGACATGTGTCCCTGCGGACTTGCAGCAGACAGACTCCTTTCTTGTAAATAGTTTGCATCTTTTTAGGTGCTCCATATTGGTTTTATACAAAACCGCGGACATTTCTACCTCAAGACCTCACAAGGAAAACCTGTCAGGGTGGCTCTCTGGGAGGTCCAACTAGGGATCTTCATGCCCTGCAGCCACCCCAGGGCCCACATTGAGGGTTTGGGGCAGGTCCCTCGCACTTCTGAACTGACTCTGCGTCTTTGCACCTTAACCCGTCTGTCTGCACAAGATGTCTCTGGAAAATGCTAGCCCCTTTATAATTTTATAATTTTATACTTTTGTATTTTTATAATGTATTGTCATATTTGCAACGTTTAAGAAGATGTGCCTCCCATAAAGGGAAGATAGTTTATGGTTATATAAAAAGAAAATTTCCTAGGTGTTGCTCTTTTGCAGCCCGCGGACGTGCTGTGTTTCACCAGGGGATGCTGCACTTCTCTAATGGAGTGTAGTGTTCCTCCTCTGAGGTAAGAACAGTGCGATGGTCAGGACTCAACCTTTACATCCAACACCACATTTCTCCACCAGAGGGGGCTAGAATGCACAAGGTGCTACCCTCCTGGTTACAGGGAGACTGGGGAACCAAGAGTTAGGGGAATCAGTTAGTGGGTGAGGGTGGAGGACTTACAATTTAGTGACACTGTAAATTTCATATTTAATAAAAAGCCATCTTGGTTCTTGGTCCTTTTCTAGCCTAGTGCTTGCTAGTCAAGTCTTTTGGCGGTCAAGTACTCTGATCTCCCACCCTGAACGTGGATCCTGTGTTGGCCTGCAGCGGATGGAGACACAGCCCTCGTACCTTAGCCTTGGGTCGAGGGGCAGGTTGTAGACCAGGAATGTCTCAACCTGGTCGAGGACCAGGACCAAGAAGGCCTGGAGCTTAAGAGTGTAGCTCCACAGCAAATGGATCCCGGGGAGGATGCAGATGGAGCGGAGTACGCCACCTGTCCTCACCACCTGATATATTCAGAGGGAGTCCGGCTGCAAGACGGGTACCGGCCCCCGACACCCGACCTTGTTACTCCATGTCCTGGTTGGGAAAGCCCGGTAGGCCCTGAGGATCCCATCGGGTATCGGAAGGAGCGGAGCTGCCACCCATGCCCTTGTTCTGAGAGGAGTTCAGAGGGAGACCCAGCCTATCTACACACAGAGACGGGAAAGGATACAGTCTGTAGTTCAGGAACATTCTGGTGCGGGGTCCTGATTGAACGCTGGACTTACTCGGAGGTTGTCGGACCCCCGTCCCTGGTGACCGCAGGACTCCGTGAGGAGCAGGGAGTCACCTTCCTTCTGCCATCTCTTATGTGAGTAAAGCCTTGGAAGTTCACCGCTATGGCCTCCGGACTGTTTATTCTGCGCTACACCGCACGACGCGGCACCCGGTCTCTTCTACTACTACCCCCTCCATCCTGTCTCTCTACCCTGAGGCCTTGCTCCGCCTGTGGGGAGTAGTAATAATGACGGCCGCCATAACACCAGGCCTCAGCGGACGGCCTTCACCAGGTGCCACAGGTGGCGTAGTCGTAACCAGCCACTCAACCCGGATAAGCCCACACCATCCTTTTTTAACTGTGACGGCCCTGAGCACGGGTCGGGTCCGGGCCACGGCTGCACCCCAACTCTCCATCACAGGACCCGACCCGAGTCCCCCATCTCCCAGGGTAAAGAAAAGGGCTTTCGAGTAGAGGCGTCACACAAAGGCATAGGCAAAGACTATGGGAGACCCACTCCCCAATAATGGGAATAATGTTTTGAATATGCTGTACTGCATGGCTCTTGTAAGGGGCATTAAAACCGTCTTGTTAAGCTACTGTGACCTCCACCACTCTTCCAAGGGGCATTGATATTGTCTTTTTATTCCACTGCGACCTCTGCCACTCTTCCAAGGGGCATTGATATTGTCTTTTTATTCCACTGCGACCTCCACCACTCTTCCAAGGGGCATTAAAACCGTCTTGTTAAACCAATCTGAACTCCACGTCTCTTCCAAGGGGCATTAAAACCATCTTGTTAAGCTACTGTGACCTCCACCACTCTTCCAAGGGGCATTAAAACCATCTTGTTAAGCCACTCTGAACTCCACGTCTCTTCCAAGGGGCATTAAAACCGTCTTGTTAAGCTACTGCGACCTTCACTACTCTTCCAAGGGGCATTAAAACTGTCTTCTTAAGCTACTGTGACCTCCACGTCTCTTCCAAGGGGCATTAAAACCGTCTTGTTAAACCACTCTGACCTCCATGTCTCTTCTAAGGGGCATTAAAACCGTCTTGTTAAACCACTCTGAACTCCACGTCTCTTTGAAGGGGCATTAAAACCGTCTTGTTAAGCTACTGCGACCTCCACCACTCTCCCAAGGGGCATTAAAATTGTCTTGTTAAGATACTGTGACCTCCACGTCTCTTCCAAGGGGCATTAAAACCATCTTGTTAAACCACTCTTACCTCCACGTCTCTTCCAAGGGGCATTAAAACCGTCTTGTTAAACCACTTTGACCTCCACGTCTCTTCCAAGGGGCATTAAAACCGTCTTGTTAAGTTACTGTGACCTCCACCACTCTTCCAAGGGGCATTGATATTGTCTTTTTATTCCACTGTAACCTCCACCACTCTTCCAAGGGGCATTAAAACTGTCTTGTTAAGCTACTGTGACCACCACGTCTCTTCCAAGGGGCATTAAAACCGTCTTGCTAAACCACTCTGAACTCCACGTCTCTTCGAAAGGGCATTAAATCCGTCTTATTAAGCTACTGTGACCTCCACCACTCTTCCAAGGGGCATTAAAACCATCTTCTTAAGCTACTGTGACCTCCACCACTCTTCCAAGGGGCATTAAAACCATCTTCTTAAGCTACTGTGACCTCCACCACTCTTCCAAGGGGCATTAAAACTGTCTTGTTAAGCTACTGTGACCTCCACGTCTCTTCCAAGGGGCATGAAAACCATCTTGTTAAAGCACTCTGAACTCCACGTCTCTTCCATGGGGCATTAAAACTGTCTTGTTAAGCTACTGTGACCTTCACAACTCTTCCAAGGGGCATTAAAACCATCTTGTTAAGCTACTGTGACCTCCACCACTCTTCCAAGGGGCATTGATATTGTCTTTTTATTCCACTGCGACTTCCACCACTCTTCCAAGGGGCATTAAAACCGTCTTGTTAAGCTACTGTGACCTCCACCACTCTTACAAGGGGCATTAAAACCGTCTTGTTAAGCTACTGTGACCTCCACCACTCTTCCAAGGGGGATTGATATTGTCTTTTTATTCCACTGCGACCTCCACCACACTTCCAAGGGGCATTAAAACCGTCTTGTTAAACGACTCTTAACTCCACGTCTCTTCCAAGGGGCATTAAAACCGTCTTGTTAACCTACTGTGACCTACACCACTCTTCCAAGGGGCATTAAAACCATCTTGTTAAGCTACTGTGACCTCCACCACTCTTCCAAGGGGCATTGATATTGTCCTTTTATTCCACTGCGACCTCCACCAATCTTCCAAGGGGCATTAAAACTGTCTTGTTAAGCTACTGTGACCTCCACGTCTCTTCCAAGGGGCATTAAAACCGTCTTGTTAAGCTACTGTGACCTCCACCACTCTTCCAAGGGGCATTGATATTGTCTTTTTATTCCACTGCGACCTCCTCCACTCTTCCAAGGGGCATTAAAACCGTCTTGTTAAACCACTCTTAACTCCACGTCTCTTCCAAGGGGCATTAAAACCGTCTTGTTAAGCTACTGTGACCTCCACCACTCTTCCAAGGGGCATTAAAACCGTCTTGTTAAGCTACTGTGACCTCCACCACTCTTCCAAGGGGCATTAAAACTGTCTCATTAAGCTACTGTGACCTCTACGTCTCTTCCAAGGGGCATTAAAACCATCTTGTTAAACCACTCTGAACTCCACGTCTCTTCCAAGGGGCATTAAAACTGTCTTGTTAAACCACTCTGAACTCCACAGCTCTTCCAAGGGGCATTGAAATGTTGTTTTTAATTACCTCTAACCTCCATGACTCTTATAACGGGCATTGCATTTCCTCCTAATTTTAGTCAGCTTTTGCTTTTCAATGCATAGGCGAACACTAAGGGAGACCCACTCCCCAATAATGGGTAGAAGGTTTTTAGTACGCTGTAATCCACGTCTGTTTCAAGGGGCATTGCAGTTCCTGATAATTTTTGGAAAGCCTTCCATTCACTGCTTAGGCCAACAGTGTACAGGAGACCCAGTTGCTATAAATGGAAAAAACGGTTTAGTTAAGGCCCTCTGACCTCCATGTCACTTCCAAGGGGCATTGGAGTGCCTCAAAATTTTTGGTAGGCATTGCACTCACTGTATGCCCTATAACTGTGTAGCTGAACCGCTCCTTTTGGTACAGAAACATATCCTACAAGACATGTGTGGTTGACTGGCCTGATATTGATGTGAATGGTCCCTGTTCCTCCTGCTCTTTCTCCTTTGCCACCACCTCATCCATTATTCATCACCTGAAGCTTTGTTTTAACAGGAGTCATAGATCTGGGATAGTAGCAGGAAAACATCCAGCAATCCTCGGAGGAGGTAGGATATACGCCAAAACGCTGACCACCTCAGGCCTAGCCGCTGTTATGTTCTGCTACCAGAGCTAAGGAAAGAGAGGAGATCTGTCCCTACGATAGAACTCAGCTTGATCGATACGATGTAACAGGGAACCTGATCCTGCGATCAGACCTGCTAAAGTCCTCAGCTAGTCTGTACGGAGACCTATAGATGTGGGGAAGGAATCCCTACAAGTACTAGGGACTGGAAGCAAAATGGACACCTCCTAACAGAAATAGTAGCAGACAGACGAACAAACAAAATATAAAGAACACAGAGGTCCGAAGACCAAGCAAACTAACAGAGTTAGATACTGAGCACCGGCTAGCTAAAGAGTAGTAATACAATGAAGTCCAGCAAAGCCAGAAGGGCGGAGCAGGACTAAATAGGCCAACAAGGTCATGTGACCAGCAATAGAAAAAACCTAAGAGCAAGGTTCTAACAGTACCCCCCCTTCTAAGAGGATCCTCCGGATCCCCTAGGACCAGGCTTATCAGGAAATCTCCTATGAAACGCTCTGATAAGTCTGGACGCGGAAACATCATCCGACCTCACCCATGAGTTATCCTCGGGTCCGAAACCTTTCCAGGCCACGAGATACTGCAAACTACCTCTATACCGTCTAGAATTAAGGATGCGAGAAATTTCATATTCCCCGTCCTCCACCACCGGAGGAACAGAGGCAGAGGCATCACAATCCGACACAACAGCTTTTTTCAACAGAGAGACATGAAACACCGGATTAATTCTCCAGGAGGTAGGAACCTCCAACCTAACAGCAGATTGGTTGACAACCTGAAGCACCTTAAAGGGCCCTACAAACTTGGGACCCAATTTCTTAGAAGGAATCCTCAACCGCAGATTCCTAGAGGACAACCAAACCATGTCACCAACAGCGAACAAAACCTCCTGTCGTTTCCTATCAAAGTAGTCTTTAGATTTTCTGTTAGCCTCCTGAAGATTACCACGCACATCCATCCAAACTCTCTCCAAATTGCCGGAAAAATTCTCCTCCTCAGGCACGGCAGATACCAACTTGGAGAACGACCCAAACGACGGATGTCTCCCAGAACAACAAAAAAAAGGCGAACAACCAGCAGAAGAAGATGTATGATTGTTCAGAGCAAATTCAGCAAGTGGCAGAAACTCAGACCACCCTTCTTGATTGTCTGCCACAAAACAACGCAAGAACTGCTCAACATCCTGGTTTTTCCTTTCTGTCTGGCCATTAGATTCAGGATGATATCCGGATGAGAACGACAAATGAACTCCCAACCTGTCACAAAAAGCGCGCCAAAAACGAGCCACGAACTGAGGTCCCCTATCAGAAATAATGTCAGTAGGAACGCCATGAAGTCTGACAATTTCCTTGACAAAGGCCTTAGCGAGAGTCTTAGCGCAGGGCAGTTTGACGAAGGGAACCAAGTGACACATCTTGCTAAAACGGTCCACGACCACCCAGATGACAGTAAAACCCTCAGAGGGGGGAAGGTCAGTTATAAAGTCCATAGCCAAATGTGTCCAAGGAGCACTGGGAACCTCCAGAGGGCAAAGCAACCCCGCAGCAGGAGTATGTGAGGACTTAGATCTAGCACATATAGTACATTGACGCACCCACTTAATGACTTCCTTCTGCCATCCAGGCCACCAAAAACTGCGACCCACCAGTCTCTTGGTCTCAGAGATTCCGGGATGACCTGCCAACCGAGATTCGTGACACTCAACAAACAAATCTCTCCTAAAGGTCCCAGGCACAAACAACCTCCCATGGGGAGTGTTAGATGGGGCATTCTCCTGTGCTTTAAGAATCTCATCTTCCAAAACGGAGTCCAAAGCAGCTATCACAACACCTTCTTGTAAAATGTTCTCCTCTTTCTCAGCACCGACTATGGGAGAAAAACTGCGAGACAAGGCATCCGCCTTAACATTCTTAGTACCTGGGATGTAAGTAACGGAAAAATTAAACCGCGAGAAAAACAGTGCCCACCTAGCCTGACGGGCATTCAGGCGCTTGGCAGCATCAAGATATATCAGATTTTTATGATCCGTAAAAACCTGAACGGGAAATTCAGCACCTTCCAAGAGGTGGCGCCAGTGTTCAAATGCGAGTTTAATAGCCAATAATTCCCGATTACCAATATCGTAATTCAGTTCAGTCTCCGAAAATTTTTTTGAAAAAAAGGCACAGGGATGTACTCCATCCCCGTTATCCTGAGACAATACTGCGCCAACCCCCACAGAGGAAGCATCAACCTCAACCAAAAACGGCTTAGTCACATCAGGCTGCATAAGGATGGGAGCAGAGGTGAACCTCTCCTTGAGATACACAAAAGCTTCAATGGCCTCAGAAGTCCACTGAACCGCATCAGCACCTTTCCTGGTGAGATCGGTCAGAGGTTTGACAATAATAGAAACATTTTTAATGAATTTTCTATAATAATTGGCGAAACCCAAAAACCTCTGTATCGACTTCAAACCAATAGGCCTAGGCCATGCCTGCACAGCTTGAACCTTCACCGGGTCCATCTCAAAACCTTCGCTGGAGATAATGTAGCCCAAAAAACTAATTCTCTGTACAGCGAACTCACATTTCTCCAGCTTAGCAAAAAGTGAATTGTCCATTAATAACTGTAATACCTCACGTATGCTCTGCCAATGAGACTCCAGATCCGGCGAATAAATCAAAATGTCATCCAAATACACAACCACATATTTGCCGATCAAAGGTCTAAGGATGTCATTAATAAGATTCTGAAAAAATGCAGGAGCATTAGTAAGACCAAAAGGCATCACCAAATTCTCAAAATGACCCACAGGAGTGTTAAAAGCAGTCTTCCATTCGTCACCCTCCTTCATGCGCAACAGATTGTATGCCCCCCGAAGGTCAATTTTAGAGAACCACTTGGCCCCCACTAACTGGTTAAACAGATCAGGAATCAATGGCAGTGGGTAAGGATTGCGTACAGTAATTTTGTTAATCTCACGAAAATCCAGACAAGGACGTAAACCGCCGTCCTTTTTTTTTACAAAAAAAAATCCAACCGCCACAGGAGACTTAGAGGGCCTAATGTGACCGGCGGCCAAACTTGTCTGTATGTATTCCTCCAAAGCCTTTCTCTCAGGAATAGTAAGATTAAATAAACGACTCTTAGGAAGAGTCGCTCCAGGGACAAATTCAATAGTACAATCATAGTCTCTATGGGGAGGCAAAACCTGCGATTCCTTCTCAGAAAAAACTCTCCAAAAATCCTGAATAGGAACAGGCAATTCCCCCCTATCCACAGCTGCAATACGCCCGTTACAACACTTGTCATAACATTTATGGCTCCAGGATTTAATTTCATTGGTAGACCAATCCAGTACAGGATTGTGCAATTTTAACCAGGGCAATCCCAACACCACCGGAGAAGGCAAGTTATTCAAAACTACCAAATCCAAATTCTCATGGTGAACACCATTAATAGTGAAGGGAAATTCACAGACCTTGAGAGTAACATTCTTCAAAGGGGAGCCATCCACAGAAACCACAGCAATGGGGGATGACAAAGGTTCGGGTTTTAAATTGAGTTTTTTCAAGAATCCCCCATCAATTACATTCAGAGTAGACCCACAATCGACAAACACCCGAAATTCCATTAATTTTTCCTGAGCAATAGTGGAAGCAGCTAAAAATACACCCTTGGAATTTAAACAGGCAATACGGGCATGACTGACCATTTTTTTTTCTTTCTTCATACGAAGCACACAGCTTTTAATGAAATGACCAGAATTTCCGCAATAGAAACACAAACCTTCAGAAAATCTGCGGTCTTTTTCTTGAGAGCGAGGTGCCATCGCTTCAATCTCCATCGGCTCTCCACTGTTAGTACACACATTCTCATGACCAGAAACTGACATAGCAGAGGATTTGCTCTCATTAACCCTTGCACGCAGTCTCCTATCCACCCGTATAGCTGATTGCATAGCCTGTTGCAAATCTTCAGGTGTGGGATAAGCAATTAGCAGATCTTTAACCCTTTCACTAAGCCCAGCAAGAAACAGACTCTTCAGAGCAGAATCGTTCCACCCTATTTGAGTAGACCACCGACGGAAATGAGTACAATATTTTTCCACATTACCTGATCCCTGTCTCAAACGTCTCAACTCAGTCTCAGCAGATGAGACACGATCAGGATCATCATATAATAGCCCCAAAGCAGAAAAAAAACTATCCACTGATCTAAAGCATGTATCACTAGGTTGCAAAGAAAAGGCCCACTCCTGAGGCTCTTTGCACAAAAGTGACATTATGAACCCTATGCGCTGGGATTCATCCCCAGAGGACCTGGGTCTCAAACGAAAATACAATAAGCAAGCATTTTTAAATGAAAAAAATTCTTGGTGTTCACCAAAAAATAAATCAGGCAAACGTACCTTAGGCTCCAAGAAATGTGCTCCAGAACAGTTACTCACGTGCTGATGGAGCTCGGCCACCTCCAGAGAGAGTCCCTGCAGGCGTTTAGCCAAATCCAGAACAGACACCATGATGGAACAGAAAAATCTTTCCTTAGAGAATTTTCGGGCTGGACTTACTGTTATGTTCTGCTACCAGAGCTAAGGAAAGAGAGGAGATCTGTCCCTACGATAGAACTCAGCTTGATCCCTACGATGTAACAGGGAAGCTGATCCTGCGATCAGACCTGCTAAAGTCCTCAGCTAGTCTGTACGGAGACCTATAGATGTGGGGAAGGAATCCCTACAAGTACTAGGGACTGGAAGCAAAATGGACACCTCCTAACAGAAATAGTAGCAGACAGACGAACAAACAAAATATAAAGAACACAGAGGTCCGAAGACCAAGCAAACTAACAGAGTTAGATACTGAGCACCGGCTAGCTAAAGAGTAGTAATACAATGAAGTCCAGCAAAGCCAGAAGGGCGGAGCAGGACTAAATAGGCCAACAAGGTCATGTGACTAGCAATAGAAAAAACCTAAGAGCAAGGTTCTAACAGCCGCTACTACAGACATGCGCTTGCATTCCAAGGAACAGAAAGCTAAGGAGATGGATGGCCTCATGATCATGAATAATTTATTCGTTGTGTAGGAGGCCGACCACTGCTGCTGTCTACCTTCTGAACTTTGTGTAGAAGCCTGATTGACCCCGGACCTGCAATCTTCTATGTCTGGAGGACATGTTGCATCCCAGTGTCCAACTGTGCCCCGGCTTCCACAATATTAACCCAGTGTGAAGGAATCAGTCAGATTGTGGTTAGGCTGTCCTTCAAATAGGGGCGGCTGGGGACCGTTTAAGGACACCCGGCCGCCCCCAGGCAGCTGGGGACCGTGTGTGGACACCCGGCCGCGGGGCAGCTGGGGACTGAGTATGGACACCCGGCCGCCCCCTGGCGGCTGGGGACCAAGCGTGGACACCCGGCCGCCGGGGGGCTGGGGACTGAGTATGGATACCAGGCCGCCGACGCAGCCATGACGTGGTGGCCAGATTCTGCCTCCACATGCCTAAAAGGCCCAATTATAAGTGCAAGCAAGCAAGCAGTATGGTATTGCAGCCTGGGGGTGGGTGGGTGGCAGGCTGCATACTTGCACTTGCATTGCAAGGAATGGGGAGGTACAATTGAACACTGCCCTGGGACAAGGACTTGCACGGGGATAGTTGCAAGTCTGCATCTTCTGATGCGGCAAGGATCACTTCTAATGGGCACACTTTTAGGCAGTGACCTGGGTGTCAGAGATGCTTCCAGGGGTCTTCCCCATGCTGTTCCCATGTCTTTTCAGCACTGTATGCATGTGTCACACAGCACATGGCCAGATAAGGTTGTAAAATGTTAAAATGACATTTCCCGGTGAATGCATTTGTCACGGTTGAAAGCAATACAAAAGTGCAAAAACGCATAAAAAATGCTACTTGTGAACACAGCCCAAGGTGTGGAGGAGTATTTTTGTTTTTGGTTATTTATTTTACCTTATACACAAGTCTTTACCCTGGAAAGGAAGTTCCTTAACATATTTCACAGGAAAACCGTTTCAGTTTCGTTTTTGAACGTTTTAGTGTGAGCCCGTAAAAGTGGCTTAATACCTCTGACCACGTTGTTGACAGCAGTGACCTGGGGGTCAGAAATGCTTCCTGGGGCGATCCCCATGCTGTCCCCATGTCATTTGAGCACTGTCACTATCATTTTGGGCACTTTTTAGGCTTTCTACAGACTGCCGGGGGTGCCGCCGCAAAAATGCTCGGGTCTCCCATAGACTAACATTGGGTTCGTTCCTCGGGTCGAGCACCCGAGTATCACGGTGAGCTCGGCCCGAGCTTCGAGCACCCGAGCATTTTAGTGCTCTCTCAACACTACTGCCTAGGTGATTATTAAAATCCACAACCGCACATCTTTACAATAAGCTATTATTCTTTTCTCACAATTAGTATCATGTTTCAGTTTCCCAAATCTTAGAGGATACTATTTCTTATTTCCTCCTTCCCACCTCGTTTTTGCAAACACAGTGGATTCCAAGTTGATCACGATGACGCTCTTCTAGGCTATGGGAGCATAATAGTGGGAGGTCTAATGTTTAAGACCCTAATATTAGTTAAACTTGAGAGTCTCTAACAAAGAGAGTGTCACTTTTTTGTCTGGGAAGACTCCAGCTCCTCTAGTAGTATATGGTTAGTAATTCATTTTAATGGATGGGATGAAAATTACATGTCACCAGTAGTGGCTGCCAAAATGGTATGGTCAACCATTTCTTTTACTGATGATTTAGGATAAGCTAGCTTAATGAGACAACACCTTTATAACATTCTTTTTGTTCCATCGTCTCTAAATTGAATTTTCTTACAAACGTTATATTACCAAGAAAAAAAAGAAGAGTTCTTGAATAATAATAATTTAGGTGAACCATAAATACTTAGGAGAACAATTAATACTTACCTACACATCCATACTTCATACATTTGTATCCTTTATTTGCTACGTTGGCTACAAAATTGACTTTCATTAGGATAGGAGCCTACAAACAACAGCCACTATAAATGTGGCAATTAAAACAATCAAGATAAATGCTATAAATGCCACAGCCATTTATCTTTATATGTAGAATAATCTGATCCACATATTCCGGTAGTACTATGTGAAGAACACCTCTGCACAATGCAAGCTTTAATAAATGATTAAAACGTTTTGAGACCATGGAAAAAAGCATGCAGGCGCTTGATTCTTTATTTTTAAATTCAGTTGACTTTTTTTCAATAGATGGACCAGAAAAGTAAAATCTCTTCATTCTATATGTGAGTACATGAGGTCCAGCTAGAAACAGGACCTTTGGACCAATTGCAAATTGCTTAGGCATGCAACATTCCTGCAACCTCCCAACAAATTCTGTTATTCAACTTAAGCAATATCCCCAGCCTTTCTTGTTAGCTTTTCTTTGCAGGATGTGACATCACAGATAGGAAAGTAGAGTGTTCCACTAAAGCTGCGTGCCCATGAGGCATTTTCCAAGCGTTTATGCTGCGGAATTTCCACAGTGTAAACGCTTGGGAATCCGCCCCCCATGGTCCCCAATGACAAGCCGCAATGTCAATGCCCATGTTGCGGATTTTTCTGCAGCATTTATGCTGCGCTCAAAAATCCGCAGCATGTCCATTAATTTTGCGGACACGCAGCGTAATCGCCGCCATTGACTTGCATTGGACCACATGACATCCGCATCACTACATGTGGATAAGCGGATATCACACGGTTCAATGTGCTGATGGTACCCAGGCCTGGAGGAGAGGAGACTCTCATCCAGACCTGGGTACCATAGAAACAGTAAAAAAAAGAATTTAAAATAAAAAATAAAGCTTATACTCACCTTCCGGTGTCCTCCCGGTGTTTTGTCTGCTCCGTCCGGTCTCTTGCATTGCTCGCGCTGTTGTGAAGGACCTGCCATGACGTCATTGAGTCATGTGACCTGACACATGACTGAATGACGTCAACGCAGGTCCTTCACAACAGCACGAGCAATGCAAGACACCGGACGCAGCGGAGATAACACCGGGAGGACACCGGAAGGTGAGTATAAGCTTTATTTTTTCACCATTCTTATTCTTTTTTTTTAACTAACTTGGTCACACTATATAAATCCATGCCGGTTGCATGGATTTATATAGTGTGAACAAGTTGTCAAGCACTTTTCCAAGTGATGCTAAAATCGCTTGGAAAAGCGCTTGATAACCCACATGCGGAAATGCATGTGAAGAACGCTTGACAAACGTTTCTACCTGGCGGGAAAAATGCATGTAAAAGCCGCATGCGTTTTCCTGCCAGGGAGAAGCGTAAAAAATATGCAGCATTTCTGCATCGTGGGCACATAGCCTAAAGGTCAAAGTTTACCATATACATGAGATAGCATTTATTTGGCAGACCATTATCTCTCCTAATTTCTCCATACACACAACTAGAGATGAGTGAATCTGAACTTAAAAGTTTGGGGTTTGTACCGCAGAGTTAGTGTCCGGTGTTAAACGCCAAACACAGACTTCTCATGGAAGTCTGCTGCAATGTTCGCAGTTCCGGGGGAAGTTCGTTGCAGAAAGAGATTTTTTTCCAAATCCGAAATTCAGATCCCTGTTGTTTTCAATTGGGCTCGGGTTCTGGTTGAAGTTCGGGTACAGTTCTGATTCCCGAACTGAAGTTTGGAATAAAGTTCGGCTTGTGTAGCAGAACCTGAACTTCCACTGGTCTGCTCATCCCTACACACAATGCTTAGCACAGTTGAAAGGTCAGGTGTTTTCAGAGGTGATAGAGGAAAGAGCTGCTGCTAGATACCTCTAGAAGTGGTTTATCACCTCCGAAAACATAGGGATCAGTGCTATATACCTACCTAAATCTGTTCCAATTAAATCTGCTCCTGTTATCAGGCACCATCGCATTTGCTCTGCTGACGGCACTAGTGATGGAGTAGGCACCATTACCAGCATCACTGGGCAAAACAGGCACTGTCCAGCAAAGAATACTGGTGTGGCTGTGACTTGTGGTGCTGCCTAGTCAGGGAGAACGTGAATATGATATGTGTATGCTGTACAGCTGCTCAGCAGAGGTAATCAGCTCATTGCTGTGGCCAATGGGGCAGTACCACACCCTATTTAAACTCCTAACAATCTGCTGTGAGTTGCCAGCTATCGCTATATTTACTCCCTGACCTCTGGTGCTATGCCTCTGTTGTCTTGATCATGAATTATGACCCTGATGGTGCATTTACACTAAAAGATTATCGCACATCGCATAAGCAGGCTGACGATCACCCGATGAACGAGCAAAGCACTTGTTCATCCAGTGAAATGATCCTTTGTGCAGTGCAAAAGATCCTCACTCTCGGCATTGCATCATCCTGTGCAAACAGATCGCTCAGTGTACAAAGTTTACCTTAGTCTGCCCATGTAAACAGGCTATTAAACAACCAATGATTGTTTAGTCATTTAGTGCTGCCAATCAGTCCATGTAAACGGACCCCTACTGTGTCTCCGTGATCCCCTTAATCTTGATTTTGGCTTGTCTGGTTTTGCTTTTGACTGACCTCCTGGTATCTGACCCCGGTTATTCCTCTGACTTTGGTTTTATTTCCCGATTTTGTCCCTTCAGTTACTGACCTGCCTAGTTTGACTACTCTTGCCTGAGGATCGCTCCTTTGAACAGCAGTTGCATCCATAGATGTGACGCGCCCCCTGGGCCGTGGGGTACTCGGCAGCCGGGTCTCTGGCTGCTTGCAGGGGATATCACGGTGGCTGGCCCGGTCCATGACCCAGGGCGGTCAGTAAAAAGGGGGAATATATAGGGGATTTGGAGAGTTCGTGACGCCACCTGTGGATTGAGGCTAGAGGGAGCCGCCGCTGCGGAGCAGTCCTCTGAGGCAGATGGTAGGGCAGCTTGTGATGGAATGGCTCCCCACAGGTGGAGTGGGCCTCAGGGCAGCGTGGGGTGTAATGGATGGTGGTGCAGGGGAGAGATGGCAGGACGGTCCCGGAGGAAAGACGGACACTCACATGGGGGTAAGCTTCAGTACCTTTACTGGTGATGCTGCAGGCACGGTCCAGGGTACTCCAGGTGAAGGGCACACTTTTGGACTCTCCCCAGTGAGCGGGTATAGGGCCTCCTGATCCGTTGCTTTATTCTCTAAGCTTCCGACCTGCCTGGAGCTAGGCCTAGCTTGGTTACTGTCTCTCTCTGCACCTGCTGACCTGGTGGTAGGGCCTTCTCTTTGGAGATCACTCTCCCTGGACACTGGGACCTCCGTGACTCCTAGCCCTGGTACTGTAGCCAGAGTTTGGTGAACCTGGGACCTGTAGTCCTCCAGGGGTTCCGGTGGTTCCTACTGAGTATAAATGTCCCTGTAGGCGCGGACCCGGTGTCCGGTATATATATTGGGGTGAGCCTTGTATGCTCCTCTGCCCCCTCACTACTTCTTCCTTCTCCTCTCGCCTTCGGCCCACTCAAGGCCCTCACTAGCCCTTCACACGTGCTGTAGGCCTTGGCTCGCCTAAGCACAGCAGCCAGCGTGCTGCTCTCTTTGCTGCTCTCTGAGCGTCAGCACGCTCTCTGCTCAACTCTGAGCTGTGTTCCTCTCTGTCTCTGAACACTAATCTGGAACTGAACTGAGCTGCCTAGCACCACCCTCCCTTTATATATCCCTAACGGGCTCCCTCTGCTGGTCTGAGGTGGTAGGGTGGAAGTGTGTGAATGTGTGAGGGCCTCTTGTGGAGAAGTCCATCCATGCACCCTTCTGGATTCTGTGGCACCAGTGCGTAGCAGGGCGCCACAGATGCAACCCAGAAGACCCCATTGTAAGTCAAGGTACCTTTAAAGTTTTTCAGGGTCAAGGCTGGGGATTATCTGGGAGCCTTCAAATGGAGTGGCTAATGCCAAGTCTGTCCTAGTTTGCCTTTTTGAGCCGACGACCTCACACAGACTTTATTATTGGGGGTTGAAATTCCAGCTGCCTGATTCTTCTCTCCCTCATCAAATGGTTGTCCAGTCCCATTGAAATTGTCCAACTTTTAACTAATGTGCATGTGGGACTTAAAGAAGTTAGCCACTACTTTTTTTTATATTGATGGCCTATCCTTAAGAAACGGCATTAATATCTGATCGGTGGAGTGTGACACCCGGCACACCTGCCGATCAGCTGTTGCCGACTGCGGCCAAATGTTTTGCCCTAGGGAAATTTTTTACATTCGGTGTAAAAAAAACACAATACTAAGATAAATATCAGCTAAAACAAAACCCACAGCTTGTGGATTATGGGTTGCAGTCAGGCCCTGAATTTAGAGTTAATTAATTGTAACTTCTCTTAGAGGGGAAATAAAACATGTTCACACCAGAATCACAACTTAATCACTTTCTCCGGTAATAACCCCATGGTATTACCCTTTCAAATAGGCTTCTCGGCTTCTCTCCCATGCCACGTGATTTACTGTACATCAAATTAAACAAATTTTAAAATGTGTCATAAATATAAAAAAAAAACAATGTTATTCTTAAGCAGCGAGTTATGTGCAGCAAATTAAATCACATTGCATGAACAGAAGTGTGAGAGAAAAAAAAATAACAGACAATACTAATACCCTTTTTAATCACGACATGTTCTCAAATGTGTGAAATCCTTTATTAGTTTTTTATTCTAGTAAAAAAGGAAAAAAATCAATGTAAAATAATATTTGAAAAGCTTAAGTAAGATGGACGCCTGTATGAATTCTCCCGCAGTGGATATCATGTTACGCTTTTCATTTAGATATTTATCGTCTGAAACAACGAGCGTTAATCAGCGCCAGCCCTTGATACTTTATTATGTGTTTTATTAGGAATATCTGTTCTATGGCTATATAGTGTAAAGGTAATGTTTTCCTTTACTTCTGTACTAAAAATGTAAATTAATAAATCGGAATATCCTGTTTCCTTTAGACGAGTTCATGGAATCTCAGTTATTTCCAAGCGAATTTGCAGCACAAAAAGGAATGTAACCTGATGTATCCCAGGAACAAGTCAGTAACAATAAAACCAATCAGGGTATACATCCATAGGGTTGTTGTTGGGAGTTTTGAGAAGAAAGCCCCAAGCTGAGGTTGACTTCACCCCTTTAACCTGTAGGAACATGTGGTTTTACCTGTCCACATCCACTGCCCACATTGCATTAAACTCCTTGAGGTGGGGCAGTGTAGTGACACCAAGAGACCACCCAATTTAGAGTTTTTGACTCTCCCTTGGTGGCATATATTGGGGAAGGAAGGTCTGACATGATATATTTCAACATGGTCTTTTCACTGTCCATGTGGGAGGGAGATAAGCCTCTGCCAGACCCCTTTGGCAGTGGCTTGTCCCCCTCTCCTCCACTGAAAAGCAAGTGCACTGTGCCAAGATGAGCGTGCATGTCTCTGGGAGAGTTGGGATGAACAGCTCTCATACAAATGAGCATTCGACGAACAACTATCTAAATTATTGTACTTCTCGGACTAAGATGCATCTGACAAATTCCAGTTTTAGTCATCAGAAAATAGGAACACTATATTTCCTACTAATTAAAACTTCCTTGGTGGGGTAAATAAGCAGAGGGGTCTATAAAGTGTTCTAGGAAGCACTGTAGAGAGGAAATGTAGAGAAGTCAGCTCCAGCTCACACACACATATAACTCTGCTCACACACACATATAAACATCACTCTGATGCATACACACACATCTCTGCTGCATACATATACAACTCTGCTGCATACATACAATTATGCTGCATACACATGTATAGACACACATGTCAGCTGCATACACACACACATCTCTGCTGCATACATACAATTATTGTTACGGATCCGGGTGGTGGAACCTCTGTGCTGCGGTGCAAGGAGGGACGTAACTAGGTATCAACTCGGACCGACCAAGGTCGTACGGCGGCTCAATCGACTCCGTGACCAGGGAAGGACCGAGCAGAGGGACCAGGTGCTACTCTGGGACCGACCTTTTATGAGAGCAGGTGACTCCCACGGGTCAGAAGGCAGGGACTGACCGGTACAGCAGATGAGCACGGCAGGCAGGCTGACGGGTGATCAGGGCAGACGGACTGGCAGACACGACAGGTAACAAGCAGGAGCCTCCAGGTAGGCTGGCTGGTAGGCACGGCAGGTAACAGGCAGGTGCTTCCAGGTAAGCAGGCGGGCAGGGCCCATAGACAGACTGGCGGACTGGACTGTAGACAGACTGTCGGGCTGGAGAGTAGACAAGCTGGCGGACTGAGCTGGTAGTCAGGCTGGCGGACTGGACTTGTAGTCAGGCTGACGGACTGGACTTGTGTCAGGTTGGCGGGCTGGACTGGTAGTCAGGCTAGCAGTGGGACCTGAGGGCTGAAGCAGAGATTAACACACAAAGCTACAACCTTGCACGGGCACCTCCATTTTGGAGGAGGTGCCTTATATATGAGAGGTCCTCCGGCCATTGGCTGGGGACACCTTAGGAAGGCGTGCGTGGCCCCTTTAAGAGGGAGGGAGCGCGCGCACGCCCTAAGCACAGTGCCCGGAAAGCTGTGCGCGCCGGCAGCAGCAGAAGTAGGAGCGCCGGAGGACACTGGGCGGGGAGCGCGGCGGTAAGAGGGACGGCGTCTCTGCCGATACTACAGTACCCCCCCTTTACGCCCCCTCTTTTTTAGGCCTCAAAGAAATTTTTTAAGGAGAAGCGGGGCGTGGATGTTCTCCCTGGGTTCCCAAGTTCTCTCCTCTGGGCCAAACCCCTTACAATCCACCAGAAAAAAGGTTTTTCCTCTTATCCTCTTGGTGGCCAGAATGTTCTCTACCTCATAGACGTCCTCAGTGGAGACCGAAGCTGGGGGGGTACCTGGATTGTCGGAAAAAGAATTAAGCTCAACTGGTTTGAGAAGAGATACGTGGAAGGAGTTGGAAATCCGTAAGGTGGCCGGGATTTTTAACTTGTAGGCTACTGGGTTGATTTGCTTGAGGACTTCAAATGGACCGATGAACCGTGGACCCAACTTATAGGAGGGTATTTTGAGACGAACATGTTTGGAGGAGAGCCAAACCTTGTCTGCTGGATGGAATTGAGGCGGATCCAGACGTCTCTTATCCGCATGTCTCTTCATCCGCTCGGAGGATTGAAGAAGTGCGGATCTAGTGTCCTACTAAATAGTGGAAAATTCGCTGACCAGAGACTCCGCGACAGGGTTGTCCATTGAAGCGGAAACGGGAAACGGAATCCGGGGATGTTGCCCGTAGACCACAAAGAACGGGGACTTGGAAGAAGATTCGCTCTCATGGTTGTTACAGGAGAACTCAGCCCATGGTAGGAGCTCCACCCAATTGGTATGGTGAGCATTGACGAAGTGCCGGAGGAAGCTGGTAAGGATCTGGTTGATACGTTCCACTTGGCCATTGGACTGAGGATGGTAAGCAGAGGAGAAATCCAGGGTGACATCCAGCATTTTACACGTAGCTCTCCAGAAGCGCGAAGTGAACTGGACCCCCGGATCAGACACAATGTGGAGGGGTAGGCCGTGGAGACGAAAGATGTGATGGATGAAGTCCTTAGCCAGCACAGCTGCTGACGGGAGACCAGGCAGAGGGATGAAGTGGGCCATTTTAGAAAAGCGGTCGGCGACCACCCAAATGACCGTACAACCGGCAGAAACAGGAAGATCAGTAATAAAGTCCATAGCAATGTGTTGCCACAGGGCAACAGGTACGGGAAGAGGCAGGAGACAGCCGGCTGGAAGATGTCTGGGAACCTTGTTGCGGGCACAGGACGAACAGGCCATGACGAAGTCTACCACATCCTGGCGCAGGGTAGGCCACCAGTAATGCCGGGTGATGAGCAGGAAGGTCTTCTTCTGGCCAGCATGGCCGGCTAGTTTGGATGAATGACCCCAGTGAAGAACCTTCTTACGATCCGGAACCGCTACAAACGTCTTACCCGGTGGGAGACGAGACAGGTCCAAGGGGGCCACATTCATCACTTTGGAGGGATCGATGATATGCATAGGCTCCTCCTCTTGATCGGAAGACAGGAAGGATCGGGACAAGGCGTTGGCTTTAACGTTCTTGTCCCCCGGGCGGTAATGAAGGGTAAAGTCGAAGCGGGCGAAGAACAAAGACCACAGGGCCTGACGCGGATTGAGTCTTTGGGCATTCTGTAGATATGCCAGGTTTTTGTGGCCAGTGTAGATGACCACCGGGTGCAGAGTCCCGTCGAGCAGGTAACGCCACTCCTCCAGCGCCAATTTGATGGCAAGCAGTTCTCGGTCTCCTATGGAGTAGTTGCGCTCAGACGAGGAGAAGAGCTTGGAGAAGAAGCCGCAGGTTACCATTCTCCCAGATGAAGATTTCTGGGTGAGCACCGCTCCGGCTCCGGAAGAGGAAGCATCAACCTCCAGAAAGAACTGTTTGTTGCTATCCGGACGGTGCAGCACAGGGGCAGAAGAGAAGGCTTGTTTTAAGGAGAGGAAGGCCTCCTCCGCTTTGGACAGCCATTCCTTAGGATTTGCTCCCTTTCGGGTGAGCGCAGAGATGGGAACAGCCCGGGAAGAGAAATGTGGGATGAAGAGACAGTAATAGTTGGCGAAGCCCAGGAATCGCTGAATCGCCTTCAATCCCTCCGGACGGGGCCACTTTAAGACGGCAGAGACCTTCTCGGGGTCCATCCGTAGACCTGTCTTAGAGATAATATAGCCCAGGAACGGAAGAGAGGTCTGCTTGAAGAGGCATTTCTCAAATTTTGCATATAGGTGATTCTGCCTGAGCCTAAGCAGGACCTGACGAACATCCCTCCGGTGTGTAGGAAGATCCGGAGAGAAGACCAAGATGTCATCCAGGTACACCACTACGCAAGAATATAAGAGGTCACGGAAGATGTCATTAACTAATTCTTGGAAGACGGCGGAAGCATTACAGAGACCGAAGGGCATCACACGGTATTCATAGTGACCGTCCCGGGTATTGAATGCCGTCTTCCACTCGTCTCCTTGGCGGATCCAGACCAAGTTATACGCCCCACGAAGATCGAGCTTGGTGAAGATCTTCGCGCCTTTAAGGCAGTCGAACAGCTCAGAGATGAGCGGTAGGGGGTATTTGTTTTTGATGGTAATTTGGTTGAGTCCTTTATAATCGATACAGGGGCGTAGTGAACCGTCTTTCTTTTTTACGAAGAAGAATCCGGCTCCAGCTGGGGAGGAAGATTTCCGGATGAATCCCCTTGCCAGATTTTCTTCGATGTACTCCGACATGGCCTGGGTTTCGGCCAACGACAACGGGTAAATACGCCCACGGGGTGGAGTGGCACTGGGTACCAGGTCGATAGGGCAATCATATGGCCTATGAGGTGGCAGTGTCTCTGCCTCCTTCTTGTCGAAGACATCAGCATAGGACCAATAAGGTGCCGGTAGACCAGGTAAATTAGCTGGAGTAGATGGAGGTCGAGCCGGGCAAACCGGAACCAGGCAGGTCTCATGGCAATCCTGCCCCCAACTGAGCACCTCACCAGATTGCCAATTCAGAACGGGTTCATGTCTCTGTAGCCAGGGCAGACCTAGCAAAAGGAGGTAAGAGAGTCCGGAAAGCACATGGAAGGAGATCCTCTCTGAGTGCAGCGTTCTCACCTGCAAGGTTACGGGCTCTGTGACGAGCAAGATGGTCACCGGAAGGAGTCTTCCATCCACGGAAGTGACTGCCAATGGTTCAGTCAGACGTTTTGTAGGTATCTGATACTTCTCTACAAGGGACTGGGAAATGAGATTCTCAGCGGCTCCGGAGTCCAGATGTGCGGTTTCAAAGAAGCGGTTCTCTCCACAGGAGATAGAGACGGACAAAGTCAAGAACGGAGAGGATTTACTCTTGCCCAGGACGACCTCTCCGAGCGGTCCTAGACACTGGAGTTTCCTGGCTTCACCAGACAGGTGCGGATCAGGTGCTCCTTACTACCACAGTAAAAACAGCTCCCCTCGGCTCGGCGTGTTTCTTGGCGAGACTTGACCATCTTAGTCTGGTCGATCTGCATGGGTTCGGGCGAGCATGCCTGGGGAGTTGCTGTTTGGGAAGCCGGTTTCTGGAAAACAGGAGCAAGACGGGGAAATCTTCTCTCCCGGGTAGTCTCCTTAGCACGTTCTAGGAAATGGATGTCAATCCGGGTAGCTAGTGACACCAGGACATCCAGGGTGGTAGGAATGTCCCGGCCGGCTAACTCGTCCTTAATCTGACCGGAAAGACCCTCCCAGAAGGTGGACACCAGGGTCTCGTTGTCCCAGGCAAGCTCAGAAGCGAGGGTACGGAACCGTATGGCATACTGGCCCACGGTGAGACTCCCTTGGCGGAGACGGAGCAATGAGGAGGCAGTAGAAATCCCTTGTCCGGGTTCATCGAAGACCCTCCGGAAGGCAGTGAGGAAAGCCGGAAGATCGGACACCAGGGAATTCCCTCTCTCCCATAGAGGGTTTAGCCATGCCAATGCTTCCCCGGTGAGGTGAGACATGATGAACGCCACCTTGGCCCGGTTGGAGGGAAACTGATGTGGCAGAAGTTCAAAGTGCAGCGTGCACTGGTTCAGAAATCCCCAACATAGGACGGGGTCACCTCCAAAACGAGGAGGCGCAGAAAGCCGGGGTCCTAGGCTGGATGCCGTGGTGTTGGTAGGCAGCGGCGCTGCCGGAGTGGGTGTCGCTTAACTTGAGGCGGACACAGGTGGAACAGACAACGTGTCCAGGCGAGAGTTGACAGACCGCAGGTAGGTCAGGATGGTTTCCTGTTGGGATCTCTGACGAGAAACCTCCTGGTACAGGTCAGCAAGCGAAGGGGCCTGGGGGCCACCGGGTTCCATGGCCCGTGCAAACTGTTACGGATCCGGGTGGTGGAACCTTTGTGCTGCGGTGCAAGGAGGGACCAGAGGGGGGTAACTAGGTATCAACTCGGACCGACCAAGGTCGTACGGTGGCTCAATCGACTCTGTGACCAGGGAAGGACCGAGCAGAGGGACCAGGTGCTACTCTGGGAACGACCTTGTATGAGAGCAGGCGACTCCCATGGGTCAGAAGGCAGGGACTGACCGGTACAGCAGATGAGCACGGCAGGCAGGCTGACGGGTGATCCGGGCAGACGGACTGGCAGACACGGCAGGTAACAAGCAGGAGCCTCCAGGTAGGCTGGCTGGTAGGCACGGCAGGTAACAGGCAGGAGCCTCCTAGTAGGCTGGCTGGTAGGCACGGCAGGTAACAGGCACGTGCTTCCAGGTAAGCAGGCTGGCAGGCATGGCAGGTAACAGGCAGGTGCTTCCAGGTAAGCAGGCGGGCAGGGCCCATAAACAGACTGGCGGACTTTACTGTAGACAGACTGTCGGGCTGGAGAGTAGACAAGCTGGCGGACTGGGCTGGTAGGCTGGCGGACTGGACTTGTAGTCAGGCTGACGGACTGACTTGTAGTCAGGCTGGCGGGCTGGACTGGTAGTCAGGCTAGCAGCGGGACCTGAGGGCTGAAGCAGAGTTTAACACACAAAGCTACAACCTTGCACGGGCACCTCCATTTTGGAGGAGGTGCCTTATATATGAGAGGTCCTCCGGCCATTGGCCGGGGACTCCTTAGGCCAGCAGCAGCAGCAGAAGCAGGAGCGCTGGAGGACGC
Source organism: Phyllobates terribilis (assembly GCF_046119375.1). NCBI lineage: Eukaryota > Metazoa > Chordata > Amphibia > Anura > Dendrobatidae > Phyllobates > Phyllobates terribilis. Next base: position 212,764,024 of record NW_027362773.1, on the reverse strand, counting down.
CGGGCGGGGAGCGCGGCGGTAAGAGGGACGGCGTCTCTGCCTGTCAGGGGGCAGAGACGCCGATACTACAATTATGCTGCATACACATGTATACACACACATGTCTGCTGCATACACACACATCTCTGCTGCATGCACACACATCTTTACTGCATACAAACACATACACAAACAGCTCTGCTGCATAATACATAAACAACTTCGCTTACACAAACAGCTTATTAGGTATTAGGTATAAAGTCTTCTTATTCCCCATACTTTCCAGCTTCCTTAAAGGGAAGCTATCATCAGAAAATGACTTATTGAATAAATCAGGTTTTTGTGTTAAATGTATATATATTTTTTTACATTTTTGGCAATGTTGCTTTTTTATTATTTCTACATATCACAGTATGTATTAAACACAAAAAATAGAAATCGTGCAATTTTCACACTGGCCATTGGGGCTTTTTTAGATTTTAAGATTCATACTTCCCATTGTTTTAGGAAACAACCCATGTACATAGTCACAATGGTCAGAGTCCTATTCTATCTTTTGTATTGCGTGTGCAAAGGACATTGTGAAGGAAGGAGGAGCAGGGTCAGCTGTGATAAAACCTATTGTGAATGATGGATCCTTTATTATCAGTTGTGTATGGATGTTTTACCTGTCACTGTAATCCTGCCTCTACTGATAAGGAAACTGCTGTAAAGTCTTCCAGAAAGGAAGAAAATAGTCTAAAATGCTTCAGTGGCTAGTGTGATAATTGCAAGACTACTCATTTTATTTTCTTAATAAAGATTGTGATATAAAAGAAAAAAACAAACAATGGCAAAAAATTTTTTGGGAAAATACTTGTAAAACAAACATCTGATTTAAACAATAGGTCATTTTCTGATTCTAGCTTTTCTCCAAGGCATGTGACTGTTGTTTCAGGACCAGCGGCGTGGTGAAGACTTTACAAGTCCCATTCAGCTTCTTCTCCAGCCTGTTCTGATCAGATAGATCAGTGTGGGGCTGGAGGAGAAAAAGCTGTGCACCTACAGTGGGGAAAAGAAGTATTTGATACACTGAAGATTTTGCAAGTTTTCCCACCTACAAAGAATGGAGAGGTCTGTAATTTTTATTGTAGGTACACTTCACCTGTGAGAGACAGAATCTAAATAAAAATCCAGAAAATCACATTGTATGATTTTTACATAATTAATTAGCATTTTATTGCATGAATTAAGTATTTGATACAATAGAAAAAACGGAACTTAATATTTGGTACAGAAACCTACTTTAACAACCTCATCATCTCACTTTCCAATAATCCTAAACGACTCTTTGACACGTTTCATTCTCTCCTCAATCAAACAGCACAGGCCCCAATCACCGACCTCAGCGCTGACGATCTGGCCAATTATTTCAAAGAAAAAATTGACCTTATCCAACAGGAAATTTTCTCCCAATCCCCAAACGTTATGCATGCTCTCCCCCGCCACATTGTATCTTGCTCACTTTCTGATTTTGAACCAGTCACGGAAGATGAAGTGATTAGGCTCCTTGCATCTTCTCGCCCTACCACCTGCACCAGTGACCCTATTCCCTCACATCTCCTTCAGTCCCTTTCTCCAGCTGTCACCACTCACCTAACCAAAATTTTCAACCTCTCCCTCTCATCTGGTATCTTTCCCTCTTCTTTTAAACAAACAGCATACATCCATTACTGAAAAAAACATCCCTTGACCATAACTGCACGGCCAACTACAGACCTGTTTCTAATCTTCCCTTTATCTCTAAATTCCTGGAACGCCTGGTCCATTCCCGTCTAATCCGCTATCTCTCAGACAACTCTCTTCTTGACCCTTTACAATCTGGTTTCCGCTCTTTACATTCTACTGAAACTGCCCTCACTAAAGTCTCTAATGATCTGCTAACAGCTAAATCTAATGGTCACTACTCCCTGCTGATTCTCCTGGATCTCTCTGCAGCATTCGACACTGTGGATCACCAGCTCCTCCTCACTATGCTCCACACTATTGGCCTCAAGGACACTGTTCTCTCCTGGTTCTCCTCCTATCTCTCTGACGGCTCCTTCTCTGTGTCTTTTGCCGGCTCCTCCTCCTCTCTCCTTCCCCTTACTGTCGGGGTTCCTCAAGGATCAGTCCTAGGCCCTCTTCTTTTCTCCTTATACATCGCTCCCATTGGACAAACAATCAGCAGATTCGGTTTTCAGTACCATCTCTATGCTGATGACATCCAATTATACACCTCTGCTCCGGACATCACCCCTGCATTACTACAAAAGACCAGTGATTGTCTTTCTGCTGTGTCTAACATTATGTCCTCCCTCTGTCTAAAACTGAATCTGGCAAAAACTGAACTACTCATATTTCCTCCCTCCACTAACCTACCTGTGCCCGATATTGCCATTTCCGTTTGTGGCTCAACCATTACTCCCCAGAAACAAGCCCGCTGTCTTGGGGTCATTTTTGATTCAGATCTTTCCTTCACTCCTCACATCAAATCACTCGCTCGTTCATGTCATCTACACCTCAAAAACATCTCAAGAATCAGGACTTTTCTCACCTTTGACTCGGCAAAAACTCTTACTGTGGCTCTTATTCATTCTCGTCTGGACTACTGCAACTCTCTACTTATCGGGCTCCCTCTTACTAAACTCTCCCCTCTCCAATCCGTCCTTAACGCAGCAGCCAGGATCATATTCCTCGCCAACCGCTACACCGATGCCTCTTCCCTGTGCCAGTCATTGCACTGGTTGCCCATCCCACATAGAGTTCAATTTAAACTTATCACGCTTACCCACAAAGCGCTCCATGCTTCAGTACCCCCCTACATCTCCTCCCTTGTCTCAGTCTACCACCCTACACGTGCCCTCCGTTCTGCCAATGAGTTAAAACTAAAATCCTCCATAATCTGAACTTCCCACTCCCGTCTCCAAGATTTCTCGCGTGCTGCGCCAATTCTTTGGAATGCACTACCCAGGACAGTTCGATTAATTCCCAATACCCACAGTTTCAAGCGGACCCTAAAAACCCATTTCTTTAGACTGGCGTGTCGCCTCCACACACTATCTGTCCATCCCAGTTTTCCCCCATATTAAAATCTTCTTCAATTTCAGGTTCATAACAACCATGTACTTAATAGCCTCGGTCTGGACTGTACACATACTGGCAGGCGACCAGTCCATGTATTATTACTATCCTATTTAGTATATCAAGGCTGCTGTAGCATCGGCGTCTCTGCCCCTTGCTAGGCAGAGACGCCGTCCCTCTAACCTCCCCGCTCCTGGCGCGGCGTCCTCTAGCGCTTCTCTCCCCGCTGCTTCCGGCACACGCTCCTTCCCCGGCTGTGTACTTTTGGCGCGCGCGCACTCCCCCTCTCTTACAGGGACCGCGCGCGCCGTCCTAAGGAGTCCCCGGCCAATTGCCGGAGGACCTCCCATATATAAGGCATCTCCTCCAAAATGGAGGTGCCCGAGCAAAGTTGTTTGCACCGTGTCTGATCTGTGCTTCAGCCCTCAGGTCCCGCTGCTAGCCTGACTTCTCGTCCTGCCTGCCAGCCTATTATCTGCCCGTTACCTGCCAGCCTTCTCACCTGGAGCGCTCACCTGTTACCTGCCGGTTACCTGCCTTGGCTATCTGTCCGCTCACCTGGGAGCATCCGCCTGCCTTGTCTGTCAGACCGCTCACCTGGGAGCTCCCACCAGTTACCTGCCAGTTACCTGCCTCGTCTGTCTGGCCGCTCACCTGGGAGCACCCGCCTGTTACCTGCCTCGTCTGTCTGCCCGCTCACCTGGGAGCGCCCACCTGTTACCTGCCAATTACCTGCCTCGTCTGTCTGCCCGCTCACCTGGGAGAACCCACCTGTTACCTGCCAGTTACCTGCCTCGTCTGTCTGCCCGCTCACCTGGGAGCACCCACCAGTTACCTGCCAGTTACCCGCCTCGTCTGTCTGCCCGCTCACCTGGGAGCACCTGCCTGTTTCCTGCCAGCCTGCCTGGAGACCCTGCCGTCACTTGCTGTGACCACCTTCCTGGTAAACCTAAAGACTGCTACTTGCCCTGCTTTCTCGAACTGTGACCACCTGTCTGCTACCAGAGACTTCCGCCTGCTTGCCGTGTCCATCCGCCATACCGGTCAGTCCCAGCCATCTGACCCATGGGAGCCACCTGCTCTCTTACAAGGTCGTCCCCAGAGTAGCACCTGGTCCCTCAGCCCGGATCCTCCCTGGTCACGGTGTCGTTAGCTGCCGTACAATCAGGGTCGGTTCGGGTGGATACTTAGTCACGCCCCTCTGGGTCCCTCCTTGCACCTCGGCACAGAGGTTCCACCACCCGGACCCGTAACAGTTTGCTCGGGCCATGGAACCCGGTGGCACCCAAGCTCCCTCGCTCTCTGACCTCTACCAGGAAGTCTCCCGTCAGAGATCCCAGCAGTAGTCCATCCTGAACCACCTGCGGAATGTCAACTCCCACCTGGACACACTGACTGCTCCACCTGCAACCACCGCAAGTCGCACGACTCGCACCCCGGCAGTGCCGCTGCCCACCAATACCATGGCATCCTGCCCGACCCCGGCTTTCTGCACCTCCTCGTTTCGGAGGCGACCCCGCTCAAGCTCGGGGCTTCATAAACCAGTGCACCCTGCACTTTGAACTCTTGGCTCACCAGTTTATCTCCAACCGGGCCAAAGTGGCATTCATCATGTCCCATCTCACTGGGGAGGCACTGGCATGGCTTAACCCCCTGTGGGAGAGAGGGGACCCCCTGGTGTCCGACCTGTCGTCTTTCCTCACTGCTTTCCGGAGGGTCTTCGATGAACCAGGACGAAAGACCTCATCTGCCTCCTCTCTGCTACGTCTCCGCCAAGGGAGTCTCACTGTGGGCCAATCTGCCATACGGTTCCGCACCCTCGCTTCTGAGCTTGCCTGGGATAACGAGGCCCTGGTGTCCGTCTTCTGGGAGGGTCTTTCCGGCCGGATTAAAGATGAGCTCGCCGGTCGGGACATTCCTACCACCCTGGATGACCTGGTGTCGCTGGCTACCCGGATTGACATCCGGTTTCAAGAACGCACCAAAGAGACCACCCGTGAGAGAAGGTTTCCCCGCCTAGCTCCTACTTTCCAGAGACCTGTCTCCTCTTCTGTCACTCCCCGGGCGCACTCACCCGAGCCCATGCAGATCGACCAGACCAAGATGGTCAAATCTCGCCAAGACTCACACTGAGCCGAGGGGAGCTGTTTCTATTGTGGCAATAAGGAGCACCTGATCCGTTCCTGCCCGGAGAGGCCGGGAAACTCCAGTGTCTAGGACCGCTTGGAGAGGTCGCCCTAGACAAAAGTAAGTCCTCTCCAACCCTGACTTTGTCTGTATCTATCTCCTGGGGAGAGAACCGTCACTTTGAACTCGCCCACCTGGATTCTGGATCCGCTGGAAACCTCATCTCCCAATCCCTGGTTGAGAAATACCGTATTCCCACCAAGTCTCTGGCTGAACCTTTGTCAGTCGCCTCCGTGGATGGAAGACTCCTTCCGGTTACCATCCTGCTCGTAACGGAACCCATAACCCTGCAGGTGGGAATGCTGCACTCTGAGGTAATCTCCTTCCATGTGTTGCCTGGACTCTCCCACTCCCTATTGCTAGGTCTAACTTGGCTCCAGACACATGAACCCGTGTTGAACAGGCATTCCGGTGAAGTACTCCGGTGGGGGCCACTCTGCCATAAGACCTGCCTGGTTCCGGTTCGTCCGGTTCGTCCTCCACCTACCCCAGCTAATTTACCCGGTCTTCCGGCTCCTTACTGGCCCTATGCTGACGTCTTCGGTAAAAAGGAAGCAGAGACATTGCCACCTCATAGGCCATATGATTGCCCGATCGACCTGGTACCTGGCGCCACTCCACCCCGTGGGCGTATTTATCCGTTGTCTGCGGCTGAAACCCGGGCCATGTCTGAGTACATAGAAGAGAATCTGGCCAGGGGATTCATCCGGAAGTCTACTTCCCCGGCTGGAGCCGGATTCTTCTTTGTCAAAAAAAAAGATGGCTCGCTACGCCCCTGTATTGACTATAGAGGACTCAATCAGATCACGGTTAAAAATAAATACCCCCTTCCGCTCATCTCTGAGTTATTTGATCGCCTTAAAGGCACCAGGATCTTTTCCAAGCTGGATCTACGTGGAGCATATAACCTGGTCTGTATCCGTCAAGGAGACGAGTGGAAAACGGCATTTAATACCCGGGACGGACACTATGAGTATCGTGTGATGCCCTTCGGCCTTTGCAATGCTCCCGCCGTCTTCCAAGAACTGGTCAACGACATCTTCCGTGACCTTCTTTACTCCTGCGTGGTGGTATACCTGGACGACATCTTGGTCTTCTCTCCGGATCTTCCCACACACCGGAGGGATGTTCGTCAGGTCCTGCTTAGGCTCAGGCAGAACCACCTCTATGCTAAATACGAGAAGTGCCTTTTTGAGCAGACCTCTCTTCCATTTCTAGGCTATGTTATCTCCCAGACAGGCTTGCGAATGGATCCCGAGAAGCTCTCTGCTGTCCTAAAGTGGTCCCGTTCGGAGGGCTTGAAGGCGATACAGCAATTCCTGGGCTTCGCTAATTACTATTGTCTCTTCATTCCTCACTTCTCGTCTCGGACTGCTCCCATATCTGCGCTCACACGTAAGGGAGAGAATCCCAAGGTATGGCCACCCGAAGCTGAGGAGGCCTTCCTTTCCCTGAAGCAAGCCTTCTCCTCTGCCCCTGTGCTGCACCGTCCGGACTGCAACAAACAGTTCTACCTGGAGGTTGATGCTTCCTCCTCTGGAGCCGGAGCAGTGCTCACCCAAAAGTCTTCATCCGGGAGAATGGTAACCTGCAGCTTTTTCTCCAAAATCTTCTCCTCCTCTGAGCGCAATTACTCCATAGGAGACCGAGAACTGCTGGCCGTCAAATTGGCGCTGGAAGAGTGGCGCTATCTGCTTGAAGGGGTGCTATACCCGGTGATCATCTATACGGATCACAAAAACCTGGCATATCTCCAAAATGCCCAGAGACTTAATCCACGTCAGGCCCGGTGGTCTTTGTCTTTTGCCCACTTCGATTTCATCCTTCATTTCCGCCCGGCGGACAAGAATGTCAAAGCTGATGCCTTGTCCCGATCCTTCCTGTCCTCCGAGCAAGAGGAGGAGCCTATGCACATTATCGACCCCTCCAAGGTGATGAATGTGGCCCCCTTGGATTTGACTCGTCTACCACCCGGTAAGACATTCGTGGCGGCTCCTGACCGTGAGAAGGTTCTTCGCTGGGGTCATTCTTCTAAACTAGCTGGCCATGCCGGCCAAAAGAAGACCTTTCTACTCATTTCCCGGCATTACTGGTGGTCTACCCTGCGTAAGGATGTGGTAGACTTCGTCTCTGCCTGTTCATCTTGTGGCCGCAACAAAGTTCCCAGACACTTACCAGCTGGTCATCTCCTGCCGCTTCCCATACCTGTTGCCCCGTGGCAACACATCGCTATGGACTTTATTACCGATCTCCCTGTTTCTGCCGGGTGTACTGTCATTTGGGTGGTCGCGGACCGCTTTTCTAGAATGGCCCACTTCATTCCCCTGCCTGGTCTCCCGTCTGCACCTGAGCTGGCTAAGGACTTTATCCACCATATCTTCCGTCTCCATGGCCTACCCCTCCACATCGTGTCGGATCGAGGGGTTCAGTTCATCTCACGCTTCTGGAGAGCCACATGTAAACTGCTGGACGTCACCCTGGATTTCTCCTCCGCTTACCACCCTCAGTCCAATGGTCAAGTGGAGCGGATCAATCTGATCCTTACCAGCTATCTCCGGCACTTTGTTAATGCCCACCATTCTGATTGGGTGGACCTCCTTCCTTGGGCCGAATTCTCTTATAATAACCACGAGAGCGAATCCTCTTCCAAGTCCTCGTTCTTTATTGTCTATGGCCAGCACCCCCGGATTCCGTTTCCCGTCTCCGCCTCTGTGGACAACCCTGCCGCACAGTCTCTTGTCAGCGAGTTTTCTACTATTTGGGAGAGCACTAGGTCCGCACTTCTTCTGTCCTCCGAGCGGATGAAGAGATATGCTGATAAGAGACGTCTGGATCCGCCTCAATTCCGTCCGGGAGACAAGGTTTGGCCCTCCTCCAAACATGTAATGCTCAAGATACCCTCCTACAAGTTAGGTCCTCGCTTCATCGGCCCTTTCGAAATTCTCAGGCAAATTAATCCGGTGGCCTACAAATTAAAACTCCCGGCCACCTTACGGATTCCCAACTCCTTTCACGTATCTCTCCTCAAACCCATTGTCTTTAACTCTTTTTCCAACAATCCAGGTACTCCCCTGCTCCGGTTTCCGCTGAAGACGTCTTTGTGGTAGAGAGTATTCTGGCCACCAAGAGGGTAAGAGGAAAGAACTTTTTTCTTGTAGATTGGAAGGGGTTTGGTCCTGAGGAGAGAACTTGGGAACCCAGGGAGAACATCAACGCCCCGCTTCTCCTTGAAAAATTTCTTTCTGGCCTAAAAAAGAGGGGGCCTAAAGGGGGGTACTGTAGCATCGGCGTCTCTGCCCCTTGCTAGGCAGAGACGCCATCCTTCTAACCTCCCCGCTCCTGGCGCGGCGTCCTCTAGCGCTTCTCTCCCGCTGCTTCCGGCACGCGCTCCTTCCCCGGCTGTGTACTTAGCGCGCGCGCGCTCCCCCTCTCTTAAAGGGACCACGCGCACCGTCCTAAGGAGTCCCCGGCCAATTGCCGGAGGACCTCCCATATATAAGGCACCTCCTCCAAAATGGAGGTGCCCGAGCAAAGTTGTTTGCACCGTGTCTGATCTGTGCTTCAGCCCTCAGGTCCCGCTGCTAGCCTGACTTCTCGTCCTGCCTGCCAGCCTATTATCTGCCCGTTACCTGCCAGCCTGCTCACCTGGAGCGCTCACCTGTTACCTGCCGGTTACCTGCCTTGGCTATCTGTCTGCTCACCTGGGAGCGCCCACCTGTTACCTGCCAATTACCTGCCTCGTCTGTCTGCCCGCTCACCTGGGAGCGCCCACCTGTTACCTGCCAGTTACCTGCCTCGTCTGTCTGCCCGCTCACCTGGGAGCGCCCACCTGTTACCTGCCAGTTACCTGCCTCGTCTGTCTGCCGGCTCACCTGGGAGCACCCACCTGTTACCTGCCAGTTACCTGCCTCGTCTGTCTGCCGGCTCACCTGGGAGCACCCACCTGTTACCTGCCAGTTACCTGCCTCGTCTGTCTGCCGGCTCACCTGGGAGCACCCACCAGTCACCTGCCAGTTACCCGCCTCGTCTGTCTGCCCGCTCATCTGAGAGCACCTGCCTGTTTCCTGCCAGCCTGCCTGGAGACCCTGCCGTCACTTGCTGTGACCACCTTCCTGGTAAACCTAAAGACTGCTACTTGCCCTGCTTTCTCGAACTGTGACTATCTGTCTGCTACCAGAGACTTCCGCCTGCTTGCCGTGTCCATCCGCCATACCGGTCAGTCCCAGCCATCTGACCCGTGGGAGCCACCTGCTCTCTTACAAGGTTGTCCCCAGAGTAGCACCTGGTCCCTCAGCCCGGATCCTCCCTGGTCACGGTGTCGTTAGCTGCCGTACGATCAGGGTCGGTTCGGGTGGATACTTAGTCACGCCCCTCTGGGTCCCTCCTTGCACCTCGGCACAGAGGTTCCACCACTCGGACCCGTAACAGCTGCATTATACAATATATGTACATTCTACCTTTTGTGTCGACGCTCCCTCTCCCATCAGTCCCCATAGCGTCCTCTGTGTCTGATGACACTGACGTCATCACTTGGCGCCTGGCCCGCTGTGCTGAAGATGTGTGCGGGCTGGGCGCTCAGAGCAGCGGGGGAACCAGTAGGAGAGAGAGGTGAGTATTGTGCTTATTTATTTATTTTTTCTTATGGGGGGGTTATGCTACAGACTGCCTATGGGGGTGGGGGGATTATGCTACAGACTTCCTATGGAGGGTGGGGGGATTATGCTACAGACTGCCTATAGGGGGTGGGGGGATTATGCTACAGACTGCCTAAGGGGGATGGGGGGGATTATGCTACAGACTGCCTGTTGGGGGATTATGCTACAGACTGATTATGGGGGGGATTATCCTACAGACTCTGCCTATGGGGAGTGCATTATACTATATTGAGGATTATCTGGCTCATTATACTATATGGAGGTTATTTATACAGTGTGGGGATTACAGTTAGGGTCATACAGTGTGGGAGATTATGTGGGGTCTTTGCACAGTGGAGGGACCTTCATACAGTGTGGGAGATAATGTGGGGTCTTTGTATATTGTGGAGGCCATCATACAGTGTGGGAGATAATGTGGGGTCTTTGTGCAGTGTGGGGGCCATCATACAGTGTGAGAGATAATGTGGGGTCTTTGCACAGTGTGGGGGCCATCATACAGTGTGGGAGATAATGTGGGGTCTTTGCATAGTGTGGGGGCCATCATACAGTGTGGGAGATAATGTGGGGTCTTTGCACAGTGTGGGGTCCATCATACAGTGTTGGAGACATCAGTTTGGAGGCTACTAAGGGGTCAGTATACTGTGTGTTGGGTACTATACAGTGAGGGGGCATTATACTGTGTATAGGAGAGCATCATACTGTGTATAGGGGAGCTGTACATGGGGTGAGACTCAGGACATTATTAAATGTTAAGTGGGCACTTATCGTTATAGGGGAACTCAGGTTATTGTGACTGTCAGAGGGGCACACAGAGGGCATTATTACTTTCTAGGGGGCAAAATGTGGTCACTGTTTTCTAGGGCACTTGCACACTGCATTACAATATTCTAGAGGGTTGTTTTACCATCTTGAGAGCACACAGAAGGTGCAGTAATATGGACACGTACAGCAACAGAAGCTCAGTATTGTGGTATCAGCAGGAAGAGGTGTTTGTGCAGTTGGGAATAGATGGGGGACGGTGCCTGAAATGTAAGGAGTCAAATGTGTCTTTGTTGTGATCTCTGCAGACCTGAGACTCTGAGTCCTGGATGGAGATGTCGTCGTGTCGGACTGGGCCAGATGGAAAAGACGGGAAAAGTGAACAATTTAATCAGAAAGAATGTCAGCTGTAAGTTACTATATATAACTGTGCTCTGATCTCTTATATGTACTGCAGGAATGGTATATAGCAATATGTCACCATATGGCGGTAATAGCAGTGCTGGTCTTTGTATAGAGATTATTTTCAGTAACAGCGCTGTCATCTGCTGAGGTTTTCCTACATCCACTATCTGGGTGCGCCACTATTTTTGTAATCAGGGTTACCTGGTTAGGGGCCCACTCAGAAGTATTGCCCCCCCTGAACCAAAACCCTAGCTACGCCTCTGCAGCAGGGATTTTGGTCCACTCCTCCATACAGATCTTCTCCAGATCTTTCAAGTTTCGGGACTGTCATTGGGCAATATTGCGTTTCAGCACCCTCCAAAGATTTTCTAATGGGTTCAGGTGTGGAGACTGGCTAGGCCGCTCCAGGACCTTGAAATGCTTCTTACGGAGCCACTGCTTAGTTGCCCTGGCTGTGTGTTTCGGGTCATTGTCATGCTGGAAGACCCAGCCACGACCCATTTTCAATGCTCTTACTGAGGGAAGGATGCTGTTGGCCAAAATCTTGCGATACATGACCCCATCCATCCTCCCTTCAATACAGTGCAGTCATCCTGCCCCCTTTACAGAAAAGCACCCCCAAAATATGATGTTTCCTCCACCATGCTTTACAGTTGGGATGGTGTTCATGGGGTTGTACTCATCCTTCTTCTTCCTCCAAACACGGCGAGTGGAGTTGATATCAAAAAGTTTTATTTTGGTCTTATCTGACCACATGACCTTCTCCCATGCCTCCTCTGGATGATCCAGATGGTCACTGGCGAACTTCAAATGGGCCTGGACATGTGCTGGTGTGAGCAGAGGGACCTTTGCATGCCCTACAGGATTTTAATCCAAGACAGGATTGTGTGTTAGTAACGGTAATGTTTGAGACTGGTCGTAGCTCTCTTTAGGTCATTGACCAGGTCCTCCCATGTAGTTATGGGCTGATTCCTGACCTTTCTCAGAATCATCCTTACCCCACGAGGCGAGACCCTGCTTGGAGCCCCAGACCGAGGAAGATTGACAGTCATCTTGTGTTTCTTCTATTTTCTAATAATAGCGCCAACAGTTGTTGCCTTCTCACCAAGATGTTTGCCTATTGTCCTGTAGCTCATCACAGCCTTGTGCAGGTCTACAATTTTGTCCCTGGTGTCCTTAGACATCTCTTTGGTCTTGGCCATGGTGGAGAGGTAGCAGTGTGATTGAATATGGGGACAGGTGTCTTTTATACAAGTAACGAGGTCAAACAGGTGCAATTAATACAGGTAATGAGTGCAGAGTAGGAGGGCTTCTTAAAGAAAAACTAACAGGTCTGTGAGAGCCAGAATTCTTGCTGGTTGGTAGGTGATCAAATACTTATTTCATGCAATAAAATGCAATTTAATCATTTAAAAATCATATAATGTGATTTTCTTTTTTTTATTTTTAGATTCTGTCTCTCACAGTCGAAGTGTACCTATAATAAAAAATTACAGACCTCTCCATTCTTTATAGGTGGGAAAACTTACAAATTCGGCAGTTTATCAAGTACTTACTTTCCCCACTATACAGAGTTCTTTCAGTAATAGGAAGAACACTATATGAGCAATTGTCTTGATGAAGGAGGAAGCTACCTATGGACTATACTTTTTAGCAAGATTTTTCCTTGCTAAAAAGTGTGTCTTACCGTAAGAAAAACACAATATATGGTATCAACAATGTAAAAAAGGCTTAAAAGAATTTGTAAGGCTGGTATTGTACTTTCTACCTGACCCTAGTTAGTAAAGCAAAACTAAGTCTTAAACTAATAAGAATTTAGAAAGTTTTCTTCCTTGCTAAAAAGTGTGTCTTATAGTAAGAAAAATAAAACATATAGTATCAACAATATCAAAAAGGCTTAAAGGAATGCGTAAGGCTGGCTATATTATACTTTCTATGTGACCCGAGTTGGTGAAGACAAAATTAAGACTTAAACTAATGTGAAGTTCGCAGCATGGTTTAAGATTCATCCACCATATTAGTCTGGAAAGAGAAAAGGTGGAGGCCACCATTGATATTATTAACTTATGCGGTATGTTGGTTTATGTCCTCTTGATTAGTTTGCTTGGAAGCTAGTTTCCTAAATGCAATTTTCTACCACTATATAAAAGTCTTTCAGGGCATCTTCCATATGTTTGCACTTAAAAAAGTAACCTGTCTATTGACCCATTCACTATTAGGTAATGCCCCTCACATATTTACTATAGGAGACAGTAAAATTTGGATGCATGACAGCACACTTTGTACTTATGGCATTGATGAAAAAAAAAAAAGAAAAGAGGCTTCGGGTGGTGGCACAGTAGGGCTGAGTTTCCCCTGAACATATCAAACTCTGATCCAATAAACACTATAAAAAAAAAAAAGTTAAAGAAAAACTTTCTGAGACGTGTTATTAATGCCAAACAGCACACTTTCCCTTTAGGACTTACAAAAGCACTCAAGTTAACTGTTGCCAGATGTCAAACCATCACATAGGGAGTTTTCAAGGATCAAAACGGTAGCACATTTAACCCTTCTGAATGATGCAGCCAAAATTCATCAACCCGTTCCATTACCAGTTATAGGGAAGACAAGTAACAGAAACCAAACGGGATTCGACTGAAAAAAAAAAAAAAGGGTGTAACATATGCATAGAGCAAATCTTTTCTTCTCTTGCAGATCGCATCCGTCTGATGTAATTATTGAAGGTAATGAAATATGACATGCAGCTTGGCCTTTGACCAGTAAGAACAACCTCAGCTCCGTTACCTTGCGAACAAAGCCGAAACAGATGTCGTCCTTTCCATGTAGTTTGCTTATGATGACTGTAACACAGAACAGGTCACCGCATAGACTTATAGAGCTCACTTTCACGCTCATTGCACTATCTGAGAAGAATGCACTTTATTAAATATGAAATTGTAAACTGGCAGGCGAGTTCTCAGATGATACAAGGGTTGATTTTTTTATTGTAGCTTTCCTAGGATAATTTTTTTCCCTTTCAGTATTAAACAAAGCCAGCTTACCGACCCATAGGCATGTGACTATAGGAAGGTGACTGGCTGTCTGCTCATGTTCCCTCTCTATGTCCGTGACGGAGAAGGGGTTTGGCTATTGGTTGGTGAAGTGAGCCATTTTCACACACAGCACTAATGACATGTCGACACTGCCTTATGTCATGCACAGGGATGGAGGTAATAGTTCACTGTATTATGGAAATGTCTTTCCTAGAAGCAAATGCTTCAAAAAGGAAATACTTTTGCAATATAGGATCCAATGGAACCTGTTGAGGAATCTATCAGAAAAGATACCTACGACTCCGTATGAAATGGGACGCATTTAGTGGTACAGTAGTGACCTACATACAGGTATGGGTGTTGTATTACAGCTTTGTACAACTAAAGAGCTGGACGGAGCCGTATAATGCCCGAGTGCTGGAGGATTAAACATATTGGAAATTGGTCAAATACTTAGTTTCACGTTGTAGTTGGTAGGATCAAGATAAAACATCAAAGAGCTTAAATTTGGACCCCAGTCTCAATGCATCTATCAGCAAAAGCACCAATACTCAAGTGATATTTCCAATTTGAAGTTTAACATTTGTACTCGGTGATGAAAAAAGAAATAAAAAAGAGAAACTAAAAAAAAAAACAGTATACTGTGTTTCCCCCCTTGTAAAATAATAAGTGAGAGCAGCTCTCACTTTCTCCGGATATTTGTGATTTGTTTGAAGGCAGGGAGAATGAAGCCAGCACTGATTGGCCACAGGGATCGTGTGACATAACAATGTCATGCGATCACTGAGAGAGAAAGCGCTGACACCGCTGGAATGGCACCAGAGGTGAGTATAGGTATTATCATTTTACAAGGGGATTGAGAAGGGGTTGTCCGAGTAGTGGGCAACCCCTCTAATGTTACACGTTATATATTTCTTGTGTGATCTCCCTGTGCATGGGGAGAGCCTGACTGTTCCCTGATATCCTTTTTTGTGTGGAAACAAAGCTAGGATCAGTTGGTTGTCCGTAGATTATCTCTTCTCCCATGGAAATATCATGCACGCTCATCCAAAGCAAATAAGCATGTTTGCAGAAGATAGCAATCTGATGTCTATGGGTTCCTTTAAGTTTAAAAAAAAAGCAATATCAAGTTAAATGTAGCCACTTGACACAAGATTAAGCAATAATAAAGTAGAGATTAACTGCCGAAGAGTTAATACTTTTAGTGGGGTAATTATTTTCAATGGAGCATATCAAATAAATTGGGGAATAATGTATGGTGTGTATGCTTAAATGATGTAGAAATAATGGCCCTTATTGTGCTTAGTCACATTTCCTTACTTAAAGAAGTTGAGTACTGCAGGGAATATATTTACATGAAACGGGTTGTCCAGCTTTGGGGACAATTTTTTTTTACTTTACTGAATGCAACCAAGGCTATTGGTTTTCATTAGCTTTCTATAACTTCTGCGTTGCACTGTCTATTTAACTGATTTAACTGAAAATCCGTCCGCTATACGATCTGATGGGAGAGTTTGTAACTCTCTTATCTGTCATTTTCTGAGCTGCTTTAAGCTGATTTATGACCACAGACCACATCAAAGTTGACCATACAGTTAAACAAAGAGCCAGTAAAAGCCAAATGGTGCAAAAAAACTTTAAGTAAATCCAATTGCAGAAGTTTTTTTAACCCTAAATACATGCATATAGGTAAAAATATGTCCTCAAAGGTAGACAACCACTTTAAAACTAGTAGACGGCTACTGGTACTGGTACTGTGTTGTCCATAGCTCCCCAATTGGTCAATGGTGTGAAGACTTGTAATAGCACAGTTGGTAGCCACATGTGGGGCTAATCTGGGTGTGGATTACTGACATGTTAATTCCAAATCTGTGGAAGAAATTTGAGGGTCAAATCCACGTCAGATTTTTTTCAATGTAGTCTAAGGTCATAGAAAGAGTGTGGAGGGGGAAACACATGTCAGGCTTCTTTCTACTAGGTGGCTACCTAGCACCATAATGGTGGAGCATATTTTTCTTTGCTCTGGAGTGCCCTTTTTCTCAGCAGAATGCTTGTTCTGTAAAGTCAACAAGCATGAATATACAGTTGTGCTCAGAAGTTTACATACCCCGGCAGAATTTTTCCTTTCTTGGCCTTGTTTCAGAGAATGTGAATGATAACAAAAATGCGTTTTCTCCACTCATGGTTATTGGTTGAGTTAAGCCATTTATTGTCAAACTACTGTACTTTCTCTTTTTAAATCTTAATGACAACCAAAAACATCCAAATGACTCTGATCAAAAGTTCACATACCCCAGTTCTTAATACCGTGTATTGCCCCCTCTAACATCAATGACAGCTTGAAGTCTTTTGTGGTAGTTGTGGATGAGGTTCTTTATTTTCTCAGATGGTAAAGCTGTCCATTCATAAATTCATATTCTCCAAAACAAGGCCAAGAAAGGAAAAATTCTGCTGGGGTATGTAAACTTTTGAGCACAACTGTATCTAAATGGAACCCCAGATGCAGATTTTACCCATTTTCAGGTGTTTATACTGCAGTTTGGGGTCCATTTTCCTAGTTTAACATTTGTATCTTTAAAACACTAGTATCTATTTTAATAATTCATACTTAAAGATACCAATCCCATTCTGTGTTTTTAAATCAAATCCTCTTTTCTAATTCCCCGAGTCTGCCTACATAAAGCATTATTTATCATTAATGGTAAGGGGGCTGACATGCGCCTTTTGAAAGAGGATACTGCACACTGTACCTTTAACCTTGACTCTGAGCACAATCTTAATTTTGCATGCAGGCAGAGGTTAAAAAATGGATGACCTCTTGGCGGAGACTAAGGGGGGTGGTTTCTGACTGGTTTTATTTATGAGGAGACTGAGAAATTCTGACATAAAATGCTAGTCCCATTATTCATGTGCTACATGACAGAAGATTGGTCTGGGTAATGCATGAGCATAACAGAAGCATGCTTTAAATTGTCCTCATTCACTCGGCCTTGTTTGCAAAAACAAAATTGGTGTAAGCTAGGCAAAATGGCGCAATTACGTGCATCGATTTCTTTTTTTATTTCCATAAAATATTAAGATTATTTTGTGTAACCCCGTCTTTTTTTGCATTTAACAAAATAATAATATCATAATCGGTCATAAGGAAATCATCTGACGCGCCCCCTGGGCCGTGTGTGCAAGTGTGGGTTACCCGGAGCCGGGTCTCTGGGGGTTGTAGTCTCCGTGGTGGTGACCCGGTCCCGTGGCTCAGGGTGGTCAAACCAGTGGCAGTCTTTATAGGGTTTTGTGGTTTTAATGTTCGACTACGCCACCCGTGGATTGCGGTCAGGGTGTACCGCCGCTGCGAGGCAGTCCGCTGAGGCTGATGTGGTGTGCGCAGCTAAAGATGGGATAACTCCCCACGGGAAGAGTATGGCCTCAGGGCAGGGAATGTGGATGATGGGAGTGATGATGCGTGGGCGTCCCAGTACTAGTAGTGCTGTAGCAGTGAGAAAGCAGTAACGACTCAGAATCTTTGCAGTGCAGTTCAGGGTCTTTACTGATGATATTAAGGCAGACCCTCCCGGGAGTACTGGCTAGCATAAGGGGCCTGGTCAGTCTGCGAGCAAGCAGGAGTTCCCCTGGCCAGGTGGAGTTGTAGGCCTCCCCGTCTATCTGCACTCTTCCTGGCTACCTTGCTGTAAGCGAGTGGAAGTAGCCCACGTCCCTGAGTATACCGTGTGGTGCTCACCCGTATGGCTGGTGACTTGGGGCCTTCTGATAGCCTCCGCTCCTCGATGGCGGTGCTGGTCCCTTCCTTGTGACTGAGCCTCCGGGCTTCTATGGCCAGAGGACCTGGAATCCCCTGCCGGCTGGGTTCTGCTGCTGGACTTGAAGATCCTTGCAGCCTCGGACTCCGGTGTCCGGTATTTAGATTCTTCTGCCAGGGCGAGCTCTGCTCAGCTCCAGCCCCTGGTCTCAGTTCCTGCTCCTACAGAGCTCCTGCTGTTTCTTTCCCTGTGTCTGCTTGTTCTGTCTAACCCCGCCCCAGACCCAGTTTATATAGGGCAAATTCCTCCCCTCCCAGGTCTGGGCAGGAGGTGTTGCATGCTTAAGGGCTCCTGACCAGGAAACCTCCCACTTGCTCTCAGACTTAATATTTCTATTACTGTGGTAACCAGACCCCTGGGGTGCCACATTCCCCCCTAGTAAATTTTAGTACTCCGGGACTAAACACATTTTTAAGAAAACACAAGTATAGGGTATAAACAATAATACAACAACATATGTACAAGAAGCTTTAGTCTTTAGAGGTCACGGCGTGTCTGTAACCGGGTGTCCATGTCACCCAAGGTGAAGTTTTTAGAAACGAGTAGTGGACCTGTCCAAAGCAAACCCCACATGTTGGCCCTGGGCGTGGCTGCAAGGCTGAGGCTAGCTACTTTGGGCCACAAGGAGGCTACGCCAGACAGGTTTTCCTCTTCCGCGGCCATCTTCGCAAGAGGCACCAAGGTGCAACTATCTACATTGTAGTTCCGGTTACTCAGCGTCCATAACCTGTCAGTCCAAATAAACCTGAAGGGTAACTAGAGAAACATAATTAGTAACCAGGTAACAAAAACATAAACCTTTTTCAACATTGGCAATTTACAAGCAAATTCACATTATATTTTAGATTCTCCAGCGAGCGGGCATCTGTCCTCTAGTGCTCCTGGTGGACCTACATAACCCACTATCTGGCTCTGCACTACAGGGTGTAGGAGGTGTTACGGGTTGGTCTGGCAGCTTTCTGCATACTCTTTGGCTTACTAGGGGCACGGCAGGCTCACTACTAGCAGAGGGTTGATTCTCCTGGGCTGCTGGTATGGATTCTTCTGTCTCCTGGGCCGGCTGCTCTTCTGACACTACCTGTTCTTCTGTAGGCCCTTGAGGGGCTGGCTGGAGAAAGGTGAGGACGGGTACCACGACTGCGTTGTTGATTTGAGTCCAGGACCGGGGAAAGTCTCAGAGTACGGTACTAATCATTTCTTCCCTTTCCTTTGCGGGTTGAGGGTTCTCTTGATCTTCGTCAGGGCTTTGCAGCTGCTTGGGACACTTTTTCAGGTGGTCTCTGGAAACAATGGCTGTGGTTTCTCCTCCATCCTTACTGATTATACAGACTTTTGGATTGTCATGGCTTGAGGGCAGTACTGTGTACGGGTCCTTCTCCCACTGGTCGTCCAACTTGTGGAGCCGCCTTTTTCTCTTCAAGACCTGCTCTCCAGGTACCAGGGGAACAGCGGGAACATGCTGGTTATAAGTCTTCTCTTGCCTTTCTCTTGCTTGAGACAGACTCCGCTCGACGCTCTCCTGTACTTTCCGATACTGCTGCTGCCGTTCTGTATCCCAGTCTGCCTCTGGCGAGGTGTCCTCAGGTGTCAGGACTCCCATATCCAGGTCAATAGGCAGCTTACCAGGTCTTGCTCTCATTAGGTAAGCCGGGGTACAGTTGGTGGAACCTACAGGGATGTGATTATATAAGTCCACCAGATCAGGCAGTTTTTCAGGCCAGAGACTGCGCTCTTCCAGGGGCAACGTTTTTAGCAAGTCTATCACCACCTGGTTCATTTTCTCACATAGTCCGTTGGTCTGAGGGTGATAGGGTGTTGTTCTTATCTTCCTGCAGCCATACAGATTGCAGAACTCTTGGAAGACCTCCGCTTCGAAGGCTGGCCCTTGGTCAGTCAACACTTGCTCCGGATACCCGTGTGGACGGCAGAAGTGCTGCTGGAAGGCTCTAGCTGCTGTTTGAGCCGTTAAGTCCTTGACAGGGACCACCACCAGGAACCGGGAGTTGTGATCTACGATTGTGAGGGCGTAGACGTACCCAGATCTGCTTGGAGCCAGTTTCACATGGTCCATGGCTACCAGTTCCAGTGGCTGCCTGGTGATGATGGACTGCAGGGGAGTCTTCTGGCTGGCACGGTCCTTCCTTCTTAGGCTGCACGGGCCACAGTCTCTGCACCATCTCTCGATGGCTCCTCTCATGCCTATCCAGTAGAACCATCCACGCAACAGGAACTCCAGCTTCTTCCATCCGAAGTGTCCTGCTCCGTCGTGGTATGCCTCCAGAACCATAGCCGCATCCCGTCTTGGGACCACTACCTGCCAGGTCAGCTCATGTGTTCTAGAGTTGACCATTCTCTGGCACAGCTTCTCCTTGTAAAGAAACAGTTTACTTTTCTCCTTCCACAGTTGCTTGGTCTCCTCCGGAGCGTCTGGGTCAAAACGGGCATCAGCCTGTGTCAGCATTTCCTTCACCAGACGGACTGCGGGATCACTGTCTTGTGTCTCCGCCCAGCTGTAGTGGGGTAAGGGATTGAACGTGGCAGAGCGCCTGTCCCTTAACCGGTGGGAATACAGGGTAATCCCATGACGGTGGAACGCAGGGAGTTCGACTTCTTCCAGTTCTTCTGGATCTTCCCCTATGTCCGGTAAGTTTGGCATTCTGGACAGGGCATCCGCGTTGGCATTTGAGCATCCCGCCCGGTATTTGATGGTGAATTCATAGTTGGACAGGCGGGCCATCCATCTCTGCTCCAGGGCACCAAGTCTTGCAGTGTCCAGGTGTGTCAACGGGTTGTTATCCGTGTACACGGTGAACTTGGAAGAGGCAAGGTAATGCTTGAAACGTTCGGTCACTGCCCACACCACTGCCAGGAACTCTAGCTTGAATGAGCTATAATTCTCAGGGTTTCTCTCTGTGGGCCGTAGTTTTCGGCTGGTGTAAGCGATTACCCGTTCTTTCCCCTGCTGGATCTGGGACAGTACGGCTCCTAGCCCGATGTTGCTCACGTCCGTGTGGAGGATAAAGGGCTGGCTGTAGTCAGGGTACGCCAGGATTTCATCCCCCGTGAGGGCCATCTTCAGCTGGCGGAAGGACTCCTCTTCCAGCTTTTCCCTCCTGAAGGGCGGCTTCTGGTTTTTGGCCTTCCTGGATTGACCTATCAGGAGGTCCTGCATAGGAGCTGCCATTTTGGTGAAACCGGGAATGAATCTTCGGTAGTAGCCTACCAACCCGAGGAACTGCCGCACTTCCTTTATGCCGGAGGGTCTTGGCCAGTCTTTAATCATGGTGATCTTATCGGGGTCGGGAGCCACTCCGTCAGCACTCACCACGTGTCCCAGGTACTGCACCTTTGGTTTCAGGAGGTGACACTTGGAGGGTTTTACCTTTAGGCCGTAGCGTGCCAGGGCGTCAAACACTTCTGCCAGGTGTTTCAGATGGTTCTCGTAGGTTTTGGAATAAACGATGACATTGTCCAGGTATAACAGGACCGTCTCAAAATTCCGGTGTCCCAGACAGCATTCCATCAACCGCTGGAAGGTTCCTGGTGCGTTGCAGAGCCCGAACGGCATACAGTTGAATTCGCTGAGACCCATCGGGGTGGTGAATGCAGTCTTCTCCTTGTCTGCCTCTGCTACAGGAACCTGCCAGTACCCGCTAGTAAGATCCAAAGTGGAGAAGAAATTAGCAGATTTTAATGCAGCTAAAGATTCTTCTATTCTAGGTAACGGGTACGCATCTTTGTGTGTGATACGGTTGACCTTTCTGTAGTCCACACACATTCTCATTGTGTTGTCCTTCTTTTTCACTAGAACTAGTGGAGCTGCCCAGGGGCTACAGCTGTCCCTGATTACCCCAGCCTCCTTCATGTCCCGCAACATCCCCTTTGCATGCTGATAGTGTGCAGGGGGTACAGGTCGGTATCTTTCCTTTATGGGAGGATGGTTTCCTGTGGGGATGTGATGTTCTACCCCCTTTACTCGCCCAAAGTCTAGCGGGTGTTTACTAAAGACTCTTTCGTACTCCTGAACCACCCGGTAGACTCCCTGTTTTTGGTGTGAGGGAGTGGAGTCAGTACCCAAATGCAGTTGCTGACACCAGTCCTCCATTGGTTTCTTAGAGCCGTTACCTTCCTCTGGTTGAGATGGAGGCAAGGGTTCTATGGCCTTTACAGAATTTTGGTTTATGGTGAACAATTTGGCTAGCGTGGCATACCATGGCAGGTGTACTTCTCTCTCCCCGATATTTACGATGCGGACAGGTACCCTCCCATGACGTACATCGACCACTCCCCGTGCTGTCAAAATGGTGGGCCTACTGTCTGAGTAGACGGGCTCTACCATTGCTTGGTAGTCTCTACCTCTTAGACCAATAGCTGCCCGGCACCATATCATCT
Organism: Phyllobates terribilis; assembly: GCF_046119375.1. NCBI lineage: Eukaryota > Metazoa > Chordata > Amphibia > Anura > Dendrobatidae > Phyllobates > Phyllobates terribilis. The sequence goes on along the minus strand of NW_027362773.1, from coordinate 212,741,698 downwards.
CACTTTTCGGGGGCATGGCAATAGGGAACGGGTCACACATTCTCACGCTACCAATCTCACCACCAGATAATTCCACCTGTTGCCGTTTCATCAGTGCCCGGATCTCTTTTTGGAGGACACGCTGCTGGCTGGAACTGGCGTTCTTGGCAACCTGCTGTAAAATGAGAATCACCTCTGCAAGACAATTTTCAATCACGTTAGTTCCCAAGGTTATTCTACGGTGACTCTCATGACGGTCAATGTCCACAATAATCAGTCTTTGTGCCGCCAGTTCGACCTTACCGACCTTAATGGTCACCTCTTTGAACCCCACCTGCGGCACGAGCTGACCATTGCTGGCGATGATACTCAGGTCGTCATCTGGGTAGTGGGTTATGTCCAAGTCATTCCAGTACCGCTTAAAGAGCACGTACGGGATGGTAGTCACCTGTGACCCAGTGTCTAGTAGGACACTCATAGGATTGCCATCCAGTACCACAGGCAAGACCGGACGTCCCCCTACGTATTTATCACGCCAGTTCGATGGGCCTGATGATCTTATGCCTGGGGGTTGGCCCTCTGCCCCAGGTTGTGCCCGTTTAAATGACAGTACCTTGCCATATGTCCGGGTTGATTGCAGCGGCGGCAGATGGGTTGTCCGTCCTCGTTGTATCTGTCGCTGGGTCTTCCTCTGGACGATGGGATCCTCCTCTGTCGGTACCACGGGACGTCCTCCGGACTGGTGGCCAGCTTGATCCTTCCTGGAGGAGAGACCTGTAAAGACTGCACAGTTCGGGTTAGCGCGGCTACGCTTTTAGTTAGCTCTTGGACCTGATGGTGCAGGTCTGTAGCCGGGTTGTTGTCCAAAGCCTGCGCACCAGCTCCTATAGGCTCTGCAGACAAGGGCGCCGCCTCCTGGTGATAGGTAATAGCAGGGCGCCGGTGGGTTACAGCGCTACCCGGTGCCGGTTCTCGGAGCACCCGGATGGCCCTGTCTTTGAACTTTGCAAAGTCTAAACCAGGGTTCTGCAAGGTCATTGCACGCAACTGGGTTCGGTGGGCGTTGGACAGCAGACCCTCAGTGAATTGCTCAGTTAACAGTTCATCTGCATTCCGCACACTGTCAGGGTCTGCCTGTTTAATGGCTCCCAGGGCCTCTAGCAAACTCAAAGCATAGTCTCTTATACTGTCTTGGGCCCGCTGCTTGCACCCATAAAATCTCATTTTGATCTCGGCTGAGGTGCGGGTATCAAAAGTGTCCTTCAGACGGGCCAAGATCTCCTTTACGGTCTCCTTGTCCCGGACTGACCAGGACTTTACTTCACGCTGGGCTGCGCCGGTTAGCTGGCCTATAAATATGCTCACTTTCTGGCCCTCCGTCAGGGGGTATACTTTAAATAAGCTGTACAGTCTCTCTTTAAAGTTGCTTATGGTACGCGACTCCCCTGAGTATTGGGGCAGCCAGGCCGCTCCGGGGATGTAAGGCATTGTAAATGGCATTACTGCGGCAGTGGCCGCGCTGGTGGTAGAGGGTCCCTCCGTGTCCGTCATCTTCCTCCCCCCTAGTTAAGTGTGGCCTACCTTCCGACGATCCTCTTCTGTAGGCCGCGGCTCCGCTGGTGCTGCTCCGGACGAGGACCTTGCGTCGCGTCCTGGTGACGTCAGCGTCGCTCTCTCTCCCTTCCAGGACCTTGCGCAGCGTCGGTGCGTGGGGCGGAGCTTCGGGTCTCGCGCGCTTTCGGCATCCACGCCCCTCTTCTTCCCGCGCGGCGTCCCGAAGATGGCGTCCGATGGCGGGATAACAACTGCGGATGGCGGGAAACTTCTGAAGATGGCGGGAAACAGTTCCGGATGGCGGGAACCTTCTGAAGATGGCGGGAAACGGCTCCGGATGGTGGGAACCTTCACCACGGCAGGTATGACAGTCTTTTGAAGGCACGCAGTACCCGGTGGTTGCGGGCACGAAATCCTGCCGACTACGCCAAAGTTGACGCGCCCCCTGGGCCATGTGTGCAAGTGTGGGTTACCCGGAGCCGGGTCTCTGGGGGTTGTAGTCTCCGTGGCGGCGACCCGGTCCCGTGGCTCAGGGTGGTCAAACCAGTGGCAGTCTTTATAGGGTTTTGTGGCTTTAATGTCCGACTACGCTACCCGTGGATTGCGGTCAGGGTGTACCGCCGCTGCGAGGCAGTCCGCTGAGGCTGGTGTGGTGTGCGCAGCTAAAGATGGGATAACTCCCCACGGGAAGAGTATGGCCTCAGGGCAGGGAATGTGGATGATAGGAGTGATGGCGCGCGGGCGTCCCAGTACTAGTAGTGCTGTAGCAGTGAGAAAGCAGTAACGACTCAGAGTCTTTGCAGTGCAGTTCAGGGTCTTTACTGATGATACTAAGGCAGACCCTCCCGGGAGAACTGGCTAGCATAAGGGGCCTGGTCAGTCTGCGAGCAAGCAGGAGTTCCCCTGGCCAGGTGGAGCTGTAGGCCTCCCCGTCTATCTGCACTCTTCCTGGCTACCTTGCTGTAAGCGAGTGGAAGTAGCCCATGTCCCTGAGTATACCGTGTGGTGCTCACCCGTATGGCTGGTGACTTGGGGCCTTCTGATAGCCTCCGCTCCTCGATGGCGGTGCTGGTCCCTTCCTTGTGACTGAGCCTCCGGGCTTCTATGGCCAGAGGACCTGGAATCCCCTGCCGGCTGGGTTCTGCTGCTGGACTTGAAGATCCTTGCAGCCTCGGACTCCGGTGTCCGGTATTTAGATTCTTCTGCCAGGGCGAGCTCTGCTCAGCTCCAGCCCCTGGTCTCAGTTCCTGCTCCTACAGAGCTCCTGCTGTTTCTTTCCCTGTGTCTGCTTGTTCTGTCTAACCCCGCCCCAGACCCAGTTTATATAGGGCAGATTCGTCCCCTCCCAGGTCTGGGCAGGAGGTGTTGCATGCTTAAGGGCTCCTGACCAGGAAACCTCCCACTTGCTCTCAGACGTAATATTTCTATTACTGTGGTAACCAGACCCCTGGGGTGCCACACATCCATGTAGATGAAAAACAAACAGGATCTCCTGCGACAAGTAGAATATGTCTCCCATATGTGCAGAGGATTAATGCCTATATCCAATACATACGTAATGGTAATAGGGGCGGACATACCATTGGTGCAACCTGTGCAGCCTCACAGGGGCCCAAGAGATAACGGGGCCCATTTCCACTTCCAAATCAGGTGGAATTATGCATTATGATGAGCTATTGGACTGCAGAGGGCCCAAATATTGTTCTTGCACAGGGGCCTCTTCTGTCTGTATCCGACAGTGAATGGTAACCTTTACCACCACATATGGTATATTCCTACTCGACAGATTTGATGAAGAAATGTCTGCACCTGGAAGTTAGTTACATATATCTGAATGTGATTGTGTGGCGGCGATGGCTGTGGACCCACTGCGCCCCTGGCCGGGCTTACCCTGGAGGGGCGTGACTAAGTGGCTACCTGGTCTTCACTAAAGCCTCTGATGGTGAGGATAGACTTGGGCCATTAGAGTAACCACCAGGTGACACTCCAGGGCAGTACCTGGACCTGCAGCAGCTAACCAAAGGGTCAGGTATATGAAGAACAGAGGGCACAAGCAGAGACATAGTAAGGATCAGGATATTAAGCCGGGGTCAGGGGCAGAGAGGTTAGACGAAACTAAGAAATGAACTGGGTCGGTAACAGGAGAGACAACACTATAATACACCTTGACAGGATACTAGAAGACGAACTGCACTAGGAACCTAAGTTCAGGCACGGTGTGGAGTGTGGAGCTGCCTAATATATCCCCTCCTGGCAGGGGATAAGTCAGGGAAGTTAAACTCTGCAGGACACACAAAGGTTAAATTCTGCAGAGTCTGGCTGTGCCTCCCTATAGCCAGGTGGAGATTTTCAGCAAAAGGAGCATGCAGCAATGCTGGGAATGCTGCAAGAGGGAGTTCAGCATGATGGCCTGAGACTGAGAGGAGCAGAGCGGTGAGCCCAGTGAGTAGAACGGCGCCGAGAAATCATGCAAGCCACCGGTGTGACTGATTGCTTCTGCCACACAGACTTCTGTAAGTCCTATTCAGATATATGGTCTAGTCTACAACAAATCTATTGCTTGTGAATACATCCAAACAACAAAAGCCATATGGTACCAAAAATATCCCGCTTGCTCCTAAATTTGATTGATCTTTATAAAAATACTGCTAAATACATACAAAAAAAATCAATCATGAAGTTTAAGTTTTTTTTCCACAAATACCATTTATTACCTTATCAACACAATAGGCAATAATTAACTGATTGCTGGGGTTCCACTGATCAGTAGAATGGGGGTCTTAAATTTCTCAATCCTTTCCAGTACAAGAGCATGGGTGAAGAGGACTTTGGAAGCAGCTATGATAGCGTGGGGCCCAAGGGGTAAGGGAGCCCATTTATGCCTCAAAAGCACTCTTATTTGAGTGTGGTTTAAAAAAACTTTGAAGGGTCACTGATATCTTCTAATGGCTGAAGAGGACTTTCACTTCTCAAAATGTTTCAAATGTATCTGGTGGAATTAGCGAGATTTCCAACTCTGTCATAGGACAAAAGTATTACTAAATGATAATAACAATTTAGAATATACACAGATGATATAAAAAAAAATCATTCCAACATTGATAATAAAAAATACATTGTGTCCACCTGATTACTAAGTGTTTAATTCTGTTAACCAAAATTACAAGATGTAATTTACAGCTTAGCTGACAGTTATAACCAGTTCAATTAAACTGTAATTACAATTTTTGTAGGAGGTATAAAGGGAATATATAAAATGCTGGTATTTATAAATCAGTGGGACAAAAAATGTACTCATAATTTGGAAAGCCTGCGCTTTATATTATATTTATAAAATATATACAGTCTATTCTCTCTGTGCCAGACAGATCCATTAAATACCAACAGCCATGATAAAAACCGTGCTAAATTACTAATCATTGCTGGGCCGTTTAACAAAATGTATCCATAATAAAGGGGGCACCTGATGATTTGGATGGCATTTTCATTACTGTATGTAAGCATTTACCTATTAAGGTCGGCATTTGCAAAATAGACCGGATTGGTCTACGTGGAAAAATGTAATCTTTATACCAGCATTGTTAAAATGTTCATCTGGAAAAAAAAGTGTGTTATAAATCTAAAATCATAAGACATTGTGCCGCTATTCTTGATCCTCAAAGATCATAATAGTCTCTGAGGGCTTTTCAGATGCCGAATGTCCAAAGGAGTGTAATTGTCCAACGATAAAGTATTTTTCTAGCCCACTACAGCTGGACATTCAAAATAGATACATCTCCCGATCTTTAGACTGGGGCCCCTAATAGCAAACATTTGTGAAAATCAGGACCGCGTCTAAGTGAACATATGCCCTTGTTCCTCAGGAACTTCGGGGTTCTGTGATCCAAAATCCAAACTGGGAACTAAAGTATCAAGGCATCATTGTACAAGAAAGCTCCGTCAGACCCTCATCAGGGGATGATCTCTTACATAGAAGGAAGGTCTATGGACCTCCAGAAACACCGGCCCCCTCATGCTGTTGCATTGTCCAAAGTTAGCATGTCAATGTGCTTTTCTTCTAGAAATCCAGGTACCAGCCTTCTATTGTTATAAAGTAACTGGTATTTATACCATATGAGCATAACAGACAAGTTTGTAGAAGGGAGACTTTGTCATGATCCTAAAGCAAGGGCTCCACAACACCAAGTCATCACGACCGAGTTGTGGAAATATTGCAGGACTAAGGGTAGGTGCAGAAGAGCATATTTTCGATTCGAGTACGATCTGACAAAAACCCCAGTTCACGTGCAGACCAATGTTATTTTATGGGGTCATGCACAAAGAGGCGGTCTGAGGAAAAAATTGCTGCATGCCTATGAGCTAATATTCGGATCACGCTCGACTATGCAAGTCAATGAGTCTGTGGAAGTGAGTCCATGACATGTGAGTGCAGTCTGATGTAGTCCACGGACTGACAGAATGGAGAAAAAGGAGACATTTTTTTTTTCATCCTCTCCTCATCCGAGAGAATTGGATCACAATATTATCACACTCTGACCAAATATGATCAGAGTCTGATTTGCATAATTGAGCCTATTCTCTCGGATGAGAAAATAAACGGCAGTCTGGACCTAGCCTTAGCCTGATTTCCAGTGCTACCTTGCCCAGAGGGAGTATTGGCTGAACTGAATTCCTGGCCCTGCACTTGCGCACTGACACTGCAGGAGCCCAGCGAGCACGTGCACACGCTGTGTCAATGAAGGCATGATCTAAACCCTCTCTCCTGTCTGCATTGTATTCAGTTCAGTCAGCGCTCACTCTGGGTAAGCAAGCACTGACAATGAAACTAAGGGAAAGTATGTGTGCACACTGGGCTCTTGCAGTGTCAGTGCGGATGTGCAGGTCTAGGGATTCAATTCATATAGAGCTCGTTATGTCTAAGGGAGCACTGTCAATCAAACTAAGGGAAAGTGCGCAGGATGCTAACTGAGGGGGCGGGACAGCGTACTGTGCATTTAGCTACGCCAAGGGTGCACCGAAGACCCATCATTTGCACATGTAATAAAACGCTTAAAGTTAAATCTAAACCAGACTGTATATGTGGTTTAATCCGAGTTTTAGGGGTGATCGTATATATAAAATTATATACAGTGACTCCCTCCCCCATGAGACCACCTCTGAGAAGACCACCAATAAACCCAGACTAGATTTTGCTTAACAGACTTTTAGTTTCATCATATACTATGTAAACTTAACCATGTTCTTTGAAAGGAGAACCGCTTTAAAAGACGGTAATAGGAACAAAACTGGTATTAGTAATGAATATATTATATAGCACAACCTTTTTCTATTGTCGTTGGAAGATAAAAATTAATAATATTATAGAATAAATCTAATTTCCCATTCCAGGATAATAAACATAGCAGTAAGAAAATACACAAGTGGAGACAGTAATAATGTGCTGTAACAGACATAAAAGGTAGAGGAGACCTTGCTCAAGGGAACACGAGACTTGCCTCCTGTACTCATCACACACATATCAGTCCTAACAAGAAACAAATCTGCCTGAATTTTAAGTCAATCCATAGTTTAAGTAAACAATATGCCACTTAGAGACTGTCATTAAATCCAAAATGGATCATAAATATTCCAATAACAGTTTAAGGAATGAAATATTCGTTGTCAAACAGATGAAAGGTATAGGTTACATATTATAACATCTAATGCATGAAAGTGCGGGAGCATTATCTGCCGAAATAATAAAAAATAAAAACCTGTATGTGACAGCAATAGCTGAAATACTGGAATCATATTGTCAGACAATGAGAAGAAATTATCTAAAAGCAGCTCTTTAGAAGAAATTCAAGGTGAATTAGTTATTGTGTGCCAAATATTAAAAACAAAACTCTTTGATGACCTGACGTTAAATCTTAACAATAATTCATGACACGGCCAGTGCGGGGCTTCGATGAGAGGCACATTCATCATATGCCCAGGAGAAGGCTGGACAGCTGCTCTGGATAATTTTTTTGGTGTTTGACATCTAAAGTTGCTCAACGTCCCACTTTCCAAAGAAATCCATTACATGGTAAAAATTTACTGTATCCTATGTGTGACTATGGATAGCCATGACTCAGTTTCACTAGTGTTAAAGGAGTGAATGTGGTGGATGTGGTCAGAAATGGTTGGAATTCTTAAAGCTGATTATTTTCTATTTATTTAGTGAGACCTCCTCCTTGGCTGTTTTTTTAGCTCAGCTGCTATAAAGCAGAGTTGTGATCTAGGCCTACACATTAGCTACAGTGCGTCCAGGGATTCTGTGGTAGTCGTAGACACACCTCCTATCTCATCATTGGTTCAGGCTGCTGCTCTTTCCCTCCTCCCTGCATTTCTGCCTCTTCTGATTGGCTGCGGTGTATAAACACAGGCTCACCAGTTAGTCAGTGCGTGGAGAGAGTTGATTTCTATTATAACAAAGGCAGTGTGATAATACAGTACAGACAACTAAAACACAAGTCAAAAAAAGAATATTAAAGACAATCTGTCTGAACGATCCATCCCCCCCAAACTGTTTATATGGCCATGTTGTGGTGTAAAAGATAATGTCATCCACACCTTTAGTTACACAATCTCTTGCTCCTTCACTGAAAAAATGCTGTTTTAATTCATATGCAAAAAAAGGCTTAAAGAGAACCCGTCAGCAGGATTTATCGCTATAAAGTAGAGGTATGGCCTTAATGGCACTATTAGACTGATTAAATTGATACCTTTGTTGAAGGAATCCGATTAGTGGTTCTTTTTTAATTACGGTTTTAAGTTTTCTTCTGGTGACGTCTTCTGTGCATCGAGATGGGCCTGGGGGAGTTGTCTCTTCAGCTCCGGGCCCCTCCGCCTGCCTCCTGTGTTTCTACACGTCAATGATTATTCAGTGACCTGCCTCTGTTTTGAAATTTCATGCCGCTGCAACCATCATTGGGTTGGCGGCACGTGCGCAGTGTAACATTCCACATCTGGTCTTAAATAAAATGCCACCAGAGTTGGCGCATGCGCAGATCGATATCTGAGATCTCAATCTGCGCATACGCTGACTCTGGAGCCATTTTATTGAAGACCAGCCGTTGAATCTGTCACTAGGCATGCGCCGCCGACCCAATGATGGCGGCAGCGACAGCGCTAAATTTCAAAACGGAGGCTGGTCACTGAATAATCAATGACCTGTAGTAACACAGGAGGCAGGCGGAGGGGCCCGGAGCAGAAGAGCCAACCCCTCCCCCCGCCCCAAGCCCACCCTGATGCACAGAAGGCATCATCAGAAGAAAACTTAAAACCATGATAAATAGCGAACCACTGATCAGATTCCTTCAGCAAAGATATTAATTTAGTCAGTATAATAACACCATTATGGCCATACCTTTACTTTATAGGGATCAATCCTGCTGACAGGTTCTCTTTAAATGGATATATGCTGGCTCATCCACGGGCAGCATGTATCAGATAGTGGCTGTATGATCTCAGCCAGGTATGTATAACTATGAAAAAAAGTTTAATAGCCATCATAGACCAAGTCACATGGGAGACTAGTCAGACAGGCAGGTCACCAGTGGCTTTTCCCCACTCGCTCCCCTGGAGTGACAGTTCTCTCCCTGTGTGCATGTACAGAAACAGACCTATCACTCCAGGGAAGCGGGTGGGGAGAAGCCACCGGGGACCAGCCTATATAACTAGTTTCCCGTGCGTCTCGGTCCCTGTTGGCTATTAAAATATTATTTATTATGCTTTGCTTATATAATGTTATCATATGCCACAGGGATTTACATACATTATCTTCACTGTCCCCATTGAGGCTCACAATCTAAATACCCTATGTGAAGAATATTGAAGATATAATCCCATGTCAATCATTGAGCCCTGTTTGGCGGGGGATTATAGAGGTCTACAATGTACAACTGTAATCGGAAACTTCTGCAGCTAAAGAAGAAGGGAGGGGGCTGAGGGACAGTGAGTGACAAAATGCCCGCCTTCTGCTGTGGAGCTGCCACAGGAAGACCCCCTGTGGACCCCAGCCATGTGGCATGTCGTCTGTGTCAGACAAGTATAATTCAATACCGAGTTATGGGAATATGATACATCCCAGCGATACACCAAATAGATTTTTGGAATCACACGAACAGGAGGAATGTTACCCTAGCTTCCAGCACAGTCTAGCGTGTAGGGATGAGGCGATACACGGCACAGCCTTTTAGAAACCCTTAGGGCCACTGTGTTTGGCCTCCCCGCGTAGCAGGAGCCCAGCTGGATCCGATGATACCAGAACCGGCTCCCTAGGACCGTCCATTAAGGAAGTATAGCCCATTTTAGTTTTTGGAGTTTTTAGCTGAGAGAAGCCAGGGGTGGAGATTTAGGTCCAGCCAGGGGGCAGGAGGGGGAGTGACCTAGAGGGTTAAGAGCTCCAGCAGCCCTAGCTCAGTGTCTTTTTTCCCTGGGAGGTCGCGACAACACATCGTGTGGGAGAAGTCCTGCAACAAAGGGGACCACAAGCCTCCCATGTGGCAGCCCCTACCCCGCAAGCCAGGCCTTCCATCTGACTGGTAACTGACTTTTAATAACTGCTTATACCTTTTGTACCACTACTATTGTGTTTGCATCTCTGACCATTATGTATGTATAACCCTTATGTATACAGTGTTTTGTCTAGTGTGGCCTTAAGGCAATTAAATATATAATTTAACCTTGGGCTGCTCTTTCATCTTGATCCACGAATCCTCACGTCCGTTGTTCGGTCCAACGAACACGCTACCGTGGCTGGTTCCTGGCCCGATATAATCCCCCGGTCCTAGCGGAAACTATATTTAATAGAAACTGGTGGCAGCTCTACCAGGCCAACAAGGTTCACTGGGGCTAATGAAGGGACCTCTCAGCCTGTCAGGGGTGTGAGCGAGTGTGGTGCCACATCAGTGATTGAGTGAGCCACCTCTTCTCACTCCCGGTGCCTTCCTGTACCCGTGTGGACAGGGGGTGTCGGTGTAGATCTGTACCAATCTGACTTTAAACGTCCCCAAGGGGATGTGGAACGTCACAATGGTGCAAAGGGCAGATCCGTATCACGTGATCCGTCTGATGTAATTGTGACATCAGGTGGGTGGCGAGGTGTGGATCCGTCACAAGTGGTGGCAGCGGTGGGATTCTGTGGGGTCTCTCTGCTGCCATTCATCACACCCTATCATTATGTTTTTGGAGTGTGGGAGGAAACGAAGAACCTGGAAGCACAGGGAGAACATACAAACTCCTTGTAGATGTTATCCGGTGATTTGAACCCAGGACTGCAAAGCAACAGTGCTAACCACTGAGCCACCATGCTGCCCACTATAAAAATTATGTTTTCAGAGTTAAACTTATAAGGCTGATATCATGCAGCCAGTGTCTGCTACATGCTGCCTGTAAATCAAGCAGCATGCATCAGCTATCAGGTTCTCTTTAAGTGCTCTGAGAACTTCAAAGCACTTCCCAAGCCTCTGCCTCCCAGGCTCTATTCCCTGCTCAGCCCGACCTTCCTCTGCTTGACTGATAGATCACTGGCTGTATGGTCAAACCAGTTAGCTATCAGTCCAGTAGAGGTTGGTGGGGCTGGGCGAGGCATACGGCCTAAGCCAGCATGTGTCTTAGGACTGATAGTTATACGGTATACACAATAACTACATTTTTAGCTTGCTACCTCTTAAATATTGAGAACAGAATCAGACCACACCGCTTTTTTGTTGTTCTTGTCTGGAACCACACACCACAGAGACACATGAGCATAGGAACGGTATACATAAAATGGTAAGGTTTTTAATTAAAAATATAGCTCCGCTTTGTTGAACATTTGAGCATACGGAGAACAAGAAGTGTTTGTAAAAGATGTAGTGATTTAATTGTAATAATTCTATACATACATTAAATACACACAATAATTCTATACACATAATTACACTATAAGAGTTGAAAAAATGTATTTCCCCTTTAAGTGCAAGTAAGAAAACGAAGCTGTGGCAACAACAATATTTTGTCTTTAAATCTGGAAAAAATGATTTACAATAACATACCCATGGATACAAAAATGAAACATTTCGTCTTCCTCAACACATGCCTCCTTCATGCCCATAACAGCGCCAACTACTGGAATCAAACAGTATTGCAAGCTAAAAAAAAATCCTTGTCTTTTGTACCCGTGGACCATTTGTTTTAGAACAATCCTCTGTCACCGTGAACTGCACAGCTTTTAATTCTACTTTTTTTTTTTTTTGCCGAACAGAAGGCTAAACTTTCAAGTTTAAATTTCAAGATGTAAAGCAAGAAAGGCAATACAGTCCTCCCCACCTGACAGGAATTTCCAAGGAACATAATTTTACCAGCTGCCGTACTTTGATTTAGTTGAAAAGAAAAGCGGCGCTGAAAGAAAATAGAAAGTGCTAATGGCATAATGAGCATTAGAGTATCGCTAGATTTCTAATGTGCAAATAAATAAACACTTCAATGGCTTGTAAATGCCCCAGGGCAGAAAGAACATCTGAGATCTGAGAGCAGCTGAGAGGACATTAAACATTTCATTTGCATGTGTGGCTGGGAGAAAGGCGGCAATATATTATGACATCATAAGGGTAACACAATGGAAAACTCTGCAATTCTTCATGTCTTCTTAGGGGAGATTATACATATTTAATATGTGACCACAGAGCTTTAAATAGTGCAAAAATCGTGTTTCTGAAGTGTATTCATGAATCATGATGCATCACAAGTTATCAGTAAACTGTCTGAGCCGAGATTAAGACTTCTTCATGAAAAGTATAATGTAATATCCATTAGTCTGTTGTGTTATTTATATAGTTATTTAATATGTGAAGTTTATACATACATAGTATATTTGCTCATATCTCTTCCAATCCCCAGCGGGACTCACGGTATCATTTTCCTATCTCAGACGCACAAGCTAGGACCTACTTCAGAGGAAAATGATTGACCTTTGAGTGTGTTTCTGGAGTTTGGAAGGGGAGAGGAGGGTCCAAAGGAAATCCTGTAATCACAGCGAGAACATGTCTCACCCATGCTAACCACTACCTTACTCATACATAAAGCCACCATATTCCCTGGTGCCGGACAAAGAATTTTACTTGCTGCAAAACCACACTACTAACCACAAAGCCACAGTGCTGCAAATGTCAGCTGTTCTCGCCTTTTCTGCTCTATATAGTAAAAAAAATAATAATACTGTCCATATTCGCCCAGTATTTAGACATTGAGTGCTTCCATTCACTGATTTTAAGCAGAGTTCTTGAAAATGATAAGGAACTGAACCATATTATATTAAAAATATTAAAATGTATATTCCACAAATATATTTAAAGTAAATAACCACCTTTCACATCATGTATTTGTTACATCCCATATCCTGTGTTGATTAGTTTCCTAATACATATTTATATCGCACAGAACTCCTTTTTTCTGATACACAGCTCAAAAAATAACAAGGAAATTCTTTCTACCTTTCTTGTAGCCACCACTAGAGGGAGCTTAAGAGCTTACTGCAGACTGTATTATTAATTATGTGACCATATTGTTCTCTAGCTCCCTCTAATGTCCACAGAATGCAGCTCCAATGTTACTTTTCAACTTTCTCAATGCAGCTGATTGGGAGCTGTATCAGAAAATGCTATGGAATGCTACAAAGTAACATTAAGAAAAATTATCTGGATAGAATTCTTGATCTAGAAAAACAATATGGTGTTAAAAAAAGTGGACATGCTAATATATTTCTGACAGTATAAATGTGAGTATGTCAGAATGTTTTGGGGCTCCTTTCGTGGCCTACGTAACAAATTCCATCATATTTATTGGAAAAAAATAGAATATTGACCCTTGTAAAAACAAGGACATCATGACCAAAAGCCGATGGCCTCTATTATAAGTCAGTAGAGTTTGTCCGGCGCCACTGATGTCCTGCATTATGATGGAGCAGAACAACCAAATTGTATAAAGTAGGTGTGAACAAAGCCAAGGTGTATTCCTGAAAATGTACCAATAATATTTGTAGAGATGAGCAAAAACACTGGAACTACCCTGGTCAGACATCAAGTTCGGTCTTCCATGAACACCTGGTATTCCCCTGCCTCTTCTGCTTATTAGGCCTGTGATGTCATTATTTTACGGCGCAGTGCATGTCATGACATCATGTGAGACTTTGTGATTAGACCTCTCACGACGTAATGACGTTGCTGGGATTTAATGAGTGTCAGAGGCGCCCAGGATGCTGGACCGTTAATTTCCAGTGCAGAAATGAACCCTGCCCTGATCTAGCTGCTAAGAAGTAGCGAGCTGGGTACTATACCATGGTTTGAATCTTTTTGCTCATCTCTAGTCAAGTTTTTATTTATGTCTGTGGGATGCAAACTGGTGTGAAAGTGCATCAGACTTCAGATTATAATCGGTTCTTTTTTATGCAAACCGCTGCAAAAAAATAAATTTAAGAACCATTGTCCTACAGGCTAAGATCTTCAGTGGCTTCTGTAGCATTATAGTATAAAGTAAGGTTTTCTACTATATATCATTTGGATGCGGATATTTTTGTTCTGTGTTCCATGTAGATCACATAAGTCAAACTTTGGCCCGTGGGTCAAATCTGGCCTGCAGGGTGAGTATATATGGCCCGCGACGCAGGGCAGATCCCTCGAGTATATTTGGTTCACGATCACTCATTTATCCAGCAGCACACTTTCAACTATATTGGCATTCTTGATGCCGGTACAGTTGAAAGCAATGATGTAGGAGGGAGCTTCAGCTGATGCTCGTCCATCATTCCTGCTCTGTGTCTGACATCTCAGCATAGCGGGCGCAATGACGCCATTACAACACGCCCTATGTGGGGCCATTATTCTGTATGGAGGACTATGTGGGGCCATTATTCTGTATGGAGGTCTATGTGGGGCCATTATACTGTATGGAGGACTATGTGGGGCTCATTATACTGTATGGAGGACTATGTGGGGCCCATTATACTGTATGGAGGACTATGTGGGCCCATTGTTCTGTATGGAGGACTATGTGAGGCCCATTATACTGTATGGAGCAATATGTGAGGCCCATTATACTGTATGTAGGACTATGTGGGGTTCATTATTCTGTAAGGAGGACTATGTGGGGCCATTATACTGTATGGATAATTATGTGGGGCCCAATATTCTGTATGGAGGACTATGTGGGGCCATTATTCTGTATGGAGGACTATGTGCGGCCATTATACTGTATGGAGGACTATGTGGGGCCATTATTCTGTACGGAGGACTATGTGGGGCCATTATTCTGTCCGGAGGACTATGTGGGGCCATTATTCTGTATGGAGCACTATATGGGGCCCATTATACTGTATGGAGGACTATGTGAGGCCCATTATACTGTATGGAGCAATATGTGAGGCCCATTATACTGAATGTAGGACTATGTGGGGTTCATTATTCTGTATGGAGGACTATGTGGGGCCATTATACTGTATGGAGAACTATGTGGGGCCCAATATTCTGTATGGAGGACTATGTGGGGCCATTATTCTATATGGAGGACTATGTGGGGCCATTATTCTGTATGGAGGACTATGTGGGGCCCATTATACTGTATGGAGGACTATGTCGGGCACATTATATTGTATGGAGGACTATATGGGGCCCATTATTCTGTATGGAGGACTTTGTGGGGCCATTATACTGTATAAAGGACTATGTGGGGCCCATTATTCTGTATGGAGGACTATGTGGGGCTATTATACAGTTTAAAGGACTATGTGGGGCCATTACCCTGTATGGAGGACTTTTTGTGGCCATTATACTGTATGGAGGACTTTGTGGGTCCCATTATTCTGTATGGAAGACTATGTGGGGCCCATTATACTGTATGGAGGACTATATGAGGCTATTATACTGTATGGAGGACTATGTGGGGTCATTATACTGTATGGAGGACTATGTGGGGCCATTATACTGTATGGAGGACTATGTGGTGCCCATTATACTGTATGGAGAACTATGTGGTGCCTAATATTCTGTATGGAGGACTATGTGGGGCCATTATTCTGTATGATGGACTATGTGGGGCCATTATTCTGTATGGCGGACTATGTGGGGCCCATTATACTGTATGGAGGACTATGTGGGGCCATTACACTGTATGGAGAACTATGTGGGGCCCAATATTCTGTATGGAGCACTATGTGAGGCCCATTATACAGTATGGAGAAATATGTGAGGCCCATTATACTGTATGTAGGACTATGTGGGGTTCATTATTCTGTATGGAGGACTATGTGGGGCCATTATACTGTATGGAGAATTATGTGGGGCCCAATATTCTGTATGGAGGACTATGTGGGGCCATTATTCTGTATGGAGAACTATGTGCGGCCATTATACTGTATGGAGGACTATGTGGGGCCATTATTCTGTACGGAGGACTATGTGGGGCCATTATTCTGTATGGAGGACTATGTGGGGCCATTATTCTGTATGGAGCACTATGTGGGGCCCATTATACTGCATGGAGGACTATGTGAGGCCCATTATACTGTATGGAGCAATATGTGAGGCCCATTATACTGAATGTAGGACTATGTGGGGTTCATTATTCTGTATGGAGGACTATGTGGGGCCATTATACTGTATGGAGAACTATGTGGGGCCCAATATTCTGTATGGAGGACTATGTGGGGCCATTATTCTGTATGGAGGACTATGTGGGGCCATTATTCTGTATGGAGGACTATGTGGGGCCCATTATACTGTATGGAGGACTATGTCGGGCCCATTATATTGTATGGAGGACTATGTGGGTGTAACGGGTCTGGGAGGTGGAACCTCTGAGCAACGATACAAAGGGGCAGTCCTTGTAAGGAAGCGGGTGGCTCCCAGGGTAGGGGGGCAGGTAGTCACGGCAAGTGACGGGGACAGTCTCTGGGTAGAAGGGCAGGAGGTCACGGCAAGTGACGGGGACAGTCTCTGGGTAGAAGGGCAGGAGGTCACGGCAAGTGACGGGGACAGTCTCTGGGTAGAAGGGCAGGTGGTCACGGCAAGTGACGGCTAAGCCTCCAGATAGGCTAGCAGGCGGGTAGCAGGTGGACGCTCCCAGGTGAGCGGGCAAGAGTCTCTGGACAGGCAGGTGGTCACAGCAAGTGATGGCTAAGCCTCCAGGTAGACTAGCAGGCAGGTAGCAGGTGGAGGCTCCCAGGTGAGCGGGCAAGAGTCTCTGGACAGGCAGGTGGTCACAGCAGGTGACGGCAGAGCCTCCAGGTAGGCTAGCAGGCAGGTAGCAGGCGGACGCTCCCAGGTGAGCGGGTAAGAGTCTCTGGACAGGCAGGTGGTCACAGCACGTGACGGCAGAGCCTCCAGGTAGGCTAGCAGGCAGGTAGCAGGCGGACGCTCCCAGGTGAGCGGGTAAGAGTCTCTGGACAGGCAGGTGGTCACAGCACGTGACGGCAGAGCCTCCAGGTAGGCTAGCAGGCAGGTAGCAGATGAGCGCTCCCAGGTAAGCGGGTAAGAGTCTCTGGACAGGCAGGTGGTCACAGCACGTGACGGCAGAGCCTCCAGGTAGGCTAGCAGGCAGGTAGCAGATGAGCGCTCCCAGGTGAGCGGGCAATCAGATCCATAGACAGACTGGCAGGGCTGGTAGGCAGACTGTCGGACCGCAGGAATGCAAGTAGATAGACAAGTATCAGGCAGGTATCAAGCAGGAATCTGGCAGGTAACTGGCAGGTAACTGGCAGGTATCTGGTAACGGGACCTGAGGGCTGAAGCAGAGTGATAGGCTATGCAACAACATTGCTCGGGCACCTCCATTTTGGAGGAGGTGCCTTATATATGGTGAGGTCCTCCAGCCATTGGCCGGGGACTCCTTAGGACGGCGCGCGCGGCCCCTTTAAGAGAGGGGGAGCGCGCGCGCGCCCTAAGCACAGTGGCCGGGAAGCAGCGCGCGCTGCCAGCAGAGCGGGAGGAAGAGCAGGAGGCAGGGACGCCGACGCTACAGTGGGGCCCATTATTCTGTATGGAGGACTATGTGGGGCCATTATACTGTATAAAGGACTATGTGGGGCCCATTATTCTGTATGGAGGACTATGTGGGGCCATTATACAGTATAAAGGACTATGTGGGGCCATTACACTGTATGGAGGACCTTTTGTGGCCATTATACTGTATGGAGGACTATGTGGTGCCCATTATACTGTATGGAGAACTATGTGGGGCCTAATATTCTGTATGGAGGACTATGTGGGGCCATTACTCTGTATGATGGACTATGTGGGGCCATTATTCTGTATGGCGGACTATGTGGGGCCCATTATACTGTATGGAGGACTATGTGGGGCCATTATACTGTATGGAGAACTATGTGAGGCCCAATATTCTGTATGGAGGACTATGTGGGGCCATTATTCTGTATGATGGGCTATGTGGGGCCATTATTCTGTATGGCGGACTATGTGGGGCTCATTATTCCGTATGGAGGACTTTTTGTGGCCATTATACTGCATGGAGGACTGTGGGGGCCCAGTATTCTGTATAAAGGACTATGTGGGGCCATTATACTGTATGAAAGGCAATAGAGTGCCCCATTATACTGTATGAAGGACTATGTGGGGTTCATTATACTGTATGGAGGACTTTTTGTGGCCATTATACTGTATAGAGGACTGTGTGGTGCCCATTATACTGTATGGAGGACTTTTTGTGGCCATCATACTGTATGGAGGACTGTGTGGGGATTACAGTTGGAGAATCATACTGTGATGGGGTCACCATTCTTTGTCAGGGGGGTACAGTAGGGTCATCATATCATGCATGCAGAAGGTACTGTGGAGGAATTCACTGTGTGGGGTATCTTACTGTGTTTGGGGGCACTTTTGTTTGCATCATACTTTATTATCTTTATTATTCAAGGTTTTTTATTCTTTGATATTACATATTTAAATTGATTCAATGAACACATGCGGATTCACCTGCGTTCATATAACGCAGCGCTTTGGACGCAACATAAAGTATGCTGCGTCCAATGCGCTACCTGTCTGGATCGTGTGCACATACCCTTACTGCTCTTACATAACATATTATATTATTTGAAAAATATAGTCCAGCTCACTGTGATTAGCATCCAGGAGATGCTCGGAGCACGGAAACACCGCGTCAAGGCGTGGGAAATGCAAAATGAAGAGAAATCCAGCGCCACAAACAGTGAATGCTTTATTCACAAAAAATGCTTCAAGGACATACACAGTAAGCGGTACAGCTTACAAAACACGCATCAACGCGTTTCAGGTGTCTATCATGGTTAAGGATACGTATACACCTGAAACGCGTTGATTCGTGAATAAAACATTCACTGTTCGTGGAGCTGGATTTCTCTTCATTTCATATTATTCCAATATTTTATTCTAAGATCTATTAATTAGAAAGTACTTTGTTTGTGGGACAATCCCTTTATTTTGTTTCCATATGAAAAAGTTTGTTACATTTGGTGATAAGGAAAAACTTCCTCAACTGTAGACATTTTTTAATAAATTCTGTATCAAGATTGGCCCGTGGCTTTGTCCAAGCTTTTAATTTTGGCCCTCTGTGTATTTGAGTTTTCATCCCTGATGTAGATGAATGAAGTGTACTTGTAATTCGCTGCACAAATATGCATGCCCCGCTCTCCTGGAAAACATTAGATATGCCTGTGGAAGCACTCTGCCCAGCTGCTCATTAGAACCGCATTAGTCTATAAGCTAGTCTACAAGCAGAATGGCTGGTTCAGTTTGCTCTGTTTGATGTACTTGAAAGGTTGGTGAATTTATAGCAGGATAACACACAGTGCAGCACCTATTTATGAGTTCATCATTTGCCCCAAACCCCCTGAAAGTGCCTTAGGTTAGCGTGTGATCAGAAGTCACTCTTTCGCTGCACTGCTGAGCATAGCAAACTTAAAAGCATTAATAAAACTATGTCTTATAAATTACTTCATCTTAGTCACCTTTTTTTTTTTTAAACAAAAATGGGGTTACGGAGGCCAGGGTAAATTTATTTTTTAAGTGGTTTCAGAGATTTGATAGGGTCAAGTTTGAAACATTGCACTCTGTAAATCATCTCAAGCGTGTCTGATTGATGTTACAGCATCACAACATTACCACGTATTGATTTCAGGTTTTCTTCGTTTAGGGGGAGTTTTTTGTTTGTTTGAATAAAAAAAAATAGGAGAAGAGCTAAAAATAAACAAACAAACAAAGAAAGAAATATAAAATATATTAAAAAGTATAACAACTTTGCCTACCTCAGTGCAGGTGTATATTTAGGATAATTAAAGGGCTTTTCCAGTTTCAGAAAAACTCCTAACTCCCGGCTGCAGTCTGTCCTTTACTCACCCTCCCCAGGTCCAGCATTGAGTCTCTGTCGCTGCTCCAGGTGTTTCCAGAGCTGATGTCACATCCAATGCCGTCAATAATTGAGCTCTGCCCGAGTTGATGGCACAAGCCGCTCAGCGCCATTAAGCTCACTAACTTCAGTGCTGCAAACAATAACAGACACCGGGAACAGTGACAGAGACTGAGCGCTGGACCCAGGGAAGGTAAGTAAAGCACAGTTTGTCTTTTTTTGGAACAAACTGCAACTGGGCACAGGGGTTTACTGAAACCAGAAAACCCCTTTAATTCTTTCAGCTGGAAAATAATATAAATGGCGAAAGGGAGGAGAATATTATGACCTTCTCCAAATCAGCAACATCTTTATTTGGCCAGGGTCAGACGTGCGTATGAAGAATCACCCAATTTTCATCTAAAAAAACTCAGACGATTCTCATTCTTATGCCATCCGTGTGTCCGTATCTTACATCCGTGTGACATCTGTACTAATGCATCAACAAGGCCAAGAAAGGAAAAATTCTGCCGGGGTATGTAAACTTTTGAGCACAACTGTATATTACTTCAAATATGTAGCCGTTAAAGGACCAAAAAGTTGTCCTTTCCTACAAAAAATCTATTGCCATGTATTGCATTCCCTGATGTTTATATAGCGACAACATAATCCACAGTTCTGTACAGGGATTGCTGTCAATCACATTGACCCCTGTCTACTATGGAGCTCACAATACACTTTCCCTATTTTAGATGCACATTAGGGTCAATTTCATGTGTAGGCCACTAACCTCTAACTACATTTACGTTTTTGAGAAAACTGGAGAACACACAAACCCCAAGCAGATGTTGACCTAAGGTCAGGTTCAAAGCCAGGACCATCAGCACTGAAATATTGACTACTGTACATATAGCATGAATTGGAGGGAGGGGACATTTGAGACATTAAAGGGTTTATTCAAGTTTTAAAAACTATTTAAAAACAGCGGCAAGTGTTAAAATACGACAAAAGAAACAATACTTTTCCCCTATCCAGCACTGATGTTTTGGAGGTCCTGCTGGCCTTTGTTTGTAAGTGTTTGGCATGTGACCGCTGCAGTCAATTAGTGGCCTCAATGGCACCATGCCTTCCATTGCTGCTTGGTAATGCCAACTGTATGGCACATGACCGCTACGATTGAATTTAGTAGTCACATGCCTTAGACTGAGAGAATCATCTGTGTGCCAGCGCTGGACCATAAGGGAAAGATGAGTGGTGTGATTTTTGTCTATACTCTAATAATTGCAGATGTTTAAAGATTGGATAATCCCTTTCAGCACCAACAGGTTTCTACACTGGATAAAATTGGGCGCAATGGATCATGAGTGAACTTTTTGAAATCAGTATTGCTTGAAGCTGTGTGGCCTTTGTTTGTTACAAAATTATCAAAGGGTCACATGATGTTTGATATATTTAGTGCCTCTTTACATGTAACACTTTTCTCTAGAGCTGTTCCTCCAAATCCCCCCTCTCCACTTAGAGCACATATGTCAAACTCTGGCCCACGGCTGGAACCCCATCCGGTATCACACTTTCAACTATATTGGCATCCTAGATGCTGATACAGTTGAAAGCAATGATGGAAGAGGGAGCTTCAGCTGATGCTCCCCCTCCCATCATTCCCCATCTGTGTCTGACATCTCAGCGCAGCGGGAGCGATGATGTCACTACAACACGCCCGCTGTACCGAGATGTGCAGAGCATCTGAAGACACCATGAAGAGTTTGGAATAGCGGGGAATAGGCAGAGGTGAGTATTTTTTTTTTTTTAATGTGGGGCCATTATACTGTATGGAGGACTATGTGGGGCCAATTATACTGTATGGATCACTATGTGGGGCCCATTATACTGTATGGAGGACTATGTGGGGCCCATTATACTGTATGAAGGACTATGTGAGGCCATTATACTGTATGGAGGACTATGCAGGGCTATTATACTGTATGGAGCACTATGTGGGGCCATTATACTGTATGGAGGACTATGTCGGGCCATTATACTGTATGGAGCACTATGTGGGGCCCATTATACTGTATGGATCACTATGTGGGGCCCATTATACTGTATGGAGGACTATGTTGGGCCCATTATACTGTATGGAGGACTATGTCGGGCCATTATACTGTATGGAGCACTATGCGGGGGCCATTATACTGTATGGAGGACTATGCGGGACCCATTATTCTGTATGGAGGACTCTGTGGGGCCCATTATACTGTATGGAGGACTATGTGAGGCCCATTATACTGTATGGAGCACTATGTGGGGCCCATTATACTGTATGGAGGACTATGTGTAGCCAATTATACTGCATGGATCACTATGTGGGGCCCATCATACTGTATGGAACACTATGTGGGGCCATTATACTGTATGGAGGACTATGTGGGGCCAATTATACTGCATGGAGGACTATGTGGGGCCCATTATACTGTATGGAGCACTATGTGGGGCGGCCCATTATACTGTATGGAGCACTATGTGGGGCCATTATACTGTATGAAGGAGGACTATGTGAGGTCATTAAACTGTATGGAGGACTATGTGAGGCCATTGTACTGTATGGAGCACTATGTGAGGCCATTATACTGCATGGAAGGCAATGCAGGGCCCCATTATACTGTATGGAGGACTTTTTGTGGCCATTATACAGTATGGAGGATTATGTGAGGCCATTATACTGTATGGAGGACTATGTGGGGCCCAATATAATGTATAGAGCACTATGTGAGGCCATTATACTGTATGAAGGACTATGTGAGGCCATTATACTGTATGGAGCACTATGTGAGGCCGTTATACTGTATGAAGCACTATGTGGGGCCCATTATACTGTATGGAAGGCAATGCAGGGCCCCATTATACTGTATGGAGGACTATCTAGGACTCATTATACTGTATGGAAGACTTTTTGTGGCATTATACTGTATGTAGGGCTGTGTGTGAATTACACATGAAGAATCATACTGTGATGGGATCACCATTCTTTGTCGGGGGGATTGAGGGAGAGAGGGTACAGTAGGATCATCATACCATGCATGTGGAGGGTATTGTGGAAGATTTTACTGTAAGGGTATCATACTGTGTTTGGGGGCACTTTTGTTTAATAATACAGATAAAGTATGATGCAAGGTTTTTATCCTTTGTTTTTACATATTTAAATTAGCCAATTGGGCCATATGCTTTTAACTGCTATTATATATCATATTATATTACTCTAATATTTTAATTTAAGATCTATTAAAGGGAATCTGTCAGCAGGTTTTTGCTACCTCAACTGAGAGCAGCCTCAGTAGGATAAGAGACCCTGAATCCAATGATGTATCATTAGATTTAGCAATACAGCAGAGCTGAGGAAGCTGTCCCCGCCCACACCAGGCTCTGTTTATACAATGTCCATAAACAATGAGGTGCCTATCACAGGAGGGGGCATGTCAGGCTAGCATGCAGGAGCTGCTGTGTCCCAGCAATGATAAGCTCCTGGTGCTAAAACAATCATAGCAAGGAAACAAAACCACAAAGCTTGATAAGAGAGGCATCACTGAAATCTTTGTTTTAACCCATACAGCATGCTGTCTTCAGCTTACATAGCAAAAATCTACTGACAGATTGCCTTTAATTTAAATGTACTTTGTTCGTTGGACAATTCCTTTAAGGTTTTTTTCCATATGAGAAAGTTCATCGTTATATTTGATAAGGAAAAACTTCCTCAATTGTAGACATTTTTTTAATAAATATCAAGGTTGGCCCGCGACTTTATCCAAGCTTTTAATTTTCTCCCTCTTTGTATCTGAGTTTGACATCCCTGATTGAGAATGAGCAATGCAACTCTTTTGTCACTTTCTAAAAAGTGGCCATTCAAAAATCTGTCTTAAAACTATTTGCCATTTAAAGTGGTAGGAGTGGTGTAAAATTACTTTTTGATACCAATAAGCTTGCCAAAAGCCTGAAGAGTAACTAAGCTTTATTTTTTTTAACCACTTCGCACCAGAGCCTGTTTTTGCCTTCGTGACCGGGTCAATTTTTCTATTCTGACCACTGTCACTTTATGAAGTAATTACTCTGGAACGCTTCAACGTATTCCCCTGATTCTGAGATTGTTTTTTCATGACATATTGTACTTCATGATAGTGGTAAAATTTCTTCGATATAACTTGCGTTTATTTGTTAAAAAATTGGAAATTTGGCGAAAATTTAGAAAATTTTGCAATTTTCAAACTTTGAATTTTCATGCCCTTAAATCAGAGAGATATGTCACACAAAATAGTTAATAATTAACATTTCCCACATGTCTACTTTACATCAGCACAATTTTGGAACCCAATTTTTTTTTTGTTAGGGAGCTATAAGGGTTAAAAGTTGACCAGCGATTTCTCATTTTTCCAACAAAATTTACAAAAACATTTTTTTAGGGACCACATCATATTTGAAGTCACTTTGAGGGGTCTTAGTGACAGAAAATACCCAAAAGTGACACCATTCTAAAAACTGCACCCCTCAAGGTGCTCAAAACCACATTCAAGAACTTTATTAACCCTTCAGGTGCTTCACAGGAATTTTTGGAATGTGGAAGAAAAAAATTAACGTTTAACTTTTTTCACAAAAATGTTACTTTAGACCCAATTTTTTTTATTTTCACAGTGGTAACAGGAAAAAATGGACCCCAAATTTTTTTGTGCAATTTCTCTTGAGCGTGCTGATACCCCATATGTGAGGGAAAACCACTGTTTGGGCGCACTGCAGGGTTCGGAAGGGAAGGAGCGCTATTAGACTTTTTGAATGTAAAATTTGTCTGAATAATTAGCAGACGCCATGTTGCGTTTGGAGAGCTCCTGATGTGCCTAAACAGTGGAAACCCCCCACAAGTGACACCATTTTGGAAACTAGACCCCTCAGGGAACTTATCTAGATGTGTGGTGAGCACCTTGAACCCCAAGGTGCTTCATAGAAGTTTATAATATTGAGCTGTAAAAATAAAATTTTCACATTTTTCCCACAAAAACGTTTTTCATCCCTTAATTTTGCATTATTATAAGGGTAATAGGAAAAATTGCACCATGAAATTTGTTGTGCAATTTCTCCTGAACACGCTGATACCCCATATGTGGAGGAAAACCACTGTTTGGGTGCACGGTAGGGTTTGAAAGGGAAGGAGCGCCATTTGACTTTTTGAATGTAAAATTTGTTTGAATAATTAGCGGACACCATGTTGCATTTGGGGAGCCCCTGATGTGCCTAAACAGTGGAAACCCCCCACAAGTGCCACCATTTTGGAAACTAGACCCCTTAGGGAACTTATCTAGATGTGTGGTGAGCATATCTTGAACCCCAAGGTGCCTCACAGAAGATTATAATATTGAGCTGTAAAAATAAAATTTTCACATTTTTCCCACAAAACCGTTTTTCATCCCTTAGTTTTGTATTATCATAAGGGTAATAGGATAAATTTCACCATGAAATTTGTTGTGCAATTTCTCCTGAACACGCTGATACCCCATATGTGGAGGCAAATTACTGTTTGGGCGCATGGCAGGGTTTGAAAGGGAAGGAGCGCTATTTGACTTTTTGAATGTAAAATTTGTTTGAATAATTAGCAGACGCCATGTCGCATTTGGGGAGCCCCTAATGTGCCTAAACAGTGGAAACCCCCCACAAGTGCCACCATTTTGGAAACTAGACCCCTTAGGGAACTTGTCTAGATGTGTGGTGAGCACCTTGCACCCCCAGCTGCTTCACAGAAATTTATAATATTGAGCCGTAAAAATAAAATTTTCACATTTTTCCCACAAAAAATGTTTTTCATTCCCTAATTTTGAATTATCATAAGGGTAACAGGATAAATTGCACCATGAAATTTGTTGTACAATTTCTCCTGAGTACGCCGATACCCCATATGTGGGGGGAAACCACTGCTTTGGTGTACGGCAGGGTTCGGAAGAGAAAGGAGCGCTATGTTGGCTGGGATAGGCTGCAGACACCATGTCACATTTGAAGAGTCGCTGACATGCCGAAACAGCAGAAACCCCCACAAGTGACCCCATTTTGTAAACTACACCTCTCAGGGAATTCATCTAGGGAAGTAGTGAGTATTTTTTAATTTTTTAATTTATATCATTGGGCAGTGAAAAAAGCATAATTATATTTTTACCACAAAAAAATGTTTTACCCTCAGATTTTACATTTTCACACAGGGCAATGGGTAAAAATGGTGCCGAAATGTGTCACACAATTTCTTCTAATAGTGGCAGTACCCCATATGTATCGTACCGCTCAGCCATACGGCGAGATCTGGGGGGGACGGAGTGCTATTTGACAATTGGAGAACAAATTATTGTAGAATAGGCATTTGGATTTGGGAGCACAAAATTTTCTGAATTTCTTTTGGGGGGCAAGGGCCATTTCGCTTTTCCAGAGCCTTTCTGCTACCAGTAACTTGGAAGTCCCTTATATTTTTAACAGATGACGGACCTGAGTGGGGACTAGCTTTTTTTGAGGACTGAGTTGAAGCTTTTATTGGGAACATTTTACGTAACATTTATCTGGCGCTCTAGGCTGAGCATTTACATTGGGGTTTCCATCTAAATTTCCAAGTGATGTAATTCAGATGAAACCCCTGCCGGATCCATTTACTGTAATGAGGCAGCAGAGTTACTCTGGACTCCGTCTGGCCTCTGTTTAGCGGTGTCCTTTTTTTCAGAAGTGCACAAAACTGTGGCCAACCGCACTTTTATGCACGCCTAAACAAATGACACCGTGGGATCACAGGCCAGACGGCATCCACAGTGGCCTATATCTGCCTCATTACAGGGAATCTTCCGTCATGGGTTCCGGCTGAATCACGTATTTCAGAGATTTACACGGAAACTGTGGTGTAAGCGCTTAGCGCAGAGCGCAGGATAAATGTGAGCAGAGCCTTACTGCGATCTTTGGGAGACATAATAAACAAATCAGTAGCAGGTGAAGAATTGGTTTTATTTATTTTTTACGCCGTTCCTAGTGTGATATAACTGATTAGATTACTTTATTCTTCGGGTTGGTGCGATTACAGAGATACCAGATTTATATCGGGTTTTTATGACTGACAGCTGTCACAAACTAAAAGACGCTTTTTTTTGCAAAATCTAGTTTTTGCATCACCATATTTTGAGAGCTATAATTTTTCCATATTTCGGCCGACAGAGTCATGTGACAGCTTGTTTTTTGCGGGACGAGTTGACATTTTTATTGGTACCATTTTTGGGTACGTGACATTTTTTGATCGCTTTCTATTCCGTTTTTTGGGAGGTAAAATTAACAAAAACAAACAATTCAGGAATTGTTTTTTGAGGTTTTTTTTATGCCGTTCTGCGTGTGGTAAAAGTGATCAGGCAGCGTTATTCTTTTACAGCGATACTACACTTACTGTATTTTTTTTTATGTTTTGGCGCTTTTACACAATAAAACAATTTTATAGAAAAAAATATTTTTTTTGCATTGCTTTATTCTGAGCGCTATAACTTTTTTATTTTAGTGTGACAGTTTTATAGCTCGGGTTGTTTCGGACGCGGCGATACCAAATATGTGTACTTTTTTGGGGTTTTGTAAAAATATACAGATTTATTGGTTTAATATTTTATTTATTTATTTTGTGATTTTTTTTTAACAGTTTATAAACTTTTTTTTTACTTTTTTTTACATTTTTACTTAGTCCCTGTATGGGACATTAGTTTTTATTTTTCTGATCACTGATCTCATGTAATGTAACAGGCATGTATTACATTACATGAGATCTTCGCTGACTGTTTCACAGTCTGTCTCCTGCCTGGCTTCAGCTGCAGGCTGAGCCAGGCAGGACCCCATATATGGCAGATCTGGAGGCAGTCATGTGACCTCCAGCTGCCATAGCAACCCCAGGTCCTGGAAGCTATCAGGGGTCGTCGGAGAGGTAAGTAAGACGACCCCCTCTCCTCCTTCTATCTTCTATATGCCGCGATCACTATAGATCGCGGCATATAGAACATAGCAAAGGGTTAACATCACTGGGACCTGATCCAATCAGGTCCCGATGATGTCCCCTGTCAGAACTAACGCTCTGCACCGGAATCGCAGCGCTTCCAGGACCCTGGGGGTCCTGAGCGCTGCGAGACCACCCTCCGTTTTTAAACGTCGCCGCTGCACAGAGCCCAGCAAGCGCCGACGTTTATCTACAGTGGGTGGTCGGGAACCGGTTAATAATTTTGTCCAGCATGGCAAGTTATGAAACTTTGCAAATCACTTTAGCAGGGTATTTGTCTTCATTCCTGTAAAAAAAATTGCATGTAAGTGGCTTCCAAACCCCTCATTTCCCCCAGTCTATTTGCCTGTCTACAGCTACAGGAGATTGTTCTTTTAAGGGCTTGTGGACAAGACTGATTTTCTTGGATGAATGCTATCCATGGTTTTCACAGATAGCACCTATGATATTTTATGGGTCTGTGCACATGTCCAATTTCTTCCTCAAAAATTGGAGATATGTCTGATTTTGATCTGAGTGTTGGCTCAAGACTGAAATTCAAGTCTATGAGTCCGTGAAAAAAATCCAACTGCACTCAGATGACATCTGAGTGCGGTTTGATTTTCATGGACTGACAGAGTGGAGAAGGTGGGGAAACTTTTCTTTTTTTCTCTCCGTGGCGGATAAAAACTGATCCCACTCTGATCAAAGTCTGATCAGAGTACTTGCTACGTTTTTCTCGGATGTGGATAAATGGTCGTGTAACCTTGGCCTAAGTAGAACACTCAGAGGAGGAGACAGGTGCTGAGCTGACCCATCACTGCCCTCATGTGTACTCCAAATTAGAACGTTGTGATATCAATGCAGATGAAGGTAGGAAAATAGACTGGGGAAAAGCCGGGATTTGGATGTCACTTGCATGCAATTTTTTTTACAGGAATGAAGACAAATACCCTAATAAAGTGATTTATAAAATTTCATAACTTTCCATGCTGGACAAAAATTCTTTAAAAAAATCTAAAAGTTTAGTTACTCTTTGATAAATTAGCCTCTAAGTGTTTATTGCACCAATAGTAAATAGCCAGGTCTGGACAATACTAATAAAAGTATAGAAAATAAATTATTTTGCTAAAGTTGCACAATGCCTCAAACACCCCAATACAATTATCAGAAGGAAGAAAACCCCTACTTTGAGAACTTCTAGTTGTGGCATTCTTGCAGACTTCGGCCCCTTTTGCTAAGAGCACATGCATAGTAATACATTATTGTAAAAAGCGTTTGGGATCCACATTGGTGATGTCATTGCGGGGAAGTTTAAGCCAACAGGGATCCTGAGTGCCCCAAACAAGATTATTTAAACACCGTCCTGTTATTTCATCTTCTGGGAAACCTGATGCCTGTACTCACAT
The DNA here is from genome assembly GCF_046119375.1 of Phyllobates terribilis. Lineage (NCBI taxonomy): Eukaryota > Metazoa > Chordata > Amphibia > Anura > Dendrobatidae > Phyllobates > Phyllobates terribilis. The sequence continues at coordinate 212,712,370 of NW_027362773.1, read as the reverse complement.
GTGTTCCTGTTGATGGCCATTGATTTTTTTTTTCTTTCCATTTAAACTAGTAAACTGCAGAAATCATTCAAAGACAGCAAGCAATCCGAGGATCACACAATCCCTGGGAGATTCATGGTATTCAGTTAATTTCCCAGAGACAAAACATGCAGAGCGCATTACGCAAGTATTGATAACTACTTCGTGCCAGTGTCATTTGTTATCACATTCATAAATGCTAAAAGCCTTTCTGGTTTATCGATAGAATTTTCTGCAGCTCGAAATTTTTCAGGCACTGGATTATTGTAGTGACATGATATTAAATGGACGCATGTTGCATTGTATCTTTAATAATCTAATGAATGGATAACTAAGCGGAGATTAATTGAAGATCTATGCAAATGAATCTCTACATGATGGACTCAATACTTGCTTTAGAAATTAACACTCCACTTAATTATTAGATTGGATCTTTTTATCAGAAGGAGTGTAGGGCTTCTCTAGTGCGTATTGTTGGAGTACTGAAGCAAGAAAGCGACTTAAAGAGGTTGTTTGAAATTATTAAAAAGGTTTTCCTATATTAAGATATGACATATTTGTAGAATAGCCCATAATATGACCATGGAGGTTAAACCTGGAGATTATAAATAGGATGTAGTGCTGATTTACCTGTTCTAGTCCTGCACCCTGCCCCCTTGGTCACCCAGCTTTTGGGGTGAGAGCACTGCTGTGTAGGGAAAAATTATAAGGGAAACTGTCCCTAAACCAGCGCTACATTTTTTTGGATGAAAAATGTATTATGTGCTTATCTGAATTTATCTTATTCTCCAGGTTTCTGAGGTCTGACTTTTAGGCTATGTTCACACTAAACATTTTTTTTCAGCATTTTTTATGCAAATTTTCAGTTGTGTTTTACAGTACCAGCAAAGACTATGAGATTTCAGAAATCTCAAGCACACACATTGGTTTTTGTGTCATCAGTATTTTGTGCTTTGCATGTTTTTTTGCACAATAGATCATGTCACTTCTTTCAGCGTTTTTTTCTGCGTTTTTTACCCATTGAAAGTAATGGATGGTGAAAAAACGCCTAGTGTGAACATAGCTATCAGGTTTTGCTGCATTTTTAGTGAAAAAAAGCAAGTACAGCAGTATGTGAAACTCATTTATTTTTGTGATTTTACGATCTTGTCTTTGTCACCTAAGATGGCAGTTTGAATTAGGACAGTTTAATTAAATTAGGAATGTGTAAATGTAAACAATGGCTGAGCTAGGTGTGAGATTGAACAATGCCTGTGGCCCAAGGAGGTGTGAAATTGAACTATTTCTGAGCAACTCAATGGCAGACCATAGTGTGAAAATAAATAGTGTCCTACAAGCGAAATGCTCTGTGGATGTCTTAGGTAAACTATTCCTGAATAATTCACCTCCCCCACTGTTACATTTGTAATTCTGATTAATTACACATATGTGTTGCATTGGTGACCTGTGTTCATGCTTTTGTGGTGTAAGCAAAGCTGAACTTTGGGATCCTGAAAAATGCACCAAAAATCCAAACCTACAGGGCCCTTTGTGAAAAAGTGATTGCCCCCTAAACCTAATAACTGGTTGGGCCATCATTAGCAGCAACAACGGCAATCAATCGTTTAGGATAACTGGCAGTCAGTGTTTACAACACTCTGGAGGAAATTTGGCCCACTCATCTTTGCAAAATTGTTGTAATTCAGCTGTTATGATCTGCAACATGTACTAAGGAAAGATTGGGGAAAGCTGTCCCTACAGTAAGACTAAGCTGAATCCCTACGATGTAGCGGGCTGCCTGTTCCTAGTTAACAGACCCGACTTAGTCCTTGGCTAGTCTGAACGAAGACCTATAGCATAAGGGGAGGGGTCCCTAAAAGAACTAAGGACTAGAACAAAAAAGGGACACCTCCTAAACAGAGAAGTTGTTGCAGAACACAAAAAGACAAAACAGACAAAAAGGTACTAGAGGTCCCAGAAGGACCAAGCGAACTGACAGAGATAGGCACCGAAGCACCTGGCTAGAAAAACAGTCAACAACACTGAAGTCCAGCACAGCCAGAAAGGCGGAGCTGGAATATAAAGGCAGGTGGTCACATGACCGCAAAACACAAGAAGGAAAAAACAAACAGGAGGGTTCTAACATCAGCCACATTGGAGTGTTTCCAAGCATGAACGGCCTTTTTAAGGTCATGTCACAGCATCTCAAACGCTTGTTTACAATTGTTGCTGCTAAGGGCGGCCCTACCAGTTATTAGGTTTAGGGGGCAATCACTTTTTTACACAGGGCTCTGTAGGTTTGGATTTCTTTTTCCCTTAATAATAAAGACCTTCATTTAAAAACTGCATTTTATGTTTACTTGTGTTATCTTTGTCTAATATTTAAAGTTGTTTTGTGTTCTGAAACATTTAAGTGTTCGAAACAAGCCAAAGAATAAGAAATCAGGAAGCGGGCAAACACTTTTTCACACCACTATAAGTAAAGCTGCTTTGTTTTTGATACTTCTTGGTATTTGGATTTGATAAAACTTTATTGATATAATCATGAGCAGGTTACATGTGTTTTTCATACGCTTCAGCTCAGGAAACGCACTAAAAATCCATGTGCATTTTTTACCTGCAGATTTTCCACATCTAATGCAAGTCTTTGGGGAAAATCTGCATAGAAAACTCATGGTATCAGCAAGACAAGGTGACACGGATTTGAAACATGCACTGCAGGTCAATTTATGCTGAGTAAATAAGAAGCACAGTGGGCATGAGATGTCTATAAATCCCATCCACTTTACAGGAACTGAAAGATGCTGCGTTTTTGACAAGCAAAAATACGCAGAGTCAAAAACTCATCATGGGCACACAGCTTTACAGAACACAAAGTGATGGCATATCCTAAATAATGACCCCATTCTTGTATATTGTCCCCATTTTTGTATAATGTAACCCATCCTGGTATAATGACCCCATTCTGGTATAATGACCCCATCCTGATATAATGTCCCCATCCTGGTATAATGTCCCCCATCCTGGTATAATGACCCCATCCAGATATAATGTCCCCATTCTGGTATATTGATCCAGGTAAAATTGTCAACACCCTCTGCAATCATTGCGCCCCTGAATCTATCTACAAAACTGTTTCCAGGAGCTTGTAGCTGTAGTTTTTCTTTCTTTCTCATTTACTTAATTTTTTTTTTAGAAAGTAAGGTTACATTCCCACTATGAGTATTTGGTGAGTATTTTGTGAGCATTTCTGCACCTATTAAGTAAATTAGGTTACTTGCGTTTTTTTCATTGCGTTTTTGAGTGCTTCTTTTACATGCATTTGTATCGAGTTTTTGACGCTATGGTTCTTGTCTCTTTTTGGTATGTCATGTTTTAAACAAAGCTGCTTTGTTTTTTTATACTTCCTGGTATTTGACTTTGACAAAACTTTATGGATACAGTCATGTGCGGATAACATGAGTGTTATACCTGTGAATTTTCCGTATCTAATGCAAATGTATGGGGAAAGTTTGCACATAAAATTCAGGGTACCCGCAAGAGAAATGGACATGTTGAGGATTTCAAACACGCGTCGCTGGTCACTTCATGCAGAAAAAAAACACAGTGAGCAGGAGATCTCTATAAGTCCCATCCACTTTGCTGGGACAGTAAGACGCTGTTTTTTTGTGCAGCGAAAATACGTAACCTCAAAAAATCATTGTGGAAGCTTAACCTTAGAGAGCTTCTCCTGCAGCATTACTTAAAATATATGAATGTTTTCCCGGAGAACCCCTTTAAGGCAATGTTATTATTATAACTTTGACTATGTTAGTACTTAATAGTTACACAGATTACATTTTCCAGTACAAGCTCTTAACTGAGAACACAAACACCATATATTTCTTCTAAACTATATTTTTAGAGAATAATTCTCCATAATAATGTACTAGAAGCAATCATGACTGACAAAGGATTGTGGAAAAATAAGCATGTCGTAGTCATACAATGAATCATTTTAAATTATGTAAAAGAAATCCATGGTTTATTGATGTCAAAGTACTTAATAACATATAACATAGGGGAAAAATGCTAAAAATGTTATAAATGGTTTTTTTTTTATCAACGGCCTGCTTCTGTTTGTTGTTAATATTTTATTTAAACACACTCAGAGTAATGCAAAAAAGGTGTCTCTGACATAAATGTTAGATCATTGGGCTGCTCATAAAACAGGATAATCGCTGGGTTTACGCTATGACAAAAAAGTAGAACCTAAAAAGAAATGCAAAATAAAAAAAATTACAATAAATCTAAAATGGGTTGCACCTTCAAAAAAGGAGGAAATTTACTAAAGCGTACAAACAGTAAAGGAGTAAATTGACTTATCTGTATAAGGAGGGAACAAAAAATTATTGTTCCTTATACTACATCACATGTTAAAGCACAAAATGACAATGCATTATGTGAAGCGTGCGTCGGTGCGTTCTCTTGGGTGAGCATATACTTACCACTGTGAATACACAATACTGGATACTCTTATACGAGTGGTTTTATTTCTTATGTGTAGCTAGAATTTTTTAGAACTCTTATAAATCACTTTCTGAGCTTTCATCCTCTATGCAGAGTACTAATTGATCTATATCTTCTATACATGATATATACTGAAGTCTTTATACTCACCCTAATTGATGTATACATCCCTGTCTGATATTGTATGTTTTTTGTCACTTTTAATCATGTATTAATAATAAAAATGATAATTTTTTTAAGCTCACCTATTGACTTCTGCACTTCTTTTCTAACACGATATTTGATATTTTTGTGCAAATGGAACTATTTAGTTTACTTAGGGAAACTGTATTGTTTTGGTTTCTTATTTATTTTTATACACGTTGTACTTTTAGTGTCACATTTTGGCACTATGGACAGTTGCAATTTTATAGTGGACTGCACAAGGTCTGAGTGGTTGACAGCAAAGAATTCCAGTGCTGGGGTCAAATCCAACCAAGGTCGATATCTGCATGAAGTGTGTATCTTCTATCTTTGTTATCCTGGGTTTCCTCTGAGTAAAATAGTTGCCTTTCATATGACTACACCTTCAAAAAGTACTAGTCACTAGCACTAAGTAAAAGGTAATTTATGGTGCAAACACAACTTCCCAACACCCAACAGTCCCAAAAAACTAAATAGTATTGTTCTACAGCCAAACTGGTTCAGAGATGAAAACAGTTGAACTCAACTAATTTTGTGGTGCTAAAAACTAATATGATGCTTAAATTTGCCCATTAGCTTTAATTTTTAAGATCCAGACAAGGTTGTAATTACTTATGACACCTTTCATGCAGTCTTATAGAAAAATTGCATCTTTATTATTTCCACATCATTATTGCATTGTTAGTAGCTATTCTATTAGATCATCCATTTAGTGTATTGAGCCTTCAGTATTCTATTACCTTATGGTGACAAATAAAAAAACGCAACTCAGCTCCAATTACATAATCCTAATTACAGTTGGACCACCTAATTTTATAATTGCTCTCTGTGTAAAGTATACAGTTTTAGGATTTCTTGGCTTAGTTTCTTAGCATATTGACATGTTTCTGTGCATTGTTCTTGCATTAGCAAAGCGGATAGTTTTTGTTACATATGCGGAGAAGTCACTTTTGTGTCACTATGGCAAAACTTGACTACCATGATAAGGAAAAACTACAACCTGTATTTTGGCTGCAGAATAGGAGATCAGCACAAGAGTTGAGCTCCACACATATGCTGCAATAGATGTGCGTCACATCTTTTCTAGTGGTTGCATAGTAAGAGGCAACCTGTGCCTTTTGCAGTCCCAATGATCTGGAGAGAGCTAACCGATCACCCTACTAATTGCTATTTCAGCATGGTGCGCCACATTAGGAAAGGAGTTTCAAGGAAGAAAAAGTGGGCTTTATAGTGTTCAAACAATCCATCAGAACTGCTGGTTCCAAAAGCACCAGAAACATTTTCAGTGGAGTCAAGTGAGGAAAAAGAAGGCAATTGGTGTCATGAAGCATCTTCCTCTCACGACCCAGACTTTCTGTCAACAACCTCAACTGAACCAAAGTGAACTGAACGATCTTGTTAGACATTTGGATCTATCCAAGAGAAAGGCTGATCAGGCTACAGCAGTGGAATCTCCTAGCGGGCGATGTTCAGATTTCTTTGTTCCGCAGCCCTGATAAAGATCTTGTCCAATACTTCTTCATGGAGGGCGATCTTGTGGCATGCAACAAGATCAACAGTTTAATGAAAGATCTGAAGATAAGTAATAATCCAGAGGAATGGAGGCTCTTCATTGATTTGTCCAAAACAAGCCTAAAAGATTTCTTGACGAATAATGGCAATACGCTACCTTCAATTCCAGCTGGTAATGCAATTCACATGAAAGAAACCTATGACAACATGAAACAGCTGTTGAGGTGCCTGAACTATGACCAACATTTGTGGCTCCTCTGTGGTGACTTAAAGGTGGATGCCCTCTTACTTGGTCTCCAGGGTGGATACACAAAATACTGCAGCTTTCTGTGTGAATGGGATAGTCGTGCAAGAGAATATCACTACCATAAAAGAGACTGACCTCTAAGACATTCACTTCAGCCATGGAGTAAAAATGTCCTGCATCCAGCACTTGTTGACCCACATAAGATTTTGTTACCACCAGTGTGTCATGGGTTTACCGCGACATAGAGGAGCCAGAAGACCACAGCGTCTAAGTTTACATACGCCTGTATTGAGTAGAAGCACTTCTCCCTCTAATTAAATGGTGCTAGTTCTTTTCAGCAGTGCAGGAGTTAATCTGCTCAGCCTTTAGTCTTCTTGGAAGTTCTCAGCTGAGCAGTATCAGCCACTCTCCTTTCCTATATAGCCTCTGCTCTGGCAATCTAGATTGCCAGTGTTAAGTCTCGTATTGTCTGGTGAAGGAGTGGAGGATTTGGTGTTCGGTAGAGGCGTTTAAGGAGAGTTGTTCTGTGACTGTTGCTTGGCATTTTGGTTGTGTGAATAGACCCTTCCTCTTCTTATTTTGTTTACCTTCCTTATCCCTTCGGTGTTTCCCTCTGTTGTCTGAGTGCATATTTTGTGTGCTTGGTATTTTATTTTATCCCTGTACTTTCTTCCTTGTTTGTCTGGTTGGTGTATTTACATACACTATTCCTCCCTACTTCCCTGAATGGGGGAGGGGACAGATAAGGGCTGATTCAGGAGAACAGCAAGTTACTTGGCTCCAGCATCTTCACCATCTGAAGTAACCTGGGGAACAGGGATAGATAGGGCGCTCCTAGTGTTAGGCACAGGGTAGGAGCCCCTGGTCCCGGGTTGTCAGACAACAGCATCGTGACACATTGCATAACAAGTCAGGCTCCATGAAGACCTTGTAAAGGTAATAGAAAAAATGCAAAAGCATTCAAGTATCTCATTGATAAATTTCCAAGGTTAAATGAACTAAAGATAAAGGAAGGAGTCTATATTGGACCTCAGATTCATAAGCATCTTCAAGATAAGGAGTTTCTCTGTTTTTTGCAGTGCAAAGAAAAGGCTGCATGGGTAGCATTCGCATTAGTAGTAAATAATTTTCTGGGAAACTCAAGAGCAGATAACTACTTACTTTGTGATTCCCTGTAAACATTTTTTGCTTTCCTTTTTTTTGTAAATCCCTTAGCATGATTTTTCCCTAAATTTTTAGGTGTAAAGAGAAGTAATAAAAAATGTCAATGACTTTATTAAGGCCATCCATCTATATTATAACAAGTTTGGGCCGCTTTTATCTCTTTAATTTCCTCCCTATCTTGATTTGAATCCATCTTTAGACAGAACTCCACATCTGATTTGAGTGTATTAAGAGTAAAATCAATTAGTTTGTGAGTTTACTCCAAATAACCCTATTGATTTTCGGTCCACAGCAAAAAAAAAAAAGTACAACAGCGTCGCCGCTTTGTTACAAGAGCCGAGAAGGATTATTGTGTGCAATGTATAAAAATATGTCCATATTCATAACATAAAATCATACAGCGGGGAACACAGATTGCTGAGCAAGGCAGTAATTAAAGGGAAGTAAAACTTTACATCACCGCAAGACAGAAAGTTTAGTGTGTAATTGCCTCTTATTTGGAGACTTATTTAAAAAGTGATATAATTATTATTACTCTTGTATATTACTATAATGGTCCAAATATAACATGGAGTAAAGTAGAAATTAACATAGAATCATAGAATGTTAGAGATGGAAGGGACCTCCAGGGTCATCATCTGGTCCAACCCCCTGCTCAATGCAGGATTCACTAAATCATCTCAGACTGATGTCTGTCCAGCTATTCATTGAAGGAGATTTCACCACCTCTCGTGGCAGCCTGTTCCACTCGTTAATCACCCTCAATGTCAAAAACTTTTTTCTAATATCTAATCTGTATCTTCTCCCATTCAGTTTCATCCCATTGCTTCTAGTCTTACTTTATGCAAATGAGAATAAAGCTGATCCCTCTGCAAGTCTCCTCTCAGTCTTCTCTTTTGCAAGCAAAACATTCCCAAATCCTGTAACCGTTCCTCATAGGACATTGCTTGCAGGCCGGTCACCATTTTGGTCGCTCTTCTCTGAACTTGCTTCAGTTTCTTCATGTCTTCTTTAAGATGTGGTGCCCCAAACTGGACACAGTATTCCAGATGAGGTCTGACCAAAGAGGAGTAGAAGGGGATAATTACTTCACGTGATCTAAACTGTATGCTTCTGTTAATGCAACCCCGAATTGTATTTGCCTTTTTTGCTGGTACATCACACTGTTGACTCATGTTCAGTCTGTGATCTATTAGTATACCCAAGTCTTTTTCACATGTGCTGTTGCTTAGCCCTATTTCTCTATTTCTCCCATTCTGTATATGCTTTTTTCATTTTTCTTGCCCAGATGTAGGACTTTGCATTTTTCTTTGTTAAAAAACATTCTGTTAGTTGCTGCCCACAGTTCCACTTTGTTTAGATCCTTTCGAATCCTCTCACTCTCTTCTCTAGTATTAGCTATCCCTCCTAGCTTTGTGTCATCAGCACATTTAATCAATTTACCCTCAATTCCTTCATCAAAATCATTGATAAAGATGTTGAACAACACAGGGCCCAGGACAGAGCCTTGTGGTACCCCACTTGAGACATTCTTCCAACTAGATGTGCAATAATTTATGACCACTCTTTGGGTCCAATCACTAAGCCAGCTATGAATCCACCTAACACTTGCCTTGTCTATTCTATAGTTGGTAATTTTTTCAATAAGAATGGTAAGAGATACTTTGTCAAATGCTTTGCTGAAGTCAAGATATACTATATCTACTGTGTTTCCCTGATCCATCCAGGCAGTGATTCTGTCATAGAAGGAAATTAAGTTAGTCTGAATTAAGTTAGTCTGACATGATTTGTTAGTTACAAACCCATGCTGACTCTGGTTAATCACTTCATTTTTATAAAGGTACTAGCATACATGCTGTTTAATAATTTGTTCAAAGATCTTTCCTGGTATAGAAGTAAGACTCACAGGCCTATAGTTCCCTGGACCCACCTTCTTCCCTTTTTTGAAGATCGGGACTATATTCGCTCTTCTCCAGTCTTCTGGGACTTCTCCTGTTCTCCAAGAATTTTCAAAGATTATGGAGAGTGGTTCAATAATTTCCTCTGCTATCTCCTTCAGTACCCTAGGATGTAATTCATCTGGACCTGGAGACTTGAATTAATTTATGTTAGCTAAGAATTCCCTCACTATCTCTTTGTTTATAGATAGTGTAGATTCTTCTATTCCATCAATAGTACAGTGAAGATCAGTTAATGGGTCATTCTATGTCAATTGAACCAATGAATATTACCACTATATTTTTAATTCTTTTGAGAATTTGGTCTTTAGTAATACCTTTTGGTAATACTGTGAAGATGCAAAATTTTAAGAAAAAAAATTCTATAAATATTAGGTTTTTTACAATTAATTTTCAAAGTTGTGAAAAAATGTGAATTTCTGTGTTGCATGCCTTTACGTTTCTCCTCATAACTCAGGCAAGAAACAAGATAGGGAAATGGGAAAACCATCATTCAACTCAGAATAATACAGGCTTTCAACATATATGTAACAAGAGTATCTTTGTTAATATTTTACCCATGCGAATCAAACGCAAAATTTCAAAACGTATTTCCGAAAAATCAATATGATATTAAATTTGCAAAAAAATCAGATATTAACTCAGATGGACCCAAACCCCATAACAGCCATGTATACTGACACAAAAGGAAATGCCCATTGTTAGTAAGAGATTGTGGACAAGGTTAAATCTTGCCCAGTAAAAGGGACAAATTGATGAAAAAAACTCAGTTTAAAGACTTACAATTAATTGTTCTGTCTAGTTCATTTTGTTTTATTTTAAAGCTTGATGATTTAACTACTATACTCTGTTTAAAAACTTGAAAAAAGACATGTCTGGTGTCATAATAATAAAAAAAAATGTATACACGTATATTTAAATATTTAATATTGCTGCTTTTACTTTAGTATTAAATATATGATTAGGATGAGACTGTATTTAGAAAATCACACTTAAAAATATGATACCAAGGAGAGGCCAACTTAAATCTTGGTACAAATATAACCAAGAACTCAAGTAACACATATGCATTTTTTTTAAAATTTTATAACATATTGTTTTTTCAAAATTGCGCATCGAAATTTAGAGTTTGACTCCTCAAAAACAAAATATCAACAAGCATAATCTTGTGACATATCAACTTAAAGCCAGTACCGTTCTAAACAAAATGGTGTCTCTCCTGTCTCTTTATCTTATTTCTATGCTAAATATGCTAAAAATGTAACATCATACAAGCCCAAAATTCAGACTTTCAAAACTTTAGAAATCTATAAAAAAATAACTAATGAAGATAAAAATGCAAATCTTTTTTTCTGTAATTCACTAAAGTAACACTTTAAAAAAAATCAAAGAAAAAAAAATACAAAGACATCGGGTAAAAAAAATATACAGATATGGATCACTTGACATGGAATTACCCTGATGTTACATTTACTTTCTTAGAGAACACAGAAGCAAACTAGGAATTTAAAAGTTTGGTCTTTTCAACATTATTTTTTACCACTTTATCACTTTCATCCTGTAAAAATCCTATAGCATCTTTGACTTTTCTTTTACTTTTGACATACCCCCAAAATCCTTTCTTATTGGTTTGGACATCTCTTGCAAGCCTTAATTCATTGTCAGCTTTAGCTAATCCGATGCGTGCCCTACAGGTTCTGCAGACAGCATTACATTCTTCTTTAGATATGCCTCCCTCTTTCCATTTGATAAACATTTCTTTCTTCCTTTTTAGCATGTGTTTAAGTTCTGTGTTCATCCATCCTGGATTCCTTAAATGCTTCCTATTCTTCCCTCTTTTAGGGATTGTTAACAACCGTGCTTTCAGAATCTCATTTTTCAAAATTTCCCATCGTTCCTGAACATTTCTGTCCTTAAGGACATCCAGCCATTGGATCTATCCTATCCTCTTTCTGAGTCCCTTAAAATCTGCTTTTCTGAAGTCCAACCATAAAGTCTGACTCTTCACAGGTCTTCCTTCTCTAGTTATCCAAAATTCTATGATAGCATGATCGCTGCCTCCTAGGGTCCCAGCCACCATTACCTTCTCAACCATTTCCTCCCTGTTTATGAGGATTAGATCCAAGGTAGCAGATCCCCTTGTTCTCTGTTCTACACTTTGGAAGATAAAGCTGCCTGCAAGAGAATTTGCTGGATCTGTTACTTTTGCCTGAGAGAGATTCCAAACAAATGTCTGGATAGTTGAAATCTCCCATGATCACTACATCATATTTTTTTGATAACTTGGCCAACTGATGCATAAAGAGTTCATTCATATCTTCAGCTTGCCCAGGTGGCTTATAGTAAACGCCTACAATGGTGGCCTTTCCGTTGTTCTCTCCCTGTATTCCTACCAAAATAGTTTCCACAGAACTTCCAGTCTCTGAAGTTTCAATTTCTGTGGAGATAATCCTTGCTGACGGCACCATCGACGTAGCCAGTTGTTTACCTGTTTAATCTTGTTCCACCTCCTTGTTCCATGGCCATCCACTGGGAGGATGGATGGATGAGAAGACCACCTGCACTCCCACTTTCACTTTTTTGCCTAAGTCTTCAAAGTCACCGCAGATGGTTTCCAGGTCATTTCTTGCAGTGTCATTTGTCCCCACATGTACTAGCAGGAATGCGCAATCATCTGTAGGTCTGTAGGTCTGAAGAGTCCAGACACATCTTTGATTTTTGCACCTGGAAGACAGCACATTTCTCTTGAGGTTATATCCAGTCTGCAGATAGTGGCCTCTGTTCCTCTCAACAGGGAATCCCCCATAACTACCATGAAAGCTTACTATCTGTCATGGGAAAACTGGCATTAAAGAGAATCCGTCCCCCATCCAGGAACTATGCGGCACGGATGACTAGTCTGAGGCCAGTCCCCGGCATCTTCTCTCCCCTAGACTGACATGTCTCACCCTATATATATATATATATATATATATATATATATATATATATATATATATATATAATATATATATATATATATAGGCAGGAACCTACTAGTCTAGCGAAGTGGCGCAGGGAGAAGCTGCCAATTGGATTAGTGATCTGAGACACATAGTCTCCCTGACAGGCTTTTCAAAATATGTTTTCTCTGAAATAGCACAGTGTTTCAGAGTAAAACATACCTGCAGCCAGTGTCTGATTCATGCTGTGCTTGACCTGGCAGTGTGGATCAGCTGACAGGTTCCTTCTAAAGAGAAATATGAAGCAAAACTGGGCACTCAGAAGGGATGAATTTCATCAATTTTAATTTCCCTCACGCAGTCTGCACATACTGAGGAAGGTCTGTTTCGACCGAAACGTCTACCATTTTGTTGTGCCTAAGCTGCTATTAAAATTGATGAAATTCATCCCTTCTGAGTGCCCAGTTTTACTTCATATATCTACTGGCGCTGGACCCTACTGGAGCACCTTACCGGCTGTGCTATGGTTTAATTTCAACCTTTTAAAGGGAAAGTCTCAAAAAGATTAGTAGGAAAAAATAATTTTTTAAATGATGGGTTTTGCTATATACCTTTTATATTGCAATCATCACTCCCATCATACTTCAGACAGGCCTAAGTTTTCCTATTCCCTTTACCATACTTGAGTATCATATGTAAGTTAGGCACATTTTAGCAGTCATATTTTGGTTGCGAGACCCAGGAGGATGTGATGATCTAAAAAAGGTTTATTAGAAGTGTAATTGTGTAGCCAGGACCTTGCAGCTGTAATGGGGCACTGAAAAAAAAATACAAAACTGGCCATAGCAGTATTTCCCTCTTTTACTTTTTGTTGCCCAATTCTGTCTAATGTCGTTTTCCAGAAAAAAGGACAGGAGATGATGGTGACAACACATTGTTGTATTAGATGAGCGGACACCTTTGTAGTGCCACCACTGGTCTTTCCAGACCATTGACCATGGGGCAATGTATAGATATCTTCCAGCTGTTTTGTTGCCGTTAGGTCGAAGAACAAGGGCATACATATCACAGAGGCAGACCTTGCAGATGCTATGGTGTCCTTGGAGACAGGAGGCCAGTCCTTGTTGGTCCCATGCGCTTTACTATTGGGGAGGGAGAATACATACAGGGGCAAAAAATATCAAGCTTCTTTACTGGGTGGCAGAATCAAACACAATGGTAGCGCAGTTATATTTTTGCCATAAGGTCCCTTGTTTTCTATAATTGCAGAGAAGAGAACATTGATTTCTATATAGTAAACTTGAAAAGAAATCAGCTATATGTCCTCTCTGTATCCCCTTCAGCTTAGAGTTCCTGGGAGCTACCAAGTGCAGAAACATATCGGCAATACAAACTACAATGTACACGTCCTATAGGTGCACGAACATGTTTTACAACCCTTTTGAATGTTGAACAGTATCACCACCTACTCAACTTATTCCAGATAACACATGAAAAAAGAAAACGGGCAACACAGTGGAACAATTGAGGCAGATCTAAGTGGAAAATATACACTTATGTAATGTTCCTGAGCTTTTTGAATTAAAAAAAAATCTGTCTTGATTCATCCTTTGCAAAAGTTTATCTGTACAGTCTTCAACTCTAATTTTCTTCACTTTACACTATATCTCAGCTGTTTTGACAGCAATTACTTTTCCTTATACATATTTATTTTAACGACAGATAGATGGACGGTCAGATAGTCTCAGCATGCCTTTTCTGGTCCTCCATATTTTGGGAACCAAAAGCTTTCCAAGGTTACCTTGAACAGGACTCTTTTGGTACTTAGCACAAATACTACAAAGCATATAGAAAAAAGTGGTACTAAAATATATGACAATATAACAGGAATTCCCAGACTGGTCCAGGGCTACAAACACGTCCGAGAGCCGCAGTAAATGTTTAGTACTGTACATGATCCGCTGACAACTGCTGCACAGCAGACGGCCTCTGGCATTTACGTAAGTGCCTGCAAAATACATGAAGCAGATCTACTTTGTTATCTCCTGTTTTGAAGAATATGAGCTACAATGATTTCTAAAGACCCGAGTATTAGGGCTCTGAAAATCGTCTTTCCCGGCAACTCCTTTGTTTGCTTGATTGATTATTATTACAACCACATGTGAGCACGGAAGTCATTTTCTGTGGCTCTCCCTCCCTTCTCTACCTTTACGGAATACAAATCTGAAGTGTATCATAAAAATCTGGATGTGTAGTATGTAAGGATACAGAAAGGTGCAACCACTCCAGCAAGTGACCCAAACCACAGAATGCAAATAAATTTCTCAATTTACATTAGATGTTCAGTGGGTAGCGTTATAAGTAAAGGGATTGACACATCTTGAGAAACCCCTTATTTGGTGACATAATATGAAAAATCCTGCACAAATGACAGCTCTCTGCCGCTTCCATGTGACGATATGGGCGATCACATATTCAAAACTAAAGTGGGTGACAGTTGTATCTGTCCAGCACATCACTGTTCTGGTTCCTATGGAGGGTATCGGGCGGGGAACTTGAACTTTTCTAGTTCCACAGATTTTCATAGCATAATACATATGCAGGTTTTGCTGTGGAAACACTGCTATGTCACAAAAACAGGGTTGGAAATATTGTCAGGTCTGAAATGACCCTGAGGGTAAGTGCACACTTTTTCAGGCAAATTCCACTTGGAACCTACTTTAAAAAAAAATGCAACAAAACCGACACAAAAATGAACATAATGCACTGCAATGTAAATACAACATTTTCAGTCTTCTGTTCCTTCTTTTAACCTCTTCACGGTGTCAGAAACCATAAAGTAGTTAAAAGAAGTAGCATGCTCATCCTCCATAGCGGAAGCCGCTCGCTAGTTATAGTTTAAATAATAGAAAAAAGACGTGGAGGTAGAGCCGCTACAAAGACGACGGCAGATTTAGGAAACAGACCTCTGGGTTTTCATCACAATATTGAATAATGAAGGAACCCCTAGAATTAAAAAAAAAAAAAAAACTATGGTAAAGTGCTCCAAAAATTGTACAGGCATGTTCCAGGCATTTTTGGCGCTTCCCCATTGACTTGTATTGTAAAGTACAGAGTGTCTTCCGAGTAGAAAATGGCAGAAGAAAAGACCGGTCACTTCGTTTTAGTCGTTTTTAGAAACCTGAAGTGATTAAAAGACATTCAAAAGCCTGAACTTATGAACAGCAAGTAAATTTTTAATAAAAATGCTTATGATCATTCTGTGAGCAGTTTCTGACTTGGACGGATTTCACGTTGGAATCCGTCCGAAAAAGATGTCATGTGCACATAGCCATAACTCTCCAAATCCTCCTCAAAAACTAAAAGGTATGTTCACATAACGTTTTTTTAATGTGAATTTTTATGGCTGAAAAATTCACATAAAAAGCACACTCTTAGAGTTTTTTTAGGTGTGTTTTTTCTCGTTGTTTTCGCGTATAGAGCATTTTATATTATATATATATATATTTCATATTATAGAGCGGCTTCAATTCATACAGTTGTCAAATTTGAAGCGACTGAAGGATTAAAACGTTGCTTCTTTTTACACTTGGAAATAAGCATATGCAGAAAAACACCACCGTGTTCACCATAGGTATCTTTTTATATGGATTTTGGAGCAAACTTTGTTCCAAAATCCATGTAGGGAAAAATGTATGTGTTTTTTTGCGGACTCTGGAGACATCTTTGTTATTGATCTGAGTTATCGTCCGTAGTAAAAACACAGAACATGGATGCCCTCCCTGCATCATCTGAGTGATGTCCATTTTTCACTGTTTACATGCAGGAAAAAAAAACGCACGTCTGAATGAGGCCTATCAGCAAGAACGTGAAAGGAATGATTGCTCTTTGTCTCCTTATGTATCCAGACTTTTGGGTCTACACGGTGCAGGATTTGGGGACACCTGTAATCCCAGCTGTGCTTGCCTATGAATTTGGTGGCTAATACTTAGTAAGCTGTCAGATTTTTCCTTGTACTAGGTTCATAATATGTTTCTAATAATCTTCAGTATTTGCATAAAGTATTAAAGTTTTAAATATACAGTCTCCTGAGTCGGCCTCGTCTAGCTTTTGTCCCTTAGGACTTCACAGAATTTATTGTATGACATTTCGCATATAATTGAGTCCCAGTGCTAATGCTGAATGCAAAAGAACAGCTTATATGCACAAACTTTTTGCTGCCTTCAAACTTCAACAGATGTAGTGCCAGAATGATAAAATAAGGTCAATGTAATAGCTACGTATGAATGTTTATCTGCATTATCTACATCTATATTTTTTCATAGGAATCTCAAATACCCAGGCTAATGGGGGTCCCATCTATCTTACTGTAGAACTTCTTGCTATAATTACTTTCCAATTCCTGCATCTTCTCCTCTCGCCATCACCTGGCTTGTGTCATATACATCCTTGTCGCTGATAACGTAGAAGGTCATTGCCCACCACTAAATCAACACAATCCTCTCCTGCTGCTGGAAATTTTGTTATGACCTGATTGTATACGGTTTCTTTAATTTTTCACCACTTATAAGCATGGTGTAAGGTGGTTGTGAAGATCTGAGGTTGTGGGTTGTAATAATCACCTAGGCAGGTTAACGATGCAATTAGTTTTATTTCTTCCATCGACGGTCATACAGAAACTCCAGGTAGATGGCCAAAATACAATGCCTACAGTCCAAAAGATCCAAACCCCCGATCGGTAGTTCCACTGCCCCCGGCTTTTGGTATCTCCTGCTGGTATAGTCTGCAGTAACAGCCTATGCTCCTCTAAACTACGGATATCATGACCGTAGCACATGTATCCCACTCCAGCCAGCAACAACCCCTCCATTTCCTCGTCAGTATCCTAAATACCCCAGGCTGCCCCCACCCCTTCCGGAATTTAGCCAGGCCCTCGAGAAACACGCTCCCCCCCAAAGCTAACTGTGCATTGGTGGAGTTATTTTCCTGAGGCACAGCCCCATCACCTAGGACTGCATGTGAGACCCCCTGTGGTGACGGCTTCACTGGGTCTACTATCCCCATCCACATAATGGGACTAGTAACTGGGAGAACAATGGCTTCAGGCCCCAGAGATACTAACGAGAGTAATGAAATAATTGCTTTACCTGATTACCAATCTTGGGTCTTATGTATGCATAAGATCCAGCCCACACGTCTTCCTCTGCTTACTGTCACTGAAAGGAAACATTGAATCCTGAGATGGAACTGACCAGCAAGCAAACCTCTAACACAGCAAGCAAATCTCTAATATAACACAGCAAGCAAATCTCTAATAAAACACAGCAAGCAAATCTCTAATAAAACAACAATTAGATTGACGTAACCAATGCTCCGTGCTAGAAAAAGTCTGCATCCCTTACAGCCGCAGATTCCACTCTACGTGCATTGGTCCAACAGTCTTTAGAACAAGGTCAGCTCCTAAAAGTGGTGTTCTTTGAGTACTTGGACCCTTGTAAAACAAAGGGGTTGCCTTATACAGGTCACCCATGTCCTTATGCTCAATTAGAGGGCACCCTCGTGTACTTGAGCCCCCATGTATGACATGTCCTGCAATTCTTCCTGAATGTATGTGAAATTGCACTTCTCTGGTTAAGCCCAGTGCAGCAGATATGATTGGCTACACAAAAAAGTCAGAAAGGTAGAGTAGCGGGGCTCCAAAATAAATAGGGTTGTATGTGGTGAGACTAACCCTGTAGAGAGAAAATCTCTGCATAGGGAAAAGTAGGAAAAAAATAATTTATATAATTTCTACTACTGCTCGGCACAGAGCCGTAGAAATGGGGTTTGCATGTTACCATGGCTGTGGCTGCTCCCATTTCTTCCCGAAGTCAACCAGGATGGTTCTAATATTAATAAATGGCTGTAGATGGCGAGGTTGTTAGAATGGACAATTAGCGTGTTATTTATTTATTTTTTTCATATCCATGATAAAATGACAGGTAGCCTATTTAAAACCCTATTTGAAAAATTAGTGTCAGTATCTGGTTTATTGACTTTACGGGTTTGCAAAAATCAGTTTCACTTCAGTTATGAAAATCTCATCTATCTTTTTAATAAAACACAACACGTTATAATTGGGTGTCTATGAGAGTCAGCGGGGGATATTTATCAATGTGTCACATGGAAAAAATATTAGCGTGAGATGTATTTATCATTTGCGCCAGATGTAGCAAAGAATTGCGTCATTTTTTAACAGTAATGTATTGTATGGGGGGAACCATATACAACAGTGAACCATGCTTGCCGGCAGGTCTTGTGCTGCCAACACAAGTGACCACTGCAACAAATCACTAGCCTCGAGTGACCGCTATGATCAGTGATTGACGACAGCAGTCATATGTGGAGAGGTAATATCATTCATAGTCGCCGAGTCACGCAGAGGGCAGCTTGACCCGGAATGTCTGAAGAGCAGTAACGTTACTGACGTCACCGCTCTACAGAGTCGCCGGGTCGTACGCTGTGCAGCGGGGCCCAAAAGTGGCTATAGGCAATGGAGCGTCAGAATGAGGCTCCGTAGCCTTTGTCCGTCGGAATCGCTGGACTACCGCGGACCTGTGTGCGGTGCGGTGAACGAGGGAAAGTGTGGGGGAGTGTTTATTTCATTAAAATACTTTTTGTGTGTGTTTTTTTGATTACTTGGTTAGTAATGGGGGTGTCTGATAGACACCTCTCCATTACTAACACCAGGGCTTGATGCCAGCTGTGTTTTTGGACCCTACACAATTGACATCAACCCCCAAAACAATTATCCGATTGCCAAAGCAACAGAGCAATCGGGAAGAGCGAAGGCGAAGCACCAGAATTGCCACATCTCATGTGATGCCCCCTGCTGGGGTGGAAGCAGGCAGGTATTTTTAGGATGGGAAGGGCCCAATAACCATGGACCTTCCCAGCCTGATAATATCAGCTAACAGCTGTGTGCTTTACCTTTTCTGGTTACAAAAAATGGGGGGGGGGTCCCACATAATTTTTTTATTTATTTAGCTAGTTATTATGTTAATAGATGTCCTGTAAGATACACATGCAAGGCACAAATTATATATGTGACAGATATCTATTCATCTATCTATTATGTATTTTTCTATCTATTATCCATCTATATCTATCTTTGTACATGTTTAACACATAAAAATCTGTAATTTCTATTCTGTATTCTATTTCTCTATGTGTCACACGGACGGCACACGTACATACGTATGATATACACATACACACGGATGACCAACAGAAAACCACACGGATAGTAAAAATGGACCGTCTCACACGTACTTTTTTAAGTGGACATGTGAAGGGGGTCTAAGGGAAAGTTTTTAGCTATAAAGACAGAACAAGACAAAAAGGGAACATATCTCAGTCCAGGTTATCTCCAATTTGAGGGTACATTGTATTTAAAGTCAGTAAAACCAGACACAAGTTTTCTACAAGGGCCTCCAAATACACAATGTTGTTGACTGTGATGACTATCGGCTACAACACAAGTTCTGTCAACCTTTACCAAACTGCAAGGATTTCATGTATCTCTTACTTCATTATAACTAGGTTTTCCTTTACAAAGGCAAAAAACGTATTCCCAGTGAGATAAATTGAAGCATGTCATTCCACCGCACCAGAGCCGACACCGCTGGACCGGCGCCGGAAAAGGAGTTGGGTATAGGCTTTTTATTTTAACAGGGCCAAACATTTAGTTCAAGAAGGATTTGTCCTAGTAGTGGACAACCCCTTTAAGGTTAGGTTCACACGACCGTATGAAAAAATTTGTCTGATTTTCATCAAGAAAAGTGGGACGATTTTTATCTCATTTGTCATCTGTGCACAATCTGTTTTTTACCCAGCAGCTATTAATCATTTACAGTTTCCTATGTTACAGAATTGCAATGTATCCGTAAAAATCGGATGCTGTACTGTGGCTCCATATGGCATGCAATTTTTTTCTCACATCCATAGACTTGAATGGTTGAGCCTCATCGGATTTACAGAAGAAAATCGAGCATTCTGTGATTTTTTTCACATGCAGATTCAGTCAGTGAACAAAATTGTTCATCTGAACTGCCCCATTCAATAACATTTGTCCAAGTGCGATCCGTTTTTTAACGGATAACACTGTGACCGAAAATACTGTCATGTGCACTAGCCATAATTGCAGTGGTCTTTTCATATGGGCCAAAGGGACCTTTTGGGCCCCCTAGGCTCCAAAGCCCAGGTGTGATTGCAACCCCTACACAATTATAGTTACGCCCCTGTTCATTCCTCTGTCCTAGCACTGTATCTAAATACATTGGCAAAGGCTGACTTGTTGGCATGCCCCACTGCTGCCCAACTACACACATAATTTCATGAAAAAAGAACTGGACTGTGATGGTGAAAGAGCAGATGCACATCCTAAAAGGAGAAAGCATAAGAGGACTGAGCATAGATCAGGAAAAGAGATTTTGGCTGGTTCCTTGAGCCAGCACATTGTGAGTGGGGGGTAAAAGGAAATGTAGTTTAAGAAGCACTGCCTCCTGATACATGTAAATGTGGAACCCCAGGGGTCTGGTTACCACAGTAATAGCAATATTACGTCTGTGAGCAGGTGGGAGGTCTCCTGGTCAGGAATCCTAAGCATGCCACACCTCCTGCCCAGTCCTGGGAGGGGAAGAACTTCCCCTATATAAACTGGGGCTGAGGTGGGGTTAGAAAAGAACACAGACAGAGACAGAGACACAGTCTGGTCTGGTGTGGATCAGTTACAGGGAAAATAAGAACAGGAGCTCTGTGGGAGCAGTGATAAAAGGAGTCCGGGACTGGAAGCTGTAGAGCTCGTCCGGACTGAAGAGATCTCACCGGACACAGAGTCCGAGGCTGTGGGGACTGTTCCATACCCAGCAGCAGAAACCGACCGGCAGGGGATTTCAGGTCCTCTGGCCAAGAAACCCGAAGGCACGGTCACACGCAAGGGACCAGCACCGCCGTCGTGGAGCGGAGGCTACCAGAAGGCCCCGAGTCACCGGCCATATGGGTGAGCACCACACGGTACACTCAGGGACGTGGGCTACTTTTACCCGCTTCTAGCAAGGTAGCCAAGAAGAGTACAGTTAGTTGGGGAGGCCTACAACTCCGCCTGGCCAGGGGAGATCCTGTCTGCTCACGGACTGACCAGACCCCGACCGCTAGCCAGTACTCCCGGGAGGGTCTATCTTTGTCACCAGTAAAGACCCTGAACTACACCGCACCGTCTCTGAGTGGTTCCTGGTGCCTGCGTGCAATTCTACCATCCCCATCATCCACGTCCGCTGCCCTGAGGCCATACCCCTCCCGTTGGGGGTTATACTATCCACGCTGCACAACTGTACCACCGGCCTCAGCGGTCTGCCCTGCAGCGGCGGTTTCGTAACCGCATTCAACGGGTGGCGTAGTCGAACAATATCACATCTGCCACTAAAAACATCGCCACTTAGTTTGACACCCTGGGCACGGACCGGGTCACCGCCACGAGGACTACCACCCCCAACAGATCCGGCTCCGGGTATTCCCCAAACATGGCCCAGGGGGCGCGTCAACTTCTGGCGTAGTTGGCAGGATTTCGTGCCCGCAACCACCGGGTACTGCGTGCCTGAAAAAGACTGTTAAACTTACCTGTGGTGAAGATTCCCGCCATCTTTTGCCTTCTTCCCGCCATCCGTGGAGTTTTCCCGCCATCCGACGCCATCTTCTGCCTTCTTCCCGCCATCCGTGGAGTTTTCCCGCCGTTGGACGCCATCTTGAGGACGCCGCGTGGGAAGAAGAGGGGCGTGGACTCCGAAAGCGCGCGAGAACTGAAGCCCTGCCTCACGTCCGGACGTTGCGTAAGGTCCTGGAAGGAGCCCAGCAGACGCCGACGTCACAGGAGCGCGACGGAAGGTCCTCAACCCTGACGATCCACTGCGGAGACGCGGCCTACGGAAGAGGATCATCGCAAGGTAGGCCACGGTCCACTAGGGGGGAGGAGGATGTCGGATACGGAGGAGAGCTTCACTGCCACAGCCACCGCCAGCACCACCGCTGCTGCGGTCATGCCTTTCACCATGCCCTACATTCCGGGGGCAGCCTGGCTACCCCGGTACTCAGGGGAGTCCCATACCCTAAATGACTTCAGAGAAAGGCTGGATAGCCTCTTCCAGGTGTACCCCCTCACAGAAGAGCAAAAAGTGAGCATCCTGGTGGCTCAATTAACAGGGGCAGCCCAAAGGGAGGTAAAGTCCTGGCCACTTGGGAGGAGGAGGACTGTCGCAGAGATACTAGCCCGGCTGAAGGACACCTTTGATACCCGTACCTCAGCCGAGATCAAGCTTAGATTCTACGGGTGCAAGCAGCGAGCACATGAGAATATAAGGGACTATGCACTAAACCTACAAGAGGCCCTGAGAGCCATTAAGCAGGCCGACCCTGACAGCGTGGGAAACAAAGACAAACTGTTGACTGAACAATTTATAGAGGGTCTACATTCTAATGCCCACCGAACCCAGTTGCGGGCAATGGCCTTACAGGACCCTCATCTGGACTTTGCACAGTTCAAGGACAGAGCCATCCGGGTGCTCCGAGAACCGGCACCAGGTGGCGCTGTGACCCACAAACGCCCTGCTACCACTTACCACCAGGAGGCGGCGCCCTTGTCGGCAGGGCCTGTGGGAGCTGATGCGCAGGCTTTAAACAATGACCCGGCTACAGACCTGCACCATCAGGTCCAAGAGCTAACTAAAAGCGTTGCCGCGCTAACCCGAACTGTGCAGTCTTTACAGGTTTCTACTCCAGGGAAGATCCAGCTGGCAACCGGACCGGAGGATATCCCGTGGCGCCGACCAAGGAGGACCCCACCGGCCAGAGGAAGACCTAGCGACCGATACAACGAGGACGGACAACCCATCTGCCGCCGCTGCAATCAACCCGGACATATGGCAAGGTACTGTCCTTTAAACTGGCACAACCTGGGGTAGAGGGCCAACCCCTAGGAATAAGATCACCAGGCCCATCGAACTGGCGTGACAAATACGTGGGAGGACGTCCAGTCTTGCCTGTGGTACTGGATGGCATTCCTATGAGTGCCCTACTTGACACCGGGTCACAGGTCACCACCATCCCGTACGTGCTCTTCAAGCAGTACTGGAATGACTCGGATATAACCCGCTACCCAGACGACGACTTGAGTATCATCGCCAGCAATGGTCAGCCCGTGCCACAGATCGGATTTAAAGAGATGACCATTAAAATCGGTAAAGTCGAACTGGCAGCACAGGGACTGAACATTGTAGACATTGACAAGCGCGAGAGTCACCCAAAGATAACTCTAGGAACTAATGTGATTGAAAATTGTCTTGCAGAGGTGATTCTCATTTTACAGCAGGTTGCCAAGAACGCCAGCTCCGGCCAGCAGCGAGTACTCCAAAAAGAGATCCGGGCACTGATGCAACGGCAACAGGTGGAACTCTCCGGTGGTGAGATTGGTAGCGTGAGAATGTGTGACCCTTTCCCTATTGCCATGCCCCCGAAAAGTGAAATGATGATTTGGTGCCGGGCAGCTATTGGTCTGAGAGGTAGAGATTACCAGGCAATGGTAGAACCAGTCTACTCAGATAGTAGGCCCACCATTTTGACGGCACGGGGGGTGGTTGATGTACGCCATGGGAGGGTGCCCATTCGCATAATAAATATCGGGAAGAGGGAAGTGTACCTGCCCCGGTATGCTACGCTAGCCAAATTGTATACCATCAACCAAAATTCTGTACAGTCCGTGGAACCCTTGCCTCCATCTCATCCAGAGGAAGGTAACGGCTCTAAACAACAAATGGAGGACTGGTGTCAGCAACTGCATTTGGGTACTGACTCCACACCCGCTCACCAAAAGCAGGGAGTCTACCGGGTGCTCCAGGAATACGAGAGAGTGTTCAGTAAACACCCGCTAGACTTCGGGCGAGTGAAGGGAGTGGAACATCACATCCCCACGGGAGACCATCCTCCCATAAAGGAGAGGTATCGTCCCGTACCCCCTGCACACTACCAACACGCCAAGGGGATGCTTAGAGACATGAAGGAGGCTGGGGTAATCAGGGATAGCTGTAGCCCCTGGGCAGCTCCACTAGTCTTGGTTAAAAAGAAAGACAACACCATGAGAATGTGTGTAGATTACCGGAAAATCAACCGTATCACCCACAAAGATGCGTACCCCTTACCAAGGATAGAGGAGTCTTTGGCTGCTTTAAAATCTGCTAACTTCTTCTCCACTTTGGATCTCACTAGCGGGTACTGGCAGGTTCCTGTCGCAGAGGCGGACCGGGAGAAGACCGCATTCACCACCTCGATGGGACTTAGCAAGTTTACCTGCATGCCGTTCGGACTCTGCAACGCACCAGGAACCTTCCAGCGATTGATGGAATGCTGTCTGGGACACCGGAACTTTGAGACGGTCCTGCTGTACCTGGACGATGTTATAGTTTATTCCAAAACCTACGAGGACCACCTGAAACACCTGGCGGAAGTGTTTGAAGCCCTGGCAAACTACGGTCTGAAGGTGAAACCGTCGAAGTGTCACCTGCTAAAACCAAAAGTGCAGTACTTGGGACACGTGGTGAGTGCTGACGGAGTGGCTCCCGACCCTGATAAGATCACCGCGATTAAGGAATGGCCAAGACCCTCCAGTGTAAAGGAAGTGCGGCAGTTCCTCGGGTTGGTAGGCTACTACCGAAGATTCATTCCTGGTTTCACCAAAAAGGCAGCTCCTATGCAGGACCTCCTGATAGGCCAGTCCAGGAAGGCCAAGAACCAGAAGCCGCCCTTCAGATGGGAGAAGCTGGAAGAAGAGTCCTTCCGCCAGCTGAAGATGGCCCTCACGGGGGATGAAATCCTGGCGTACCCGGATTACAGCCAGCCCTTTATCCTCTACACCGACGCAAGTAACATCGGGCTAGGAGCCGTACTGTCCCAGATCCAGCAGGGGAGAGAACGGGTAATTGCTTACGCTAGCCGAAAACTGCGACCCACCGAAAGAAACCCTGAGAATTACAGCTCATTTAAGCTAGAGTTCCTGGCAGTGGTGTGGGCAGTCACCGAACGCTTTAAGCACTACCTCGCCTCTTCCCGGTTCACCGTGTACACGGATAACAACCCGTTGACACACCTGGACACTGCAAGACTCGGTGCCCTGGAGCAGAGATGGATGGCCCGCCTGTCCAACTATGAGTTCACGATTAAATACCGGGCAGGACGCTCCAATACCAACGCGGATGCCTTGTCCAGAATGCCAAACCTACCGGACGTAGGGGAAGATCCAGAGGAACTGGAAGAGGTTGAACTCCCCGCGTTCCACCGTCATGGGACTACCCAGTATTCCCACCGTGTAAGGGGTAAGCAATCCACTACGTTCAACCCCTTACCTCATTACAACTGGGCGGAAACGCAAGACAGTGACCCCGCCATCCGACGGGTGAAGGAGATGCTGACTCAGCCAGATGCCCGCCTTGACCCAGACGCTCCGGAGGAGACCAAGCAACTGTGGGCTGAGAAGAATCGACTGTTGCTTTACAAGGGGAAGTTGTGCCGCAGAATGGTTAACTCCCGGACGCATGAACTGGTCTGGCAAGTAGTGGTGCCAAGAAGAGACGCGGCTATGGTACTGGAGGCATACCACGACGGAGCTGGGCACTTCGGATGGAAGAAGCTGGAGTTCCTGCTGCGCGGGCGGTTCCACTGGGTAGGCATGAGAGGAACCATCGAGAGGTGGTGCAGAGACTGTGGCCCATGCAACCTAAGAAGGAAGGACCGTGCCAGCCAGAAGACTCCCCTGCAGTCCATCGTCACCAGGTAGCCGTTGGAACTGGTAGCCTTGGACCATGTAAAACTGACCCCCAGCAGAAGTGGCTACGTCTATGCGTTAACCATCGTGGATCACTATTCCCGGTTCTTGGTTGTAGTCCCCGTCAAGGACTTAACGGCTCAAACAGCAGCTAGAGCCTTCCAGCAGCACTTCTGCCGTCCACACGGATACCCAGAGCAGGTGCTGACGGACCAAGGACCTGCCTTTGAAGCGGAAGTCTTCCAGGAGTTCTGCACTCTGTATGGCTGCCGGAAGATAAGAACAACACCCTATCATCCGCAAACCAATGGACTCTGCGAGAAGATGAACCAGGTGGTGATAGACCTTCTGAAAACATTGCCCCTGGAAGAATGCAGTCTGTGGCCTGAGAAACTGCCTGATCTGGTGGACCTATACAACCACATCCCTGTAGGTTCTACCAACTGTACCCCGGCTTACCTAATGAGAGCAAGACCTGGTAAGCTGCCTGTTGATCTGGATATGGGAGTCCTGACACCCGAGGACACTTCACCAGAAGCAGACTGGGACACAGAGAGGCAGCAGCAGTACCGGAAAGTACAGGAGAGCGTTGAGCGAAGTCTCCGTCAAGCAAGAGAAAGACAGGAGAAGACTTACAACCAGTATGCTCCCGCTGTTCCCCTGGTACCTGGAGAGCAGGTCTTGAAGAGGAAAAGACGGCTCCACAAGTTGGACGACCAGTGGGAGAAGGACCCGTACACCGTACTGCCCTCAAGCCATGAAAACTCGAAAGTCTGCACAATCAGTAAGGATGGAGGAGAAACCACAGCCATTGTCTCCCGAGATCACCTGAAGAAGTGTCCCGAGCAGCTACGAAACCCTGAAGAAGATCAAGAAAACCCTCGACCCGCAGAGGAAAGGGAAGAGATGGTCAGTACTGTACTCGGAGACTTCCCTCGGTCTTGGACACAGGTAAATGGCGCGGTTGTGGTACCCGTCCTCACCTTCCTCCAGCCAGCATCCCAAGTGCCTACGGAAAAACAGGTAGAGCTGGAAGAGCAGCCGGTCCAGGAGGCAGAAGACTCCACACAAGCAGACCAGGAGAATCGACCCTCTGCTTATAATGAGCCTGCCGTGCCCCTAGTGAGCCAAAGAGTCCGTAGACAGCTGCCCAGCTTACCTTTAACAGCTCCTACACCCTGTAGTGCAGGACCAGTTAGTGAGCTCCGTAGGTCCACTAGAGCCAATAGAGGCCAGTTGCCCGTACGTTGGAGGATCTAAAGTGTTTAGACTGTTTTATTAATATTTACCTGTTTACTGTTGCTTGTAAATAATTATGTTTTTCCAGTTATTTTATAGGTATCTTTTGTGGATTTACTAGAACTCTATTGTATATATGTTTGGAGCGTAACCCAGGAACGGACTAAAGACTGTTAAAGACTCGGGGCAGGACAGACCCCTACCTGGTTACGGCTCCCTGTTCTTTGGTGAAATGGACACCCTGTTGCTTCAAAAATTGCACCCGGTTGCGGACACGCCGTGACCACTTTAACATGTTTTTCCTTATTGTATTGTTTCTGTTTATACCCTGTTATGTTTTCAAAAAAAAAAAATGTTTAGTCCCGGAGTACTAAATTTTACTAGGGGGGAATGTGGAACCCCAGGGGTCTGGTTACCACAGTAATAGCAATATTACGTCTGTGAGCAGGTGGGAGGTCTCCTGGTCAGGAATCCTAAGCATGCCACACCTCCTGCCCAGTCCTGGGAGGGGAAGAACTTCCCCTATATAAACTGGGGCTGAGGTGGGGTTAGAAAAGAACACAGACAGAGACAGAGACACAGTCTGGTCTGGTGTGGATCAGTTACAGGGAAAATAAGAACAGGAGCTCTGTGGGAGCAGTGATAAAAGGAGTCCGGGACTGGAAGCTGTAGAGCTCGTCCGGACTGAAGAGATCTCACCGGACACGGAGTCCGAGGCTGTGGGGACTGTTCCATACCCAGCAGCAGAAACCGACCGGCAGGGGATTTCAGGTCCTCTGGCCAAAAAACCCAAAGGCACGGTCACACGCAAGGGACCAGCACCGCCGTCGTGGAGCGGAGGCTACCAGAAGGCCCCGAGTCACCGGCCATACGGGTGAGCACCACACGGTACACTCAGGGACGTGGGCTACTTTTACCCGCTTCTAGCAAGGTAGCCAAGAAGAGTACAGTTAGTTGGGGAGGCCTACAACTCCGCCTGGCCAGGGGAGATCCTGTCTGCTCACGGACTGACTAGCCAGTACTCCCGGGAGGGTCTATCTTTGTCACCAGTAAAGACCCTGAACTACACCGCACCGTCTCTGAGTGGTTCCTGGTGCCTGCGTGCAATTCTACCATCCCCATCATCCACGTCCGCTGCCCTGAGGCCATACCCCTCCCGTTGGGGGTTATACTATCCACGCTGCACAACTGTACCACCGGCCTCAGCGGTCTGCCCTGCAGCGGCGGTTTCGTAACCGCATTCAACGGGTGGCGTAGTCGAACAATATCACATCTGCCACTAAAAACATTGCCCCTTAGTTTGACACCCTGGGCACGGACCGGGTCACCGCCACGAGGACTACCACCCCCAACAGATCCGGCTCCGGGTATTCCCCAAACATGGCCCAGGGGGCGCGTCATAATAATGGAAGAGAGTGCAGATTCTGTGATCACAATGTCATCACTGACAACAATATGATATAATTCATTTTTTTGGAATAATACCAATAAAGATACAATACAACGTATCAGGCTTTGTCCTTTTAAGGCCATAGCTTCCATAATAAATGCTTCCCACTTGTCGTAAGCCAAGACACAAAACAAAGATGGAAAACAGATATTCTGACACAGAGCAAAAGAAAGAGGAAATCAGGAATCTTTATTATCAGACTTATAGGTGCCACAAGGCTGAAATCCTCACTTCTCACAAGTCTCACCTTGTGTTAATGGTTATTGGATACTGTAATGCACTTTTGGCAGATAATCATGTGCCAGCAGAAGCCCTATAAAAGTTTACGGCCATGTTAACTCGGTTGAGAAAATAATGTTCTATCTAGCATACTTATGTAATGACTTTGCAAGGATTTCAAAACCATTTGTTCTACATTTGAGAACTTTCAGGTATAACGTCAGATTAATGGTACTTCCTTCATTTAGGACTTATCTTGGTTAAGAGGGAAGTAGAATTAAAAATGCAATATTGAAAATTGAAAGAGAAAAAGGGAAAAAACGTTGTGAGATGAGGGAGGCTACGATGTTCCTAAGTCTGTTAGGCTTCATGCACACTACCATATTCCCACTATGTACACCCTATGAGTCGTGCCTTGTGGTATTACGGCACCTCCATTGGGTTCTACTATATCTGAAAAATCATCCCTTTAAAAAGGCAAATCTGTAAGCAAGCCATAGAACAAGCAGAATCATGACAAAGTGGACCACAATTGCCCAAGGATAAAGCCACTGTCATGACGGTGAAGACCAGTTTAATTTAATTTCCCCACAATTCTTATATATGTTTTACCACTCAGATGTCTGGCGGACGTAGCTGTAAGGTCTCGCTACCTTCCAATTTCATGTAGTGCCTGGTAATCTAATTGGCGTAACTATCAGAAGTTGGTGTCTGTGTATTCAGGCCTCAAACAAAAAGACAATCAATGTCATTCTTTGGGTAGACAACAGATCTACAAGACATCTCCTCTACTATTTCAAGTGTCTTCCAAGGTCACCTTGACTGTAACTGTGTAGGTTACCTACTGTATGTCTGAGGAACTATCGTGCCATTATTGCTAATTGCTCTGGCCACTGAGGGTTATACCAGTGAGGACAAATGACACAATAGGATATACAATTCTTACTGATTGGTGAAGGGCTCATTGAACGGACCCCAACCAGGGAAATACTCTGCGACCTCTTCTGAAATTTTCCCTATACAGTGCCACATCCATCCATGTGCTCTGCCGAGTAGCAAGAGGGGCACTCTGAATAAGCTCCTTTATTATTGGGGGTTCCTGTGGCCTGGCTCATATTGATTGGCAAACCTTGACTATAATACACCTTAGTGTTGAGAAAGTAGGATCTACATAATATTGACTAGAAATGTTTCCATAAATGCTGGCTTTGCAGAGCCAGGATGTATAAATAACTCATGTTTAATGCTTCTTAAGGTTGAGGGGTGGAGAACTGTGTTTCTCCAATATTTGTCTGGTTGTTGTTGTTTTATTTTATTTTTACCTTTGTGAAAATCTTTATAAAAATAAAAAAAATAAAAAAACATTTGATTTAAAAAAAAAGAAATGTTTCCATAAAAAAATCAACTTGTCTTGTTCTGGATCTGACTCTGTGCACCGACCATCAGTGGCGAAACTAGGCCCCATAGCAAATTTTTTAATGCCTTACCCAGTCATCACTGCTGGGCTCTCCTGCTGTACTGGCCGCTCTGACACCCTCCCTCAGTGCTGGTCTGACACTCTCCCTCAGTGCTGGTCTGACACCCTTCCTCATTGCTACTCTGACATCCTCCTTCAGTGCTATTCTGACACCCTCCCTCAATGCTGGTCTGACACCCTTCCTCAGTGCGGCTCTGACACCCTCCCTCAGTGCTATTCTGAAACCCTCCCTCAGTGCTGCTCTGACACCCTTCCTCAGTGCTGCTCTGACACACTCCCTCAGTGCTTGTCTGACACCCTCCCTCAGTGCTGCTCTGACACTCTTCCTCACTGCTGCTCTGACACCCTTCCTCAGTGCTGCTCTGACACCCTTCCTCAGTGCTGCTCTGACACACTCCCTCAGTGCTGCTCTGACACCCTCCCTCAGTGCTGCTCTGACACCCTTCCTCAGTGCTGCTCTGACACCCTTTCTCAGTGCTGCTCTGACACCCTTCCTCAGTGCTGCTCTGACACCCTTCCTCAGTGCTGCTCTGACACTCTCCCTCAGTGCTGGTCTGACACCCTTTCTCATTGCTGCTCTGACATCCTCCTTCAGTGCTATTCTGACACCCTCCCTCAGTGCTGGTCTGACACCCTTCCTCAGTGCGGCTCTGACACCCTCCCTCAGTGCTATTCTGAAACCCTCCCTCAGTGCTGCTCTGACACCCTTCCTCAGTGCTGCTCTGACACACTCCCTCAGTGCTTGTCTGACACCCTCCCTCAGTGCTGCTCTGACACCCTCCCTCAGTGCTGCTCTGACACCCTTCCTCAGTGCTGCTCTGACACCCTTCCTCAGTGCTGCTCTGACACACTCCCTCAGTGCTTGTCTGACACCCTCCCTCAGCGCTGGTGTGACACCCTTCCTCAGTCCTGCTGTGACACCCTTCTTCAGTGCTATTCTGACACCCTCCCTCAGTGCTGGTCTGACACCCTTCCTCAGTGCTGCTCTGACACCCTTCCTCAATGCTATTCTGACACCCTCCATCAGTGCTGGTCTGACACCCTTCCTCAGTGCTATTCTGACACCCTCCCTCAGTGCTGGTCTGACACCCTTCCTCAGTGCTGCTCTGACACCCTCCCTCAGTGCTGGTCTGACACTCTTCCTCAGTGCAGCTCTGACACTCTCCCTCAGTGCTGGTCTGACACCCTTCCTCAGTGTTATTCTGACACCCTCCCTCAGTGCTGGTCTGACACCCTTCCTCAGTGCTGCTCTGATACCCTTCCTCAGTGCTGCTCTGACACACTCCCTCAGTGCTTGTCTGACACCCTCCCTCAGTGCTGCTCTGACACCCTTCCTCAGTGCTGCTCTGACACCCTTCCTCAGTGCTGCTCTGACACCCTCCCTCAGTGCTGCTCTGACACCCTTCCTCAGTGCTGCTCTGACACACTCCTTCAGTGCTTGTCTGACACCCTCCCTCAGTGCTGCTCTGAAACCATCCCTCAGTGCTGGTCTGACACCCTAGCTCAGTGCTGCTCTGACACCCTCCCTCAGCGCTGGTGTGACACCCTTCCTCAGTGCTGCTGTGACACCCTTCTTCAGTGCTATTCTGACACCCTCCCTCAGTGCTGGTCTGACACCCTTCCTCAGTGCTGCTCTGACACCCTTCCTCAATGCTATTCTGACACCCTCCATCAGTGCTGGTCTGACACCCTTCCTCAGTGCTATTCTGAAACCCTCCCTCAGTGCTGGTCTGACACCCTCCCTCAGTGCTGCTCTGACACTCTTCCTCAGTGCTGCTCTGACACCCTTCCTCAGTGCTGCTCTGACACACTCCCTCAGTGCTTGTCTGACACCCTTCCTCAGTGCTGCTCTGACACCCTTCCTCAGTGCTGCTCTGACACACTCCCTCAATGCTGGTCTGACACCCTCCCTCAGTGCTGCTTTGACACCCTGCCTCAGTGCTGGTCTGACACCCTAGCTCAGTGCTGCTCTGACACCCTATGCGGCATAATAATTTGTGCTGGGTACATCACTGGTCACCCACAGGTTTGGTCAGCTAGTATCGCATGTCTATTTGCGGGACTAACGCTGTTATAGGACCGTTTGTTTTCATGCTCTGACCAACATACCTAGAGATCCCAGCTGCACACATGCTTTATATTTTACCTACAGCCTGTAAAAAAGGTGATATGGGTCACAGAAAAGTCATAAGTCATGGCACCCGAAGTGGTCTTACTGGTGGAGTGCAGTCTTGGCAACAGGTGGCCTAAATAATGTATGTTCTGCGCTACATCCAAAATCAAAGGTTTTCGGCATAGATTGATGGATGACTAACCAGCCATATTAATTGCTACTGGAAAAGGACCAGCAAATCTAGGTGTGCACAGAAACCGAACGGAGTAGAAACCCCTTTGTCAGGCATCTAAGTTAATGAAACATTGAGCAAACTCATGGATGAAACCAAGTACATACATGTCAAACTAGTAACACCACTATACCTGAGTAGAAATATGTGCAGGGTCATATGAAGTTTGTTTTACGTCATTTTGAACAGGCCTAAGACGACAAAAATTATCTTTTATTTAAATTTAATTTTCATACTAATCATCATTTTAAGAATATTTAGTAATTTGTTTACTTGTATTTATTGTCATTTTTCAATCTGGCCAATGAGCCTCATAATAGGCTGATGCTTCCTGTTCTGTAACATCAGCAGTTATCTCATTATCATAACAGATAGGACTACTTATATACAGAAAACATAGAATCCACCATTCACAATAGGTGATGTCACAGCTCACCTCCTCACCCTTCCTGAACAAAAACCTCTGTACAGATTACAAAACATGACCACTTCCATAGATGTCAATAAGTCAGAGTCCGTCTATTGCAATTTCTGGTCCATGTGGCTGATATAAAGCAAATATCTTAAAGAGGTTTTCTCAAGTTTGAAAGTTACGCCCTATCAATGGGATAGGGGAAAATTTCTCGATCGCTGGGGGTACCGACAGCGATCCCAAGAACTAGGGATCTTCAAAGCCCTGTGTGAATGAAGCGGTGGTCGATCATGTGTATTGTCACTCTATCTATTCTTATGGTACAACACCAAGCAAGCGTGGCGCTCGACTCTCTATGGCTGTCCTAATAACAATGAATGGAGAGGAGGTGTATGTGATCTATCACCACTCCATTTACACGGGGAACTTCTGAGCTCTGGTTCTTGGGTTCGGTGGGGGTCCTGTCAGGCTCACTTTGTGAAGTGGACTCACTAAGCCTAGGTGGGTACATAGTCCCCGGGCGTCGGTGCAGCTGGGGGGATGGCACATAGGGAGTGATGAAGAGGCACGCTCAGAAATCTAGGGAGCAGCTGAATGGATGTATTGAAGTCAACAAGGGAAGAAGACGGTTGGCACGGTGTTCACAGGAAATGGAGTACACCAACCAAGAGTATTGAAACACAATTCGAAGACACAGGGGTTTGTGTCAATGGGCCTCAAATAGGGAGATGATGTCATGGATCCACGCCGGGCAACCTGCGAAACCAGACGTGGAGCACAACATAGGGTAGCGGACCGAGATGAAGGAAGCAGAGACCAGTATACCCAGGACAGGTGTGTAACATGTCCACTCAGCGATAAGGAATTTATCTCCTATCCTGTGGTTAGGGGATAACTTTCAAACTTGAGAATACCCCCTTTAATCAGTTAATAGCAGCTCAGGCAACAAAATAAAAATTAAACGTACAAGAAATAAAATTTAAAAATTCACCATCCAAGATGAAGGATATGAAGGACGTGGAGACCGGTATACCTGGGACTGGTGTGTAACATGTCCACTCAACAACAGGGAATTTATCTCTTATCCTGTGGTTGGGGATAACTTCCAAACTTGACAATACCCTCTTTAACCAGTTAATAGCAGCTCAGGCAAGAAACTAAGAAATAAAAGTACAAAAAATAAAATAATTAAAAAATCTACCATTGAAAATTAATCAAATTACGAGAAAGTATATCTTACTATGTGGATAAAGTAGGTAAAATATATGATACATTCTGTAATTTCCACTTCTACTTTCCGACACAGGTTGCCTAGCTTTGTCCTAACCAATCATTTCTTCACCCGAACTTCAACAGATCTTCCGTTGTCCCAAAAATGTCTCTTTAATTTGGATTAAAGAAAATAAAGTCCTTCCAAAGCCGTCTGTGATTTCAACATCGGTAATACAGATACGTAACATATTATATTACATTCAGGTGAACAGGGACATGGTGACAGATATATTCCGCCAATTCCTCATATCATGTTTTACTTATCATGTCACTGTCTAACTCAACGAGAAAAAATAAAAGTCTGCAAATTTCTACCCCAATAGTGAACAGCCTATTAAGGACTGCAAAGCTGTCAGCAGTAATGAAACATCTTACGTCAGCCGTTGCGAATATATTTTAAATGCCCTGTCCAAGAGAAAAGTTTAATAATGCAGCTTTGCTCTAATGTCTTGTAAAAGGAGAGGCAATTTTACCTCTTCTATTAACACAACATGATTACAATGGCTTATTTAATGGGAAAACTGCATTGAAATTCTGCTCCCTGGGAGGAGGATGAAGGAAAACAGAAAAACGTTGTGCTTAAAAGTAGCTATACTGAGGGCGAGCCCTCGACGCTTGCAAGGCAGCCAGGAGTAATCAAGCCTAATTTGTTTATGCTTACATTAATTGAGTTTTAACATAAAAAGTCAATAGGACAAAAAAAAATCTAAACATTTATGACCACCGAGGTTTTCAGCCCTGTGCTGTTTTGTTGCTTTGGTGATTATTGTTGTAATAAGGAGAGTGCAGAATTAAAAACTGCAGCTTTTTTTATACCAGGGAGAGCTAGATAGTCTGGCAACCAGAGCCACTTTACCCATAAAGAAGTAATTGCTGAAGTATTTTGCAGCAAGACCTCAGCTGGGACAGTAAATGAAACATTAATAAGTGTATAGGCAAAGCAATTAATTGCATAGAATACCTATACTGTGCTCACAGGGGGTTAGAAAATCAAGATATTTTGATTCTGACTGACCCCCAAAGAGGGCACCGGTGCATCATCCAGTGTTATGAATAGTCCTTACACATATCAGGGATGGTTCAATATGATGCAGTCGAGGTATATGATTTTTTTTGCAGTGATTTCTAAAATTACGGTAAAATTTGCAGTGTTTTTACTGTGATTAAAAAAAAACAATATGATTTTGTCTTGATTAACTCTGCAAACACACAAGCGTAATGTGAAACCAACCTTAAATATTAAAAAAGTGCACTATGACCGCATCGTGTGAACCAACTCTCAAAAATTTTGTTTTGGTGACTGACGCATTTCACTCTAAAGGAGCCTAAATTAATTTGACAGGTGATAACTGTTAGATACGTGCGGGATTGCCAGAATGTGTGTGACCAAGATAGTTTTGTGGCCATTCAACTAAATGCCACTGAAGATAGCTGTGTTCAGCTATATTCATAAACTTGGCGATTGTGAGGGTCCAAGTGTTGGGGCCCATCTCAATCTAGCAATTATCATCTATCGAGTGATTACATTACAACATATTTTGGCTCTAATACCCCTCCTGCAGCCTTTGACTTTGGAAGCTACATTGATTCGTCAAGTCATTCTGGAAGATCGCCATCAGACGATTGATGAACTTATGGGGATGACATGGAGTCCCAGGCTGCGAAATTTTAAAGGAGGAATTAGGCATGAAATGTGTTGCAGCAAAATTTGTGCCTCACCCCTGACGAGGGACAATCGCATGGCTGTGAATGGAGAGCACTTTGAAGAAGACTGTAGTTTCAAAATGTACAAATAAAAATATTATATATTTAATAAATGAATTCTGGTTTCTTTTTGAATACCCTCATAACAACCATTTCAAATGTTTTTTTTTCCCCAAGAAGAAACAAAACTTTATAACCGCATGTTGTTTGTGTGAATCAGCCATGACAAAATAGGCGAGTGAATGAAAACATTGTTAAGAAAAAAAATCACTGGACCCAAACGTAAGCTTTCCCAACAATGTTGGCTGGCATACTGACTCATAAGGGTTCCGCAAACATTCATCTAATGGCGGAAGCCCATACTACAAGCGCCCCGTTCTCCAGAAGATACAGTCCTTTTTCTTTTGCGTACCGCCTCATATTCTAGATGAAAACTTCTGCATAGCAACTATAGTGTTATTATATATAGTTATACAGTGATACATCTCGAGCTCCCTGATGACAGTATAACTATACAGTGGGGAAAATAAGTATTTGATACACTGTCGATTTTGAAAATTTTCACACCTACAAAGAATGGAGAGGTCTGTAATTTTTATCATAGGTAGACTTCGACTGTGAGAGAATCTAAAAATAAAAAGAAGAAAATCACATTATATGATTTTTAAATGATTAAATTGCATTTTATTGCATGAAATAAGTATGTGATCACCTACCAACCAGCAAGAATTCTGCCTCTCATAGACCTGTTAGTTTTTCTTTAAGAAGCCCTTCTACTCTGCACTCATTACTTGTATTAATTGCACCTGTTTGAACTTGTTACCTGTATGAAAGACACCTGTCCACACACTCAATCAATCACACTCCAACCTCTCCACCATGGCCAAGACCAAAGAGCTGTCTAAGGACACCAGGAACAAAATTGTAGACCTGCACAAGGCTGGGGTGGACTACAGGACAATAGGCAAGAAGCTTGTTGAGAAGGCACAATTATCAGAAAATGCAAGAAACACAAGATAACTGTCAATCTTCCTCGCTCTGGGGTTCCATATAAGGTCTCACCTTGTGGGGTAAGGATGATTCTGAGAAAGGTCAGGAATCAGCCCAGAACTACATGGGAGGACCTGGTCAATGACTTGAAGATAGCTCGGACCACAGTCTCAAACATTACTGTTAATAACACACCACACCGTCATGGATTAAAATCCTGCAGGGCACGCAAGGTCCCCCTGCTCACGCCAGCACATGATCAGGCCCGTTTGAACTTCGCTAATTACCATCTGAATGGCCCACATGAGGCATGGGAGAAGGTCATGTGGTCAGATGAGACCAAAATAGGACTTTTTGGCATTAACTCCACTCGCCGTGTTTGGAGGGAGAAGAAGGATGAGTACAGCCCCTAGAACACTGTCCCACCTGTGAAGCATGGTGGGGGAAACATCATACTTTGGGGTTGGTTTTCTGCAAAGGAGACAGGACGACTGCACCATATTGAAGGGAGGATGAATAGAGTCATGTATCGCAAGATTTTGGCCAACAACCTCCTTCCGTCAGTAAGAGCATTGAAGATGGGTCGTGGCTGGGTCTTCCAGCGTGACAATGTTCCGAAACACAGCCAGGGCAACAAAGGAGTGGCTCCGTAAGAAGCATTTCAAGGTCCTGGAGTGGCCTAGCCAGTCTCCACACCTGAACCCAATAGAAAATCTTTGGAGGGAGCTGAAACTCAATTTTGCCCAGCGACAGCCCCGAAACCAGAAAGATCTGGAGAAGATCTGTATGGAGGAGTGGGACAAAATCCCTGCTGCAGTGTGTGCAAACTTGGTCAAGAGCTACAGGAAACATCTGACCTCTGTAATTGCAAACAAAAGTTTCTGTACCAAATATTAACTTCTGTTTTTCTATTGTATCAAATGCTTATTTCATGCAATAAAATGCAAATTAATTATGTAAAAATCATACAGTGTGATTTTCTGGATTTTATTTTTAGATTCTGTCTCTCACAGGTGAAGTCTACCTACGATAAAAATTACAGATCTCTCCATTCTTTGCAGGTGGGAAAACTTGCAAAATCGGCAGTGTATCAAATACTTATTTTCCTAACTGTATATTATAGTCCCACTATGCACTTATATCCTGGGTCATAAAATGGGTTATTCACCAGTACTACCTAACTTTTAGAAAATACAAACTTGCATCAGACAATTTAAGGGCAGGTGCACATGACCGTTTTGTCTCCATCCGAGAAAAACGGATCAGCGTTTGATCAGAGTTTGATCAGTTTTTCTCAGAGGTGGGGAGAAAAAAATGTTTCTACATGTTCTCCATTCAGTCAGTCCGTGAAAATCGTACCGCACTCGGATGTGCTGTCTGATGTATTGCATGGACCCATTGACCTGCATTGCTTATTTTGATCAGACCCTCTGATCAGACCACTTGGTCCGAGGGAAAAAATCGGACATGTGCACAGCCACATAGAATAATATGGGTACAAGTGCTATCCGTCTAAAACACTGATAGCACTCATCCGATATAAATGGTCTTGTGCACCTGATCTTAAAATTTGCCAAATTTATCATAGTGGTTTCTGCTGTTTGATAAATGTGGCTTTTCTTTAGACTGTCTAGTCTACATTTTTATCTCTTTTATCTCTAATTATCAGATTTACATGCATAATTTTGCTGCTCTAGGATTGGGCCTACATGGTATAGTTTTGTGAATAGTGTCTATTCTTTTCCTGATTCTCTGATACTTGTCTTTTTGACAAATTTAAGTCACAATCTGGGTAATATCAGAGCTACAAAATAAATAAAAACTAAAGTAAGAGTAAGTATAGTAAAAAAAACATGCAAAAATTGACTATTACACTAGACTTTAAAAGAAATATTGATCTTGTATCATGACGCCCAAACTAGTTTGTGGCTTTATTCAGTGGCCATGGATAAACAGAGATCTGCAAAAGCAGAAGACCCCATCCAGGCTAGGGGATTGTTACACCCCAGAACCATGATATGAGCATTAATAAAATACAATAATTGTAATATGTGTGCAAAAACTATTAAGCATGATCAGATTTAATGTAGACAGAATGTAATCGAGACTTGTGCTACTTATGAGGGGTATTTAAAGTGGTCATTTTAGATAATATTTTTGAGCCTCCATGATATGCACCAATTATGAGTAGTTAATTATTAAATTGGGTCCATAGAAGACACACACTGAGATGGATATCTTGATCTTTAGTGGTGAAGGCTAGAGAACGTCTTTTCAGATCACACAATGAATAGCCTTCTGCTTCTTGAATACTGGGGAACGGCCGGTTTCTGAACGGATTTTTGCAGCAAACTGAGTCTGAAAGCTTTGTACTGCTGTCTGCTCTGCTCTCTTTAAATGACCCCCAGGAGCGTAATGTTTTATTGATCAGTGGTTACCAAGAGTCATGAATATGATATTATAGTTTTAATCGGTCCTTGGAACAAGTAATGGAAACTGTGCTTACTTCATGCTAATACCTTAGGAATGGCCGATGGTTGAGCACAGAGCGGAATACATTTCAGAACCGCACACACTTCTGGCCATGTTTTAGATTCATTCTCATCCTAATATTTCACCTGTGACACATTAATGCCCATGCCTGATATATATGACAACCCACCATAATAAATGCTAAATATAATATGTGTAACAGGGCTATATCCATACATATATGTGAGCACTGAATATGGATTTTAGATGAGTTTAGGTATAATCATTCAGGCCAGGGGTGTAACTATAGGGGGGCATAAAGATTGCAATTACTTCTGGGATCCAACGTCTGAGGGTGACCTAAAGGTCTCTGCCCCATATGAAGAGATCAGTAATAGAAATAATGTATAATAATTTACAGAATTGTCATTGGGGCCCGGGCGCTTCATTTATGCTGATTCTGGCAGAGGTAGACGCTCAGTTTGGCCATAGGATAGTGCCCAATTCCAAATGGGCAGAAGGGTCCCACCGCCCTGGAGTAAAGTGAAATAAAATTTCAAAGGAAAGTGTCATTAGAAAATGACCCATTGTGAAAATCAGGTTTTTATGGTAAGTGTGTTTAAATAATACAACTTAATGTTTTTTTTGTTTTTTTTTAATATCACCATTTATATTAAAAACTAGATGGTGGCCCGATTCTAATGCATCGGGTATTCTAGCATATGTCTCCCGACCCTCCTTTATAATGCCCCATGCAGGAAGTCACATCCCCGTATATAATACCCCATGCAGGATGTCACATCCCCCGTATATAATGCCCCATGCAGGATGTTACCTCTCCCCCATATAATGCCCCATGTAGGATATGACTTCTCCCCCCATATAATGCCCCATGTAGGATGTGACCTCTCCCCCCATATAATGCCCCATGCAGGATGTCACCTCTCCCCCATATAATGCCCCCATGTAGGATGTCACCTCTCCCCCCCCATATAATGCCCCATGTAGGATGTCACCCCCCCCCCATATAATGCCCCATGCAGGATGTCCCCTCTCCCCCCCCATATAATGCCCCATGCAGGATGTCACCTCTCCCCCATATAATGCCCCATGCAGGATGTCACCTCTCCCCCCATATAATGGCCCATGTAGGATGTCACCTCTCCCCCCCATATAATGCCCCATGTAGGATGTCACCTCTCCCCCCCATATAATGCCCCATGCAGGATGTGACCTCTCCCCCCATATAATGCCCCATGCAGGATGTGACCTCTCCCCCCATATAATGCCCCATGTAGGATGTGACCTCTCCCCCCATATAATGCCCCATGTAGGATGTGACCTCTCCCCCCATATAATGCCCCATGCAGGATGTGACCTCTCCCCTCATATAATGCCCCATGCAGGATGTCACCTCTCCCCCATATAATGCCCCATGTAGGATGTCACCTCTCCCCCCTATATAATGCCCCATGTAGGATGTCACCTCTCCCCCCCATATAATGCCCCATGCAGGAAGTCATATCCCCTGTATATCCATCCCTCCATAGTGCCCCATGCAGGTCCCCTATGGCCCCATACAAAAAAAAATCCAATACTCACCTCCCTCATCAGCTGCTTCTCTGGACTCCAGCGTAGCCGGCATGTTGACGCTGTGCGCTGTGACCGGTCAGGAGAGAGCGCGGTGTAAAGACGTCACCGCGCCCTCTGACCTGAGACGTCACAGAGCATTAGCGGAAGACACAGGAGCTGCTGCGGAGGCACGGGGAGGGGTAAGTATGACGCCGGTGCCGGGGTCCTGATCGAGCGGGGGGGAGGGACGGGAGGAGAGGGGAGGGATGGGAGGAGAGGGGAGGGGAGAGGAGGGGAGGGGTAAGTATGACGCCGGGTGCCGGGGTCCTGATCGAGCGGGGGGAGGGACGGGAGGAGAGGGTAGGGGAGAGGAGATAGCCGCATGTAGGTCAACGGCGCCTGCAGTCTGGGGACTTATGCTGCGAGTAGCCGGCTGCATCTCCCGGCTGCATCGCAGCTGACCTCTGTGCCGCACATGAGCCGCTAACGGCCGCCATGTTTTTCAGAAATGCCGCATCGCTGATTGGCCGCGGCCGGACCAATCAGCGACCCGGGATTTCCAGGACAGACAATTATATAGTAGATATTCACAATGACATTAGTAGCAATAGACTGACTCAGACCCCATTTCTTTGTATATACAGTAGATGTTGCCTGAGCAGGCTCAGGGAGGGTAAGAAGGTGAGCTGTGACATCCCCTATTGTGAATGTGCTATGTAGTGAATATAGAGGTGTTATCAGTCATTGTTCAGGAGGGGGAGGTGAGCTGTGACACCTGGAATGGTGGATCCTGTGTTATCTACTGTATATAGAGGTGTTATAAATCATTGTACAGAAGGAGGAGGAGGTGAGTTGTTACATCACGTATTGTGAATGGTGGATCCTGTGTTATTTACTGTATATAGAGGTGTTATAAGTGATTGTACAGGAGGAGGAGGAGGTGAGCTGGGACAACACCAATTGTGAATGGTGGATCC
This sequence comes from Phyllobates terribilis, assembly GCF_046119375.1. Classification (NCBI taxonomy): domain Eukaryota; kingdom Metazoa; phylum Chordata; class Amphibia; order Anura; family Dendrobatidae; genus Phyllobates; species Phyllobates terribilis. The sequence goes on along the minus strand of NW_027362773.1, from coordinate 212,669,883 downwards.
TGTTTTACCTACTTTATATAGGGATGTTATCAGTCCTTGTACAGGAGCAGGAGGTGAGCTGTGATACAACCTTTTGTGAATGGTGAAGCCTAAGTTATCTACTGTATATAGAGATGTTATCAATCATTGTGCAGAAGGAGTAGGGTGTGAGCTATTATATCATCTATTATGAATGGAAGTCCCTGTGTTATCTACTGTATATATAAGTCATTGTACAGGAGGAGGAGGTCAGCTATTGTGAATGGTGGATCCTGCGTTATCTAATGTACTGTAGGGTTTGGTACTCACTCGGCTGTGGTTGAGGTAGGCACACAAAGCGTTTCATTGGAATATCCAGCCTGGTTTATTAAGACAGCATAAACCGCTCAGGAAGCAAAACAAAAAAAACATCCTTTACCGTAGTGGAAAGTGGAAACACAAATTAAAATGTCCATACAATGTTGCGGGTTAGTGTCCAGTTCTTAGGTCCTTAGCACAAACCAACACCGTGGAGATCCACACGTCTCCAGACACAGACATTGAATGAGACACCTGGTCTCCATTTTATTTACCAAACCACACCCCCGGGGTGGTCATATGTGAGCAGCCAATCCCACCCATCTCTTATGCCTGCTCATAAAACCCGGCCTTGATACACCCTATTAACCCTCTCAGCACTATACACGCTGGAGCATGCTTTCCCGGGCTTACATCACCGAAACTACCAACTTCGATGACACATATCTCTCCTCAAGGACCTGGCCGTCAGCCACCTTACAGTACATAGAGGTGTTATTTGACATTATACAGGAGGAGGTGGTGAGCTGTGACGTCACCTATTGTGAGTACTGGATATTGTGCTATCTAGTGTATATGCCCGAGCTCTGCTACAAAGATTCTCTATGGACCTGCCATAAAAGCAGAGCGCAGCTCTTGGCAGCCATATAAGCAGTCGAGCAGGTGCACTGCCGCTCCTTTCTTACAAGGATAAAAGTGCCCCGTTCTGCCGATTGGCGAGGACCACCACCAATCAATAAGTTATCAGCTATCCTGTGGATAGGTGATAACTTGTTTTTACTGGACAATCCCTTTAATATATACTAATTAATCTCGGTTCACTGGGCTCCCAAGGAGGCATGATCACAGCAAATATTTTGTAGCCCATTTGGATAATGTGGAAACAGCCCGTTAAATACCTTTCATGATACAGTACAGGAATATATTTTTTGAATCCCTGTATGAACAAGATCTCTCCGGTGAGAACATTTTATAATCTGGCTGTCCAAGTGATCAGTAGCACTAAATTGGTAAATCTGGAGGCTTCCTTCACCATGAGGACTTCTGCATAGAGATTAAAACCAACTATCCTGTGGCTTCAGATTTCCTGGAGAAATTAATTGCAATAATTTAAAACGATAGTTGGCTATGGTTACTTGTTGAATATTTTGCCACTTAGCACAGTCTTACAAATACACTGCCCACAAGTGTAAACTGGTTGAACACAACGTGGTGGGGACACAATAGTCATACGTTTCTAAAGCTAAAAATTAGAACCAGGAGGACACTATTGAAGGTCATCCTGTAGCCATTGGTGCTGAAGATGTTATGGTTTTCTTAGAAAAGTTTCAGTTCTCAGATTTTGTAACCTTCCACTTATAAATGGGAAATGTAGAACCGCACTGTAACCTTGAGAGGCGCTGCTAGACGACCAAAGCATGCACTTCAGCAATATGGGAATATCCTCCACCCTTTTGCACATTTCAAAGATTCAGACTGTGTTTGCATGGTATGGTGAATGTGGTTTTAAGTTACCATGGCCCAGAAAAGACGTTTGTCTTAATTGTAGCACAACTTGATAGGCCATTTTAATTATTTAACAGGGCAATTTTCCACCACGAGGACACCAGCAAAGCAGAGATCAATAAAGTGGTCCCACACTTCATAGTAAACCAGATAAAATATAACCTTACTTCATCTACAATCTTTAGAGAAGAATCCACATCATCCAGAATCCTCATAAGCTCGCCCCATGTAGAAGCCAACAGGCGAAACCCAGGATCGAGTAGAAGCTGGTATGCCGTGTGTTTCGTATACTTTTTATGTGTTTTACAGTCAACTATTCTTGTAAGAATTATAACAAAAAAATTGGAAGCAAATTGTCTGGCAGCACTACTCTATGTCCAGTTGTTCTTTAACCTCTTCATGACCTTGCAATTTTTCATTTCTGCGCTTTCGTTTTTTCCTCCCCTTCCTTCAAGAGCCATAACTTTTTTATTTTTCAATTAATATAGCCATATGAAGGCTGTGTTTTGCGGGACGAGTAGTACTTTTAAATGACACAATTGATTTTACCATATAATGTACTGGAAAAAGGGAAAAAAATTCCAAGTGCGGTGAAATTGCAAAAAAAGTCCACTTCCACAATTGTTTTTTTTTTGTTTTTTATTTACCAAAATTTTTTTTGCTTATGTTGCCACTTTGCGAGACATATAGCATTTTCATTTTTCAGGATCTGGGGCTATGTGAGGGCTTATTTTTTGTGCCCTGAGCTGACATTTTTTATTGATACCATTTGAGGTTAGATATGATGTGTTGACGGCCGCTTAAGGCAATATCGCAAAGGCCAAAAAAACGTAATTCTGCCATTTTTATTTTTTTCTCTCGTTACTCCGTTTACCGATCGGATTGTTTTTATATTTTGATAGATCAGACATTTCTGAACGCAGCAATACCAAATATGTATGTGTATTTTTTCTTATTCTTTTATTTTCAATGGGGCAAAAGGGGCAATCGCCTGTGCTAAACACAGCAGGGCTTCAGCACTGCTATGTATATTAGAAATCACGATCTGCTATGAACGCTGGTGCAGGCTGTCATGAGAACCCATCGGCACCCTGTTATCATGTGACAGGGGCGCCGATGGGCTGGATTTGTGACGTGCTTCCGGCTGGTGGGTGTTAAATCCCGCTGTCAGTCACTCCATCTGCAGCTGTTAAAGGCACTTGATGGCTGGTTAAATCAGCCATCAAGTGCGGGGAAAGATGCGGCCTCAGCGTCAGAGCCAGCATCAAAGGCAGGGACACAACCTTTGACGTAAATATATGTGTGAAGGGGTTAAAGGAAACTCGTGACAGTATTGTTGGTGGTGATTACTTGTGGAACTACTAGTCTGACAGTAACACTGTTGGATGTGTACACTGATACTAGAAGTGTGACAGAGAGAGAGGATTCCACATAATGTGGATTCAGCTCTAAAGATTGTAGATGCAGTAAAGTTGTATAAATCCTTTACCAAGGAGAACCTGACAGGCGAAACTCAGGATAGAGTAGAAACTGGCATGCCGTGTGTTTCATATACTTTTTATGCATTTTTAACTAAACTATTCTTGTAAGAATTATTAAAAGAAAACAATTGAAAGCAAATTGTTCGGCTTTGCTGCTCTATGTTCTGTTGTTCTTTAACCGAAACTCGTGACAGTATTGTTGGTGGTGATTGCTTGTGCAACTACTGGATTGACAGTAACATCATTGGATGTGTACACTGATACTAGAAGTGTGACAGAGAGGGAGGATTCCAGATGATGTGGATTCAGCTCTAAAGATTGTAGAAGCGTAGAAGCAGGAAAGTTGTATAAAGCCCACCCCAAGAAGAAGCTGGCAAGCGAAACCAAAATTGTATTTAATCTGTTGATTAGCTACTGGTATATTATAGAGTGTCTATGTAGCCGCCACACCATATACCATTAACCAGTGTTCAAATAATACCAACATACACTGACCAACTCCGTACATAAAGAATTCTAAGATAAAGTCCAATTAATTATGCTATACCATAAATGCTATGATTTGTTTTGGCCAACAGTTGCGCCTCATAGGTGGCACTACCCTAAGGGCCGCCCTTACTGATAGAAACAAAGACATACCATGGCATGACAAATGAGGCTGATCTTAGTCTATTTACTCCTCATTTCCTTACACCTTATCAGGCCTTGTGGGGTGAAGAGATCAGAAATAAAAGGACACAACACCCAAACCCTATTTTACCATCTCATGATCACTCAGACTGTCACCAAACCTGAGCAGCCCCATCTGTTTGTGTGCACATGTGCGGTGCTTCCTTCTGTTGCAAAATGAGCACAATCTATATGGAAGAGGAATCATACAAGCAGAGCCCTAGTCTGGCAAAAGAACTCTTTGATGTCTGGATTCCAATTTACCCTCCAACCGAGTTCTGAGCATGGGATGAATATGCTCAGGTCTTTCTGTCACAAACATACACTCATTATGGGTTTTTTTTTATTCCTATTCTCAGATTTTCAGTTTTTATATTTAAGGACATTTCATTTTTGCTTTGCTATATCCTCTATGCATGCTTAGATAAACTGTCACACTAGTAAAATATTTGGAATTTTTTATATATACATATATAGATATATATACATATATATATATATGTATATTTATATATACATATATATATTTCTACAAATATATAAATATATATATAAATAGATACTGTATGTATATATATATATATATATATATATATTATTTTTTTTATATATGTAACAGTGGTCTGTTACGGATCAAAATATACATCCTTTCTATTGCAAATACATAATGCAAGCAGTCTTACATGAGTACTGTTTTTATTTAACAGTCCATATATTCTAATATTTATATATATACATTATAATTTAGTATATATGTTAAAAAATATTACAAATGTTTTAAAAAAAATATTAAAGAAAATGATGGCGCTCTGATTCTGTTCAGTATGTACTAGATGGCTTGGCTTTCTCTTGGTTTCCTCAGTATTTTAATATTTATGTGCTTGACTTTAGCTGAATATAAATGACAACCTAGGATTTTCCATATTGTATGGAGCCTATAGAATATTTCCTATAAACCAGTGACTTAAGGGCATGAGCTAATCTGTGAAAGGAGCAAGGTTTTGGATGATTAGTAGAAATAAATCTTATTTTACATGAAGGATGTTAATGCCCGGTCCATGTGCAATCCATATAGACATCAAGTGTTTTATAACGCCAGTTCCTTATAATCACAGAATAAACATAAGGGTTATTTTTTTTGCTAAAGTGTTGATAAGGAATTCGCACGTGAGTTTAAAAATCGTCCCTATTTTTAATTAAAAAAAATATATAGTTTCCCTTCCAGACATTATCAATAAAAAAATTATGCATTACATTTTTTGAGACATTTTTTTTTACAATTTAACCCACACACTTCCTAGAAGAAAAATAAAATTATAAAAAAATGTTTTTGATTTCCTTTGTATTAAATGTAATATCAATTACACATCCTTTTGGGGCCTATGTTGCATAGGAATATATATTTTTAATTTTTAGAATAATTTTGATTAACAAATTAGTTGTCATGCAAGAAATAATAAAAATAATAAAAAGTACAGAAAGATACTACTATTTCTTGTTGCATTTTCTACCTCCTTGTATATACAATGTAGCAGGACAATATTATGAGCACTGTTAAGAGAACTGGGAGGGAAGAGAGGAGGGGAGCTTGGCGTCTCCTTGTCTTAAAAAGCAATTTTTTTTTTATTTGTTTGATTTTTAAGGGCTGAAGTAACATCATCTGTAATGTAAAAAGGCGCATACAGAGCACTGCAGGGGTTTGGGACTGTCACCTATTAGTTAAAAAAAACCTGAGGACTGCAGCTGCTTATCAAATAATTTGCTGATATGAGTCTTCCATTCTGCCTAAAATTGTAAAAAAAAAATAATAAAAAGACAATAAATATATAAGAGGAAAATCCCATTCCCAGCTCAACCAGAACCATAACCAAGGCAGAAGTTGTCTTATCTCTGTATAATTCGCCTTATACATAATACACGCTACACCTTGGGTGTATGATTAAAAAATAATTTTTGAATAAGGAATACGCTTCCTAGAAGAAAAATTAAAATTCCAAAAATATATATTTTTTTTCTTTCTTTTTTTTTTTTTTATAAACTTAATATCAATTTTTACATCATCATTATTGAAGGAATAATTATATAAAACCCATAATGTATGCAAACTTAGAGGTCTTATTTCCACTGCCCCACACATGCAATATAAAGATACAATAAAAAAAATTATATAATAAAATGCAAAAAATAAAAATAAAAGAAATAAATAAAAATAAAGGCCCCAAATATTGCAATGTAATATAAAGGGGAAATTATGGCAGTATTGGTCATCTGTGATGATCTGAAGGAAAGATCTCTTTTGCAATGATATAAAAGTAAGATCCTCAATAAGTTAATGACAGATATAAAACATAGGAGGGCGCAGGGCAAATGTAAAACTGTAAATCTTAAATTTCTACAAACCTAAGTGTCATAGGCAGCGTGTTTGGTGCATCAAGCAGAACAAGAGGAGAATGAGGAGGTGTTTGTGAGGACGGAGGGGGTCCCAGACACTTGGGCTATTTTTTTTTGTGAATCCTTCTGAATATATTTCACAATTCATCAGTTTTGTCTTTCCTGCCACGAGTGAGGACAATCAGACCAGACACCCATTAGATTTTTCATGCAGTTTTTTTTCTCTTGTTCATGACATGTTGGCAGGGAGGATGGCAAGTCTGAAATCTTACCAAATGAGAAAAATGTCAAAAACTGAACTGACAGCTCGCCGTTGCCATGGTGATAGGCGATATTGAAAAAAAATAAAATAAAATATGATTCGGTTAATTCAAAAGGAATCAAGTTGGGTGTGTGTATTTTTTTACGGTGCTATGTAATACTGATGAAAAAATTACATTTTGATATTTAGGTTTTTATTTCCCCTTAGTTCACAGCCATGTATCATTCAAGTGCAAGGCTACAAATAAAAAATAATAATAATATAAATAAATATATATATATATATATATATATATATATATATATATAGAATAGAGTCTGAAGGTATACTGTGTTAGAAATAAGCCATAACCCATCTGATAGCAGACAGGCCTGTAAAGCACTGCTGGAGAATTAATCCACAGATCATGTACAGCAGAGGTGTCTTCTAAAAAGATAACCCATCTTTCCTGTTTTATCTGATTACCCAAGTAGGCGAGCGCAGAATCCCAGCTACATTGCTGCTTTATTTAAAAGGAAAATTGATGCCTGTGCAAACAACTTGCACGCAGTATCATATCAAGGAACATTTCTAAAAAAAAAAAATGCATTATAATATTTAATATCTGCGAGTGTGTTATTATAAATCCATGCATTTGGTCATTGCTTTAGATTATTTTAGAATTATTATTATTATGGATGCAGCTATAACAATGACCAAATTAGGTTTTAGGCTAATCCTCTAAAAACTAACAGGTAGCAAGGGAAAATTACAAGTTTCATATTTAATACCCCCTAGACAGTATTTAATGCGGCACAGAACAAATTAACAAGGGAAGGCTTGCTTTGAAAAAAAAATTGCACCTAAATATTACACAAGGTCTCATCCTGCCTGCAGTATAGGCTGCATTGCCACCTACTGGGGGATAATAGGTAGTGCAGGATGATGAACCAGATTTTCATTTATTTCTTTTTGTTTGGAATGATTCTAGGAACAATAAGCAGGATTAGTTATATTATGACATTATTTTTTAAAGAATATTTTATATTGAATGACTTTGCCATCAAAGTGTTACAAAGAAAGAATATATTAAAAATAACTTAGTTGTATCAGAGATATTAATATTATTTCTTATGATTGCTTATATGTTGTTCTTTTCCATGACTGTACAGAAATAGTCATTACTCACATTTGTCCATGTCCCCATAAGGTATCACAATATATATATATATATATATATATATATATATATATATTCGAGATTGACCTATGATTAAGCTTAGAGTTGGTCTTTTGGAGTGCAGGAGAAAAACAGAGTACCTGGAGGAAATCTACACAAAGACAAGGACAAACTCTATGCAGATGCAGCACTAGCTCCCTGGACCCCAGTACTGGAAGGCAACACTGCTAATATTATTATTAATATTACAAATTATCTATCGTTAATAAAGGCACTGACCAGTGGAACAGGGGTGGTCTATAACTGTCTACATACTGTGTGCATGTACTGTAGACTTATATGTATATATCACAATTGTGTTCAGTGCTTAATAATAATGACATAAGACAATCATATAGGGAGTCCACTAATGAGGTCTTCTATGTATGTAATGATGGCTACTACAGCAGACATGGGATTAAAAAATGAATTATATATACAGGGTTTGGAGTCTAATCCAGTATAATTCTCATAAATAAACTTGGAAATGCTATTTGTAATGTATAACAAGCCCCCCTAATGCTCTGATAAGGAGCAAATCAACCATTGCGTATCCTCTATAGATGTGCAGTAATAACAGATAATTCTCTGGTCCGGCACGTCCCATGTATTAGGAAATTAGGCATATGCCTTTGTTTAGTTGTGGAACTTTCTTAAAATATCTGACAATCATCTTCTGAGATTATCTCCTGTCTATCTGTTCATTTTCTTGTTCAAATATTATTATTTAGATAATATTATTGGGTGTTTGTCTCCTGATAAGGTTAGGTAGAAATCAGCTGAGACCGACAAGTACAGGTCAGGAGGATAGGAACATCCAGAAACTAGGAGGAAGGAGTCGTTATATCACATTATATATATCATTGCCATTATATAGCATCATCTATAAAGTCATATCTGTCTATCTATCTCATATATATTTCTATCTATCTCATGTCTATCTATATCTATCTCATATCTATTTCTATCTATCTCATGTCTATCTATATCTATCTCATATCTATTTCTGTCTATCCTTGTATCTCTCTATCTTGAAAAAGTCCCTCACTAGGGACGAAATGTTGCCACTTTGACATGATGGGTCAATAAAAGCACAATATAATTGATCCTCTGGAGTGCTGCCTTGATCTTTTTTGGATTTATTCAAGTTTTTTTGGTGTTACCTGTGAGGCTTTGCACCCATCTTTAAATTGTTTTAATGGTGCTGCACCTTTATTTATTGCTATCTATCTATCTATCTATCTATCTATCTATCTATCTATCATCTATCTCATATCTATCCTTCTATCTATCTATCTATCTTTATCTATATATATCTATCTCATATCAATCTATCTATCTATCTTCTATCTCATATCTATCCTATCTATCAATCCTATCTATCTATCTATCTATCTATCTATCTTTATCTATATATATCTATCTCATATCAATCTATCTATCTCATATCTATCTCTATCTATATATATCTCATATCTATCTATCTATCTATCTATCTATGTATCCTTCTATCTATCTATCTATCTATCTATCTATCTATCCTTCTATCTATCTATATATCTATATCTATCTATCTATATATATCTCATATCAATCTATCTGTCTCTCAATCTATCTCTCAATCTATCTATCTCTCAATCTATCTATCTATCTATCTATCTCTCAATCTATCTATCTATCTATGTTTATCTATCTATATTTATCTATGTATATATCTATCCCAATATTTACGTATCTATCACAGGATAATGACTTCTCTATGATTCTTTCCAGTATAAGTTGCACAATATCGGTGGTGTTACATAAAACCATATATTACCATACAGAGTCTATCTACAAAGCGTAAATTATTTATTAGTCTCTTTTCTTATAGGAGCCTTGAGACCTCTGGTGCTGTGGTTGGGCCGTGGCATTTCCCAGTTCATATATAGTGTCCCCCCAAGGGTCAGGGGACTAGTCTGCGTGTTCACAGATACTGAGAGAGCAGGCAGCTATTGTGGAGAGTTCCTTTATCTAGAAGCTGGACCACACATGTTTGCTCATTCATAGCCCCTCTTCTGCTACGCATCATCTTTCTCCAGGGTTTTTAAAGGACTTCAGTCTGGGCGGTCTACTGATAACTGCGAGAAGTAGAAGGGGCACGGGATCCTGCCAGAGCAGCACATAATATGGTACTGCTGAAAACCAGAAATTCACCGGAGACCGTGTCACAGTGAAGAAAACTGTTGTGCGATAGTTAAAGAAGCACACCTGCTGCCAGGTAGAGTGCGCCGGGATCTATACCCTTCCCTTACACAAGAGACATCCGCTCCCTGGCACAGTACCAGGAATACCAAATACTGGCTGGCGTGCAAACCAAGGCTCTTTAAAAAAGTGACTTAAAATGTTGTAGATGCAAAAATCACTAATTGCTCCCTATGCATAGTAATGAACATCACTGTGTTACCTGCAAACAGGTCTCTTTGCTATTGAATGAAAACTATACAAAAATGCGTTGTGAATTACTGATAATTTTATATTGCACCAAACTAAATCCTGAGGGTATGAACAAGCAAAGAAAGTAGTATATATGCAATCCCAAAAATGGAGGAAGTGAAGGTGAAGCTAGGAGAAGATTGAAAAAAAAATAATAATTGGATAGCTAGATAATATAAATACATAGATAGATACTGTAGATATGAGATAGATAGCAGGATAGATAGAAAATAGATAGATAGATAGGAGATAGATAGATAGATAGATAGATAGATAGATAGATAGATATAGTTATAGATATGGATAGACAGAAAAGTAGGTAGATGAACACTAGACATTGAGAATGCTTAGGGTTAATGCACACGGAGCAGTTTAGTTTAATATATTCTGCAGCAAATCTTCACCAAAACTTGTGTATTGTCACATACGGATTTTGCTATCAATTGCACCCTATGTGAATGTTGAAATCTGCCATGAAAGAATTGACATGCTGAGTGTTCGAAAATCTGAACTGCAGGTCAATTTCAACGCAGAAAATTTCTGCAACTTGTAAATGACATTTTTAAAATCTCACTGTTCTGTATTACGCTGCAAATTTTCTGCGCTGAAATCCAATCGGAAAAGCTGCACCGACTACACCCCATGTGCACCTATGCCCAAATCATGCAAGTTTGGACCATATGTAAAATCTACAACGCATACAGCAGAGCCAAATTTCTTATTTCTCTAACAGCTATCATTGCATCTATTGCGCGGGGTCGTGGGTAAAACCACAGATATCACTTTATGTCAACTGTCCAGCTCAGCTACATCTGACAAACTCACCTTTGCTATAGCGCCAGATTTTGAACACATTATTTGCTGGCCAGGCTGACATCGAATGCACTGATATATCTTTATGGCTGCCATTATATATCATAAAGATGCCATTGCGGTGATTACACAGTACATATTCCTCATCATAAAAGTATATATTGCAAAACCCTTCAAAATAATGAATCTTCCTACCTAGTATTTTATGCTGTTTGATGCAATCTACTAATATCATTCCAGGCAATGGTTGCACAAGCTTTATAGATGCCCAATATTCACCACGATGGGTATCATGCCCGTGCCACACATCTGGATGGTCAGGGCACAATGTCAGTAGCCTTAGTCCTGTCTACAAAAATATACGGAGGACCAGATGTCGGCCTGTAGGCTGCAGCTGGCTCGTAGACTTCTCAGAGGGGAAGAGGACCACTGAAATATGCGCCTGACTGGCAAGAAATATATATATATGTCATGCTATACACAGGGACAGGCTATCAAATGTCCTATTACTGCACCCAACGAGTGTAAGCTGCGCAGTAGTGTGATTTATTTCCCATGCTCCCAGGAGTTTGCCAGCTTTTGCACAGAGCTCCGGCGTCTTACACGATCGTCAATGACATGTTACTTATAGCAAAACAGGATCTGACGACTACCTGACACCTAAAAAACCAACGTGCGCCAAAGTGCTGGAACACTCACTCACTTATCGCGGTGACGGAGTCTCCTGTGATCTGTACACCCTGTAATTTAGCGATATTCTAACAATGTGTACTCTTCAAATGATAATTAATCTGTAATGATCATAATAAGGATGATGTTAATGATACAATTAAAAATTCAATTATATTTCCTGAAACGTGTTTCAGAAAGATCTGAGCATCAATCAGATGCGTTTACATCACCGCCATTAATAGGATGTGAATCAGCTGTCGGCGCGGTAATTAAAGCCATTGTTTTGCTAAATATGTTTAATCTAATCATATAAGTATTTATCCACAGTCAGGTTCGTTTGCTGTGACAATTATTTGGCTGTATATGAAAATGTATTCCTAAAAGAATTATCTTTTTTTTTTAGCATTTTACTATATTTTTATCTTTTTTTCTTTTAATTATAGGTGCTAAAAACTAATTAATGGTGGTTATAATATTGTTACTAATGTCATTACTTTGTGTAATATCACATTGCCCTAAGGTCTCGTTTATACCTGGGCGTATATCACACTACAAACCACAATATGTTTTTTTTATTATCATTATTATTAATATTATTATGTAGTATTATTGTTATTATTATTATTATTTTTTTTTATTTTATTTTTTCATAATTGTATGTTTTTAATTTTTTGAAAAACAAAACAACAATAAAGACTTCATTTAAATAGGCCCTGACTGTATATTTATTAGTAAGTATTAATATAAATTACATTCATTAATTTAGAAAATGTAAAACATTTCTTGAAATGTTGGCTCAAATATTGCTGCAGAAAATAATATAGTAAAAATGTAACATAAACTAGGCCTAAACCTAGTAGTAATACTAAACATAATAAAAAAATGTATATTTACAACCTATTCATACAATCTATAAGTATTATACAATTTTCAATAATCTATATTATACATGATACATCTGACTTTATCATATTTATATATTTCACTTTTTTAATTGAAACCAACTTTAAATAAAAATATTCAATAATTCTATATTATGACGTGAGACTTAAATACATTATGATTATTATCATTTGGTAATATGCAATTTGGAAATGAGAAATTCTTACCGACACTTCCATAAAACTTTACAAAAAAAATTTGACAAATGGCAAAATTTGTTAGCTATGTAAAAAAAAATATATATTTATACTTTCCATCACTGCTAATATACAATATAGGAGTAATAATTCACCAGAAACATGCAACAATTTGCTTGATATGTCCAGGCCCGGCTAATGATTTGGGGTTTTTGAAGTCTTAAGTATGATTTTAATATGTTTTTTTTAAGTGTTTCAATATAATTGAACAAGTGTTAAAGTGTTTGAGGCCGTCTCAGCTGTTTCCGTGCATGAAGCTTCACTCCCAGTAACAGCTTTCGTTACACATTTTTGTGGAGGGCTTTCTGCAGCTATATGATCGGCTTTTGCATATTTTTATGCCACTTTCGTATTGAGAATAAACTCTGTCATTTAGATTGCTCCCTTTCACACTACATCTGGCACTGTCATTGCCTGCAAACAGACCGGGAATTTGTGATTGAAAATGTGACACCTAACTCATTCGTATGCATCTATTTCACTTTCCGCTCCTTCTAGGATTAAATAGATACACAATGTATATATATATATATATATATATATATATATATATATATATATATACACACGGTATATTGTATATATATTATAACCGATAACTCCAAGTGATACATATTATAAAAACTAGATGTATAGTGTAAAAAAAAAAAACAGTAACAGATCTGTATTTTCTGGAGCAGGGTTCCCCAACTCCAGTCCTCAAGGCCCACCAACAGGTCATGTTTTCAGGATTTCCTTAGCATTGCACAGGTGATGGAATTATTGCCTGTGCAGGTGATGGAATTATCACCTGTGTAATACTAAGGAAATCCTGAAAACATGACCTGTTGGTGGGCCTTGAGGACTGGAGTTGGGGAACCCTGTTCTGGAGGACCCAGCACATTCCTGTATTACACAGACAGCCGACTAATTTCAATGAGAAATGTGTAATACTTTATTTGCCCTGTGGAGGCACTGTGGGGAACTTGAACATGTTTTTGCAGTGTCCCCTCTCAAATTACAGCAGTGGCACAATATGTAATCAGCTTTTTTATAGGGTCTTTCAATTTAAAATAAACTGAATAAATTGTCAAAAATGGGCAACCCCTTTAAGTCAAAGCAAAAGCCTATGTGGAGATATGTAGTGCTGCAATACAGAAAGTGAAAACATGTATCTTGTGCATAGCTTGAAGTTTACAGTGTTACATGGTGGATCTAGAACATACATGTCAAACTCAGGCCCGTGGGCCAAATCTGGCCCATGGGGTGGGGTGATTATATTTGGCACGTGACACCAGAACCACCATCCTATGTGGGGCCATTATTCTGTATGGAGGACTTTGTGGGGCCCATTATACTGTATTGAGGACTACATGGGGCCATTATACTGCATGGACGACTTTACATGGGGCCCATTATACTGTATGGAGGACGGTATGGGGTCCATTATACTGTATACTGGTTGGCCCGTGACTTTGTCCAAGTTTTACATTTCGGCCCTCTGTGTGTTTGCGTTTGACATCCCTGATCAAAAGATTCCAGTATTATATTATTTATTATGTTTTGCTTAAATAGCCCCATCATATTCCACAGTGCTTTACAGACATTATCATCACTGTCTTCATTGGGACTCACAATTTAAATTCCCTATCAGTATGTCTTTGGAGTGTAGGAGGAAACCGGAGAACCCGGAGGAAACCTACGCAAACATGGGGAGAACATACAAACTCTTTGCAGCTATTGTCCTTGGTTAGATTTGAACTCAGGACCCCAGCGCTTCAAGGTTGCATTGCTAACCACTGAGCCACTGTGCTGCCTAATTAGGGCCGTGGCTGACATAATAAACAGCTGGCATCCCATGGAAGGCCGATGGGGTGACATAGGGGGCTCCCCCTCTTGTCTAACTGCTAAGATGCCATGGTCACTATTGACAGTGACATCTGATGAATCAAAGGGAACCTGTCATTTGATTCCTGATGACTAAACGATAGGCAGCATGAATCAGAGTGCGTACATTGCCAAAGACGTGTCAATCACCTAGAACAGTGCTGGGAGAATCCAGCCAAGAAGGCGACAGCTTAGTCTCATGACTGCCTATGATCCAAGGCTCTTCAAACTATGTTTTCTCTGTATGCAAATAGCCTCTTTAGAAAGGAAGAGGACTTGAAATCTCTCGCCACCTATTGGATGTAGCTATCCTAAAAGTCAATATCGACCTTTTAATGAGCCTTGCCAGATGACTTAGGATAAGGAGCCAAACCAGAAAAAAACAATTGCAGACACGTGTTTCGGGGTGTTTACCCCTCCTCAGTCCAAAGCAGGAGATCTGACTTGGCTGCGCTCTATGTTTTCTCTGAAATGCCAGAGCTTTCCAGAGAAAAACAAACCTGGCTGCAATTGTGTAGCTGTAAAATATAACTGGCACCCACTTCATGTGAAGTGGGTTCAGCTTCTAAGCCCGCTTCATACTAACCCAGAGTAAATATATTATTTATTCATTTCCATTTTTGGAAATAAAAATGATGGGAGTTTCTCCACAGCCTAAAATAACTAAAAAAAAAAGAGAACAATTGCCAGAATTCAAATACACCACAAATACAGCCTTATGTACCAAGCAGAAATACTACTGAATAATAGATATTATTCCCAAAGTATAGCAACAATATGAATATTCTGCTTGATAATACACATAGTATACAGTACTGAATGCTTTGCAATCAACCCACTTTAAAAATAATTAACTACGTTATGCCGACTCTAGTGATTCTTCCTGATGAATCGCCGCATTTTATTTTTTGCAACGCAGCGTTCTAAAAGTCAACTAAGCCAAGTTTAACAAGCCATGATATGGCGGCATTTTAAGGTCCTTATGACGGCCATGAGATACAAAACCCAACCTTTGTTAGAACTGCTGTCAATTCTGATAATATTAATGTTTTTAAGACTTAAAAAGTCAATTTGTCAATACAGATAAAGAGATCTGCAGAAATGTCAAGCAGAGAGATTTAATTAATAGTCAATGACAGGTTACTAAGATTGATGCCAGATGTCTGACTTTCCTCTACGATGACAATCCTATTATTCCTATGGTACAAATTATACTAAAATTTGAGACTTCATAGTAGTTAGTAGAGGTGTAGTATTTGGCCATTATTTTTTGTATCGTTATAATCTGCACTTAAGGCTTCAACATGAAGTCATTTGAGACAAATGAAACGGGCGATGTACTGACCTTCGCAAGGCAAATAGGAGGAAAATAGGACTTCAACACAAAGCCAGTGTGAAGGATCACTTGTGATGATTGTTTCCCAGTAGCACATTGGGCTTATACATAGTGTAGTGGAGTTGAACCTAGTTGTCCTTGGACATGCAAAATCCATGACACATTTCAATTATTAGCAAAACTGCATGCAAGGGCGCAGTCATACAACCGTATAAATCGGACCGAGATTGGACCGCAATGCATGGACTGGCCAGTGGCTCTCCCAACCCGAGCCTGACAGCTTCATAGAAATTTATGAAGCAGTTACACTCGGGTCGGGAGAGCCACCGGCCATTCCGGCATTAGCAGACCAGTTTTGGTCCGATTCATACAGATGTATGACTGTGCCCTAATATTTAGCCAAAAATTTCATTCACGTGTCCATGACTCACGAACATTTTCTATCCACTTTTTTTTTTGCAAACCAATAGTAAGGGAAAAAAAACATAGACAAAAAACAAAACAAATGTGTCATAGTTTAGTCCAATTTACAGACCATATACCCACAAGTCTATGAATGGGTCTGAGTGCTGTCCAATAAAATTCACGGATGTGTGAATGGAGCCCAAAATGTATTATGAGAAAGATTGGAAAATAGAAAGACAGGAAAAGGAAAGAGTAAGCTGAAGGCAATCACTGAATGACAATACATCTGGGTAAATACTGTACTATGTATATGGCTTCTAAGGCTGGGGTCCTACTAGTGAATCACATCTGATACGATAGCATCGGATGCGATATGCTAATGACATTCGGTTCCCGCTCCTCTATGAGCGGAAGCCGAATGTCAGTGCTCCATGCTGCGATCCTCTCACACGGAGAGAGATGGAGAAATCTATTTCTTCATCTCCTCTGTTGCTGGCATCGGCGGGAATCGCACTGCACTCGGGTGTTATCTGAGTGCAGTGCGATGTTTCACACGCAACCATAGTTTATATGGGTGCGTGTGATCCGAATGCAGCATGCTGCGATTTTTTTCAAGCCCGATCACAATCCGATCAGCGCTGGAAAAATAAACGCAACTGAGCACACACTCATAGGATTAAATTGGTCCGAATGCAATCCGATTTTTTTATCGGATTGCATTCGTCCAATTTAATAGCAAGTGAGAGAGAGCCCTAAGAGTCAAATTCAGCTTGACAATACATAACCAGTAATGCTGTCTAGACCCATACAATAACTTAACTGGGACTAGCTAGTCTCTGCTGCAGTTTAACTAAAAATAAAAAAATAATAAACTAAAATAAAATTATATATATATATATATATAAAAATATATATGTATATGCATATTTAAAAACATCACCATAGTGAATAAATAAATAAATAATTCACTAAATATAACTAATTAAAAGCTGTGTAAAATTGTCATAAAAATGTATATGATCCCACTTCATGCACAAGGGGAAAATGTGGATTAGTGGTGAGTAATTGTGCTCGGATAACGTGTTATCTGAGCATGCTCGTGTGTTATCCGAGTATCTTCACGTGCTCTGCTAATATGTTTGCCTCCTAGCGGCTGCATGTTTTGCGGCAGTAGGCAGATGAACACATACAGGGATTGCCTAACAACCAGGCAATCCCTGCATGTGTTGTGTCTGTCTACCGCCGCACAACATGCAGCCTCAGAGAGTCAGACATATTAGCAGAGCACGCTGAAGATACTCGGATAACACACGAGCATGCTCAGATAACAAGTTATCCGAGCACATTCGCTCAACACTAATGTGAATAAGTGATAATGTGGGATAACCCCTTTAAAGGGAGATCCTGATGATACGATATGTCATAGAAAGATGTGACATGATCACTTCAGGTTAATCCATGTAAATCCACCATGGATTTCCAGAATGACGAGGCTGTGGCTTTAAACCTATTTGGTGATACAGAGATGAGATGGACGGCCGTTGAACATCTTGGACTACAGGCCGATATCCATTAGCTACCATGATATGGTTTAACAAATCTTGAGGGCAAAAGCAAGAAATTTCTGCTAGTGTGTTTAGATTACAGAAGATTGACTACATTGATACACTGTAGCAAACTCAACAGCTGAAGGAGCAAAGCTAGGTCACATGTTTTTAGCTTCTAAGTATGAGCAAGCATGTTTCCATTCACAGACAGTGGAGCTCCTGACAATGGTGCAGAAAAAGAGTAAAGTTACAAAAATGATTAATGTATGCGCAACTTCACATTACATTATGGTCCTATGCTTGGTGAGAACAAGTATATACAAGTGTATCCGCAGGGACTGGTGTATATAGGAAGTGTAAGATGGTTGTTAGACACCTAGTGGTTGGGAGATAAACTTGAAGTAATACTTAAGTGCATGCTGGACTAAAAAGGGTTAATCGGCCATAACAGGTTGATTAGGAGCAGCTGAACTGCTGCTCACCATATATGTCCACCCCTGGGTGGGACTGACTGGGGGGTAAATTGAGAGCTGTTTGTTTCACAGTGTGGATGTATGGAGATTGCAAGTCTCCTGGACTGAATGCCTTTGCTAAAGGACATGGAAACTGGACTCTAAGCCAGGTGGACTAACCAGCACTATTGTATGGACTTGTTATTTTATGTTTTTCTTTCTGCCGTACAAAGGCTGTATTTACGTTTTCTGGTGACGTGGTTTATGAGGATTGTAATAAATTATAATAATTGTAATATAATTGTAATATATAATTGTAATAAACCAGCCACACTTTAAATAGAAACGATTCCTGTGCCAACCTCTTTAAGAAACCAAGTGCGTTGATCTACCACAGTTGGTGTTAGAAGTGTGGGCAAGATCCCCAGTAAACAAGTGTGACGGCTGTGGACAAACTGCATGTCCTGGGTGAAGGCGGCTGTGAGCATGGACAACGGTCAAACAAAATGGAGGAACTGATCAAGCACCTGGTCCAAAGCCACCACCATCAGCAGCTGCAGCAGCACAGGGAACAGCAACAGTTCCAGCAGCATCAGCTCCAGCAGCAACAGGAGCAGCAGCAGCTCCAGCAGCAACAGCTGGCACAACAGGAGACAAGTAAGCTGCTGATGCACCAGCTGCAGCAACGGCAACAACAGCAGCAGCAACAGTACCAGCAGCAGAGCTGACAACAGCAGCAGCAGATTGATGTGCTCACAGAGGCAATTTGTGGCACAGCGGCAGCTCCAACCCCAATGTCAACTGATGATTTCTCTGTCCGGAAGGCGGTGAGGAGAGCCTTTCAGAAGATGACCCCAGGTGATGACATAAAGGCCTTTTTAACCGTTTTTGAAAGGGTCGCCGATAGAGAGAAACTCCCGCCCGAGTAGTGGGCGGAAGTCCTGGCGCCATACTTAACGGAGGAGCCACAAAAGGCCTACTATGATTTAGCCTTACGAATTTTGCCAACGAATATGAAAAATTGAAAACAGAAATTTTGGCGTGCTTGGGGGTGACAATGTCTGTCAGGGCACAACGGGACCACCTCTGGGCATATCACCGTGACAAACCCCCTCGCTCCCAAATGTTTGATCTGCTGCACCTCCTCCAAAAGTGATTACATTCGGAGTCCTCTACCCCAGCGCAAATGGTGGAACGATTTGTAATGGACTGGTTCATGCACTCCCTTCCCGAGCCAGATGCAGACTTGGGTTGCCCGGGGAGATCCCCGGAATGCCGATGACTTGGTTTGACTGGTCGAAAGGTATCAGGGGGTCAATGAGTCCGTGGGGAGGCAACCCATTCCATACTGGAGTGCGGAGTTTAAAAAGGGGGTGGGGCGTCCAAAGTCCAAGGGGACGCCAGAGGTCATGCCAAGGCCCTCATCGGTGGATGTAATTTGCTGGAGATGTCACGGTCCAGGTCACATAGCAGCCCATTGTCCCCTGACCACTGAGCAAATGGAGTGTAGCATGGGATGCCGATGTTCCTTCTACGCATATCCAGCTTGCAGTGTTGACTGTCCACCAGGCAAGGGGCCTCAAGTTTGTCCTGTAAAAGTGAATTGACTGCAAATGATTGGACTACTAGACTCAGGGAGTTTTGTGACCCTCGTGAGGGCCACACTCACTCTCCAATTGATCACTGGGAAGAAGGTTGGCATCTGCTGCATTCACGGGGATGCTAAAGACTATCCGGTGGCCAGAGTGGTCATTGAAACAGCCAAAGGTACTGAGTCCCATGAGGTCAGTGTGCTCCTGGACTTGTTGCACCCAATTATCATAGGCCGGAACTTTGTGTCGTTTTGGGATTTGTGGTGGAGGGGCAGAGAACTCGATTACTCGGGTAAGAAGCAGGTTGGCCCTAAAAAAGTCTCACCAACCCCGGAGTCTGACGAGTTTCTCTTTTGTGTAATGAGTGAAACGGAGAAGGCAGCTTCCCCTAAGTCTGACATTCCCGAGATAGGGGTGACGAGGGAAAATTTTGGGGTCGTCCAAAATAGGGACCTAACTCTAAAAGAAGAGTTCAATAAGGTAACCGTTATAAATGGTATAGCACAGAAGTCAGGGGCTGACACCAGGTTTCCCTATTTCATGTTGCGTGGGGACTTATTGTACCGGGTTACTAAGGTGAGTGAGGAGGTAGTGGAGCAATTGTTGGTACCAGGTCCCTATAGACAAAGGGTGTTGGACAGGGCCCATTCACATGTCTTAGGTAAACATCTGGGGGTGGGCAAAACTAAAGAACAGGTCATTCGGAGGTTCTATTGTCTCAAATGTCACCGGGAAATCCTAAGGTATTGTAAATCCTGTCCCACCTGCCAGTTAACTATTACCACCTCTCTCTTCCAAAATCCTCTCGTACCGCTACCCATCAAGGCAGGGCAACAGAGGGACCCAGTTGAATCTCAATGTTGGCAGGACAAGCCAGAAGGGGACACTGAGGATGTTGCAGAGGAAGAGACACTATCACCGTCCCAGAAACAACAGTGCCGAGAACTTCTTCAGCGGAACCAAGACCTGATTTCAGAGTTACCCGGACGTATGCAGGTTGTTGAACATGAAATCCTGACTGAACCACATATGCAGGTGAACCAAAAGCCGTGTAGAATCCCCAAAGCCCGCCGCGAGGTGAATGAGAAGAGGAGTGTTGAGCCTGGGTGCCATCGAGGAGTCAACGAGCGGCGGGTTCAGCCCCACTGTTGGAGAGGGGCATTTCTGCAACAACTACAGGAAACTCAATAAGGTGGCTAAATTGCATGTCAATGAACTCATGGAGAAGCTAGGGTCAGCCGATACATCACCTCCCTGGACCTACTGAAAGGTTACTGGCAAATCCTCCTCTCTCAAAGTGCAAAGGAGAAGACGGCCTCTCCTACACCTGACAGTTGCTGCCAGTATACCAGAAGGCTGTCCGGGCCGCAAAGAGACCCAGCTACCTTCCAGAGAGTCATGGATCGGATCTTAGCTCCTCACAAAAAGTACACCGTAGCTTGCCTCGGCGATGTTGTGATATTCAGCCTGAATTGGGGAAGTCACCTTCAGAAGGTCCAGGCCGTGCTGGATTTGCTGAAAAAAGGGGGGTTTACCATAAACCCAAAGAAGTGTGCCATGGGGAAAAAGAAGGGAAAACACCTGGGCTACATCATCGGAAGGAGCAAAGTAATACCGATCCCCTCTCGAGAATTCCATATCTAGTGGTAGAAGGTGCCAAGTCACGGCTTTAGGCAGACGGGGGAGGTATGTAAGGTTGTTTTTAGACACCTAGTGGGTGGGAGATAAACTTGAAGTAATGCTTTAGTTCATGTTGGACTAAAAAGGGTTAGTTGGCCATGACAGATTGATTAGGAGCAGCTGTACTGCTCCTCACCATATTTCTCTGTTGTGCACACGCCCGGACTGACTGGCGTGTGCGTGATTTAGTGTTTCCACTGTGCCATGAACCGGAGAGTGCCTGGAGGGGCGTAACTAAGTATCCACCCGATCCGACCAAGGTCGCACGCTGGCTAACGACGCCGTGCACCAGGGAGGAACCGAGCAGAGGGGCCAGGTGCTACTCCAGGTCAGACCCCGGACACGGCTGTTGACCCACACCGGGGAATACAGGAACAGGCAGGTTAGGCAGGCACACAGACTGGTGGGTATAGGTAGGCACGGCTGGCGTACAGATGGGGAGGTACTGGCAAACACGGCTGGAGTGCAGACGGGGGGTACTGACAAGCACGGCTGGCGCGCAGACTGGATAGGGTGCAGTACAGACTGAGACTCAGGAACGGAACCGCTGATGCGGTGGGCAAGACAGAGCAGAGAGATACCGCCGGAGCGGTGAGCAAGGTGGAGCAGAGAGGAACTGCCGGAGCGGTGAGCAAGGCAGAGCAGAGCGAAACCGCCGGAGCGGTGAGCAAGGCAGAGCAGGCAGGAACCGCCGGAGCGGTGAGCAAGGCAGAGCAGGCAGGAACCGCCGGAGCGGTGAGCAAGGCAGAGCAGGCAGGAACCGCCGGAGCGGTGAGCAAGGCAGTGCAGGCAGGAACCGCCGGAGCGGTGAGCAAGGCAGAGCAGGCAGGAACCGCCGGAGCGGCGAGCAAGGAAGAGCAGGCAGGAACCGCCGGAGCGGCGAGCAAGGCAGAGCAGGCAGGAACCGCCGGAGTGGTGAGCAAGGCAGAGCAGGCAGGAACCGCCGGAGCGGCAATCAAGGCAGAGCAGGCAGGAACCGCCGGAGCGGTGAGTAAGGCAGAGCAGAGGAGACAGGGCTCTGTTCACACGGAACAGACTGGAAGGGAAAGGCAGAACCAGATACACACAAGGTACTTGCAATGAAGTAGCGAGTGGACTCTAAACTCACAAACGAAAGTACAGTGACAACGAGTAGGAGTTAGGTGCGGGTTCAGACTCTGCAGGAAAAGGGAAGGTATGGACATAGAGAAAAACAGGTAACAGGCTAGGAGAGTGTTCAGACAAGAACTGACACACAGGAGCGGGTCTAGGTATGCGGCCCCTAGAAGGCGGGACGAACAGGCTAGGAGCGTGTTCAGACTGGCCTGGAAATACAGCCTCCAGGAAGGCGGACAGACAGGCAAGAAAACACAGATAACAGATCCAGGTATGCGGCCCCTAGAAGGCGGGACGAACAGGCTAGGAGCGTGTTCAGACTGGCCTGGAAATACAGCCTCCAGGAAGGCGGACAGACAGGCAAGAAAACACAGATAACAGATCTAGGTATGCGGCCCCTAGAAGGCGGGACGAACAGGCTAGGAGCGTGTTCAGACTGGCCTGGAAATGCAGCCTCCAGGAAGGCGGACAGACAACAGGCTAGGAGATAGTTCAGACAGGACCTGGCACATCAGAGGAAAGAAGCCCTCTGAAGGAACGAGTTGCTCAGGCACCTCCTACTGGGTGGAGGGGGTTTAAATATCCAGTGACTCACAGCAATAGGCTGGAGATGCATTAGGGGTGCGCCCACAGCAGCTATAAGAATCAGGAAGTAACCGGGCCGCCGCCCTAAGCAGTCAGTCAAGGGACATGCAAACAGCATGCACAGGAGCAGGAATAGCAGACTGGACAGACAGGTAAGATTGCGGTCTTGCATAGTGGGAGGTGGTGCACTATGCAAGTACGCCGCAAGGAATGTTACAATCTCCACCCCTGGGTGAGACTGCCCTGGGGGGTAAATTGAGAGCTGTTTGTTTCACAGTGTGGATGTATGGAGATTGCATTTTCCTGGACTGAATGCCTTTGCTAAAGGACATGGAAGCTGGACTCTAAGCCAGGTGAGCTAACCTGCACTATTGTTTTTCCTTCTGCCGGACAAAGGCTGTATTTACATTTTCTGGTGACATGGTTTATGAGGATTGCAATAAACCAGCCGCACTTTAAATAGAAACGCTTCCTGTGCCTACCCCTTTAAGAAACCGAGCGAGTTGATCAACCACAGAAGCTATAAACAATGTATCGCACTGTATGCCAATACATTGTAGGCCAATGTTGGGGGCTTTTCCTGGTGTACATAATACATATTATTAAGACGCTGAAAATGTGATGTAAATAGCACCTTACATAAACTATGCAATTCTTTTGACATATATGTGGCCACCAAAATGATTTATTGTTTTTATGCTAAACATATTATTTCCAAAATGTTCCTGTTTGAAGTTTGCTTTATTGTTCATGTTCATATCTACTGTATATAAAAAATCCTGAAATCTTGAAGTTTTTCACTTTGGCCACTGAGCTGCACAATAATCTTGAAGCTTCCTGTTCTGTAAAAATCACTTCCAGTAACCATCCCATTATCATCACAGACAGGATTATAATGATTACATTACACAATAGATAACACAGGATCCACCATTCACAATAGGTGATGTCACAGCTCACCTTCCTCACCTGTACAATGACTGATAACACCTCTAAATACAGTCGATAACACAGTATCCACGATTCACAATAGGATGTCACAGCTCACCTCCTCCTGTACAATCACAGATAACACCTCTATATCCAGTATATAACCCAGGAGCAACCATTCACTATAGGTGATGTCACAGTTCACCTGCATCTCCTGTAAAATGACAGATAATACCTCTATATACATTAGATAAAACAGGATCCACCATTCACAATAGGTGATGTCATAGATCACCTCCTCCTCCTGTACAATGACAGATGACACCTCTATATACAGTAGATAACACTGGATCCACAATTCACAAAAGGTGATGTCACAGCTCACCTCCTCTTCCTAACACAAGATCCACCATACATAATAGATGATGTCACAACTCCCCTCCTCCTACTTCTCCACAATGATTGCTAACAACTCAATTTCTAATAATGATTCCATATTTTGGAGTCTTCAACTAATGGACCCATATACAGTAAGTCAAAGTCATCCAAAATTTCCAAGACCCATGCCTAAAACAATCATAGCATAAAAGGGCATAGCCATAAAGTAAAATTATAGAAAAATCTAATTTGGTGCAAAAATGTTACAGCTAAGACTATGTTCACACTTGCATTTGGGGCCTCGTCCATCACAGATCTTCCTAAAAACACAAAGCAAAACAGCATAGCATGCAAAGACAGACAACATGTCGGAAAACTGACAGACCCCTTTGTACTCAGTTGGGTCACCTGGGCCGTCGTTGGCGTCCAACTGATCTGGCACACCTGTCATTTTCTTGTTCTGCTCCTATGTCGGAGCTGGAAGACGGAAATGAGGAATGCAGACGTGAAGAGAACAATAAAGACATTATGAATGATTTAAAAATAGACATGTATATCTGATCTACTATTATATCAATCACATAGAAGAGAATCATCCTGAGCGGATCTGGAGACAACGGGCAGACAGCAATTGTTCCTCAAAGAAAAGACACTAAAATATAATTTACATAGAAGAACTAAAAGTCATTATTATGTGTTGTAATTAATATGTTCAATTAACGGTAATAGTGGATATGTAAATCGACTTAATCAGGGAGGGTGTAATCAGTATGCCCAGATTACATTAATTATGTGCTATTTATTAATACACTATTGTTGACTTATGTAGGCTATCTCACGCCACTATTACGGAGTAGGTTTACATGTAGCAATTCTTTTGCAGCTTTGCAAAAATCACATTTTATTCTGTCGGGACCAGAGGAGCGACCATTAGTCTTCATGAGTGAACTAAACGCCCTGGCAAGCAGGAAGCCAAGAGGCAGAAGAGTGGGTGGCACCGGAAAACAGATAATACAACCCCTTTAAGGCCCCCATACACATTAATGTTATACAAACCAGCATTTTGGTCTCCTGACAGTCCCCTGACAAATTATATCAGTGGGAGACAGATTGGGCATGCTGAATTATAGTGTCTGATCCTTCTATTCCCACAAGGAACACGTTTCTGCCAGGGAAGGGGTCACATACACACTTCTCAGCATGAGACGTGGGATGCAACTGCAAAGGTTCATTTATCTCCTCTCACTCAAACTTGCACTCAGCCTCTGTTATAGGCTGCAAAGTGAGCATAAATCCCACCCCAACACAGTCCACACACCCCGGACACACAACACGCTGCCACCACTCATCAATGACACAGGGTGATGAGTTCCCGAAATACAGTATATATTACTGTCTGATAGCAGGCCTCACACTCACTGAAAGGCTATGGAATTTTTTAGAACATACAAGAAGTACAAGAATTAAAGTTTTAAGCTTTAATATAAAAAGTACAGTGCTTACAGAAAAAAGTGTAAAAATATAAAAATAAAGCAACACACAAATAAGCAAAACAGTTATAAAATTAAAATGGAAAAATAACAGAAACACCTAAATGTTTTCGTCTAAAGTTATTCTTCCGATTTCTCGAGGGTAGGAGAAATGGTTTATGTATCACATCCAGCTGAAGATGATCTCCCACATGCGAACATCTTCCCATTGTGTAGTTCATCTTTTATATGTCTAGTCCTGGGCTTAAGTTTCCAGAAAGCCCTAGATAGTAATATTTAAATCACAGGTCAGTAACTGGACCGTGGGTTAGTGGGTTAGTTAGGGGTGAGCACCTTGCATATCAAATACCTTCTTTCCGCCAACAACCTCCTTTCTTATAGTAAATAGAAAATGTCCAGCCTGGCCAGAAGTAACCATCTGTCTAAGCTTTGAAGCTCAGGGTCACCAGGCCGACACCCTCTGTAGTCCTTTGGTTCTGAGTTCCTGTAATAAGAATGCATAGAGGTTATGCCCTTTGTGTAGTATCAGTCAAATTAGTGGCAGACGTAAACTAATGTTATTTTACTGATGTTAACATTTCTCTTACAGGGGGAGTCTAGCAGCTTACACCCCTCATTTCATTGACAACACAAGCATGTTTATGGGGAGGTTGGGAAAGATAGCTGTCGACCAACTGAGCGTTTTGCTGATGGCACCTTTCAGATGTTAGAGCAACATAAGATATATGGATTGATGAAACTGTGATTTTCAACAGTACTATCATAAGGATGTCCTGGCACACCATTCATAATGTATCAGCTGTCTGATATAGTGTAAACATCAATGTGACCTTCGTGGCATCGTTTATCAATTTTGAAGGTATGTCAAAAGCAAAAGAAAAGTCAAAGATGCTATAGGATTTTAATAGGATGAAAAGGGTGAATTGGTCAAAAATGATGCTTAGAAGGCTGAACTTTTAAATTCCTATTTTGCATGTGTTCTCTAAGAAAGCAAATGTAACATCAACTGATCTTCACTCTGCTATTGAAGAAATAAAAGAATCCACAATATCTACAGTATAAACAGAGAGATGGTGAGGGAACACTTAGCTAATTTAAATGAATTTAAATCTCCTGGTCCAGATGAATTGCATCCTAGGGTACTGAAAGCGATAGCAGAGGGAATTGCAGAACCAGTAGTCAGAATCTTTGAAAAATCCTGGAGAACAGGAGAAGTCCCAGAAGATTGGAGAAGGGCAAATGTTGTCCCTATCTTCAAAAAAGGAAAGAAGATGGAGCCAGGAAATTACAGGCCAGTGAGTCTTACTTCTATACCATGAAATATCTTTGAACAAATTATTAAATAGCATGTCTGTAAGTACTTGGATAAGAATACAGTAATTAACCAGAGCCAGCATGGGTTTGTAGCAAACAAGTCATGCCGGACTAATCTAATTTCCTACTATGATAGAATCACTGACTGGCTGGATCAGGGAAATGAAGTAGACATAGTATATCTCGACTTCAACAAAGCATTTGATAAAGTATCTCATACTATCCTTATTGAAAAAATAACCAAGTATGGGCTTGACAAGGCTACGGTTAGGTGGATTCATAACTGGCGCAGTGATCACACTGCACATTCAATTGGAAGAGTGTTTCAAGTGGGGTACCACAAGGTCTGTCCTGGTCCCAGTATTGTTCAACATGTTTATAAATGATCTAGAAAAGGGAACTAATCAAATTTGCAGACAATTCAAAGCTAGGAGACACAGCACTAGATGGCGAGGGACAGCGTTTTGAACACTAGAGAAGACAGAGAACGGATTCAGAAGGATGTAGATAAGCTTGAACAATGGTCAGCGACTAATAGAATGATATTTAACAGGGAGAAATGCAAGATTCTACATCTGGGCAAGAAAAATGAAAATTACATCTACAGAATGGGAAGAATAGAACTAAGCAAGAGCATGTGTGAAAAAGATTTGGGTATACTAAAGGCCCCGTCACACTTAGCGACGCTGCAACGATCCCGACAACGATACGACCTGTCAGGGATCGTTGCTGCGTCGCTATGTGGTCGCTGGTGAGCTGTCAAACAGGCAGGCTCACCAACGATCAGGGGAGCAGCGACATCGTGGAAAGAATCTTTCCACGATGTCCTGCTCCTGGTTACCAGCCTGCTGAAGCAGGAGCAGGCTGGTAACCATGGTAAACATCGGGTTACTAGGGGCACACGCACTCCTAGTAACCCGCTGTTTATCATGGTTACCACTCTGCTACGGTGAGCCGGAGGTTACCGCTCACTTTAGCAGGCTCGTAACCATGATAAACAGCGGGTTACTAGGTGCGCGTGTGCCCCTAGTAACCCGATGTTTATCATGGTTACCAGCCTGATCGCTGCTCCTGCTGGTCACACACAGCGATGTGTGCTGACCAGCTGGAGGGCAACAACCAAAAAAAGGTCCAGGACATTCTGCAGCGATCAGCGACCTCACAGCAGGGGCCTGATCGCTGCAAAGTGTCACACATAGCGACATCGCTGGTGAGGTTGCTGTTGCGTCACCAAAACCGTGACACAGCAGCGATCTCGCTAGCGATCTCACTATGTGAGACGGGGGCTTAACAGATCACAGACTGCCCATGAGTCAACAGTGTGATGCAGCAGCAGAAAAGGCAAACACAAATCTGGGATGTATTAAGAGAAGTATAGAGACTAGATGACGTTAAGTAATTATCCCTCTCTACTCCTCCTTGTTCACACCTCATCTGGAATACTGTGTCCAATTATGGGCACCACATTTTAGAAAAGACATTGAAAAACTCGAGCAAGTTCAGAGAAGAGCTACCAGGATGGTGACCGGTCTGCAAACTATGTCCTACAAGGAACGGTTATAGGATCTGAGAATGTTTAGCTTGCAAAAAAGAAGGCTAAGAGGAGACTTAATAGCTATCTGCAAATATCTGAAGGGCTGTCACAGTGTACAGGGATCATCCTTATTCTCATTTGCATATGGAAACACGAAAGGCAATGGAATGAAACTGAGAGGGAGAAGATACAGATTTGATATTAGAAAAAACTTTTTGACAGTGATGGTGATCAATGAGTGGAACAGGCGGCCACGAGAGGTGGTGAGTTCTCCTTCAATAGAAGTCTTCACACAGAGGCTGGACAGACATCTGTCTGAGATGGTTTAGTGAATCCTGAACTGAGCAGGGCATTGAACACAATGACCCTAGAGTTCCCTTCCAACTCTAACATTCTATGATTCTTTGATCTCCCCAAAAACTGACACAGTAAATATAGATATACTCATTAATCATACGCAGAAGAGATGATACACAGCCGTAAAAAAAAATCAGATCTACAATTTCCCTGTGCGACTTCCTGTATAACCAACATGCTTCAAGGAAACTTGGGTCTAAAATGAATAGCAATGTCCGTGATCCCGTCTGCATTCAGTGTGAGAGGAGCTGCACTTCCTGCCTTAGCAATTAAAATTCTATGAAGCGCCAGTTCTCAACAAAAAAAAGCAGGAAAAAAAAAGAATAAAAGTTGCTTAAGTTTCAAGCCGCAAGGTGCCCCATTCAGGATTTTCGTTACAAAGTGAAAAACACGAAGGAGGGCCCCAATTGTGCTCTAACAATGGCCGTCCTCTTATAATGAGAGCGAGCAGACATGTTTCCCTTTTGAAGCGAGTATTTCATACATCAGAATCACTAAAAAGCACAGCTTCTTTCCAGCGGTATCTGATAAGGAGAGGTTGCACAATTTGTTTCCTTTCGTGAATAACAAAGATAACGGGCTTTAAAAAATCCACTAACAACACATTATTCATAAAATTGAATCTGAGAGGAAGACTTGAGACCTCCTCCAAAGACAATATACAGCTGGGTATAGTCATAAATATTACATTACTGCTGCTATATCTATTCAAGAGCTGCAAGACTATTATAACACTTAACTAAAAAAAACAAAACAATGGAAACGTGTGCAATCCCCCAATAACATAATAAATAGATGTTCCAGGATTTAAATATAATGTCAGGGGGCTTTATTCTTGCTAAATCTATAAAATGACCCTCCGGACGGAAAGGTCGTCTGGGCAGGGTCCTGGATATCTTTTGTGTCTGCCTGCGATGATATACGTCACCGGTGACAAACCATTTATCTAACTGAGTGTCTGCTTTGTCCACCACCGTGCCCTGTGCTGCCAATCTGCTCCAGAAATAAAGTATAATTATTCACAATGACTATGGGGGGATGATTGGATGGAGTAGTAATTTGGCCATTTCGGTTTTGGCTTGGGTGGCATGACAAATATTTTCCTGAACTTATAAAATATCTGGTAAGAACAAGCCCAGGGAGAAGAGGATAAAACATGATATCTTTTATGAGAGTCATGAATATTTCTGCCTATTTTTTATGAAACTCATTAGAGTGCTAGCATATGTGGAAGCATGACCAATTTGTGGCATGCAAAAGCTCAGACGGGGTCCTGATCTGTAACATAACAGCCAGCACATCACTACATGGAAAGGCTGGAACGTTTGTGCTGATAGTTTGAGGAAAAACACAAAATAACTCGGATTTTACAAGCTTTTTAAAAAAAAAACATATGGCGATGTTACTATTTCTGGAATAGCATGTTTATGAGGAAAACAAAGAGCTGACATATTATTGAAAATTAGCGGAAAATGTTAATAATTATATCCGTCTATAAAAACACAACCAGTCATTGAGTCGTGTGGGCATAGATAGAGAGACACATAGATATGTAGGAAAATTAGCTAGCTAGATAGATGGATAAATAGATAGATAGATAGATAGATAGATAGATAGATAGATAGATAGATAGATAGATAGATAGATATGAGTTAGATAATAGATAGATAGGTGGATGGATAGATAGATATTAGATATTAGTCAGATAGATGGATGGATAGATAGATATTACTGTAAATAGATAGATTGATAGATATTAGATAGATATGAGTTAGATGATAGATAGGTGGATAGATAGATAGATATTTGATAGATATTAGAGAGACAGCTATTAGATAGATACATATTAGACAGATAGATGGATGGATAGATAGATATTACTGTAGATAGATAGATCAATAGATATTAGATAGATATGAGTTAGATGATAGATAGATAGATAGATAGATAGATAGATAGATAGATAGATAGATAGATAGATGTTTGGCTGGATGGATGGATAGATATTAGATAGATGATAGATAGATGGAAAGATAGATAGATAGATAGATAGATAGATAGATAGATAGATAGATAGATAGATTTGATTCATAGTGTGAACCTTTCTCCAGCAATGCTATGAATCGAAACGTTGCCACATGGGCCAATAAAGTCCAGTAATTTGCACCTTATTTTTTGGAGTGCCGCTTCAATTTGTGTGTTTATATGATCAGGTTTGGCAGTTACAAGAGAGGCCTTGCACCCAGACTTAGTTTTTGTCACAAGCAGGTGCTACCTAGTTTTCTTTTTGATTAGATAGATAGAGAGAGAGATATGATCAAGATAATTGCTAGAGAGACTGATAGAAATGAGATAAATTAATAGGAAAATATCAAAGATAGGTCAAAACACAGATATCACAGATACATAAACAAAATAAATGGATAGATAGATAAAAAGATATGCTGAAAGTTCACAAATTATGATGTATATAAAGTGTTGAATTGAGGGTGGCAAGGGCCCACCAGTGGCATTGATTCTGGGGGCCACTGTTGAGCTACATACAAATATTGCATTACCTTCATTCACAAGTTTATCTCTGCTTCTATATAATACACTGAGTAGTTTGTTGAATGAAGGAAGAGGAGCTGCATCTGTCTGTACATAGAGAATCAAATGTATTGGATCAACTACTGCTCATGTTGAGGGCTAAGTGACTTACCCCTGCACAGGGACCCACCGGGGGCTTCACCTGTTCCCCTGTGGGCCAGTCTGAGCCTCTGTATACATATTCCTTGTAGCCAAAGTTAACCCTGGTTGACATCATTTGTGATTCACATACTCTAATTATGGACTGGGGGACTGAACACTTTTGCCTCTCAACCACTTTCATACTGGAATTCTCCAGGAGACGAAAAGGTTAAACACCCCCACCCCCTTGCCACATATTCCTGTAGTAATCATATCATGACAAAGTGGCAGCTGTTTTGCCAGTATTTTTTGTTATGTGACTCAAAAGCTATACGAGCTCTCACGTCCATGGCGAATTTCAAGGCAATGTATCCAATGTGTATGCATTTTCTTTTTCATTGACTATGCTTTTACAGTGCAGAATAGTTAATAGCATGAGCTGATCCATGTGTGCGCTTAAACATAGGTGTACATGACTGCCCACAGGTCTCTTTATGCATTGTGACAGCTAAATAATTGTGGTGTAACGGGAAAAAAATGGAAAAAAAAGTGCTATACATGCAAGCGAGGGGGAAAAAAAAGCAATATAAAGTCCCTTAAACATCTCAGCAACATTAAGTGTGTATTCTCAGCAGTGTCGAGCTGAACACCAGACTCGCTCATCAAACACCTCCGGGCTCGGCTATGTAATAGAAACAAATTGGCAATGACTGCCCAAGCAAGTAACACAGGCCTACTGATTTGTAGATTGATAGTGATGCCTAATGATCCCCTTGGGCAGATCAATAGCACCAAATCCTCATTGCTGCCTTTCTTCTTTATTGGCACTGCACAGTTCCAAGAGAACAGTATAAAATCACTCCAGGAGTAAAAAAAAATCAGGTGAAACTGATACCGAGTGCGGACTTTTCTATCCTCGGCCATAAGTAGTGACGATGCAGGATCCCCGAAATATTCCGATCTCCACGATAGCTATTAATGCACCATAGTGACCGAGGGAATGTGCAATGTGAACCAATGTCATTCATTTTTTTTATTCGGAAGAGCTTGGCAATACACCATTGTTGATTTTGGTGACCCGTGATGTGGTTGTTTCGATGATTTTGGATACCTACTAGCTCGTACAAGTACATTCACATATGGTAGATTGGGTTTTTTTCTGCGACTGTCCCGTTCATATGCATGCTACAGATACGACCCCATTCCCACGTTTGCAACTGATTTTCGGTCTCAGAAACATATATCTGCACATATTTGCTGAGCTATAGATATGATTAAATATACATATATATCATGTGTCCCCAATATATCCCATATATAACCAATGATGATATACTGTATATCTGCACATATTTGCTGAGCTTTAGATATGATTAAATGTGTCCCTAATATAACCCATATATAACCAATGAAGATATATATCAGCTTATATTTGCTGAGCTATAGATAATATGATAATATGATTAAATATACATATATATCACACGTGTCCCCAATATAACCCATATATAATCAATGATGATATATATCTGCGAATATTTGCTGAGCTACAGATATGATTAAATATACATATATATTACACTAATAACTAATGATGATAGTTGTAAAGTAAAAAGTTTATGTTAATGACTTAGGAGCAAATTACACAAACCTATGTTAATATTTAAAAAAATATATGAACTTATTTGTACATTTTGAAAAAGTTCAAAACGAGCAAATTTGTAAATGTTTTATGTACATCTTGATTAATTTATGTATGTATAGATTTTATTAGCAACATGGGGCTGGTAAGTGATAATTAAGTATGCATAATAAAATGATACGGCTAAGGGATGAAGATGGAGGCTCCTATTTACCTGGAACGATCACCATCATCATTATTATTATCATTCTAATCGAAACATTGTGATGAACAGGCGCGGAGCAGGGAGAGGATGCTTTACATCCCTTCTTGCTCCATCACCTCCCCCTTTACTCCTCGCACAACACACACACACCTCCCTCCGTCACTCGCTCACAGAAGTCATCCGATTTTAATCATTACATCATTATGTCATTTCAATACTAATCTCTGGTCTTCACACCTTCAGTACTTTGACATGCAAATGTAGATAGAAAAAAAAAAAGGCACACATTAATATTGGAAATTTGCAGCAATGCCCTCCAGCGCAGTAATATTTTTATTACAACCCTCCTTTTCCTACACACACACACATTCATTCCCCCTTTTTCTACACGCAGAGCTGGTGATCACAAGAAACAAGAGCGATCTGTAGAAGATCAGACGGGGAGGTGGGGAGAGGCAAGAAACACATACACGTGTCAACAAGGCAGCCCTGCCACCCAATTTGCATATTTACATGAGTGCCACCCTCGTATGACTTAAGCGAGGAACTTCGCTCATTTTCCACACCCATCAATCTCCAGTCCTCTGAGGAAGCTACAATTAGACAACTAAGTAGGTGGACGGGATTAAACGTAAGGACACCACAGAAGCCAATAAAAAAAAAAAATAGAAAGCAACCTTACCACAAGACGCCTTGCTTTCTCTTGGTCTTAAAAAAAGAAATTCCCCGCGGTTTCTTTAGATTTTTTTGAGACCCGTCCTTCAGGGTTTTTAGTTTTTACCTCTCTCTCTCCCTTTCTCTCTCTCTCTCCCTCCTTCCTCCTCCTCTTTCTGTGTGTTGTGCCTGGGTTTATAAAAAAAAAAATAAAAGACAACTCCATGTTAAGTGAACAGTCAAAGCATCATGAAGTGTACAGCTCAAGGGGGAGGACATGACTTGGGGTGGGTCACATCCTAGTCCTTTATAAATAGCTCTCAAAATAAGGGGCTCAAGAAGTCAATAGAAAAAAAAGGCAAATATGTAAATGATCCATGTGCAAAATAATAATAATAATAATAAAAAAAACAATGGGCGAATAGACGACAAATAAATATTAAAAAAAAGGGAGAGTGGACGACAAATATAAGAAAAAAGAGAGTGGACGACCAGTTTAAAATAATATTAATAGATGCATGAGCAGCGGCTACGATTTTTCTACCAGGAGATCTTCATCATTCAAGATTTCAAACCACAATAAGAAATTTTATAAATAAAAAATCAAGAGATAAGATGAGTCTGAGATGCTAAGAAAAGGCAATTTTAAGTGAACTCTAAGGGTTACACAAATACCAAAATAAAAATTCTTTGTTTTATTTGAAACAGAACTCTTGGCTCACGTGTACGGCTAAATTATTTTTCCTTTATTTATTTTTTTTTTTTATCATTCCTGCTTTGTGCACGGAAAAAAAAAATGTTTTGTATTCCAGCTTTGTCTCTTCGGAAAAAAAAAAACAGGTAATTTTAATAATCTGACCACAGAGACTGAATTTCAGATTCCACTTTCTATAGAAATAATGCTTTTTTTTTTTTTTGTAAATCCTTCTGCAGTAAGGATAAAAAAAAAATAAAGAATGAAAATATGTTCGGCCATAAAGATAGTAATGTTACATTTAATGTACATGATAATAGAAAAAAATAATCTTTGAAGGAAAAGGTCCCAAAGGCCACAGGAAAGGTTGTTTGCTCCCTTTTTATTTAATAGAGGTCACCTAGACTGGATAGCATAACTTAAATGAAAAGCTTCTTCGGTGCAATTCTAACACGTGCCGTGCAGGGTCAGCCAGTGTCTTGCATGGGCTCATCAAAAATACATAACCAGACAGCCTAATAGTATTTCAGCACATTCATTTTTGGGCAGGAACATGGGGGATGGTGAACAGAGATAGGGAAGAAATGAATTATATGCCTTCTCAATAAAAAAAAACAAAAAACAGGATTTCGCTCGTGTCTGCTTTGCTGCTGTTGAGGAAGGGCAAGGAATTTTATTACGGAAATAATCCACATATTTAAAAAAAAAAAGAATGTCCTATATTTCTGAGGTTATAACTAATGAACTATAGTCACAGAGCATAATCATTTTTTTTTTCACAGTCCATTACAAATCGAGACCGAGAAAAACAAAAAATGCTATTTTCTTTTGGACTGCTGCAAAACAACACACAAGTATAATTGGAACGGATGACCTAGCGTAGGAGCATCTTTTTTTTTTTTTTGTAAGGCATGCACACACAATAATATAAAAATATATATATATGTATTTATTTATTTATTTTTTAAAGGCCACATAAAGGGTATTTTCTATAGAACGGTCAATTTATGGCACAAGGAAACAGGTAGGTAGGTCTCTGGGAGGATGCCAGCCGCAGGATGGAGGGGACCTATAGCAACATGCTCGACGGGAAGGGGTTAATGTTGCCAATCTCTTGTCAGGCAGACAGTAGAAAAATATGACAGGGGACAAACAGAAAATAATAAGAGCAAGTGGGATGAGAGAATGCATAAACCCTCCTCCTAAATCTAGCCTGGAGATAAGTGACCCTGCTGAGGGAAGACGGAGATGCAGAGGTGACCCAATGCTAACCAGCCTGTTAGCAATAATAAGGTGAGCGCACATGTAAGGGCGACATTACAGCATTGGGGAAATATTCCCCTTTGTGTTTGCACAAGCTCATTTTGCCATGTGTATTCATAGCGCCAGAGAGAGAGGAGAGGAAATACGTTGTAACATCATCTCTCTTCAATCAGGATTGTTCTTATTTATGGCGAAATAGGAGTTACATTAAAAATCAAGAGCGTTCCTGCTCCTAATGACCGCGCTGGGGCATAAGTACATGGTGTCTAATTCTTTGGCATTAGAATCTATACGTTTTTCTCTTCCGCCTTGTCCGTGTCGTAGGTCATGTTACATATATGCGATGTTGTGTAGTCGTTGTGTGCGATATTTATGATATTATAAATATTAAAGGCAGATAACGGCGCGCTTTGTCATTGTATGATAAGCTGTTAGATTGTATTATTATGTGCCGGCTTACATCTCTTCATGTGATCAGCATTATATCCAATTGAAAGAGAAGTATTAGGTCAGCTGCAATCATAAAAAGAGAGGAGCACAACATATTTAAATCCTATGCAAATAGAGAGGCCTGCGAGGGACATAAGTGTAAAACCACTGCCCTCTAAGGGCCAATGTGAGCATGACACCAGGCATCATTCGGGGATTCTTTTGTATAAACTCCAGGTCTGCAGTGATGAGGCGGATGATTTGCAGAATACAGATGTGTATAATTTATTATGCTTTATACCTACAGATTACACTATACATATCTTTATTTTTTTACTTATTATTATCAATATGATATGGACTCAACAACAGTTAGATGTAGCATTCAGCAATTTTTTTTTAAATTAATTATACTTTTAACATGCAAATTATTTAATGGTATGAGTCTTAGAGAATTTGTGGTGTTACCCATTAATACTTTTTAGTTACCAGGGGCTTAAAATAGTGGGTGTACAGGTTTCAGTCACCTAATAGGGGCCCAATGACCATGACCACGCTGCTAGAGAGGAGTGCTACAAATGACAGGTGATAATTGGGGAGGCACACTAATAGATTTTGCAACGAGGCGCCGGATTGTCCTTCTGATTGTCCTTAGTATAGAACTGGGGGGAGGTCTAGACTTCATCACTAAAAAGCTAGAAAACCCCCACATTTTCATTATTTAATCTCAGAGTACACGATTTACTGGTAATCTTTACAACTGTCACCATCTCAGTATGAAGAACGTAAATTCATTATTACTTCTCTTATAGTTAGTACTTTTATAACACCAGGCTTCATTTTCCCACTCTATATTATGATAGTTCTTCTGCTTCTTCCTATTATTATTATTGTATTTTCCATATAATAAATATGTATCATAAGTATAGAGATACATGCATATACACATACAAACACACACATATGGACACAAGTACCCACATACATATACACAAGTACCTACGTACATACATACACACACATATACACTCATACACATGTACATACACACATATACATACACTCTTACACATATACACACACAAAAACATACATTAAAACACAAGTACGTACATATATATATACCCACATACATATATACATACACACGCACATACATATATAAATATACAAGTATACACAGACAAATACATAGATATACACATAAATACACTTGTATATACACACACAAATGCACACATACACATCCCACCGGAAGAAGCTGGTTGAAACGCGCGTCGGGGTGTAGTGACACAACACTTAATGTTCCCAGGTCGTGACTAACTGGTTTTAATAAGGTATTGCATGTTACCACTGTACTATAGTCCTAATGCCTGTGTCTGTGTCCTATTTTTGAGGCATCTTTATAATACGTTATTATAATTTATCAAATGTGCAATAAAAGTATACAGATCTAACTCATTTCTTAGATCACTTTCTTTTGCCTTGGGATTTATTTTTCACTTATCTCAGGCTGTTGAGTTTAATGTATTGTGTTGAAATGCTATGAAATAGCTTTATTCTATAAAGAAAGGACTTATTTTTGTTTACTTATACATATACAAATATATACATACGCATACATAAAATCACATACATATACACACATATACATACACAAATACAAGTACATACACACACATACATATGCACATAAGTATATATGTATATATATATATATACACACAAATACATACATGCATAAACAGACACATACACACAAATATATATACTGTATATATACACATGTACATACATACGCAAAAATACAAATACACATACTGTACACATGCACACACATACATACACACATAGAAACACTTACAGTACATACACAAATATACATACAAATGCACATATACAAGACTCCATTGTACCGATGATAAGAAAAAGGACAGAATTACACATTGCTACCTCGTTTGATTTGATGTTTTATTAGTAAAGCTATTGGTAACGATACAAATGCTGGAAATTCATCAATAAATACTTGCTGAACAGTGTGACTGCGAGAGCCAGTGATGGAAATGGATGAGGCCCAAGTAATAGGGACTGCAGAATAAGTGCCTTTCTATGATAATTAGAGCATGACGACTGTATGATCACTAGCTGCTGCCGGACTACAATTCATACTGTCTGTGTGAAGATAATGTAAAGATAGTGGGGATTATAGTCTAGAGAGCACTGATGAAAGTCTGCATTAAAGCCCTTGAGATGCGGGATTTTAAAGTAACAAACTGGCTTTATATTATCTGTTAAAAAAAAAACCTTGAGTGATAGCTGGACAAAGGCTGGACTTGCTGAATTTCATTAAGACCCACCCCACTGTATGGAAACACTGATATTCCGCACTATTATATTAACAGAGGTATAGCGGAGATTAGTTTGTCATTGTATATGTGTTGTCTTCTTACATAGGACTGCAGGTTCAGCATTCTCTGAGAAAGTTATCATGATATATGATGCAAAAAAAAAAAGCGCTCCCAAATCCTAAAGTCACATATTCATCTCCACTAAGTAAAGTGTCTATGGATTAGACTCCCATCCATGAGATGTTGTAATGTGTGTCCAGTTATGTTTTGTCTGCTTTAGATTCTCGCCATTAGCTCACCATCACGGAGTTCCATGTTACACAGTAATCATGGACGAACGCTTTGATCCTAATGGGAATTTCTATCTCATATTTCTCTGATAAGATTAATGCATCCTCTGCTTCCAGCCATACATACGTATCCAGCTTTGCATAGGAGGCTGGAAACATTGTAACATGGGAAGTAAAAACAATATGTACTAGTGTGAAATGAAAAATATATTTTGGCAAATATTTTACATACATGAATGTGGTCAGTGGTCAGCGCTATGTGAATACATATTAACGCCAATGACATATGTGAAGAGAGGGGAAGGCCGGGGTGAAAAGAGAGAGCGAGGAGGGTAAAAGTACTAGGCGGAAAAAGCAAAATATCCCATTCCCCTGCATAGTCCACTGTGGGGTGTTTCCCTTTAATACTGCATAGATATTTGTCTATATCAAAAAATGGGGTCGATGGATTACCGCTTCCAGTTCAAGATATAACATCAACAAACAAACTCAAGCAAAATCCGCTCAGTTTCAAGGAAGATATAGATACAATTGTTTAAAATTAATTAATTTTTATTTCCAACAATTTTTAAAAAAATGTTTTAAAAAATGTACAGTACAGACAAAAAGTTTGGACACATCTTCTAATTTAAAGATTTTTCTGTATTTTCATGACTATGAAAGTTGTACATTCACACTGAAGTCATCAAAACTATGAATTAACACATGTGGAATTATATACTTAACAAAAAAGTGTGAGACTACTGAAAATATGTCTTATATTCCCCCCAAACCATCTCGATTGGGTTCAGGTCTGGTGACTGTGGAGGCCAGGTCATCTGGCGTAGCACCCCATCACTCTCCTTCTTGGTCAAATAGCCCTTACACAGCCTGGAGGTGTGTTTGGGGTCATTGTCCTGTTGAAAAATAAA
Organism: Phyllobates terribilis; assembly: GCF_046119375.1. NCBI lineage: Eukaryota > Metazoa > Chordata > Amphibia > Anura > Dendrobatidae > Phyllobates > Phyllobates terribilis. The sequence continues at coordinate 212,629,334 of NW_027362773.1, read as the reverse complement.
TGATGGTCCAACTAAACGCAAACCGGATGGAATAGCATGCCGCTGCAAGATGCTGTGGTAGCCATGCTGGTTCAGTATGCCTTCAATTTTGAATAAATCCCAAAAGTTTGGACACACCTTCTCATTTAAAGATTTTTCTGTATTTTCATGACTTTGAAAATTGTACATTCACACTGAAGGAATCAAAACTATGAATTAACACATGTGGAATTATATACTTAACAAAAAAGTGTGAAACAACTGAAAATATGTCTTATATTCTAGGTTCTTCAAAGTAGCCACCTTTTGCTTTGATGACTGCTTTGCACACTCTTGGCATTCTCTTGATGAGCTTCAAGAGGTAGTCACCGGAAATGGTTTTCACTTCACAGGTGTGCCCTGTCAGGTTTAATAAGTGGGATTTCTTGCCATATAAATGGGGTTGGGACCATCAGTTGTGTTATGCAGAAGTATAGTGGATACACAGCTGATAGTCCTACTGAATAGACTGTTAGAATTTGTATTATGGCAAGAAAAAAGCAGCTAAGTAAAGATAAACGAGTGGCCATCATTACTTTAACCCCTTCAGGACCCAGCCTATTTTGACCCTAAAGACCTTGGCATTTTTGTCAATTCTGACCAGTGTCCCTTTACGAAGTAAAAACTCTGGAACACTTCAACGGATCCTAGCGATTCTGAGATTGTTTTTTCGTGACATATTGGGCTTCATGTTAGTATTAAATTTAGGTCGATAATATTTGCGTTTATTTGTGAAAAAATCAAAAATATGGGAAAAAATTTGAAAATTTTTCAATTTTCAAATTTAGAATTTTTATTCTACTAAACCAGAGAGTGATGTGACACAAAATAGTTTATAAATAACATTTCCCACATGTCTACTTTACATCAGCACAATTTTGGAAAAAAAAAAAATTTTGGTAGGAAGTTTGAACGGTTCAAAGTTCATCAGCAATTTATCTTTTTTTCCAGAAAAAATTTACAAAACCATTTTTTTAGTGACCACATCACATTTGAAGTCCCTTTGAGGGGTCTTTATGACAGAAAACACCCAAAAGTGACACCATTCCAAAAACTGCACCCCTCAAGCTACTCAAAACTACATTCAAGAAGATTATTAACCCTTCAGGTGCATCACAGGAACTAAAGCCACATGGAAGAAAAAAATGAACATTTTTATTTTTCTAACAAAAATTTTCTTTTAGCCTAAATTTTTTAATTTTCACATGGGTAACAGGATAAAATGCATCCTAAAATTTGTTGGTCAATTTCTCCTTAGTACAGTGATACCTCATATGTGGTCATAAACCACTGTTTGGGCGCATGGCAGGGCTCAGAAGAGAAGGAGCGCAATTTGACTTTTGGAGCTAATTTTCCATTCAAAAAGTAAAATGGCGCTCCTTCCCTTCTGAGCCCTGCCATGCGCCCAAACAGTGGTTTATGACCACATATGAGGTATCAGTGTACTCAGGAGAAATTGACCAATACATTTTAGGATGCATTTTATCCTGTTACCCATGTGAAAATTAAAAAATTTAGGCTAAAAGAAAATTTTTGTGAAAAAAAAAGTACTTTTTTGTTTTCACAGATCATTTTGTGAAGCACCTGGGGGTTCCAAGTGCTCACTATGCATCTAGATAGGTGCCTTGGGGGGTCTAGTTTCCAAAATGGGGTCACTTGTGGGGGAGCTCCACTGTTTAGGCACATTAGGGGCTCTCCAAACGCAACATGGTGTCCGCTAACAATTTGAGCCGATTTTCCATTCAATTTGTTAGCGGACACCATGTCGCGTTTGGAGAGCCGCTGTGTGGCCAAACATTGGAGCTCCCCCACAAGTGACCCCATTTTGGAAACTAGACCCCCCAAGGCACCTATCTAGATGCATAGTGAGCACTTGGAACCCCCAGGTCCTTCACAAATTAATCCGTAAAAATAAAAAAGTGTTTCTTTTTCCACTTTTTCATTTTTATGAATCAATTTGTGAAGCACCTGGGGGTTCCAAGTGCTCACTGTGCATCTAGATAGGTGCCTTGGGGGGTCTAGTTTCCAAAATGGGGTCACTTGTGGGGGAGCTCCAATGTTTGGGCACACAGCGGCTCTCCAAAAGCAACATGGTGTCCGCTAACAAATTGTCGGCTCAAATTGTTAGAAGACACCATGTTGCGTTTGGAGAGCCACTGTGTGGCCAAACATTGGAGCTCCCCCACAAGTGACCCCATTTCGGAAACTAGACCCCCCAAGGCACCTATCTAGATGCATAGTGAGCACTTGGAACCCCCAGGTCCTTCACAAATTAATCCGTAAAAATAAAAAAGTGTTTTTTTTTCCACTTTTTCATTTTTATGAATCAATTTGTGAAGCACCTGGGGGTTCCAAGTGCTCACTATGCATCTAGATAGGTGCCTTGGGGGGTCTAGTTTCCAAAATGGGGTCACTTGTGGGGGAGCTCCAATGTTTGGGCACACAGCGGCTCTCCAAAAGCAACATGGTGTCCGCTAACAAATTGTCGGCTCAAATTGTTAGAAGACACCATGTTGCGTTTGGAGAGCCGCTGTGTGCCCAAACATTGGAGCTCCCCCACAAGTGACCCCATTTTGGAAACTAGACCCCCCAAGGCACCTATCTAGATGCATAGTGAGCACTTGGAACCCCCAGGTCCTTCACAAATTAATCCGTAAAAATAAAAAAGTGTTTTTTTTTCCACTTTTTCATTTTTATGAATCAATTTGTGAAGCACCTGGGGGTTTCAAGTGCTCACTATGCATCTAGATAGGTGCCTTGGGGGGTCTAGTTTCCAAAATGGGGTCACTTGTTGGGGAGCTCCAATGTTTGGGCACACAGGGACTCTCCAAACGCAACATGGTTCCAATTTGTTAGTGGACACCATTGTGTAGTGTATGTCAGGTTGGTGTGCGGTGTGGTATATTGTAGTGTATATGACTCGCCCCCTGGGCCGTGGGGCACGCGGATCCGGGCGATAGGGAGATGCTGGGAGTAGTAGTGGCGGCCCGGTCCCGCGGCTCAGGGTGGTCAGACCAATGGTAGTCTGCTACTGTACTTTAGATAATGTCCGACTACGCCACCCGTGGATTGCGGTTATTAGGAACCGCCGCTGCAAGGCAGTCCGCTGGGGCTGATGATGGGTGCAGCTGAGGTGATGTGACTCCCCACGGGAAGAGTGCAGCCCCAGGGCAGTGTAGTGGATGGTGGGAGTGATGGTAGTGCGAGTCCCGGTGCTGATAGTGCTGGAGGCGCGAAGGAGCACACAGACAACAAGTTACAGTCCAGGGTCTTTACTCACAGTTCGTTTGTTCCGGGTCACTTCTGTCAGCAGTGACCGCCCGAGCCGTGCTGCGTCCACCAGGTGAGGGGCTCGGTCAACTCCCAGGCAGCTCAGGAGCATGGCACAGGACCCCCTTTAATCCTTTCTCTGGCCTGCCTCACCAGTGACCCACTTTTGTCCAGCTGCCGCGGACTTGTGCGGTTAAACGTGGGCCCCGTCCTCCGCTGTCCTATATGGTGCCTTCCTAGCAGGTTTGATGAGGTGTCGCACCAATAGATGATCACGACGACCGGTCTTTGGCTGAGGGTTGTTTCTCCTCCACCAACTTGGGATCCGGTACCCTTAATCTGCCTGACCCTGCACCCTGGATTCTCGTGGGTTCTTAGGGTCCCTTCCACCTTCTTGTTCCTGAGCCCTTCTGTTTCTCTGTCTCTCCTTCTTTGCAGTTCCTGTTCTGTTCCTTTCTGTTCCTTTCTCTTGGAGCTGAGATGAGCCAGAATCTCAGCTCCCCTTCACCTCCTCCTCGGCCTCTCACTAGGCCCTCCTGGAGTAGAGCTCCTACAGAGCCTCTACTCCCTGTCTTCTCCTCTGGCTGAACTGACCCAGAACTAAGATGGTGCCCACCTTTTATACCTCCCTCTGACCATGACCCCAGGTGACCAGCAACCAATGGGCTCCTACCTACGCTCAGAAACCGCCCCCTATCTGCCCCTACAGCACTGGGTGTTCCACCCCTCCCTCCCCACTCCAGCAGGGACATGGTTGGTCGTGCCTGCACTTCTGTCTAGTGGGAGCACCGTTGAGCTGTCCCTCGGAAATGGGGTGTGTGTGCTGCATGCAGCTAACTGAGCCCTGGTCCATACTCCATCCTTACCCGGGAGTGGAATACCACACCTCTGGCAGAGGTGCAATACCCCTGTAGCGGCCGAGCCCTCGGGGCGCTACATATACACCACACACACACACACACACACTACAACACACACACCAACCTGACATAGCCTCCTAAGCTGAGTACGCCCTAGACTGGGATGAGTGGGACGGGCGGGACATTTTGTGTGCTGTGTGCGTGTGTAAAAAAAAAAAAAAAAAAAATCGAAACTTTATTATAGTGTGAGTGTACGTGTGTGTGTGTGTGTGTGTGTGTGTGCTTGGTGTAACCTTCTGCAGTCACGTGTGGGGGCTGTCAGGCGTAGGGGGCTGTCAGGCGTAGGGGGCTGTCAGGCGTAGGGGGGGGCTGAAGAGATGGAGGAGCCAGCAGCTGCAGCAAGGGGGGTGATCACTGGGGCAGGAGCCAGCAGCAGCAAGGGGGGTGATCACTGGGGCAGGAGCCGGCAGCAGCAAGGGGGGTGATCACTGGGGCAGGAGCCGGCAGCAGCAAGGGGGGTAGGAGGCCGGCAGCATCAGGGGGGTGATTACTGGGGCAGAAAGCGGAGCAGGAGCCAGCAGCAGGGGGGTGATCACTGGGATGGGGGGGTGCACACTGGGGATGGGGAGTGAACACTGGAGACAGGTGGGGGTGAACACTGGGGACAGGGGGGGGTGAACACTGGGGACAGGGGGGGTGAACACTGGGGACAGGGGGGGGTGAACACTGGGGGGGTGAACACTGGGGACAGGGGGGGTGAACACTGGGGGGAGGGGTGATATCACTGGGACTGGGGGATGGTGGGCTTGATCACAGGAGCAGGGCATTTACACTGAGCCTGCTGCTGCTGTGATCACAGTCCACCGGCTGTCAGAAGGAGAGCAGCAGCCGGTGGATGAAGACGTGGGAGAGGGAGCAGAGGGAGCGGAGGTCGGGGTGCAGGTATGAAAGTGGAGGGGGGTGGAGGGGGGGTCGGGGGTGGAGGGGGGGCAGGGTGGAGTGGAGGGGGGGTCGGGAGGAGCGGGGGCAATACTACCTGATGCAGATCAGCGGCGGCAGCAGGCGATCAGCGGCGGCAGAAGCGATCCACGAGCTCAGCAGCAGAGGGTCCACGGGGGGGCAGCTGCAGAGGGTCCACGGGGGGGCAGCAGCAGAGGGTCCACAGGGGGCAGCAGCAGAGGGTCCACAACGGCCGGCACACGATCCATGGACGGGCAGTTGCGGCCATCATTAAAAACTCCCTCCACATCTGATTGGGGCTAGTATCCATGTGACGCTAGCCCCCCAATCAGATCTGGGGGGAGGGTGGGGACAGAGGTGACACTCCCCCCAGCCAATGGCTGATGCTGTAAGCATCAGGCCATGCCCAGATTTAAATATTACACCAATTTTCATTGGTGAAATATTTAATTCATACCGATTGGCAGTTTCATTAAAAGTGAAAATGAAACAGCCAATCGGAGGGGTCCCAGGCACGGGGGGGTTAATCCACCCCCCGGGGGGTCGACTTCAGGATGTCCAGTTGCAGTAGCAACTGTGAAACCTGAGCCACCCCGCTCGCAGGCGCTGCAGGGGCTCTTTCCCTCCATGTCACAGACGCTGTGACATGGGTCGGGAAGGAACTGTTTTCCATGTCACAAACGGTGTGACACGGGTCGGGAAGGGGTTAAGAAATGAAGGTCAGTCAGTCCGAAAAATTGAGCAAACTTTGAAAGTGTCCCCAAGTGCAGTTGCAAAAACCATCAAGCGCTACAAAGAAACTGGCTCACATGAGGACCGCCCCAGGAAAGGAAGACCAAGAGTCACCTCTGCTTCTGAGGATAAGTTTATCCGAGTCACCAGCCTCAGAAATCGCAGGTTAACAGCAGCTCAGATTAGAGACCCGGTCAATGCCACACAGAGTTCTAGCAGCAGACACATCTCTACAACAACTGTTAAGAGGAGACTTTGTGCAGCAGGCCTTCATGGTAAAATAGCTGCTAGGAAACCACTGTTAAGGACAGGCAACAAGCAGAAGAGACTTGTTTGGGCTAAAGAACACAAGGAATGGACATTAGACCAGTGGAAATCTGTGCTTTGGTCTGATGAGTCCAAATTTGAGATCTTTGGTTCCAACCACCGTGTCTTTGTGCGACGCAGAAAAGGTGAACGGATGGACTCTACATGTCTGGTTCCCACCGTGAAGCATGGAGGAGGAGGTGTGATGGTGTGGGGGTGCTTTGCTGGTGACACTGTTGGGGATTTATTCAAAATTGAAGGCATACTGAACCAGCATGGCTACCACAGCATCTTGCAGCGGCATGCTATTCCATCCGGTTTGCATTTAGTTGGACCATCATTTATTTTTCAACAGGACAATGACCCCAAACACACCTCCAGGCTGTGTATGGGCTATTTGACCAAGAAGGAGAGTGATGGGGTGCTACGCCAGATAACCTGGCCTCCACAGTCACCAGACCTGAACCCAATCGAGATGGTTTGGGGTGAGCTGGACCGCAGAGTGAAGGCAAAAGGGCCAACAAGTGCTAAGCATCTCTGGGAACTCCTTCAAGATTGTTGGAAGACCATTTCCGGTGACTACCTATTGAAGCTCATCAAGAGAATGCCAAGAGTGTGCAAAGCAGTCATCAAAGCAAAAGGTGGCTACTTTGAAGAACCTAGAATATAACACATATTTTCAGTTGTTTCACACTTTTTTGTTAAGTATATAATTCCACATGTGTTAATTCATAGTTTTGATGCCTTCAGTGTGAATGTACAATTTTCAAAGTCATGAGAATACAGAAAAATCTTTAAATGAGAAGGTGTGTCCAAACTTTTGGTCTGTACTGTATATATATATATACTCCTACTCCACGTATATTGCAATTATCCCCTAATAATAATGTGCTGAATAGATATATTCCTTTTAATATGAATAATATAAAGGGGTCTAATTCATATTAAAAGGAATATATCTATTCAGCACATTATTATTAGGGAATAATTGCAATATAAGTGGAGTAGGAGTATATATATATATATATATATATATATATATATACACATATATTTTTTTTGCCATGATATACTGTAAATAATAGAAGCATATGATTGGGATTTAACTATGTGATCTTGAAAGTACCTGTTTTTTATATATATACATTTAAAAAAAAATTGTTGGAAATAAAAATGAATTAATTTTAAACAATTGTATCTATATCTTCCTTGAAACTGAGCAGATTTTGCTTGAGTTTGTTTGTTGATGATAGATATTTGTCTATAGTTTGTTACATATAGATGAAAATAGACTTCAGATGATCGCTCTGTGATCTCTGTCTGCTGCTGGGTCTAATTAAAGGGGTTGTCTACGACTTGGCCAAACCCTTCTTAAGTACTATTTTACCCCATGCAAAATAAAAATAACAGATACTCAGCTCCGGCTCCAGCACCGTTCCAGCGATGTCGGAACTGTGTTTCCCAGGGACCGCATCACATTGTTAAGCCATGTGAGCGCCGCAGACGAACAGCAACTGCAAAAGGACAGCAGTTCCCACACGTCCTTCGAATGGACCTCAGACGTGTGAGCTAAGCAGTCCATTAGTGACTGCTGATTGGATACAGTGCTATCCTTGAGATACCTGGGGCCAACATGGCAGGAAGGGCCCTGGTGCGGGAAGTGAGTATCTGTTATTTTTATTTTACACTGGGGAATATAGTATTTAACTATTTGGACAAGCCCTTTAATGCCCATTTAGACAAGAGCTTGTAGCTCAGCAGCTTAAGTGCCTTGTCTGTAATGTTAAGGTTGTGGGTTCGAGACTGGGAGACTCACAGAAAAAAAAAAACATTTAGAGAAGACAATAATCATTCATAGGGATCCTTGTTTAGCCAGTTTAAACATGGCAGCAATCACAGAAAAAAGGAGTACCGTATATTCCGGCGTATAAGACGACTTTTGAAGACTGAAAAATCTTCTGTCTAGTCTGGGGTCGTCTTATACACCGGTAATGCTTTTGAACTTTCAGAAATTGACATGCGGGGATACTCTGGGGGTGTTAATAAGCTGCCGTGGCCGTATCCCTGCCATGTCGGAGTTAATATAAGGTGGAGGGAGTTAAAATACGGCGGCGGTAGGTCCAGACAGTCAGCGCTTCTGTGCTGAAACTGACACATCGCTGCGTATTCCCAGCTCCGGACACAGCGCAGGGCTTCTGTGCCGACAGCTTTCACTTGTCACAGAAGCGCTGCGCTGTGTCCGGAGCTGGGAAGTTCGCATCGCTTCTGTGACAATATATGAAAAGCCGGCAATTCAGCAGCGGCATAAGCCGGCACCCGACAATTTAGAATAGAAAGAATAGAGCTTCACACATAGATTAGATAGATAGAAACATGTCAGTCACATATATATGAAGTACAGTGACAGTATTGCTTACTGTACTTGTCATTTAGTGTAAAGGATTTATTAAAACAAATAATAGTGTTTTCATGCACCGTCTCTTTAAAAAAGCCGGCCGGCAATTCAGCAGCGGTACCCGACAATTTATAACAGACAGAATAGAGCTTCACACATAGATTAGATAGATAGAAACATGTCAGTCACATATATATGAAGTACAGTGATAGTGTTGGTTACTGTACTTGTCATCTAGTGTTAAAATAAAGGATTTATTTTAAAAAAAATTGGCGTGGGGTTCCCCTTAATTTTAGGCTCTAGCGGAGGTTAAGCAGACAGCTGGGGCAGATGTTTGAAGCCTGGGAAGGGGGTAATACCCACGGAGCTTCCCAGGCTACTAATATCAGCCCCCAGCTGAATACCTAGCCTTTACTAGCTATTAAAATGGGGGACCCCCCAAAAAAAATGACGTGGGGTCCCCCCTAATTTAATAGCTAGCAAAGGCTAGGCAGACAGCTGGAGGCTGATATTAATAGCCCAGGAAGGGAGCCATGAATATTGGCCCCCTCCCAGGCTAGAAACACCAGCCGTCAGCCGCCCCAGAAATGGCGCATCCATAGGATGCGCCAATTCTGGCACTTAGCCTCGCTCTTCCACGCTGCCCTGGTGCGGTGGCAGGGGGTAATAGGGTTGGGGTTGATGTCAGCTTATAATGCCAGCTGACATCAAGCCCAGGTTAGTAATGGAGAGGCGTCTATAAGACACCCCCATTACTAACCCCATAGTAAAAGTTAAAAAAAACACAAACACCCAGAATAAAGTCCTTTAATTGAAATAAAGACACAATTCTTTATTGTTCTAAATTAAACCATACTTACCATCACGCCCATTCCAGCTGAAGCCAACGATCTCCTGCAATAAAAGAAAAATAATAAACCAACATCATCCTTACCTTTCCATGGTTCCCACGACAGCTTCAGCTCTGCTACATCGAGATGACAGGCTGGACCGCAGCAGAACGCCGCCATCCAGCCTGTCATCCCGCAGACACTGAGAAGCGCAGGCATGCTTGCGCTCTGCAGTGTCTGGCTGTGACGGCATCCAGATGAGCCGACAATGAACTCAGCTCACCTCCTGGACGTCCGTCACTGACAGCGTGGGAAACTTCTACTGCGCATGCGGGGAGCAGGAGAATTTTCCCACGCTGTCAGTGACGTGCATGAGGTGAGCCGAGTTCATTGGACATGATCTCGGCTCATCTGGATGCCGTCACAGTCAGACACTGAGGAGCACAAGCATGCCTACGCTTCTCAGTGTCTGCCGCATGGCAAGCTGAACGGCAGCGTTCTGCTGCGGTGCAGCCTGTCATGTGAATGTAGCAGAGCTGGACCGGTCCTGGGAACCATGGAAAGGTAAGGATGAGGTTGCTTTATTATTTTACTTTTATTGCAGGAGATCGTTGGCTTCAGCTGGAATGGGCGTGACGGTAAGTATGGTTTAATTTAGAACATTAAAAAATTGTGTCTTTATTTCAATTAAAGGACTTTATTCTGGGTGTTGTGTTTTTTTTAATTACTTTACTAGAAATTCATGGTGGTCATGTCTAATATTGGCGTGACCCCATGAATTTCGGGCTTAGGGCCAGCTGATAATGCCAAGCTGGCCCTAACCCCTTTATTACCCAGTGAGCCACCGCACCAGGGCCCTGGATGAGTTGAGTACAGCGCCAGAAGATGGCGCTTCTATGAACGCGCCATTTTCCGGGGTGGCTGCGGACTGCAATTTGCAGCGGGGGGGGCCCAGAAAGCTTGGGCCTCCCTGCGCTGCAGATTCCAGCCCCCAGCTGCCTAGTTGTACCTGGCTGGACACAAAAATAGGGCGAAGCCCCACGTCTTTTTTTTTAATTATTTCATGAAATAATTTAAAAAAAAAGGGCTTCCCTATATTGTTGTGTCCGGCCAGGTACAAATAGGCAGCTGGTGGTTGGGGGCAGCCCGTTCCTGCCTGCTGTACCTGGCTGGACACAAAAATATGGCGAAGCCCACGTCAACATTTTTGGGAAAAATTAATTACAAAATTAATAATAATTTAGGGACTGCATCTTTATTAACCCCTCAATTGTCATTTAGTGTTAAAATAAAGGATTTTTTAAAAAGAAAATTGGCGTGGGATCCACCATCATTATAGTCTCTAGCGGAGGTTAAGCAGACGGCTGGGGCAGATGTTTGAAGTCTGGGAAGGGGGTAATACCCACGGAGCTTCCCAGGCTACTAATATCAGCCCCCAGCTGAATACCTAGCCTTTACTAGCTATTAGAATGGGGGACCCCCCCAAAAAATGACGTGGGGTCCCCCCTATTTTAATATGTTTATGAGTGACAGTTTTCCTGCTATATACCTGCATGTCATAAGAATTTAAATTAAAAAAGGACCATGTTAAATTCAAATCTGTTTTTTTTTAATTTTTACCGGTGTTTGGTATGCGTTGGAAAAGGGGTAGTCTTATACGGTGAATATATCCTAAACTCTATATTTTAACAGGAAAGTAGGGGGGTCGTCTTATACACCAGGTCGTCTTATACGCCGGAATATACGGTAAATGCTTTTTTGTCAGGTGCGATGATTTATATGCAGGCATAAAAGTCATCATTATTGGCAACACATCATCCTGTGTAAACATTACAATGTTCGTTAGTCTATACGGGCTGGTAATCGACCATCAAGTGGCTTGTATATAGCCGATTAGCAGTCATTAATAACCTGTATCGACTTGTGTAAGGGCCATTATCGAAGTGCAGCCCTACCAGTGTCGTTTATCACTTATCAAGGCTGTACTACCTTGTAACCGATGCAACTATGGAAAAGTGGCTTTAGTTTTCTTTTAGATGGTTCAAAAACATTTATTGCAAAGGGCGATAAAGAAAATGCTGTTTAGTGCGCACTGATATTTTTTATAGTTTAGGATTATGTTGAGTTGGAAGTTACAGACCCAAAGCTTTACTAGAGTGAAAACATGCCATTTTGGCCTGATTCATTATAGCATTTGCACTTTTGTTCGTCTAGTTTTTGGTGTATTTCACCAGACTTTCATTAACTCCTTATTCTTGTTTTTATTTGCATCTTTTTTAATAGTCAATTCTATTTGTGTTATCTTGGACCACATACGCCGTTTTGAAGAATTCGGTGCCGAAAACATCAGCAAATATCACAAAACGAAAAAAAAAAGTGACTTAAAAAAATAAATGCAAACGCAAATAATGAATCAGGTCCTCAATGTTCTAATTTCTCTCAGTTGAGACCTTGTCCGGGTCTAATTTACCGTCCATATAAATATTCACATCCTTATTGGCTTGGAAGGTACAGTTGAAACCAGAAGTTTACATACACTATATATGAAGAAGACACATATGCATTTTTTCTCAATGTCTGACATGAAATCAGAATAAACCTTTCCCGTTTTAGGTCAATTAGGATTACCATAATTTTTAATATTTGCAAATGCCAGAATACTGCAAAGTCAAAAGTTTACATACATTTGATTAGTATTTGGTACCACTGCCCTTAAATTGAATGACTTGGGTGAAACGTTTTGGATATCCTTCCACAAGCTTCTCACAATAGTTGGTCGGAATTTGGGCCTATTTCTCCTGACACAACTGGTGTAACTGATCCAGGTTTGTAGGTTGCCTTGCTCGCACATACCTTTTCAGCTTTGCCCATACATTTTCAATAGGATTGAGATCAGGGCTTTGTGATGGCCACTCCAAAACATTAACTTTGTTATCCTTAAGCCACTTTGTTACCATTTTGGCACTGTCCATTTGGAAGACCCATTTCTGCCCAACTCTAACTGGCTGATGTCTTGAGATGTTGCTTCAGTGTTGCAACATAATCTTCTTTTCTCATTATGCCATCTATTTTGTGAAGTGCACCAGTCCCTCCTGCAGTAAAACAACCCCACAACATGATGCTGCCACCTCCGTGTTTCACAGTTGGGATGGTGTTCTTAGGCTTCCAAGCTTCTCTCTTTTTCCTCCAAACGTAACGATGGTCATTATGGCCAAAAAATTCAATTTTCATCAGACCACAGGACATGTCTCCAAAAATTAAGGTCTTTGTTCCTGTGTGCATTTGCAAACATTAATCTGGCTTTTTATGTTTCTTTTGGAGTAATGGCTTCTTCCTGGCAGAGTGGCCTTTCAGCCCATGTTGATACAGTACTCGTTTCGCAGTGGATATTGACACAATCTTACCAGCTTCCGCCATCATCTTCACAAGGTCTTTTGCTTTTGTCCTTGGATTGATATGCACATGTCGGACCAAAACACGTCCATCTCTGGGACACAGAACCTGTCTCCTTCCTGAGTGGTATAATGGCTGGACATTCCCATCTTGTTTGTACTTGCGTATAATTGTTTGTACAGATGAACGAGGCACCTTCAGGGATCTTGAAATTGTACCTAAGGATGAGCCAGACTTGTGCAAGTCCATAATTCTCTTCCTGATATCTTGGCAGATTTCTTTAGACTTTCCCATGATGCTATACAAAGAAGCAGTGTGTTTCAGGTGTGCATTAAAATACATCCACAGGTGTGTCTCTAATTAACTCAGATGTTGCCCAAAAACCTATCAGAAGCTTCCAAACACATGACATCATCATATGGGCAGTCCAGAATTGTTTAAAGGCATATTAATCTTAGTGTATGTAAACTTTTGACTTTGTAGTAAGTAATAAAAATGCCTTAAAACATTCTCTTTCTCTCTCATTATTTTGGCATTTGGAAAATATTAAAAATTATGGTAATCCTAATTGGCCTAAAACGGGAAAGGTTTATTGACACAATGGTGATTATTTATTAAAAACATCCTAGTCCAGCTTTGGGTCTTGGAGTCCTATTCTTGCACTACATGAACAGTAAAATAGTCTTCTCTATATGGCTATGGTGTTAGACCTATCACTGGATTATAGATAAAAATCCAAATTATTCATAACTTTATTGTAAGAATTATTCTGTTGTCTTACTGCCATAAAAGTAATGATTTATTAGGGCTTTTGAAATTTGTTTGTTTTTTGTTTATTTAAAAGGAAACTATTTATCATGTATGGGAACAAGTTTGGCCTGATTCCTGCCATTCACAGCATCTGTACCACATTTACAGATTTTTACAAATTTGGAATATACCGTAACAAATAATGCAATATTTAGCTAATAAAATGTGAGCGGATGTATGTAAATGTTTCCCAATGTCTCTATGGCAAGGCTGGACAGAAAACTCACACGTTATAGTGTCATGAAATTGCCACAATCCTCAGCTGCTATAGGAGGTGCCGAGTTGGTGCTGCTCTGCCATAGAAGACACTAGTTTTAGGGGTTGAAGAATACACTTGCCCCAATTGTATTATAAACTATAAACAACTATGCTTTACAATGCAACTGCCCCCCCCCCCCACACACACACACAAAACAAAAATATATCCACCACAAAAAAAATATATCTAGTAAAATATTTTAATGGCATGTATGTCAGACATATTGAATTGTATTGGCATGAATTAAGTGGAAAGTTTCAATTGATCTTGTCTAACATAAAATTTGCTTAACATCAGGTTTCTAAGCACATTAAAAAAAAAACTACAATATATGTATTACTTCTTTCTTTAAGCAAATCTGATGGAAAGCATCCAACTATATCCATCTAATCTATCCTAACTTTTGCTGGCTGTGATCTGGATAATGCAGTCTTGCTGCACAAGAAAGGGCAAAATTTTCCCATATGTACATTTCATTTTGCAAGCAATGTCTTCATATCCTTCCCCGCCTCTCCACACCGTTTCTGAGCCCCTGAACATGCAATAGGACACCATGGCAGCTCTGTTTAAAGACCAGGTATGTGTCTGGTATCACACATACAAAATCTCCTAAAAGGCCTGGTTTCCAGGAGATTTCAAGGGGATTTTGCCAACTCCGGGTTTCCTCTTTCTCAGGAGCCTTCAGACGTTCCTTGTGAGTTGGCAAGTATGTGTTGGAGTTTGTAACAGCTGTAGGCTTATGCTGTGCAGGGACAATCTTGAGTAGATAGCAGATGGTGTTGCGTTAACGGTTCTAGCTTGTTTCTGTGTGGTTCCTCTCTAGACTGGACTCTGTTACCTCTCTATACCTGTTTGTGCTCATTGTTTTTCTGAATGCCGCATGTTGTGATGATCCAGATGATAGTTGCAGCATGTCCCAAGTAAACTAGTTCAATCTCCGACAATGATTGCTGACGCTGAAAGCAAAGTTGGTCATGCACGTTAAACTTATGTGGGCCGAACTTGTCGATATCGACGGGTTGAGCCAATGGTCTAATGTGTATGGCTACTCCAGCCAAATGATGGTCGGGAGTGATGTCGATCAGGCATGTCTGATTTCGGACTACCAATTGTATTTTTATCCCTGAGATAAGCCGCTGGCGACTTGTCAGCAAGCAGCTTTCTCATAGAGGACACAAGAGCGCCCGGCTGAACGAGTGCTCCTGTGTATGGGAGAGTTGGCTGAAATGGCTGTCAGCCAAATGATCATTCGGCCGACAGCCATCTAAGTGAATGGCCGGCCTTAGAGATCTGCAACAGTATGGTCTATGTACAATATATCTGTCTACGTCAAGCATCTTTCTTTCATGTATATTTTAGAGAATGTATTTATTTAGAATAATCTATTTTAGTTTACATCTGAATTAATAAGATCTGTGGAATATAGTGGTGCTATATAAATAAAGTTATTATGATATTATTATCTCCTATCTATATATGTCACATCGATCTATCTATCTATTCTATAAGAAAATAATGCAGCACTCAAGAACGCTTGAAAAAGGCTGTGTTCAGCCAAAACGTTGCCACATCTGATGGACTAATAAAGTGCTCTTTTTTTCACAATTTTTTGGAGTGCTACCTTCTTTTCTTATTGAATATATATTATTGGACAACGGAATCATTGTCTGGGAGGCCTTGACCCAACCTTTAAGTCCAGTGCTGTTCCACTTTCTTGACTAATATCTATCTATCTACAATTAAAAATTTAGGTGTAGCACCAGCAACAAATGCAAAGCCTTCCAGGTAACACCGGTCCTCCAAAATATCCAAAAATGGAGGCAGCACACCAATATAGCAAAATAGAAAAAATGTTTAATGGGCTATAATAGCGACATTTTGGTCCATATGAGGACCTTTTTTATATCTTTATTTGATATGTGCATATAAATATATATGTATTAATAAATATATACATATATATATATATAATATTTATCTTACATAAGCTCTCTTATTTATCCATTCATCTCACATTTATCTATGCCTTGATCTCATATCTATCTATTTATCTATCTTCGTATACATCTTAAATCTCAACCTATCTATGTAGCTAGCTCTTAGAAAATATATATTTTTTCCCCTTTCAGTCTTGGCATTCGCCTGCTGAATATCGGTGCCTCAATGGTGGCATCATGCACAAAATATTCTAAGAACTGGGTTCAATATGAAACAATTGTAGGTTAATGATTTAATGTACAGATGAAAAAAGCTAAACCTTCAATTACTCTCAATTATAACAGCTACCAACATACGTGTTAAGCTAATTACTGAAACACTCCATAAAGAGTGTGTCTCGTGCAGCTGGTGTAGGGATTAAGCGCCAGTCGCTTCCCTCATACAGGAAGAGGAGATACAATGAGCTCTGTAAATAGGATTTAATTCCATGCTATTTTTCTTTATATCTGCAATAAAATAAGTCACTTTCCACTGATAATCTTATTTTTCTGCATATTTGCATCTATTAACCTGACCCACAGCTTCTATAATACTTGTTTAGCTGAGGTTAAATTACATCTCATGCAGAAATGTTACATGCAGCCTGTGCCTAGGACTGTACACGGTCATTTTTTTTACCATGTTTCTCCGTTTATTCTTCTCTATGTATTTTATTACGAGATTGAGAAGCTCCTAAAAAAAATAAAATGCAAAGATGTTTATTTAGACAATTCCTTGAAAGTGGGCGGAAGATATTGATCTTTATTAAAAATTGATTCAGACCTTGTTATTGCTTTTCTTTTTACTCGAATACTAAACTATTCTGTTAACTTGCATCTTTATGTAAAAAAAATGTATGCACTGTTTCATGAAGAATAAAGGTATGTTCACACTGGACGTATTTGCTGCAGATGAGCCATTTTGATAGCTGCTGCATTTTACAGTATCAGGATAGTGGACTTTTTTTCAACCCTTGAAGATCTAGGCCCAATTTGGCCTTAATGTCCACACATCTTTTTTTTTCATTGTTTTAATATAAGAGTTTTGGGGGTTTTTTTGTCAAAAGTCTTGCTTTCCGTGGGCCGAGTTGTGTATGGCAGTGTCACCATTTTTGGGTACATGCAACCTAATATCTAAGTTTTATTAACTCTCTTTAGGAAGAAATAGGAAAAAGCAAAAAAAATTATGTTATTGTTTGTTTGCTTGTTTGTTTTACAAGTTAGAATTTACACTTCTTATTTGCTGCACAAATAACGTGTTAACTTTATCCTTTGGGTCAGCAGGATTATGGCAATGCCAGATTTATGTAATTTTATATCAGTTAAGTTTAACACTTTTCCATCCAATAAACTGTATGAGAGCTTACTTTTTTTTGTGGGACAAGCTGTGATTTTCACTGGTCCCATTTTTTGATCCTCATGGCTTTTTGATTACTTTTTATTTCATTTTTTTGCAGGAGGGATGAACAAAAAAACAGCAATTCTGGCATTGATTTTTGTATTTTTGCGCTCAGAGTAAGGAATAAATATACAGTTTCATACTACAAGTCAATACAAAACCCAATTTTTAACTTTTTTTTTAAGTTTTACTAGTTTTGCACAAGAAAATTGCTTTTAACAAAAATCTTTTTTTTTTTGCTTGTCACTTTCTTTGAGGCATAACTTGTTCATGCTTTTTTGTCACGGCTTGTTTTGTTTTTTGTTTTTTTGTTTTTTTTGTCTAATGAGCTGTAGTTGCTATTGGTACCATTTTGGGGGCCAAGCGACTTTTTGGTCATTTTTTATTTCATTTTATGTGAAGCAGGATAAACAAAAATGGCAATTCTGATAGTTTTACATAGATTTTTTTTTTGTGGCACTCACCATGCAGGATAAATAATGACATAATTTTATTGTGCTGGTGAATAAGCACATGGGACATATGTCTTTTTTAACATTTGGGTTTTGTTTTTGTTTTTTTGTTTTTAGATGAAACAACTTTTTATTCTGAATAATAGGATTTATTAATTTTTAGTCATTTTATTAAACAATTGAAAATATTTTTACTTTTTTTTTGCAATATTTACTAGTCTCACAAGAGGACTTAAACATGTGATCCTTTAATCACATTGATAATATGCTGCATTACTTATATAGTACAGTGCATTATCCAGCCTCTCAGTGTTAGGTTGGCTGCAGAATAGCGCATTACAAATTGCCCAAGATAATCAAGATGATTTTCAACTAATTTTCATCTGTATGCCATTCGAATGTCCATTTCTTATATTTGTGTGACATCCGTGTGCAATCCGTTTTCATTCATCTACATTAAAAAATATACATGATCAAATACAGTTTCCTAGGTTAATTATAGAAATATATCCATAAAAATAGGATGCCACACGGATGTTATGTTTGGGATCCGATTTTTTTTACGCACTTAAATTGGGTGCGTCTCATCCGATATACGCAAAAAAGTAATGCATCCTGAGATTTTTTTTCTCATGGACAGTGGGGGCGAGAGAAAAATTGCTCATCTGAACAGCCCTATTGAATAACAGTGCATTGTCTCTCAGCTATCCAATCAAAATTTGGACAGCATGCATCCAATTTATACACTGGTCTGCATGAGCCCTTATACTCATAGACAGCCTAATACAATACGCCTCTGGCACAATCTGTTAGGCTTTGATCTACGGGACACTGGAGGCCACTGTTAGGCCTCTGAATGTTATAGCAACTACTGGTTCCCTGCAATCGTGTTGCAGATAGCAGATGGAGTGACAGAGGAAGTGATCTCCCTTTGTCAATTTCTTTACATGCCATGGTCACTATTGACTGCAACATGTAAGGGGTTAATTTAGCCAGCGCAAACAGTGACAGCTCTCATTCCCTGCTGTTGTGTCTGTGCCAGCAGCGAGGAGTGAGTGATGTTAGGCAGAGGGAGTCCTGAGATCACAATTCTGATTTTTCACTCTCTAAGGTCACATTCACATTTTCAGTATTTGGTCAGTATTTTACATCAGTATTTGGAAGCCAAAACCTGGAGTGAGCGAAAAATACAGAAGTGGTGATGTGTTTATATCATACTTTTCCTCTGATTGTTCCACTCCTGATATTGGCTTACAAATACTGAATGTGTGAACGTGGCCAAATAGTTAAAAGGCAGCACTGTAGCGGGAAGCACTTAATTCTCATACAAGCACTGCAGAGAAAACCTGTTGCATAAATTGACAGGGTCTACGGATATCCGCAAATTTGCTGCTGAATTTCCCTAATAATATTTTCACATATGGAGGAAAAAATCAACAACATATTACAGTAGCAAAGTGAATGAGAGTTCATCAAATCCCAGCTTATCTGTGCAAAATCCGGGGCAGAAATTGAGCTTTTAAATCTGCAGCGTATCGATTTTTTGCTCCAAATATTTACTGGCGATTTCACCCTTTGCCATGCATTGGATGAAATCTGATGCAACTCCACAGAAAAATGTATGTGGATTTAGCTTCTAATCTGTGCGGGTTTTTGTCTTGGATTCTGAAAATACGTCCCCATGTGACACACCCTAGCACTTTCACTGTAGTCCTGTGTTCGCTTACTTTTCAAAATAGAACAAAACAATATTAAATAAAATATTATTTAAAAGAAAATTGATTCACACTAGACAGTCTGACTGTCAACCACTGGGAAAGAAATCTTACTTTCAACTGTTTACTCCCATGCTTCTGATACAACCCCTAGCAAAAATTATGGAATCACCGGGCTCGGAGGATGTTCATTCAGTTGTTTAATGTTGTTGAAAAAAAGCAGATCACAGACATGGCACAAAACTAAAGTAATTTCAAATGGCAACTTTAGGACTTTAAGAAACACTAAAAGAAATCAAGATTAAAAATGTGGTACTCAGTAAGGGTAATTTTTTTCAGACCAGGCAGAGGGAAAACATTATGGAATCACCCTGTAAATTTTCATTTTCAAAACTAACACCTGCATCAATTTAGATCTGCTCGTTAGTCTGCATCTAAAATGGAGTGATCACACCTTGGAGAGCTGTTGCACCAAGTGGACTGACATGAATCATGGCTCCAACACGAGAGATGTCAATTGAAACAATGGAGAGGATTATCAAACTCTTAAAAGAAGGTAAATCATCACGCAATGTTGCTAAAGATGTTCCTTGTTCACAGTCAGCTGTGTCTAAAATCTGGACCAAACATGGGAAGGTTGTTAAAGGCAAACATACTGGTAGACTAAGGAAGACATCAAAGCGTCAAGACCGGAAACTTAAAGCAATATGTCTCCAAAACAGGAAATGCACAACAAAACAAATGAGGAATGAATGGGAGGAAACGGGAGTCAATGTCTGTGACCGAACTGTAAGAAGCCGCCTAAAGGAAATGGGATTTACATACAGAAAAGCTAAACATAAGCCATCATTAACACCTAAACAGAAAAAAGCAAGGTTACAATGGGCTAAGGAAAAGCAATCGTGGACTGTGGATGACTGAATGAAAGTCATATTCAGTGATGAATTGCGAATCTGCATTGGGCAAGTTGATGATGCTGGAACTTTTGTTTGATGCCGTTTCAATGAGATTTATAAAGATGACTACATGAAGAGAACATGCAAATTTCCACAGTCATTGATGATATGGAGCTGCATGTCAGGTAAAGGCACTGGAGAGATGGCTGTCATTACATCTTCAATAAATGCCGAAGTTTACATTGATATTTTGGACAGTTTTCTTATCCCATCAATTGAAAGGATGTTTGGGGATGATGACATCATTTTTCAAGATGATAATGCATCCTGCCATAGAGCAAAAACTGTGAAAACATTCCTTGAAAGAAAACAAATAAGGTCAATGTCATGGCCTGCAAATAGTCCGGATCTCAATCCAATTGAAAATCTTTGGTGGAAGTTGAAGAAAACGGTCCATGACAAGGCTCCAACCTGCAAAGCTAATCTGGCAACAGCAATCAGAGAAAGTTGGAGCCGAATTGATGAAGAGTACTGTTTGTTATTCATTATGTCCATGCCTCAGAGACTGCAAGCTGTTATTAAAGCCAGAGGTGGTGCAACAAAATACTGGTGATGTATTGGAGTGTTCTTTTGTGTGTTTGTTTTTCATGATTCCATAATTTTTTCCTCTGAATTGAATGATTCCATAATTTTTTCCCTCTACTTGGTCTGAAAAAAATTACCCTTACTGAGTACCACATTTTTTATCTTGATTTCTTTTAGTGTTTCTTAAAGCCCTAAAGTTGCCATTTGAAATGACTTTAGTTTTGTGCCATGTCTGTGATCTGCTTTTTTTCAACAACATTAAACAACTGAATGAACATCCTCCGAGCCCGGTGATTCCATAATTTATGCCAGGGGTTGTATATATGCAAGAAAAATTAGTAAAAATAATAATAATAATAATAATAATAATAATAAAAAAAAAAACAACTTTGCCAGTAATCTTGATTTAAATCATAATCTTGATTTTAAAAGTCATAACGTTTTTGTGTATGCAGCTCCTATGAGGGAATATGTGTTTCCATAAAAACTGCTTGTATCTCCATGGTTACAGATTACAAACCTGTGTATTTTTCACCCTTTAGTCAAACTCCTTTCTATCTGGCCCCTGTTTCTCCTGCTTGTTCTTTCCCTCTCTTATTATTAATACATTACCAAGAAGAATGAGGCGCAGGGAGACAAGTAACGCATCGCTTAAGGATAAAGCTGCATGGAGAGACTTGGTATGCATGCGAGATGTGTACAAAAAAATAGGAGAATATTTCAATTCTACGTGTAATTTTAGATACATTGAAACAATGGGAAAAAAGGAAGGTTTGCAAAGATGTACATACCTGTTAGGCCTACTTAACATGTTCTTTGTTTTACTTGTTTTTTTTAGCATGAAAACACACAATGATTTTCTTGCTTTTTTATCGGAGCTTTTGGGGTTCTTTTCCTTTTTTTTTTATTCAGCCATTTTTACACGCCTTTTTAAAGTCCTACAGAAAAGGATATTGAAAACAGTTAAAAAAGAAAAAACACTAACCAAACAGATACACAAAAAGTAAAGAAAATAACACACCAAAAAAAATAAATATTATTCCCTATTGACAGCTAACATTTAGCCGCGGCATAAAAAAAAAGCCAGGAAAAAAGTAGCAAAGACTTGAACCCACCGTTCAAGCAAAAGGCATATTTTACCAGAAGAAAAAAGTCCAATGTAAAGGATAAACAAGACCAGATGATGTCAATGTCCAATATGACAACTCTGACTGACGCATTTGAAGACTTCTATATTTTTATATTAGCAATTTGAATATTGTTTGAATTTTAGGTAAATCTGCAAAATAACTTCAAGTAAGCAGAACTAGTAATGAGGACCTTAAACCAACTTTTTCATCTGATTTTCAACATTTCCTCCAGTAAATATGTTCATGTGATTTTTGTCTTCTGGACTAATAGCGTTAACTACTGAAAGGGTTTAAAAATAACTTTACGGCCTGCTAATTACTTTTTCCTCAGCCTGACCGCAGTAGTCTAGACCAGCGAGTTGTGTGGAATCTCAATTGCTAAGATCATAATCTTCACCTGAGCCCGTATGACCTCGATTCAACCACTTCTGGATAGACAACTTGGAAAAATAAAACACACTGGTGTAGCTATAAAAAGCAAGGCATTCACCGTAATGGCAGCACCTCACAACACACAATGGGGTATATTCATTAGTGGCAGGAGATAAGTAGGCTGAAATCATACATTGACACATATGTGCATTAACGTTCATACATAATTCATAGCAGGAGCTATAGCATGTACCTATTTTCCACGCAATTACTTAGGCTGGTTTACCCAAGCTTGAACTGCTAGTTAGTTTCTCATTTGCTTTACTATCACATTGTGATTTATAAAAGTGTATACATAAAATAGGATTGTGTGATTTATAAAGGTGTATATAGATGAGACTACACACATATATAGACATATTACACACACACATATGTATATATATACTTATAATTTTGACTAAAGTCATCCCATCTTTAGACACTTATCACAGTGGTGTAACTAAAGTCTGATGGGCCCCGATGCAAGATTTGGACCCCCCCATCCTGATATATATATGTCCTCCATCCTGGTATATATATCCCCCATCCGGGTAAATATGCCCCTTATCCTAGGCCTCATCATGATATATATATCACCCAAGCTAGAATATATATCCCCATCCATGTATATATATCCCCCATCCTGGTATATGTCCCTTATCTTTGTATATGTCCCTTATTCTGGGCCCCATCCTAGTAATAGGTCCCTTACCCTGGTAATATTTCCCTTATCCTGGTAAAATGTCAGTTATCCTGGAATATGTCCCTTATCCTGGTAATATGTTCCCTTATCCTGGGCCCCATCCTGGAAATATGTCCCTTATCCTGGTATATGTCCCTTATTCGGGGCCCCATCCTGGTAATAGGTCCCTTATCCTGGTATATGTCCTTCATCCTGGTAATATGTCCCTTATCCTGGTATATCTCCTTTATCCTGATATATGTCCCTTATCCTGGTAATAGGTCCCTTACCCTGGTATATGTCCCTTATTCTGGGCCCCATCCTGGTAATAGGTCCTTAATCCTGGTATATGTCCCTTTTCTGGTATATGTCCCTTATTCTGGGCCCCATCCTAGTAATTCATTTTATTGCACAAAATAAGTATTTGATACAATAGAAAAAGAGAACTTAATATTTGGTACAGACACCTTTGTTTGCAATTACAGAAGTCAGACGTTTCCTGTAGTTCTTGAACAAGTTTGCACACACTGCAGCAGGGATTTTGGCCCACTCCTTTTGCTGGCGTCGGCAGACCGCTCACCCCCATGGGCCCGGTCGCGACCTCTGCTTAGCTATAGTTCAAAGTTCACAAACTTTGCCTTCAGTAAACACAATTGTGGTAAAATTCCTTTTGGCCTTTTCACATTGGGTACATACAGATGTGTAAATGTTCCAGGTTTCAGTTGTGTATTTTGCTGACAACTGGATCACATACTTTAAGAGAAGATCCGGGTTGTCTGTCCACTGATGTGGTCTGATCATGTCTCTGGAATTGTATAGCTCTTGATATTGATTCATTGATACGACGAAAAAATGTTGCCAAAGTTGGAACGCGTCAAAGCTAAAAGATATTTTTTGTGTGTTAGTATAATTAAACAGCTATATTTTTGAAGTTTTTCTTCTTTTTTGGGGGGGAGTTTACCGTGTTTATTATGAATGGGTTATAATACAGTTTTATACCTTGTGTCGTTTCGGATGCGGCATTACCAAACGTGTAACTTTTTTACTTTTGTTGTACATAAAACAGCGTTTTAATTGGCAAAATATTTTTCAGTTATTTTTTTCATTCTTTATTTTGAACTTTTTTTAATTTTACTGTTTTTTTGCTTTTGTTTTTTTTTACTATCTATCTGGGACATCTATCTGTGTCCCATCATGATCACATGTACCGGCGCCTGGGAATCAGCAGCACAGTTAGCGGTGTTCCCAAGCGCCGGTGCTGAAGGCATCTATCATCATTGTCCCCTGCTGGCGCTGCGATCAGGGGACAATGTTGACAGTTGTATTGTGCCCCCTTTGTGTCCAGCAAGTGTAAAAATAAGAATAAAATAAAAAAAATCCTTATACTCACCTATCCGAAGTTGAAAAAATCCAGTGTCCCACGCTGTAATTCATCTGACCGACAGGCGACTGCACACGCTGAGGAGCAGGACAGAATGACTCGCGCCAGTAAGCGGACCCCTGACCTGCGCTGAGCTCAGTGAGTGGTTTCCTGTCACTCACTGAGCTCAGCGCAGGTCAGGGGTCCGCTCGCTGCAGTCACCTGTCGTTCAGCTGGATTACAGCGTAGAACACTGGATTTTTTCAACTTCGGACAGGTGAGTATAAAGATATTATTCATGTGTCATCAGTGTGGGATGTTTTGCAGCCCGTGCAGCGTGAAAAAAATGGACATGTCAGCGTGTTGTGCCCACAAACACGGTCCGTGGAAACACACTGACATGTGCGCAGACCCATTCATCTACTTGTGTAAGTGTTTCCGGTGAAAACTGTCACCACACTTATCGGAGACAGTGACATGTGAAAGAGGCCTTAAAGAGTGAGTAAAACCCTGTATATTAAGAGATACCATGTCGGACATTCTCCGCATGTTTAGCGGCAGTCTATCAGCCACGATACATGCGGCCGCAGCTATCCGAGCATTTGACTCGAGCATCCCGGCTCCTCTATCCAAACCCGAGCACGCTCGGATAACTCCATACCCGAGCATGCTCCCTCATCATGTGCGAGAGGGCGCTCTACCTTGTTTGTTTTTGTTGTTGGAAGTGTTGAAACAGAATCCTGTGGTGGATAAAGGATGGTATAGAAGGGAGTTAAGAATAGCATTTGTATTACGAAGCAATGAAATTGTGGTGAGGGGTGGCGGTGGCTATCACTCACGGAGTGTAAGTAGTTATTTCTACTATAAAGACGACCATACACATTAGATGGCTGTAAGAGGAACAATGCTTCGGCTGATCATTTGATAAAAAAATTCTGACATGTCTGGTGGCGGCCTATCTTTAGGAGAACAAAGCAATCGACAGGCCAAAATCGGACATACCTGATCAACAGCTCTCCTGACAATCAGTTGGTTAGACCGCCATACACTTTAGAGTGTTGGCTAAATCCGTCAATAATGGCGGCAGCGGCTGACATTACTAATAATGTGTTATGGGGGGCTTATGAGTATGTGCACACAAATTCTTTTTCAGGCGTATTCCGCATGAAATCCACCTGAAAAAAAACACTTAAAGAATGCTAAAAATAATTAACATACACACTGCAATGTCAAAACAGCTTGCTGTGCGTTTGTTACTTCTTTTGCAACTTCTTTTAAACGCTTCAGGGTTTGAAAGATGTGAAGCGGCTAAAACAAGTGATCAGTCCATTCTTCAGGTGGCTTCTAATACACAGTTAAAAAAAAAGACACCAGCAGAAAAGCTGCTACAAAAAAATTATTGCGTCAAAGAAGACGCTGTAAAAAAAAGATAGAGAAAGCTGGAGGCAGACAAACATTTTGCTGCAAGTTCTCCTGCAAGGTGAACTTGCAGTAGAATGTCTATGTTTGGCTCTGGCTCCTACCTACTCCTCCCCCTCCATAGAACTTTATGAGCACCAACTGTCATTTTTTATTTCAGTAATGGGAAAATAATGTGTATTCACTGAACACGGATTTTCACCTTTGAGTTCAGTATATTGAAAGAAAATTAGTCCAAGAGGAGAAAAACGTAGATTTCACTGATGAGATATATTACAAAGTTGCTTATTTTCATTTGTGCTATTGATTTATTAGACAAAAATGTAAACGACGATTACTCTTTAATTCTGATTCTTGAAACTGCACTATAAAAATCGAATATGAAGTAATTGGTTGGTATATATTCTATGCCCAAGCTATCTATGGCCAAGCTGACATGACATAAATGCATTTTGATACTGAAATTACATAAGCATTTACTACCAGCTTTTAAAAAGTATTTAAGACAAATTTTCTTTTTTATAAGGTTTTTTATGTAGAAAAATTGTTTATTTTAATCCCTTTCAAATTAACTATAATAACAATGTTAAAACAATATTAAATCATAAAAAGTGATAAAGATATATACGTGTTTATGTTTATATTTTCTTATTACACTGCACAAATTAGCATCTCTATCTCTTTTTCCACCCGCAGTCGACAAATCCTCCAATTCTTGATAAATTTTCATAATGCTCAATCTGACCGATTTTAAAATGGTGGTATATGAAGGGGTAAGTAATAATGAAAGCCATTATGATTATAAAGGTAGGAGAGGAAAAAAAGACGAAGATAGGGAAAAGGCAGACAGAATGTCAAAGCCCAAGTCTGGCATTTGCTTATTTAAATTCAATCATGCGGCCCCAGCCGAGCTGAGAAATAGATGGCCGGCTTTATGAATTTCTGATCAGACGACTGATAGGTTATAAGAAGGGACGTAATCCCATTGAGCAAGTCTATTTCTCCAAGCAAGGGCAAGTGATAGCTGCCCTTCCAATGCAGCTCTTTGCTTGCCCTTTCTTTAATTCATTCCCCTTCTTTATAAAAGGGGCACAAAAATCAGAATACGCATTTTAGCGATGATAAATGCACAATAATTATTCTGCCTCCGAGATGTGACTGTGCCTATAAAAGCAGATATTGCTCACTCAGACCACATATTTCTTCCTTTTTAGACCTAATTGCATTTTCATTCCCTTACTCCTTTACAACAATCATAAAATTTGGAGAAATTAAAGCTTAGACATTGCCTACCCCTTTTTTCACCTTTTTGTTATTTATCATATTACATTAGTTGTTTTCAGACTGTATAATAAAGCTGTGCTTCTTGAGAGCTTATGGTGTGTTCATTTGAACTTTCCAAATTTTATTGCAATATCTCTGCTTCTTTGAAAGTGTGATCTTAATTCCGCAGATCAACTGAAACTGAAAAGTGATATGTTGCTCCTCAGCAATATATATTAAATCCATACTATTTACCGGGCACAAAAAACACTAATAAAGTCATATAACTACCATAGAAGTTGTAATACAAGGCGCTAATAACATGCATCCCATTTATTAATGAACCATTAAGCATTAATTTAGCATTATGCAACCCAAATCGTTTTCCAGAGCAGTCATATAGAATTCACTAGCTTTAAAGAAATTTACTGTGACATGTCAGGCTCTGTTCACACGTTCATTTGTCATCCTTTTATATAAAAAAAAAAACTGGATCCATTCCAAATAGAGCAAAAATCAATGCAGAATTCAGTTTCCGTTTTGCATCCGTTTTTGTTGCATTTGTAACGGATCATTTTTACCAGAGGTGTCTCCGAACACCTCTAGTGTTTTGAGCGTGCGCAATGCTTAAAAAACAGACAAGTTAAGGTGTGAAATAACAGAATATAATTTTTTTTGGCCAGACTAAAATGTTGTGCAGTTGAAAAACTGAAGTGCAGCTGGATTACAGGCAAACGGAAGGCACTTTAGGACATTTCCATCCCTATACAAATGAATGGATCCTTTACTGGATTAATTTATTTCTGTGTTATCTTTACGAAATGGATCCAAAAACGGAAATAACTACTGGATATGAGAACACAACCTTGCACAAAATATCACATATTCCCATTTTTCCCCACTGATTTCTCACGTCCTCTATTCGATGAGACTATATCAGACTATTATGCTCTTATCTATCTTGCACACAAAAAAAAACCTTGTCTGGTTAAGAAAACCAATTTTCAAATATCCTTTTCGGAAATTCTAAAGAGTTAATAGAGGGAGGTCATCTTTCCAGAACCCTCATCTGTTACGAAAAAAATAGAGGAGCTACAAAAAGCAACTCCCTGCTTATTAATGGGGACTCTGCTGATAAAAAAGGATGTGTCGTAAAAATTCAACCCCTTAAAAAAAGTGATACCGTAGTTGCCTGATCACTGAAGGCCCTGCCACTGACACCTATACTAATTACAAGAAGAGGGGTCCATTTCCTGATGGCCAAGCATGTTCACTGCTGCTTCACTGAAATGGGGGACACGGAATATGGGATCTAGTGATTATTAAAGGGCATCTGTCAGTAGATCACACCCTCCAGAACCGTCTATATGAGCATGCAGGCCATAGAAACATGAATAAAATGATACTCTGATATCTGTGATTTTCTTAATATGTAAATGAGCTGTTAAGATCTCTGAGCTGGACCTAGATGTGCCTTAGAATCTGCCTCCAGAGCTTATTTTAAATGGATGGGGACATAACCAGTATTACCAGCATGAGACATGTAATGACTGACAGTCTGCTCTCCTAATCTATACGTCTCACACTGGTAACGGCCCCTTTCATACAGTGGAGAAAATAAGTATTTGATACACTTCTGATTTTACAAGTGTTCCCACCTACAAACAATGGACAGGTCTGTAATTTTTATTGTACGTACACTTCACCTGTGACAGACACAATCTAAAAATAAAAAAATTTTAAAAAAATCACATTGTATGATTTTTAAATAATTAAATTGTATTTTATTGCATGAAATAAGTATTCGATCACCTACCAACCAGCAACAATTCTGCCTCTCACAGACCTGTTAGTTTTTCTTTAACCCCTTCACCCCAAAGCCTGTTTTCACCTTCATGACCAGGCCAAGTTTTACAATTGTGACCAATGTCACTTTATGAGGTAATAACTCTGGAACGCTTCAACGGATCCCGGTAATTCTGAGAATGTTTTTTCGGGACATATCGTACTTCATGATAGTGGTAAAATTTCTTTGATCTGACTTACGTTTATTTGTGAAAAAATTGGAAATTTGACGAAAATTGTGAAAATTTTACAATTTTCAAACTTTTAATCTTTATGCCCTTAAATCAGAGAGATACAGTACAGACCAAAAGTTTGGACACACCTTCTCATTTAAAGATTTTTCTGTATTTTCATGACTATAAAAATTGTAAATTCACACTGAAGGCATCAAAACTATGAATTAACACATGTGGAATTATATACTTTACAAAAAAGTGTGAAACAATTGAAAATGTCTTATATTCTAGGTTCTTCAAAGTAGCCACCTTTTGCTTTGATGACTGCTTTGCACACTCTTGGCATTCTCTTGATGAGCTTCAAGAGGTAGTCACCGGAAATGGTCTTCCAACAATCTTGAAGGAGTTCCCAGAGATGCTTAGCACTTGTTGGCCCTTTTGCCTTCACTCTGCGGTCCAGCTCACCCCAAACCATCTCGATTGGGTTCAGGTCTGGTGACTGTGGAGGACAGGTCATCTGGCGTAGCACCCAATCACTCTCCTTCTTGGTCAAATAGGCCTTACACAGCCTTACACTGGAGGTGTGTTTGGGGTCATTGTCCTGTTGAAAAATAAATGATGGTCCAACTAAACGCAAACCGGATGGAATAGCATGCCGCTGCAAGATGCTGTGGTAGCCATGCTGGTTCAGTATGCCTTCAATTTTGAATAAATCCCCAACAGTGTCACCAGCAAAGCACCCCCACACCATCACACCTCCTCCTCCATGCTTCACGGTGGGAACCAGGCATGTAGAGTCCATCCGTTCACTTTTCTGCGTTGCACAAAGACACGGTGGTTGGAACCAAAGATCTCAAATTTGGACTCATCAGACCAAAGCACAGATTTCCACTGGTCTAATGTCCATTCTTTGTGTTCTTTAGCCCAAATACGTCTCTTCTGCTTGTTGCCTGTCCTTAGCAGTGGTTTCCTAGCAGCTATTTTACCATGAAGGCCTGCTGCACAAAGTCTCCTCTTAACAGTTGTTGTAGAGATGTGTCTGCTGCTAGAACTCTGTGTGGCATTGACCTGGTCTCTAATCTGAGCTGCTGTTAACCTGCGATTTCTGAGGCTGGTGACTCGGATAAACTTATCCTCAGAAGCAGAGGTGACTCTTGGTCTTTCTTTCCTGGGGCGGTCCTCATGTGAGCCAGTTTCTTTGTAGCACTTGATGGTTTTTGCAACTGCACTTGGGGACACTTTCAAAGTTTGCCCAATTTTTCGGACTGACTGACTTTTATTTCTTAAAGTAATGATGGCCACTCATTTTTCTTTACTTAGCTGCATTTTTCTTGCCATAATACAAATTCTAACAGTCTATTCAGTAGGACTATCAGCTGTGTGTCCACCTGACTTCTGCACAACACAACTGATGGTCCCAACCCCATTTATAAGGCAAGAAATCCCACTTAATAAACCTGACAGGGCACACCTGTGAAGTGAAAACCATTTCCGGTGACTACCTCTTGAAGCTCATCAAGAGAATGCCAAGAGTGTGCAAAGCAGTCATCAAAGCAAAAGGTGGCTACTTTGAAGAACCTAGAATATAAGACATATTTTCAGTTGTTTCACACTTTTTTGTTAAGTATATAATTCCACATGTGTTATTTCATAGTTTTGATGCCTTCAGTGTGAATGTACAATTTTGAAAGTCATGAAAATACAGAAAAATCTTTAAATGAGAAGGTGTGTCCAAACTTTCGGTCTGTACTGTATGTCACACACAATAATTCATAAATAACATTTCCCACATGTCTACTTTACATCAGCACAATTTTGGAAACATAATTTTTTTTGTTAGGAAGTTATAAGGGTTAAAAGTTGACCAGCGATTTCTCATTTTTCCAACAAAATGTACAAAACCATTTTTTAGGAACGACATCACATTTGACGTGACTTTGAGGGGTCTATATGACAGAAAATACCCAAAAGTGACACCATTCTAAAAACTGCACCCCTCAAGGTGCTCAAAACCACATTCAAGAAGTTTATTAATCCTTCAAATGCTTCAGAGGAATTAATGGAATGTGGAAGGAAAAAATAAACATTTTTTTTTTACTTTCACAAGGGTAACAGGACAAAATGGACAACACAATTTCTTGGGCAATTTCTCCTGAGCACGCTGATATCCCATATGTGGGGGAAGACCATTGTTTGGGCACACAGCAGGGCTTGGAAGGGAATGAGTTTTTGAATGTAAAATTTGCTGGCATAATTAACGGACGCCATGTCGCGTTTGGAGGGCCGCTGATGTGCCTAAACGGTGAAAAAAACTCACAAGTGACACCATTTTGGAAACTAGACCCCACAAACTTATATAGATATGTAGTGAGCACTGTGAACCCCCGGGTGCTTCACAGAAGTTTATATTGTTGAGCCGTGAAAATAAAGAAATCACATTGTTCCACAAAAATGTTTTTTTTTAGCCCCAAATTTAGCATTTTCACTAGGGTAACAAGAAAAATTGCACCATGCAATTTATTTGGCAATTTCTCCAAAGCACGCAGATACCCAATATGTGGAGGAAAACCACTGCTTGGGCGCAAGGCAGGGCTGGGAAGTGAAGGAGTGCCATTTGACTTTTTGAATGTCAAATTTGCTGGAATAATTAGCAGACGCCATGTCGCGTTTGGAGAGCCCCTGACATGCCTAAAAAGTGGAAACCCCCCACTATTTTGGAAACTAGACCACTCAGGGAACTTATCTAGATGTGTGGTGAGCACTTTGAACCCCCAGGTGCTTCACAGAACTTTATAACATGGAGCCGTGAAAATAAAAAAAACACATTTTTCCAGCAAGAATGTTTTTTACCCCATATGTGTTCGAAAGCTACTTTTGAGGCATAGTGAAAAGCTCAGAAGGGAAGAAGTGCCATATTGGAATTCATATTTTGCTGGAATGGTTGAAGGGTGCCATGTCAGATTGGTTGAGCCCCTGAGGTGCCTGATCAGCCGAACCCCCCATGAGTGACCCCATTTTACAAACTACACCTCTCAATGAATTGATCTAGTGGTGCAGTGATCATACTGACACCATAGGTGTGTCACAGAATTTTATACCATTGGGCAGTGAAGAAAAAATAATTACTTTTTTACCTCGAAAATTTTGTTTTAGCCCCAGATTTTACATTTTCACACTGGAAAATGGGTAAAAATGGCACCAAAATTTGTCCCACAATTTCTGCTGAATGTAGAAATACCCCATATGTCGCTGTATAGTACTGCTTAGCCACATGGCGAGACTCGGGAGCGCAGATTTTCCTAGAATAGTATGCAGACTCCATATAAAGAACCCTGAAGTGCTAGAATAGAAGATTCCCCCCTCAAGTGACCCCATTTTGGAAATTATACCCCTTTGTGAATGTATCTACAGGTGTAGTGACGATTTTGACTCCATGTGTGTATTCCAGAAACAAGCAGCAGTGGATGTTGTTAAGTGAAGATTGCAAACTGCCGTTGTAGTGACCAGTAAGCTGAAGCGACCAGAATGTTGTAGTGACCAGTACGTTATGCCCAGCTCGTTCTTCTGGAGATATGTACCCATAAATTATGCAGGCTCTCATCGCTACAGGAATGCCAAACATGTGGACGCTAACTGCAGTTTAGACACACACTGGAGCTCAGAAGGGAGAGGGACATTTGGATTTTGGGAGTGCAGAATTCACTGGATTTCTTTTGGAGAGCGAGGAGCCATTTTGTTTTTCCAGAGCCTTTGTGCTACCAGTAATGTGGAAGCCCCTATATTTTTGTTAACAGATGACGGACCTGAGTGGATGACTTGCTTTTTTGTGAAAGGAGGTAAAGCTTTTATTGGGAACATTTTCCATAACATTTTGGATCACGTTTATCCTGTGCTCTATGCTGAGCACTTATATCGGGGTTTCCATCTAAATCTCCAAGTGATGTGATTCAGATGAAATCCCCAAGGGATCCATTCAGTAAAATGAGGCAGCAGAGTTACTCTGGACACCATCTGGCCTCTGTTCAGCTGTGTCCTTCTTTGCAGAAGTGCACAAATCTGTGACTGACGGCACTTTTATACACACCTAATAAAAAGATGGATACCTCCGGATCATAGGTCAGACGGCATCCACAGAGTCTCCATCTGCCTCATTATAGGGAATCTTCTGCCTGGGGTTCCGTTTGAATCATGTATTTCACATATTTACACGGAAACCCCGGTGTAAGCGTTCAGTGCAGAGCGCAGGATAAATGTGAGCAGAGCCATACTGCGATCTTTGGGAGGCAGAAAGAACCAATCAACAGCAGGTGAAGAATTGGTTTTATTTATTTTTTAAGCTGTTCCTCATGCGGTATAATTGATTAGACTTTCTTCTTTGGGTCGGTGCAATTACAGCAATACCAGATTTATATCGGGTTTTTATTACTGGCAGCTGTCACACACTAAAAGACGCTTTTTATTGTAAAAACAAGTTTTTTCATTGCCATATTTTGAGAGCTATATTTTTTTTCATATTTCTGCCGACAGAGTCATGTGAATGCTTGTTTTTTTGCAGGACAAGTATTTATTGGTACCATTTTTGGGTACTTGATCGCTTTCTATTACGTTTTTCAGGAGGCAGAATGAACAAAAAACAGCAAGTCAGGAATTGTTTTTTCGGGATTGTTTTTATCACGTTTCGCGTGTGGTAAAATTGATAAGGCAACTTTATTATTCTGGTCAGTAAGATTACAGCGATACTACATTTTATCGTTTTTTTTATATTTTGCCGCTTTTACACAGATAATTATATTTATTGGATTAATATTTTTTCTTTTTTTTTAAATTTATTCAGTGATTTTTTTTTAAATACTTTTATCATTTTTATTCACTGATTTTTTTTACTTTTTTACATTGTCCCAGGATGGGACATCATTTTCAAACTGTCACTGATCTGATGCTCTGCAATGCATCTGCACTGCAGAGCACCAGAGCAGCGTCTGACAGGCAGCAAGGAGACATCTCAGCTTCTGCTCTATGAGCAGGCGCTGAGTGGCCACCTTCCTACAGGACCCCGCGGCCATCTGGGGGTCACCCTGGAGACCATCAACACAACGCGATCGCATTGCGTTGTGTTGATGGAATCACAGAGGGAGCCCACTCCCTCTGCGATGCCCCGCAATGTCGCTGTCACTAATGACAGCGGCATCAGAGGGGTTAAACACAAGGTGACTGTCAATCTTCCTCAGTCTGGGGCTCCATGCAAGATCTCACCTCGAGGGGTAAGAATGATTCTGAGAAAGGTTAGGAATCAGCCCAAAACTACACGGGAGGACCTGGTCAATGACCTGAAGAGAGCTGGGACCACAGTCTCAAACATTACAATTAATGACACACTACACCGTCATGCATTAAAATCCTGCAGGGCACGCAAGGTCACCCTGCTCACGCCAGCACATGTCCAGGCCTGTTTGAAGTTCACCAATGACCATCTGGATGATCCAAAGGAGGCAAGGGAGAAGGTTGTGTGGTTAGATGAGACCAAAATAGTGGTATCAACCAATACCAATATTTGGTATCAACTCCACTTGCTGTGTTTGGAGGAAGAACTTGTTACCTGTATAAAAGACACCTGTCCACACACTCAATCACACTCCAACCTCTCCACCATAGTCAAGACTAAAGAGCTGTCTTGGGACACCAGGGACAAAATTGTAGACCTGCACAAAGATGAGATAGGCTACAGGACAATAGGCATGCAGCTTGGTGAGAAGGCAACAATTGTTGGTACCAGGGCTGTGGAGTTGGTTAGCCAAACCACCGACTCTGACTCAACAATTTCCCTGACTTCCGATTCTGACTCCACGACTCTGACTCCGACTCCACAGCCCTGCCTCACTTATGAATATATACATAAAGTGCAGTGCAGATTCATATCAACTAAAAGCCTAGATCCTTATATCGGGAATAGAACAAACATTTATAGGACATTTCCTAACTTTCCCAAATTCTTATGAAAACATTTACAGCACATCCTGCGTTGAACTACTGTACCCAATTTATTATATATTTTAGGAGTCAGAGTCAGTCCATTTTATACCGACTCCGACTTCACCAAAATGGGCTCCGACTCCACAACTCCGACTTCACAACCCTGGTTGGTACAATTACTAGAAAATGGAAGAAACACAACATGACTGTCAATCTTCCTCGGTCTGGGGCTTCATGCAAAATCTTGCCTCATGGGGTAATGGTGATTCTGAGAAAGGTCAGGAATCAGCCCAGAACTAAAAGAGAGGACCTGGTCAATGACCTGACAAAAGCTGGGACCACAGTCTCAAACATTACTGTTAGTAACACACTACACCGTCATGGATTAAAATCCTGCAGGGCATGCAAGGTCCCCCTGCTCACGCCAGCACATGTCCAGGCCCATTTGAAGTTCGTCAATGACCATCTGGATGATCCAGAGGAGGCATGGGAGAAGGTCATGTGGTCAGATGAGACCAAAATAGAACTATCAACTCCACTTGCCGTGTTTGGAGGAAGAAAAAGGATGAGTACAACCCAAAAAACACCATCCCAAATATGAAGCATGGTGGGAGAAACATCATACTATGGGAGTGCTTTTCTGCTAAGGGGACAGGATGACTGCACCATATTGAGGGGAGGATGGATGGGGTCATGTATCGCGAGATTTTGGCCAACAACCTCCTTTCCTCAGTAAGAGCATTGATGAAGGGTCATGGTTGGGTCTTCCAGCATGACAATAACCCGAAACACACAGCCAGGGCAACTAAGGAGTGGCTTTGTAAAAAGCATTCAAGGCCTTGGAGTGGTCTAGCCAGTCTCCAGACCTGAACCCAATAAAAAATCTTTGGAGGGAGCTGAAACTCAATGTTGCCCAGCAACAGCCCCGAAACCTGAAAGATCTGGAGAAGATCTGTATGGAGGAGTCAGCCAAAATCCCTGTTGCAGTGTGTGCAAACTTGGTCAAGAACTACAGGAAACGTCTGACCTCTGTAATTGCAAACAAAGGTGTAACGGGTCTGGGAGGCGGAACCTCTGAGCTACTATTAAAGGGGGCGGTCCTTGTAAGGGAGCGGGTGGCGACCAGGGAAGACGGGCAGGCAGTCACAGCAGGTGACCGGAACAGTCTCTGGGTGTACGGGCAGGAGGTCACGGCAAGTGACCGGGGCAGTCTCTGGATGAACGGGCTGGAGGTCACGGCAAGTGACTGGGGCAGTCTCTGGATGAACGGGCTGGAGATCACGGCAAGTGACCGGGGCAGTCTCTGGATGAACGGGCTGGAGGTCACGGCAAGTGACCGGGGCAGTCTCTGGATGAACGGGCTGGAGGTCACGGCAAGTGACCGGGGCAGTCTCTGGGTAAAGGGTAGGTACGACCTGTGATGGCTGAACCTCCAGGTAGGCTAGCAGGCAGATGAAAGATGTGTGCTCCCAGGTGAGCAAGCGAGAGTCTCTGGATGAACGGGTGGTCACAGCATGTGACGGCGGATCCTCCAGGTAGGCAAACAGGCAGGTAGCGGAGGAGCGCTCCCAGGTGAGCGGGCAGGAGTCTCTGGAATAGCAGGTGGTCAGTGCACGTGACGGCGGAGCCTCCAGGTAGGCAAGCAGGCAGGTAGTGGAGGAGCGCTCCCAGGTGAGCGGGCAAGAGTCTCTGGAATAGCAGGTGGTCACAGCACATGACGGCGGAGCCTCCAGGTAGGCTAGCAGGCAGGTAGCAGATGTGCGCTCCCAGGTGAGCGGCCAAGCTGGTCCATAGACAGACTGACAGGAGTAGGAAGGCAGACCGTCGGACCTCAGGCTAGCAAGCAGGTAGCAGGAATATCAGGCAGGAAACAGACAGCAAACTGGCAGGACTCTGGCAGGAATCAGGCAGGTAACTGACAGGTAACTGGCAACGGGACCTGAGGGCTGAAGCAGAGTAGTGAACAGTGCAACAACATTGCTCGGGCACCTCCATTTTGGAGGAGGTGCCTTATATATGGTGAAGTCCTCCGGCCATTGGCCGGGGACTCCTTAGGACGGCGCACGCGGCCCCTTTAAGAGGGAGGGAGTGCGCGCGCCCTAAGCACAGTGGCCGGGAAGGAGCGCGCGCTGCCAGCAGAGCGGGAGGAGGACGCCGGGCTCGGAGCAGAGAGGTGAGGGGAACAGCGTCCCTGCCTAGCAGAGGGCAGGGACGCCGACGCTACAAAAGGTTTCTGTACCAAATATTAACTTCTGTTTTTCTATTGTATCAAATACTTATTTCATGCAATAAAATGCAAACTAATTATGTAAAAATCATACAATGTGATTTTCTGGCTTTTATTTTTAGATTCTGCCTCTCACAGCTGAAGTGTTCCTACTATAAAGATTAGACTTCTCCATTCTTTGTAGTTGGGAAAACTTGCAAAATCGGCAGTGTAGCAAATACTTATTTTCCCCACTGTATATGGTGATTTGAAAGGTGACTTATGGCTATTTTACTGAGTTATCATGTTGACTGCTGGTAGGCAAACTTTCTAAAATCCCAGAAACCCTATTAAGAATGAATACTCCATAGGTTAAACCGATTGCGGATGGTGCCTGTCCTTATGAAAGTCAAACAGAACAAGCAAAAATGCATCAACTCCACCCAATTCTTTTATTCCAGTAATGTGTCCCATGAAGATGAATGGAGCGCGGTTACCACTGTAACCAGCAATACGAGAGAGTTTAACTTGCACTGGCAGAACGCAGGCACCGCACAAATTAAGAAAAGTCAAAACATAATTTCCCTGATTTGGCCTTTGTAGACAAGTTCCAGTTTGTGAGACGTGCAGTGAGACAGGTCACCATCTGAGAGCGGAACAAAAGTGCTCTACCTGCATTACCTAATAGCTTGAAAGGAATTAAACATGGTTTTGATAATTTTATCTAATTACCTTTAGCCTATTAAATGTCATTTTTGCATAATTAACTTTAAGGCGTTTCATGAGTTTTGATCTTGCGATCGGAAACACATTTAAGCTTCTGTGCACAGAGAAATTAACGAGACGACTTCTTCCAAGAAAGACTGAGTCATCTCGGCTATAAAAGAAATGCGGCTCAGCAGCTGAATATTAAATAATTGGTTAAAGATTGAAATAAGTTTCAAAAGTTCCACAAATGAACTTTAAATGGAAATAGTGAAAAACAAATAAAACTAGGGACGATGCCATTTTTCTATTAGGCTGCGTGCGCTGTTATGACTTCCTCGCTTTTAGGATG
This sequence comes from Phyllobates terribilis, assembly GCF_046119375.1. Taxonomy (NCBI): domain Eukaryota; kingdom Metazoa; phylum Chordata; class Amphibia; order Anura; family Dendrobatidae; genus Phyllobates; species Phyllobates terribilis. The sequence goes on along the minus strand of NW_027362773.1, from coordinate 212,590,956 downwards.
GAAAACATTAATTAAATCAATGGCAGCATTGCTCATTGTTTTCATTTTTTTTAGTATGTTAAAGGGGCAGTATGAAATAGAAAAGGCTGTTTTTTTCCTCTTTCAGAATCAGTGCCAATCCTTTTCATGGGCAGTGTCTAGTATAGCAATTTAGCCCTATTCATTTGAATAAATATAATAGAAAAAACTAAATTCATACCATGTCTATGGTGCTTCATCTGCCGATATGTTGTGATAATCTATAGATTTATATACCAACATGCCCAGAGACTTTAAAGGGGTTGTCCAGGGTTGGGGCTCAAGTCTGCAGTCACTTTATTTGACTGCAGACTTGTGAATCCTCACAGCACACAGTACGCACACTGTCAGGATTCTCCGGTGCCAGGAGCAGACATGCGATTTGCATACATGCAGTCACGTATCGACTAGACGTGTCCAGCCTTGCTCAACACACTTGTATTGAGCGAGGCTGGACACGTCTAGTCGGAATGTGGCTGGAAGTTTGCAAATCACTTACTTGCAGTCACATGACTGAAGAATCTTGACAGTATGTGCTGTGAGGATTCACAAGTCTGCAGTGGCAAGGAGTGACTGCAGACTTGTACCCCAAGTCTGGACAACCTCTTTAAAGTCTCTGGGCATGTTGGTATATAAATCTTGAGATATTCACAACATATCTGCAGATGAAGCATCAAAACAACAGCAGATGAGTATTGGTTCTTGTATTTATTTATTTTTTATCAAAGTGGACAACCCCTTTAAGTGCTTTAAATAATGAATTTGACTGTATTTTTACATCATGAATTGATTGCATTTGTCATTGCAAATATATACTTTTAGGAAGGAACTCAATATTTACATAGTCTGATCAATTCCGTTAGTTTTGACTAATACGTTTTAAACATTATTAATGGACGTCTGGAGAATCTGTCTGGAAAAAAAAACCACGCACACTAGTCACTCTGTTTTATTGCATTGATTTTACATTGGTCTTTCGGTCTGTCTTTGGTATTCGCAGACCAATATAATTTTTATGTTAGGGCATTTTGACACAAAAGGTCCGGTTATGTCCACCAATAGGTTATAGTAGAGAACTGCTCTTGACTAAAATAAGACATTTGTAAGGATCAGCATGATTTCATATAATTTGTTGCATGAAGTTTTTTACTAACTTCTTAAAGTACTATAGATGTTGTTTGTTTAACATAAAGCTTACTTTGACATCCTAAGTGTTCATCGTCAATTTGATGAGATCCTCACATCACCCTGTTTTACTTTCCAGCTCTTTTTTCTATAATTGTGGTTATCCACTTCCAAACCCAGTCTAATTCTTTTCTACTCTGCACAAGAAAAGTGATTGCCAACCAGCTTTTCAGGACACAATTATTACCAAGGAATGGCTGAATATAGATACTTAACACTTTGACAGAACAGAACAACCCATATTTATTGATATTTTGAAATGTTCTTAATGTTCATGGATCTTGACTGGCGTAGGGCTAGGCCTCAGGTCTTGACCAGTGTAGTCAGACTCACAGGTTCTGACCCCGCTCACTGACTCATGTCGCCCCTCTGGGCCAGCCCTCCAAGCACGTCCTGGTGACTCAGCCAATGTGTCCTTCTCAGCACACGTCCTGCAGGTTTCACTTATTGGCGCCAACAGACTTCACACCTTGCCGCACCGGCCTTTTATATCGGGTATCTGAGTCACAGATGTCATCTGAGCAGGTGCTCTTTTTAGACCCGTCCTTCCCGAAACACTTTCCTTTCCCTCATCCTTTAGGTCCGCTGGATTCCAATTGAAAAGTAGGTGGCAGTCTCTGGTCACAAATGTTTCACAATTCTGGGGAATCTCATCTTGCACGGCACACCCTCTTACACCAGCATATTTGTCAGATATATGGGCTCTTGTAGCGTCCCAGATCCTGTGAAGACATACATGATTGCCCACCTCATGTAACAATGTCCCCCATCCTGGTATAATGTGAGTCATCATGGGCTTCTTCCAGTAATAATGTTCTACTGCTCTTATCCAATAAATGTAAAAAAAATAAACGACTCTACTCACCTTCCCCTGCTTCCATGACGTGCGGTGTCCTTTTCCATAGCCGGTGCAGAGGTTGGCAACTGACTTCAGCGTACAAGCAATGGGCAGCACATGACGTCACTGCCATGCACTGTCAGTGACTTGCACGCCAATGTCAGCTGCCGGCCTCTGATTGGCCAGTTCCGTGTATTGCAGTGCAGGGAGAAGGCGGGTCTCTGCACTGCGATACATTTCAGCTGAATGTGCATTCTCAGATCGACATCCAGATGAAATAGCTGTTGGTATCGACGGGCTCACCTCCCACACGGGCCCGGTCACAGTCACTCTCTCTGCAACCGCGATTGTTACGCCTCTGCTATCAGTTTATGAAAAACAGATGGCGCTCAGATGGCATTCGAACACTGTTTCACAGACCCATACAGTTTCATGACTGAATTTGATCCTACACTCAGATCAACATCAACATGAACATATCTCTATGATTTTGCATGGACCCCCAAAAAAATTATGGACGTGTAATATATATTTCACCAATATTTGAGGTTAATCTCTACAGTGCTGGTCACCATTATTGTCACGCCTTCATTTTTTTATACACTGTACAATATCTTCAGAAATAAATGGAAATGTACCAAAGTTATATCCTCAGGATTTTTTAATTAGTGGTCCAAAATAATACAACAATAAAACATTCAGTTGAAGTATAGCTTTTATTACTTTATTGTTTTTTTGTGCCATTTTTTAAAAGTTTTTTTTATTTTCAAGTCAATGAATCTAAAGGTTCGATTTGTGTCTGAGTAAGTCTAAAGGTTGAAGGTGCAGCAAAGTGTATCAGGTGACATGATCGACCAATCAGCTGCTTAAAAATAAGGTTGCGCAAAGGAAGAAACCCTCATGAATACTAATAAGCAGCCATTTGTTAAGATATATAGATAATATTCAGGATACCTGTACTTGAGATACTGAAAGAAAATCAGTCACGTAAAGATAAATATATTTATCATATCTTTCTATAATGATTGCTCTAAAGGCTATTAAAGGGATTGTCCAAGGTGCTGGTCTAGCATCCCCAACCTCTGGCAATCAGCTGTTATTGTCTGGGAAGCACCTTGTAGCTGCTCATTTGTGTCACCCATATAATTTATGGTCCCGTTGAGTCCCGTGCAGTAGCAATCTGCTCTGGTCAGTCCCGAGCTGTACACCGATATCTATGACATCAGTAGGTCAATAATGGCAATATACAAAATCCAGACTGGACAACATTTTTACTGCTGTTCCTAATCCAAAAAATATATTTGTATGTTTTGATTTTTTTTTTAAACTTGTTCTAATCAGCCAGTTTAATCCAGTAATATAAATTAATAACTAGTTATGGATGATATTTTATAGCAAAACAGTAGACTTTTGCGTATTATATATTCTATTGCAGCTCGTACTTTTCCCAATTTAACATTATGGCTAATATTATGCAAGTAATACCATTTATACTGTGCTTAATCCATCATGATGTTGTTAGCATACACTGCATAGCTACGCATGTAGTATATTAATGTTTAATGCTATTAATGCCTGCTCTCGAGTGAATATAATTTGAGATGCTTTAATCAGTTTATGTGAATATTGAGATCCAATGAAAGGAAACACTTTGTAATTATTGACAATGAACGTCAAATCAATCGGCATTAGCCGCAGTTCATATTACAGCAGAAAGAGCCGGTCCCTGTGGATCATACCAGATGAGAATGTGTCTCAGAAGTGAAGTTCTATTAAAATGGGCCTGTCACCTACAACACAATGAAGGAAGCCAAAATATGCAAACATATGTGCAAAGACAAGTAATAAATTAGAAAAATATTACTCTATTATGTTCTCTGAATTTACACTTCTGCTATCATATTTATCTTGTATCTTATACTATCAGGCTCTACTATGTAATTAAGTTAATTTGCTGAGTTTGTATACTTTGGACCTAATTAAACTAATGTGCAGAGACCTTGCTACCTAGGAAGTTTTCTGTGATGCCGGTAGTCCCCCAGTAGTCCTCAAAAAGAGTACAAAAAGAGTAGTTTTGGACAACACTTTTAAGCCAGGGCAAAAAATGAGAAAGTGTCAAAATTTATCAGCAAAATTTATTTTAAAAAAAAGTGCTACATTTTTTTATTATTTACCCTGTTAATATCTTAATTTGTAGCTGGATTTATTTTAGTTAGATCGCCAAACCTTCTCTGTGTGCAAGCCATGTGTTGTTCATACAGTCAATTTAGCAACAGCATGTCTTAAAAAAATATTTGTCAAGTTGGTTCCCAGGAAGGAACTAATATGGAAACACCAGACATGCCAACCATGGGATTAGAAAACCATCTTTGAGGCTACATAATGCATCTATTTCTTTCAAGTAAATCTCGTGGAAATTATGGGGGCAATTCATCAAGATCAGAGATTCTCTCGCCTGTTGTGATAAGGGGGCGTTTTGGAGCCAGTGATCCTTATTCATTAATAGGCGCATGCTGGAATAAGATTTGAGGTGTAACTAACGCTGCCACTCATCATGAATTTGAAGAGCAGGGGTCGCCACTCCCCCATCATACCCCAGCTAAACCCACTTTGTCTGAACAGGACGAGAATGACTTAAAAATGCCAGAAGTTGCATTTTTCTGCTCAATCTTATGTTGCGCAAAAAATATGCGACTTTTCAAGGCTTTTTTCACCATAAATCTGGCAAAAGAGCTTTGATGAATCGCCCCCATGCTTGCCATCAGGTTACTCTATGGGGGGAGGCTTCTCATAGAACAGCCTATGATTAATTTATTTTTAGGGGACATTCTAACATGCTGAAAGGGCTGTTTTGACTACCTTGTTCATGCACGTAGAGTAGCTGTTTTGAACTTCAGGTCTAGCAAATATCCGTACTCCTGTGCGAGTTTCTCTGTTATCTACCCCAAGCTAGGACAGGGAGAGATTTTGTAAGTAGTGTCTGAGCATGAAGAAGGGCAGCAAAGAAGCTGACACTGGAGTATGGATATTTGCTAGACCTGGAGCTCAAATCAGCTACTCTAAGTGCATAAACAAGGCAGTAAAAACAGCACAAATATGCACAACAGGCACAAAACATGTCTGGAGAGCCAAAAGGACACATCGCTTATGAGTCGGGTCAATTTATGAGCACAGCACCCCCTCTCGAAACCGCCTGCCCCTCTCTACAGTGATAGGCTGCTGTGTATAAGTTTATAGGGTAGAGAGCCAGGCGCAGCGCTATCCTCATAAATACACTAGAGTCATGAACGATGTGTCTTATGTATTTCTTTTTCATTGCTTCTAGTAGCCAAATAGCACAATAATTTTTTGTGCAGTTTTAAGTACTAACAGTACGGACCTGTAGCTGTAATATGCTGCTCTTACATAGGGCTGAATATTAAGCTGACAGATTTGCTTTAAAACTGAGCGCTAATGATCATTAATGGCATGTTTAACGTCACACGTTCAGTAGTTGCTGCACAACAATGAAATGTAAACTCCAGCTCTTTATGCAGAAAACTTACTCTGCCTGAGCTACATTAACTTGCACATTATTGCAGAGAAGCAGAAGTTATGTATTAGGTAAACCGCGCAAACAACCTGCATTTTGTTAGTAATTAAACAGTCCATCATTTAGCACGATTCACATGTAAAACTGTTATCTGCAATCTGGAACTCTTATTTTTCACACTTTTTCTTTAAATGCTTATATTAATTTCGGTTTAGCTGCTGCTGTAGCACTGATACACGGCAAATGTAGAGAAATGGAGACATTATATGCCTAAATGAGAATATACCGCCAACTACAAAACACGCTATAAAAATAAACCGTGATCACAATTTATAGAGGGGATCTGAATACAACTGTTGAGTTAACCTCTGAAAAATTAGACAGTTATAATTATTTTAGTTTTTTTTTACAATAAAACATTAAACAGCAAACTCAAAACATTACAAGACATAAGCTTACTCTTCAAGGAATTTGTGAAATTAAGAACGTTTTCATATTTGCATATTTGGGTCAGTATTTTGCAAAAATATTTATTAGCCAAAGCTAGCCAAAGATGAACAGACAAGAAGTGTAATGGGAATATATGTATCTATATACACACAAGTGCTTCTCACTAAATTAGAATATCATCAAAAAGTTAATTTATATCAGTTCTTCAATACAAAAAGTGAAACTCATATATTATATAGAGTCATTACAGAGTGATCTATTTCAAGTGTTTATTTCTGTTAATGTTGATGATTATGGCTTACAGACAATGAAAACACAAAAGGCATTATCTCAGTAAATTAGAATACTTTATAACAACAGCTTGAAAAATGTTTTTAAAATCCGAAATGCTGTCCTACTGAAATGTATGTTCATTAAATGCCCTCAATACTTGGTCGGGGCTCCTTTTGCATCAATTACTGCATCAATGATGCGTGGCATAGAGGCGATCAGCATGTGGCACTGCTGAGGTGTTATGGAAGCCCAGGTTGCTTTGATAGCAGCCTTCAGCTCGTCTGCATTGTTGGGTCTGGTGTCTCTCATCTTCCCCTTGATAATACCCCATAGATTCTCTATGCGGTTAAGGTCAGGTGAGTTTGCTGCCAATCAAGCACAGTGATGCTGTTGTTTTTAAGCCAGGTATTGGTACTTCTGGCAGTGTGGACAGGGGCCAAGTCCTGCTGGAGAATGAAATTTCCATCTCCAAAAAGCTTGTCGGCAGAGGGAAGCATGAAGTGCTCTAAAATTTCCTGGTAGACGGCTCCGCTGACTTTGGTGTTGATAAAACACAGTGGACCTACACCAGCAGATGACATGGCTCCCTAAACCATCACTGATTGTGGAAACTTCACACTAGACCTCAAGCAGCTTGGATTGTGGCCTCTCCGCTCTTCCTCCAGACTCTGGGACCTTGATTTCCAAATGAAAATTGGAACTCTTGGACCTTATGGAGGGTGTCAATGACCTTGATTTCCAAATGAAATGCAAAATTTACTTTCATCTCAAAACAACACCTTGGACCACTGAGCATCAGTCCAGGTCTTTTTCTCCTTGGCCAGCTAAGACGCTTCTGGCGTTGTCTATTGGTCATGAGTGGCTTGACACAAGAATGCGACACTTGTAGCCCATGTCCTGGATACGTCTGTGTGTGGTGGCTCTTGAAGCAATGACTCCAGCAGCAGTCCACTCCTTGTGAATCTCCCCCAAATTTTTGGATGGCCTTTTCTTAAACCTTTCAAGGCTGCAGATATCCCGGTTGCTTATGCACCTTTTTCTACCACACTTTTTCCTTCCACTCAACTTTCCATTAATATTCTTGGATACAGCACTTTGTGAACAACCAGCTTCTTTAGCGATGACCTTTTGTGGCTTACCCTCCTTGTGGAGTGTCAGTGACTGCCTTCTGGACATCTGTCAAGTCAGCAGTCTTCTCCATGAATGTGGAGCTTACTGAAACAGACTAAGGGACCTTTTTAAACGCTTCGAAAGCCTTTGCAGGTGTTTTTTGTTAATTATTCTAATTTACAGAGATAATGACTTTTGTGTTTTCATTGGCTGTAAGCCATAATCATCAACATTAACAGAAATAAACACTAGAAATAGATCACTCTGTTTGTGATGACTCTATATAATATATGAGTTTCACGTTTTGTATTGAAGAACTGAAATAAATTAACTTTTTGATGATATTGTAATTTAGTGAGAAGCACTTGCATATATATATATATATATATATATATATACTGTATATATATATATATATGCTGTAGATTGTACACTCTGTGGTTCTGTAGTGATATAAGGCCTCATTCACACATCTATGTTGCACATACGTGTTGTATCTGTTTTTCACAGATAGAGCACATACCCATTACAATGGTGCTGTTCACATATTCGTATTTTTCCGTCAGCACAGATTATAAGGGCAAATTCAAGTCTATGGGTCTGTGAAAGACACAGATGGCATCTGTGTTCTGTCTGTATTTAACATTGCAAAATATAGGAGAAGCTTTGTAATTTATTTTATTTATTTATCTCTTTTTTTTGCTGCATGAGTCAGCACTAGAACTACAATTCTACATCACTGCAAAATCCCTGGTATGGGGGAGGAGAGGAGCAGCAGGGTCAGGACTTGCAGAGGGGGATATGCTATGGAGGGAAAAAAAAACTTCCTGTTTCTACATAGAGCTTAGAAGCATTCAGCTAGTCAGTTGATGTCATAGACCTAATGGAAAACAGAATAATTAGCTTTGTAGAAAGGCAAAATGAGCAACTGTAAGTACACAGTGCCGTATAATATGAGGACTGCAATATATTAAGAGGATAAAAATTTTGATGAGAGGGGGACTTTTTTATAGTCGCATCCATGTCACATGAGTGGTGAGGGCCTTTATGATAGTCACCCACTACAAGTCTTTACTTACTAATGAAAAACACTACCCAAAACACGTGTGTGAGTGAGGCCTAAAAAAGGAATCAGTCTGTGCATTTTTATATAGGGAAGTTATTGGATAACTGTAAAGGTCATTGTCCCATGATAAAAATGATACTTTTGTGTAGAGATTCAATGTGCAAATCATGAAAAATCTAGCACATAAGCCATGTGTCAGGTCAAGCTAGAAATGCAATGGGAAAATTGGAAGAACCAATCCGAATCCACTGATACCCCTCCGTACCCCCAGTGCACTACCAGCCTGATTTGCATATGGCTTCTACTTTAGGAATCCAATGACTGGCACATCAAATCTATTTAAAAAAAAAAAGTATATCATTTGTATTTAGGGACAAGCATCTATTCTATCATACCACTACTTTCATGGAAGATAAATAAAAACACAGATTCTAAGACTTCTTCTTCCAACAGGGATTAATCAAAATGAAATGTATACTCTTTATGGTCACAATATCCTGCTCTATAACTGGCTATATTCATCAACAGGATCTTGACAGCACTGTATGTGATGGAACTCTCATTCCCTTACTTTTACGCACCTGAATACCCGCCATTCTGTTATGTCTCTTTGCAGTTTGACTGACAGAAAAGCAATAGCAATGAGACAGAAACCTACCCTCACTTCCTGTAGCAAGTCAAAACTACACCTCCACTTCCTGTAGATAGAACAAGCTCCGTCTCCCACTTCCTCTAACATGTGCCAGTGTCTCGGCTGCTAGTGGCAGTTTACAATTGACAACAGTTAGGGAAAAGCAAGTTAGAGGGAAGGGAGATACTCACTATCCGCCTCTGTGGAATGATTTTTTTTGTAAATAAAGCAATATAAAAAAGAAAGTGATATCCAGATTGTCTATTTATCAGCTATATCTATCAACAGAGAGGACTTTGCCTGAATTTACAGGGATCATCACACCATTTGATCTATAGTAAGAATATTTCAGTGTTTGTTTTTTTTTTAGCATATATGACTAAAGAAACTAAAACCATGATTGTGGGAGTATAAATCACAGGGGATATTTACCTGCGGTACAGTCATGCATTATATAAATTACATTTTTGGTAACTTTTAAACGAGCAAACTTATTCACTTTTGATTTATAAACACTGACACAAATGAAACATTCATGCTGTGCAGATGCAATTATTTCAGCTTATTTACCAAATCAGCCATGTGAATTATAACAGAAACGAAAAAGATCCTGCATGATTTCATAACGAAAACAACAGGCTTTGAATAGGTAAAAATAGGATAAAAACGATTAGATACATAAGTACAGAGACGGATAGATAGATAGATAGATAGATAGATAGATAGATAGATAGATAGATAGATAGATAGATAGATAGATAGATAGATAAAATATATAGGTGAGGCACCAGCAAGGCAAAAAGATTTTTAGATGGGGGCAAAGCCTACCAAGCAAAACCAAACCTCAATGCATATCCAAAAAAGATGAAGGCAGCACTCCAGATGTCCAAGTATCAATGGTTGATTGACCCATTTTTTTTATTCAAATGAGTCAATAAACCATTGATACTTGGATATCTGGAGTGCTGACTTCATCGTTTTTGGGTAGACAGATAGATATAACATATATATATATATATATATACAGTACAGACCAAAAGTTTGGACACACCTTCTCATTTATAGATTTTTCTGTATTTTCATGACTATGAAAATTGTACATTCGAGATGGTTTGGGGTGAGCTGGACCGCAGAGTGAAGGCAAAAGGGCCAACAACTGCTAAGCATCTCTGGGACCTCCTTCAAGATTGTTGGAAGACCATTTCCGGTGACTACCTCTTGAAGCCCATCAAGAGAATGCCAAGAGTGTGCAAAGCAGTCATCAAAGCAAAAGGTGGCTAATTTGAAGAACCTAGAATATAAGACATATTTTCAGTTGTTTCACACTTTTTTGTTAAGTATATAATTCCACATGTGTTAATTCATAGTTTTGATGCCTTCAGTGTGAATGTACAATTTTCATAGTCATGAAAATACAGAAAAAACTTTAAATGAGAAGGTGTGTACAAGCTTTTGGTCTGTACTGTATATATATATATATATATATATATATATATATATATATATATATATATATATAAGAGAGAAAATCCGGGTGCAATGCTTCCCAGGAATAAGACTTAGGCCACGGCCCCACTATCAGTATTTGGTCAGTACTCGGTCAGTATTTTTTTTCAGGAGTGGGAGCCAAAACCAGGTGAGGAACAACAGAGAAAAGATATAATAGAAACAAGTGACCAATTGTGCATTTATCACCCACTCCTGGTTTTGGCTCCCACTCCTGAGAAAAAATACTGACCTAATACTGATCAAATACTGATAATGGGGCCGTGGCCTAACCTGAATATCTACAGCATCTATTAGGAAAAAAAATGGAATGTACACTCCAAAAATAATGAAAATGATAGGACTTTAACGACTCATGTGGCAACACAGTGTGAACCTTTCTTAAGCCATAGAGATAGATACAGTACAGACCAAAAGTTTGGACACACCTTCTCATTTAAAGATTTTTCTGTATTTTCATGACTATGAAAATTGTACATTCACACTGAAGGCATCAAAACTATGAATTAACACATGTGGAGTTATATACTTAACAAAAAAGTGTGAAACAACTGAAAATATGTCTTATATTCTAGGTTCTTCAAAATAGCCACCTTTTGCTTTGATGACTGCTTTGCACACTCTTGGTATTCTCTTTAAATGAGAAGGTGTGTCCAAACTTTTGGTCTGTACTGTAGATAGATAGATAGATAGATAGATAGATAGATAGATAGATAGATAGATAGATAGATAGATAGAAAAGGCAAAAAAGCCGTACCAGCTACGGTGAAAGAAATAATTATTTGATTCCTTGCTGTTTTTGTAAGTTTGCCCACTGACAAAGACATGAACAGTCTATAATTTTAAGGGTAGGTTAATTTTAACATTGAGAGATAGAATATCCAAAAAAAATCAAGAAAATCCCATTGTATAAATTAGATACATTTTTTTGCATTTTGCAGTGTGAAATAAGTATTTGATTCCTCTGGCAAACAACACTTAATACTTGGTGGCAAAACCCTTGTTGGCAAGCACAGCAGTCAGACATTTTTTGGAGTTGATGAGGTAGTTTCACACATGTCAGGAGGAGTTTTGGTCCACTCCTCTTTGCAGATCATCTCTAAATCATTCAGATTTTGAGGCTGTCGCTTGGCAACTCGGAGCTTCAACTCCCTCCATAAGTTTTCTATGGATTTAAGGTCTGGAGACTGGCTAGGCCACTTCATGACCTTACTGTGCTTCTTTTTCAGCCACTCCTTTGTTGCCTTGGCTCTATGTTTTGGGTCATTGTCTTGTTGGAAGACCCAGCCACGACCCATTTTTAATGTCCTGGCGGAGGGAAGGAGGTTGTCACTCGGATTTTACAGTACATGGCTCCACCTATTTACCGACTGATGCGGTGAAGTAGTCCTGTGCCCTTAGCAGAGAAACACCCCAAAAACATAATGATTCCACCTCCATGCTTGACAGTGGGGACGGTGTTCTTTGGGTCATAGGCAGCATTTCTCTTCCTCCAAACACGAGTTGAGTTAATGCCAAAGAGCTCAATTTTAGTTTCATCTGACCACAGCACGTTCTCCCAATAACTCACAGAATCATCCAGGTGTTCATTGGCAAACTTCAGACGGGCCTGCACATGTGCCTTCTTGAGCGGGGGGACCTTGCGGGCACTGCAGGATTTTTAACCTTTAAGGCGTAATGTGTTACCAATGGTTTTCTTGGTGACTGTGGTCGCAGCTGCCTTGAGATCATTAACAAGTTCCCCCGTGTAGTTTTAGGCTGATCTCTCACCTTCCTCATGATCAAGGATACCCCACGAGGTCAGGTTTTGCATGGTGCCCCAGATCGATGTCGATTGACAGTCATTTTGCATTTCTTCCATTTTCTTACTATTGCACCAACAGTTGTCTCCTTCTCACCCAGCTTCTTACTTATGGTTTTGTAGCCCATTCCAGTTTTGTGCAGGTCTATGATCTTGTCCCTGACATCCTTAGAAAGCTCTTTGGTCTTGCCCATGTTGTAGAGGTTAGAGTCTGACTGATTAGTTGAGTCTGTGGATAGGAGTCTTTTACACAGGTGACTATGTAAGACAGCTGTCTTTAATGCAAGTAATGAGTTGATTAGGAGCGTCTAACTGGTCTCCAGGAGCCAGAACTCATAATGGTTTGTAGGGGATCAAATACTTATTTCTCACTGCAAAATGCAAATAAATTTATCTAATTTCTACAATGTGATTTTCTTGATTTTTTTGGATATTCTATCTCTCAATGTTCAAATTAACCTACCCTTAAAATTATAGACTGTTCATGTCTTTGTCAGTGGGCAAACTTACAAGAACAGCAAGGGATCAAATAATTATTAATTATTTCCTTCACTGTATACAGTGGGTATGGAAAGTATTCAGACCCCTTTAAATTTTTCACTCTTTGTTTCATTGCAGCCATTTGGTAAATTCCAAAAAGTTCATTTTTTTTCTCATTAAAGTACACTCTGCACCCAATCTACACTGAGAAAAACAGAAATGCAGAGATTTTTGCAAATTTATTAAAAAAGAAAAACTGAAATATCACATGGTCATAAGTATTCAGAGTGTACTTTAATGAAAAAAATGAACTTTTTAGAATTTACAAAATGGCTGCAATGAAACAAAGAGTGAAAAATTTAAAGGGGTCTGAATACTTTCCGTACCCACTGTATGTAAAAAAAAGAGTAAATTGGGGTGCAATGCTTGCCAGACATAAGCCCGAATAGTAGAAACAAAAAATGGAAGCCAGACTACAAAAATAGTGTACATTATAGGACTTTAATGGCCAATGTGGTGAGATTTGGGTCATAGTGTGAACCTTTTGAGAAAGGTTCACTCTATTAACTGAAAACGTGCTACCTCCATTTGTACATTTTGTGTTGCCTCCACTATCTATCCATGTATCTACAGTATCTATTACAGAAAAGAATGAAGTGGCACCAGTAGCAAATCATCAGTTGAACGCTTCCAAAGGATTAGCAAAAAGCCTGAAAAAGTGGCAGCAAAACAAAAGGAAGGAAGCACTCCTATATTCATGTTAAAAAAAATAAACTTTTTATTTAGCCCATAAAGTGCAATGCAACATTTTGACTTAACATTGAACCTTTACCTATCTATCTATCCATCCATCTCTATGACTTGAGAAAGGTTCACACTATGAACCGAAACGTCACCACATGGGCCACTGCGGTCCCATAATTTTCACTATTTTTGAATTGCATTGCACATTATGGACTAAATAAAGAGCCTGTCTTTTTTAACATGAATATAGGAGTGCTGCCTTCCTTTCTTCTTCTGGCAATTGTTGAGGCTTTTTGGTAATGCTTTGGAGGTGTGCACCCAGTGATTTTGTTACTGGTGCTGTTTCCTTCTCTTCTGTGATAGATAGATAGAATGATAGATAGATAGATAGATAGATAGATAGATAGATAGATAGATAGATAGATAGATAGATAGATAGATAGAAGGATAGATAGATAGAAAGAAGGATAGATGGATATATAGATAGAAGGATAGATAGATAGAAGGATAGATACATAGATAGATAGATTAGATAGATAGATAGATAGATAGATAGATAGATAGATAGATAGATAGAAGGATAGATATATAGATAGATAGAAGGATAGATAGATAGATAGATAGATAGATAGATAGATGGATATATAGAACGTTAGAAGGATAGATAGATAGATAGATAGATAGATAGATAGATAGATAGATAGAAGTATACATAGAAGGATAGATAGACCACCTCATTAGTTTGTGTTAGCTGTAAATTTGCTTTTCTTTTCCTTTTTTTTTCAAAGTCAACCATCTCTTCAGATTTACATCCCCTGGTTTGTTTTCATATCATTATCGAGCACCTCTGACCTCCTTTTCATGCAGTTTGTCTTTCCCTATTTCTAACTAAGCAGACCAAAAAACAAATAATCAGAAAACAAAAAAAACACTTTTATCCTACAATGAAATTGGCCAAAATTAATATTGATATTCCTCGCGCCTCGGTTTTATTTGACAAACATTCAGAACAGCAGGTAGACCATTTCACATAAACTGATACTTCAGAAATTAGAAGCTGATTTAACAACTGGGTACAGTAATGAAGGTATCCTTCTTGTGTGAGATACTGCAGATCAAGCACAAAGCAAAGGTTCCCGTACAAAATGTCTTTTCTCTTGAATAATATTACTTGAATACAAAACACTAGGCTGCATTATGCTGCGGCTGCTGGTATATACAGCATTTCCTTTTGTTCTGCCGTATAATTAAGCATAGTTTTTTTGTTATTGTTCACAGAAATCTTTTTATCTACATCTACAGCTTTCATCTCAATGGAGGATTATCATTTTCTCCCCACTGGATTGTGTTTTGTTTATCATCTTTTGCTATCTTACTATTTTATTCATTTTAATCTCTTAAGATTGGTCAGCAAAATCCCAACCAGCACATGACTGCTATATTTTTGTTCTTTCAGGTCCACCGCTCCATCCCGCAGCTCGATGTGGTTTGTGCAGGCTTCAAGTGTTATAATTTTAATAATAATTATTATAAATGGGTTTTTTTGTATTATTTTACAAGGAATGGTGCTTTGATGGAAGCAGACTGCCCTCTACAGGCAAAACTGAAATGACCAGCCAAGATGGAAGAGAATAAATAATGAAGAGATCTCTTTGCATCCTATTGTTAAGAAAAATCATATAAACCTGTGGGGTAGATATCTATATAACAGCAATTATATGCAGTAAACAGGTTGAGACTACTAAGTAATTCATTTACAAAATGGGCCAATATTACTCTTTATTTATAACATACAGCTGTATGAAGCCTGATGCAAAAGTATCAATTGTTTCCTGTCTTAGTGACCATAATAATCCCTAAAATACCTGTGTGCTGACAATCCACCTACATTTGCATCAGTCTTAAAAACCATCAGGATAGTAATTAAGCAGGATTTATCCACTAAATTATACAAAGTGTAAACCCTGGGCTTTGTTGCAAATAGCGCATCTTTTCTAATGTAATTGGGGACCATCAGGTAAGATCTGTGAAGAGTCTGCACCAGGGGTAAGACAAGGCAGGGGTTTAAGAATGCGCCCCGCCACCTTCGGCAAAAGAATGCATAATTGCTGTCAAATGGACAATCTCTCTTTTGTTATTTGCTCCTACCAATGCCAAGCATTCTTATTTATACATAATCCCATTCCCCCCAGCACTCCGATTATACAGATAGAACAGGAGTGTGACACCAGAAAATGACTTTTTAAATCTGCTTTATGAGTTAAATATATTTAATTAGTGTTGAGGGAGCACTAAAATGCTCGGGTGCTCGAAGCTCTATTGGAGACCCAAGCATTTTTGCGGTGGCACCGCCGGCAGTCTGTAGAAAGCCTAAAAAGTGCCCAAAACGATAGTGACAGTGCTCAAAAGACATGGGGACAGCATGGGGATCGCCCCAGGAAGCATTTCTGACCCCCAGGTCACTGCTGTCAACAACGTGGTCAGAGGTATTAAGCCACTTTAACAGGCTAACAATAAAACGTTCAAAAACGAAACTGAAATGGTTTTCCTGTGAAATATGTTAAGTAACTTCCTTTCCAGGGTAAAGACTTGTGTATAAGGTAAAATAAATAACCAAAAACAAAAATACTCCTCCACACCTTGGGCTATGTTCACAAGTAGCATTTTTTATGCATTTTTGCACTTTTGTATTGCTTTCAACCGTGACAAATGCATTCACCGGGAAATGTCATTTTATCATTTTACAATCTTATCTGGCCATGTGCTGTGTGACACATGCATACAGTGCTGAAAAGACATGGGAACAGCATGGGGAAGACCCCTGGAAGCATCTCTGACACCCAGGTGACTGCCTAAAAGTGTGCCCATCAGAAGTGATCCTTTCCGCATCAGAAGATGCAGACTTGCAACTATCCCCGTGCAAGTCCTTGTCCCAGGGCAGTGTTCAATTGCACCTCCCTCATTCCTTGCAATGCAAGCGCAAGTGTGCAGCCAACCACTCACCCACCCCAAGGCTGCAATACCATACTGCTAGCTTGCACTTGAAATGGGGCCTTTTAGTTTGGAGGAGGCCGAAGCTGGCCACTACCTCATGGCTGCTTTGGCAGCGAGGTATCCATACTCAGTCCCCAGCCGCCCGGCGGCCTGGTGTCCACGCTCGGTCCCCAGCCGCCTGGGGGCGACCGGGTGTCCATACTCAGTCCCCAGTCGCCCCGCGGCCGGGTGTCCACACACGGTCCCCAGCCGCCTGGGGGCGGCCGGGTGTCCATGAACGGTCCCCAGCCGCCCCTATTTCTCCCCCACACTTTTCTTAGCCTGGCCTGCTTTAGGGCAGCATTGGAGGAGCCCACCAGAGAACCAGACTCCTCCGGTGGGCCCTGGCTTCTCCATCAGGGGAGTTGAGAGTGCCAAGGTGAGGAGCATGATGATGATGATAGAAGTTAGCATCTGCTTTGTTTTCTTGGAATGCAAGCGCATGTATGTAGTAGCGGCTAGGCCTGAGGTGGTCAGCGTTTTGGCACACATCCTACCTCCTCCGAGGATTCCTGGATGTTTTCCTGCTAATATCCCAGTTCTATGACTCCCGTTAAAACAAAGCTTCAGGTGATGAATGATGGATGAGGTGGTGGCAAAGGAGAAAGAGCAGGAGGAACAGGGACCATTCACATCAATATCAGGCCAGTAAACCACACATGTCTTGTAGGATATGTTTCTGTACCAAAAGGAGCGGTTCGGCTACACAGTTATAGGGCATGCAGTGAGTGTAATGCCTAACAAAAATTTCGAGGCACTCAAATGCCCCTTGGAAGTGACATGGAGGTCAGAGGGCCTTAACTAAACCATTTTTTCCATTTATAGCAACTGGGTCTCCTGTGTACTGTTAACCTAAGCAGTGAATGGAAGGCTTTCCAAAAATTATGAGGAACTGCAATGCCCCTTGAAACAGACGTGGATTACAGCATTCTAAAAACCTTCTACCCATTATTGGGGAGTGGGTCTCCCTTAGTGTTCACCTATGCATTGAAAAGCAAAAAGTGACTAAAATTAGGAGGAAATGCAATGCCCATTGGAAGAAAGGTGGAGGTCGCAGTGGAATAAAAAGACAATATCAATGCCCCTTGGAAAAGTGGTGGAGGTCGCAGTAGCTTAACAAGACGGTTTTAATGCCCCTTGGAAGAGACGTGGAGGTTGCAGTAGCTTAACAAGACGGTTTTAATGCCCCTGGGGAAAGTGGTGGAGGACGCAGTAGCTTAACAAGACGGATTTAGTGTCCCTCGGGAGAGACGTGGAGGTCGCAGTAGCTTAACAAAACGGTTTTAATGCCCCTTGGAAGAGACATGGAGGTTGAAGTAGCTTAACAAGATGGTTTTAATGCCTCTTGGAAGAGACGTGGAGGTTGTAGTAGCTTAACAAGACAGTTTTAATGCCCCTTGGAAGAGACGTGGAGGTTGCAGTAGCTTAACAAGACAGTTTTAATGCCCCTTGGAAGAGACGTGGAGGTCGCAGTGGAATAACAAGACAATATCAATGCCCCTGGGAAAAGTTGTGGAGGTCGCAGTAGCTTAACAAGACGGTTTTAATGCACCTTGGAAGAAAGGTGGTCGCAGTGGAATAAAAAGACAATATCAATGCCCCTTGGAAAAGTGGTGGAGGTCACAGTAGCTTAACAAGATGGTTTTAATGCCCCTTGGAAGAGACGTGGAGGTTGCAGTAGCTTAACAAGATGGTTTTAATGCCTCTTGGAAGAGACGTGGAGGTTGCAGTAGCTTAACAAGACGGTTTTAATGCTCCTTGGAAGAGACGTGGAGGTCGCAGTTTGAAACAGTGCCACACAAAAGGTTGGTATATAAAATGAGAATGCTTGGTCTGGGGGATAATGTGTGCAAGTGGGTAAATAGCTGGCTGAGTGATAGAAAGCAGAGGGTGGTTATCAATGGAGTAAGCTCAGGGTATGTCAGGGTTACTAGCGGGGTGCCTCAAGGGTTAGTCTTGGACCCTATATTATTTAATATATTTATTAATGATCTAGTGGAAGGGTTGCATAGTAAAATAGCAATATTTGCAGATGATACTAAACTTTGTAAAGTAGTTAATACAGATGAGGATAGGGCACAGCTACAGGAGGATTTAGATAAATTGGGGAGTTGGACCAAAAAATGGCAAATGGGGTTCAATGCCGATAAATGTAAGGTCATGCACATGGGAAAGAAAAACAGCAGTCACCCATACATATTAAATGGGAAACCGTTGGGGAAATCTGACAT
This sequence comes from Phyllobates terribilis, assembly GCF_046119375.1. Lineage (NCBI taxonomy): Eukaryota > Metazoa > Chordata > Amphibia > Anura > Dendrobatidae > Phyllobates > Phyllobates terribilis. The sequence goes on along the minus strand of NW_027362773.1, from coordinate 212,572,058 downwards.
GGAGAAGGACCTGGGCGTCTTTGTTAACAGCAAATTAAATTGGAGTGCCCAGTGTCAGGCAGCAGCTGAGAAGGCAAATAGAGTCATGGCATGCATCAGAAGAGGAATAGGGGCATATGATGAGAACATTGTTCATCCTCTGTATAAAGCGCTGGTAAGGCCGCACTTAGAATATTGTGCACAGTTATGGGCTCCGGTGCTCAGGAAAGACATATTGGAGCTAGAGAGGGTACAAAGGAGGGCGACTAAGGTAATAAAGGGAATGGAGGGACTAGAATACCCAGAGAGGTTGTCAAAATTAGGCCTATTTACGTTAGAAAAGAGAAGGCTTAGGGGAGACCTCATAAACATGTATAAATACATCAGGGGGCAGTACAGAGATCTCTCCCATGACCTGTTTATACCAAGGATGGTGACAAAAACGAGGGGGCACACTATGCGTCTGGAGGAAAGGAGGTTCCTGCACCAGCAAAGAAGGGGATTCTTTACGGTCAGAGCCGTGAGACTCTGGAACTCTCTGGGAGAGGAAGTGGTGATGTCCAACTTACTTAATGAGTTCAAGAGAGGCCTGGACGCCTTTCTTGAGAACAATAAAATTACATCTTATGCTTAGTTAATTAATCCAGGGATTTAATCTGACTGCCAGATTGGTGTCGGGAAGTGAATTTTTCCTCAACGATGTAAATTGGCCTATACCGCATGTTTTTGGGTTTTTTTGCCTTCCCCTGGATCAACACTGCGGAATAGCTGCAGTGCACAAGAAATAGGTTGAACTGGATGGACGCTTGTCTTTTTTCGGCCTTATAAACTATGTAACTATGTATGCAGTAGCTTAACAAGACGGTTTTATTGCCCCTTGGAAGAGACGTGGAGGTTGCAGAAGCTTAACTAGACGGTTTTAATGCCCCTTGGAAGAGACGTGGAGGTAGCAGTAGCTTAACAAGATGGTTTTAATGCCCCTTGGAAGAATGGTGGAGGTCGCAGTAGCTTAACAAGACGGTTTTAATGCCCCTGGGGAGGGTGGTGGAGGTCGCAGTAGCTTAACAAGACGGGTTTAATGCCCCTTGGAAGAGACGTGGAGGTCGCAGTAACATAACAAGACGGTTTTAATGCCCCTTGGAAGAGACGTGGAGGTTGAAGTAGCTTAACAAGACGGTTTTATTGCCCCTTGGAAGAGACGTGGAGGTTGCAGTAGCTTAACAAGACGGTTATAATGCCCCTTGGAAGAGACGTGGAGGTTGCAGTAGCTTAACAAGATGGTTTTAATGCCCCTTGGAAGAGACGTGGTGGTTGCAGTGGCTTAACAAGACGGTTTTAATGCCCCTTGGTAGACACGTGGAGGTTGCAGTAGCTTAACAAGATGGTTTTAATGCCCCTTGGAAGAGACGTGGAGGTCGCAGTGGAATAAAAAGACAATATCAATGCCCCTTGGAAAAGTGGTGGAGGTCGCAGTAGCTTAAGAAGACGGCTTTAATGACCCTTGGAAGAGACGTGGAGGTTGCAGTAGCTTAACAAGACGGTTTTAATGCCCCTTGGAAGAGACGTGGAGGTCGCAGCGGAATAAAAAGACAATGTCAATGCCCCTGGGAAAAGTGGTGGAGGTTGCAGTAGCTTAAAAAGACGGTTTTAATGCCCCTTGGAAGAGACGTGGAGGTTGCAGTAGCTTAACAAGACGGTTTTAATGCCCCTTGGAAGAGACATGGAGGTCGCAGTGGAATAAAAAGACAATATCAATGCACCTGGGAAAAGTGGTGGAGGTCCCAGTAGCTTAACAATACGGTTTTAATGCCCCTTGGAAGAGACGTGGAGGTCGCAGTAGCTTAACAAGATGGTTTTAATGCCCATTGGAAGAATGGTGGAAGTCGCAGTAGCTTAACAAGACGGTTTTACTGCCCCTGGGGAAAGTGGTGGAGGTCGCAGTAGCTTAACAAGACGGTTTTAATGCCCCTTGGAAGAGACGTGGAGGTCGCAGTAGCTTAACAAGACGGTTTTAATGCCCCTTGGAAGAGACGTGGAGGTTGCTGTAGTTTAACAAGTCGGTTTTAACGCCCCTTGAAAGAGACTTGGAGGCTGCAGTAGCTTAACAAGACAGTTTTAATGCCCCTTGGAAGAATGGTGGAGGTCCCAGTAGCTTAACAATACGGTTTTAATGCCCCTTGGAAGAGACGTGGAGGCTGCAGTAGCTTAACAAGACAGTTTTAATGCCCCTTGGAAGAATGGTGGAGGTCGCAGTAGCTTAACAAGACGGTTTTAATGCCCCTGGTGAGAGTGGTGGAAGTCGCAGTAGCTTAACATGACAGTTTTAATGCCCCTTGGAAGAGCCGTGGAGGTTGCAGTAGCTTAACAAGATGGTTTTAATGCCCCTTGGAAGAGACTTGGAGGTTGCAGTAGCTTAACAAGACGGTTTTAATGCCACTTGGAAGAGATGTGGAGGTTGAAGTAGCTTAACTAGACGTTTTAATGCCGCTTGGAAGAGAAGTGGAGGTCGCAGTGGAATAAAAAGACAATATCAATGCCCCTGGGAACGGTGGTGGAGATCACAGCAGGTTAACAAGACAGTTTTAATGCCCCTTGGAAGAATGGTGGAGGTCGCAGTGGAATAAAAAGACAATATCAATGCCCCTGGGAACGGTGGTGGAGATCACAGCAGGTTAACAAGACGGTTTTAATGTCCCTTGGAAGAATGGTGGAGGTCGCAGTAGCTTAACAAGATGGTTTTAATGCCTCTTGGAAGAGACGTGGAGGTTGCAGTAGCTTAACAAGACGGTTTTAATGCCCGTTGGAAGAATGGTGGAGGTTGCAGTAGCTTAACAAGACGGTTTTAATGCCCCTTGGAAGAGACGTGGAGGTCGCAGTGGAATAAAAAGACAATATCAATGGCCCTGGGAAAAGTGGTGGAGGTCGCAGTAGCTTAACAAGACGGTTTTAAGGCCCCTTGGAAGAGACGTGGAGGTCTCAGTAGCTTAACAAGACGGTTTTAATGCCCCTTGGAAGAGACGTGTAGGTCGCAGTAGCTTAACAAGACGGTTTTAATGCCCCTTGGAAGAGACGTGGAGGTTGCAGTAGTTTAACAACACGGTTATAACGCCCCTTGGAAGAGACTTGGAGGTTGCAGTAGCTTAACAAGACGGTTTTAATGCCCCTTGGGAGAATGGTGGAGGTCGCAGTAGCTTAACAAGACGGTTTTAATGCCCCTGGGGAGAGTGGTGGAGGTCGCAGTAGCTTAACAAGATGGTTTTAGTGCCCCTTGGAAGAGACGTGGAGGTTGAAGTAGCTTAACAAGACGGTTTTATTGCCCCTTGGAAGAGACGTGGAGGTTGCAGTAGCTTAACAAGACGGTTATAATGCCCCTTGGAAGAGACGTGGAGGTTGCAGTAGCTTAACAAGATGGTTTTAATGCCCCTTGGAAGAGACGTGGTGGTTGCAGTGGCTTAACAAGACGGTTTTAATGCCCCTTGGTAGACACGTGGAGGTTGCAGTAGCTTAACAAGATGGTTTTAATGCCCCTTGGAAGAGACGTGGAGGTCGCAGTGGAATAAAAAGACAATATCAATGCACCTTGGAAAAGTGGTGGAGGTCGCAGTAGCTTAAGAAGACGGCTTTAATGACCCTTGGAAGAGACGTGGAGGTTGCAGTAGCTTAACAAGACGGTTTTAATGCCCCTTGGAAGAGACGTGGAGGTCGCAGCGGAATAAAAAGACAATGTCAATGCCCCTGGGAAAAGTGGTGGAGGTTGCAGTAGCTTAAAAAGATGGTTTTAATGCCCCTTGGAAGAGACGTGGAGGTTGCAGTAGCTTAACAAGACGGTTTTAATGCCCCTTGGAAGAGACATGGAGGTCGCAGTGGAATAAAAAGACAATATCAATGCACCTGGGAAAAGTGGTGGAGGTCCCAGTAGCTTAACAATACGGTTTTAATGCCCCTTGGAAGAGACGTGGAGGTCGCAGTAGCTTAACAAGATGGTTTTAATGCCCATTGGAAGAATGGTGGAAGTCGCAGTAGCTTAACAAGACGGTTTTACTGCCCCTGGGGAAAGTGGTGGAGGTCGCAGTAGCTTAACAAGACGGTTTTAATGCCCCTTGGAAGAGACGTGGAGGTCGCAGTAGCTTAACAAGACGGTTTTAATGCCCCTTGGAAGAGACGTGGAGGTTGCTGTAGTTTAACAAGTCGGTTTTAACGCCCCTTGAAAGAGACTTGGAGGCTGCAGTAGCTTAACAAGACAGTTTTAATGCCCCTTGGAAGAATGGTGGAGGTCCCAGTAGCTTAACAATACGGTTTTAATGCCCCTTGGAAGAGACGTGGAGGCTGCAGTAGCTTAACAAGACAGTTTTAATGCCCCTTGGAAGAATGGTGGAGGTCGCAGTAGCTTAACAAGACGGTTTTAATGCCCCTGGTGAGAGTGGTGGAAGTCGCAGTAGCTTAACATGACAGTTTTAATGCCCCTTGGAAGAGCCGTGGAGGTTGCAGTAGCTTAACAAGATGGTTTTAATGCCCCTTGGAAGAGACTTGGAGGTTGCAGTAGCTTAACAAGACGGTTTTAATGCCACTTGGAAGAGATGTGGAGGTTGAAGTAGCTTAACTAGACGTTTTAATGCCGCTTGGAAGAGAAGTGGAGGTCGCAGTGGAATAAAAAGACAATATCAATGCCCCTGGGAACGGTGGTGGAGATCACAGCAGGTTAACAAGACAGTTTTAATGCCCCTTGGAAGAATGGTGGAGGTCGCAGTGGAATAAAAAGACAATATCAATGCCCCTGGGAACGGTGGTGGAGATCACAGCAGGTTAACAAGACGGTTTTAATGTCCCTTGGAAGAATGGTGGAGGTCGCAGTAGCTTAACAAGATGGTTTTAATGCCTCTTGGAAGAGACGTGGAGGTTGCAGTAGCTTAACAAGACGGTTTTAATGCCCGTTGGAAGAATGGTGGAGGTTGCAGTAGCTTAACAAGACGGTTTTAATGCCCCTTGGAAGAGACGTGGAGGTCGCAGTGGAATAAAAAGACAATATCAATGGCCCTGGGAAAAGTGGTGGAGGTCGCAGTAGCTTAACAAGACGGTTTTAAGGCCCCTTGGAAGAGACGTGGAGGTCTCAGTAGCTTAACAAGACGGTTTTAATGCCCCTTGGAAGAGACGTGTAGGTCGCAGTAGCTTAACAAGACGGTTTTAATGCCCCTTGGAAGAGACGTGGAGGTTGCAGTAGTTTAACAACACGGTTATAACGCCCCTTGGAAGAGACTTGGAGGTTGCAGTAGCTTAACAAGACGGTTTTAATGCCCCTTGGGAGAATGGTGGAGGTCGCAGTAGCTTAACAAGACGGTTTTAATGCCCCTGGGGAGAGTGGTGGAGGTCGCAGTAGCTTAACAAGATGGTTTTAGTGCCCCTGGGAAGAGACGTGGAGGTTGCAGTAGCTTAACAAGATGGTTTTAATGCCCCTTGGAAGAGACGTGGAAGTTGCAGTAGCTTAACAAGACGTTTTAATGCCCCTTGGAAGAGACGTGGAGGTCGCAGTGGAATAAAAAGACAATATCAATGCCCCTGGGGAAAGTGGTGGAGGTCCCAGTAGCTTAACAATACGGTTTTAATGCCCCTTGGAAGAGACGTAGAGGTCGCAGTACCTTCACAAGACGGTTTTAATGCCCATTGGAAGAATGGTGGAGGTCGCAGTAGCTTAGCAAGACGGTTTTAATGCCCCTGGCGAAAGTGGTGGAGGTCGCAGTAGCTTAACAAGATGGTTTTAATGCCCCTTGGAAGAGACGTGGAGGTTGCAGTAGCTTAACAAGACGGATTTAATGCCCCTTGGAAGAGACGTGGAGGTCGCAGTAGCTTAACAAGACGGTTTTAATGCACCTTGGAAGAAAGGTGGAGGTCGCAGTAGCTTAACAAGACGGTTTTAATGCCCCTTGGAAGAATGGTGGAGGTCGCAGTAGCTTAACAAGATGGTTTTAATGCCTCTTGGAAGAGACGTGGAGGTTGCAGTAGCTTAACAAGACGGTTTTAATGCCCGTTGGAAGAATGGTGGAGGTTGCAGTAGCTTAACAAGACGGTTTTAATGCCCCTTGGAAGAGACGTGGAGGTCGCAGTGGAATAAAAAGACAATATCAATGGCCCTGGGAAAAGTGGTGGAGTTCGCAGTAGCTTAACAAGACGGTTTTAAGGCCCCTTGGAAGAGACGTGGAGGTCGCAGTAGCTTAACAAGACGGTTTTAATGCCCCTTGGAAGAGACGTGTAGGTCGCAGTAGCTTAACAAGACGGTTTTAATGCCCCTTGGAAGAGACGTGGAGGTTGCAGTAGTTTAACAACACGGTTATAACGCCCCTTGGAAGAGACTTGGAGGTTGCAGTAGCTTAACAAGACGGTTTTAATGCCCCTTGGGAGAATGGTGGAGGTCGCAGTAGCTTAACAAGACGGTTTTAATGCCCCTGGGGAGAGTGGTGGAGGTCGAAGTAGCTTAACAAGATGGTTTTAGTGCCCCTGGGAAGAGACGTGGAGGTTGCAGTAGCTTAACAAGATGGTTTTAATGCCCCTTGGAAGAGACGTGGAAGTTGCAATAGCTTAACAAGACGTTTTAATGCCCCTTGGAAGAGACGTGGAGGTCGCAGTGGAATAAAAAGACAATATCAATGCCCCTGGGGAAAGTGGTGGAGGTCGCAGTAGCTTAACAAGACGGTTTTAATGCCCCTTGGAAGAGACGTGGAGGTTGCAGTAGCTTAACAAGACGGTTTTAATGCCCCTTGAAAGAGACGTGGAGGTTGCAGTAGCTTAACAAGACGGTTTTAATGCCCCTTGGAAGAATGGTGGAGGTCGCAGTAGCTTAACAAGACGGTTTTAATGCCCCTTGGAAGAATGTTGGAGGTCGCAGTAACTTAACAAGACGGTTTTAATGCCCCTTGGAAGAGACGTGGAGGTTGCAGAAATTTAACAAGATGGTTCTAACGCCCCTTGGAAGAGACTTGGAGGTTGCAGTAGCGTAACAAGATGGTTTTAATGCCCCTTGGAAAAATGGTGGAGGACGCAGCAGCTTAACAAGACGGTTTTAATGCCCCTGGGGAGAGTGGTGGAGGTCGCAGTAGCTTAACAAGACGGTTTTAATGCCCCTTAGAAGAGACGTGTAGGTTGCAGTAGCTTAACAAGATGGTTTTAATGCCCCTTGGAGGAGACGTGGAGATTGCAGTAGCATAACAAGACGTTTTAATGCCCCTTGAAAGAGACGTGGAGGTTGCAGTAGCTTAACAAGACGTTTTAATGCCCCTTGAAAGAGACGTGGAGGTCGCAGTGGAATAAAAAGTCAATATCAGTGCCCCTGGGAAAAGTGGTGGAGGCCGCAGTAGCTTAACAAGACGGTTTTAATGCCCCTTGGAAGAGACGTGGAGGTTGCAGTAGCTTAACAAGACGGTTTTGATGCTCCTTGGAAGAGACGTGGAGGTCGCAGTAGCTTAAAAAGACGGTTTTATTGCCCCTTGGAAGAGACGTTGAGGTTGCAGAAGCTTAACAAGACGGTTTTAATGCCCCTTGGAAGAGACATGGAGGTTGCAGTAGCTTATCAAGACAGTTTGAATGCCCCTTGGAAGAATGGTGGAGGTCGCAGTAGCTTAACAAGACGGTTATAATGCCCCTGGGGAAAGTGGTGGAGGTCGCAGTAGCTTAACAAGACGGGTTTAATGCCCCTTGGAAGAGACATGGAGGTCGCAGTAGCTTAACAAGACGGTTTTAATGCCCCTTGGAAAAAACGTGAAGGTTGAAGTAGCTTAACAAGACGGTTTTAATGCCCCTTGGAACAATGGTGCCGGTCGCAGTAGCTTAACAAGATGGTTTTAATGGCTCTTGGAAGAGACGTGGAGGTTGCAGTAGCTTAACAAGACGGTTTTAATGCCCCTTGGAAGAGACATGGAGGTTGCAGTAGCTTAACAAGACGGTTTTAATGCCCGTTGGAAGAATGGTGGAGGTTGCAGTAGCTTAACAAGATGGTTTTAATGCCCCTGGGGAGAGTGGTGGAGGTCGCAGTAACTTAACAAGATGGTTTTAATGCCCCTTGGAAGAATGGAGGAGGTCGCAGTGGAATAAAAAGACAATATTAATGCCCCTGGGAAAAGTGGTGGAGGTCGCAGTAGCTTAACAATACGGTTTTAATGCCCCTTAGAAGAGATGTGGAGGTTGCAGTAGCTCAACAAGACAGTTTTAATGCCCCTTGGAAGAGACGTGGTTGTTGCAGTAGCTTAACAATACGGTTTTAATGCCCCTTGGAAGAGACGTGGAGGTCGCAGTGGAATAAAAAGACAATATCAATGCCCCTGGGAAAAGTGGTGGAGGTAGCAGTAGCTTAACAAGACGGTTTTAAGGCCCCTTGGAAGAGACGTGGAGGTCGCAGTAGCTTAACAAGACGGTTTTAATGCCCCTTGGAAGAGACGTGGAGGTTGCAGTAGTTTAACAAGACGGTTATAACGCCCCTTGGAAGAGACGTGGAGGTTGCACCAGCTTAACAAGACGGTTTTAATGCCCCTTGGAAGAGACATGGAGGTTGCAGTAGCTTAACAAGACGGTTTTAATGCCCCTTGGAAGAATGGTGGAGGTCGCAGTAGCTTAACAAGACGGTTATAATGCCCCTGGGGAAAGTGGTGGAGGTCGCAGTAGCTTAACAAGACGGGTTTAATGCCCCTTGGAAGAGACATGGAGGTCGCAGTAGCTTAACAAGACGGTTTTAATGCCCCTTGGAAAAAACGTGAAGGTTGAAGTAGCTTAACAAGACGGTTTTATTGCCCCTTGGAAGAGACGTGGAGGTTGCTGTAGCTTAACAAGACGGTTTTAATGCCCCTTGAAGAGACGTGGAGGTTGCAGTAGCTTAACAAGACTGTTTTAATGCCCCTTGGAAGAGACGTGGAGGTCACAGTAGCTTAACAAGACGGTTCTAATACCCTTTGGAAGAATGGTGGAGGTCGCAGTAGCTTAACAAGACGGTTTTAATGCCCCTGGGGAAAGTGGTGGAGGATGCAGTAGCTTAACAAGACGGTTTTAATGCCCCTTGGAAGAATGGTGCCGGTCGCAGTAGCTTAACAAGATGGTTTTAATGGCTCTTGGAAGAGACGTGGAGGTTGCAGTAGCTTAACAAGACGGTTTTAATGCCCCTTGGATGAGACGTGGAGGTTGCAGTAGCTTAACAAGACTGTTTTAATGCCCCTTGGAAGAGACGTGGAGGTCACAGTAGCTTAACAAGACGGTTCTAATGCCCATTGGAAGAATGGTGGAGGTCGCAGTAGCTTAACAAGACGGTTTTAATGCCCCTGGGGAAAGTGGTGGAGGATGCAGTAGCTTAACAACATGGTTTAATGCCCCTTGGAAGAATGGTGCCGGTCGCAGTAGCTTAACAAGATGGTTTTAATGGCTCTTGGAAGAGACGTGGAGGTTGCAGTAGCTTAACAAGACGGTTTTAATGCCCCTTGGATGAGACGTGGAGGTTGCAGTAGCTTAACAAGACGGTTTTAATGCCCGTTGGAAGAATGGTGGAGGTTGCAGTAGCTTAACAAGACGGTTTTAATGCCCCTGGGGAGAGTGGTGGAGGTCGCAGTAGCTTAACAAGATGGTTTTAATGCCCCTTGGAAGAATGGATGAGGTCGCAGTGGAATAAAAAGACAATATTAATGCCCCTGGGAAAAGTGGTGGAGGTCGCAGTAGCTTAACAAGACGGTTTTAATGCCCCTTAGAAGAGACGTGGAGGTGGCAGTAGCTCAACAAGACAGTTTTAATGCCCCTTGGAAGAGACGTGGTTGTTGCAGTAGCTTAACAATACGGTTTTAATGCCCCTTGGAAGAGACGTGGAGGTCGCAGTGGAATAAAAAGACAATATCAATGCCCCTGGGAAAAGTGGTGGAGGTCGCAGTAGCTTAACAAGACGGTTTTAAGGCCCCTTGGAAGAGACGTGGAGGTCGCAGTAGCTTAACAAGACGGTTTTAATGCCCCTTGGAAGAGACGTGGAGGTTGCAGTAGTTTAACAAGACGGTTATAACGCCCCTTGGAAGAGACTTGGAGGTTGCAGTAGCTTAACAAGACGGTTTTATTGCCCCTTGGAAGAATGGTGGAGGTCGCAGTAGCTTAACAAGACGGTTTTAATGCCACTGGGGAGAGTGGTGGAGGTCGCAGTAGCTTAACAAGATGGTTTTAATGCCCCTTGGAAGAGACGTGGAGGTTGCAGTAGCTTAACAAGACCTTTTAATGCCCCTTGGAAGAGACGTGGAGGTCGCAGTGGAATAAAAAGACAATATCAATGCCCCTGGAAAAGGTTGTGGAGGTCACAGCAGCTTAACAAGACGGTTTTAATGCCCCTTGGAAGAATGGTGGAGGTCGCAGTGGAATAAAAAGAGAATATCAAAGCCCCTGGGGAAAGTGGTGGAGGTCGCAGTAGCTTAACAAGACGGTTTTAATGCCCCTTGGAAGAGACGTGGACGTTGCAGTAGCTTAACGAGACGGTTTTAATGCCCCTTGGAAGAGACGTGGAGGTTGCAGTAGCTTAACAAGACGGTTTTAATGCCCCATGGAAGAATGGTGGAGGTCGCAGTAGCTTAACAAGATGGTTTTAATGCCTCTTGGAAGAGACGTGGAGGTTGCAGTAGCTTAACAGGACGGTTTTAATGCCCCTTGGAAGAGACGTGGAGGATGCAGTAGCTTAACAAGTCGGTTTTAATGCCCCTTGGAAGAATGGTGGAGGTCGCAGTAGCTTAACAAGACGGTTTTAATGCCCCTTGGAAGAGACTTGGAGGTCGCAGTAACTTAACAAGACGCTTTTAATGCCCCTTGGAAGAGACGTGGAGGTTGCAGTAGTTTAACAAGAGGGTTCTAACACCCCTTGGAAGAGACTTAGAGTTTCAGTAGCTTAACAAGACGGCTTTAATGCCCCTTGGAAGAATGGTGGAGGTCGCAGCAGCTTAACAAGACGGTTTTATTGTCCCTGGGGAGAGTGGTAGAGGTCGCAGTAGCTTAACAAGACGGTTTTAATGCCCCTTGGAAGAGACGTGGAGGTTGAAGTAGCTTAACAAGATGGTTTTAATGCCCCTTGGAAGAGACATGAAGGTTGCAGTAGCTTAACAAGACGGTTTTAATACCCCTTGGAAGAGACGTGAAGGTTGAAGTAGCTTAACAAGACAATATCAATGCCCCTGGGAAAGGTGGTGGAGGTCACAGCAGGTTATCAAGACGGTTTTAATGCCTCTTGGAAGAATGGTGGAGGTCGCAGTAGCTTAACAAGATGGTTTTAATGCCTCTTGGAAGAGACGTGGAGGTTGCAGTAGCTTAACAAGACGGTTTTAATGCCCGTTGGAAGAATGGTGGAGGTTGCAGTAGCTTAACAAGACGGTTTTAATGCCCCTTGGAAGAGACGTGGAGGTCGCAGTGGAATAAAAAGACAATATCAATGGCCCTGGGAAAAGTGGTGGAGGTCGCAGTAGCTTAACAAGACGGTTTTAAGGCCCCTTGGAAGAGACGTGGAGGTCTCAGTAGCTTAACAAGACGGTTTTAATGCCCCTTGGAAGAGACGTGTAGGTCGCAGTAGCTTAACAAGACGGTTTTAATGCCCCTTGGAAGAGACGTGGAGGTTGCAGTAGTTTAACAAGACGGTTATAACGCCCCTTGGAAGAGACTTGGAGGTTGCAGTAGCTTAACAAGACGGTTTTAATGCCCCTTGGGAGAATGGTGGAGGTCGCAGTAGCTTAACAAGACGGTTTTAATGCCCCTGGGGAGAGTGGTGGAGGTCGCAGTAGCTTAACAAGATGGTTTTAGTGCCCCTGGGAAGAGACGTGGAGGTTGCAGTAGCTTAACAAGATGGTTTTAATGCCCCTTGGAAGAGACGTGGAAGTTGCAGTAGCTTAACAAGACGTTTTAATGCCCCTTGGAAGAGACGTGGAGGTCGCAGTGGAATAAAAACACAATATCAATGCCCCTGGGGAAAGTGGTGGAGGTCCCAGTAGCTTAACAATACGGTTTTAATGCCCCTTGGAAGAGACGTAGAGGTCGCAGTACCTTCACAAGACGGTTTTAATGCCCATTGGAAGAATGGTGGAGGTCGCAGTAGCTTAGCAAGACGGTTTTAATGCCCCTGGCGAAAGTGGTGGAGGTCGCAGTAGCTTAACAAGATGGTTTTAATGCCCCTTGGAAGAGACGTGGAGGTTGCAGTAGCTTAACAAGACGGATTTAATGCCCCTTGGAAGAGACGTGGAGGTCGCAGTAGCTTAACAAGACGGTTTTAATGCCCCTTGGAAGAAAGGTGGAGGTCGCAGTAGCTTAACAAGATGGTTTTAATGCCCCTTGGAAGAATGGTGGAGGTCGCAGTAGCTTAACAAGATGGTTTTAATGCCTCTTGGAAGAGACGTGGAGGTTGCAGTAGCTTAACAAGACGGTTTTAATGCCCGTTGGAAGAATGGTGGAGGTTGCAGTAGCTTAACAAGACGGTTTTAATGCCCCTTGGAAGAGACGTGGAGGTCGCAGTGGAATAAAAAGACAATATCAATGGCCCTGGGAAAAGTGGTGGAGGTCGCAGTAGCTTAACAAGACGGTTTTAAGGCCCCTTGGAAGAGACGTGGAGGTCGCAGTAGCTTAACAAGACGGTTTTAATGCCCCTTGGAAGAGACGTGTAGGTCGCAGTAGCTTAACAAGACGGTTTTAATGCCCCTTGGAAGAGACGTGGAGGTTGCAGTAGTTTAACAACACGGTTATAACGCCCCTTGGAAGAGACTTCGAGGTTGCAGAAGCTTAACAAGACGGTTTTAATGCCCCTTGGGAGAATGGTGGAGGTCGCAGTAGCTTAACAAGACGGTTTTAATGCCCCTGGGGAGAGTGGTGGAGGTCGCAGTAGCTTAACAAGATGGTTTTAGTGCCCCTGGGAAGAGACGTGGAGGTTGCAGTAGCTTAACAAGATGGTTTTAATGCCCCTTGGAAGAGACGTGGAAGTTGCAGTAGCTTAACAGGACGTTTTAATGCCCCTTGGAAGAGACGTGGAGGTCGCAGTGGAATAAAAAGACAATATCAATGCCCCTGGGGAAAGTGGTGGAGGTCGCAGTAGCTTAACAAGACTGTTTTAATGCCCCTTGGAAGAGATGTGGAGGTTGCAGTAGCTTAACAAGTCAGTTTTAATGCCCCTTGGAAGAATGGTGGAGGTCGCAGTAGCTTAACAAGACGGTTTTAATGCACCTTGGAAGAGACGTGGAGGTCTCAGTAACTTAACAAGACGGTTTTAATGCCCCTTGGAAGAGACGTGGAGGTTGCAGAAATTTAACAAGATGGTTCTAACGCCCCTTGGAAGAGACTTGGAGGTTGCAGTAGCGTAACAAGACGGTTTTAATGCCCCTTGGAAAAATGGTGGAGGTCGCAGCAGCTTAACAAGACGGTTTTAATGCCCCTGGGGAGAGTGGTGGAGGTCGCAGTAGCTTAACAAGACGGTTTTAATGCCCCTTGGAAGAGACGTGTAGGTTGCAGTAGCTTAACAAGATGGTTTTAATGCCCCTTGGAGGAGACGTGGAGATTGCAGTAGCATAACAAGACGTTTTAATGCCCCTTGAAAGAGACGTGGAGGTTGCAGTAGCTTAACAAGACGTTTTAATGCCCCTTGAAAGAGACGTGGAGATCGCAGTGGAATAAAAAGACAATATCAATGCCCCTGGGAAAAGTGGTGGAGGCCGCAGTAGCTTAACAAGACGGTTTTAATGCCCCTTGGAAGAGACGTGGAGGTTGCAGAAGCTTAACAAGACGGTTTTAATGCCCCTTGGAAGAGACAGGGAGGTTGCAGTAGCTTATCAAGACAGTTTGAATGCCCCTTGGAAGAATGGTGGAGGTCGCAGTAGCTTAACAAGACGGTTATAATGCCCCTGGGGAAAGTGGTGGAGGTCGCAGTAGCTTAACAAGACGGGTTTAATGCCCCTTGGAAGAGACATGGAGGTCGCAGTAGCTTAACAAGACGGTTTTAATGCCCCTTGGAAAAAACGTGAAGGTTGAAGTAGCTTAACAAGACGGTTTTATTGCCCCTTGGAAGAGACGTGGAGGTTGCTGTAGCTTAACAAGACGGTTTTAATGCCCCTTGAAGAGACGTGGAGGTTGCAGTAGCTTAACAAGACTGTTTTAATGCCCCTTGGAAGAGACGTGTAGGTCACACTAGCTTAACAAGACGGTTCTAATGCCCATTGAAAGAATGGTGGAGGTCGCAGTAGCTTAACAAGACGGTTTTAATGCCCCTGGGGAAAGTGGTGGAGGATGCAGTAGCTTAACAAGACGGTTTTAATGCCCCTTGGAAGAGACGTGGAGGTTACAGTAGCTTAACAAGACGGTTTTAATGCCCCTTGGAAGAATGGTGGAGGTCGCAGTAGCTTAACAACACGGTTTTAATGCCCCTTGGAACAATGGTGCCGGTCGCAGTAGCTTAACAAGATGGTTTTAATGGCTCTTGGAAGAGACGTGGAGGTTGCAGTAGCTTAACAAGACGGTTTTAATGCCCCTTGGAAGAGACGTGGAGGTTGCAGTAGATTAACAAGACGGTTTTAATGCCCGTTGGAAGAATGGTGGAGGTTGCAGTAGCTTAACAAGACGGTTTTAATGCCCCTGGGGAGAGTGGTGGAGGTCGCAGTAGCTTAACAAGATGGTTTTAATGCCCCTTGGAAGAATGGAGGAGGTCGCAGTGGAATAAAAAGACAATATTAATGCCCCTGGGAAAAGTGGTGGAGGTCGCAGTAGCTTAACAATACGGTTTTAATGCCCCTTAGAAGAGACGTGGAGGTTGCAGTAGCTCAACAAGACAGTTTTAATGCCCCTTGGAAGAGACGTGGTTGTTGCAGTAGCTTAACAATACGGTTTTAATGCCCCTTGGAAGAGACGTGGAGGTCGCAGTGGAATAAAAAGACAATATCAATGCCCCTGGGAAAAGTGGTGGAGGTAGCAGTAGCTTAACAAGACGGTTTTAAGGCCCCTTGGAAGAGACGTGGAGGTCGCAGTAGCTTAACAAGACGGTTTTAATGCCCCTTGGAAGAGACGTGGAGGTTGCAGTAGTTTAACAAGACGGTTATAACGCCCCTTGGAAGAGACGTGGAGGTTGCACAAGCTTAACAAGACGGTTTTAATGCCCCTTGGAAGAGACATGGAGGTTGCAATAGCTTAACAAGACGGTTTTAATGCCCCTTGGAAGAATGGTGGAGGTCGCAGTAGCTTAACAAGACGGTTATAATGCCCCTGGGGAAAGTGGTGGAGGTCGCAGTAGCTTAACAAGACGGGTTTAATGCCCCTTGGAAGAGACATGGAGGTCGCAGTAGCTTAACAAGACGCTTTTAATGCCCCTTGGAAAAAACGTGAAGGTTGAAGTAGCTTAACAAGACGGTTTTATTGCCCCTTGGAAGAGACGTGGAGGTTGCTGTAGCTTAACAAGACGGTTTTAATGCCCCTTGAAGAGACGTGGAGGTTGCAGTAGCTTAACAAGACTGTTTTAATGCCCCTTGGAAGAGACGTGGAGGTCACAGTAGCTTAACAAGACGGTTCTAATGCCCATTGGAAGAATGGTGGAGGTCGCAGTAGCTTAACAAGACGGTTTTAATGCCCCTGGGGAAAGTGGTGGAGGATGCAGTAGCTTAACAAGACGGTTTTAATGCCCCTTGGAAGAGACGTGGAGGTTGCAGTAGCTTAACAAGACGGTTTTAATGCCCCTTGGAAGAATGGTGGAGGTCGCAGTAGCTTAACAACATGGTTTTAATGCCCCTTGGAAGAATGGTGCCGGTCGCAGTAGCTTAACAAGATGGTTTTAATGGCTCTTGGAAGAGACGTGGAGGTTGCAGTAGCTTAACAAGACGGTTTTAATGCCCCTTGGATGAGACGTGGAGGTTGCAGTAGCTTAACAAGACGGTTTTAATGCCCGTTGGAAGAATGGTGGAGGTTGCAGTAGCTTAATAAGACGGTTTTAATGCCCCTGGGGAGAGTGGTGGAGGTCGCAGTAGCTTAACAAGATGGTTTTAATGCCCCTTGGAAGAATGGAGGAGGTCGCAGTGGAATAAAAAGACAATATTAATGCCCCTGGGAAAAGTGGTGGAGGTCGCAGTAGCTTAACAAGACTGTTTTAATGCCCCTTAGAAGAGACGTGGAGGTTGCAGTAGCTCAACAAGACAGTCTTAATGCCCCTAGGAAGAGACGTGGTTGTTGCAGTAGCTTAACAATACGGTTTTAATGCCCCTTGGAAGAGACGTGGAGGTCGCAGTGGAATAAAAAGACAATATCAATGCCCCTGGGAAAAGTGGTGGAGGTCGCAGTAGCTTAACAAGACGGTTTTAAGGCCCCTTGGAAGAGACGTGGAGGTCGCAGTAGCTTAACAAGACGGTTTTAATGCCCCTTGGAAGAGACGTGGAGGTTGCAGTAGTTTAACAAGACGGTTATAACGCCCCTTGGAAGAGACTTGGAGGTTGCAGTAGCTTAACAAGACGGTATTAATGCCCCTTGGAAGAATGGTGGAGGTCGCAGTAGCTTAACAAGACGGTTTTAATGCCACTGGGGAGAGTGGTGGAGGTCGCAGTAGCTTAACAAGATGGTTTTAATGCCCCTTGGAAGAGACGTGGAGGTTGCAGTAGCTTAACAAGACGTTTTAATGCCCCTTGGAAGAGACGTGGAGGTCGCAGTGGAATAAAAAGACAATATCAATGCCCCTGGAAAAGGCTGTGGAGGTCACAGCAGCTTAACAAGACGGTTTTAATGCCCCTTGGAAGAATGGTGGAGGTCGCAGTGGAATAAAAAGAGAATATCAATGCCCCTGGGGAAAGTGGTGGAGGTCGCAGTAGCTTAACAAGACGGTTTTAATGCCCCTTGGAAGAGACGTGGACGTTGCAGTAGCTTAACGAGACGGTTTTAATGCCCCTTGGAAGAGACGTGGAGGTTGCAGTAGCTTAACAAGACGGTTTTAATGCCCCATGGAAGAATGGTGGAGGTCGCAGTAGCTTAACAAGATGGTTTTAATGCCTCTTGGAAGAGACGTGGAGGTTGCAGTAGCTTAACAGGACGGTTTTAATGCCCCTTGGAAGAGACGTGGAGGATGCAGTAGCTTAACAAGTCGGTTTTAATGCCCCTTGGAAGAATGGTGGAGGTCGCAGTAGCTTAACAAGACGGTTTTAATGCCCCTTGGAAGAGACTTGGAGGTCGCAGTAACTTAACAAGACGCTTTTAATGCCCCTTGGAAGAGACGTGGAGGTTGCAGTAGTTTAATAAGAGGGTTCTAACACCCCTTGGAAGAGACTTGGAGGTTGCAGTAGCTTAACAAGACGGTTTTAATGCCCCTTGGAAGAATGGTGGAGGTCGCAGCAGCTTAACAAGACGGTTTTATTGTCCCTGGGGAGAGTGGTAGTGGTCGCAGTAGCTTAACAAGACGGTTTTAATGCCCCTTGGAAGAGACGTGGAGGTTGAAGTAGCTTAACAAGATGGTTTTAATGCCCCTTGGAAGAGACATGAAGGTTGCAGTAGCTTAACAAGACGGTTTTAATGCCCCTTGGAAGAGACGTGAAGGTTGAAGTAGCTTAACAAGACAATATCAATGCCCCTGGGAAAGGTGGTGGAGGTCACAGCAGGTTATCAAGACGGTTTTAATGACTCTTGGAATAATGGTTGAGGTTGCAGTGGAATAAAAAGACATTATCAATGCACCTGGGAAAAGTGGTGGAGGTCGCAGTAGCTTAACAAGACGGTTTTAATGCCCCTTGGGAGAATGGTGGAGGTCGCAGTAGCTTAACAAGACGGTTTTAATACCCCTGGGGAAATTGGTGGAGGTCGCAGTAGCTTAACAAGACGGGTTTAATGCCCCTTGGAAGAGACATGGAGGTCGCAGTAGCTTAACAAGACGGTTTTAATGCCCCTTAGAAGAGATGTGAAGGTTGAAGTACCTTAACAAGATGGTTTTATTGCCCCTTGGAAGAGACGTGGAGGTTGCAGTAGCTTAACAAGACGGTTTTAATGCCCCTTGGAAGAGACGTGGAGGTTGAAGTAGCTTAACAAGACGGTTGTAATGCCCCTTGGTAGACACGTGGAGGTTGCAGTAGCTTAACAAGACGGTTTTAATGCCCCTTGGAAGAGACGTGGAGGTCGCAGTGGAATAAAAAGACATTATCAATGCCCCTTGGAAAAGTGGTGGAGGTCGCAGTAGCTTAACAAGACGGTTTTAATGCCCCTTGGAAGAGACGTGGAGGTCGCAGTGGAATAAAAAGAGAATGTCAATGCCCCTGGGAAAAGTGGTGGAGGTTGCAGTAGCTTAACAAGACGGTTTTAATGCCCCTTGGAAGAGACGTGGAGGTCACAGTAGCTTAACAAGACGGTTTTAATGCCCCTTGGAAGAGACGTGGAGGTCGCAGTAGCTTAACAAGACGGTTTTAATGCACCTTGGAAGAGACGTGGAGGTTGCAGTAGTTTAACAAGAGGGTTCTAACACCCCTTGGAAGAGACTTGGAGGTTGCAGTAGCTTAACAAGACGGTTTTAATGCCCCTTGGAAGAATGGTGGAGGTCGCAGCAGCTTAACAAGATGGTTTTATTGTCCCTGGGGAGAGTGGTGGAGGTCGCAGTAGCTTAACAAGACGGTTTTAATGCCCCTTGGAAGAGACGTGGAGGTTGAAGTAGCTTAACAAGATGGTTTTAATGCCCCTTGGAAGAGACATGAAGGTTGCAGTAGCTTAACAAGACGGTTTTAATGCCCCTTGGAAGAGACGTGAAGGTTGAAGTAGCTTAACAAGACAATATCAATGCCCCTGGGAAAGGTGGTGGAGGTCACAGCAGGTTATCAAGACGGTTTTAATGACTCTTGGAATAATGGTTGAGGTTGCAGTGGAATAAAAAGACATTATCAATGCCCCTGGGAAAAGTGGTGGAGGTCGCAGTAGCTTAACAAGACGGTTTTAATGCCCCTTGGAAGAGACGTGGAGGTTGCAGAAGCTTAACAAGACGGTTTTAATGCCCCTTGGGAGAATGGTGGAGGTCGCATTAGCTTAACAAGACGGTTTTAATGCCCCTGGGGAAATTGGTGGAGGTCGCAGTAGCTTAACAAGACGGGTTTAATGCCCCTTGGAAGAGACGTGGAGGTCGCAGTAGCTTAACAAGACGGTTTTAATGCCCCTTAGAAGAGATGTGAAGGTTGAAGTACCTTAACAAGACGGTTTTATTGCCCCTTGGAAGAGACGTGGAGGTTGCAGTAGCTTAACAAGACGGTTCTAATGCCCCTTAGAAGAGACGTGGAGGTTGAAGTAGCTTAACAAGACGGTTGTAATGCCCCTTGGTAGACACGTGGAGGTTGCAGTAGCTTAACAAGACGGTTTTAATGCCCCTTGGAAGAGACGTGGAGGTCGCAGTGGAATAAAAAGACATTATCAATGCCCCTTGGAAAAGTGGTGGAGGTCGCAGTAGCTTAACAAGACGGTTTTAATGCCCCTTGGAAGAGACGTGGAGGTCGCAGTGGAATAAAAAGAGAATGTCAATGCCCCTGGGAAAAGTGGTGGAGGTTGCAGTAGCTTAAAAAGACGGTTTTAATGCCCCTTGGAAGAGACGTGGAGGTCACAGTAGCTTAACAAGACGGTTTTAATGCCCCTTGGAAGAGACGTGGAGGTCGCAGTAGCTTAACAAGACGGTTTTAATGCACCTTGGAAGAGACTTGGAGGTTGCAGTAGCTTAACAAGACGGTTTTAATGCCCCTTGGAAGAGACGTGGAGATCGCAGTTGCTTAACAAGACGGTTTTATTGCCCCTTGGAAGAGACATGGAGGTTGCAGTAGTTTAACAAGACGGTTTTAATGAACTTTGGAGGAGACATGGAGGTGGCAGTAGCTTAACAAGACGGTTTTAATGCCCCTTGGAAGAGATGTGTAGGTCGCAGTGGAATAAAAAGACAATATCAATGCCCCTGGGAAAATTGGTGGAGGTCGCAGTAGCTTAACAAGATGGTTTTAATGCCCCTTGGAAGAATGGTGGAGGTCACAGTGGAATAAAAAGACAATATCAATGCCCCTTGGAAAAGTGGTGGAGGTCGCAGTAGCTTAACAAGACGGTTTTAATGCCCCTTGGAAGAGACGTGGAGGTCGCAGTAGCTTAACAAGACGGTTTTAATACCCCTTGGTAGACACGTGGAGGTTCCAGTAGCTTAACAAGACGGTTTTAATGCCCCTTGGAAGAGACGTGGAGGTCGCAGTGGAATAAAAAGACAATATCAATGCCCATGGGAAAAGCAATGGAGGTCGCAGTAGCTTAACAAAACGGTTTTAATGCCCCTTGGAAGACACGTGGAGGTCGCAGCAGCTTAACAAGACGGTTTTAATGCCCCTTGGAAGAGACATGGAGGTCGCCGTAGCTTAACAATACGGTTTTAATGCACCTTGGAAGAGACTTGGAGGTTGCAGTAGCTTAACAAGACGGTTTTAATGCCCTTTGGAAGAGACATTGAGGTCGCTGTAGCTTAACAAGACGGTTTTAATGCCCCTTGGAAGAGGCGTGGAGGTCGCAGTGGAATAAAAAGACAATATCAATGCACCTGGGAAAACTAGTGGAGGTCCCAGTAGCTTAGCAAGACGGTTTTAATGCCCCTTGGAATAGACGTGGATGTCGCAGTAGCTTAACAACACGGTTTTAATGCCCCTTAGAAGAATGGTGGAGGTCGCAGTAGCTTAACAAGACGGTTTTAATGCCCCTGGGGAAAGTGGTGGAGGTCGCAGTAGCTTTACAAGACAGTTTTAATGCCCCTTGGAAGACACGTGGAGGTTGCAGTAGCTTAACAAGATGGTTTTAGTGCACCTTGGAAGAATGGTGGAGGTCGCAGTAGCTTAACAAGACGGTTTTAATGCCCCTTGGAAGAATGGTGGAGGTCGCAGTAGCTTAACAAGATGGTTTTAATGCCTCTTAGAAGAGACGTGGAGGTTGCAGTAGCTTAACAAGACAGTTTTAATGCCCCTTGGAAGAGACGTGGAGGTTGCAGTAGCTTAACAAGACGATTTTAATGCCCCTTGGAAGATTGGTGGAGGTTGCAGTAGATTAACAAGACGGTTTTAATGCCCTGGGGAGGTTGGTCGAGGTCGCAGTAGCTTAACAAGATGGTTTTAATGCCCCTGTTGAAAGTGGTGGAGGTCGCAGTAGCTTAGCAAGACGGTTTGAATGCCCCTTTGAAGAGACGTGGAGGTTGCAGTAGCTTAACAAGATGGTTTTAATGGCCCTTGGAAGAGACGTGTAGGTTGCAGTAGCTTAACAAGACGGTTTTAATGCCCCTTGGAATAATTGTGTAGGTCGCAGTGGAATAAAAAGACAATATCAATGCCCCTGGGAAAAGTGGTGGAGGTCGAAGTAGCTTAACAATACGGTTTTAATGCCCCTTGGAAGAGACGTGGAGGTTGCAGTAGCTCAACAAGACTGTTTTAATGTCCCTTGGAAGAGACATGTAGGTTGCAGTAGCTTAACAAGACGGTTTTAATGCCCCTTGATAGAGACGTGTAGGTCGCAGTGGAAAAAAAAGACAATTTCAATGCCCCTGGGAAAAGTGGTGGAGGTCGCAGTAGCTTAACAAGACGGTTTTAATGCCCCTTGGAAGAGACGTGGAGGTCGCAGTAGCTTAACAAGACGGTTTTAATGCCCCTTGGAAGAGACATGGAGGTCGCAGTAGCTTAACAAGACGGTTTTAACGCCCCTTGGAAGAGACTTGGAGGTTGCAGTAGCTTAACAAGACGGTTTTAATGCCCCTTGGAAGAATGGTGGAGGTCGCAGTAACAAGACGGTTTTAATGCCCCTGTGCAAAGTGGTGGAGGTCGCAGAAGCTTAGCAAGACGGTTTGAATGCCCCTTTGAAGAGACGTGGAGGTTGCAGTAGCTTAACAAGATGGTTTTAATGGCCCTTGGAAGAGACGTGTAGGTTGCAGTAGCTTAACAAGACGGTTTTAATGCCCCTTGGAATAATTGTGTAGGTCGCAGTGGAATAAAAAGACAAAATCAATGCCCCTGGGAAAAGTGGTGAAGGTCGCAGTAGCTTAACAAGACGGTTTTAATGCCCCTTGGAAGAGACGTGGAGGTTGCAGTAGCTTAACATGACGGTTTAAATGCCCCTTGGAAGAGCCATGCAGTACAGCATCTTAAAAACATTATTCCCATTATTTGGGAATAGTCTCCCATAGTCTTTGCCTATGCCTTCTAAGCAAAAGCTGCCAAAAATTAGGACGGAGGAACTTGCAATGCTGGCAACACGGACCAAGGTCACCCTGGTGGTATAGTGGTGGTGGAGGCTGAGGATAAGGAGAATAGCAAAATACAACCGAAATGAGGAAGCGTATACCCATGTGTGGGTGTGAAGCGGTGCATGGGAATACACCTCCCGAAATAACACAGTGGATTTGACTTTATGTTACTCTGCTGTCATTTGGTGGTGATGAGAAGTCTGGCCCAATCCAGCCCTTGTTCATTTTGATAAGGGTCAGCTTGTCAGCATTGTCAGTTGACTGGCGAGTGCGCTTAAATGTTATAATTCCCCCAGCGGCACTAAAAACACACTCCAATAACACGCTAGTGGCAGGGCAGGCCAGGACCTCCAAGGCGTACAGAGCGAGTTCATTCCAAGTGTCCAGCTTGGATACCCAAAAATTAAAAGGCACAGAGGAATCACGGAGGACGCTGGTACGGTCGGCAAGGTACTCCCTCACCATCTTTTGAAACTTTCCACGCCTTGTGAGAGTACCCCGCGCCTCAGGGCCTCTAAGCTGAGCGGGTCTCAGAAAACTGTCCCAGAATGTTGACAGTGTTCCCCTGCCTCTGCTGGATTGGAGTTGCGTCTCTCTCGCCTGTACGCCTTGGTTGGGCAACGGACTGTGACCTCTGCCGCTAGCGTGTTCAGATGGGAATTTTTTTAACAGTTCTGCAGCAAGGGCCTTCTGGTACTGACCCATTTTTGTAGACCTCTCCACCTCACGAATAAGAGAGTGAAAGTTCCTTGTAGCGGGGGTCTAAAAGTGTCACCACCCAGTAATGACTGTCACCCAACATTTTGACAACGCGAGGGTCACGGTTAAGGCAGCGTAACATAAAGTCAGCCATGCGTGCCAGACTGGTAACGGGCAAGACTTCTGTGTCCTCACCAAGATGACGACTGACCATGCTCTCCTCCTCCTCCTCCTCCCCCCTGTCCTCAGGCCACCCACGCTGAACCGACGGTATGACAGTTGTACAGGTACTACCGTCTACAGCGCATGATACCAGCTCCTGTTCTTCCTCCTCCTCCTCCTCTTCCTCACCCTCATTGTCCCCCAATGCACGTTTGGATGAGATGAGGCTGGGCTGTGTGTAATCGCCCGCTACGGCTTCTTGATCCATCTCATCATACTCTGGCTGCAATGCCTCCTCTTTAATTCTCTGCAGAGAGCGTTGCAAAAGACAGACAAGTGGGATGCTGACGCTAATGATGGCGTCATCGCCACTCACCATCTTGGTGGACTTCTCAAAGTTTGTCAGGATGGTACATATGTCAGACATCCAAGTCCACTCCTGAGGTCTTATGTGTGGAGTCTGACCTGAATATCGACGGCCTCCACAACTGCTCTCTTCTGCTCACAAATCCTTTACAACATGTGGAGGGTAGAGTTCCAACGTGTTGAGACATCACACACCAGTCGGTGTGCCGGAAGCTGCAAACGCTGCTGCACACAGCAAGGGCGGAGGAAGCTGTAGCCGACTTGCGAAAATGAGCTGACAGGCGGCGTACTTTGACGAGCAGATCTGGCAACTCGGGGTATGATTTAAGAAACCGCTGAACCACGAGGTTAAGCACATGAGCCAGGCATGGTACGTGTGTGATCTCGCCTCGCCGCAGAGCCGCCACCAGGTTATGGCCATTGTCACACATGACCATGCCTGGATGTAGGTTCAGTGGTCTCAGCCACAGATCTGCCTGCTCTTTCACAGCTGTCCACAACTCACAAGCAGTGTGAGGTTTATCACCTAAGCTTATGATTTTCAGCACAGCTGTTGCCACTTTGGTTGAGGCAGTACTTCAGTGCTTCCAGCTTGTAACTGATGTGGTGATATCTGAGATGGAGGCTGAACATGAGGAGGATGAGGAGGATGATGCGCAGGAGCTATAAACAGTGGGGGCAACTCTGACTGACATAGGGCCCGCAATCCTCGGTGTGGGGAGGATGTGTTCCGTCCCAAGGTCCGACTGGGTCCTGGCTTCCACTATGTTTACCCAGTGTGCCTTCAGGGAGATGTACCATCCCTGGCCACAAGCACTTGTCCACGTGTCCGTTGTCAGGTGGACTCTCCCAGTAACTGCGTTGTTGAGGGCACGGCAGATGTTTTGGGACACGTGCTTGTGTAGTGCGGGGATGGCACACCGGGCAAAATAGTGTCGGCTGGGGACCGAGTACCGAGGGACGGCCACCGCCATAAGGTTGCGGAAGGATTCTGTCTCCACCAGCCTTAAAGGCAGCATTTCCAATGCAAGCAGTCGTGAAATGTGTGAATTTAGGACTGTGGCCTGTGGGGCGTTGGCAGCTAATTTGCGCTTTCGTTCAAAGCTCTGGGATATGGACAATTGAACGCTGCGGTGGGACGTGGACGTGGATGCTGTTTCTTGAGAAACTGCCATAACAAGTGAAGACTGAGAGGAGGGGGCATCTTTGCATGCAGTATGGACAAGGGATTGCCTTGCACGCACAACAAGGGGTTCTATCACATGCACAACAGTGGAAGAAGCAGTGGTGACACCCGCTGACACTGGTCGTCGACCCTGGGGTTCACCCCACAAAGTCGGGTGCTTTGCTGCCATGTGCCTGATCATGCTGGTGGTGGTCAAGCTGGTAGTTTTGTCACCCCTGCTGATGCTGGCATGGCAGGTGGTACAAATGGCCTTTTTGGGGTTATCAGCAGAGTCTTTAAAAAAATTCCAGACTCTGGAAGACCTACCAGTTGTACTGGCAACATCCCTCGTGTTGGTGTTACGGGGAACTGTTGCCCGCCTTCTGTGTGAGGCCAGCACACTGCTTCTTCCTGCCTGTTGGGGTACTCTGCCTCCCTCCCCCTGTGTGCTGCTGGCCTCGCTCTGCGTGTCCTCCTGCCACGTTGGGTCAGTTACTAGATCATCCACCACCTCCTCCTCTTCCACTTGCGCACCACGATCCTCCTCCTCACTTCGTGGCAATAGTGTCTCGTCATCGTCCACCTCTTGTGACAAATTGCCAGCGTCGACTTCCTCTGGCCGTGGCTGTTCAAATATTTGGGCATCGCTACATGTGATCTCCTCTTCCACCACTTCAAGCGGAGCAGGCGAGGGGCACAAATATGGAAATGGACCAGAGAACAGCTCTTCAGAGTGTCCAAGTGTGGGATCAGTTGCTGTCTGACGACAGTCGGCATGGTGGGGGGAAGGAGCATCAGGGTGAGGAGGAGTATGCGTTCGAGGCTCTCGGCTACTAAAACTAGACCGTGTGGAAGACAGACCGGAGGTGGTGGTGCCCAGGTAACTGGAAGTATTATCAGCTATCCAATTAATAACCTGTTCACACTGATCAGTTCGCAATACTGGTGTTGTAGTGTGCTTCCCTAGTAATTCGGTCAAAAAGTGGGAGCGAGAAGATGTGGCTGTTGGTTGTGGCACATTTTCACCTTGGCCACGGCCCCGTCCTCTACACGCACCATCACCAGAACATCCAGTTCCACGTCCCTTGCCACGCGCCTTGCCCATTGTAAATGAAGTAAAATAGCTTACACTCGCACTATCAATGGAAAAAGGGTAATAAAAAGGAGATTAGAACCGTGGAAGAGGAAAACCACAGTTCTATTTGTCTGGCCTACACCAGAATCTTTTAAACAGATATATTTGTGACTGAACAGACAGGGAGACACTATTACTGTTTCTTTTTTACGTAAAACAGGCCAAAAGCTGGATAATATTTAGATTTGAACCGTGGAACTGCAAAACCACAGTTCTAATTTACTGGCGTATACCACACTTTTTTAAATAGATATATTTCGGGCTGAACAGTCAGCGACACACTCAAACTGTTTTTTTTATGTAAAAAAGACCTAAATGTGGATAATACAGAGATTTGACCCGTGGAACTGCAAAACCACAGTTATAGTTATGTGGCGTACACCAGAATCTTTCAAACAGAAATATTTGTGTCTGAACAGTCAGGGAGACACTATTACTGTTTTTCTTTACGGCAAAAAATGCCAAAAGCAGGATAATACAGAGATTTGACCCGTGGAACTGCAAAACCACAGTTCTGTTTTTCTGGCCTACACCAGACTCTTTTAAACATATATATTGGTGTCTGAACAGTCAGGGAGACACTATTTCTGTTTTTTTTTACGGCAAAAAATGCCAAAAGCAGGATAATACAGAGATTTGACCCGTGGAACTGCAAAACCACAGTTATAGTTATATGGCGTACACCAGACTCTTTTAAACAGATATATTGGTGTCTGACCAGTCAGGGTGACAGTATTACAGGTTTTTTTTGTGGGAAAAAATGGCAAAAGCAGGATAATACAGAGATTTGACCCGTGGAATTGCAAAACCACAGTTATAGTTATGTGGCGTACACCAGAATCTTTTAAACAGATATATTGGTGTCTGACCAGTCAGGGAGACACTATTACAGTTTTTTTTATGGCAAAAAATGCCAAAAACAGGATAATACAGAGATCTGACCCGTGGAACTGCAAAACCACAGTTCTATTTTTCTGGCCTACACCAGACTCTTTTAAACAGATATATTGGTGTCTGAACAGTCAGGGAGACACTATTACTGTTTTTTTTTACGCCAAAAAATGCCCAAAACAGGATAATACAGAGATTTGACCGGTGGAACTTCAAAACCACAGTTCTATTTTTCTGGCCTACTCCAGACTCTTTTAAACAGATATATTGGTTTCTGAATAGTCAGGGAGACACTATTACTGTTTTTTTTTACGGCAAAAATGCCAAAAGCAGGATAATACAGAGATTTGACCCGTGGAACTGCAAAACCACAGTTATAGCTATGTGGCGTACACCAGACTCTTTTAAACACATATATTGGTGTCTGACCAGTCAGGGAGACACTATTACAGTTTTTTTTATGGCAAAAAATGCCAAAAGCAGGATAATACAGAGATTTGACCCGTGGAACTGCAAAACCACAGTTATAGTTATGTGGCGTACACCAGACTCTTTTAAACAAATATATTGGTGTCTGACCAGTCAGGGAGACACTATCACAGTTTTTTTTACAGCAAAAAATGCCAAAAGCAGGATAATACAGAGATTTGACCCATGGAACTGCAAAACCACAGTTATAGTTATGTGGCGTACACCAGAATCTTTTAAACAGATATATTGGTGTCTGACCAGTCAGGGAGACACTATTACAGTTTTTTTTACGGCACAAAAAAATTCCAAAAACAGGATAATACAGAGATTTGACCCGTGGAACGGCAAAACCACAGTTCTATTTTTCTGGCCTACACCAGACTCTTTTAAACAGATATATTGGTGTCTGAACAGTCAGGGAGACACTATTACTGTTTTTTTTACAGCAAAAAAATGCAAAAAGCAGGATAATACAGAGATTTGACCCGTGGAACAACAAAACCACAGTTATAGTTATGTGGCGTACACCAGACTCTTTTAAACAGATATATTGGTGTCTGACCAGTCAGTTAGACACTATTACAGTTTTTTTACAGCAAAAAATGCCAAAAGCAGGATAATACAGAGATTTGACCCGTGGAACTGCAAAACCACAGTTATAGTTATGTGGCGTACACCAGACTCTTTTAAACAGAAATACTGGTGTCTGACCAGTCAGGGAGACACTATTACAGTTTTTTTTAAGGCAAAAAATTCCAAAAACAGGATAATACAGAGACTTGACCCGTGGAACTGCAAAACCACAGTTCTATTTTTCTGGCCTACACCAGACTCTTTTAAACAGATATATTGGTGTCTGAACAGTCGGGGAGACACTATTACTGGGTTTTTTTACGGCAAAAAATGCAAAAAGCAGGATAATACAGAGATTTGACCCGTGGAACTGCAAAACCACAGTTATAGTTATGTGGCGTACACCAGAATCTTTTAAACAGATATATTGGTGTCTGACCAGTCAGGGAGACACTATTAAAGCTTTTTTTACGGCAAAAACTGCCAAAAACAGGATAATACAGAGATTTGACCCGTGGAACTGCAAAACCAGAGTTATAGTTATGTGCCGTACACCAGACTTTTTTAAACAGATATATTGGTGTCTGAACAGTCAGGGAGACACTATTACTGTTTTTTTTTACGGCAAAAAATGCCAAAAGCAGGATAATACAGAGATTTGACCCGTGGAACTGCAAAACCACAGTTATAGTTATGTGGCGTACATCAGACTCTTTTAAACACATATATTGGTGTCTGACCAGTCAGGGTGACAGTATTACAGTTTTTTTTACGGTAAAAAATGTCAAAAGCAGGATAATACAGAGATTTGACCCGTGGAACTGCAAAACCACAGTTATAGTTATGTGGCGTACCCCAGAATCTTTTAAACAGATATATTGGTGTCTGACCAGTCAGGGAGACACTATTACAGTTTTTTTTACGGCACAAAAAAATTCCAAAAACAGGATAATACAGAGATTTGACCCGTGGAACGGCAAAACCACAGTTCTATTTTTCTGGCCTACACCAGACTCTTTTAAACAGATATATTGGTGTCTGAACAGTCAGGGAGACACTATTACTGTTTTTTTTTACGGCAAAAAATGCAAAAAGCAGGATAATACAGAGATTTTACCCGTGGAACTGCAAAACCACAGTTATAGTTATGTGGCATACACCAGACTCTTTTAAACAGATATATTGGTGTCTGACCAGTCAGGGAGACACTATTACAGTTTGTTTTTACGGCAAAAAAATGCTAAAAACAGGATAATACAGAGATTTGACCCATGGAACTGCAAAACCACAGTTCTGTTTTTCTGGCCTACACCAGACTCTTTTAAACAGATATATTGGTGTCTGAACAGTCAGGGAGACACTATTACTGTTTTTTTTTACGGCAAAAAATGCCAAAAGCAGGATAATACAGAGATTTGACCCGTGGAACTGCAAAACCACAGTTATAGTTATGTGGCGTACATCAGACTCTTTTAAACACATATATTGGTGTCTGACCAGTCAGGGTGACAGTATTACAGTTTTTTTTACGGTAAAAAATGTCAAAAGCAGGATAATACAGAGATTTGACCCGTGGAACTGCAAAACCACAGTTATAGTTATGTGGCGTACCCCAGAATCTTTTAAACAGATATATTGGTGTCTGACCAGTCAGGGAGACACTATTACAGTTTTTTTTACGGCACAAAAAAATTCCAAAAACAGGATAATACAGAGATTTGACCCGTGGAACGGCAAAACCACAGTTCTATTTTTCTGGCCTACACCAGACTCTTTTAAACAGATATATTGGTGTCTGAACAGTCAGGGAGACACTATTACTGTTTTTTTTTACGGCAAAAAATGCAAAAAGCAGGATAATACAGAGATTTTACCCGTGGAACTGCAAAACCACAGTTATAGTTATGTGGCATACACCAGACTCTTTTAAACAGATATATTGGTGTCTGACCAGTCAGGGAGACACTATTACAGTTTTTTTTTATGGCAAAAAATGCCAAAAACAGGATAATACAGAGATTTGAACCGTGGAACTGCAAAACTACAGTTCTATTTTTCTGGCCTACACCAGACTCTTTTAAACAGATATATTGGTGTCTGAACAGTCACAGACACACTCAATTTTTTTTTGGGGGGGGGGCGGGGAATACCAAAAGGTTAATAAGACGCGTATTTGGACAGTCTGACTGAGGAAAATAAAAAATACAGGATTTAGATGAAAAAATAATAATTTTTCCTGGCCCCTGAGACCGGGGTGATAAGTCTAACAATTTGACCAACAGGAGCACACAGGACTGTAATGCAGCATTTGCTGGTATAACCACTGCATCTCCTATACAGCCTGCCTGCCTGATATCTGGGATGGATATTAGTCCTGAGGACTGCGTTTGATTTGGCAGGCTTTAGAGACCCTACACTACCTATTTCGCACTATATATCTCTCCCTAACTCAGCAGCACTGATCCTACACTGGCTGATCCGGAGCGACTGTGTCCAAGATGGCGGCGCCCGGTTTTAAATACTCGAGGTGACACTGTGCAGCCAGCCAATCACTGTAATGCCCACAAACAACATGTCTGCGGCATTACAGTGACTGGCTGGCAATCCCTGCATGTTCATTGGCTCTATAAAATCACACCTCATACTTTGTACAGATGACTTTTCAGCAGTCTCATGATCATTACAGATAGGATTAGAATAAAAGACAACACCTCTGTACACAGCAGAAAACAAGGGATCCATCATTCTCAATAGGTGATATCACAGCTCACCTCCCCCTCCTCCTGTACAATGACTGATAACTCCTCTATAAACAGTAGAAAACACAGGGTCCACCATTCACAATTGGTGATATCACAGCTCACCTCCTCCTGTACAATGACTGATAATACCTACAGTACAGACCAAAAGTTTGGACACACCTTCTCATTTAAAGATTTTTCTGCATTTTCATGACTATGAAAATTGTACATTCACACTGAAGGCATCAAAACTATGAATTAACACATGTGGAATTATATACTTAACAAAAAAGTGTGAAACAACTGAAATTATGTCTTATATTCTAGGTTCTTCAAAGTAGCCACCTTTTGAGCTGTGACATCACCTATTGTGAATGGTGGATCCTGTGTTATCTACTGTATATAGAGGTGTTATCAGTCATTGTACAGGAGGAGGAGGTGAGCTGTGACATCACCTATTGTGAATGGTGTATCCCGTGGTATCTACTGTAAATAGAGATGTTATCAGTCATTGTACAGGAGGAGGAGGTGAGCTGTGACATCACCTATTGTGAATGGTGGATCCTGTGTTATATACTGTATATAGAGGTGCTGTCAGTCATTGTACAGGAGGAGGAGATGAGCTGTAACATCACCTATTGTGATTGGTGGATCCTGTGTTATCTACTGTAAATAGAGATGTTATCAGTCATTGTATAGGAGGAGGTGAGCTGTGGCATGACTTATTGTGATTGGTGGATCCTGTGTTATCTACTGTATATAGAGATGTTATCAGTCATTGTACAGGAGGAGGTGAGCAGTGACATCACCTATTGTGAATGGTGGATCCTGTGTAATCTACTGTAAATAAAGATGTTATCAGTCATTGTACAGGAGGAGGAGGTGAGCTGTTACATCACCTATTGTGAATCCTGTGTTATCTACTTTACATAGAGGTGTTATCAGTCATTATACAGGAGGGGGTGGAGGAGAGTTGTGACATCACCTATTGTGAATGGTGGATACTGTGTTATCTACTGTAAATAGAGATGTTATCAGTAATTGTACAGGAGGAGGAGGTGAGCTGTGCCATCACCTATTGTGAATCCGGTGTTATCTACTTTACATAGAGGTGTTATCAGTCACTGCAGCAGGAGAAGGATGAGGTGAGCTGTGACATCACCTATTGTAAATAGTGGATACTGTGTTATCAACAGTATATACAGTACAGACCAAAAGTTTGGACACACCTCATTTAAAGATTTTTCTGCATTTTCATGACTATGAAAATTGTACATTCACACTGAAGGCATCAAAACTATGAATTAACACATGTGGAATTATACACTTAACAAAAAAGTGTGAAACAACTGAAAATATGTCTTATATTCTAGGTTCTTCAAAGTAGCCACCTTTTGCTTTGATGACTGCTTTGCACACTCTTGGCATTCTCTTGATGAGCTTCAAGAGGTAGTGACCGGAAATGGTCTTACAACAATCTTGAAGCAGTTCCCAGAGATGCTTAGCACTTGTTTGCCCTTTTGCCTTCACTCTGCGGTCCAGCTCACGCCAAACCATCTCGTTTGGGTTCAGGTCTGGTGACTGTGGAGGCCATGTCATCTGGCGTAGCAACCCATCACTCTCCTTCTTGGTCAAATAGCCCTTACACAGCCTGGAGGTGTGTTTGGGGTCATTGTCCTGTTGAAAAATAAATTATGGTCCAACTAAACGCAAACCAGATGGAATAGCATGCCGCTGCAAGATGCTGTGGTAGCCATGCTGGTTCAGTATGCCTTTAATTTTGAATAAATCCCCAACAGTGTCACCAGCAAAGCACCCCCACACCATCACACCTTCTCCATGCTTCACGGTGGGAACCAGGCATGTAGAGTCCATCCGTTCACCTTTTCTGCGTCGCACAAAGACACGGTGGTTGGAACCAAAGATCTTAAATTTGGACTCATCAGACCAAAGCACAGATTTCCACTCGTCTAATGTCCATTCCTTGTGTTCTTTAGCCCAAACAAGTCTCTTCTGCTTGTTGCCTGTCCTTAGCAGCGGTTTCCTAGCAGCTATTTTACCATGAAGGCCTGCTGCACAAAGTCTCCTCTTAACAGTTGTTGAAGAGATGTGTCTGCTGCTAGAACGCTGTGTGGCATTGACTTGGTCTCTAATCTGAGCTGCTGTTAACCTGCGATTTCTGAGGCTGGTGACTCGGATAAACTTATCCTCAGAAGCAGAGGTGACTCTTGGTCTTCCTTTCCTGGGGCGGTCCTCATGTGATCCAGTTTCTTTGTAGCGCTTGATGGTTTTTGCAACTGCTCTTGGGGACACTTTCAAAGTTTGCCCAGTTTTTCAGACTGACTGACCTTCATTTATTAAAGTAATGATGGCCACTCGTTTTTCTTTACTTAGCTGCTGTTTTCTTGCCATAATACAAATTCTAACGGTCTATTCAGTAGGACTATCAGCTGTGTATTCACCAGACTTCTGCACAACACAACTGATGGTCCCAACCCCATTTATAAGGCAAAAAATCCCACTTATTAAACCTGACAGGGCACACCTGTGAAGTGAAAACCATTTCCGGTGACTACCTCTTGAAGCTCATCAAGAGAATGCCAAGAGTGTGCAAAGCACTCATCAAAGCAAAAGGTGGCTACTTTGAAGAACCTAGAATATAAGACATAATTTCAGTTGTTTCACACTTTTTTGTTAAGTATATCATTCCACATGTGTTAATTCATAGTTTTGATGCCTTCAGTGTGAATGTACAATTTTCATAGTCATGAAAATGCAGAAAAATCTTTAAATGAGGTGTGTCCAAACTTTTGGTCTGTACTGTATATACTGTTGATAACACAGTATCCACTATTTACAATAGGTGATGTCACAGCTCACCTCATCCTTCTCCTGCTGCAGTGACTGATAACACCTCTATGTAAAGTAGATAACACAGGATTCACAATAGGTGATGTCACAGCTCACCTCCTCCTCCTGTACAATTACTGATAACATCTCTATTTACAGTAGATAACACAGTATCCACCATTCACAATAGGTGATGTCACAGCTCACCTCCACCCCCTCCTGTATAATGACTGATAACACCTCTATGTAAAGTAGATAACACAGGATTCACAATAGGTGATGTAACAGCTCACCCCCTCCTCCTGTACAATGACTGATAACATCTCTATTTACAGTAGATAACACAGGATCCACCATTCACAATAGGTGATGTCACAGCTCACCTCCTCCTGTACAATGACTGATAACATCTCTATATACAGTAGATAACACAGGATCCACCAATCACAATAAGTCATGCCACAGCTCACCTCCTCCTATACAATGACTGATAACATCTCTATATACAGTAGATAACACAGGATCCACCAATCACAATAAGTCATGCCACAGCTCACCTCCTCCTATACAATGACTGATAACATCTCTATTTACAGTAGATAACACAGGATCCACCAATCACAATAGGTGATGTTACAGCTCATCTCCTCCTCCTGTACAATGACTGACAGCACCTCTATATACAGTATATAACACAGGATCCACCATTCACAATAGGGGATGTCACAGCTCACCTCCTCCTCCTGTACAATGACTGATAACATCTCTATTTACAGTAGATAACACGGGATCCACCATTCACAATAGGTGATGTCACAGCTCACCTCCTCCTCCTGTACAATGACTGATAACACCTCTATATACAGTAGATAACATAGGATCCACCATTCACAATAGGTGATGTCACAGCTCACCTCCTCCTCCTGTACAATGACTGATAACATCTCTATTTACAGTAGATAACACGGGATCCCCCATTCACAATAGGTGATGTCACAGCTCACCTCCTCCTCCTGTACAATGACTGATAACACCTCTATATACAGTGGATAACACAGGATCCACCATTCACAATAGGTGATGTCACAGCTCACCTCCTCCTGTACAATGACTGATAACACCTCTATATACAGTAGATAACACAGGATCCACCATTCACAATAGGTGGATCCTCTACTACAAGCCTTGCTTTTGTAGTAGAAATTCAAGAGGAAAAACAAGTCCCCAGGTGGTCTTCATTCATACCAATGGCTACAGTGCTATAAAGCAACAACATGCTTACTGGTCTAACCCCAACCTTGTTTTTTTGTTGTATCAAGAAGTATAGAAAGACAATTTCATAAGAAGGCTATGAAGGAAATTATAAAACGTTTGACTGTATAATTACATAAGAGTATCACTTTACACAAAAGAATGAGATCAGTGCATTAGAAACACAGTGCCTGCCTGAGAAGAGATGTCGCCTTTTAGCTCCAGCATTATATGATATGGACACATTCGGGGACATTTCTTTACTTAAATGCAAATATTTGGGTCTGAAAATTATTTTTTTTTTTTGCAATTGGACTTTATTTAAAAAATATTCATTGGTTTTCTTCTATAGCATCTACGCTGTACTCTTTATTTCTGGCTGCAGTAAACTGACAATCTGTCAGTGAGCTCATTCATGACTGAGTTTTATCTTTATTCTTCAGAGATTCTGGTATTTGGCCACAAAGTTCAGCTCACCTTTCATGTGGTCATAAATCAGCTGAGAGGAGGTAAGAAGAAGGAAGATTTATATACAGCCTTGTATGCATATCTTTTAGGCACGGGCATATGCAAAATCATGTGTTTTACGTCCAGAAAAAACTGACGATTTTTCAACCGTAATGTAATCCATATGCCTTTCGTGTGTCTGGTTTTTATGTCCACATGTTCATTTTGCAAATCCGTATGACATCCATTTTTTGCCTGAAAAATTTAATAAATAATAAAAGACAAACAGTTTCCTATCTTTAGAATTGTATCCATTAAAAACACATAAGGATGGAAACCCATATGTGATCTGTTTTTTTACGCACTCATTGACATATTATGGGCGAGTCTTATCTAGAATATGGATCAAAGTATTGTGGGCTGCAATTTTATAACAAACGGATGTTTAATACGTTTGTCTGATCGACCCCTTAAAGAGGTTTTTTTTTGTTTTGGAAGTTTCACAGTAAAGTCAGATATTCCCATTGTTGAGGTGGTCACTTGTGGGTGGAAACATTTTATAGACCAGAAGGAGCTGAGCAGATTGATACATTTACTAGTGGGAAAAGATTCAGTATAAGGGTAGGTGTAGACAAACGTATTTGCTGTTTGAGTGCGATCCAACAAAATATCGGATCTCACTCGGACCAGTGTTAGTCAATGTGGCCGTGCAAATGTCTAATTTTTTCCTCAGTCAGAGACTGTCCGAGGAAA
Source organism: Phyllobates terribilis (assembly GCF_046119375.1). NCBI lineage: Eukaryota > Metazoa > Chordata > Amphibia > Anura > Dendrobatidae > Phyllobates > Phyllobates terribilis. Next base: position 212,536,377 of record NW_027362773.1, on the reverse strand, counting down.
AACTTGCTGCATGCTCGAGTTTGATCTGATATTCGGGTCGTACTCAGCCATGCAAGTCAATGAGTGAGTAGGAAACATTGGACTGCACTCGGATGACATCTGAGTGCAGTCCAATTTCAGCGCACACACAGAATGAAGAAGATGGGGAATTTTTTTTTTGCCATCTTCTCCTCATCCAGATTACACTATGATCATACTCTTATCAAACTGTGACTAGAGTTTGATCAGAGAGTCATTTCCATGATCGGCCCGATTCTCTCGAATGCTCTAACTTGTATTTTATTCATTTACATCTTTATTTTTTCCATTGGTCCTATTCAGTAATTGACAGCCACAGCCTTCTCCATATAACTGTGCGTACATAGTAGAGATGAACAAATCTGTTTTAGGGAAACTGAATACGCCTCAAATTAGGATTCGCCCATATCTGAATTTCTGGTGATTCACTTTGTGAGATTTTATGATGAATCACTTTCTAGATTTTAGGACAGGAAAGAAGTTAAAAAATTTTTTAAAAAATAGTATATCCATCTCGGCACTTACCTGTCTCACCGCCACAGCTAATTTTCAGCCGGCTCCCCCAAACTCGGGTGTGTTCTTCATGCAGGTGATGTCCGCTTCCTCGTCTTCCTTCGCTTTGCGCAGAGTGAAGAAGGACAAGGAAGAGTATGTTCCCTTCCTATAAAGAACAGTGAAGACTAGAGCTAAAAGGAGCCAGCGGAGGATTAGTAGGGATCTCTGGCAGTGAGACCTGGTAAGCTGCGATATCAATATACTATTTTGTTTTTTATTTTTTAACTGCTACATTTTTTTAGCTCTCTTAAGGTCCAAAGTATGTTCACAAGCCACTAATTTTCTGTGGATCCCTCGCAAACAATCCTTGTACGGTAAAGGCGTTGGATGTGTCTAGTTAATGAATTCCCATCAAGTCTCTTGCTCCACTAATTCATAATCCACATACACATTGTAACATAGCGAAAACGAGTCTAATGTAAGAATCATGTAGAGTAAATGCAATATTCTTTAACTTTGAGGAGATATATGGAAGATAATTATAAGTCCCATGAGTAGCATACAGAGACAAAAATGGAGCCATTTACAGTAATGGATGGGGCACATTTGACAGTATGCTGTGCTTATAAGGTAATTCCACACAAAATACATAATTCATCTACTACTGGATTACTTTATCCTTGCCTCACCTGTGCAGACAATTTATATGTTATGATTAGATATTTGTGGGATCTACCATGTCTGTAGAACCGCTAAAAATCATATTGTATACACCAGGTTTTCACGCATATACAGTTGACTGGTTAAGGATTCAAGTCACAATTAGTACATTTTCAATGTGTTAAAAGAGGTTTTTAAAGTGTTGATTTGCGGTTGTATACAGCACTAATAATTTGCAATGATATTGCAGTGTGAGGCAGCGCCACCGCCGTTTAGCCATTCATGTAACATTAGCCTAAGGGAAAATGATGAAGGACATACAGTAGCACAGTAAAAACGTCAGCTCTGTCAATACAACATCAGCGGAAGCTGCTGAATCGATAGTGTAGCGCCCCGAGGGCTCGGCCGCTACAGGGGTATTGCACCTCTGCCAGAGGTGTGATATTCCACTCCCGGGTAAGGATGGAGTATGGACCAGGGCTCAGTTAGCTGCATGCAGCACACACACCCCATTTCCGGGGGACAGCTCAACGGTACTCCCATTAGACAGAAATGCAGGTATGACAGACCATGTCCCTGGCTGGAGTGGGGAGGGGGGAGGAATACCCAGTGATGTAGGAGCAGATAGGGGTTGGTTCCTGAGCGTAGGAAGGAGCCCATTGGTTGCTGGTCACCTGGGCTCATGGCTAGAGGGAGGTATAAGAGGGGGGCACCATCTTAGCTCTGGGAAGTCGGACAGTCTGTGCAGAGAGAGGAGAAGACTGGGAGTAGAGGCTCTGTAGGAGCTCTACTCCAGAGTGGGCCTAGGGAGAGGCCGAGGAAGAGAGTGGAGTGGAGAGAGAGAGGAGGTGAAGGGGAGCTGTGGTTTCTTCTCAGCCCAGCTCCACGAGAAAGGAGAAGAAGAAGGAACAGGAAAGAAGAAGAAGAGAGAGAGAGAAACAGAAGGGCTCAGGAACAAGAAGGTGGAAGGGACCCTAAGAACCCATGAGAATACAGGGTGAAGGGTCAGGCAGATTAAGGGTACCGGATCCCAAGTTGGTGGAGGAGAAACAACCCTCAGCCAAAGACCGGAGGCTGTGACCATTTATTGGTGCAGCACCTCATCAAACCTGCTAGGAAGGCACCATAAAGGACAGCGGAGAACGGGATCCACGTTTAACCGCACAAGTCCGCGGCAGCTGGACAAAAGTGGGTCACTGGTGAGACAGGCCAGAGGAAGGATTGAAGGGGGTCCTGAGCCATACTTCTGAGCTGCCTGGGAGTTGACCGAGCCCCACACCTGGTGGACGCAGCACGGCTTGGGTGGTCACTACCTGTACAGAAGTGACCCGGAACAAATGAACTGTGAGTAAAGACCCTGGACTGTAACTTGTTGTCTGTGTGCTCCTTTGCGCCTCCAGCACTATTGGTACCGGGACTCTCACCACCATCACTCCCACCATCCACTACACTGCCCTGGGGCCGCACTTTTCCCGTGGGGAGTCACACCATCCCAGCTGCATACATCATCAGCCCCAGCGGTCTGCCTTGCAGCGGCGGTTCCTAATAACCGCAATCCACGGGTGGCGTAGTCGGACATCACTTAAAACTTATAAAGGGACTACCACTGGTCTGACCGCCCTGAGCCACGGACCGGGTCGCCACTACTACCCCCATCGTTCCCCTATTGCCCGGATCCGAGTGCCCCATGGCACAGGGGGGCGAGTCAATAGCATCTATGCTGGCTGAAATCGGTGCCGGGCACTGACTAATCAGCTGTCATGTGCCTTTAACAGTCTTGGGTGGATCTGAGCTTCTCCCGCGGCTATTAACCAGTTAAATCCCGCTGCCAATCTCTGACAGAGATTTAACACGCGGCAGCCGGAAGTGCGTCACAAATCCCGCCCTGTCATGACAGCCAGGGGTCTGCAGAAGACCATGCCTGTCATTGTAAATCTCTTGTGAACGCTGGCTCGTGGCCGGCGTTCATAGGAGATCATGATGTTTGATATACATAGCAGTGCTGAGACATTGCTATGTATAGCACAAGCGAATGGACGATCGCAGCTTCAAAATGAAGGGAATATATAAATTAAAAAGTGAAAAAGAAGTTTTTAAAAATATGAAAAAAATAAAAAACACATAATTTGAAATCCCCTCCCTTTTTGCCCCATTGAAAAAAAAAACAATAAAAAATACACATATTTGGCATAAAACCAAGCAATGTGAACTGAGGTCTAAGATGGTAGACATGCAAGAAATAGGAGCATGTTCACACTAGCAAAAAGAAGCAAAACCTACAAAAGACAAAAATATATCTCTCATACCCTACCATCATTATATATAAATGTAAAGCAAAGTTGCATAATAAATATAGGGTACTTAGTGAACTATTTTTGATCAAAAAAAGTATACAAGCCGTCCCACCAGCGGCAAGGTGACCCTAAATTGGGACGGTACCTATACTGTCTATATTAAAAACCTTACTGTATATCAAAGTTGAAAAAACAATAAAAAATACACATATTTGGCATAGCTGTGTTCAGAAATGTCTAATATATCAAAATATAAAATAAAATAATCAGATCAGTAAACGGCTTAACGAGAAAAGTCGAAACGCCAGAATTAAATTTTTTTGGCCGCCGCAATATTGCAATAAAATGCAATAGCAGGCGATCAAACATTGTATTTTTCCCAAGATGGTATCAATAAAAACGTCAGCTCAGGGCGCAAAAAATAAGCCCTCACCCAGCCCCAGATCACAAAAAATGGAGACGCTATGGGTCTTGGAAAATGACGACAAATGCAAAAACTTTTTTTCATACAAATTTCTTACCAATAAAAAATTAAACTATAGATGTTTGGTATCTGTGTACTGGTACTGACCTGCGGAATCATATTTTCAGGTCAGTTTTACCATATGAACATGGGAGATAAAAAAAAACAAGAATAATTGTGGAATTGTACTTTTTTTGCAATTTCACAGCACTTGCATTTTTTTTCCATTTTCCAGTACACTATATGGTAAAATCAATGGTGTCATTCAAAAGTACAACTCATGATGGAAAAAAAGTTATGGCTCTTGGAAGAAGGGGAGGAAAAAGTGGAAAAAAATGGAAAATGGCCATGACGTGAAGGAGTTAAGGTCTGGTTCAGAGAGTTAAATTAAAAATCAGGTTAGTCACATTTGCAAATTTTGGATGTGACAGGCACTACTAGGTGCAGCTGCGCGTGCTCGTCGATGAGTGCCGGAGCTGACTTCTATTGCATACGCTATGCTCTCAGTCCAGAATGGTGCATGCTGTGATTTTTTTTTTCCATGTGAACCATCGGTCTGTATGGATAAAAACACTCTAGCACATTGGCAACAATTGGTCTGTGTAAACGCTAACTTTGGCCATAAACGTAAGAAAATTGTCCAACGATCATTTGCTTAGATTGCCTCTCTCCCAACTCCCACATTCACAAGTGTTTGGCTCAGCTGGGAGGGAGGAAAAAGTTGTAACACTTTGTGCTGTTGCTTATCTTCCCTGAAAACAATTGGATCTGCCTTAAAAATTCCAGATCCTTCTTTCCCCCCGACATAATCATTATGCACAATAATTGATGCAACTAGATGATCTCGCTGAAATCTTGGCAGACTTTCATCTACTGTGTATAGGGATCCTTCAGACTGTGTAAGGACACACCTTTTGCTAAAGGGTATGGTAGCATTCAGGTGTCAATTTATTCATAAATATGTAGGTGGAATAACAGGGGAACAATACTGTAAACTGTAAGTTTATCTATGGGGTATAATTATAGCTACTTTTATTCATTTACTTGGTGAAGGGGAGAGGTGGTTTGCATGATTTCCCACATTTACATACAATGCATTTGTTATAATGTAGCTCCAGACATACATATCTCTATGATTCTTAGAGTTTTTATATGCAGTAGGTTTTGATGATTTTGGTGACTACCTTGAGGGCTTTGCACCCATCTTTACATGGAAAAATGCAGCTTTTATTTTCTATTTCTACCTCTATGATAGCTGTGTGTTATGTTTGCCCCCAGGACATTCACCACCAATCTGTCTCCAATATACACCCTTCAAGCATTTATCTTTGTTTTATCTTATTTTCCCAAGACACAGATGGGGTCATTGGACAGAAAGATGGAATCCATTGTTTTTCACAGCTACAAATAAAAGAGTACAACATGGGTGACACGCAGTACTCAGTGGTATTGAGCTTCCAGCTGATTTCACTAATACAACAAGCTCCATAACATCATCCTGTGCAGTATATATTTACACCCCCTACAGTACCCTAGTATTGGTATATACTTATATATGTGTATATATGTATTTCACTGGAATAAGTAGATCAGCAGGGAATCTAGTGAAGATCTCATTTTTTTCCCACTCTTATAAATTGCTTTCCCCATTAATTGTTTCCATGGAAACTCTGAATTTCTCTGATAAGGGGTGTCTTGTGTTTTTAAATGGAAGTCTTAACAATAAATTGCTGACTGCGGTGAAGGAAGGTTTCAGGATCACCACTTGATTTGTTTTCTCTTCCCCACTTTCCACGTCTGCTTTTAAGATGCACTTTTAATGTTTATTAACAATGCACAAATAATAGATGCAATTAGATGTGTACCACTAAAAAGGAGAGTCATTAATGTTGCTGCATAATTGCATGGTTAAGCAGTTATGCGAAAGAGTCAAACAAAAAAATGCAAAGTAGTCATTTTGCAGCCAAGAGCTTCTTAGCAGCACTACACATTAATAATCAAGTTATAAAAAGCAGTGATCTCAGATATGCTGCTGGAAACTAATTGGGTCAGGTAGCTAAATATGTGATTTTTACCAAAACAGCACTGAATACTGCTATCTGGGCAGATTCAAGTACAAAGATGTTGACAAAGTTCTGGGACTTTTTTCTTTTAGAGATTAATGTAATGCCCAAACTCATTAGAGAGCATTTTCCCCTAAACTGTGAAATGAAAAAAAAAGTAAGTATAAGCCCTTGTGGTGTCCTCTTATTGAGCTGTTCTTTAGCTAATGTCTGTTTCAAAGGCATTTGAATGACAACCATAATGGCCGATTCTTCACAAAGCAGTTGTCATCTTGCAAAGTCATGCAACAATATGTCAGGTTACCTCTATGTGGGACATTAAAAAAGTTACAACTCAACAAGTTACTTGCAGATATTGCTGTGGATTTCCTCTACGTCTTAGGGCTCTTTCACACGTCCAGATATTTCCTGTACTGGAAAAAACAGTATCGGAGATATCCATGTCCGTGTGTACCTGTGTGGCACAGGTGTGGCAACCGTGTGCCGGATCAGGATCACACTTTCCGGCGCTTGGTAATCAGCGGTACAGTTTGCGCTGTTCCCAAGGCCCGAGTGCTGAAGGCATCTGTCATCATTGTCCCCTGCTTGTGCTGCAATGAGCGCCAGCAGGGGACAAGGTTGACAGTTGTATTGTGCCCCTGCTGTGTCCAGCAAGTGTAAAAATAAGAATAAAATAAAAAAAATCCTTATACTCACCTGTTCGAAGTTGTCGGAGGCAAATCGTGCATGCAGCAATTTTTTTTCCTCTGCCCACTGGGTCCCTGGAAAAAATCAGACATGTCCATGGCCCCATTGAATAACATTGGTCCAAGTGTGATCCGATGTTTTGATGGATCGCACTCGGACCGAAACTATGGTTGTCTGCACGAGTCATCACTAGAGTGAAATCCGTGACGAAAATCTGCAGCGTAGGTCAATTATATAAGCAGTGCATGGAAGAGATATAGTAAAATCTTACCCATTTTTCTGGTCATGTAATATAATGCAGATTCCCCCCCCCCCCCTGCAACTCGAGATGGAAATTTTGCAGTTTATCAGTCCTGTGTGTACAAACTCTGAAACTTTCAACCTAAGGTCTTTATTAAGGTTTTTGATAAACCCTGTAATGATTAGGTAACCTAATTTTCACTGGAATAAATCTAGCTAGGAAATTACTTATGAGAATTTTATTAACCTGATACAGAGCAAACATATTAAGATGAGGCTCCACCAGCAATAACAGCTGATCTCCTGGGTTTACGTTGCCAGACCCATAAAAATCAATTGATCACTGAGACGGCTTATTTTTTTATACAAATGAAGCTGTTTGGGTGAGACAATCCCTTTAACATAATTACTAAGAAATAAAACTTTGTGAAAATTAATTAATTGAGGCAACCAGTCCATCAATCAGACACTAAGTTCTCGCTCACAGGAGCGTATACATCGGACGAGTGATATCTGATGTTTTATCGGATAGCACTCGGACCAATGTTATTTTATGGGGCAGTGCTGATCAGCGTATTTTCTCTCATACCGATTCGATGCAGCAATTTGCAGTGTAAATCGGATAGCATGCACCCATTCAAGTCTATGGGAAAGTTAGGAGGAATAAGTGTTTGCTCAACAGCTATGACAGGTACATGTCCACCCTAAATAAATGGTCTTCAACTTCATGGGCTTCAAAGTAACATCCATAAATTGATGCTATAATAATGCCTATGCTATAATATGCCCACAGCCTAAATGGGTTGAATGCATTTATGAGTATGGACTTGGATGTGAAGGCTGATACGACAAAAATTGAACACAGCAGCCTCAGGCTTAGATTCTGTAATGTAATGAGCCTTTACTATGTTCCTTGTGTGTCGTCCACCTTAAATCATATATAGGCTTTTATCTGACATTTAATCAGAAGGCGAGTACATTTCAAATGTTTCCACACTGAAGTCCATGTGCCAAAATAAAACGCAGCAGCTGCAGCATAAGTAAAGCACAATTGCATTTGGCACAGATCTTGTTCTGGATTATCGGATTTAGATATCACTGAAGTCACCTCCACTGTTATAAAATACCATTAAAAATGTATCTCATGTTCTGGACTTAACACTTCACAACTCCTGTACATTATACGTCTGAATTTGGTCCTTTAAATAAATAAAAAACAAAATGGTGACTTAAAACTGTACACATCCCATTCTGCAGCCAACGATGTGCAAGGAAACAAACAGCCTCAAAAGCTAAATGCTGCAACATTTTTTAGAGGGAATCTGTCTGCATGATTTCACTACCTCATCTGAGAGTAGCATGATGTAAGGGCAAAGACCTTGATTCCAGCGATGTGTCACTATGTTTACTGGGTGATGCAGTTTTGATTAGAAATTGCTTTATCTGCCATAGATTTAGCAGTTCTCTGAAAGCTGAGCTGTGTATAACCCCGTCCAGACAACTGATTGGTAGCATTCTTGTACACTGTGCATAGGCAGAAAGCTACCAATCAGTGCTGGGGGCATGGTTGGACTAGGAGGCACGAGACACTTAGTCCTGTAGTGATAATCTCCTGCTTATAAAACTGTGATTTTATGAAAACTACACTAAGCAATCCAGTAAGTGACACATTGCTGGAATCAAGGGCTCTGCCTCTACATTATGCTGCTCTCAGATTATGTAGCAAACACCTGGTGACTGATTCCCTTTAATGAAACCTAATCGCAAAAATTGTGTCCTTATGATTTAAGCCCTCTGTATACGAAAAATGAGAGATGACTGTAAAATGATTCTTAAAGGGGTTTTCCCACAATCAATGTTCACTTTAATTAATAGATCTTGAAATAAAAATAAGTTTCAAAATTGGATGTCAATTTTTTTTTTCCTGTGCTGAGATAATCTTGTAAATGTGCCCCTGCTGTGTCCTGTGTAATGGCTGTGTCTTAGGCTGTGTGCCCACGTAGCGTTTTTCAAGCGTTTATGCTGCGGAATTTCCGCAGCGGAAACGCTTGTAAAACGCTAGGTAATCCGCACCCCATGGTCCCCAAGGGGATTCCGCATGTTCTATGCACATGCTGCGGATTTTTCCGCAGCGTTTATGCTGCGTACAAAAATCCGCAGCATGTCATTTAATTTTGCGGAAGTGCAGCGGAACTCCCGCCATTGGCTTGCATTGAGACGCACAGAAACCGCAACTGTACATTTTTACAAGCGGCTTCTATGCGTCTCTATGTGCGGATGGTACCCAGTTCTGGAGGAGAGGAGACTCTCATCCAGACCTGGGTACCATTGTACCTGTAAAAAAAGAATAAAATAACAAATAAAGTTTATACTCACCTTTCCGAAGGCTTCTCTCTGAATGCCAGCAGCGCTGAAGGACCTGCGGTGACGTCACAGTCATGTGACCGCAGGCCCTTCACCGCTCTGTCTCGCGATATGCCGGCAGCCGGGAACCAGCCAGGAAGCAGCGCTGCAGCCACGCCGGGGCCTCGGGGGTGAGTATAGCTTTATTTGTTTTAATTTTTACGGTTCACACTGTATAAATCCATGCTGTTTGCATGGATTTATACAGTGTGACCTAGTTGTCAAGCACTTTCCAAGTGATGCTATCGCCTGGAAAGTGCTTGTCAATCTGCATGCGGAAACGCATGTGAACCCGCATGTAGATCCGCATGTATTCTGCAGGGAGATGCAGAAATGCTGCAGAAATTTTCTGCTTCATTTCTGCATCGTGGGCACATAGCCTTACTGTGTAATGTCTGTGTCTGACCGTGCAGGAACATGGTCGGATCATACCACAGCTCCTGGGCAGGGGAGGAAGGAAAAGAGTATACAGACATTACAGCAGGGGATCACAGCTGCTGATTTCTGTAAGGGAAATCATTTCCCTGCCTGTTTAAAAACTTGTTTTACCTCACAGAATGAATCAGCTGTGATCCCCTGCTGTAATATCTGTATACTACGTTGCTTCCTCCCCTACCCAGGAGATATGGTATGATCAGACCATGTTCCTGCATGGTCAGACACAGCCATTACACAGTACACAGCAGGGGAACATTTATAAAATTATCTCGCGACAGGAACATTTTTTTTTTAAAACATCCAATTGTGGGACTTATTTTTATTCTAAGATCTATTAATTAAAATGTACTTGGTTCATAGAATAACCCCTTTAAATTATGGTCATATGTCTCCTTAAACAAACATATCAATAGTTAAAAATCAGATTTAAACATTCAGTTTGTGGATAAAATGTTGAATTGCAAAAATCAGTATCCCTTTGTAGAGTAGTTCTATAGAGCACTATGCAAAGAAAAAAAGGGGATTATTTGGCACAAACACTTTAAAAAAAAATTAGAACAAGAATTCCAAATGAATGGAAAAAATGACCCGTTTCTGGCGCACTATGCAGACACTTGTGCATAAACACTAGTGTGAGGAGCTGGCCACGGACTAAAGAGTACTGGACCAAGGGACGTAGAGCAGAGTCCACGGGTCTAAGAGATGCAGACTTTTTCCAACATGGAGCACTGGTTATATCGATCTTATTGTTGTGCTTTATTGGAGAGTTGCTTGCTCGTCAGATTGGGGTGCATGGTTCGCTCCTGGAGAGTGTTCAGCCTCAAGAATCGCGGTTTCCACTCAGTGACAGTAAGCAGAGGAAGACGTGGATCTTAGGTATACATAAGGCCAGACACGAGATTGGTAATCAGGTAAAGAAATCATGCCATTACTCTTGTTAGCGTCTCAGAGGCCTCAATTGAGCCATTGTTTCATATTAAAATGTACTTTGACTCTTGTTGTATGTTAATTTGTAAATGCCTGCTGAGAACGTATGGCACTAGCCCACTGCAGTTTACTAATCTACCCAATTTAGGACAAATATGCAGGTTAGCTGAACAGTCGAACAGTGAAGGATTATCTCCCCCCGCCTTCCCTCAAACTTGTGGAGAAATCTCCTGAATGGGAGCTGTGGGTATAAAGTCTCTGGCTCCCTCTCCAGAGATGTCTACAGGAAGAGCTCAAGGAACCATAGCTCGATCAGGTGGGATACAGGTCTGCTCCTCTGCCCATCACTGAACCCATAAGACGTTTGGAGAATCCCGGTTGGAACTGTACTATATGTTGTTGTTAGCTTGAGCTAGATACATGTGCGATGGTCGTGGTATCCTTCATCTGGAGGAGCATTGACTGTGACTACAGATTATATTGGCGGGAGATACAAAAGATGTGGGCCAACCAAAATTTGGGAGACAGTGGGTATCGCCTGGAAATGGGGGCAGTGAAACTACCGGCCCAGGGGTTGGGATCTTGTGGACTGGGGGTATTGTATTTTGCCCATCTACCTGGAGTTGGTGTAAGAACATTGATGTAAGGAGTAAAAAATATTTGCATTGTTAAACTGCCTTGGTGATTATTACAACCCACAAGCTCAGATCATCACAACTAGTGATTACAAAAACATTTGCACAAGTGGGAGCCCTGTTGCAGACTTTGCATGTGGGCTCAGGAGCTTGTAGGAACACCTATGTCTGCAGTCTGATTGGCTGGGAGGCTACCTTTCAAGTAAAAGTTAGGACTAACAAATCATATCAAACTTAAGAGTTTTCCACTTTCAAAAAAGTGGCCCCTAAATGGTTACTTGTAAGAAAAAAAACAAGCATAGACAGTATTCACCCTCCTCTGTTCCAGTGCCTGCTGCTACTTAAGACTGTGTTTTGGTTGCAGTGGTGGCATCATGACTATAGCACACATCACCGCTGGAGCCAATCACTGAACTTTACTTGGCGGCTTGTGCTGATTACATAATCAAAGTTTAGTGACTGACTGCAGCAATGATTTGAGCTTGTTGTCATCATTGCAGCTAAAACATGGAAACAAAGGCAGAAGCGGGGAGCTGGCACAAGACCAGTGGGAGGGCGAGTACGATCTTTGTTTGTTTTTTAAAGTATACACTTGTTTGTGGAGAACATTTTTGAAAGTGCAAAACTCGTTCAACTCAAAACGACAACCGTTTTCATTTTGTGCATAAAATTCTTGGGGAACAGACTGTGAGTCTCCACCTTTGACAAAACTACAGTGCCACAGACAGTCAGAGCATGATGGCGGTTGTAGTTTTGCAACAGCTGGAAAGCCATAGGTTGATTGCAATTATTCATGTGATATGCTGGTTACATGGATAAACCATGTATCAAAAACTGTATACTGATACAGAAAATTTATCCCTGAATTAGTAAATATTAAAAATAATTATTTAACAGCAGAACATTTTGTATCTGGATTATTATGTCCTATTTTTTTTTCCTTTAATAATACCTATCCTAACATATGCTGAGAGGAAAGCAAGAAATGTTAACGGAGGAACCCAGCTCTTACCTTTAATTTTAAATTAATAATTGATTTGTAAATCCTCAGCATGTAATGGATTACTATCAATATTTTAATACTTTTGCTGCTAATTTCATTTTTACCTCACAGTAAAAAGGAAAAAAAAAGAAAACTGAAAGGATCCATGAATTTTAAATTAAGTCAGTGCCTAAGCAAACCTACCGTGTGTTTTCTGAATTCTATAAAAAGCTGTTTCATACAAAAATGAAGTAGGGGCAAAATAAACATAATAGTATTAAAATTATTTTCTATCTACTATAAGAATAGCGATACACATTAAAAAGAGGCTGCTTGTTATTTAATATATATTCATGCTTAATTATCGGTATAAAATGCATTTCTATACAGTACCAATCTGTGTAACCTGAAATATGGAAAGATTATATGGACCTAAACAGGTTTCCTGGGATTGAAAAATTGAGGCCCTATGGTAGGTATAGATTATCAGTATCTACAGTGCTGCTCATCGTTATTGGCACCCCTTCATTTTTTCATAGACTGTACAATATCTTCAGAAATAAATGGAAATGTACCAAAGTTATATCCTCAGGATTTCTTAATTAGTGGTCCAAAGTAAAACAACAATAAAACATTGTTTTTCAACTTCCATGTTGCAATTTCAAAGGAAAAACAGAATAAACAACATGTGCATCAATAAAGGCACCTCTAATCAATTCTTGGTTGCCCACCCTTTGTCATTGCTGACAGCCTCCAAATGTTTCTTGTAGCCATCTATAAGCTTCTTGCACTTCTCAGCTGGAATTTTCTCCCACTCTTCCTTTGCAGTTTATTCAAGCTCTTGAATGTTTGCAGGGTTCTTTTTCCCAATGGTAGATTTCAGCTGACCCCAAAGATTTTCAATGGGATTGAGGTCAGGACTCATTGCTGGCCATTTTAAAACAGTCCATTTTCTCTATTTCAACCATTCCTGTGTACTTTTAGTCATTGAATTGCTGGAGGACCCACGACCTTCGACTCAAAGCAAGTTGTCTTACACTGGGTAGGACATTTCGCTCTATAACCTCTTGATAATTCTCTGATTTCATGATTCCTGTGATACGGTCAAGGCCTCCAGTACCGGGTGCAGCAAAGCAACCCCATAGTATTATGGATCCTTCACCATGCTTAACTGTTGGTAAGGTGTTCTTTTCCAAATAAGCTTCATTGCGCCATCTGTAAACAAACTGTTGGTTTGCATTGCCAAAAAGCTTTATTTTTGATTCATCTGTCCACAGAACATTTTCCCAGAAGGATTGTGGTTTGTCAAGGTACTCTTTGGCAAAGATCAGTAGTTTTGTTTTTATGTCTTTTCTTCAGCAATGGTTTCTTCCTTGGCCTTCGCCCATATAGCTCTGCTTGGTTTAGTGTGCGGCGTATGGTACTTGTTGAAACCATGACTGTTCCTGGTTGGCCTTCAGGTCTTTGGATATTTGGCATGTTTTTTCTACCATTCGCACCAACCTTCGAAGACATCTGTTGTCAATTTTCCTCTTTCCCCCATGTCCAAAGAGGTTCTTGACAGTCCTATGCCTGGCAAACTTCTTAATAACACTGCGCACTGTTGAAACTGGGATACCAAGGCCTTTGGAGATGGCCTTATACCCTTTGGAAGTCTTGTGTTTGCTAATAATAGCAGTTCTGATGTCCTCAGACAACTCTTTTATCTTCACCATTGTGACAAAGGAACAGGGCCTATCATGTTGCTTTTTAAAACAGTGAAGTCATCATTCATTGGCTAATTCATGTCACATGGGCACCGACAATTAATCACAGGAGAATCTCTGTTTTTGGTTTACCACAGGCGAGTCAAAATGTGTCTCCATACTGAATTAATATAAAGGGTGCCAATGCCAGTGATACAGCAAGCTTTAGTTTTTTCCCTCCCATTTTTTTGTTTTTAAATGATTGTTTATCATTTGCTGTTTTGTATTTATCACGAGTGCTCTATACAAAAAATCTGTTCTACTTTATTCATTTTTTTTTCAGGAGATATTCCACATTATGTACTTAAACTTCATGGATGCCAATAACGATGAGCAGGACTGTACCTTGCCGGGTTTGGTAACGTAGCACCCCCTGCTAAAACCTTTATTGCTCATTGCCATATATCCATAGTCAGCACTCATTGTAACTTTCAAGGGTACACTCGGATGGTTGAAATATATACAACCTACATTTTAAAATTTAGTTCACAAATACTGAAATCTACAGATCCAGGGGTCTATATAATAAGTAACTTCATGGACATTATGTTGCTAAATTCATCCATCCTTCCTGCTGTCCCTCTTTTCCAGTCTCCCCAATTGTTTCTCGACCATTAGCAAATCACATCTAAACTATGTTTTACCTTTAAATCCTTCACAATTGATTTGTCTCTACCAGGAGTGGATACAAACATAAGAGGGCATCTGTGCAAGAACAATATATGGGCCCTTCCCAGTTTAGTAACTCATCATAATGCATAATATTACCTGCTTTGGAGGTAGAAATGGGCCCCCTTACCTCTTGGGCCCCTGTGTTGCTGCACAGGTTGCACCAATGTTATGTATGCCCCTGATCTCTACCCTTAATCAAAGACGTCCTCCTGGCTGACCTCTCCAGCCTACTGCTGAGTTACTCCTTTTCCTTTATCACCAATTCCCATTTAGGCCTCATTCAGACGTCAGATTTGCTCACATAGGAGAAAAACGGACCGAATATTTTGATCAGAGTTTGATGGGAGTGTGGTCTGACTGTCATCAGCTTTTCTCGTACGTGAAAAAAAAAATTCTTTGCTTTCTCCTATGTAACAGTCTTGATCAAAATTGGACATGTTTTACACTCGTACAAGAACATCAGACGTCTGAATGAGGCTTTACAAATACAGCTTTTCTCTAAAGCTGCTCCCATTCTCTAGGACTTTCTAATTTGGACTCTCAATTTTGTCCTTTTGTGAAAAAGTTTCAGCAAGGAGCAATCCCGGCCTACCTAACTTCACCTACCCATTTAGTAAGCATTTCTTCATATTGCCACCAAATGTAGAACCCCTTATTATTTTTGTGTAGGAGGTGACAACATTCAGATCCCTAACTTTACCTATTATATTCATCTTTACACCTGTGTTCCAACGTTAAAAGTGTTGAACATCTGCAACTGTGATCAAGCAAAAGGCTACGCTATAACTACAAGCAGTTTCTGTGTGACTGCCAATCGGTCGCCACTATGATCAAGTGCCATATTACTGAGAACACCTCTCAGCGATGGAAGCCATGATGCCGGTAGTATGGTATACAACTGCGGAACTGACTGACAATGTCAATGCTGGTAGATGTCAAGGAGAGATTAATTAGGCAGTTGATGATCCTTTTGTCTGTATGAGTAAAGATGCCGCCAGCCACTTACTCCCCCCTCCCCATTAAGAACACGTGCACACATGTAGTTCGGCCCTACGATTTCCCTAACAACAGATATAAGGGGAGATAAGGATTGTGGATTTCTACTGCCTGATCTTTTGCTGCCAGACACCTCAATATTCCTCTCTTCCTATGGAAGATACAGAATCAGACATAGAGATTTATGGGGAGGACATGGGAAAAACAGCTGTAAGTCAAACAAGCGTTTGGCTTACAGGTATGAAGTAACCTTAGATTGTAAGCGTTTATGGCCAGGATCCTTTTTCCTTCCGCTATCATTTCATCTATGTAACTTCCTGTGGACAGGTGTCTGAACAGAAGGTCTCCTGTCTTACTCTGGCCTTATTCACATTGAAGTCAGCTGACACAAGGCTAATGTAAATGGGCCCTGGGTCTCTGGAAGATTTCTGGAATTGCTCCACATCCGCTTACATCCGGGATAGGTATATATGAGCCCAGTATACCGACCAACCTCCAGACACCTGAGGAAGGCTACATAAAGCCAAAACGCATTGTGGTTTTAATAAAATATTTAAGATTTTATTTTTGGTATATTTCTTCCATTCGCTGGATCTACTACCGTCGATACACTAAATAAACCTGTTATCTCTACCAATTATTACAGTGGGGAAAAAAAGTATTTAGTCAGCCACCAATTGTGCAAGTTCTCCCACTTAAAAAGATGAGAGAGGCCTGTAATTGACATCATAGGTAGACCTCAACTATGAGAGACAAAATGAGAAAACAAATCCTGAAAATCACATTGTCTGATTTGTAAAGAAATTGTTTTCAAATTTTGGTGGAAAATAAGTATTTGGTCAATTACAAATAAGCAAGATTTCTGGCTCTCACAGACCTGTAACTTCTTCTTTAAGAGACTCCTCTGTCCTCCACTCATTACCTGTAGTACTGGCACCTGTTTGAACTTGTTATCAGTATAAAGGACACCTGTCCGCAACCTCAAACAGTCACACTCCAAACTCCACTATGGTGAAGACCAAAGAGCTGTCGAAGGACACCAGAAACAAAATTGTAGTCCTGCACCAGGCTGGGAAGACTGAATAGACTGAATCTGTAATAGGCAAGCAGCTTGGTGTGAAGAAATCAACTGTGAGAGCAATAATTAGAAAATGGAAGACATACAAGACCACTGATAATCTCCCTCGATCTGGGGCTCCACACAAGATCTCACCCCGTGGGGTCAAAATGATCTCAAGAACGGTGATCAAAAATCGCAGAACCACATGGGGGGACCTAGTGAATGACCTGCAGAGAGCTGGGACCAATGTTACACACGCTACCATCAGTAACATACTACGCCGCCAGGGACTCAGATCCTGCAGTGCCAGACGTGTCCCCCTTCTTAAGCCATTACATGTCCGGGCCCGTCTGAAGTTTGCTAGAGAGCATTTGGATGATCCAGAAGGGTATTGGGAGAATGTCATATGGTCAGATGAAACCAAAGTAGAACTGTTTGGTAGAAACACAACTCAGCGTTTTTAGAGGAAAAAGAATGCTGCGTTGCATCCAAAGAACACCATACCTACTGTGAAGCATGGGAGTGGCAACATCATGCTTTGGGGCTGTTTCTCTGCCAAGGGACCAGGACGACTGATCCGTATACATGAAAGAAAGAATGGGGCCATGTATCGTGAGATTTTGAGTGCAAACCTACTTCCATCGGCAAGGGCATTGGAGATGAAATGTGGCTGGGTCTTTCAGCATGACAATGATCCCAAGCACACCGTCAGGGCAACGAAGGAGTGGCTTCGTAAGAAGCATTTCAAGGTCCTGGAGTGGCCTAGCCAGTCTCCAGATGTAAACCCTATAGAAAACCTTTGGAGGGAGTTGAAAATCCGTGTTTCCCAGCGACAGCCCCAAAACATCACTGCTCTAGAGATCTGTATGGAGGCATGGACCAACATACCAGCAACAGTGTGTGCCAACCTTGTGAAGACTTACAGAAAACGTTTGACCTCTGTCATTGCCAACAAAGGATATACAACAAAGTATTGAGATGAACTTTTGTAATTGACCAAATACTTATTTTCCACCAAAATTTGAAAAAAAATGTCTTTCCAAATCATCCAATATGATTTTCAGGATTTGTTTTCTTATTTTGTCTCTCATAGTTGAGGTCTACCTATGATGTCAATTACAGGACTCTCTCATCTTTTTAAGTGGGAGAACTTGCACAATTGGTGGCTGACTAAATACTTTTTTCCCCCACTGTATGTGCTTTGCATTTCTTCATCATCTATTGTACAGAGACCAGTGATGTCAAACTCAAACACACAGAGGGCCAAAATGAAAAGCTTGGACAAAGTCTTGGACAAACCAGTATACAGTATAATGGGCCCCACAAAGTCCTCCATACAGAATAATGGGCCCCTCAAAGTCCTCCATATAGAATGGGCCGAACATAGTCCTCTATATAGTATAATGGGCCCCACATAGTCCTCCATACAGTATAATGGGCACCACATAGTCCTCCATACAGAATAATGGCCGCACAAAGTCCTCCATACAGAATAATGAGCCCCACATAGTCCTCCATACAGAATAATGGGCCCCACATAGTCCTCCATACAGAATAATGGGCCCCACAATGTCCTCTATACAGAATAATGGGCCGAACATAGTCCTCCATACAGAATAATGGGCCCCACATAGTCCTCCATACAGAACAATGGGCCCCACAATGTCCTCTATACAGAATAATGGGCCGAACATAGTCCTCCATACAGAATAATGGCCGCACAAAGTCCTCCATACAGAATAATGGGCCCCACATAGTCCTCCATACAGAATAATGGGCCCCACAATGTCCTCTATACAGAATAATTGGCTGAACATAGTCCTCCATACAGAATAATGGGCCCCACATAGTCCTCCATACAGAACAATGGGCCCCACAATGTCCTCTATACAGAATAATGGGCCGAACATAGTCCTCCATACAGAATAATGGCCGCACATAGGGATGGTGGCTCTGGTGTTGCGGGCCAAATAAAACCACCCTGCGGGCTAGAGTTTTACATGTACAGTTGAAACCAGAAGTTTACATACACTATATAAAAAGACACATATGCATGTTTTCTCAATATCGGACATGAAACCAGAATAAACCTTTCTTATTTTAGGCCAATTAGGATTACCATAATTTTTAATATTTCTCAAATGCCAGAACAATGAGAGAGAGAGAGACATTTTTTTAAGGGATTTTTATTACTTACTGCAAAGTCAAAAGTTTACATGCACTAAGATTACTATGCCTTTAAACAATTCTGGACAGCCCATATGATGATGTTATGTGTTTGGAAGCTTCTGATAGTTTTTTTGGCAATTTCTGAGTTAATTAGAGACACACGTGTGGTGTATTTTAATGCACACCTGAAACACACTGCTGCTTTGTGTATCATCATGGGAAAGTCTAAAGAAATCAGCCAAGATATCAGGAAGAGAATTATGGACTTGCACAAGTCTGGCTCATCCTTGGGTACAATTTCAAGATCCCTGAAGGTGCCTTGTTCATCTGTGCAAACAACTATAAGCCAGTACAAACAAGATGGGAATGTCCAGCCATCATACCGCTCAGGAAGGAGACGGGTTCTGTGTCCCAGAGATGAACGTGCTTTGGTCCGACATGTGCATATCAACCCAAGGACAAAAGCAAAAGACCCTGTGAAGATGACGGCGGAAGCTGGTAAGATCGTGTCAATAACTACAGTGAAACAAGTACTGTATCAACATGGTCGGAAAGGCCACTCTGCCAGGAAGAAGTCATTACTCTAAAGGAAACATAAAAAAGCCAGATTAATGTTTGCAAATGTACACAGGAACAAAGACCTTAATTTTTGGAGACATGTCCTGTGGTCTGATGAAGCTAAAATTGAACTTTTTGGGCATAATGACCATCGTTACGTTTGGGGGAAAAAGGGAGATGCTTGGAAGCCTAAGAATACCATCCCAACTGTGAAACACGGGGGTGGCAGCATCATGTTGTGGGGTTGTTCAGCTGCAGGAGGGACTGGTTAACGTCACAAAATAGATGGCATCATGAGAAAAGAAGATTACGTGGCAATACTGAAGCAACATCTCAAGATATCAGCCATGAAGTTAAAGCTTGGGTGGAAATGGATCTTCCGAAAGGACAATGACCTGAAGCATACTGCCAAAATGGTAACAAAGTGGCATAAGGATAACAAAGTCAATGTTTTGGAGAGGCCATCACAAAGCCCTGATCTCAATTCTATTGAAAATTTATGGGCAAAGCTGAAAAGGCAGGTGCGAGCAAGGCGACCTACAAACCTGCATCAGTTACACCAGTTTTGTCAGGAGGAATGAGCCCAAATTCCTCCCAACTATTGTGAGAAGCTTGTGGAAGGATATCCCAAACGTTTGACCCAAGTCATTCAGTTTAAGGGCAATGGTGCCAAATACTAATGAAATGTACGTAAACTTTTGACTTTGCAGTAAGTAATAAAAATGCCATAAAACATTCTCTCTCTCTGTCATTACTCTGGCATTTTGCAAATATTAAAAATTATGGTAATCCTAATTGACCTAAAACGGGAAAGGTTTATTCAGATTTTGATGCGCCCCCTGGGGCCGTGGGGTACTCGGTAGATGGGCCGGTCCTTTTTGAGGTAGTCACGGTGGCAGTGACCCGGTCCGTGGCCCAGGGTGGTCAATCAGAAAAGTCAATTGGGGAAATAAAGTTTTTGGGGATAAGGTTTTGTGACGCCACCCGTGGTATGCGGCTAGAGGTGGCCGCCACTGCTGTTCAGATCCACTGGGACTGTTGGTGATGCAGCAGAGATGGCTCAGCTCTCCACGAGTAGAGCTGGGCCCCAGGGCAGTTAAATAGGAGAATTGTGGATGTTGATGTTGTAGTGCAAGGCAGGTAATGCAGCTGAGTCTTGTAGTCCTCCACTAGTCTGCGGCCGGTCCCCTACTGCGACCTGATCTCTTCACGGTCGGCGTGAACTCGGGCGCACGGGTGGACTCCGCACTTCCCGTGCCCCTAAGATCCTTTCTCTCTCTGGAGCCCTTCTCACTGCTCCGGTCTTCTCTCTTCACTCCCTGTGACAGACTCCTGTCACCAGTTCCTCTGACTAACTCTCTAACTCCTCCATGGTCCTCTCTTACTGCGCTCTTGCTCCTAGGACCGGAACTCTCTAGATCTTTCTACCCTTGCTTTTATACTCTCTGTCATGTGACCCACCTCACGGACAGGGACCGGGTCTGTGCTCTCCCTTAGGAGCAATCTTGCCCTTCCCTGAAGGAGTGGTGTAGTGTTGGATGTGAGCGTGTGGGTCCCGGGTAGTGCTCCCTCCTTACCTGAGAGTGGGGTACCACACCTCTAGCTGAGATGCAGTACCTCTGTAGCAACTGGACCCACAGGGGCGCCACAATTTCATGTCAGATATTGAGAAAAACATGCATATGTGTCTTTTCATATAGTGTATGTAAAATTCTGGTTTAAACTGTATGTACTAGACTCTGTATTTACACCCTCTATTGTGCAATGTACAATGCTACATGCCATGTTGCCACTATATAAATATAGGACAATAATAATATCGGCCACTGTTAAAATGCTCATAAATTTTTTACTGCGCAGGAAAGAACCTAGAAATAAATCTATTTCTCCCAATGCCAGCTTGTAGAAATATCTGAGCGGCATAGTACAGTTGGTGTCAGATTTATGACCGTCATGGGGGTCACTGTGCTTTCTGGCTATTTTGCCTAGAACTAGCCCTGTACATTCCCAAAGAGTCAGTGGAAACTTCCCTCCTTAGTTAACGAGGTGTATTTCTTAGGCTATTTGCATCCTTCTTTGCCCACCACATTTGCTAATGAGGTTGAGTGTGACTTTTTTTAAGTGAACAAAGAAAAAAAAATCTTAAAATATTTTAATTAGAATTTTAACAAGCAATTGGATCTCAACCATCTCCCTATTATCGTCTTTGTGGAAAGATCAGTGTGCACTTGGATAAATAATAAAGTAAAAATAATCTTTATAGTGTAAAAGGTCACAATGATGAGACATTGGAACATTTGAGCACTGCGCTGTATCAATGTTCTATAAAATTAATTTACTCATTGCAAAAAAAAGCCAATAGATTTCCATATATAACTGTATTAATTAAATGCAGTGAAGTCATAAAAACGTACAATATCTCCGCAATTACAGTGCAGTGGCTTTGTATAATTTTTAATCAATAAATCAACTTTTTTTTATCCTAAATGATTTGTCCTGGTTTTACCACTTTTACAAAGTACCTAATCTCATTTTAATAGAGGATAGTTGATTTGTGGATATAATAGAAATAAAAATACATAGTAGTCAGATTAATCACTATTCACCCAGTGAAGAGAAAAGAAACTGAGCAGATTGTAGACTTTCTTTTTGTTCTTTTTTAAAAAGACTATTTTGACCAGTGTGATAAAATGTAAAGAAAAATACATATCCGGTCTAGACTCTGATCTGTGGAATTGGATTGGTATGAGACAAAATACTATGTCTACATGAGTTAGTATCAGGGTCGGTGTTAGGGGCAGGCAGACTAGGCATCTGCCTAGGGCCCCCACTCTCAAGGAACCTCCAGCCAGTGGCGCACCGTGCGTGAGTCCCCTCTGACGCCAGTGCTGAGCCCCCTCCCCTCCTTCCGCATCGCGCATTCAACTGTATCGGATCTATGATGCCATTACACTTGAAAGCAATGATGGAAGAGAGAGAGTCATGTGACACTCCCTCCCTCTCCCATCATTCCCCCTCTGCCTGTGCCGCAGCGGGCGCAATGACGTCATTTCATCGCGCGCCGAGCTGTGCCAGCAGATCTGCTGAGACGTGCTGCGGACACCGTGGCAACGGGGGAACGAGGAGAGGTAAGTATTGTATTTATTTTTTGTAAATCAGTGACTATGTGGTCGCCATAATACTGCAGGGCTGGGGGGCTGCATTATACTATATGGGGGGTCTGCATTATGCTCTGGGGTGGCTGCATTATACCCTGGGGACTGCATTATACTCTGGGGGGGCTACATTATACTCTGGGGGGCTGCATTATACTCTGGGGGGCTACATTATACTCTGGGGGGCTGCATTATACTCGGGGGGGGCTGTATTATTCTATGGAGGGGTTGCATTATACTCTATGGAGGCCTGCATTATACTATGGGGTCTGCATTATACTCTGGAGTCCTGTTATATATTCTGGGGGCTGCATTATACTCTGGGGGGGCTGTATTATACTTGGGGGTGCTGCATTATTCTATGGAGGGGTTGCTTTATACTCTATGGGGGCCTGCATTATACTATGGGGGGCTGCATTATACTCTGGAGGGCTGTATTATACTTGGGGGTGCTGCATTATTCTATGGAGGGGTTGCTTTATACTCTATGGGGGCCTGCATTATACTATGGGGGGCTGCATTATACTCTGGGGGGCTGTATTATATTTGGGGGTGCTGCATTATTCTATGGAGGGGTTGCTTTATACTCTATGGGGGCCTGCATTATACTATGGGAGGCGGCATTATACTCTATATTATACTATATGGAGGCCTGCATTATACTCTGGAGGGCTGCATTATACTCTGGGGGCTGCATTATACTCTGAGGGGGTAGCTGCATTCATTATACTCTGGGCGGAGGGGTGGCTGCATTATATCTGGTGGGTTGCTGCATTATGCTCTGGGGGTTGCTGCATTATACCCTACGGGGGGCTGCATTATGCTCTGCGGGTGGCTGCATTATACTCTGGCGGGGGGCTGCATCATACTCTGGAGGGAGGTGGCTGCATTATACTGTGTGGGGGGCTGCATTATACTCTGGGGGGTAGCTGCATTATACTCTGGTGAGGGGCTGCATTATACTCTGGCGGGGGCTGCTTTATACTCTGGAAGGGGGCTGCATTATTCTCTGGGGGGTGTCTGCATTGTACTCTGGGGGGCTGCATTATACTCTATCAAGGACTATGAGGTGCATTACACTATATGAAGGACTATGGGGAGTGCATTATATTATATGGAGGACTATGGGATGTGCATTATACTATGTGGAGGACTATGGGGAGAGCATTATACTATGTGGAGGACTATGGGGTGCTTTATACTAAACAAGTATTATACTATATGGAGGACTATGCGGTGCATTATACTAAACAAGTATTATACTATATGGAGGACTATGGGGTGTGCATTATACAATATGGAGGACTATGGGGTGTGCATCATACAATATGGAGGACTATGGGGTGTGCATTATACTATGTGGAAGACTATGGGGTGTATTATACTAAACAAGCAAAATACTGCCTGTTCATATAGTGAGTGGATTGTTTATGCTGAAACACAAATCATTGTTCTGAGCAGCACATCGCCTGGTGTAAACTGCAGATCTGCTGCTGATAACATGATGTGTATGGGGTCAGATTGATCCACTAGTGATCGTTCTGTCCCCATCATTCTTCCTCAGCCGGTGTAAAGAAGCAGGGAAACAAGCGTCGAACGACTTCAATATTGATAATCACGCCCGTTTAAATGTTTCTGTGTGAAGGGGCAATATGTGAGCATTTGGGGCCCCACTTTAAACTTTTGCCTAGGGCCCCACTTTGTCTAAAACCGGCCCTGGTTAGTATAATATATTGTAATATGCATTTTTTTAACCCTGGCAAAGGTATAAATTAGTGGTAGGGAGACTTTTTGGCTCCATATATTTGGATCTTATATTTGTGCACTGTTTGCACCTGGGCAAGGCATTACTAAAACTTGGTACTAGGGTCATAACCAGGAACAAACATAGCATAGGTGCAACCAGGGGCCCAAGAGATAAGGGGGCCACTACCACCTCTAAAGCAGGTGAAATTTTGAATTGTGATGAGCTGTTGGACTGTAAAGGCCTCATATATTGTTTTTGCACAGGGGCCCTTTTATAGTCTGTGTCCGCCAGTGGTCATAATAATTTTATTGGCAGCCATCACTCAGCTCACTATTTAATAGGATTCTTTACTATTCAGTGTGGCTCAAAACCATCCGTCATTTAAAAGTTTGGGAACCACTGGTAAAGACTGTGTGGACTGGAAGCTTCAGCATCCAGATGTAAAACCTGTAACGGGGTCCTGTGGCTATAAATGACTAGTGTCTTCATATGCGAAAAACAAAAAACGTAAAAACATGCAGTCTTTTCGTATTGGAAAAAGTGACCTTTTGTGGCCCGTCAGGCTTTGACTGCAAACCCCGAATTTGGGGCAATCATGCTAACGATATTTATGGTATATCTACAGGATATACCAGTGCAAATTATACAAAATGCGGTGCAGCCATTAATCTTTTACTTCTATATCCACAAGATGTTTCATAAGTGTCTAACAGATGTGGGTCCCACCACTAGTTTCAGTGAGTGACGCAGCACTGAGGCTGTGCGAACAGAGGGGTGGCCAAACATGCAGATCTCTATCCTTTTATTTGTTTGGGAGTTATAAATACTTCCAAACACGCTGGGTTGGATCTGCATTTATCTGATATTTATACTCCATAAATGACCTAGATGGAGGATACCCTTTTAATACAGGTATCAAATATGAAACCCATAAAATGCTGCAAGGTGATAAGATAATAAAAAGTCTAGTGGTTGATGTCCATCCCCTCTCTGAATGAAGAATTATTGTGAAAGAAAAAAAAATTTAATTTTAAATTAATTCCTTGTTTGGAAGTATGGATCATATCTACTGTATAAAATGCACAATATAGGACTCATGTACTATACAGTAAGTTAATTAAATACAATATGCAGCCAGGAAATTAAATAGGAACTATTGCCATGGTTGATATATGAGACAAGTAGTGCCTCCTGCCTCACTGGCACATAATGATCGGATAGCTTCCATTCTCACAAACATTGTCTCATTCTTCTCAGCCTTGTGCAGACAATTGAAACACGTTAAACTTGCATTCAGCAGCTGGTTATGAAAAAAACAAACCCCTACTGACAAAAGAAGTGTTGATTAATAAGTCATTGAATATTTTAGACAAGTCAATTACCGTGAAAAGATTTGTTTTGTTGTCGTTCACCCGGTACTTGCAACAAGCACTTTTAACAATAAGAAAACATAATGACTCTTATTTAGCTTTTTGTGTAAATTCTTTTTCCTGCCAGCAAAGCAGCAAACAACAGAACTGGAGTGAATACACCTACGATTATTACAATGCATCCCAAAACATATTTTATTTCCATTTTTTAATGGTGCAAAATCAGTAGGGAACAACCTTAGCGATGCAGCCTGCTGTGAAAGCAGCGCCAGCTAAGACTCGCTTGTATTCTGCGGCTGTTTGGAAACTGGCACCACGCAGAATACAAATGAGTGTATAGGAGCAAGCAGAGGTAAAGGGGCACCGGGAGAACAATCACAGGATGGTAAAGTACCGTCAGGCAAAAAAAGGTGATCTGCAGAATAAAATGAGACCCCCCCACAATCATATGGAATTTTGGAAACATTTGGGCACACACTTGTAACAGTAAACCTCAGTAAATAGATGTAGAAGTGATTGTGGTGGGAATTTTGTGGTTGATATTACTAAAAACAATGCTTAATTCCTTTGTTTTATATTTATATATATGTGCCTGTTAAACCAGAAAATGATATTATATTTCTCTTTATTTACCTGCATACCTTTGCCTTCCTTGTGTATATAGCAGTAAAATAAAATCTCTCTTGAATGCATTTTTCCTGTTCTTTAACCTCATGACCATGATTGTGACCTTACTGCAAGGTGCTGCCTTCAAACCCCATCATGCTGCAGAGATTACCAACAAACATTTACTGATTGACGTAGTTAGTCTGTGAAGGCTTTCCTTCATAACTAAAATGCCCTATAAATGAACCCCATCCATAGAGTGGACACCTCCGTTTGAGACTACACCTCTTTGGAAAGCTGCTTTTTAAGAGTTTAGTCTCCTTTTATCAGGCCCAACCACATCCACTAATTGCATTCATTCCATGCACAGAAAATGCCTATTGTGTGACATGTGTGCAGCATGTAAATGGTGCTCATGCATTTTATTAGAATTACATTTTATACATATATGGAGAATGTTTTATTCTTTGACACTCATCTGACCTAACCTCATTGCTGGGCGCTGCAGTCTAGTCCTGCTTCAGACAGCTTCATCTGCTGGCTATGTCTGCATGTTAGTTTACTATGGAAACCCGTGGGGCTCCTGTGATACCATGATCTCAAGCCCTAAAGATTGGCTCAAGTGGTGGGACGCCACATGAGTATTCAGGTTGTTGGCACCCACACCACTACCGTATACTGCTTTCATGTGCTGTCTAAACCTCCTGAATATACCAGCTTTGCTACATCACCAAGTAATTCTGCTACACTGCAGGTCAGTTGTGCTTGGACTCTGTGACAAACCCAACTCTACAATATCATTGGGTGACTCTGCTACACAGCTGACCAATTCTGCCAGGATTCTGTGACAAACCCAGCTCTGCTTTATCACTGAGGTACCCTGTCTATCTACTGGTCCAGCTTTGCCTTGGACTCTGTGACAAATCTAGCTCTGCAACTTTGTTGCTAACTCTGCTATACCGCTGGACCAACATTACCTCAGAATCTACTGTGTCACTCAGTTCTGCTTCCTTCCTGCTGAGTGGACTAATTGCTGTCCAGTATTGATACTCTAGGAGCCTTGAATTCTTCTCTGCTCCTATGGTTCCAGTTCTATTCCTCCAGATGTCATCCTGCCACATCAGCCTCTAGTGATCTAACTGGCTCAGCCTGGTACATAAATTCCATCAGTCTGTTCTCCATTACAACTGACAATCTGGACCAAGAATTTAGAGATCTACCACACCAGGTGAGATATAACATTCCTAACTCTGAAACCACTCTCGCTCAGGTGGCTTTTGCCATCAGTGTCCACTAATGGTTGAATAAAAAATATGAAGTATTGCCTAATGGTACATGCAAACATATCTGCTTTTGGATAGACCCTAGTAACATTTGACACAGGTCTGGGTTCTCTCACTCCTGTTTTTTAGCAGTTTTCCTTGGGTGGAAAACAGCTACCGTACTTTATTCCCATATATAGCCTCTTTTAATACCAAAGTAAAAGGCAATCTTTACCATTACTCTCATCACCTGGGTAGAGATTAGGTACAAGAGTTATCAAACTGATGAAAGATAGTATGTAATTTGGTTGCTGCAGGTGAGATGCTTGAATCATTTTATTAAATCTGCTAATTGTGTGACTGATGGTGGGGGGTAATAATATTGTAAAAAAAACTTTGACTCTCATCTACCCACTGAATCTTTCTCCGTTCTTTTGATCTAGATATTTTCTTCATGTTCACCCACACAGGAGTCTCATACTCATTTCTAATATAATTAAACTGGAACAAACATTTAAACACTTTACAAACTTTTATTCCGTCAATTTTACTTTACTTCACACTGGGCAGAGTCCGTACCATATTTGCTAGTTAGAAAGCTAAAAATTATAAAAGACAAAAAAAAATGGAAAATCATAATCCGTATGTAAAGCGGTGACTTTATTTCCAGAAGTGGTGAAACAACACAACAAAAAACACAATCCTTAAACCGCTCTGTGGTGTTCCAATTTCCTGTGTAGACATGGCTATTACTATATATTTTTCTGTCTCCTGAGTTAACCAAGTTACCTAATGTATGCACAGTGTGAAATGTTTCTAAATGAGTTAGACTTTATTGAATTATGATTTCCAGCAGTCACTAATAACAAAATTCAAATTACTTTAGCAGACAAAGATTTTTGGAGTGCTGTGAATTAACTGACTTTTTAAGAGGATATGAAGAGCCACACACAGTGTGCATGGTAATCGGGAAGCTCTCAATGAAATACTTCAAACCATTAATTAGATATCTTAAAAAAATCATTAAAGGCGACTCGCTGGGAAAGCTGACGCTGGTTCAGCTCTGAAACACTGATACGGTAAATCTTTGTTTTCGTAAAGTACAACACATGTGGGTATTCTTTTTTCTTTTTTATCAGACAAAGGAATAATTATAAAGGCAACAACGTACAAATACAGACAAAAGAAAAAGTAAATAAAAGTATACCAGAAAAAAAGCTTCCTCTGGAGGAAGAGGGGGAAGAATGTAATGTTGAAAAAGAGCTCCAAATTCACATATAGTTACAGGGATTTTTACAAAATTGATAATTACCTATTGACAGGTAAGCGATAAATGTGTGTTCACTGGGGGCCGCACCACTGAGACCCCCCTTGATAACTAAAACCGGGGTTCTGATTCCACTGTTCATCCACAGAACAGGTAATAAATGTCTGTTCACATGGGGCCACACCACTAGGACCATAAACATTAGAACGGGGGCCCCAATTTCCCTATTCTTCCACAATATAGGTGACAAATGTTTGATCACTGAGGGCTGCGCCGGTAGGACCCCCATGGTCACTAGAGTGACAAGCACTATACCCATCTTACTTTGTCAGTTCCATATCCCTTGCTATGCCCATAGTCCCATAGCGCATGCTCGACAAAACCTTTACTCACTGCACAAATGCCATGGATTCCCGATCCAGTGCTGCTGCTTATTTGAGGAGCTGTTCTATAGAAATGAATGGGGCAAAAAAGACGAGTCTGGGATTAGGAGCTAACATGCATGCTCTGGGATCAGGAGCTAGCGTGCATGCTCTGGGATCAGGAGGTAGTGTGTATGCTCTGGGATCAGGAGCTAACGTGCATGCTCTGGGATCAGGAGGTAGTGTGTATGCTCTGGGATCAGGAGCTAGTATACATGCTTTGGGATCAGGAGCTAACGTGCATGATCAGGGATCAGGAGCTAACGTGCATGATCTGGAATCAGGAGCTAACATGCATTATCTGGGATCAAGAGCTAACATGCATGATCTGGGATCAGGAGCTAACGTGTATGCTCTGGGATCAGGAGCTAACGTGCATGATCTGGGATCAGAAGCTAACGTGCATGATCTGGGATCAGGAGCTAACGTGCATGATCTGGGATCAGAAGCTAACGTGTATGCTCTGGGATCAGGAGCTAACGTGCATGATCTGGGATCAGAAGGTAACGTGCATGATCTAAGATCAGGAGCTAACGTGTATGCTGTGGGATCAGGAGTTAACGTGGATGTCTGGGATCAGGAGCTAACGTGCATGATCTAAGATCAGGAGCTAATGACGCACCCCTGGGCCTGTGTCGCGCAGCGTTGCGCACGCGGGAGCTTACCCGGAGCCGGGTCTGTTGAGGGTTGTAGTCTCGTGGCGGTGACCCGGTCCGTGCCCAGGGAGTCAGACTAAGTGGCGCTGTATTAGTGGTAGATGTTGTACGACTACGCCACCCGTTGAATGCAGCGAAGGAGCTGCCGCTGCAGGGCAGACCGCTGAGGCCGGTGGTAGGATTGTGCAGCGTGATAGTATCACCCCCAACGGGAGGGGTATGGCCTCAGGGCAGCCGACGTGGATGATGGGGGTAGCAGGAACCACTCGGAGACGGTACGGTGTAGTTCAGGGTCTTTACTGGTGACAAAGATAGACCCTCCCGGAGTACTGGCTAGCGATTGGGGCCTGGTCAGTCCTTGAGCAGATGGGATCTCCCCTGGCCAGGCGGAGTTGTAGGCCTCCCAAACTAACTGTACTCTTCTGGCTACCTTGCTAGAGGCGGGTATAAGTAGCCCACGTCCCTGAGTGTACCGTGTGGTGCTCACCCGTATGGCCGGTGACTCGGGGCCTTCTAGTAGCTTCCCCTCCACGACGGCGGTGCTGGTCCCACGCGTGTGACCGTGCCTTCGGGTTTCTTGGCCAGAGGACCTGAATTCCCCTGCCGGTCGGTTTCTGCTGCTGGATAGGAGTTAGTCCCCACAGCCTCGGACTCCGGGTCCGGTGATAGCTTCTCAGTCAGGGCGAGCTCTGCAGCTGCCAGCCCCTGACTCTTTGTAGTACTGCTCCCACAGAGCTCCTGTTGTTTCTTCCTATGCTGCTTCTCTTCTCTGTCTCTACTTCTTCTCTACTCCCTAACCCTGCCTCAGCCCTAGGTTTATATAGGGGAAGTTCTTCCCCTCCCAGGACTGGGCAGGAGGTGTGGCATGCACAGGATCCCTGACCAAGAGACCTCCCACCTGCTCTCAGACATAACATTGCCGTTACTGTGGAAACCAGACCCCTGGGGTGCCACATTCCCCCCTAGTGAAATTTAGTACTCCGGGACTAAACATATTTTTAGAAAAACATAACAAGGTATAAACAATAATAATACAATAAGAAAAACACATAAAGATGGTTACGGCATGTCCGCAACCGGGTGCAGTCTTTGAAGAAAAACAAGGTGTCCATTTCACCAAAACAGGGAGACGTAACCAGGTAGGGGTCTGTCCTGCCCCGAGTCCTTAACAGTCTTTAGTCAATTCCTAGGTTACGCTCCAACCATGTACAAGGATTCCCGGTAAATCCACCAAGGACTCCTATAAATAACTAGAAACACATAATTATACACAAGCAACAAGAAAAACAGGTAACCACAAATAAAACAATTTATACACTTCAAATCCTCCAACGTGCGGGTAACTGGCCTCTAGTGGCCCTAGTGGACCTACGGAGCTGACTGTCTAGCCCTGAAATACAGGGTGTAGGAGCTGTCAAGGGTAAACTGGGCAGCTGTCTACCGGCTCTTTGGCTCACTAGGGGTACGGCAGGCTCACTATAAGCAGAGGGTTGATCCTCCTGTTCTGCTTGTGTGGAGTCTTCTGCCTCCTGGACCGGCTGCTCTTCCAGCTCTACCTGTTGCTCCGTAGGCACTTGGGATGCTGGTTGGAGGAACGTGAGGACGGGTACCACAACTGCACCATTGACTTGAGTCCAGGACCGAGGGAAGTCTCCGAGCACAGTACTAACCATATCCTCCCTTTCCTCTACGGGTCGATGGTCTTCTTGTTCCTCTTCAGGGTTCCGTAGCTGTTCAGGACACTTCTTCAGGTGATCCCGGGATACAATGGCTATGGTCTCCCCTCCGTCTTTACTGATGGTACAGACTTTCGGGTTCTCGTGGCTTGAGGGCAGTACGGTGTACGGGTCCTTCTCCCACTGGTCGTCCAACTTGTGGAGCCGTCTTTTCCTCTTCAAGACCTGCTCTCCGGGTACCAGGGGAACAGCGGGAGCATACTGGTTGTAAGTTTTCTCTTGTCTTTCCCTAGCCTGACAGAGACTTCGCTCCACGCTCTCCTGTACTTTCCGGTACTGCTGCTGCCTCTCTGTGTCCCAGTCTGCTTCTGGTGAAGTGTCCTCGGGTGTCAGGACTCCCATTTCCAGGTCAACAGGTAACTTACCAGGTCTCGCCCTCATTAGGTAAGCCGGGGTACAGTTGGTGGAACCTACCGGGATGTGGTTGTATAGGTCCACCAGATCGGGCAGCTTCTCAGGCCACAGACTGCGTTCTTCCAGAGGCAACGTTTTCAGGAGATCCATTACCACCTGGTTCATTTTCTCACAAAGTCCATTAGTTTGCGGATGATAGGGTGTCGTCCTTATCTTCCGGCAGCCATACAGATTGCAGAATTCCTGGAAGACCTCCGCTTCAAAGGCAGGTCCCTGGTCCGTCAGCACTTGGTCCGGGTACCCGTGTGGACGGCAGAAGTGCTGCTGGAAGGCTCTAGCTGCTGTTTGAGCCGTTAAGTCCTTAACGGGGACGACAACCAAGAACCGGGAGTAATGATCCACAATGGTTAACGCGTAGACGTAGCCACTTCTGCTTGGGGTCAGTTTTACATGATCCAAGGCTACCAGTTCCAACGGCTGCCGGGTGACGATGGACTGCAGGGGAGTCTTCTGGCTGGCACGGTCCTTCCTTCTTAGGTTGCACGGGCCACAGTCTCTGCACCACCTCTCGATGGTTCCCCTCATGCCTACCCAGTGGAACCGCCCACGCAGCAGGAACTCCAGCTTCTTCCATCCGAAGTGTCCAGCCCCGTCGTGGTATGCCTCCATCACCATGGCTGCGTCTCTCCGTGGCACCACTACTTGCCAGATTAGTTCATGCGTCCGGGAGTTAACCATTCTGCGGCACAACTTCCCCTTGTAAAGGAACAGTCGACTCTTCTCAGCCCACAGTTGCTTGGCTTTCTCCGGAGCGTCTGGGTCAAGGCGAGCCTCTGGCAGAGTCAGCATCTCCTTTACCAGCCGGACGGCAGGGTCACTGTCTTGCGTTTCCTCCCAGTTGTAGTGAGGCAAGGGGTTAAACGTAGCGGCTTGCTTACTCCTTACCCGATGGGAATACTGGATAGTCCCATGACGGTGGAACGCGGGGAGTTCGACTTCTTCCAGTCCCTCTGGATCTTCTCCTACGTCCGGTAGGTTTGGCATCCTGGACAGGGCGTCCGCGTTGGTATTGGAGCGTCCTGCCCGGTATTTGATTGTGAACTCGTAGTTGGACAGACGGGCCATCCATCTCTGCTCTAGGGCACCGAGTCTTGCCGTGTCCAGGTGTGTCAACGGGTTGTTATCCGTGTACACGGTGAACCGGGAAGAAGCGAGGTAGTGCTTAAAGCGTTCGGTGACTGCCCACACCACTGCCAGGAACTGTAGCTTAAATGAGCTGTAATTCTCAGGGTTTCTTTCGGTGGGTCGCAGTTTTCGGCTAGCGTAAGCGATTACTCGTTCTTTCCCCTGCTGGATCTGGGACAGTACGGCTCCTAGCCCGATGTTACTTGCGTCGGTGTAGAGGATAAAGGGCTGGCTGTAATCAGGGTACGCCAGGATTTCATCCCCCGTGAGGGCCATCTTCAGCTGGCGGAAGGACTCTTCTTCTAACTTCTCCCATTTGAAGGGCGGCTTCTGGTTCTTGGCCTTCCGGGACTGGCCTATCAGGAGGTCTTGCATAGGAGCTGCCTTTTTGGTGAAACCGGGAATGAATCTGCGGTAATAGCCTACCAACCCGAGGAACTGCCGCACTTCCTTTACACTGGAGGGACTTGGCCATTCCTTAATTGCGGTGATCTTATCAGGGTCGGGAGCCACTCCGTCAGCGCTCACCACGTGTCCCAGGTACTGCACCTTTGGTTTCAAGAGGTGACACTTGGAGGGTTTTACCTTTAAGCCGTAGCTTGCCAGAGCTTCGAACACTTCCGCCAGGTGTTTCAGGTGGTCCTCATAAGTCTTGGAATATACGATGACATCGTCCAGGTACAACAGGACCGTCTCGAAGTTTCTGTGGCCCAGACAGCACTCCATTAATCGTTGGAAGGTTCCCGGTGCGTTGCAGAGTCCGAACGGCATACAGGTAAACTCGCTAAGTCCCATCGGGGTGGTGAATGCGGTCTTCTCCCGGTCCGCCTCTGCTACAGGAACCTGCCAGTACCCGCTAGTGAGATCCAAGGTAGAGAAGAAGTTAGCAGATCTTAAAGCAGCCAAAGACTCCTCTATCCTTGGTAAGGGGTACGCATCCTTGTGTGTGATACGGTTAATTTTCCGGTAATCTACACACATCCTCATGGTGTTGTCTTTCTTTTTGACTAAGACTAGTGGAGCTGCCCAGGGGCTACAGCTATCCCTGATCACCCCAGCCTCCTTCATGTCCCTAAGCATCCCCTTGGCGTGTTGGTAGTGTGCAGGGGGTACGGGTCGATACCTCTCTTTTATGGGAAGATGGTCTCCCGTGGGGATGTGGTGTTCTACCCCCTTGACTCGCCCGAAGTCTAACGGGTGTTTACTAAACACTCTCTCGTACTCTTGAACCACCCGATAGACTCCCTGTTTCTGGTGTGAGGGAGTGGAGTCAGTACCCAAATGTAGTTGCTGACACCAGTCCTCCATTGTTTCTTTAGAGCCGTTACCTTCCTCCGGGGAAGATGGAGGCAAGGGTTCTACGGACTGTATGGAATTTTGATTGATGGTATACAATTTGGCTAGCGTGGCATACCGGGGCAGGTACACTTCCCTCTTCCCGATATTTATTATGCGAACGGGCACCCTCCCATGGCGTACATTAACCACCCCCCGTGCTGTCAAAATGGTGGGCCTACTGTCTGAGTAAACTGGTTCTACCATTGCCTGGTAATCTCTACCTCTCAGACCAATAGCTGCCCGGCACCAAATCATCATTTCACTTTTTGGGGGCATGGCAATAGGGAAAGGGTCACACATTCTTACGCTACCAATCTCACCACCGGAGAGTTCTATCTGTTACCGTCGCATCAGTGCCCGGATCTCTTTCTGGAGCACTCGCTGCTGGCCGGAGCTGGCGTTCTTGGCAACCTGTTGTAAAAGGAAAATCACCTCTGCAAGACAATTTTCAATTACATTAGTTCCTAGAGTTATCTTTGGGTGACTCTCGTGTTTATCAATGTCTACAATGATCAGTCCCTGTGCTGCCAGTTCGACTCTACCGATTTTAATGGTCACCTCTTTAAATCCAATCTGTGGCACGGGCTGACCATTGCTGGCGATGATACTCAAGTCGTCGTCAGGGTAGCGGGTGATATCCGAGTCATTCCAGTACTGCTTGAAGAGCACGTACGGGATAGTGGTGACCTGTGACCCGGTGTCCAATAGGGCACTCATAGGGATGCCATCCAGTACCACAGGCAAGACTGGACGTCCTCCCACATATCTGTCGCGCCAGTTCGATGGGCCTGATGATCTTTTTCCTGGGGTTTGGCCCTCTACCCCAGGTTGTGCCAGTTTAAAGGACAGTACCTTGCCATATGTCCGGGTTGATTGCAGCGGCGGCAGATGGGTTGTCCGTCCTCGTTGTATCGGTCGCTGGGTCTTCCTCTGGCCGGTGGGGTCCTCCTTGGTCGACGCCACGGGATGTCCTCCGGTCCGGATGCCAGCTGGATCTTCCCTGGAGTGGAAACCTGTAAAGACTGCACAGCTCGGGTTAGCGCGGCAACGCTTTTAGCTAGCTCTTGGACCTGATGGTGCAGGTCTGGAGCCGGGTCATTGTTCAAAGCCTGCGCATCAGCTCCCACAGGCCCTGCCGACAAGGGTGCCGCCTCCTGGTGGTAAGTGGTAGTGGGGCGTCTGTGGGTCACAACGCCACCTGGTGCCGGTTCTCGGAGCACCCGGATGGCTCTGTCCTTGAACTGTGCAAATCCCAGATGAGGGTCCTGTAAGGCCATTGCCCGCAACTGGGTTCGGTGGGCATTGCAATATAAACCCTCTATAAATTGTTCAGTCAACAGCCTGTCCTCGTCTCCCACGCCGTCAGGGTCGGTCTGCTTAATGGCTCTCAGGGCCTCTTGTAGGTTCAGGGCATAGTCCCTTATACTCTCATGTGCCCGCTGTTTGCACCCGTAGAATCTAAGCTTGATCTCGGCTGAGGTGCGGGTATCAAAGGTGTCCCTCAGCCGGGTTAGTATCTCTGCGACAGTCCTCCTCCCAGGTGGCCAGGACTTTACCTCCCTTTGGGCTGCCCCGGTTAATTGGGCCACCAGGATGCTCACTTTTTGCTCCTCTGTGAGGGGATACACCTGGAAGAGGCTATCCAGCTTTTCTCTAAAGTCATGCAGGGTATGTGACTCCCCTGAGTACTGGGGTAGCCAGGCTGCCCCCGGGATATAGGGCATGGTGAAAGGCATGACCGCAACGGCGGTGGCGCTGGCGGGGGTTGAAGCGGTGAAGCTCTCCTCCGTATCCGACATCCTTCTCCCCCCTAGTGGACCGTGGCCTACCTTGCGATGATCCTCTTCCGTAGGCCGCGGCTCCGCAGTGGATCGTCAGGGTTGAGGACCTTCCGTCGCGCTCCTGTGACGTCGGCGTCTGCTGGGCTCCTTCCAGGACCTTACGCAACGTCCGGACGTGAGGCGGGGCTTCAGTTCTCGCGCGCTTTCGGAGTCCACGCCCCTCTTCTTCCCGCGCGGCGTCTTCAAGATGGCGTCCAACGGCGGGAAAACTCCACGGATGGCGGGAAGAAGGCAGAAGATGGCGCCGGATGGCGGGAAAACTTCGCGGATGGCGGGAAGAAGACAGAAGATGGCGCCGAATGGCGGGAATCTTCACCACTGGTAAGTTTGAACAGTCTTTTTCAGGCACGCAGTACCCGGTGGTTGCGGGCATGAGATCCTGCCGACTACGCCAAAAGTTGACGCACCCCTGGGCCTGTGTCGCGCAGCGTTGCGCACGCGGGAGCTTACCCGGAGCCGGATATGTTGAGGGTTGTAGTCTCGTGGCGGTGACCCGGTCCGTGCCCAGGGAGTCAGACTAAGTGGCGCTGTATTAGTGGTAGATGTTGTACGACTACGCCACCCGTTGAATGCAGCGAAGGAGCTGCCGCTGCAGGGCAGACCGCTGAGGCCGGTGGTAGGATTGTGCAGCGTGATAGTATCACCCCCAACGGGAGGGGTATGGCCTCAGGGCAGCCGACGTGGATGATGGGGGTAGCAGGAACCACTCGGAGACGGTACGGTGTAGTTCAGGGTCTTTACTGGTGACAAAGATAGACCCTCCCGGAGTACTGGCTAGCGATTGGGGCCTGGTCAGTCCTTGAGCAGATGGGATCTCCCCTGGCCAGGCGGAGTTGTAGGCCTCCCAAACTAACTGTACTCTTCTGGCTACCTTGCTAGAGGCGGGTATAAGTAGCCCACGTCCCTGAGTGTACCGTGTGGTGCTCACCCGTATGGCCGGTGACTCGGGGCCTTCTAGTAGCTTCCGCTCCACGACGGCGGTGCTGGTCCCACGCGTGTGACCGTGCCTTCGGGTTTCTTGGCCAGAGGACCTGAATTCCCCTGCCGGTCGGTTTCTGCTGCTGGATAGGAGTTAGTCCCCACAGCCTCGGACTCCGGGTCCGGTGATAGCTTCTCAGTCAGGGCGAGCTCTGCAGCTGCCAGCCCCTGACTCTTTCTAGTACTGCTCCCACAGAGCTCCTGTTGTTTCTTCCTATGCTGCTTCTCTTCTCTGTCTCTACTTCTTCTCTACTCCCTAACCCTGCCTCAGCCCTAGGTTTATATAGGGGAAGTTCTTCCCCTCCCAGGACTGGGCAGGAGGTGTGGCATGCACAGGATCCCTGACCAAGAGACCTCCCACCTGCTCTCAGACATAACATTGCCGTTACTGTGGAAACCAGACCCCTGGGGTGCCACACTAACGTGTATGCTCTGGGATCAGGAGCTAACATGGATGTCTAGGATCAGGAGCTAATGTGCATGATCTAAGATCAGGAGCTAACGTGGATGTCTGGGATCAGAAGCTAGCCTGCATGCTCCAGCATGTGCACTACAAAGGTCCCAGCTGGCCACAGTGTAAAACTGTCATGAAGTAGTAGCGCATGTACAGCCACAGTTTCAATGTGGAAAAGTTGGCCAGTCCAAAGCAGATAGCAGGGGAATGGAAGCATATGCCTATACCCCTTTACATAACATGGGAATAACTTTCTATATAATAAAATTCTGTATACCTGCAACCATCACATATAAAAGTTACATACAGTGGTATTATTTAATTTGATTGTTGCCGGGCAGTCCTGGGGCCCTGGATTCAAATCTGACCTCCTACATTGTAAAAATAAATGCAACTGACACTAGTGTTTGTATCTAAAATAAGGAAAGTAGATTGTGAGTCCCAGTGGGGATAGGAACTGATGTGAATGATGATGCAATCTCTGTACTGCGCTGCAGAATATGCT
The DNA here is from genome assembly GCF_046119375.1 of Phyllobates terribilis. Taxonomy (NCBI): domain Eukaryota; kingdom Metazoa; phylum Chordata; class Amphibia; order Anura; family Dendrobatidae; genus Phyllobates; species Phyllobates terribilis. The sequence continues at coordinate 212,497,996 of NW_027362773.1, read as the reverse complement.
GGCACTATATAAGCTATGAAAAGTAAATAAATGAATGGGAAAGTACAATTTTAAGGCAGTTGCCTATGGAAGGACCAAAGAAATCCAAATGCCCTTTGTATTGATCCTCCAGAGAATCCGGAGACCCTCTATGCATAGATAGATAGGACATTTTTTACTGAAATTGCCGAGTTTGGATGACTATTATCTAATGTAGATAGGAAGCTCAATGATCAGCCAAAAATACACTTTTTTTAAATTAATTTTTCAACATTCATATCATAGATTTATCTACAATCCTTAGACGCTGTCTGAAACAAAGCAGACTATAGCTGACTTCAGTATTTCACCAATAAGACATCAAATTAACAAAAACGTATTGGTAACTCTAAAAGAAGTTCTAAAAAAAAATATAGAGATGGCCTATGACTTCACTTTCCTAATTGCAGGTAGTACCTGAGGTAAATGCACAGAACATAAAAATATTTTATGCTTTATAAAAGACAAGCTATAAATACAGTCATCCGTATTACAGTAAATGCAATAAATTCTTACAGCGTGGAGTAATAGGAATACAATGATTTTGTTGCTTTTACTTTTTTTGCTAAAATGCACATTTAAAGGTTACCTAGAGAGAACAAAGACCATGGCGGAGAGAAATGTATTACCACCGGCCAGATAAAAAGTGCAGGATTATGCATTCAATCATTCCTCTCCACAAGGTTACAAGGTCGCTGTCTTTTACAAATGAGGCAAAAAATGGAGTACTCCAAGCTGAAAAATTAACCTGCAATTCACAATACATCTTGCCTGAAATAAATATATATCCCCGGCTTAAAGTGTCCCCTCTGATCCGAGTCAGGATGGAGCAAATGCCATGAGGATGACAGGGTAATATGCATTACAATGCAGACAGCTAATTCTGCTCCATTTCTACCCATATTGTTACAGTAAACCATCTTTAAATTCAATCTTTTAGCTTCTTATTCCATAATTCATCACTGAAGGAAATATTTGGGTACATTAAATGTATCACTAGCCCTATAAAGTGTGACCTTGTCTGCCATAACTGCCAAGATACGGAAATATAAGATCGGAATCAAATCTCATAAAACAATGTATTCCAAATTGAGAATGGATTCTAAGACCGACCTAACCTTGGAGGTCACCAAAACCACCCTCATTAAGCTTCCTATTTTTACCTGTGTATTAAAATGGGTGTATCGGCAACGTAGGTGGGTTTGTTAGGCTAAGGCTATGTACTGTATCAGGTGGGCTATATGAATGAGTAGCTATTCATACATATTAAGACAAGAGATGAGCAAACCCGAATTTTAAAGTTCGGGGTTCATACCAGACAGTTAGTGTCCGGTGCTAAACGCTGAACACAGACTTCTCCCGGAAGTCTGTTGCAATGTTCGGAGCTTCAAGAGAAGTCCGGGAGGAGAGGGGGGGGCAGAAAATATTTTCCAGCTCAGTTCGGGACCCCATTATTTTCAATGGGGTTCGGGTTTTGGCTCAAATTTGGTAACAGTTCTGGTTACCGAACCACACTTTGGAATAAAGTTTGGGTCAGGTACCAGAACCCGAACTTCCACGGGCCCACTCATCCCTAAATAAGAATGATAGAAAAGCCCTGAATAATATGGGCAGAAATATGCATGGACGACAGAGAGGTGGTTGTATAATGGAAAAGGTACTGTGACTGTATGTAGCATGTATATACCCTTGTAAATAGCCAGAGAGGTCGGGATACTTTAGCGGAAGTGTTGGGTGTCCAAGACCATCATTTATAGTGTGACCTTTGATATCTAAGACAGGTCCTTGGGATGTCAAAAGATGGGCAAATGGGCATCCTAAAATAAGGAGGTTAATTACAGGACAATTATCTTAATATATTCATAATCCATCCCCCTTTATTACAATCCAGTTATAAACATCCCATTTGACTGATGAACTGAGAGGCAGGATCTAGAAACCTGAACCAAGAGAGAATACAAAAGTTTAAAGATGGACAGTAAAATTAGGTTCACGGGATGGGGGCAGATCTAAGTCTGTATGTATCTATTGGTTCCCTTCCCTCAAGAAGGCAGAGGAATCTCTACAAAATCTCTAGTTTGTTTCTTCTCCCTTTTATTTTGTAACTATTTTTTTTTGTCTCGTTTTTGTTCTTTTTGAGGCTGTTTTCTGAAGGCAATGTACTTTATATATTTAAGCGTTGTCGTTGTATGCACTAAGAATCCGTAGCTTTTCATTAAATTCTAAATTCTGGAGAACAGTGTAAGTACGGTAGGTTCAGAAGCTATCGACTGAGCATAAGGAAAGTGATGGCAGCAAGTTGTGTATCTTGGTCTGTATGGATTGTGTTGGCATGTAATGCTCAATAAGCAACCTAAGCATAAGATGTAATAGACCGACCCCTTACAGTGGCCACGCCACGTGTTGTGAAGCCATGCACATGACAAAAAGATTCTAAAAATGTGCCTAAAGCAAAAATTTGATTATTTCTGTATAAGGAACTTCACAAGTGAAGTTGAAGCTTTTAATTAGACATGAGCGGATCAGCTGAGATTCTAATTCCACAAAATCATGTGGATTATACAGGCAAATTTGATTTGTAGCGAAGTTATTCTCTACGGATAGAATGTTTCTTATTATGTCTCTCCATACCCCTGAGAATAACAAAGTAGGACATCAAAAAATAAATAAATTAATTAATTAATTAATTAATACTCACCCTCACCTATTTTGCTGTCCCCTCAGTCTGCTGTCTAGTTCTGGGCACCTCTTCTTTGAGCAGTGAGGAGCGTATATATATATATATTTTTTTTTAGAGGTGTACCTGGCTTTCTATGGTTCTGAAAAATGGCGGACTCACTTGGCCGCCATTTTGCTGAAATCACGAGGAGCAAATTCCCAAAAATTTGTTTTCTGGACAATATGATTTTTTTTGTAAAATTCAAGGATAATTCAATCCCACTAGAATACATTTTCTCATCTTTATTTATAATATATCTTTATATCAGCTGCAGCTACATTTTTCTGATCCTGAGCTCCAATGGTAAATAGTGCAAATCTGACTACCTGCAATTGTCACTAAAGTAAGTACAGTATACTGCATACTGCTTTATTATTGAGGTTAATGCTTAACCAGTAAGCTCTTAAAATCACCTCACCCCCCAGTGCAACAGACCATATAAGATTTTGGGCCTACAACAATGAATGGTCATAATTAAGTGTAGAATTAAAATGTACAAGTCCTTTTTAACTTCATTATAATGAGAGGCTAAAGCGGTTTTCCCAATCTTTAAAATTCATTCTCAATGGACACATGGTGGGGTAATAAAAAAAAAATCCTAGAATACAGTGCTAAATTAAAAATGTCTCAAGAAACCAGAAATAGGACCCAAAAGAAGTCCTAGGGAGCCATAGGAAGGTTGACGTTGTGCAAGGTTGTAACACATTCATCTGCATTAGCCCTAAGTGATATTATACTGCTTGTTTTTATTATTTTTCAGTGCTTCCCGGTATTTTAATCATACTCTGCTCTATTTCCTTTATGTTCCTCAGCGACTGTTTAAAAATAAAAAGGAAACATTACATAAATCAATGGACGATAAATAGGGAAAAAAAGCCCTGAAATATAATGTAATGTTTGTGCATGCAGAATCTCAGTCCTTTGACTGTCTCTGTCAGAAATATTGTTGGAAATGCAATCCCAGTTCTGTTAATTCCCCTCTCAGATCAAATTCAGAATAAAATTAAGGCGCACGGTTTGTTTTCAAAATACATACAAAGTAGATGTGTTAGAATGAGAATTTCTAATGCCCCGTCCTATCAGACAAATTATTTTTTCGTTAATAACTTAAGTATACTGTTAGTGAAATTACAAGTCGCTTATGACACAATAAATATACAACAGAAGTTACCCCATGAATTATTCAATCCGCTGACTGCAAGTAAAGAAGGAAACAGCACTATGAGAAAGTGATTAGCATCTGAAAAGAAACCCATTTCCAAGCTGAAACAATCAATGTCACCTACATCTAAAGCTGCCTAGTGGTGTTCAAGAAGAAGAAGAAAAATAAAAAAAATATCATTAATATACACATTTAAAGCTTTGGAGACTCTAAAAGCATTAAGTATTTGATTTACATTAAAGACGTTTGTTATTTTTTTAACTGTCTTATCCCAACTAAAATATATATCCTCTGAAATAAATGCTGGTACAATGTGCATTAAAACAATTTAAGTCAAATAAAGTGATGAATCAGAAGGAGTATCAAATTCTAACGCCTCTTCATATTTATACAAGCCAGTATGTGCAGAATCTCGTTATAACTGGATATATATGAAAAAATTAAGAGAAGTTTTACAATACATCTGTCTATATAATGTTCCAGATAATAGTGTGTGTGGGGGGGCAATGAGCTGTTAGGGTATGTGCCCACGATGCAGAATCGAAGCAGAAAATTTCTGCAGCGTTTCTGCATGTCCTTGGCAGTAAAAACGCTTGCAGATTTTACACACGTTTTTTAAGTGTTTTTACATGCGGATTTGACTTGTGTTTTTCAAATGCATTGAGTAGTCAAATCCGCATGCGGAAACGCACAAATAATGGACATGCTACGGATTTTTCTGCACAGAAAATCCGCTGCGGAAAATTCCGCAGCATGTGCACAGAACATGCGGATTTTCACTGGGGACCATGGGGCACGTATTACCAACCATTTTAAAAGCGTTTCCGCTGCGAAATTCCGCAGCAAAAATGCTTGAAAAACGCATCGTGGGCACGCAGCCTTAGACCGCAAAGGGCCCATATATTTTTTCTTGCATGGGGGGGCTCTCATCAGTCTGTGTCTGCCCTGCTTGATGCTTAGTAGATGGAAGTAGTAATTGGGGTAGGAGGTAAGGTGGATCACTTCCACCTCCTATGAAGCAAGCAGCTTCAGTCATAGGTATATAGTGTGTGTTTATATATATTTATACCTTGTCTACAATTTTTTTTAAAACATCTTGTTATATCCATTATCGAGTATCAACACCAAAAATGCTCGCACTTACACAGCTGGGCATGCTATCAATGAGGCTACTATATGGTTGTCTGAGGATTGTTTTGCAATGCTAGATGCAAGTCATTAAAAGATCTGCTACTGGCAGCTCCCTTTGCCATTGCCAACCAAGAAGACGTCCTAGAAGTGCTCGATGGGAAACAAGTCCAGAGATGATGTAGGCCATGGTAGCCTGTTTAGGCCATGCAGCTTGCTCACAGTAGCACCATCAACATGTAGCCTGCTGTTCTGGTGTTGAAAAACGGCTTCTGGGACACTTTGGAGAAACGGCCGTACCACTTGTTCCATGACTAAATCAATAAAATGCTGAACTGTTAGTGTACCTGGACTGAAGAACGGTTTGACATTCCCTCATTAGGGCCTCTTCATGGCGTGGTGATGTCCAGTCTAATCTCCAGATATCATTGCATCCAAGACAGGAGCAGGACTCATTGCTGAAGAGGATAGACCTCCATTCCAGCCACTATTGTCGTCTTAACCTGCACCATGACCACTTTTGAGAGAGCTGGTGTGACGTCAGTGGAGCACCTGTAGCTGGACATCAGCTTGTTACCAAATGTCTTCTGATGGTTTGTGTAGGCACTGTTTGACTCATTAGACTTGATATGTATTATCTAATGTGACTTGCTGTACAGAATGGTTCAATTGTTTAACCAGTGGTGTGGCCATTTCTCCAAAATGTCCCAGGAGCCGTTTTTTTAACACGACAACACCAGGCCGCATGTTGCTCGTGCTACTGTGACAGTGGCCTAAACGTGCAACCATGGCCTGAAGCGTCTCCAGACTTGTGTGCCATCATTGGTCGGCAATTGCATAGGAGCTACCAGCAATAGATCTTGATGATTTGCTCAAGTGCATTCAGCATGGAGAACATTCCTCAGACCCCCAGACGACTATTAATAACCTCATTAATAGCAGCCAAGGCTGTAAGTGCAGATATTTTTGTGCAAGATGCTTATACTGAATACTGAATAAATCAAGATTTTTTTTCATAATTTGCATATCATTAACATGTCTATTGATCCTGTGATTTCGATAATTTTATGACTTTGCCTTCGTGGTGTTGCAATTTCAATGCATAGGAATATACGAGCCATTGATATATGTAGACAAAATTATTGGGTCACAGCCCTCAAACAATGCACTCAGGTTTTCATTCAGCCCCATTGCCTCTAGTTCATAAGATCCGGTCCCTCGCCATGTCATCTGCCTTTACTAACACTTGTTAAAGAATGGCTAGTTGTAATGAGCTCACTGATACCAGCACAGTCCTGTAATAGGAGCCACTGATGTAACAAGTCCGTTCATGATATTTCTTACCTCCTAAATCTTCCCCCATCACCTGTGAGTGATATTATTGAGAAGTGGAAGGAACTGCAGCAATTCAGCCATGAAGTGGAGACCACTTACGTTGCAGAGTGTGCCAGCATGTACCAGTCTTTTAAAGCAGTGGGAAGCCCTACTGGAATCCCGAGCCGACTCTCCTGTCATGTTCGGAGTCCAAAGTCTGGCATAGGAGCTGCCGGGCACATCATGTCCTCTGGCGTACAATGGAAGATGGACGGGGACCCATGGAGATGGAAGATTGTGGATCCCGGATGCACTCCTGAAGTGGACAGGAAATCCATGAAGCTGACAGAGTCAGTAGGCTTGGGGATAGTCCAGGACGAACGAGTGGTAGGGCTGCAGATTTGCTGTGCTAATGAAGTAGGGAAAACAAAGCGTTGTGCCCTATCCCACATGCTACAACCTGATGAATTTGAACTGACCAGTAAACATTTGCTTGGTTTCCTCTGAGTTGTGTGCGGCAGCTCATGAAGATGGAGGCCTGGAGACAGCGAAGGCTTGCGGCCTACAAGTAACTGTGATGCACCCCACAGCTGACAGCACACTGGGACTGAGACGCTGTTTTCCTGTAAAGTGCCAGAGCATAACCGGACAGCAGCTTGTTCATTACTACCGCTCTTGGCAACCTTACATTGGCAGTCACGTTCCCAGGGATCACATGAGGTTGTTACGTCGCATGAGCCCTGCACCCAATCAGCGCTTGCCTCACTGTCCTGGCCTCCGGACGTATAAGTAATCAAGAGGAAGTGACCGGCCAGCCACAGCTCTCACTTCTTCTTGATTACTTGTATGTCCTCCAGGACTCTGCTCCAAGGGGTAACGTTTCTCCTTGTGGAGACTGACATGTTAAGCAGGTAAAGGTGAGGAGACTTTTAAGCTGCAATGTTACTCTGGGAAATATGCAAATTGTCTCTTCTTCTCTGAAGAGACAATCTCCAGGACTCTAAAACTGCTGATATTTAATCCTGTCACTGAGCAGCGGTTTTGGGAGCAGTGCTATTTGGATGCATGTGTTCGTCCACAAAGCTCTATGTATGCAGCAAGCCCATTGTTTTATGGACATGCAAATATAATTTAACATACGCCTACTTACTGCATAGGTCTTATGATCTCAGCTCAGGGACTTATTAGTAACTGAGTGTAAATAAGACAGACTCAGCATTTTCTGTCCTGAAAGAATGGAGCAATTTCAAAGTCCAAGAGAACCTTTTTAATGTCTTATGCTTGCGCGAGTTTGCCTCAGTTCTGATTTCCTGTGGTTGTATTTAAGTGAAATGGAGTGATTCCAAGCTAGAATGCACTTCTTTATAGCTCCAATTAGAACAGCTATAGATGCACAGATAATTAGGCCAACACAACCCATAAAGGATACTCTGTGACGAGGATGGTAACAATGTGATGGAATTTTGTTTGATAACGTTGAAACTATCAGACATACATCTCTCAGCAGGTTATTTAAAGCATAATTGTTAGAGCTCCATATCTCTTCTATGTAAGACAATACATGTATCATTCCGACTTTTGCACTGATTCAGTTTAGGTATTGAAAACAATTGGTATGTTAAGGGGTGTACACATTTTTAGGTAATGGTATGGCAGAAACAAAACTACTAACGCACTAAACAACATTGAAATTGCAACACAACAGGGAAAAGTCTTGGAAAATCACATGATCAATAGGCATATTAAAAATATGCAAATGATAAAAAAAAAAATCTCAATTTATTCGGTATTGCGTATGAGCGACACGTTGTCATGGGTGTGTCAGATGTGACAGACAGTCGCCCTGCAGTTGGTTGCAAAAGATCACCTTCTGTCTCTGTCTAGGACCCAGTGGCTACCTCCCTCCCGCTAATTGCCACCCAGGCTTGGGTGTTTAAATACTTTCTATTTGCTACAGGAAGGTGCGGGTGATATTCACTTGTTCCCTTGTGAAGGCTTGGAGCTATTGCAGTCTGTTTACTTCCTCTCTGGTGCTAAGAGGACGTGTGGTGTAATCTCTCTGAAGCAAGCTCAAGCTAAATTACTTTCCCCCGTGTTTATCTCCCTTGTTGTCTTTAGTTGTTAGTGGGGACTGACTAGTGTTCACCCCCCCTTCCCTGTCCAGGGCCAAGCTCTAGGGAAATACAGGGTTTAGGTTCCAGTGTGGCGATTGGTGAGGAACCAATATAGGGACGATAGGGGAGACAGAGTGATATCAGATCAGCCTAGGAGGTCTCCACTCCCCCTTTCCCTAGTTTCTGGACTCCCTTCCCCTCTTCCCTTCGTGTTGCACTTAGTCTTTCCCACACCTTGCGTGACACACGTGCAAAAATCTCTGCATTTACATGCCTTGGCTGATAATCATTAAGATCCGCTGCTGGCCGCTTCCTGTGCCATTGCTGACTAATGACGTCCCAGATGTGCTGCATGGCAGAGCAGTCCAGAGATGCTGCAGGCCATGATAGCACACTTAGGCCACATAGGCTGCTCACAGTAGCACAAGCAACATGCAGCCTGGTGTTGTCATTGTCGTGTTGAAAAACATCTCCTGGGACACTTTGAAGAAATGGCCGCACGACTGGCTCCATGATTGGTCCATTCTGTACTGCAAGTGATTTTGGACGTCACATACAAAGGCGTCATATAAGGACTACACAAACCATCAGAAGGTGTATGCACAGGATTGGGCTACGAGCCAGATATCAATAGTTATCATGGTGCAGAGCAAGAGGTCAAAGGAGGTTGGACACGAGATCTAGTCTATTCAATGATGAGTCCTGCTTTTCTCTTGGATGCAATGACAGCTGGAGATTGGTCTGTAGACCACATGGGCAATGCCATGAAGAGGCCTTCAAGAGGGAATGTCACACTGGTCCGACGCCTCTAGTCTTCATTCCAGGTGCACACAGCTCGGTGTTACATTGATTTGGTGATGAACCAGTGGTTTAGCCATTACGTCAGCAATTGCAAAAGGAACTGCCAGCAGAGGATCTTGATGATTTGCCCAAGTACATTCAGTGTGGAGAACCTAGGCTGTCCAGGTCGCAGCTGTGGAAGGAGATCACAGCCATCTTTGTGGAGCCTGCAGTCTAACCTGCGAGCTGTATTTTCCCTCTGTCATCGCATGCACTGCTCAGTCAGTGCGTGCTATGACAGGAGCTGCCAGGGAGCGGAGGTCCCAGGCATCTGTGGCTGCAATCTCAGCCTGTCAGCTGTGATCACCGCTCACATCTTCGGAGCACACAGAAGACACAGCGCTGCGTGACAGCGTGAGTAAGGTAAGTATAAAGGTTTATTTTATTTTTTTCTTTGCATTGAATATATGGGGGGCCATATACCCAGGATGGGGGCCGTATACACAGGATGGGGGCCACATACCAAGGATGGGGGCCATATACCCAGGATGGGGGCCACATTCCACATACCAGGATGGGGGCCATATTCCACATACCAGGATGGGGTCATATACCCAGGATGGGGGCCATATGCCCTGGATTATTTTTTGTATTTTACTTTGTTAAAAATAAATCATAATATTTAAAAAAAAAATTAAAACATTAATACTTTACATTTTTGTTGAAAAACATTTTTTTTTATTGCACCTTCACTTTAAAGAGAAGATTTATCTCTACAAATCTTCTGACTCCTTACTTACACATCATCAGTGGGGGTTCATTTTTGTGAAAAGAAGGTTCAGCGCATAATTGGGGTTCACCTAATTCATAAAATATTGAACAATCTAGATTCCCCCCTGTCAACATTAACACTATATAGTAGGCTGTTGATTTCTATAGACATGGAAGAAGAGGTCAACCGTTAGCCATTATATATTTAGACAGACTATGAAGGGTTTACGTGAAGGAGCACATAATGCTGAAACTTTAGAGATTTAGTACCACTGGGTCACCAGGGACAATATACCAGTCTGTATAAAATGGAGATGATAGGGGGGCGTGGCCAGGACCTCAATGTGATAAGAAGTATGTGTGAGGAGCTCCTGCTGTTTTGAACACAATAGAGGCATAGAAGAGGCAGAGTGCCGGCATTTTCACCTCAATTACAGCACACATGGGGCCACGACGTGCTAGGACACCGGCATCCACTCCAGGGCCAGTGATAGCGACCGCACTGGACACCTTTCTTCAGAAGGACTCAGCACCTCATGGTGTCCCGGAGCCATCTTGGCTGGAACAGACCGGGCTGCAGCGGCCTCAGACAGAGCACAGAGGTGAAGGGAGTGGGAACCAATCTCAGCTTGCGGCCCCTGCTGATGTGGATTTGCAGGGGCACCTAACAGCAAAAAGCCGAGGCAGAGCTGTGAGAGTCGTCTCCTCTGCAAATAAGACTGTTACAGCTCACACGAGGTGCACATCAGAGCCCCCCTCCCCCTCCTCCCCACAGACAATTGCACAGATAACAGCATGTGCTGCTGATCATCCCCAGCCCCCATCAGAAGACGGAGAGGCAGCCGGGGAGACTGAGGGAGAGGGGAATATTTTCACTGTCCATGGTAAAGGGGGTGGAGACTTCTCCTCTTCCCCTGGCTGTACTGAGGATGAATGGGGGGTTGGGAGCCTGCATCCCTGTGCCCCTGCATGGCAGAGTTACCTAGAGCATTTACCCTCCAAGACAGACTTCAAAAACCTTATAAAGGAAGTCAAGGATACCTGCAGGTCAGAGATTGCTTGTGTGAGACTAGACCTGAGGCACTTGGCAAATCGTATAGAAATACTGGAGGATGATCATAATACTACTAGAGCTCATGTAACCAAACTACAACAAGTGACCACCCAGCAAAAATCAGTGATGCAGGATATGCATGCCCACATTGAAGATCTTGATAATAGGGGAAGAAGGAGCAATATACGGGTGAGGGGTCTCCCCGAGTCGGAGGGGGTGGAGGATCTCAGAGCTATACTTCAGGAGATCTTTAACTCTATCCTGGGTGATAGTCAGCCTGCCTCGATCAAATTTGACAGAGCTCACAGAGCCTTGAAGCCAAAAGGTACTACAGCATTTCCGAGGGATGTAATATGCTGCTTGCATGACTTTGAGCTGAAAGAAAAGATAATGGCCAAGGCACGGGCCCAGAAAGCCATAAAGTATAGGGGGCGGACATCCAGCTCTTCCCGGACCTGTCTAGAATTACACTGCAGAAGAGAAAGCATCTTAAACCTCTGCTCAGCATGCTCCTGGATAAGAAGATTCCCTATAGGTGGGGCTTCCCCTTTGCTTTAATGGCTCGCAGGGATGGGGTATCGGCAGTGCTCCGCTCTATGGGGGATTTGGCCAAGTTTTGTGGGGACCTCCAACTAACAGCACCGAACATTCCGGAATGAGACTATCTTCTCCCCCCGGAGGCTCCACCTCCCGTATGGCAAAAGGTGGGGAGGCGGGGCAAAGAGGGAACGACACCCCGCAGGCCTGGAGAGCAGGGCCCGCCCTCTGAAGTGCATAAGAATAACTATGGTTGACTGTAAAACCCGGAGCATAAGCGGCTTCGCTTGAGGGTTTACTTTTTGTCTTTATCGCTCTTTTTCACTTACAAGCCGGTACTCGACGTCAAGTTCTGAAATACTTATGTTTGATATTTTTCTATGCCTTAAATGAATGAATATTTTAAAGTGTCACTTTGACAACCTGTTTATAAATGCTCAGTGGGGTTCCTTGGGTTTTGGGACAAGGATTTTGGTTATTGTTTCTCTTCTCACAGGAAGGTTTTTTTTTCCCTTTTTCTGGACTCCCTCCAATATATTTTTCCAAAGGGTTGTTGGACAGCAAGGACATTGTGATTTCCCTTAACTGCATAGTACGTTTTTGAAACTTAGTGGGCTCACCTTGTGCCACGGTAACAACCCTTCTCCAAGAGTTACTCTTGGGAAAATTGTTCTGATCTGTTTTGATATTTGTACATGTTTTCTCTTAATGTTGGTTTGCTTCAGTCTGTGTCTCCCCTACATCCCACTGTCTTTCCCCTCCCTCCTTTTTACCTTTTCTTTTCCTTATCAAGAGAGCAGGGGTCATTCATGAAGCTCCATGGCAGGTCATTATGGGGCGGGAGGCTACAACGATTGTCAGTGAGTATGATTATAAGCAGTAGTTCACCTTTTCTCACTAGCAATGGTTAAATTGATCACTTTGAATGTAAAGGGGCTTAATTCCCCTAGAAAAAGAAGGCTCACACTGCAAGAGTTGAAGTCTCAGAGAGCGGACATTGCCTTTTTACAGGAGACCCATTACGACCGGAGTGGGACGTTTAGATTTGCGGCCCATCATTACCCTTCTGCCTACTCTGCCTATAATAATAATGAAAAGGGTGGAGTGGCCATACTTATATCATCTTTATGTCCAATTCAAATCTCTAAATCTCATGAGGACCCGGCAGGTAGATTCTTGATACTGGAGGGCTTTTTTCAGGGCAAAGCAATAATATTGTGCAACATTTACGCCCCAAATTCGGGCCAAATACCCTTTATTCGCAAGGTTCTAACTAGCCTTCGACGGCTGCAGCCTGGGGCATTGTTGGTGGGGGGGGACTTTAATATCCCGTTCTCAGAAATAAATGATAGGCTTGCTTTGAGGGGGAACCCGCCATCTGCTGGTTCGTCCCGATTATCATTGGAATTTAGAAAATTGATCCGGGCAAATTCCCTTTTTGATATGTGGAGAATAGATCATCCCAAAGAAAAAGCTTACACTTTTTATTCAAATCCGCATCAGACTCATACCAGAATCGATTACTTTTTTGCTAATATTGTCACACTTAGAATGCTAGAGAATGTGGAGGTGGGGTCCATAACATGGTCGGATCATGCGCCGGTAATATTAAATTTAAAGTTGGGTCTCAGTTCCTCCAGAGCCTGTCACTGGCGACTGAATGAATTTCTGGTAAAGGATCCCTGTATTCAAAAATCTTTATCAAATCATTTAACCCAGTATTTTGAACTAAATTTGGGATCTGTGCCCTCCCTTCCTATTTTGTGGGAAGCGCATAAGGTGGTAATAAGAGGGTGTTGTATTGCAGAGGGAGCGAGGCTTAAAAAAAATTCAAGGCAACTTTTCTCGAATCTTCATTCTCAGATTCGCCTTCTGGAACGTAGATTTGCCTCTTCTCCATCGACTGGGACTCTGAGGAAGCTGTTGGCCACTAGGGACAAATTGAAGGATCTCTCCATCCGTAAAGTGGAGAAGATACTTGTATTTTCAAAACAGAGATATTATGAAAAAGGGAACAAGGCCCATACCCTGTTGGCTAGGCAATTGCAGGATCACTCTGTGGCCGCGGCTCCTCAGGCTCTTAGAGACGATGAGGGAACTACCCACTATGACCCGGGGGAATTGTCAAATATCTTTTATAAATTTTATAAGAAATTATATAATCTTCAGGACCCACTGGCAGGCAATCCAGAATATAGGCGATCAGAGATAGACAGCTTTTTTCGGAGGATTAGTGTAGCATACCTGGCGGCGTTCTTGCATGGTGTTCCATCTCTCATCATGCAAGATCGCAAACTTCATCTCCCGCCCAGCTTCCTGGTCTGGCTTCTTTCCTTGTGCTCTGCTCTGCTCTACTTTGGCTGCATAGGGCGACGCCCGCTGAACTTCCTGTTTCTTGTAGCTGCTGCGGACACGCCCCTGTTGCATCTTCAGCCTATTGCTGTCCATCTTTGGGTATTTATTCCACCTTCTTCCTCAAGATGGCGCCTGAGCATTGTGTCCTGTCAGTTGGCTTTTTGTCTCTGACGTGCCAGGTCCTATCCTGTTTTCCAGTTCTGTGTCTGAACTGTGGTCTGTTCTTGTGAACACGCTTCCAGCCTGTTCTTTCGCCTTCTAGGGGCCGTATTCCTAGATCTGCCTGTCTGTGCCTTGCGGTATCTGTTCCTGTCGGAACAGTGTCCTGTTTGTGTTCCAGCCTTGCTGTATTTGTTCCCGTTCCTCTGTTCCCAGTTGTCTGTGCCTCGTTTCTACTTTAGCCTTTTCTCCCTTTTCCCTCTATGTCTGTTTTCTGCGTCTTTCTGCAGAGTCTGAACTTGCTCCTAAATTCCTTCTCGTCGTCTCTGTACCTCTGTTGTGAATTTAGTGTACGCTCGCTACTTCTTTGTAAGTACTTTGTGTGCTTCTGGTTCTGCCTTTCCTTCTCCGTCTGTTCTTTGTGAACAGAGTCCTATCCCCTTGCCTTGTCTCGTTTGCCGCTCTGCGGTTTCCGCTCTGCTTCTGCCTCGCCTACCGCTCTGCGGTTTCCGCTCTGCTCCTGCCTTGTTTGCCGCTCTTGCGGTTTCTGCTTTGCTCCTGCCTTGTTTGCCGCTCTGCGGTTTCCGCTCTGCTCCTGCCTTCTTAGCCGCTCTGCGGTTTCCGCTCTGCTCCTGCCTTGTTTACCGCTCTGCGGTTTCCGCTCTGCTCCTGCCTTGTTTACCGCTCTGCGGTTTCCGCTCTGCTCCTGCCTTGTTTGCCGCTCTTGCGGTTTCTGCTTTGCTCCTGCCTTGTTTGCCGCTCTGCGGTTTCCGCTCTGCTCCTGCCTTCTTAGCCGCTCTGTGGTTTCCGCTCTGCTCCTGCCTTCTTAGCCGCTCTGCGGTTTCCGCTCTGCTCCTGCCTTGTTTACCGCTCTGCGGTTTCCGCTCTGCTCCTGCCTTGTTTGCCGCTCTGCGGTTTCCGCTCTGCTGCGGCCTTCTTAGCCGCTCTGCGGTTTCCGCTCTGCTCCTGCCTTGTTTACCGCTCTTGCGGTTTCCACTCTGCTCTTGCCTGGCTTGCCGCTCCTGCGGTTTCTGCTCTGCATCTGCTCGCTGCTCCGGCAGTCCTGTCCTGCTCTGCTTCTGCTCGCTGCTCCGGCAACCCCGTCCTGCTCTGCATCTGCTCGCTGCTCCGGCAGTCCTGTCCTGCTCTGCTTGTGCTCGCTGCTCCGGCAGTCCCGTCCTGCTCTGCTCTTGCCCACCGCTTCGGGCGTTCCCTCTCTGCTGTGTTTGGCTACCGCATCTGCGGTTCTGTTTCTGTGACCCAGTCTGTACTGGGTCTTGTCCTCTCTGTGCTCCAGCCCGTCCTTTCGGCCAGTACCTCCCTGCCTGCATATTCGCCTGTATCCACCCGTCTGCATACCTGCCGTGTTCGCTTATATCCACCAGTCTGTGCCAGCCTAACCTGCCTGTTCCAGTAATCCCTGTGTGGGTCAACCCCCGTGTCTGGAGTTTGACCTGGAGTAGCACCTGGTCCCTCTGCCCGGTTTCTCCCTGGTGCACTGGCGTCGTATGCCGTCGTGCCATCTTGGTCGGATCGGCCAGATACTTAGTCACGCCCCTCCAGGCACTCTCCGGTTCATGGTCCAGTGGAACCACTTCTCCCGCACACGCCAGTCAGTCCGGGCGTGTGCATAACAGTTAGTCTGCCAGTTCTTTCAACGGAGGCACAAGAGTCCCTTAACAAACAGATCACTCTTGAGGAATTAACTGACATTTTGAAAGATTTGCCCCTGGGTAAGTCACCAGGCCCGGACGGTCTGACCTATCTATATTAGAAAACTTTTGCGGATATACTACTCCCCTATATGGTTGACCTTTTTAACTCCTTCCTGACGGGAACCCCGATTCCTAGCTCGCTGTCTCATTCATATTTGGTGTTAATTCACAAGGCTGGTAGAGATCCCCTTGACTGCGCCAACTATAGGCCCATAGCCCTCTTGAACTCGGATTTAAAAATATTTACCCGTCTCCTTGCAAATAGACTGAATGTCTGGCTTCCGCACATGATTCATAAGGATCAGGTGGGGTTTGTGCCCTTCAGGCAGGGAGGAGACAACACAAGGAGGGCTGTGGACCTGGTGGTCAATAGGAATAAGTCTCGGGCGCTTCTCCTCAGTCTTGATGCGGAAAAGGCTTTTGATCGCCTTAATTGGACTTATGTTTGAGACAGTGAAGACTTTTGGGATATCGGGTACTTTTCTAACAGCACTAAAGGCCCTTTATTCTTCTCCCACGGCGTCCATTAAACTTCCCCATTGTGTATCACCCAGTTTCTCTATAGCAAATGGTACAAGGCAAGGCTGTCCTTTATCCCCACTCTTGTTCGCCATGTGTATCGAGCCTCTAGCGGCAGCAATAAGAGTCAATCCTGACATATCGGGGGTGGAGGTAAGGGGTAAAGTATTTAAAATTTTCCTATTTGCAGACGATGTGCTACTGACCCTCACGAATCTGCATATCACCCTCCCTAATCTTAAAGTGACACTTCGGGAATATGGCATGATCTCAGGATATAAGATTAATTCTAAAAAAACAGAGGCACTTCCACTAAACCTTCCCCATGAAGAATTAGATCATCTTAAGCTGAATTACAAATTCCGGTGGAAGTCAGAGAGTATCAAATATCAGGGGATTAACATAACGTCAGACTATGGGACCCTGTTTGCTCATAATTTTCCGCCCCTTTTTAAAGAATTGAAGGGTCTTATGGTCAAGTGGGCCAATCTTCATATCTCATTTTTGGGGCATATATCGGCGGTGAAAATGTCCCTTATTCCTAAACTCAACTACTATTTTGAAACTCTGCCAGTTGGGGTTCCTATGGGGGAGTTGAGGGCTCTCCAATCCTGTATAATGAAGTTTATATGGAATAATGGGAGGCATAGAATCTCCAAGCAGGTACTGATCTCGGGGAGGGAGCAGGGGGGGTTATCAGTCCCAGATGTGGTTAAATACTATTGGGCGGCTCACTTGAGAAGGATTTCCTCGTGGTCATCCCTTTGGGCATATAATAAGTGGACAGAAATTGAAAAAATATGGATAGCTCCAGTTCATCTGAATTCACTACTGTGGTCTGATAAATCTGTTAAACTCCAAACCACTTTACGGGGCCCTATGCAATTCACTAGAGACATATGGGACACCTGTAGGAGGAGATTTCCTCTTTCTTCTTAACACTCCCCGATGATATCGTTTGTCTTTCAGCCTTTGCTCCCTCAGAGCCAAGAATCATCGGTGGCTCATCCCTGGATCAACGCGGGATTGTTTAGATTTGCGGATATAGTGGACAGAAACACCTTAGTAATACATCAGTTTGATTATTTAAAAGAAAGTTTTAACATCACTAACCGGGAATTCTATCAGTACATACAGATTCAGTATTTTGCAAGATTCCTGTTTGGCTCATATAAAGTGTCCATCCCCACGGAGTTTGAGAGGCTGTGCAGGAGAGGTCCCTCTACCAAGGGGTTGATCTCGGATATATATAAAATAATCAATTCACCGGTGGGTGGACCCATCTTCCAGCACCCTTATATGTCTAAGTGGGAGGGATTCTTGGGAAGGAGGCTTTCCCCTCAGACATGGCAGACAATATGGTCTAAAGCAGCTAAGACATCAATCTGTACCCTATACAAGGAGAACCAATATAAAATTTTAATGCATTGGTACCCACACGCCGGATGTCCTGAATAAAATGAACCCGCAGGTCCCGAGTATATGCTGGAGATGTGGATCATCTGTCGGCACTCTGACACATGTTTTCTGGCCCTGCAGCAAAATAGTTCCCTTTTGGGAAAACTGGTTCAGGAGGTGCTATTTACAGAGATTTCTCTGGAGCCCTCTGTTTTCCTTCTCAATGTGACCCCTGGGGGAATGGGTAGACATTCTTCCAAATTGCTCCTCCACTTGTTGACAGCAGCGAGATGCATGATTGCTCTTTGCTGGAAAAGGGACTCACCACCCTCTAGACAAGAGTACTACGCTAGGGTCTGTGATGTGAGGCGGATGGAGTCCTTGACTGCAAGTCTTAATGCAAAGATGGACCTGTTCGAGACAGTATGGGCCCCATGGGACTACTATTGGGCGCAGCGTAGTGAATGATCAACTGCTTCTTGATCTTTTGTCTATATCGTTCTTCCTTTCCCTTCCTTCTCTCTGTGTTGTCCTTTTTTTTTTTTTTTTCTTTGTGTTTCATGGACTGTTATTTAAAATGGATGTCATCAGATATTTGAATTTGAAAGCTTTAAAGTGATCTCTAATGGGCCGGCCTGTTGGAGGCCTAAGTGTTTTCCCTGATATGAAAATGTGAATGACTTTTCTGTGTTCTATGTTTGCTAAAATATGTGAAAAAATTTAATAAAAATTACAGTTATAAAAAAAAAAAATGGAGATGATAAAGATAATTGACACATTTACTTTATACGGTGGTATTACATACTGGAGTGGGAATTCTGCTAAATCCACTTCTGGTGCCAAACCATGGCCACGAGGTGGCTCCCATAAACCTGCTTCCATAGATTTAATTTTAATGAGATAAGTCTCCTAGCACAAGTGGAAATGTAGGCAAATATTATATTTCTATTTCCCTAAATTTAATGAGAGAAGCGTTCTTCCTAAATCCTGACGGAGGAGACGTACATAAGCGATACTTGTGGTCTTTCTGATAGCCTAAGCCATGATAAAATCCCTAGAGTATACATTAATATTCTCCGATTTTAGCATAATATTGTGGCTTCAGTCTGAGTGAAATACAGAAATTCTTAATACCTCATACTTTTTTCGACATGATTTGACGACAACATAATTAATAATTTTCTGCACTTCCCATGTTGACAAGAGCCTCATAAATCCGCTGCCTAAGTTTCACTTTGCAAGTGGATGCATGAAAGGATTCCAGGCGCAGACGAATATTCTATGTAAATACGAGATAATATTTTTTTTTTCCAAATGCTGCCGGTTTAATGAAGAGATTGGTATGTATTTTTTTTTTTTTTCCCAGTGTTTCAAAGTGAAGAGGAATGCATCACTAAAGGGTTTGTCATAGACAAAAGATGCAATAAGACAGGATTTAAACAAAAATAAAGAAGCGTTCTGCTTTGCCTTATCGTATTTCCACCTACCATCATTTATCATGCAAATATGAGGGAGGAGGATGGGAGGTTGTTAAAGAAACAAATTCTCTGTATACTGAAACCCCTCACAGGCAAAAGATAAGATTAAATATTAGAAGGAGAGGAACAGAAAATTAGCTGTCTGTACAATAACTGGGAGGGAAAACTGTTTTATTTAGCCTGAAGGGATTTTTGTAGCAAACTGACTAAATTAAAATCCAGTCTATTAAATCCTGTATCATACAGGAAAATGGCTTTTCCATGCACTTTTAGATACATTTTCATTTATCTCATTTTATGCATGATTACAATTTTAATGAGAGTTGTGCAAAATTTCCTAGCTAATTTTAAATCTCCTTTCTCTATTTTCCACTTACCGCTTGCTGGATTAACATTTGTGATAAATTGTTGGAGCAGAAAGAAGGAGCATTACCAACCTGATATAAATGAGTTCATTTTTTTGCACAGCTCAGAAGTGATAGTATGAGGGAAATAATGGCAGATGTCTAATTATGCTATCTGCCAACTCATTTCAGAAAATAAATTATTTGTGTTTTTTTTTCTCTTTCGTTTCTATAGACCTGTGAGAGTGTGATTCCACTTAGATCGTATTTAGATACTACTAACTAAAGCTCTGCTCGGAGGCTTTACCTCTGGTCTCAGATCATAAAAGAGCATTTATTATGGAAAGTCCTGTTTCTTTCCTTTAACCCAGGAACACATCACATGCTGACCGGCACAGAGCTCTCCTTCCACAAATTGCTTCTGAACAGCTGAAAAATGTCAAAGTGGGGTAGAGACAGCCGGCCATATTGAAGCCATCAAGAATGGGAAGGGTAGTGTTATCTGGGTCTTTTTCAAGGGGTGAACAAAGAAATCTGGAGGCCTCAAAGTGAACGTCCACACTGGGGCCCCTAACTTCCATTAAACAACTGATTGCATTTCCGTGAGCGCACCAAGTGGGCCTAATGGGCATAACAGAGGGCACCCTGTCAAATCACTCAGATGCCATGACTGCTGTTGGCCATGACATCTAGGGGGTTAAATTGCTGCGATAAGAGCCAGCTTCAGTTACTGATGGGTGTCTGCTGGGTATGGAGTGGTTTTAGCACATGAGCCCACTCCATACATTTCCTCCTGACTTCTGATTGTAACAGGGCCGGGAGGTGGAACCTCTGAGCTGCAATACAAAGGGGAAGTCCTTGTAAGGAAGCGGGTGACTCCCAGGGAAGGCAAGCAGGTAGCCACAGCAAGTGACGGGGACAGTCTCTGGGTAAGCAGGCAGGTGGTCACGGCAAGTGACGGGGACAGTCTCTGGGTAGACAGGCAGGTGGTCAGGGAAAGTGACGGAGACAGTCTCTGGGTAGACAGGCAGGAGGTCACGGCAAGTGACGGGGACAGTCTCTGGGCAGGCTGGCAGAAAGCAAGCAGGTGCTCCCAGGAGAGCGGGCAGACAGACGAGGCGGATACCTGACAGGTAACTGGCGGGCGCTCCCAGGTGAGCGGGCTGACGGAGACAGCAGGTAACAGGCAGGTAACTGGTGGACGCTCCCAGGTGAGCGGTCTGACAAACGAGGCAGGTGACAGGCAAATAACTGGTGGACGCTCCCAGGTGAGCGGTCTGACAGACGAGGCAGGTGACAGGTAGGTAACTGGTGGACGCTCCCAGGTGAGCGGTCTGACAGACAAGGCAGGTGACAGGCAGGTAACTGGTGGACGCTCCCAGGTGAGCAGTCTGACAGACAAGGCAGGTAACAGGCAGGTAACTGGCGGATAACAGGCTGGCAGGCAGGACGAGAAGTCAGGCGGAATTGGGGCGGATCCAGACGTCTTTTGTCAGCCTGTTTCTTCATCCGCTCGGAGGACTGAAGAAGTGCGGATCTGGTACTCTCCCAAATGGAGGAGAATTTGCTAACAAGAGACTCCGCGGCCGGATTGTCCACGGAGGTGGAGACGGGAAACGGGATCCGGGGATTTTGACCGTAGACTGTAAAAAACGGGGATTTGGAAGAGGATTCACTCTCGTGATTATTATAGGAGAATTCGGCCCACGGTAAAAGATCCACCCAGTCGGAATGGTGGGCATTAACAAAGTGCCGGAGGTAACTGGTTAAAATTTGGTTGATCCGCTCTACTTGACCATTGGACTGTGGGTGATAAGCAGAAGAGAAGTCCAAGGTGACCCCCAGCAGTTTACACGTGGCTCTCCAGAAGCGAAAGGTGAACTGGACCCCTCGATCGGACACGATGTGGAGAGGAAGACCATGGAGACGGAAAATATGATGAATAAAGTCCTTAGCCAACTCAGATGCAGACGGAAGACCCGGCAGGGGAATGAAGTGAGCCATCTTAGAGAAGCGGTCAGCGACCACCCAAATGACTGTACAACCAGCAGAGACAGGGAGATCCGTTATAAAGTCCATGGCTATATGCTGCCACGGGGCAGCAGGTACAGGAAGAAGCAGAAGGCGGCCGGCTGGCAGATGTCTAGGAACCTTGCAGGGTAGGCCACCAGTAATGCCGGGTAATAAGCTGGAGGGTCTTCTTTTGGCCAGCATGGCCAGCTAGCTTAGACGAATGTCCCCTGGCAGAACCTTCTCACGATCAGGTACTGTCACGAACGTCTTACCGGGTGGAAGACGATTCAGATCCACGGGGGGCCACCTGCATTACCTTGGCGGGGTCGATGATGTGCTTTGGCTCCTCCTCAAGATCGGAGGACAGAAAGGATCGGGACAAGGCATCGGCTTTGATATTTTTGTCTGCCAGGCAGAAATGAAGAATGAAATCAAAGCGGGCGAAGAACAAGGACCACCGGGCCTGGCGCGGGTTAAGTCTTTGGGCACTCTGGAGGTAAGCCAAGTTTTTGTGGTCCGTATAAATTATTACCGGATGAAGAGCCCCCTCGAGCAAGTAACGCCACTCCTCCAGTGCCAACTTAACGGCTAACAATTCTCGGTCTCCTATAGAATAATTGCGCTCAGACGAGGAGAAGAGTTTGGAGAAGAAGCCGCAGGTTACCATTCTCCCGGATGACGACTTTTGGGTGAGTACCGCTCCGGCTCCGGAGGAGGAAGCATCTACTTCTAAGAAGAATTGTTTGTTGCAGTCCGGACAGGGCAGCACAGAAGCGGAGGAGAAAGCTTGTTTCAAAGAAAGGAAGGCCTCCTCTGCCTCGGGCGGCCATTCTTTGGGACTAGCGCCCTTACGGGTGAGCGCGGAGATAGGGGCAGTTCGGGAAGAGAAGTGCGGAATGAAGAGGCGGTAGTAGTTGGCGAAGCCCAGGAACCGCTGAATAGCCTTCAACTCCTCCGGTCGGGGCCACTTCAGGATGGCAGAAAGTTTCTCAGGATCCATTCGTAGGCCGGTCTGGGAGATGACGTAGCCCAGAAATCGAAGCGAGGTCTGCTCAAAGAGGCACTTCTCAAATTTTGCCTAGAGGTGGTTTTGCCTGAGCCTGAGCAGGACCTGACGAATGCCCCTCCGGTGTGTGGGAAGATCCGGAGAGAAGATCAAGATGTCGTCCAGGTATACCACCACGCAGGAGTAGAGAAGGTCACGGAAGATGTCATTGACCAACTCTTGAAAGACGGTGGGAGCATTACAGAGGCCGAAGGGCATTACGAGGTATTCATAGTGGCCGTCCCGGGTGTTGAATGCTGTCTTCCATTCATCCCCCCGACGGATACGGACCAGGTTATAAGCCCCATGGAGATCCAGCTTGGTGAAGATTCTGGCACCCCTCAGACGGTCAAATAATTCAGGAATGAGCAGAAGGGGATATTTATTCTTCACCGTGATCCGGTTAAGACCTCTATAGTCAATACAGGGACAGAGTGAACCATCCTTTTTTTTTAACGAAGAAGAAGCCTGCTCCAGTCGGGGAGGTAGATTTCCGGATAAATCCCCGGGCCTGATTTTCCTCGATATATTCAGACATGGCCCGGGTCTATGCAGCAGACAATGGGTAAATACGCCCACGGGGTGGAGTAGCGCCGGGTACCAGGTCGATTGGGCAATCGTATGGTCTATGAGGGGGTAATGTCTCTGCTTCTTTCTTGTTGAAAACATCAGCATAAGACCAATAAGGGACCGGTAGGCTGGGTAGATTGGCTGGAGAAGGAGAGGGACGAGCAGGACGAACAGGAACTAAACAAGTCTTATGGCAGTCCTGCCCCCAGCGTAGGACTTCTCCGGTCTGCCAATTCAGCACGGGTGCATGTCTCTGGAGCCAAGGTAGGCCTAACAAAAGGGCGTGAGAGAGTCCAGGTAGAACATGGAAGAAGATGCTCTCAGAGTGCAGCATTCCCACCTGCAGAGTTATGGGTTCGGTGATGAGTTGGATGGTTTGCGGTAAGAGGCCCCCATCCACGGAGGCGACAGATAAGGGTTCAGCCAGAGGTTTAGTGGGAATGTGGTATTTCTCTACAAGGGACTGAGAAATGAGATTTCAGGCAGCTCCAGAATCAAGTTGAGCTAGTTCAAAGTAACGGTTCTCCCCGCAGATGATAGAGACTGCAGCATCAGTGATGGAGAGGGTTTACTCTTGTCTAGGACGACCTCTCTGAGCGATCCTAGACACAGGCGTTTCCCGGCCTCTCTGGGCAGGAACGGATCCAGTGCTCCTTACTGCCACAGTAGAAACAGCTCCCCTCGGCACGGCGTGACTCTTGACGGGTTTTGACCATCTTGGTCTGGTCGACCTGCATGGGCTCTGGCGAGTGCGCCCGGGGAGTTACAGATGAAGAGACGGGTCTCTGGAAAGTAGGAGCAAGGCAGGGAAACTTCCTCTCACGGGTGACCTCTTTGGTACGCTCCTGGAACCGGATGTCAATCCGGGTGGCAAGTGTCACCAAGTCATCCAGGGTGGTTGGAATGTCCCGACCGGCAAGTTCATCTTTAATCCGGCCGGATAGGCCCTCCCAGAAGACGGACACCAGGGTCTCGTTATCCCAGGCAAGCTCGGAAGCAAGGGTACGGAACCGTATGGCATATTGCCCCACGGTGAGACTCCCTTGGCGGAGGCGTAGCAGAGAGGAGGCAGAAGAGGTCTTTCGTCCTGGTTCGTCAAAGACTTTCCGGAAAGCCGTGAGAAAGGCTGGCAAGTTGGACACCAGGGGGTCTCCTCTCTCCCATAGAGGATTTAGCCAGGCCAGTGCCTCCCCAGTGAGATGGGATATGATGAAGGCCACCTTGGCCCGGTCGGTGGTGAACTGGTGTGCCAAAAGTTCGAAGTGCAGGGTGCACTGGTTAATGAAGCCCCGTGCCAGGCCGGAGTCTCCATCAAAACGAGGCGGGGCGGAAAGGCGGGGACCGGGAAGGGATGCCATGGTATTGATGGGCAGCGACGCTGCTGGGGTAGTAGTTGTGCGAGTGGAAGCAGCTCCCGATGATGCAGTCAGTGTGTCCAGGCGGGAGTTAACACTACGCAGGTGACTCAGGATGGACTCCTGTTGGGACCTCTGACGGGATAGTTCATGGCATAGGTCCGAGAGTGAGGGAGCTTGGGTGCCACCGGGTTCCATGGCCCGAGCAAACTGTAACGGGGCCGGGAGGTGGAACCTCTGAGCTGCATTACAAAGGGGAAGTCCTTGTAAGGAAGCGGGTGACTCCCAGGGAAGGCAAGCAGGTAGCCACAGCAAATGATGGGGACAGTCTCTGGGTAAGCAGGCAGGTGGTCACGGCAAGTGACGGGGAAAGTCTCTGGGTAGACAGGCAGGTGGTCACGGAAAGTGACGGGGACAGTCTCTGGGTAGACAGGCAGGAGGTCACGGCAAGTGACGGGGACAATCTCTGGGCAGGCTGGCAGAAAGCAAGCAGGTGCTCCCAGTAGAGCGGGCAGACAGACGAGGCGGATACCTGACAGGTAACTGGCGGGCGCTCCCAGGTGAGCGGGCTGACGGAGACAGCAGGTAACTGGTGGACGCTCCCAGGTGAGCGGTCTGACAGACGAGGCAGGTGACAGGCAGGTAACTGGTGGACGCTCCCAGGTGAGCGGTCTGACAGACGAGGCAGGTGACAGGTAGGTAACTGGTGGACGCTCCCAGGTGAGCGGTCTGACTGACAAGGCAGGTCACAGGCAGGTAACTGGTGGACGCTTCCAGGTGAGCGGTCTGACAGACAAGGCAGGTGACGGGCAGGTAACTGGCGGATAACAGGCTGGCAGGCAGGACGAGAAGTCAGGCTAGCAGCGGGACCTGAGGGCTGAAGCACCGGAAGACACAGTGCAAACAACTTTGCTCGGGCACCTCCATTTTGGAGGAGGTGCCTTATATATGGGAGATCCTCCAGCAATTGGCCGGGGACTCCTTAGGACGGCGCGCGGGGCCCCTTTAAGAGAGAGGGCGCGCGCGCACACCCTAAGCACAATGCCTGGGAAGCAGCGCGCGCTGCCAGCAGCGCGGGAGGAGGACGCCGAGCACGGAGTAGAGAGGTGAGGGGAACGGCGTCTCTGCCTAGCAGGGGGCAGAGACGCCGATGCTACACTGATGAACATTTATAGCGGGAGATGTGGGGGAATACAAGGCAGGGAATGGGATTTCCAGCACAGGCCCCTCTCCCATGCTCATGGTACCCATAACGGTCATGTGGCCAGCCGCCATTAGCAGTGTAACATCGCTGGCGGCGTGCTTGCATAGTGCACCACCTCCCACTATGCAAGACCGCAATGTTACCTGTCAGTCCAGCCTACAAACCTTGCTCCAGTTCATGCGGTGTGCATGTCTCTTGACTGACTGCTTAGGGCGGCGGCCCAGTTACTTCCTGATTCTTATAGCTGCTGTGGGCGCACCCCTAATGCGTCTGCAGCCTATTGCTGTGAGTCTCTGGATATTTAAACCCCCTCCACCCAAAAGGAGGTGCCTGAGCAACACCTTCACTCAGTTAGTCTTTGCTACTGAATTGCCAGGTCCTGTCCTGTTTCTAGTCTGTTTCCGCCACTCTGGGGGCTGCATACCCAGACCTGTTATCTCTGACTTCTAGTCTGTTTCCGCCACTCTGGGGGCTGTATACACAGGCCTATTACCTGTGACTTATAGTCTGTTTCCGCCACTCTGGGGGCTGTATACCCAGGCTCGTTCTTGTATCTCATTGCAGTAGCAGTTCCTGTCTGAACTGTGTCCTAGCCTGTTACCTATTTGTCTCTATGTCCGTACCTTCCCTTTTCCTGCAGTATCTGAACCTGCACCTAACTCCAACTCGTTGTCTCTGTACTTCTGTTTGTGAGTTTTGTGTCCACTCGCTACTTCATAGGAAGTACCTTGTGTGTATCTGGTTCTGCTTGTCCCTTTTCCCTTCCTCCGTATCTTCCTCCTGTGTACTAGCCATCTTCCTGTATTTTCCAGTCTGTTCCATGTGAACAGAGCCTTGTCCTCTCTGCCTTGTCCACCGCACCTGCGGTTTCGCTCCGCTCTGTCCTGCCCACCGCTCCGGCGGTTTCTCTCTGATCTGACTTGCCCACGGCTCCGGCGGCTTCCCTCTGCTCTGCCTTACCCACCGCTCCGGCGGTTTCTCTCTGCTCTGACCTGCCCACCGCTCCGGCGGCTTCTCTCTGCTCTGCCTTGCCCACTGCTCCGGCGGCTTCTCTCTGCTCTGCCTTGCCCACCGCTCCGGCGGTTCCGCTCTGCTCTGCCTTGTCCACTGCACCTGCGGTTTCCCTCTGCTCTGCCTTGTCCACCGCTCCAGCAGTTCCGCTCTGCTCAGCCTTGCCCACCGCACCTGCGGTTTTCGCTCCGCTCTGCTTGCTCACCGCACCAGCAGTTCCTCTCTGTTCTGCCTTTTCCTCCGCTCCGGCGGTTTCACTTTACTCTGCTTGTCTACCACATCTGCGGCTCTTTACCTTTCTCCCAGTCTGTACTGGACCCTATCTAGCCTGCGCTCCAACCTGCTAGTACCTCCCTGTCTGCACTCCAGGCGTGCTTGCCAGTATCTCCCTGTCTGCATACCAGCCATGCTTGCCAGTGCCCACCTGTCTGCATACCAGCCGTGCTTGCCAGTGCCCACCTGTCTTCATACCACCTGTACTTGCCAGTACCCACCTGTCTGCATACCAGCCATACTTGCGAATACCCACCTGCCTGTATGCCAGTCTAACCTGCCTGTTCCTGTATTCCCCAGTGTGGGTCAACAACTGTGACCAGGGTCTGACCTGGAGTCGCACCTGGTCCCTCTGCTCGGTTCCTCCTTGGTCCACGGAGTCGACTAAGCCGCCATGCGACCTTGGTCGGATCGGGTTGATACTTGGTTAAGCCCCTCCAGGCACTGCTCGGTTCATGGTACAGTGGGATCACTAATCACGCTCACGCCAGTCAGTCCGGGCGCGAGCGTAACAGTTTGCTCAGGCCATGGTTCCCGTTGAGCCCCACGGCCTTTCGCTCTCAGAGACATTTTGAATCCTTGTCTGGCGAATACGTGCACCAAGAAAAAAAATTTTCTCAAGCTATGACCCAGGCGATTTACACACCAGCCCAAATGGATCTATCAGCACTCGTTCCTGCCGATCCACCAAGGTACTATGGAGATCCAAAACGAAGCCATGCATTTGTGGAGCAATGCATGCTGCATTTCAAGTTCTATGCTCACTAATTTCCTACTGATCGGGTTAAAGTAGCATTCATGATGTCCTACCTAGCGGGTGATGCCTTGAAATGGATCACCCCCCTATGGGAAGCATGGGATCCTATCATCTTTGACCTGCAGGCCTTCCTGGTGGCCTTTCTAATGGTCTTCGATGACCCTAATCCTGAACCCTCTGCTAAAGCTTCCCTTCCCAATATCCCGGAGCAGCCCCGATGGGTAATGTGTGTAGTAGCCTACCAGTTCTCCAGCCTGAAGAGACTGCTGCCCACCCAGAATCCACACAGGATGACTATGCTCCACAGAATACTTCTCTTCCCAACCTCAAGAGGCAGTCCAGACGTGCAAGGCATAGAGGTAAAACGTGACGCCAGGTTCTGTCCTCCCAAAGACCTCCTGTTTCACAGCCTGTAGAGGCAGCTACCGCACAGAATCCATGAAGGATGACTATGTTTGTCAGGCAAAGCAGAAGCCAGAACTCAGTCACAAAATCGGATTGCGGTCCCGCTGCGGTGGTCTGGGACCCCCTAACGGTCTTTGTCCAGCGAAGGTTGGAGAATCCCAAGACATTAGGCCTGTAGGAGAGGCTGCCCTTGGCGTTAGTGTTTCCTCTCCACAGATGACCATGACTGTCTCCGTGGCAAGTGAAGGCCTCAGGTTAACTGGAAGTTTCGGTCTTAAAGTCTTGAAGAGTCGGTGTCTGATTCCCGTCCGACAACTCCAGAAGCCGGTTTGGGCATTGTCAGCAGAAGGACGAGCCCTACTCAGAAACAGTCAAAATATGTCTGTACAAATTAAGCTCCAGATTGGAGCATTACACATGAAGAAGTTCACATTCCAGGTGCTGACTGGCTTACCCACAGGTCGTCCAGAGCCGAGAGATCTAGTGCCCGCTCAGGTCAGGAGATCCTGCATGGTGTATCCTGCGGGACTGCTAAGGTACAAGGGGTGTCCAGTCCCCACATCTTCAGGACAGTCAGCAGTTTCTTCTTCTTCTTCACCAGATCTGCTAGTTGCTGACTCGCTGTGCACTGAAGTCTCCAAAGGAAGAGAAGCGGAGGCGATGTCCCCACACAGTCTCGACGATTGTACCAATGATCTGGCTTCAGGTACCGTCCCGCCTTACAGACATGTCATCTCTGAAACCAGTCTGAAGATGATCTTAAAGCAAGGACCCTCCGTCTCTTATAAATCTGGTCTTACGTCCATCAAGGCGGTGTTTACCCCCGAGTCTCTGCACCCCTCCAACCAGGCGGAGGACCTCCAGTTGTCTCCTGAATCCTCTGGGGTGCTCCCTGATAACAAAGGGAGAGACACTTTCCTACACCCTGTACCTAGTACTTTGCCCACTTCATCCAGTAAGCTTGGCAAAGTGTACGTCAAGGCGGTGGTTACCCCCGAGTCTCTGCACCCCTCCAACCAAGCGGAGGACCTCCAGTTGTCTCCTGAATTCCCCGGGGTGCTACCTGATAAACAGAGAGAGACTTTCCTTCTCCCGGTACCTGGTACGCCGCCCACTTCATCCAGTAAGCTTGGCAAAGTGTACGCCACGCGGTGGTTACCCCCGAATCTCTGCACCCCTCCAACCAGGCGGAGGACCTCCAGTTGTCTCCTGAATCGACCAGGGTGCTACCTGATAACAAATGGAGAGAGACTTTTCTGTGTGCTGTTCCTGGTACTTCACCCACTTCATCTGTTGCTGAGGATGGCTTGATAGGAGGAAGCATCCTAGTCACCAAGATGATGAGACCAGTTTCGTTTCCTCTAGTGGACAGAAGAGGTAATCCTCTTGAAGAGAAGGATTGGCCTCCAAATTCTCTGCAGAAGACCCTTGCAGGCTTGAAGAAGAGGGGGAGTAAAGGGGAGGTACTGTAACATCCCTGGCGACGTGCTTGCATAGTGCACCACCTCCCACTATGCAAGATCGCAATCTTACCTGTCAGTCCAGCCTACAAACCTTGCTCCAGTTCATGCTGTGTGCATGTCTCTTGACTGACTGCTTAGGGCGGCGGCCCGGTTACTTCCTGATTCTTATAGATGCTGTGGGCACACCCCTAATGCTTCTCCAGCCTATTGCTGTGAGTCACCCCTACTTCTAGTCTGTTTCCGCCACTCTGGGGGCTGTATACCCAGGCTCGTTCTTGTATCTCATTGCAGTAGCAGTTCCTGTCTGAACTGTATCCTAGCCTGTTACCTGTTTGTCTCTATGTCCGTACCTTCCCTTTTCCTGCAGTATCTGAACCTGCACCTAACTCCAACTCGTTGTCTCTGTACTTCTGTTTGTGAGATTTGTGTCCACTCGCTACTTCATAGGAAGTACCTTGCGTGTATCTGGTTCTGCTTGTCCCTTTTCCCTTCCTCCGTATCTTCCTCCTGTGTTCTAGCCATCTTCCTGTATTTTCCAGTCTGTTCCATGTGAACAGAGCCCTGTCCACTCTGCCTTGTCCACCGCACCTGCGGTTTCGCTCCGCTCTATCTTGCCCACCGCTCCGGCGGTTTCTCTCCGCTCTGTCTTGCCCACTGCTCCGGCGGTTTCCCTCTGCTCTGACTTGCCCACCGCTCCGGCGGCTTCCCTCTGCTCTGCCTTACCCACCGCTCCGGCGGTTTCTCTCTGCTCTGACCTGCCCACCGCTTCGGCGGTTTCTCTCTGCTCTGACTTGCCCACCGCTCCGGTGGCTTCCCACTGCTCTGCCTTACCCACTGCTCCGGCGGTTTCTCTCTGCTCTCACCTGCCCACCGCTCCGGCGGCTTCCCTCTGCTCTGCCTTACCCACCGCACCGGCGGCTTCTCTCTGCTCTGACTTGCCCACCGCTCCGGCGGCTTCTCTCTGCTCGGCCTTGCTCACCGCACCAGCGGTTTCTCTCTGCTCTGACTTGCCCACCGCTCCGGCGGCTTCTCTCTGCTCTGCCTTGCCCACCGCTTCGGCGGCTTCCCTCTGCTCTGCCTTGCCCACTGCTCTGGCGGTTCCGCTCTGCTCTGCCTTGTCCACCGCACCTGTTCTCTCTGCTCTGCCTTGTCCACCGCTCCGGCAGTTCCGCTCTGCTCTGCCTTGCCCACTGCACCTGCGGTTTTCGCTCCGCTCTGCTTGCTCACCGCACCAGCAGTTCCTCTCTGCTCTGCCTTGTCCTCCGCTCCGGCGGTTTCGCTTTACTCTGCTTGTCTACTGCATCTGCGGCTCTGTACCTGTCTCCCAGTCTGTACTGGACCCTATCCAGCCTGCGCTCCAACCTGCTAGTACCTCCCTGTCTGCACTCCAGGCGTGCTTGCCAGTATCTCCCTGTCTGCATACCAGCCGTGCTTGCCAGTGCCCACCTGTCTGCATACCAGCCGTGCTTGCCAGTGCCCACCTGTCTGCATATCAGCCGTACTTGCCAGTACCCACCTGTCTGCATACCAGCCGTACTTGCCAATACCCACCTGCCTATATGCCAGTCTAACCTGCCAGTTCCTGCATTCCCCGGTGTGGGTCAACAACTGTGACCAGGGTCTGACCTGGAGTCGCATCTGGTCCCTCTGCTCGGTTCTTCCTTGGTCCACGGAGTCGACTAAGCCGCCGTGCGACCTTGGTCGGATCGGGTTGATACTTGGTTAAGCCCCTCCAGGCACTCCTCGGTTCATGGTACAGTGGGATCACTAATCACGCTCACACCAGTCAGTCCGGGCGCGAGCGTAACAAGCAGTATGCCACTGGTTTATTTGATATAGTCCCAGACTCCTAGTCAACAAAGAAATTGAGTGAGCATTTACCACTGTTCACATGCTGCATCACTTTTCTACCCTGCACAGCGGTGCCCCAGTAATCTTCTAGGCAGGAAACTGCAAAGAGGCCGCATTGCAAGCCGCAATTCTCTGCACATCCAGATTTCTGGAAGTGCCACTATGCTCGGGCAAAAAAGGGGACTTGGTGCTACACTAGCTTCTCAGAATCAACCGGGATCCTAAAGGATGAACCCTTTACTTATCAGAAAAAAATGGGAGATGCCAATTCGATAAGACTGAAATACCCCTTTAATGCTAACCTGTATTAATCAACAGTTTCGAGCGTATTATTTGGAGAACATCACATTTCATACGTCTTGGCAAGTTGGCACTAACATTTTGAATTCCAGCAGTGGAAAATCATCTACTTGTAGCCCAAGGGCAATGCTGTCAGCAGTAAATACTATTCATGTCACCGTGCACTGGGGACTTGTCCTTATTATCATGGATTAATTAGTATTTTCCTTCCCATGTTTAATAAATCGCCTGTAAAACTGCAGAAATAAATAAGACCATCAATATAGCACAATCACCTATCTTTCTTGTACTGATATATACATTAGTTCATTATATAAAAAGCACCACCATCATTTAATAAGTGCATATAACAGTTATTAAAACAGATGGGCATAAATGCAGTATATACATTTACAATGATATGATATATCTTTACTGAAGAAATACAGATTGCTATTCCTGCTAGCAGTGATTACAGCTGCATGTTCCTCATAAGGGGGGGCAGTAGTTTTTCTTTAAAATGAAAGTCAATAGCCATACAGTAGCATACATCAGAGGCATACATGGGGGAATACTCCCGATGGGGCTAAAGAACGAGATGTGAACAGAGCCGAATATGCTTTCACACTTATTCTGACAATCAACAGCCAAACAGCTACTGGATAATAATGTAACTTATGGCGATCAGCTGCCACTCAACTCTTAGGTCTCAGCCTGTCCAACTTTGTTTCCATGCTTGAAGAGCATCCTAATATTCCTTCACATTTCTTTATTG
The DNA here is from genome assembly GCF_046119375.1 of Phyllobates terribilis. Taxonomy (NCBI): domain Eukaryota; kingdom Metazoa; phylum Chordata; class Amphibia; order Anura; family Dendrobatidae; genus Phyllobates; species Phyllobates terribilis. The sequence continues at coordinate 212,465,430 of NW_027362773.1, read as the reverse complement.
CATGATCTGGATCTGTACCACAAGCTGGTTTACATGAGAACTGAAATTGTCATCCAGTTTATGGAGCACTGGTTTCACATGCTCACTAAGGCCAGTTTCACATGTCCGAAATTCATGGACTGAGAATGGACTGCGACGTCCATAGGTCTTAGCTCAACAGCCTTATATACAAACCTCAATACTGAAATTGCAACAACAAAAAGGAAAAATTGTGAAATTATGGAAATCACAGGATGGATAGACATGTTAATGATAGACAAATGATGAAAAAATGGAAACAACATTTTCAAAACATTTCATTTTTTTCAGTAACGAGTATAAATGCCATGCATAGAAATACCCGCACTTACATGCCTTGGATGCTATCAATGAGGCAATAATGGTTGTCAGTGGAATGTTCTGCACTTGGGAAGGAAAATTATCAAGATCCTCTGCTGACAGCTCCCTTTGCAATGGCCAACTAAAGACATCCATCCCAGATATGTTCAATGACATACAAATCTGGAGATTCTGCAGGCCATGGGAGAACTTTTAGGCAGCTCCGGCTGAACACAGTAGCATAAGCAACATGGTTGTGTTGAAAAATGTCTCCTGGGATACTATGGAGCGTCATGAAGAGGCATTCACGAGGGAAAGTCACACCAGTCTACTCCCAGGATTATGGTGTGGGTGGCATAATATATGGTAACCGGACACCTCTAGACTTCATTCCACATACACTAACAGCTCGTCATTACTTTGATTTGATCATGGAACCAATGGTGTGGTAATTTCTTAAAAGTGTCCCAGGAACCATTTTTCCACACGCTAGGCCGCATGTTTCTCGTGCAAATATGAGCAGTTTGCATGGCCTAAATCTGCTACGTGCAGCGTATCCGGACTTGTCTCCCATTGAGCACAACTGGGACATCATTGGTGGTCAATTGCACAGGCAGCTGCCAGCAGCGGATCTTGATGATTTTCGTGCCGAAATGCATTCAGCTCGGCAGAACATTCCTCAGAAAACCATTAATAACCTAATTGACAGCAACCAAGGCTCTAAGTGCCGGTATTTCTGTGTGTGGTGCACATACTTGATATTAAATAAATTAAAATGTTTGGAAAATTTTGTTTCCATTTTTTCATGACTTGCATATCATTAACATGTCTATCCATCTGTGATTTCCATAATGCCACAACTTTTCCTTCTTTCTCTTAAACAGTTTTTGTTAGATGTTTTCATATATAACATACAAACAGTAACAAGTGTCCACTCAGGGACAAGGAAAAGCAAAAATAGCAACACAGTCAAACAGAACAGCAAGACAATCAAGTAAAACATAACCGCCTTACATGAGTCAAATTCACTCAAAAAACATTGATTGACTGTCCAGAACATTGCCATAATGCTGTTTTCAGTATTATATTCCTTATCATCATAAACATCCGAGAAACAAAATAAAATGAAAAGAGAAAAGAAGAAAAGAGTGTAGAGTAGATAATAGAAAATAAGGAAAGGGATAGGAGGAGATGGGAGGGTCTGGTTAAGAGGGAGGAAGGAGAAAAAAAAAAAAAACGGGGGAGAGGGGGGAACTGAGGTGTGAAATATGAGGAGAGTTGAGTCTCTCCCGTTTGTGTTAACTTCCTCTCTGTTCTACCTCACTCCGCTAATTTGTCTCCGAGAGTGTTAGGAATTACGGCGATTCGCGAAACATAATACATTCCTGCCATGTTTTGTAAAATGTATCCCCACTCTGTGTTGTAACAGTGGATAGCTTCTCCATCCTACATAAGAAATCCATTTCAACTATCCAATCCCCGATATTGGGGACTGTCTTAGAACGCCACTTCCTAAGAATGATAGTATGAGTGGCCGTTATGGAATGTTTTAGGAGTCCTATCTTGATGTTCCTAAAGGAGCCTTCAATCATTGACAGTAGGCCCAGTTGTGGGTTACTTTGAATGATGTCACCAGAAACCTTTGAGCATATTTCAAAGACCTTATTCAAAAGTCTTTTAATTGGTGGACAATCCCACCAGATGTGGAGCATGGTACCCTCAGATGCCTCGCATGTCCAACAGAGGTCAGATACTGTAGCACCCTGAGGATTCGGCTGCTACAGGGGTATTACACCTCAAGCCAGAGGTGTGGTATTCCACTCCCGGGTAAGGATGGAGTGTGGAACTGAGCTCAGTAGGCTGCATGCACTACACACATCCCATTTCCGAGGGACAGACCAATGGTACTCCCACTAGAGAAATGTGCAGGTACGACAGCGTCTGTCCCTGGCTGGAGTGGGAGGGGGGTGGAACATCCCAGTAGTGTAGGGGCAGATAGGGGGAGCAGTCTGGGTAATGCTAGGAGCTCATTGGGTGCTGGTCACCTGAGCTCACACATAGAGGGAGTATATAAGGTGGGAACCATCTTAGATCAGGGTCAGTCTGTCAGAGTTGAGTCAGAGAAGCAGAGCAGCTCAGCCAGCTCCAAGGCCAAGAGAGAGAGGAGAAGGAAGGACCCAGAGGGGGAGAAGAGGGAACTCCAAGAACCCAAAATTAGACCAGAGGGTGAAGAGTTGGCACAAGGGTACCGGATCCCAAGCTGGTGGAGGGCACTAATCCTTAGCCAGAGACCGGAGGTCGTGGGCAGGATCTGCCACGACCACCCACTAAATCCACCCGGAAGGCAAACCGTGAATAGGGTCAGGGAACCCAGAGACAAGGGTTTTACCAACAAGAGGCCCGAGGGAGCCGGACTTAGGTGGATCCCTGGTGGGGAAGGCCAGAGAGAAGGACAAGTCAGAAAGGGAGCTCAGGACCACGCTCCAGAATCACCTGGGGGTTGGCCGAGTCCAGGACCTGGTGGACGCAGCACGGCTCGGGCGGTCACTCAAGGCCGGAGTGACCAACACAAAAGCAGTAAGTAAAACCCTGAACTGCACAGCCCGACTCGGAGTCTTATTACCACTCTCACTGCACCACCACAACCACCACCCTCTACAACTGACCCCCTGAGGCTATATCCCTCCCGTTGGGGGTTATACTACCTGAGCTGCACACACACCACCAGCCTCAGCGGACCCTGCTGCAGCGGCGGCCGTACTGACCGCAAATCAACGGGTGGCGTAGTCGACACTAAAGAACATCCAGCAACATCTGTAGGACTGCCACACACTGAGCTTGACACCCTGGGCACGGACCGGGTCACCGCCACTCGGAGACTACAACCCCCATCTGATCCGGCTCCGGGTATCCCCCAAACAACACTGGCCCAGGGGGCGCGTCAACTTTGGCGTAGTCGGCAGGATCACGTGCCCGCAACAACCGGGTACTGTGTGCCTGAAGAAAAGTTCACCGTTACCTTAACAAGAAGTCTCCCGCCGGTTCCGGAGGGTCCCCGCCAACGGACCCCATCACAGGTCGTTTCCCGCCGGTTGTCCACCATTTACAGCTTTTTCCCGCCATCCATGGAGTTTCCCGCCACTGGGAGACGATTCCCGCCATTTCCAAAGATTTCCCGCCTTGGAAGAGCGGACGCCATTATGGGCGTGCCAGAGGGTGGCAAAAGGCCACCTCCCATCGTGGGCCAGGTCGAAGAATGGCGCCAAAAGCGGAAACTGCGCCCACCAACAGAGACTGTGATGCTGGAAGTGTTCATCAGCGTAAGAGAACTGCCCCTGGAACTGACAATCACAAAGTTGCCCCGGGACCACCTTCAATGTGGGCGGAGACAGAACAAGAGAGCAAAGATGGGTGTCGCCTGGAGCAGTCTGGAGAGAGCGCACCCGGAGACAAGAAGTCTGGAGAGGAGTCCAGAGAAAGCCTACCCGGAGATGGAGGGAGAGTCAGGCAGCACCGACCCAGTGGTCAGGAGCCTGCTACAAGCCACAACTCCACTAGGCTTAGTGGAGATCCTAGCACAGCTCCCCCGAGACCGGGAGTGTGCACAGACTGCGCTGGAGGGCCTCGCACGGAGGATGGCCCCGGTGCAGCGAGAGACGTTGGCGGAGTGGAGCCGAGAGATGGCCCAGCGGACCGAAACCCGTCAGCGGAGCACGCCACCCGAGACGAGGAGACAGACCGCCTCTGAGGATGGTGCAGGAGGACTCAAGGCCGGAGACGGCGCCGAGAAGGGAGCTGAACGGACGGAGGCAGGTAAAGGGGACGTCTCTACCCCGAGCCGGGAAACCGCGTGCCTGCCCCAGCTCCCCGTCGCAGAGCCCGAAATTCCCCCTGCCGTGCCCGTCGCTGCATCGTCACCGCCGCAGACTAGGCCTCAACCGGAAACCGCGGCCGCGACCCCTGTGACGTCACGCGCTTCGACCCTGAGCGCGGCAAAGCAGGAAATACCATCGGCCTGGTCGCAAGGCCTAGTACCCCCGGGCGCCGCCATTCCAACAGCGCCCCCTACTTCCGCGGAGCCACCAGCCTGGTCGCAGGGCCGAGTAACCACGGGCGCCGCCGTTCTTACGGTGCCCTTTTCCTTTAGCGTGCCCCAAGCCTGGTCGCAAGGTCTGGTCAACCCGGGCGCCGCTACCACCACAGCGCCCATAACACCTAAAGTACCGCACCTGGGTGAGGACCTGTTCGCCCAGCATACGTGCCCGGATGGGCAGCCCTTCATATGGCCACCGGAGTTTCACCATCCCCGACTCCGGAAAGAAAGACCCCTAGATGAACCCCTGATTCCGGATCCGAAGCCCGTCAGGAGGACCCAGCCCCCGCTAGAGGAGGCACAGTTTGAGTGGGACCCCACCGGAGGAGACCTCATGGGGTTCACTCAGGAGACTCGGGCGGCCGCAGCGGAGCGTGCAGAGTGCTGCCGCCAGCAGCTCGAGGTCTTCGAGAAGGAGCGGAGAGAGAGGCGGGTCCGGGAACAGCAAGCACAGATAAGGAGCGTGGAGCAGAAGAGCCGGACCAGGAGGAACCCCCGTGCAGCTCATGGTCCCCGTACCACCGGGACTGTGATTAAATTCAACCTGCAGCATGGGTGGGGCTTCATAAAAGACCATCATACCCCCGGCGACGTCTTTGTCACACGCAGAGACGTAGAAAGCCATCTGCCGGAGGGACACAGAGGTCGTGACCTGTACGTAGGGGACGAGGTCACCTTCACCCGGCACAAGTGTGCCAAAGGACCCTACGCCCTCCATGTACATCGCCTGACGGAGGAGGAGTTGCGGTGTGAGGAGGAGCAGGAGGACCCGGACGGGTCTAAATCCAAAGAAGGAGCAGGAGGACGCCGTCGTTAAAGTACGGTAAAGAGACTGTAAATAGTTACCCATCGGGGTACAGTGAACTGTTGCTGCTTTAAATAAGTCCCCGTTGGGACAAGAGTGAACTGTTAACCCGTGTGTCCCTATTCCCATTACCTGGCCGAGGACTGAGAGCGGCCATATTCCCCTTGTATATAGTTGCGCTTCCTAAGGCGCCCCCTACCGGTTTTATAGTAAACTGTTGTTTTTCTTAAAGAGACTGTCGCGCTTTTCCCGGTCACAAGTTGCACCGTGGCCGGAGGAGCAAGAGTGTTTACAAGGACGTTATTTATGAAGAGTTTTTATGAAAAGTTTTATGTGATGTTTTATATGTTTATGTTTATGAAAAAAATTGTATGTTTTGGATGTTTTTATATCTTACAGCCCGAGGACGTGCTGTGATTTACCAGGGGGGAATGTAGCACCCTGAGGATTCGGCTGCTACAGGGGTATTACACCTCAAGCCAGAGGTGTGGTATTCCACTCCCGGGTAAGGATGGAGTGTGGAACTGAGCTCAGTAGGCTGCATGCACTACACACATCCCATTTCCGAGGGACAGACCAATGGTACTCCCACTAGAGAAATGTGCAGGTACGACAGCGTCTGTCCCTGGCTGGAGTGGGAGGGGGGTGGAACATCCCAGTAGTGTAGGGGCAGATAGGGGGAGCAGTCTGGGTAATGCTAGGAGCTCATTGGGTGCTGGTCACCTGAGCTCACACATAGAGGGAGTATATAAGGTGGGAACCATCTTAGATCAGGGTCAGTCTGTCAGAGTTGAGTCAGAGAAGCAGAGCAGCTCAGCCAGCTCCAAGGCCAAGAGAGAGAGAGAGGAGAAGGAAGGACCCAGAGGGGGAGAAGAGGGAACTCCAAGAACCCAAAATTAGACCAGAGGGTGAAGAGTTGGCACAAGGGTACCGGATCCCAAGCTGGTGGAGGGCACTAATCCTTAGCCAGAGACCGGAGGTCGTGGGCAGGATCTGCCACGACCACCCACTAAATCCACCCGGAAGGCAAACCGTGAATAGGGTCAGGGAACCCAGAGACAAGGGTTTTACCAACAAGAGGCCCGAGGGAGCCGGACTTAGGTGGATCCCTGGTGGGGAAGGCCAGAGAGAAGGACAAGTCAGAAAGGGAGCTCAGGACCACGCTCCAGAATCACCTGGGGGTTGGCCGAGTCCAGGACCTGGTGGACGCAGCACGGCTCGGGCGGTCACTCAAGGCCGGAGTGACCAACACAAAAGCAGTAAGTAAAACCCTGAACTGCACAGCCCGACTCGGAGTCTTATTACCACTCTCACTGCACCACCACAACCACCACCCTCTACAACTGACCCCCTGAGGCTATACCCCTCCCGTTGGGGGTTATACTACCTGAGCTGCACACACACCACCAGCCTCAGCGGACCCTGCTGCAGCGGCGGCCGTACTGACCGCAAATCAACGGGTGGCGTAGTTGACACTAAAGAACATCCAGCAACATCTGTAGGACTGCCACACACTGAGCTTGACACCCTGGGCACGGACCGGGTCACCGCCACTCGGAGACTACAACCCCCATCTGATCCGGCTCCGGGTATCCCCCAAACAACACTGGCCCAGGGGGCGCGTCAATACCAGTGGGTATATCTTATATGAAGGTGTGCTGGACATCCGTACCACCTAGCTAAAAGTTTAAAGTTCGTTTCCTGAGCCCTACAAGCCAGGAGAAGCCTGTGTGCACAGAAAAAAAAAGCTAGGCATTTGGTCAAATTACAATGTGTCTTCGGAATCCAAAGTAGTGAAGTCAATGCCAGTAGTGAAAGAGACCTCTCTGTCGAGACCCATTGTTTTCCTCCCTGATCATGGAACCAGACCAAGGCCCGTATCACTATGGCTGCCCGATGGTAGTTTCTCAAGTTTGGCATCCCCGTACCGCCCTCCGATTTGGGTTTGCCAAGCAGTGAGTGGTCAAGTCGATCTCTCTTCAGTCCCCATATGAACTTACTACAGACTGTATCTAGACGCTTAAAAAATATACCTGTGAGTATCACCGGGACTGCCTGGAACAGGTACAACAGTCTGGGGAGAATATCCATTTTGATTACATTTATTCTACCAAACGAGGACAACCTAGCTCTCCCATATTTTTGACGATCGGCTGTAATACGTGTTAAAAGAGGGGTGAAGTTGGAATGATATAATTGGGAAGTCTTTGATGTCATCTGTACTCCCAGATATTGTATTGATGTGGAACGCCACAGAAAGGGAAATGAATTTTGTAGCACTACCTTATCCTGAGTCGGCATCATAATATTAAGTATCTCAGACTTAGATGGATTTATTTTAAAATTACTTACTCTGTTATACTTAGCAAATTCCTTCATGACCATGGGTAGTGAAAGTCTCGGGTTTGTGATATACAACAATAAGTCATCTGCATATAAGGAGAGTTTATGTATTCTAGGCCCAACCTGTATACCAGTGATATTGGAGTTGTTTCTAAGGGCTACCGCTAGATGCTCCATCACTATAATATACAGCAGCGGTGACAGGGGGCAGCCTTGTCTTGTTCCATTTGATATCTTAAAACAATTTGAAAATATACCATTGCATTTTACTTTAGCTGTGGGGTTATGATATAGAGCCATTATCTTCTCCCGTAGGTTAGGTCCCATAATGATCTGATGGAGTGCACTATATAGAAAGGACCATTTAACTTTTCCTTCTTTGTGCTGCAATTTCAATGTTGAGGAGTGAATATTTCGGAGGTTGTTGAGTTTGGGTCAGAAGACTCATGGCTGGTCCGGACTTCAAGGTGAATGTATACTTACAGTGGTGGCCAAAAGTATTGGCACCCCTGCAATTCTGTCAGATAATACTCAGTTTCTTCCTGAAAATGATTGCAATCACAAATTCTTTGGTATTATTATCTTCATTTAATTTGCTTGCAAGGAAAAAACACAAAAGAGAATGAAGCAAAAATCAAATCATTGATCATTTCACACAAAACTCCAAAAATGGGCCAGACAAAAGTATTGGCACCCTCAGCCAAATACTTGGTTGCACAACCTTTAGCCAAAATAACTGCGAACAACCGCTTCCGGTAACCATCAATGAGTTTCTTACAATGCTCTGCTGGAATTGTAGACCATTCTTCTTTGGCAAACTGCTCCAGGTCCCTGATATTTGAAGGGTGCCTTCTCCAAACTGCCATTTTGAGATCTCTCCACAGGTGTTCTATGGGATTCAGGTCTGGACTCATTGCTGGCCACCTTAGAAGTCTCCAGTGCTTTCTCTCAAACCATTTTATAGTGCTTTTGGAAGTGTGTTTTGGGTCATTGTCCTGCTGGAAGACCCATGACCTCTGATGGAGACCCAGCTTTCTCACACTGGGCCCTACATTATGCTGCAAAATTTGTTGGTAGTCTTCAGACTTCATAATGCCATGCACACGGTCAAGCAGTCCAGTGCCAGAGGCAGCAAAGCAACCCCAAAACATCAGGGAACCTCCGCCATGTTTGACTGTAGGGACCGTGTTCTTTTCTTTGAATGCCTCTTTTTTTTTCCTGTACACTCTATGTTGATGCTTTTTGCCAAAAAGCTCTACTTTTGTCTCATCTGACCAGACAACATTCTTCCAAAACGTTTTAGGCTTTCTCAGGTAAGTTTTGGCAAACTCCAGCCTGGCTTTTTTATGTCTCGGGGTAAGAAGTGGGGTCTTCCTGGGTATCCTACCATACAGTCCCTTTTCATTCAGACGCCGACGGATAGTACAGGTTGACACTGTTGTACCCTCGGACTGCAGGGCAGCTTGAACTTGTTTGGATGCTAGTCGAGGTTCTTTATCCACCATCCGCACAATCTTGCGTTGAAATCTCTCGTCAATTTTTCTTTTCCGTCCACATTTAGGGAGGTTAGCCACAGTGCCATGGGCTCCTTAAGCCCCGGAGCATTTTCCGTTTTTGCATTTTCGTTTTTGCTCCCCTTGTTCCCAGAGCCATAGTGTTTTTATTTTTTGGTCAATATGGCCATGTGAGGGCTTATTTTTTGCGGGACGAGTTGTACTTTTCAACGCCATTACTAGTTTTACCATATCCTGTACGGGAAAACGGGAAAAAAATTCCAAGTGTGGTAAAATTGCAAAAAAAGTGCAATACCACAGTTGTTTTTTATTTATTTTTTTTACCACGTTCACTGAATGCTAAAACTGACCTGCCCTTCTTATTCTACAGGTCATTACGAGTTCATAGACACCAAACATGTATAGGTTCTTTTATATTTAAGTGGTGAAAAAAAATTCCAAAATTTGGTAAAATAAAAAAATAGCGCCATATTCTAAGACCCGTAGCGTCTCCATTTTTCGTGATCTGGGGCTGGTTGATGGCTTATTTTTTGCGCACCGGGCTGACATTTTTATTGATAACATTTGGGGTAGATCCGATGTTTTGATCGCCCGTTATTGCATTTTATTGCAATTTTGCAGCGACCAAAAAACGTAATTCTGTCGTTTAGAATTTTTTTCTCATTACGCCGTTTACCGATCGCATTAATTCTTTTTTTATATTGATAGATCGAGCGATTCTGAACGCGGCGATACCAAATATGTGTATGTGGGGTTTATTTTTTATTATTTTATTTTGAATGGGGCAAAAGGGGGGTGATTTAAACTTTTATTTTTTTTATTTTTTTTTTATATTTTTAAAAACTTTTTTTTTTTACTTTTTGCATGCTTCTATAGTCTCCATAGGAGACTAGAAGCAGCAGCTATCCGATCGCCTCTGCTACATACAGGGGACGAGCAGGTCCCCTGCATGCAGCAGAAATGCTCCTGTGCTATGAGCGCCGACCACTAGGTGGCGCTCATAGCGACCAGCTCATGACAGCCACAGGCGTCTGCTGCAGACCCTGGGTTGTCATGCCCACCCATCGGTGACCCGCGATCACGTGACAGGGTCGCCGGTGGGCGGGGCTTATGACGCGCTACCCGGAAGCGCGCGTTAAATGCTGCTGTCAGAGATTGACAGCGGCATTTAACATGTTAACAGCCACGGGTGGATCGCGATTCCACCCGCGGCTGTTGGGGGCACATGTCAGCTGTAAGAATCAGCAGACATGTGCTCCGTTCAGTGAGGGCTCAGCGCAGCAGCCCTCACTGAACGGGCAGTACGCAAATATGTGTACTAATACGTCCCCGGTATTTAAGGGGTTAAACTTCTTGATGACACTGCGCACGGAAGACACAGGAACATTCAGGTCTTTGGAGATGGACTTGTAGCTTTGAGATTGCTCATGCTTCCTCACAATTTGGTTTCTCAAGTCCTCAGATAGTTCTTTGGTCTTCTTTCTTTTCTCCATGCTCAATGTGGTACACACAAGGACACAGGGCAGAGGTTGAGTCAACTTTAATCCATGTTAACTGGCTGCAAGTGTGATTTAGTTATTGCCAACACCTGTTAGGTGCCACAGGTAAGTTACAGGTGCTGTTAATTACACGAATTCGAGAAGCATCACATGATTTTTCAAACAGTGCCAATACTTTTGTCCACCCCCTTTTTTAGGTTTGGTGTGGAATTGTATCCAATTTGGCTTTAGGACAATTCTTTTTGTGTTTTTTCATTGAAGACAAATTAAATGAAGATAATAATACCAAAGAATTTGTGATTGCTATCATTTTCAGGAAGAAACTGAGTATTATCTGACAGAATTGCAGGGGTGCCAATACTTTTGGCCACCACTGTAGGCTATGTTCACACATGTTGGGTTTTTCAGCATCACAAATCTACAGCAAAACCCAATCTCTGGCAGGAAATCAGCTGCGTCAAAAACGTAGGTTTTGCTGCGTTTTTTGTGTGTTTTTTTCACTGTCCTTCTGTCTCTATTTATGCATGTATATAAGGTTCTGTGGAAAAAAAGAACCCCATTCTATTTTGCCATCAAAAATGCTGATGTAAATTTTGGTGCGTTTTTTCAGCGTTTTTTTCACCATTGATTACTTCCTATGGGTGAAAAAATGCTGAAAAAACGCTGGAAGAAGTGACATGCTTTATTTTCCAAAGACCCAACCAAGGCACAAAATACACAACAACAAAAAAACATGATGTGTGAACAGAGAATTCTGGTTTCTCATAGACTTTGCTGGTACTACAAAACGAAGCAGAAAATTTGCATAAAAATCTGCAGCAAAAAAGCACAACATGTGTGAACATAGCCTTAGACTGTGAATGTCAGAAGTGTGAAACCGACCTAATGCTTCAATTATACAGGGAACTTTGGCATTCCCTGTTCTCATGATAGGTGGGGGTCCCAGTGGTTAGACCCCCAGTGATCATACATTTATCTTCTATGATATGGATAAGTGTTATATTTTTGTTTGTAGGACAACTACTTTAAATCCTATTGTTGGGACTGTAAAATAATTCATTTTCCAAGATATGGAAAGAAATCCACAGAACTGGTTTAAGTATAAAATATCTAGTTTTATGTCAACGAAGCTCTGAGAAATGTTACAGATCTGTAAACAAAAAGTCATACATTTTGCAAAAATCTGAAAGTTGAATAGAAGTAAAAATATAATATTAGATTTCAGAACAATAAAAAAATAAAAAATAAAACAGACATCCTTTTCCTGGACATGAAGGACTCAACCTCCTTTATTCAGAGAGTGGTTAATCACCCATGCTGTATTACACGTCATACCATTTCATGGTCCAACTCATTCTCTTGCACTAATAAGACAATTTTATGACATTGCACAATGGTTATTGGTAGCAAATAGAACAGAACTCCGCTCATAAAAAATCAGGTTTAATTAACAGAGTGATTTTATGAGTGAGAAGACACATTTAAATCACACATCAGAAGACATGGTTACTTGTTCATCGGGTGGCAGCTTGTACAAATGGGTATTGTTCAGCCTTTGGCTGACCTCTATCCTGCTCAACATGTGAGGATAACAGCAGAAATGTCATGTCCAGAAGATGCGAGAAACAAACAGTGCGTCCAGATAATGAATCAATACTGGGATTGAAGGAGTAATTGGTGAGGGCTGAGGAAGTGAAAATTAGGGTTGGTTACATTTTCATGTAGGCTTATTGAAGGTGATATATATTGATGTTCTGTGACATATATATTTTTTGCTTGTTCTCTACCAGAAGTCCTGCATCTTTACCCACGATCACATGATGTCACGTTCTAGTAATCTAGCTCTTCAAAGAACATTTGTCGTCACAAGTGATACTCAAAATATAAAAATGTGACTAGCAAAAGCATAATTAAATGGATTTTACATAAAAGTATACTTGTTTTCATTCTAAACTACACATCGACCATTAGAATAGTTAGTAAATCCTGTATATGCATAAGATAACTGACGGCTAAGCATTAGTTCGATCAACAGCAACCTCCTCCTACCACCCCATAAATGCACAAACCCAGCTGAGGTTTTCTATATTTTTTATTTTTTAGGAGACCGGTGACCACGGATACACAACAGATAATAGAGAGGATTTGTAATAAGAAGTAGAATGTAACATTGCTTATTTTAACAAGCACTTTGAAATTTTAGCAATTCTCTGAAAAATCCTGCAACAAAAAACATCTGTGCAACTTGTTAGCAACTTCTGTTTCGCAATTATTTTAGAGCTGTAAAAAAAAATTGGCCAAATCGCAGGGGACTTGCACACAAATTGCACTGAAGTCTATAGCAAGTGAGTCACGTGAGACTTGCAACCAGCGACAGAAAATCCAACACAATTGGAAGCATTTCCGACTCTGTGTCACAGTCGCAGGTCACAAAGCGACACTACAGGAAATCATTAGATGTCATGTCGCAATGCGACGGTGCGATTTCTGTGTCACTTGACACATTAGCCTTAAGATGAAACAAACCCTTGAATGCAGTGCAGTACCTGCCCTAAGAATATACTATCAATTTTAAGGCCCTTGTAACTCCTTTAAGTCCTCCCACAAAAAGTGGAGAAGAGCCCCCCACAGTTCTGAGCTTATTTATGCTCCACTAAAATATTAAAGTTGTTCTTTAAGTTATTAGACTGAACTAGAAGTTAATAGGTCCTGGATGTTAGGGGAATTCATTCATTATAACTGCACGCACTGCAAACTTCAGAAAAATTGGCTTTTTGAAGATTATTTCAAATCTTTCACGACAAATGAAATAAATGTCATTTTGATATTAGGCATACAAATAAGCAGGGTAGACTGTAGGTTTATGTGGGCCAAGTACCATTGGGCTCCTCTTCCTTCTTGATTTTTCCTTCTCGCTTTCCAGTATCTTTAACTTTTTTATTTTTGTTCCATAGAATTGTATCAAAGATTTTTTTTTTGCGGTACGAGTTGAAGCCTACATTGGTATCCTTCTGGGGTCCATTTGACTTTCTGATCTATTTTTATTCCATTTTTTTTAGAGAGGCGAAGTGACCATAAATCTGAAATTTTGCTTTTTTTCCCATTTCAGTGGTCAACTTATGGAATAAATATTATAATTTTTTAATAGTTTGGACAATTACGCACATGATGATACCAACTGCAAACATAAACACGTTTACAAATGTGGCAGACAAGGTGGCTTTCAGTAGATCCCTGAATCCCATGACATTGCCATAGGCATCCCATCCCATTTCCAACCTCTTAGATTCCTCTGTCAATTCTGACAGCGTCATTTAAAGGGTTAAACTGATGCAATCAGAGATAACTCTGGTTGCAGCAGTAAGACTCAGGTAAAACACAGCCGGCACCTGCGATGTATGGAGTGGGCACAGACCCTGAGTCCACTCCATATACATTGGGACCCGACACTTACTCGTCAAGTGCAAGTGACGGACCTGCATGTAAGACAGATGAGGTGTGATACTATCAAAATAAGGACATAGATATAATGATCATTTTATCAATTCTACTAATATAATCTGCCCCATCAGTCAGAAAAAAACAGCAAACTATGGTAAAACCAATAGAGCTAAAGCCAGCTCAAGATAGGGCATAAATCTCCAAGCAAGCTGTATCAGACACTCTATAAAACTAAATAAAAAGAAATGTAAATATGGCATGATTTGCTAGAATCTGAATTTTAGCCGAAACCACGATGTATAATTGGTCACAGTTCCTCAAATGTAATTATATTTAATTACCGCAGACTATAAATTAGCTTAGAAAACCAGAAAATTGCAACACTTATTGATTAAAGAGCAAGTAAACGGCTATTTTAATGTATTTTCGTGGTCTTTGTGGTTGAAACCAAACATTAACAAAATTAAGTGTTTATACAGTCTTTCATATTCTCCTGGGCATTCACCATCTATGTTTCAACGCAGATACATCACAGATCTTTTATGACATATCAAATCCTAAATAGACAGGGCTAACCCAATGTTTAGTGCAATGCCCTGTAATGTTTACAGTTATTTATGTTGGTGCTTTTTCACATTGGGATACTCTGCTGCATCAGTGAAGGACACATATAAATTAGAGAGGAAATGTATTCCATATGCATGGACAATCTCGATTCACCCCCTATAGCAGATGTCTGAGCAAAATAGGATTGGGCATGTTGAACTTCAACATACCCGATCCTTAGTTTCACAGGAGTCTGACATTGACTTACTTCCCTCTCCCCATTCAGTTGGAAATGCCATCGGCTAAATCAATTATGAAAGAGTGAATGCAAATTAATTAAAATAGTTGCATTTTACACAAAGAATAATAATAAGTTACCTAAAATTATCTCTATATATAGGTCACTCTTAGTACTAATGCATACAGAAAAGCCATGTGCACAGACCTTGTACTGAGGGTCCAAGACTAACATTAACTAGTCTAAGACTATTAGTATAAGTACGGTATATAAGTATATAATTCTTATAAGTATAAGAATTCATGTACCTCTGAATAGCGACTCCGTAATGCATCATATTTCATAAAGGAAGTTTTGCTATATACCTGATATAATTCAGTCATCAATGGAGCAGCCCCGTTTTCGCTCATAAAGACCATACAAATCCATGATAAAAGCTTTAGTGAGCCCACATATAAAATATTAGGTACATTGAGCTACAGTGAGGTTCCATTGTAAACTATGGGTGCCATATTGTGGATGAAAACAAACATCAGTGATACAGTGTGTCCATGGGCCTTACAAACACATGGAAGCAGTATTTCCCTTTTATAACAAATGGGAGAGATACATAGAAATTAGTGCAGATAACTGGAGCAGTTACTCAAAACAATGCCGGTGCTGTCAATCAGAAGAGAGGGAGACGGAGGTATGCAAAAAAAAAGGGGCGACCAGTGGACTGAGCTGCGTGGCCACGTCAAGGGTGTATTTGCATATGTGCAGCTGTTTTTTGGTCAACGGCGCAAGCACAAATAAATGAAAGGAACAATAGATTTGAAGGAGTAAGTCACTTACGAAGATATGTAATTAGTTTAGAAAGCAATTTAAAGCAGACAGATTAAATTTTTTTTTTCCTAGATCTTTAAATTGAATGACCTATCCTTAGTATAGGCTATCAATATTAAATCAGTAGGGATCTAATTCTTGGCACCCTTTTCCATCAGCTGTTTGAAGGGGCCATGGTGCTTCCCTGCCAGGCACAGCTCCATTCTTCCTTACACAATGACCCGTGCCACCACCACCCCATGCCTATAGACCACAGCAATTTAATGTCAAGTGATATATTTCTTTTAGTAACCAGCAGAAAAAAACTGCCTTCATACAAGGCAAGATATATTGGGTTAACAACATCTTAGTAAACAGGCCTTATGAATAATCAGAGAATGGATTAAAACTTGAATCAAAAGAGAAAAAAAAATCAATTCTCTTTTTACTGCTCTTCATTTCCAGGGTGGAATTTGCAGTTTTACAAGAGAGCAGCGTTTCATATTACATCACAGGTGATAGTCGGAATAAGTTAATTCGTACAAAAAGGAAAACTAGAATATAGGAAAGCGCAATCCCTAATGTACATGCTTCTATTACATGAATAAATCTTCAAGGTGTCAACTACTTGAGTTACTTTCTGAGGGCTAATAAAACAGGTGTCAGTTGGCCTCCTGACCTATGACATCACATAGACAATATTTTTCTTCCATTTGGGTAAACTGCCATTCCCGACTGGTAGACCGGCTAATGCCTGGTACTTAAAGGGGGAAAGAAAAATTAAAAAGCATACAACAAAAACCAGCTTGTATCCCAGAAGGACGGCAGACTAATTCTGTGAAGTTATTCCCACTCGTATTTCTGTAAATGTTATATAAATTCCACACTTTAAAGGACAGATTGGAATATCTTTTCATGGTTTCCAGCTTGTTTAGACAGAAAAAAAAGTTAAATCAACTTAGTCTTGACAAGCTAATCGATTACTTCTGCCTCTGCCGCCAAAGTCTTTCATGCCTATTTTCTGTCTATCCCAGAAGGCAATGTGCACAATATGTTTTAGATGGCATGAGGCAATTTAATGCCTCGGCAGCGCCAAATGATTCCACTGCCTTGAAAATGCATGTTTAATTGAAACCAGGGACTGCAGATTATATGCAAGTAAAAACACAGTATATAAATAATACACACATTATCAATTGTGTCCAATGCAAATTAGGTCTAGGCAGAAATGAGAGCAAACATGGTTAAAGCTGAGGAAGCCATGTAATTACAATGTGGATTCCTAATTTTACTGAATCCTTTGATCCACCATGAAGTCATAAAAAAATATGCTAATACCTCAACCTGGGTGTCCTCGCTGAAACCTTCTTTGTTTCGTTTGTCTGCAAAACTTTACCTCACCAATCCCACTAAAAGTTTACTAAGGGGGTTTTTGGATTTATAAGTAAAAAGCTTGCAACTTTTCAATATTCTGTTTCGATTTCTCAGTGTAATGCTTGTTGTCACTGAATGTTAACATTTGTAGAGCTGAAAATTAGGGATGAGCAGATCCGTGGAAGTTCAGGTTTGACCGAACTTTAGTACAAAGTTTATTTCGGGTACCAGAACTGTTCCCAAACTTGAACCTGAACACGAACCCCATAGAAAGCAATGGGAACTCAAACTTTAGGCTGGAAAATCTCTCTCTCCTCCTCGAACTCCCGAATTGTAAAACGGCGTGTTCACAATTCAGTACTGTGGTACGAACCACAAACTTTACAGTTCAGGTTTTCTCATCTCTAGTGAAAACCTTCACATACTTTAAAGGCGTAAAAAAACAGAGGATGGGTACAGCAGGCAGTGTCATTGTGCCCAAGATGTGCTAGTTTCTTTACGATGTCCCTTCCATCAGTGCTTAAGGTCAAAGACGCCAGATATGACAACTCTCATTTTACAATGGAAACTACAGTATTGTTTTGTGTTGACCGACTTGATAAGACATAAAGAACGTTGTGGAAACACGGGGGTCTCCCGTGGGTATAATACTACTCAGACAACACAGGGTGAGGGTAAAACAATGTGATACTACTTTATTGAACCACCAAACAGACAATAAACATATAGAACAGTCCCAGAAAATATCCAACATGATGCAAAATTACACAGTCTCACCCTTCCGCTGACCTGCCGGGAATAGGGCAACTGCGATTTTGGGACTTCCAGGGCCGACTACCTCAACCAGTGGAACCCCGCTTTGGGTGGACACTCACAGAGAGGAGATAGCGGCAAGCTTAGGAAGCTGACAGTCCATTGAGGTACGTGGCCAGGAGACCTGAGGGTCCCAATCTGGCTCCTCCGAACATATCCAGAGAACCAGGTAACCGGTGGGTCCCAACCTGGCATTCTCCGAGCATATCGATGGGTTCCAGGTGACCAGTGGGTCCCAACCTGGCTTCCCCAAACATCTCCATGGGACCAGGTGACCTGACTGTCCAAACCTGGTTTCCCCAAATGTATCCATGGTTTCTGTGATAGTCAATGGAGCAGATCTGTATTCCTCCAGCCAGGGCCGTGGTCCTTTAGTCTGGCATCCTGTAGAATCCAAATCTGTGTCCCTCTGGATGGAGCCATGTGTCCTAACTGCTGCTCTGGCAATTCACTCTGAATCTGAAGAGTCTCGGCTGTGATTTTGTAAAGTCTTTCTCATCATTCACAGGGCAGGGCGGAAGGTGGCAGGGGCTCATGTCTCACTATTTGAGCTTTTAATTAATTTGCATAGTTTGTCTTCCATTGCTCTGCAGATCAACAAACTAGCTGGCCTGGTTCATTATGTAATTAGCATATTAGCAAACATCATTGTTCCATGACCCTGAGTTGCTGTCCTCCAGAGAAAACAGACAATAAGTTGCAGTAAATATCAACTCAAGTGTCAACATCTAGGCTTATACAAATAAGAGTCTGTCCTTCTTGACCAACCAAAGAAAAACACATAAATTCAGAAGTTAACATAAAGATAATAGTGTATTTCTCCTGGCCTACTGAATTTAGACGTCTGGATAATTAAGATTAAATGCTGTGTCGTCACAAACGGGATGCAAGTAAATTCTTTTAAAGGAGAAAAAAGTTTGTTGAACTCCACTACACCAGGGAGGAGATACAAGATTTAGTCTGCTCATTTCAGTACACTGAATGGTACTGTGCAAAAGACTTGAGGAGGACTTTGGGTATCTTGAGGTTGAAGACCTGAACAGGACTACACAGAGGAACGTCATTTAGGTTTTTTGAGGACTAGTGTTTGATGATTCTTCTACAGGGTTTCCATGCATAGGTGCTCCTAATATACATTACTATCTGGGTAATATATTCCAACATTCCTTATATAACTACATGTATTTAATATAACATAGTTTAATAGCCATACTGTAAATATATATACCGTAAATTGTAATATACCTGTAAATTGTGCAATTTCTTTGATATTCCAATATTTTATAACGTGTAATAAGCATTTGACTATTATTTTTGCTTTAAAACTATTAAAAAAATAAATAAAAAGATTTAATTAAAAAAGGAGGGTTAAAAAAATTAACTCATTAATATTTATTATTTATCAAACCGTCCTCTTTTAGATCCCCCCTCTCCTATTACACTTTCATCTTCATTACAACACATTCAAGCAGCATCTTTCCCTTCCTTGTGTTGGCATGTTTATTGGCGTGCTAGAAGCAGCACTGTTAGGCCGAATTCAGACATTTGTATACAGTCCGAGTCTGTTGAATTCGGGTCTGGAGACCCCACGATCAGTTGAGAAGTCGCGGTCTATACTCAGACCATAATACACAGATGTCTGACTTCGGCCTTAGGATCAGTTTATGGGCTCAGTCAGGTGGCTATATAACACAGACGAAGATTGCATTGCAAAGCTCGAACTGGCAGGCGTCTCTCCTGACCTGAGCATGACAGCATGTATTTCTATGCAGCTGTCAGGAGAGCCGCCAGCCAGTCCGTGCACTGCGATGTTATACGGCCGTCTGACAGTGCCCTAAAAGTTAAGCCTGCAACATTCTCTGTCTCTGTATCAGCTGTGATGGAGAAGGGGGGCGGCATAACGAATAATTTATTTCTTGTTTTACAACCTCTTTCAACTTTTTGTAGCTTAGGTTGATACATTTTACCTGCACTGATACTTTGTGAAAGACAATCCAGAAGTGAGATTTGTGCAGATGTTTCTAGCTCATAGAGGATCATCTAGATTGGATAAGTCTAAACTGTCAGCTGTGAGAAGTGTTAGATATGAATGGGTTTCTATCCACTGGAATAAGCAAAAATGTTTTCATTTACTGTCAACCAAGCTGAGAAAATGTTGAAGGAACACGTATAATAGCAAGTTGCAGAAAAGCAGAGAATCCCATAAAGCCACTGTGTAGAATAAGCTACCAAACTTGTACAATTAAATTGGGGTTGGGGTTTATGAAGACAATCAATATGCTCTATAAGGATATGTGGACCTTAGAAGGGGAGGTCCTCCACTTAGGCCTGTATTATAAGCAATTTCTTCCTGGATGATTTGAGCTATCCTTGTATTACAAGAGTAGGCATTCATCTAAGTGGCCATCATGTAACATTACATGCTTGGCTGTTTGCTGGAGGTGCTGGAAGTGGGACCCGATGCAGCTCGGTCTCATTCACTTCAATAGTGCAAAACTGTAATAATAGACACAAAAACATAAACAGGGGTGGTGCTGTATCAGGAAGAAAGCAGCCATGTATTTCTACTCATTGACGCATGTTGCACCCCCACCTGAGGCCTAGTGCCTGCAGATCCAAAAAGTCAAGTATGACCGGAGGGAGCAAGCAAAGCACCCAGTGGGGAGCATGCCAGGCAAGGCGCCGACCTAAGACAGTTATTAGATTTTATTATTTTTTAACACCTTTCTGGCCCCCAGAGAGACCCCGGGGCATAATAAAAGTGTTTTCATAGCAATTATGATTTGGACTAATTATATTCGAACTGAATCAAATTGGAGTGAACCGAGGGGAAACTAAATTTGTGACATTGGCTTATCTCTATACATTTCTCATTGCAGGTGTGAAGGACCACTTTGTTGGGAGCCATTACCATCTGCTGTAATCAAAGGAAGAATTGGTATCTAACTACTTTCCCTGCAAGGCATGACTGAGCAGGCATTAAACTCAATGGGCATCCTGCAGAACTAAAGAAACCCACATTGAATGTATCTTCCTGCTTTCGATAATACATAGCTAGGGGCTATGACATAAACCTGCCCTTACAGGACCCCTTAGAGATCATTAAGATTTATTTTGTGTACTGACATACTACCCTACTGAAAGATTGACTTGCAAACCTCTTTTTTATGGTGAGACTTCTAGTAAAATATACTATGAACAATTCTATGTTTGGGACAAAATCTAACTAAAGCACAGCTAAAAATGCTTCCGTATTCTTATCATTGGTTTTCTCTATTTGGCTTTGGTTTAACACATGAAGTTATATCCAACAAAACTCACCATCTCCAACACATGCATGGATTGGTTCTGAGCCATAGGAAATGTTACGGTGCATTAGGACAGCTGCTAAGGCTGCTATGAATTGTATAAGATATGGCTGTCAAAACAATGAGAATCACTGTTCAGCCAAAGTCCTCACTTAGCACACGACTGCTTTGCAAGACAATGGCAATCAATCGCCATGTGTCTTCCAAGGTGGTCCTGATGTTCTCCACTTAACAGACATGGCAATATAAGCCTCCAGCATTAAATTTCCAATGTCCTTTTTATTATGTTTCTATCACTTTCCCTGCAGTTAATATGCATGATGCTGTTATAGCTGTGCCCTGTAAGTGGAGCAAAAGGGCTCAGAATGAGGTCATAAAGAAAATAGGCAAAAATGGGTTGTACATTTGTGATGTTTTAGTAACTTTTTAGACATGTTTTGTGCTTGCCTAAAGGAAGTGGCTTTGTATAAATTAACCTTCGTAAAGACATTCATAGAATGACATTTAGGCGATGCTCTCACGTATTGCAAACTCAACGTTTTTTCTGCTATTTTATTTGTGCAGAAAATCTGCTGCGCCCAACAGTTCAAGCAAAATGGATATGATTTAATAAAAACTCATACCCACTATGTGTTTAAGGATGCTGTTGAACGATGCATTTTTTTTTGTGCATATTTTTTTCCTATAGGTTTTATGGGGTACTGTAAAAAAAAAACATAGTTTTGTTTCTAAGTGCAGAATCTCAGTGTTTCTGCATTAAAAATGCATAAAAGACAGCTCTCCTCCATTCACGTTTTACCTAGCTACCCTTAGTAATCAAGAAATCTGTGATCTTTAGAGATACTATCTCTATATGGAAAGAAGTCAGGAAAAAATTTGGCCATTCATTCAAAATCTCAAAACACCTTCCGTTGTGGCACAACCCAAAATTCCCCCAAGGTAGTGAAAATATATTCTTTATAAAATGGCAACAAGCAGGTGTTGTGAACATATCTCACCTTCTTCACCCAATTGAACAGAGAAGGCTAACATGTGCAGAAACTTTAGGAAAATATGAACTACCCCCACAGCACTATTTCCAATATGAACAGATCAAACTCTCCGTCGTGGCTAACTTAAGAGATGTTACCTTTGAAACTTCCCGAAATGAACTGGATAATATCCTGTCATCTCCAATGGGTACCCCCTCAATATCTACACTATATTCATCAATGAAACCTAACCTTGTGGAAACACACCCAGATACCTTTTTTAAGTACTGGAAACAACAATTTGATTATGTAGATATCCCCGAGAAGATTAGAACAGGTTGGAGGTTATTCAGGAAACATATTATAAATGAGTAGTAGAGAGAAACTCAGTTCAAAATCAAGCATGGTGCGATATACGCCTTTAATCTACCAAAAAAAGACCCACTGTCTAATAGACTAATTGCATGTCCCAAGTACCAATATCCACACTCTGACCTACACGGCCTTTGGTCCTGTCCTGCATCGGTTTCCTATTGGGACCAGGTAGTTGACATTATTAACACCACATGGGGACCAGGATATGTAATTTCTCCATGTTTAGCCCTGCTGTATGTTTGGACTAACATGAACAACCCTAACAAATTAATAGGGAGTCCCCCCACGCTACTACATACCTGGCTTATATTGGCAAAAAAACAGCTCCTAAAACATTGGCTAGATCCCAATACCCCCCCCCCCCATTACGGAACTAATAGCACAAATGAAGCATTATATGCAGGTAGAACAACAAGATGCCCTATGTAAGAAAGAGAAGCAAGCAGGCAAATACCTTCTAAAATGGAAACAGATTATTATAAATTGCTGTTCAATAGAGGATAAAAGGAAAATGGTAGAACCCTTTACATCTACAGCATGGTATATACTAGAAGATCTCAAAAATAACTTAGGTCCTCTTCGTTTAACTTAAAATAAAGAAGAGAATGGTGAGGAGAACAATCAATGGGCCAGGACTTCTGGCATAGATATAAATGCATTAATTATCCATGATGGCTTCAATGAGATATAAGACATACTGTCAACTAATTCATTTTGTTGTTTGTTATATCTGTTATACCAATTAAATATGTGAATAGAGTTGTTATAGACCCAGTCGGCGTACGGGTACTCTTACCTCTCTATGTACCAGATTAGATGCATGTTATGTATTTATGGTTTGAAAAATCAAATAAAAATGATGTTGAAAAAAAAAATGTATAAAAGAATGCAGCCTTACGTCTGCTCCAAAAAAGTGCATAAAAAAGGGGGGAAAATGTGGCAAAATACACGATAATCATAGCAGATTGCTATTGGGTATTTTGGTGCCGACACTTGTAGAAAAAAAAGCAGAGTAAAAAAGCTGCTTTTTTTGCACATGGGATCGTGGCCTTAGTGCATCACTCCGATATAAAAAAGTATAAATAATTATACTTTTCTTTTCAATACAGGCTGATTTTGACTAGGAAAACTGCTCATAAATTGCCCAGTGTGACCAGAACCGCAATGGTTCTGGTCCTTCTGCTTGACTAGGGAAAGCATGTGGATTTTAGAACTGGTCTTTAATACAGGACTCATTTCCATACAATAAAGATTTAGAAGCCAATTCTCTCATGTATTAATTGCAGGTGGATTAAGTGCAGAAGTTGTAGACATAATGTGCTTAGTTGATTTTAGAGGTTGGATAAGATACTTGGGCACTCAAGACAGCGATGGCACAATATGCAGCTGCAAAACACTAGTCTATAATGGAACAACAGTCTGCTAATACAAGCAAAGAAAAAAAACATAAAAGTAACATCAGATGTCTTTTCATACATTTATCAGCCACTTGTATTATTAAAATCATTTAATCTTAAAATGAGTCATCAGAAAAATGACATTGTTCAACTTAGATTTTAGTA
This sequence comes from Phyllobates terribilis, assembly GCF_046119375.1. Lineage (NCBI taxonomy): Eukaryota > Metazoa > Chordata > Amphibia > Anura > Dendrobatidae > Phyllobates > Phyllobates terribilis. The sequence goes on along the minus strand of NW_027362773.1, from coordinate 212,441,426 downwards.
TAAAATTATTTTTCAATGATTTTTGCCACTGTTATTTCCATATCACAATTTTGCTATTTTTACACTGGGGCTTTTTCTTTCAGGAAATTTACACATACATTAGCCGCAATAGAGTGAGTCTGATCCTATTATTTGTATTGAAGCATCTAATGAGCGTGTGCAAAGGTAATTGTGAAAGGACTGGGAGCAGGGGGAGCGGTGACATCGTCTATTGTGATTGGAGGATCCTCTGTTATCAGCTGTGTATAAAGCACTTATAAGTTCATTTAATTCATCCTCTGATAATAAGTAAACTGCTGTAAACTCTTCCTGAAAGAACAATAACATGGGTCTAAAATAGTCCCATTGGCCAGTGTGAAAATTGCAAGATTATAAGTTTAGTTTTTTAATAAAGTTCATGATATGATAAAAAAAAAAAAAAAAAAAAATTTTAAACCACACATGTAACACAGAAATCTGATTTAAACAATAGGTCACTTTCTGACAACATATTCCCTTTAATATACTACAGCATGGAGAAGAAGGAGTGACAGTCAATATATTGTTGACTGGGCAAAATTATATTTAGATACATCATTATTTTCCCTATCTTAAAGTTTTTGTAAACTGATACCTGAAGAGGACGAGCAGTTTTATCTGGGCTCTACAGCCTGAGGGTGGCCCAGTTGGCACTGGCATATAATGAAATACCGGTGTTTATTATTTCTACACAGTGACATTACTATACACATTATTCTTAGATTATGATGCTTTGATTATTATCTTTGGACTGTTACATGATAGCTCTTGGCTTTAGTAGTAACGTGACTATTTTTTTCATCTCTTTTCATTGTGTGTAAAACCCTTTCTTATGACTTCACAGTATTTAACTACAGACAATGACATCACTGTTTGTTATTCCTGATCTGTGACATCACTTTGTGAATTAGCACTATATGGCAGTACTCTGTGATCCCTGCACTGTGACATCGCTGTGACCATTGACCTCTTATTATTATTATACATTATCCCTCCTGCACTATGGCATTACTGTATATTTTATCTCTCTATGAATTCACTATTTTTAATATCCCCTGTGAGGAGATATTGCTGGGGCCCTTATCCATGTCCTGTATGTCTTGTGCAGAGAATGAGGTCGCACTTATGTATTACTATGTGTATTGTACTTGAGGTGGCAAATTGGTTTCTCTGCCTCATAAAAGGATCCACAGCAAAATCTGCGACAAATCAGCATGCAACAGATTCTCTGCAAAATTAGTATCAGATTTTTGTTACTCAATTTACATCCATTGTGGAGGAACCCCAAGTGCTCTATCTTACCAAGGGACTGTGAGCACCCTTTGACACTGCCTTTATTCTAAAATGGTCTGTATACAGAATATTGGTAATTATTATGGCAGCAAGAACAATGATGCCCAGAGTCAACCATACATAATACATAACCAACATGGAAACTGAGAAAGGACAGCACTGATGCACTAGAGTTGGCTATCAGTCAGTGTCGGGGGAGCGGTTATAGTTGCCATTCACTATGTACTGAGTGGTGACTGAAGCCGTGCCGGCCCACCTCTATGACTAAAAGGCAGAGGCTGCTGGGAGGAATAAAGTTCATTTCCTCCCGTGTTTTCAGTGCATCGGTCGGGCAGCTTTAGTATGCTACTAAACAGCAGACCAGCAGATTAACCCCATATCTGCAGGTTAACAGCGTTTTTTTACTTGACAGGTTCCATTTAAAGGGAATCTGCACAGAATGGCTTCTTATACCAAATACTGGCACTCAGTGCACCTTTGGTGTGGCCAAACATTTAAGTACATCTTCCCACCTACTTATTTTCTGTCTATCTCCACTCTCCCTCCCCAATCATCTTTGATTGACAGCTCTGGCTTCATAGAGCTAGAGAAGGGCGGAGATAGATGGAAACCAAGTAGTTGGGAAGGTGCACTTAAGGGTGTGTGCCCACGATGCGTTTTTTAAGCGTTTCCGCACCGGCAAAAACGCTGCAGAAACTATTAAAAAACGCATGGTAGAAGGGCAGCAATGTTCCCCAATGATAATCCGCATGTGCACATGCTGCAGAAATTTCCGCTGTGGATTATCATTGCGGAAAAAAACGCAGCACTACCAATTATTTTGCAGAAGCGCTGCGTTTTCGCCGCCATTGACTTGCATTAAAACACGTGCATTCCGCTTCACTAGATAAAGACATGCGGAATACACGCGTTCTAATGTGCGGATGGTACCCAGATGTGCACCAAGCGTCTGTACTTGGTCTGGGCAGACAGTCCCCCTTTAAGGAAAAGTTGGAAGGAGAATCACTGTTATGTTGAAGAAAAGTATTCATGTGTTGTGGCGTCACTGTAAACATAGATTGAAGCATTAGACTTACCACTTGCTTGTATTCACACACACAGTCGTCGGCAGCTTATGGCCACTTAGCTAAAATGAAAAATGGAAAAAGTCAGATAAAAAAACAAAATCATAATGCACTCCCCAAAAGCCATATAAACATAGTCTGAAAGACATCCAGTCCACGTCTATGTTTCCATTTATCCTTCAAATCCAAATAAGGTTTCATGCACACGTGATTACCATAGAAGTGAATGGTGCGATGGTCCCGCATGCGAACTTTCCCTCTTTGGGATGCCTGTAACCGGGATTGGTGAGAGTCCCTGCCGTCCTCTAAGTATAATCCCAAAGTCACTCCCAGCTATTTTATGGATCTTTATGAATTTAACCAACGTTTTCCTGAGTCTTCGAGTTTACCTTACGGAAGATGTTTTCTCTTCTTTGCCCAGATACAGCAGTTTATACATAAAACCCGCCTAAAAACCTGACTCTGTAGAAATGAGATGCCTCAGGCAGACAACACAATAATAAATTACAATTCAAATCTACCTTTACAAAAGGATAGAAAATGATGACCGATGCTGCCTAGAACATCCCGTCAACCATTAAGACAGTCTCTCTCCTATCTTAGAAACTTTTACAATAAGGTTGTTCTTTTCCATATATCCGAAGAAACATTATCAAGGGCAATCACAAAATTAATTTTTAATGCTTTTCAGACAGATATTTAATCAGTCTCTTCTGCCCCCTTCTGGGCAAAAATTATTATAGTCATAAATACATCTTCAAACTAAATATTAAAGGAAAAGTATGAGGGGGGTTATATGATAAGCCTTTTTGTCAGTGCTTGACAATACAGGCCTGAATTTTGCAGTTACGTTGCTCTGACAAAAAATCCTGTTCTTTGCTCTGCTGGTTCGTTATCAAGAGGACAGTATGAAAAAATATACACACAGTGTAATCCGAAACTGTCACGGGTGGTCATTTGGATCTATTACATCTTTATGATAAAATCTAACTTAGCAGAAAACGTTAAAGACATTGTCCATCTACGAAGACAATTTTTTTCTTACTTAAATGCATGTATTTTTTTGCTAAAAATCATTTTTGGAATTGGGTTTCATTCCAAAATTTGCACTTTTCTCTTTTTATAGCCTCTGTGTTGCACTGTGCATTGCTGGCTGCAGATTGAGTTAAATGAGAATCCGTCAGTGAGCTCATTCTGACAGCATTCCTAACTATTTTATGTCTTTTGCTCCTCCCAGTTGATTTATGACCACAGACCACATGAAAGTTGAATGTGCAGAGAAACAAAGAGCCTGCAAAAACCAAACTGTGCAACATTCTTAATTAAACCAAATTTCAAAAATGATTTTTAGCCACAAATACATGAATTTAAGTAAAAAAAAATGTTCCCCAGAAGTGGACAATTCCTTAAAGGCAATTTTGTCATGGGGACACAGAAGCAATGATGTTGCAGGTCTGAATCTTCAAACCACTGATAAATAAACTACTATCTATATACACCGTTATCATACTCTCTGGTGTCATTTATACTTGAAGATCGCTGGCATTTAATAGCCGGTTTAGAAAGGTCGAGAAGAATTCCATGTTCACAAAATGATTAATACGATCATTCTATGCGCATAGAAAATTATCGTTATCGGGAGTACATTTTCTGTTTACACAATGCGATGTGCTGCCGATAACGATGATCTTTATGTTAGCATGAACAATCCAATAACAAGCGTTTTGCTCGTTCATTGGGGGATTATTGGCATGTTTACACAGGCAGAAAATAGGGAAATGAGCGTTCTAATGAACGCTGATTCTCGAATATTGGCTTGCCTAATTGGACTTAAAATGTTAAAGAGACTACTAAGTGCTGCAATAGAAAAACTTTTCTACTATAAAATTAAAAATAATATGTTCTACAATATGCAGTATGTAAGATTTAGTGGTTGGTATAGGTATAAGAAATAGGTACTCAGGATACAGATATAGGTTAGCAATTTTATTTTTTTCTTTCTTGTCAGGCAGTACTTGTGGGAAAAAAAGTGCAATGTGGGCATCATATTGTGTCCCAGGTTATGAAAAAATTATACCGTGTGGGGGGCTGTGGGTCCATGTTACAGTGTGATGAGCTGTTGGGCCATCCTATTGTGTGTGGCGGTCTGTAGTGATTATTCAGTTTGGAGGCCTCTGACGGCATCAAACAGTGTGAGAGAGCTGAGGAGGTTTCATACTGTTTGGAGGAGCTGTGGGAGTATCGTATTGTGTTGAGGCTGTGGGGTATCCTACTATGTGAGGGTTGTGGGGGCATCATACTGTGAGGGGTTCTGTGGGGGTTATACAGTTTGAGGGTCCTGTGAAAGCAGCAAACAGTGTGAGAGGGCTGAGGAGGCTTCATACTGTGTGAGGGAGCTGTGGGAGTATCATACTGTGTTGGGGCGGTGGGGCATCATACTGTGTGTGGGAGTCTGAAGGGGATTATACATTTTGGGCAACTGTGGGGGCATTATACTGTGTGAGGGATCTGTGGGTGCTTCAAACTGTTTGGGAGTTGTGGGGGCCATCATAACTGTGAGTATCATACTGTGGGGGCATTATGCTGTGTGAGGGGGTATCATACTGTTTTGGAGGGCTATGGGGACATCATACTGTGTGGCAGTAGCAGCCGGTCAACATACTTAATTCCACTCAAAATTAATTGAGGGAATGAATATTAATATAACATAATAATAATAATATTGAGCAGAATTTCAGCTTATTGATTTGGCACTCCACAACAGTGACAGTCTCTTAAGTGGCCCCTCAAAACATTAATTGCCCATTCCTGTTTTGCTGTATAATCATTGGGGGTCCAAACTCTGGGACCTCTACTGATCCTGAGACTGAAGGACATGCGGAGCTGATGTTAATTTAGTGCATGTCTACTTTAATGCATTTTCCTGCAAAACAGCCGATGTTTCTATTGGTCCTACTATTTACATGATTGCCGGGTATCTGACACGTATAGAATAGCTGTTGGGGTTTAGAAGACCCAGGTAAGAACTGGAAACTGTTACAAGTTGCCCCAGTCACAGTGAAAAACTGAGCAACAAAAAAATGCTCAGTGTTTGTTTAGGAACGTGTGGTATAACAAATACATAAAAATTACATAAAAGAAAATAAAAATGTAATAATAAAGCTCCTCCTTCCCCCGAAAAAATGCCATTAATTAATATAAAACACATTTTAATTGTATATACATCACAAATAGCCCCTATTGTAACATCTGTGCTAGTTTCTGCTTCAGCTGCTTCGGCGCTGCGCCTTTTTTGTGGGTGATGCTTGACAGAATCAGCACTGTTTTATTTCTGGGACTTCTGGTGCCATGAGATCACGGAACTATGGGGTTAAATATCTGGTTTTGATTGCTCCTTTCTGAGAGCCCTGGGAGGGGCTGCCGGCTATTTAAACCCCTGGGTCTCTGACTTCCACTGCTAGTGAATTAGATTTTGCTGCCTGATATATGCTCCTGTCCTTGCTCATGGTGTTTTCTTGATTTCCCGTTTTCTGGCCTCAGCATGAATTTTGACTATCCTCTTGTTTTACGATTGTTTTCCGGACATGACCTCTTGCCTTTGACCCTGCTTGGCAACCCTTTCGGCCTCTGGTTCACTCTTCCAGAAGGTAGCCCTTCTATGGAAGCAATCCACTGGACCCCGTTGTAAGACCAAATCCTTGTACAGGTGTTAAAGGGTGAAGGTCGGGGGTTTTCTGGAATTGGACAGAGTGGCTTGTGCCAAGCTTGTCCAAGGTAGCCTTTTTGAGCCTGTGACCTCTGACACGTGACACCGATACATTTTAGGTATTTACATGACTATAAAAACCCGAAGAATAAAAACATAGACAGCATAAAAAATAATAGCAAAAATAACAAAAAACTGTTCCAAAAATATTTTTTTTCTATATTCAGCTCACAAAAAATTAACATAAATCACACAGTAATTAAAGGGGTTGTCTGGTCTAGTGGGCGCGGCCTTCTAGTGGGTGTGGCCATCCAATGGGCATGGCCGGCTAGTGGGCGCGGCCTTGCTCTATACACTTGTCCATTAAACAGCTTCTGCATGGGATTATGCATATCGCGCACATCACCGCCGTTTCCGGCTCAGAAACCGGTGAATCCTCGCAGTGCAAAATGCCTGCGCTGGGGGGGGGGATTCAAAAGTCTGCAATTACACAGAGTGACTGCAGACTTTTCATTTTAGACCGGACAACCTCTTTAAGCCACTTTGCTGGTACTTAAAAATGCTGCAAATTTTGCATACGTAAAATCCGTGGGAAAAATCAGCCCCATATATATAATGTGTGAACACCGCCTAAAGGTCCTGTGGGAATATAAGCTGAATGTCGCCCAGTATATTTGCAATACAAGGCTGAATATTCATCTAACCAGCCATGTGTCCCTTCTATAGGACAATGTTATTTTTGGTCATCATGACTAGTGATGAGCGAGCGTGTTCTGTTAACCCTTTCAGCGAGCATGCTCGGGTGCTCGCCAAGTATTTGCGGAGTGCTCGAATGTTATGTTTGAGTCACTCCGTGTGCATGATTTGCGACTGTTTGACAGCTTTAATACATGTGAGGAATGCATGTTTGTTAGGCTTTCCTCACATGTATTAAAGCTGTCAAACAGTCGCAAATCATGCACACGGAGTGACTCTAACATAACATTCGAGCACGCCAAAGTTACTCAGAAAACACCCGAGCATGCTCGTAAAACTCGAGTAACGAGCATGCTCACTCATCACTAATCATGACGTATTGAAATTAACCAACAAAGAAAACTACATCTTACCATTAAACCAAAAGCAGGTTGTGAAAAATTACATTTTTTATATCTTATTGAAAGGTCATTCAAGTGCGCGGTGCTTTCATCTACAACTCATTTCTAAGAAAACTGAATTTTTAGGCTGATACCCCTACATGCTGGGTTAATAGAATCTACAGATGACCTTACCGAGCCTCCCGCCACACATAAATTCCCCATAATTGTATCATTCTATTTAAGTTCCCAACTTGCTGGGCTGTATTAGCATATTAAAATTAACTCTGCAGGCTGTAATCACTTCACCTTAATAAATGAACTTACTAGGCCAAATTTGATCAAGTTATAGTACACCCTTGTGGTGTTACCTTCATACCCCAATAGGAGATTTGATAATATTACATTTGCAGTAATCTTCCTCCACCGAGCATACTGGATAACAAATTAACCTTTTCCAAAATCCAATAAGCAGTCAAAAATAAAAATGACTTATTATCGGTTAAAGAACGCATCCATGTTTCATACAACGTTGACAACATTTTCTTGCAAATGAAGAAAAAGTGCCCAGAAAAAGATGAGACGGCTTAAACTATCGTTTGATTTTTTTTCTTTGTGCAATATATTAATTTCACAGTGCATAAGCATTCTTTCCAGATATGTAATTAGTGAGTTATAACGTTCATTATTTCTGCAAAGTAACAGTGGAAGCTTATTCCTTCAGAGAATTACATGACTTCTGTACATAAAGCTGGCTAATAACTGATTACTTACTGTAACAGGCTGGTATTTGCATATACCAATATAATTCTGTAGTGCTGAATTATCGGGGAGACGGCCAGAACAGAAAATAAATGATGTACAATAATGTGGTAAAGAGAGAGGCAGCCAAGCTGTAGATGGTACAACAAGCTGTATAAGAACACCACTACTCAAAAACCATATCTATCTATATATCTATCACTTCACCTATCTACTTCCTTCCGTTCTTCTTAGCATTAAGGGGGGGGTGGCTACAGGGGTGGTTGCCCCGATGGGGGTGCAAAGTCTCTTGAGAGAGGTCCTCAATTGGACCGAAACGTTGTTGTTACAATGGGCTATTAAATTTTTCAAATTTTCTATTTTGGAAGTGATGCCTTCATTTTTGCACGTCTATCTATCTATCTATCTATTTATCTATCTATCTATCACCAACCTCATATCTATCATCTATTTATCACCTATCTCATATCTATCTATCTATCATCTATCTCGTATCTATCTATATCTATCATCTATCTATCTTATATATATCTATTACCTATCTCATATCTATCATCTATTACCTATCTCAAATCTATCTATTAGTGTTGAGCGAACATGCTCGACACTGCTCGGTACTCGCCCGAGCATCACGCTACTCGGGATGTTCGGCGAGCACCGAGCATTTCCGGGTTACTCGGGCGGGACCTCGGGTCTCCGCCCTGCATGTTTGGCGCTCTTTACAGAGCCAATGAACATGCAGGGATTGCCAGCCAGTCACTGTAATGCCGCAGCCATGTTGTTTGTGGGCATTACAGTGATTGGCTGGCCGCACAGCGTCACCTCGAGTATTTAAAACCGGGCGCCGCCATCTTGGACACAGTCGCTCCGGATCAGACAGTGTAGGGACAGCGCTGCTGATTTAGGGAGAGATATATCCTGCAAAATAGTTAGTGTAGGGTCTGTAAAGGCTGCCAGATCAAACAAACAGTCCTTCTCAGGACTAATATCCATCCCAGGTATATCAGGCAGGCAGGCAGGCTGTATAGGAGACGCAGTGGTTATACCAGCAAACGCTGCATTACAGTCCTGTGTGCTGCTCCTGTTGCTGAAATTGCTGGACTTAGCTCCAGGTCCCGGGGGCCAGGAAAAATCCTTTTTTTTTATCTAAATCCTCTTTTTTTTTCCTCCTTCACAATGTACAAATACCCATCTTATTAACCTTTTGGTGTCCCCCCCCCCCCAAAAAAAAAAAAGTGTGCCTCTGATTTTTCAGACACAAATATATCTGTTGAAAATAGTCTGGTGTAGGCCAGAGAAATAGAAGTGTGGTTTTGCAGTTCTATGGGCCATTTGTATCTAAAAAAAAACAGTTTGCGTGTGTCGCTCACTGTTCAGCCGCAAATATATATATTTAAAAAAGTCTGGTATACACCAGTAAATTATTACTGTGGTTTTGATGTTCCACGGTAAAACATCTCTATTATCCTGTTTTTGGCATTTTTTGCTGTATAAAAATAATAATAGTGTCTCCCTGATTTTTCAGACACAAATATATCTGTTGAAAATAGTCTGGTGTAGGCCAGAGAGACAGAAGTGTGCTTTTGCTGTTCCACGGTAAAAAAATCTCTATTATCCTGCTTTTTGCATTTTTTGCTGTAAAAAAAAAAAATAATAGTGTCTCCCTGATTTTTCAGACACAAATATATCTGTTGAAAATAGTCTGGTGTAGGCCCGAGAAATACAAGTATGGTTTTGCAGTTCCACGGTACAAACCTCTGTATTATCCACTTTTGGGCCATTTGTATCTAAAAAAAACAGTTTGAGTGTGTCGCTCACTGTTCAGCTGCAAATATATATATATTTTAAAAAGCCTGGTATACACCAGTAAATTATAACTGTGGTTTTGCTGTTCCACAGTAAAAAATCTCTATTATCCTGCTTTTGGCATTTTTTGCCGTAAAAAATAAATAGTGTCTCCTGATTGTTCAGACACAAATATATCTGTTGAAAATAGTCTGGTGTAGGCCCGAGAAATACAAGTGTGGTTTTGCAGTTCCACGGTTCAAACCTCTGTATTATCCACTTTTGGGCCATTTGTATCTAAAAAAAACAGTTTGAGTGTGTCGCTCACTGTTCAGCCGCAAATATATATATATTCAAAAAAGTCTGGTATACACCAGTAAATTATAACTGTGGTTTTGCTGTTCCACGGTAAAACATCTCTATTATCCTGCTTTTGGCATTTTTTGCCGTAAAAAATAGTGTCTCCTGATTGTTCAGACACAAATATATCTGTTGAAAATAGTCTGGTGTAGGCCCGAGAAATACAAGTGTGGCTTTGCAGTTTCACGGTTCAAACCTCTGTATTATCCACTTTTGGGCCATTTGTATCTAAAAAAAACAATTTGAGTGTGTCGCTCACTGTTCAGCCGCAAATATCTCTATTTAAAAAAGTGTGGTATACCCCAGTAAACAATAACTGTGGTTTTGCCATCCCACGGTAAAAAATCTCTATTATTCAGGTTTTGGTAGTTTTTTCCGTAAAGAAAAACAGTAGTGTCTCCTGACTGTTGTGACACAAAAATATATCTGTTGAAAATAATCTTGTGTAGGCCCGACATCCCAGTGTGGTTTCGCAGTTCCACGGGTCAAATCGCTGTACTATCCAGTTTTGGGCCTTTGGTATCTAAAAAAAAAGCAGTTTGAGTGTGTCGCTCACTGTTCAGCCTCAAATATCTCTATTTAAAAAAGTGTGGTATACCCCAGTAAACAATAACTGCGGTTTTCCTCTTCCACGGTTCTAATCTACTCTTTATTACCCTTTTTCCATTGATAGTGCAAGTGTAAGCTATTTTACTTCATTTACAATGGGCAAGGCGCGTGGCAAGGGACGTGGAAGTGGACGTTCTGGTGATGGTTCGTGCAGAGGACGGGGCCATGGCCAAGGTGAAAATGTGCCACAACCAACAGCCACATCTTCTCGCTCCCACTTCTTGACCGAATTACTAGGGAAGCACAGAACAACACCAGTATTGAGAACTGATCAGTGTGAACAGGTTATTAATTGGATAGCAGACAATACTTCCAGTTACCTGGGCACCACCACCTCCGGTCTGTCTTCCACAAGGTCAACTCTTAGTAGCCGTGAGTCTCGACCGCATACTCCTCCTCACCCTGATGCTCCTTCCTCCCACCATGCCGAGTGTCGTCAGACAGCAAGTGATCCCACACTTGGACACTCTGAAGAGCTGTTCACTGGTCCATTTCCATATTTGGGCCCCTCGCCTGATACGCTTGAAGTGGTGGAAGAGGAGATCCCATGTTGCGATGCCCAAATATTTGAACAGCCACGGCCACAGGAAGTCGACGTTGGCAATCTGTCACAAGAGGTGGACGATGACGAGACACAATTGCCAGGAAGTGAGGAGGAGGATCGTGGTGCGCAAGTGGAAGAGGAGGAGGTGGTGGATGATCTAGTAACTGACCCAACGTGGAAGGAGGACATGCAGAGTGAGGCCAGCAGCACACAGGGGGAGGGAGGCAGAGTACCCCAACAGGCAGGAAGAAGCAGTGTGGTGGCCGCAGACAGAAGGCAGGCAACCGTTCCCCGTAACACCAACACGAGGGACGTTGCCAGTACAAGCGGTAGGTCTTCCAGAGTCTGGAATTTTTTTAAAGACTCTGCTGATAACCCCAAAAAGGCCATATGTTCCACCTGCCATGCCAGCATCAGCAGGGGTGACAAAACTACCAGCCTGACCACCACCAGCATGATCAAGCACATGGCAGCAAAGCACCCGACTTTGTGGGGCGAAACACAGGGTCCACGACCAGTGTCAGCGGGTATCACCACTGCTTCTTCCACTGTTGTGCGTGCAATAGAACCCCCTGTTGTGTGTGCAAGGCAATCCCCTGTCCATACTGCATATAAAGATGCCCCCTCCTCTCAGTCTTCACTTGTTATGGCAGTTTCTCAAGAAACAGCATCAACGTCCACGTCCACGTCCCACCGCAGCGTTCAATTGTCCATATCCCAGACCTTTGAACGAAAGCGGAAATTCGCAGCTAACGCCCCACAGTCCACAGTCCTAAATTCGCACATTTCACGACTGCTTGCATCCTTCCGCAATCTTATGGCGGTGGCCGTCCCTCGGTACTCGGTCCCCAGCCGACACTATTTTGCCCGGTGTGCCATCCCCGCACTACACAAGCAAGTGTCCCAAAGCATCTGCCGTGCCCTCAACAACGCAGTTACTGGGAGAGTCCACCTGACAACGGACACGTGGACAAGTGCTTGTGGCCAGGGACGGTACATCTCTCTGACGGCACACTGGGTAAACATAGTGGAAGCCAGGACCCAGTCGGACCTTGGGACGGAATACACCCTCCCCACACCGAGGATTGCGGGCCCTATGTCAGTCAGAGTTGCCCCCACAGTGTACAGCTCCTGCGCATCCTCCTCCTCCTCCTCCTCCTCATGTTCAGCCTCCATCTCAGATATCACCACATCAGTTACAAGCTGGAAGCATTGCAGTACTGCCTCTGCCAAGCGGCAACAGGCTGTGCTGAAACTCATAAGCTTAGGTGATAAACCTCACACTGCTTGTGAGTTGTGGACAGCTGTGAAAGAGCAGGCAGATCTGTGGCTGAGACCGCTGAACCTACATCCCGGCATGGTCGTGTGTGACAATGGCCGTAACCTGGTGGCGGCTCTGAGGCGAGGTGAGATCACACACGTACCATGCCTGGCTCATGTGCTTAACCTCGTGGTTCAGCGGTTTCTTAAATCATACCCCGAGTTGCCAGATCTGCTCGTGAAAGTACTCCACCTGTCAGCTCATTTTCGCAAGTCGGCTACAGCTTCCGCCGCCCTTGCTGTGTTGCAGCAGCGTTTGCAGCTTCCGGCACACCGACTGGTGTGTGATGTCCCCACACGTTGGAACTCTACCCTCCACATGTTGCAAAGGATTTGTGAGCAGAAGAGAGCAGTTGTGGAGTACCAGCTGCAACAAGGCCGTCGATATTCAGGTCAGACTCCACACATAAGACCTCAGGAGTGGACCTGGATGTCTGACATATGTACCATCCTGACAAACTTTGAGGAGGCCACCAAGATGGTGAGTGGCGATGAAGCCATCATTAGTGTCAGCAACCCACTTGTCTGTCTTTTGCAACGCTCTCTGCAGAGAATTAAAGAGGAGGCATTGCAGCCAGAGTATGATGAGATGGATCAAGAAGCCGTAGCGGGCGATTACACACAGCCCAGCCTCATCTCATCCCAACGTGCATTGGGGGACAATGAGGGAGAGGAGGAGGAGGAGGAGGAGGAAGAACAGGAGCTGCTATCATGCGTTGTAGACGGTAGTACCTGTACAAGTGTCATACCGTCGGTTCAGCGTGGGTGGCCTGAGGACAAGGGGGAGGAGGAAGAGGAGGAGGAAGAGGAGGAGGAGAGCATGGTCAGTCGTCATCTTAGTGAGGACACGGAAATCTTGCCCGTTACCAGTCTGGCACGCATGGCTGACTTTATGTTACGCTGCCTTAACCATGACCCTCGCGTTGTCAAAATGTTGGGTGACAGTCATTACTGGTTGGTGACACTTGTAGATCCCCGCTACAAGGAGAACTTTCACTCTCTTATTCCTGAGGTGGAGAGGTCTACAAAAATGGGGCAATGGGGCAGAACTCTTAAAAAAATTCCCATCTGAACACGCTAGCGGCAGAGGTCACAGTTCGTTGCCCAACCAAGGCGTACAGGCGAGAGAGATGCAACTCCAATCCAGCAGAGGCAGGGGAACACTGTCAACATTCTGGGACAGTTTTCTGACACCCGCCCAGCTTACCGGCCCTGAGGCGCGGGGTACTCTCACAAGGAGTGGAACGTTTCAAAAGATGGTGAGGGAGTACCTTGCCGATCGTACCAGCGTCCTCTGTGATTCCTCTGTGCCTTTTAATTATTGGGTATCCAAGCTGGACACTTGGAATGAACTCGCTCTGTACGCCTTGGAGGTCCTGGCCTGCCCTGCCGCTAGCGTGTTATCGGAGCGTGTTTTTAGTGCCGCTGGGGGAATTATAACTGATAAGCGCACTCGCCTGTCAACTGACAATGCTGACAGTCTGACCCTTATCAAAATGAACAAGGGCTGGATTGGGCCAGACTTCTCATCACCACCAAATGACAGCAGAGTAACATAAAGTCAAATCCACTGTGTTATTTCGGCAGGTGTATTCACATGCACCGCTTCACACCCACACATGGGTATACGCTTCCTCATTTCGGCTGTTTAATCTTCTTCTCCTTATCCTCAGCCTCCACCACCACTATACCACCAGGGTGCCAGCATTGCAAGTTCCTCCGTCCTCATTTTTGGCAGCTTTTGCTGGGAAAGCATAAGCAAATACCATGGGACACCCACTCCCCAATAATGGGACTTATGTTTGTAATATGCTGTACTGCATGGCTCTTGTAAGGGGCATTGCAAGTTGCTCCATCCTAATTTTTGGCAGCTTTTGCTGGGAAAGCATAAGCAAATACTATGGGAGACCCACTCCCCAATAATGGGACTTATGTTTGTAATATGCTGTACTGCATGGCTCTTGTAAGGGGCATTGCAAGTTGCTCCGTCCTAATTTTTGGCAGCTTTTGCTTGCAAGGCATAAGCAAATACCATGGGAGACCCACTCCCCAATAATGGGACTTATGTTTGTAATATGCTGTACTGCATGTGACGCGCCCCCTGGGCCGTGTGTACACGTGTGTGGGATACCCGGTGCCGGGTCTCTGGGGTCTGTAGTCTCCGTGGCGGTGACCCGGTCCCATGGCTCAGGCTGGTCAAACCAGTGGCAGTCTTTCTTAGGTTTTGAGGTTAATTGTCCGACTGCGCCACCCGTGGATTGCGGTCAGGGAGTACCACCGCTGCGAGGCAGACCGCTGAGGCTGGTGTTGTGTGCGCAGCATAGAATGGGATAACTCCCCTCGGGAGGAGTATAGCCTCAGGGCAGTGAGTGTGGATGATGGGGGTGATGGTGCACGAGCGCAGCAGGAACGACTCAGAGTCTTTGCAGTGCAGTTCAGGGTCTTTACTGATGATTATAAGGTAGACCCTCCCGGGAGTACTGGCTAGCATAAGAGGCCTGGTCAGTCTGTGAGCAAGCAGGAGTTCCCCTGGCCAGGTGGAGTTGTAGGCCTCCCCGTCTGTCTGCACTCTTCCTGGCTACCTTGCTGTAAGCGGGTAGAAGTAACCCACATCCCTGAGTGTACCGTGTAGTGCTCACCCGTATGGCTGGTGACTTGGGGCCTTCTGTTAGCCTCCGCTCCACGACGGCGGTGCTGGTCCCTTGCTTGTGACTGAGCCTCCGGGCTTCTATGGCCAGAGGACCTGAAATCCCCTGCTGGTTTCTGCTGCTGGATATATAAGTCCTCACAGCTTCGGACTCCTGTGTCCGGTTCCTATTGTCTTCTGCCAGGGCGAGCTCTGCTCAGCTTCCAGCCCCTGGTCTTTAGCTCCTAGCTCCTACAGAGCTCCTTGCTGTTACTTTCCCTTGCTCTCACTCTGACTCTGACTGTTCTCTGACTCACTCAACCCCGCCCCAGATCCAGTTTATAAGGGCAGAATTCTCCCCTCCCAGGACTGGGGCAGGAGGATGTTGCATGTTTAAGGGATCCTGACCAGGAAACCTCCCACTTGCTCTCCAACGTAATATCTCTATTACTGTGGTGACCAGACCCCTGGGGTGCCGCACATGGCTCTTGTAAGAGGCATTGCAGTTCCTCATAATTTTTGGAAAGGCTTCCATTCACTGCTTAGGCCAACAGTGCACGGGAGACCCAGTTGCTATAAATCGAAAAAAAGGTTTAGTTAACGCCCTCTGACCTCCATGTCATTTCCAAGGGGCATTGGAGTGGCTCGAAATTTTTGGTAGGCATTGCACTCACTGTATGCCCTATAACTGTGTAGCCGAACCGCTCCTTTTGTTACAGAAACATATCCTACAAGACATATCTGGTTGACTGGACTGATATTGATGTGAATGGTCCCTGTTCCTCCTGCTGTTTCTCCTTTGCCACCACCTCATCCATCATTTATAACCTGAAGCTTTGTTTTAACGGGAGTCATAGAACTGGGATAGTAGCAGGAAAACATCCAGCAATCCTCGGAGGAGGTAGGATATGCGCCAAAACGCGGACCACCTCAGGCCTAGCCACTACTACATACATGCGCTTGCATTCCAAGAAAACAAAGCAGATGCTAACTTCTATCATCATCATCATGCTCCTCACCTAGGCACTCTCAACTCCCCTGATGGAGAAGCCAGGGCCCACCGGAGGAGTCTGGTTCTCTGGTGGGCTCGTCCAATGCTGCCCTAAAGCAGGTCAGGCTAAGAAAAGTGTGGAGGAAGGTGACAGGAGAAATCAGGGCGGCTGGGGACCGAGTATGGACACCTGGCCACCACCTGGCGGCTGGGGACCGAGCGTGGACACCCGGCCGCCGGGCGGCTGGGGACAGAGTATGGATACCTCGCTGCCGAAGCGGCCATGAGGTAGTGGCCAGCTTCGGCCTCCTCCAAACTAAAGGGCCCCATTTCAAGTGAAAGCTAGCAGTATGGTATTGCATCCTGCGGGTGGGTGGGTGGTTGGCTGCATATTTTCGCTTGCATTGCAAGGAATGGGGGAGGTACAATTGAACACTGCCCTGGGACAAGGACTTGCACGGGGATAGTTGCAAGTCTGCATCTTCTGATGCGGCAAGGATCACTTCTGATGGGCACACTTTTAGACAGTGACCTGGGGGGCAGAGATGCTTCCAGGGGTCTTCCCCATGCTGATCCCTTGTCTTTTCAGCACTGTATGCATGTGTCACACAGCACATGGCCAGATAAGGTTGTAAAATGTTAAAATTACATTTCCCGGTGAACGCATTTGTCACGGTTGAAAGCAATACAAAAGTGCAAAAAAATATGAAAAATGCTACTTGTGAACATAGCCCAAGGTGTGGAGGAGTATTTTTGTTTTTGGTTATTTATTTTACCTTATACACAAGTTTTTACCCTGGAAAGGAAATTCCTTAACATATTTCACAGGAAAACCGTTTCAGTTTCGTTTTTGAACGTTTTATCGTGAGCCCGCAAAAGTGGCTTAATACCTCTGACCACGTTGTTGACAGCAGTGACCTGGGGGTCAGAAATGCTTCCAGGGGCGATCCCCATGCTGCCCCCATGTCTTTTGAGCACTGTCACTATCGTTTTGGGCACTTTTTAGGCTTTCTACAGACTGCCGGGGGTGCTGCCGCAAAAATGCTCGGGTCTCTCATAGACTAACATTGGGCTCGTTGCTCGGGTCGAGCACCCGAGTATCACGGTAAGCTCGGCCCGAGCTTCGAGCACCCGAGCATTTTAGTGATCGCTCAACACTATCAGTCGTCATCTTGGTGAGGACACGGAAGTCTTGCCCATTACAAGTCTGGCACCCATGGCTGACTTTATGTTACGCTGCCTTAACCGTGACCCTCGCATTGTCAAAATGTTGGGTGACAGTCATTACTGGTTGATGACACTTTTAGACCCCCTCTACAAGGAGAACTTTCACTCTCTTATTCCTGAGTTGGAGAGGTCTACAAAAATGGGGCAGTACCAGAAGGCCCTTGCTGCAGAACTATTAAAAAAATTCCCATCTGAACACGATAGCGGCAGAGGTCACAGTTCGCTGCCCAACTAAGGCATACAGGCGAGAGAGACGCAACTCCAATCCAGCAGAGGCAGGGGAACACTGTCAATGTTCTAGGACAGTTTTCTGAGACCTGCCCAGCTTACAGGCCCTGAGGCGCAGGGTACTCTCACAAGGAGTGGAAAGTTTCAAAAGATGGTAAGGGAGTACAAGCATCCTCCGTGATTCCTCTGTGCCTTTTAATTATTGGGTATCCAAGCTGGACACTTGGAATGAACTCACTCTGTATGCCTTGGAGGTCCTGGCCTGCCCTGCCGCTAGCGTGTTATCGGAGCGTGTTTTTAGTGCCGCTGGGGGAATTATAACTGATAAGCGCACTGGCCTGTGAACTGACAATGCTGACAAGCTGACCCTTATCAAAATGAACAAGGGCTGGATTGGGCCAGACTTCTCATCACCACCAAATGACAGCAGAGTAACATAAAGTCAAATCCACTGTGTTATTTCGGGAGGTGTATTCCCATGCATCGCTTCACACCCACACATGGGTATACGCTTCCTCATTTCGGCTGTTTTTTGCTCTTCTCCTTATCCTCAGCCTCCACGACCACTATACCACCAGGGTGACCGTGGTCCATGTTGCCAGCATTGCAAGCTCCTCTGTCCTAATTTTTGGCAGCTTTTGCTTGGAAGGCATAGGCAAAGACTATGGGAGACCCACTCCCCAATAATGGGAATAATGTTTTTAATATGCTGTACTGCATGGCTCTTGTAAGGGACATTGCAAGTTCCCCCTTCCTAATTTTTGGCAGCTTTTGCTTGGAAGGCATAGGCAAAGACTATGGGAGACCCACTCCCCAATAATGGGAATGATGTTTTTAATATGCTGTACTGCATGGCTCTTGTAAGGGGCATTAAAATCGTCTTGTTAAGCTACTGTGACCTCCACGTCTCTTCCAAGGGTCGCTAATATTGTCTTTTTATTCCACTGCGACCTCCACCACTCTTCCAAGGGGCATTAAAAGCGTCTTGTTAAGCTACTGTGACCTCCACGTCTCTTCCACAGGGCGTTGATATTGTCTTTTTATTCCACTGTAACCTCCACCACTCTTCCAAGGGGCATTGATATTGTCTTTTTATTCCACTGCGACCTCCACCACTCTTCCAAGGGGCATTAAAACCGTCTTGTTAAGCTACTGTGACCTCCACGTCTCTTCCACGGGGCATTGATATTGTCTTTTTATTCCACTGTAACCTCCACCACTCTTCCAAGGGGCATTAAAACTGTCTTGTTAAACCACTCTGAACTCCACGTCTCTTCCAAGGGGCATTAAAACCATCTTGTTAAGCTACTGTGACCTCCACATCTCTTCCAAGGGGCATTAAAACTGTCTTGTTAAACCACTCTGAACTCCACGTCTCTTCTAAGGGGCATTAAAACCGTCTTGTTAAACCACTCTGAACTCCACAGCTCTTCCAAGGGGCATTGACATGTTGTTTTTAATTACCTCTAACCTCCACGACTCTTGCAATGGGCATTGCATTTCCTCCTAATTTTTGTAAGCTTTTGCTTTTAAATGCATAGGCGAACACTAAGGGAGACCCACTCCCCAATAATGGGTAGAAGGTTTTTAATACGCTGTAATCCACGTCTGTTTCAAGGGGCATTGCAGTGCCTCATAATTTTTCGAAAGCCTTCCATTCCCTGCTTAGGCCAACAGTGTACAGGAGACCCAGTTGCTATAAATGGAAAAAAAGGTTTAGTTAAGGCCCTCTGACCTCCATGTCACTTCCAAGGGGCATTGGAGTGCCTCGAAATTTTTGGTAGGCATTGCATTCACTGTATGCCTTATAACTGTGTAGCTGAACCGCTCCTTTTGGTACAGAAACATATCCTACAAGACATGTGTGGTTGGCTGGCCTGATATTGATGTGAATGGTCCCTGTTCCTCCTGCTCTTTCTCCTTTGCCACCACCTCATCCATCATTCATCACCTGAAGCTTTGTTTTAACGGGAGTCAAAGAACTGGGATAGTAGCAGGAAAACATCCAGCAATCCTCGAAGGAGGTAGAATATGCGCCAAAACGCTGACCACCTCAGGCCTAGCTGCTACTACATACATGCGCTTGCATTCCAAGGAACAGAAAGCTAAGGAGGTGGATGGCCTCATGATCATGAATAATTTACTCGTTGTGTAGGAGGCCGACCACTGCTGCTGTCTACCTTCTGAACTTTGTGTTGAAGCCTGATTGACCCAGGACCCGCAATCCTCTATGTCTGGAGGACGTGTTGCATCCCAGTGTCCAACTGTGTCCCGGCTTCCACAATATTAACCCAGTGTGAAGGCGTCAGTGAGATGGACCATTCCTGGCCACATTTACTTGTCCACGTGTTTGTGGTTAGGCTGTCCTTCCCACTAAATGCACTGGGGAGGGCACAGGTAATGTTTTGGTATGCGCGCTTGTGTATAAGGCGCACCGGGACAAATAGGGGCGGCTGGGGACCTTTTATGGACACCCGGCCACCCCTACGCGGCTGGGGACTGTGTGTGGGCACCCGGCCGCGGGGCGGCTGGGGACTGAGTATGGACACCCGGCCGCCCCCTGGCGACTGGGGACCAAGCGTGGACACCCGGCCGCCGGGCGGCTGGGGACTGAGTATGAATACCAGGCTACCGACGCAGCCATGACGTGGTGGCCAGATTCCACCTCCACATGCCTAAAAGGCCCAATTTCAAGTGCAAGCAAGCTAGCAGTATGGTATTGCAGCCTGGGGGTGGGTGGGTGGCAGGCTGCATACTTGCGCTTGTATTGCAAGTTATGGGGGAGGTACAATTGAACACTGCCCTGGGGCAAGGACTTGCACGGGGATAGTTGCAAGTCTGCATCTTCTGATGCGGCAAGGATCACTTCTGTTGGGCACACTTTTAGGCAGTGACCTGGGTGTCAGAGATGCTTCCAGGGGTCTTCCCCATGCTGTTCCCATGTCTTTTTAGCACTGTATGCATGTGTCACACAGCACATGGCCAGATAAGGTTGTAAAATGTTAAAATGACATTTCCCGGTGAATGCATTTGTCACGGTTGAAAGCAATACAAACGTGCAAAAACGCATAAAAAATGCTACTTGTGAACATAGCCCAAGGTGTGGAGGAGTATTTTTGTTTTTGGTTATTTATTTTACCTTATACACAAGTCTTTACCCTGGAAAGGATGTTCCTTAACCCCTTTCCGACCTGGTCAGTAATAGTACGCACCAGGTCGGGAAGGAAGGTTCAGCGGGGGCTCCGGCGGTGAGCCCGCACTGAAGCGAGCACATGTCAGCTGATTATTGGAATCGCAATCCACCCGCGGCTGTTAACACGTTAAATCTCTGACAGTGGCATTTAACTCGCGCTTCCGGGAGTCCTAAGCCCCGCCCATCAGTGACCCCGTCACGTGATCGCGGGTCACCAATGGGTGGGCATGACAACTCAGGGTCTGCAGCAGACACCTGTGGTTGTCATGTCTCAAATGCTATGAGCGCCACCTAGTGGTCAGCGCTCATAGCAAGTGAGCATTTCTCCCGCATACAAGCGATCTGCTCATCGCTTGTATGCAGTAGAAGCAATCAGACAACTGCTGCTTCTAGTCTCCTCTGGAGAATATAGAAGCAAGCAGAAAGAGTAAAAAAAAGTTTTTAAAAAAAAAAAAAATATATAAAAGTTTAAGTCACCCCCCTTTCGCCCCATTCAAAATAATATATATATATATATATATAAAAAAAAAAACACATACACATATTTGGTATCGCCGCGTTCAGAATCGCCCGATCTATCAATATAAAAGAAGAATTAATACAATCAGTAAACGGCGTAATGAGAAAAAAATTTTAAACGCCAGAATTAAGTTTTTTTGGTCGCTACAACTTTGCAATAAAATGCAATAACGGGCGATCAAAACATCGGATCTACCCCAAAATGGTATCAGTAAAAACGTCAGCCCGGCACACAAAAAATAAACCCTCACCTGGCCCCAGATCCCGAAAAATGGAGAAGCTAAGGGTCTCGGAAAATGGCGTCATTTTTTTTGGTATTTTTAACAAGCTTTGGATTTTTTTTTCACCACTTAAATAAAAAAGAACCTATACATGTTTGGTGTCTATGAACTCGTAACGACCTGGAAAATAATGATGGCAGGTCAGTTTTAGCAATCTGTGAACGTGGTAAAAAAAGGACCCAAAAAACAACTGTGGAATTGCATTTTTTTGCAGTTTCACTGCACTTGGAATTTTTTTCCCATTTTCCAGCACACGATATGGTAAAACCAGTGATGGTGTTTAAAAGTACAACTCGTCCCGCAAAAAATAAGCCCTCACATGGCCATATTGAACGAAAATTAAAAAAGTTCTGGCTCTGGGAAGAAGGGGAGCAAAAAAGGAAAACACAAAAACAGAAAGACCCATGGTCGTTAAGTGGTTAACATATTTCACAGGAAAGCACTTTCACTTTTGTTTTTGAACGTTTTATTGTGAGCCTGTAAAAGTGGCTTAATACCTCTGACCACGTTGTTGACAGCAGTGACCTGGGGGTCAGAAATGCTTCCAGGGGCGATCCCCATGCTGTCCCCATGTCATTTGAGCACTGTCACTATCGTTTTGGGCACTTTTTAGGCTTTCTACAGACTGCCGGGGGAGCCGCCGCAAAAATGTTCGGGTCTCCCATAGACTAACATTGGGCTCGTTGCTCGGGTCGAGCACCCGAGTATCACAGTGAGCTCGGCCCGAGCACCCGAGCATTTTAGTGCTCGCTCAAAACTACTATCTATCTATCTATCATCTATCTGTCTATTATCTATCTAGTATCAATCTGTCTATCTATATCTATCATCTATCTATCTCATATCTATCTATTACCTATCTCGTATCTATCAATTTTTCTATTTATCTATGTATCTATATCTATCATCTGTCTTGTATCAATCTGTCTATCTATCGATATCTGTCATCTATCTCATATCTATCATCTATTATCTATCTCATATCTATCTATCATCTATCTCATATCTATCTATCCTTCTATCTATCTATCTCGTATATATCTATCTATCTCATATCTGTCTATCTATATCTATCTATTATCTATCTAGTATCAATCTATCTATCTATCTATATCTATCATCTATCTATCTCATATCTATCTATTACCTATCTCATATCTATCATCTATCTCGTATCTATCAATTTTTCTATTTATCTATCTATCTATATCTATCATCTATCTATTATCTATCATCTGTCTTGTATCAATCTGTCTATCGATATCTATAATCTATCTATCTATCATCTATCTCATATCTATCTAAATGGGAAAATAGGAGAAGTAAAACGACAATATGGGTGCAATGCCTCCCTGGCAAAAAACCAAACCATCTACACAGGAAAAAAAATGGAGGCATAATGTTAGGGTGAACACTTTAATATGTTCACTAGTTGCCTGCTCCTGGCCTAATGGATATGATCAAGTGCATGCAAGAAAGAATAACATCAGACACACACACAGTCAGATGTAAGCTCTCCTTGATCAGCTATGGCACAGCTCCAAGTGTCTTTATTCAACCCGAACATAGACTTATATAAACACTGTATGTGGGCTCGGTTAGCCCAGAATGTGAGTAACCAGCTGTATTGATTGGTTAGTCCAGGGGGCGTGGTCCATGAGGTCATCAGGGGGCGTAGTCCATGAGGTCATCAGGGGGCGTAGTCCATGAGGTCATCAGGGGGCGTAGTCCATGAGGTCATCAGGGGGTGTAGTCCATGAGGTCATCAGGGGGCGTAGTCCATGAGGTCATCAAGGTGGGTTAGTCTTTCTATAGAATGCAGCTTCCTCCCAGAACAGAGCATGGTGTGATGAAAGAGGAAATGGCAGACATCTTTTGATCTAAACAACCTTATGTAAGGTGAAATAATACACTTTGTGGGTCTTTCCTCTCAATCTCCTATGTCTGGAGGTTAATTAAGTATTTGAGCCTATAGCTCTCCTCAACAATAATGGCTGCCAATCATTCTGAGCTAATAAACCATCTATCTATCTATCTATCTATCTAATATCTATCTGTCTGTCTGTCTAACAATCTACAGTATCTGTTTGTCTATTTATCTAGAAAAACAAAACAAAAAAAAAAATGAAGCCGGAGAAGCAAAAGTGCAGACATAGGTGCCAGCCCACAGGTTGCAACCCACCAACCTATGGTATATAAAAAACTCAAAGAAAGCGGGCAGCATTCAATAGCATGAGGTAACAAAGGTTTACTTGCTCTTGAGCAGAAACGTTGCCACCAGTTCACAAGGTCCAATAAATACATCAGTTTTTTGCATGAAAATTACTAGTGAGGGCTTCCCACTTTCTATGCTTTTTTATCTATCTCATATTTATCACAGTTACCCTATGGCTTCTGGATGGGAGTCCTGAGAACCACCTCTTACATGACGGCATCCATGGCTTTTCCTTTGATTAGCTGGCCTGGTGCGACGCCACACGACGACATAACGCCAGGCTGGCTAATAAAAAGAAGAGCCGAGAGGTTTTAAGGGCTCCTGTCCGACAGCCGCGTGGCAGATGGACCCGGTCATATCTATCTACCTGACTCATGTATCTCATATCTATCCATCCATTCATCCTTCTCCTAATTTTTACCTCAGGGAAAGATGTCAATATGAGCCAGCAGTGTGGAGGAGCTTACATATCACAGATTGCTCCATTTCTGAAAAATCCTGTATTATATATTTATATTACTCGCCATTAATTTGCCTTAGACCCAAGGAGAAATGACTTTTACCTCAGACTTTTCCCATATTTCAGTCACAGCAGCCATTACAGCCTGTAACACACACATCTCTTCTCTGCTCCGCCCCTTAATGGTCACATGATATCACAGGCTGATGAGTGGAGTAAAAAAAATACAACCAATCAGATTCCAGCTTTCATATCTGAGGCGTTTTGAAAAAAGAAAAAAATGGGCCCCAATTTGTTGCTATGGGCAACTGCTTTATTTTTCCTCAACATCTGTCTATCACCTGATTTTATATACTTCCCCTGAATAAATAGTAGTGTAATCATTATTATTCTTCATTAATATAACATCGTTATCATCCATAAAGCTGTCCGACCAGGAAATACAAAATATACGGGAAATACGGACCATTTCTGTCACATATTGCAGTAAAAAATGAAGTACACTAGGTGTCTCCGAAAATGGTGAATGGGTAAAATAAATTTGACCCAACTTTTCAGTGATGATTTCACTTCCTTATGTTACCTCACAGCTGGCCGACACGTACAATAATGAATACCAAATATAACCCGGGGTCCGAATTCATTATTGAACGTAAAGAAGTGAAATCGTGACTGAAAAGTTGGGTCAAATTTATTTTGCACATTCACCATTTTGAGAGACATATCGCCCACTTCATTTTTTACCGCAACATGTGACAGAAATCGTACCGTTACTTTGATGCCATTTTTCTGAAGTAAAAATGGTTCTACGAAAATGTCTTTATGTAAAAAAAACGACTCACAGTTCATATGCTCAGTCTTTTGAGCGTCTTTAACGCTTCATGTTTCCAAAGACGCCAAATGGTTAAAAAAAAAAGATGGCCTGCTCATTCTTCAGATGTTTCTCACTCTGAAGACGACAATACAAGTCAACGGGAAGGCTCAGAAGACACCTCGATGGCTTTTTGAACGTTTTGGCAGTACTTTTTACTTGAAAAATCATTAAACGGTTTCATCATTGTTGAATTAAAGAAAAGGTTTGAAAAATCCAGTAAAAAAAAGACACCCCAAAATAAAGGGAAAAATTCTAAAAAAAAAAAAGTGAAGTGCTCTGGACACGACAAAAAATTGATGAAAGAAAACGCTTCAGGAAAAAAATACGCCAGCGTTTCCTGAAGCATCTTCCTCTTGAAAAACTTGGCGGGTTCGAACGCCTGAGAAAGAAGTCATGTATACCCTCACGTACAGTGCATAACCTTATACCCTTATATTGACTTTTTATATCTGCGCTTTATTATTTTATTTGCGCCTTTTCTATTTAACTTTACTTGATTCTGTTGTTTTTTTTCAAAGATTGAATTCTTAACCCCTTTACCCCCGAGGGTGGTTTGCATGTTAATGACTAGGCCAATTTTTACAATTCTGACCACTGTCACTTTTTGAGGTAATTACTCTGGAACGCTTCAACGGATCCCCCTGATTCTGAGAATGTTTTTTCGTGACATATTGTACTTCATGATTGTGGTAAAATTTCTTCGATATCACTTGCGTTTATTTGTGAAAAAAATGGAAATTTGGCGAAAATTTTGAAAATTTTGCAATTTTCAAAATTTTAATTTTTATGCCCTTAAATCAGAGAGATATGTCACACAAAAGAGTTAATAAATAACATTTCCCACATGTCTACTTTACATCAACACAATTTTGGAACCAAAATTTTTTTTTGTTAGGGAGCTATAAGGGTTAAAAGTTGACCAGCGATTTCTCATTTTTCCAACAAAATTTACAAAACCATTTTTTTTAGGGACCACATCATATTTGAAGTTACTTTGAGGGGTCTTTATGACAGAAAATACCCAAAAGTGACACCATTCTAAAAACTGCACCCCTCAAGGTGCTCAAAACCACATTCAAGAACTTTATTAACCCTTCAGGTGCTTCACAGGAATTTTTGGAATGTGGAAGAAAAAAATGAACATTTAACTTTTTTCACAAAAATGTTACTTTAGACCCAATTTTTTTTATTTTCGCAGGGGTAACAGGAAAAAATGGACCCCAAAATTTGTTGTGCAATTTCCCCTGGGCACGCACATACCCCTTATGTGGGAAAAAACACTGTTTGGGCACACGGCAAGGCTCGGAAGGGAAGGAGCGTCATTTGACTTTTTGATTGTAAAATTTGCTTGAATAATTAGCGGACGCCATGTTGCGTTTGGAGAGCCCCTGATGTGCCTAAACAGTGGAAACCCCCCCACAAGTGACCCCATTTTGGAAACTAGACCCCCAAGGCACCTATGTAGATGCATAGTGAGAACTTGGAACCCCTAGGTGCTTCACAAATTGATTCGTAAAAATGAAAAAGTATTTTTTTTTCCACTTTTTCATTTTTACGAATCAATTTGTGAAGCACCTGAGGGTTCCAAGTGCTCACTATGCATCTAGATTGGTGCCTTGGGCGGTCTAGTTTCCAAAATGGGGTCACTTGTGGGGGAGCTCCACTGTTTAGGCACATCAGGGGCTCTCCAAACGTGACATGGTGTCCGCTAACAAATTGAATGGAAAATCGGCTCAAATTGTTAGCGGACACCATGTTGCGTTTGGAGAGCCCCTGATGTGCCTAAACAGTGGAAACCCCCCACAAGTGACCCCATTTTGGAAACTAGACCCCCCAAGGCACCTATCTAGATGCATAGTGAGAACTTGGATCCCCAAGATGCTTCACAAATTGATTCGTAAAGATGAAAAAGTGGAAAAAAAAACACTTTTTCATTTTTACGTATCAATTTGTGAAGCACTTGGGGGTTCCAAGCGCTCACTATGCATCTAGATAGGTGGTCTAGTTTCCAAAATGGGGTCACTTGTGAGGGAGCTCCAATGTTTAGGCACACAGGGGCTCTCCAAACGCAACATGGTGTCCGCTAACAATTTGAGCCGATTTTCCATTCAATTTGTTAGCGGACACCATGTCGCGTTTGGAGAGCCCCTGATGTGCCTAAACAGTGGAGCTCCCCCACAAGTGACCCCATTTTGGAAACTATACCCCTCAAGGATTTTATTAAGGGGTATAGTGAACATTTTGAACCCAGAGGTACGACACAGAATTTGATAACATTAGGTCATCATATTGAATAAGTTGTCATTACTCTTGAGAGCAAGTGCTCGCTACTTGAGTTTGCATCGGGTACTCAGGTATGCACCATGTATCACGGGTGCTCAAGTGAAATGATCGAGTCCCCGCCCGCATGTTTCACGGTTATTAGACACCCAAAAAAAAACATGCGGGGATCGCTCGTGCATGGTAGGCAATCCCCGCGAGGTTTTTTTGGCCGCGAAGCATATGGGGCGGAGACTCGAGCACCCGCGATACTCAGTGCATACCCAAGCACCCAATGTAAACTCAAGTAGCGAGCACTTGCGCTCGAAACTAGTCGCCATATCGTCATCTTTTTTTTTTTTACTTTTGAAAAAAAAAAACAACCCCAACCCTAACATTAGCACAACCCCAACCCCAGCCCTAGCGTTTATGTTTTACGCCGCTCCTCGTGCGGTATAAGTGATGAGATTACTTTATTCTTCGGGTCGGTGCGATTACAGCGATACCAAAATCATATCGGGTTTTTATGATTGACAGCTGTCACACACTAAAAGACACATATTTTGTAAAATCTAGTTTTTGCATCGCCATATTTTGGCCGACAGAGTCATGTGACGGCTTGTTTTTTGTGGGATGAGTTGACGTTTTTATTGGTGCCATTTTCAGGCACGTGACATTTTTTGATCGCTTTCTATTCCTATTTTTGGGAGGCAGAATAAACAAAAACCAACAATTCAGGAATTGTGTTTTTTTGTTTTTTTTTATTCTGCTCCGGGTGTGGTAAAATTGATAAGGTAGCTTTATTCTTCGGGTCAGTACGTTTACAGCGGTACCACATTTATATTGTTTTTTATGTTTTGGCGCTTTTACACAGTAAAAGCTATTTTATAGAAAAAATTATTCTTTTGCATCGCTTTATTCTGAGAGCTGTAACTTTTGGATTTTTCAGATGATGGAGCTGTATGGTGTTTTTTGCGGGACGAGATGACGTTTTCAGCGGTACCATTTTTATTTATATTCTTTTTGATCGCGTGTTATTCCATTTTTTATTTGGCGGTATGATGATAAAGCAGTTTTTTGCTTTGTTTTTTGTTTTTTTTTTACCGTATTCACTGAAGGGGTTAACTAGTGGAACAGTTTTATAGGCCAGGTCGTTACGGACGCAGCGATACCAAATATGTGTACTTTTATTGTTTGTTTGTTTTTTTTTCATAATAAAATTTATTGATGGGTACATTATATTTTTATTTTTAGTGGATTATTTTTTTAATTTTTTTTTAATATTTTTACAATTTATTTTTTTTTCACTTTTTGGGAGTTTTTTTTACTTTTTACTTTGTCCCACTATGGGACTTTCACTTTTTTTATTCTGATCGCCTGCACAGCATAGGGATGGAGCACCATCCCTGTGCCATGCAGGCAGTCAGCGCTGGACAGGGAGAGGATAGTTTGGAGATGCACTGCGCATGTCCAAACAATCTTCCTGCTGTCTGGTGACCCGGATGTTGTCATGACGACATCGGGTCGTCATGGCAACACCCGGGAAGCCGCGGCAGACAGCGCTGGAGGCCGGAAGAGGAGGTGAGTATTGCGATCACCTCCCCTTGCCTCCGCAATGCTGCGATCGACTTCGGGGTTAATGTGCTGGGAGCGGTGAGGGACCGCTCCCTGCACATAGTACCGGGTGTCAGCTGTGACAATCAGCTGACACCCGGCGGCGATCGCGCCAGCACAGCCTGTGTGCGCGCGCGATCGCGATGACGTACTAATACGGGTCAGGCTCTTAAAGCCCAGGGCACTGACGCATATTAGTAAGTCATGGGCTTTAAAGGGGTTAATATTTTATTTTCATTGATTATCAAAATGTAAAGTGAATGAACAAAAGAGAAATCTAAATAAATCAGATGAATATTTCTTGACCGACCTTTGCCTTCATCAGTTTTTCTAGGTACCTGGCACTTGCACACAGTTTTTGAAGGAACTCAGCAGGGAGGTTGTTCCAAACACCTTGGAGAACTGACCCCAGATCTTCTGTGGATGTCGCTTGTGCAGATCCTTCTGTTTCTTCATGTCATCCCAGACAGACTTGATGATGTTGAGATCAGGGTTATTACTTCCAGGATTCCTCGTACTTCTTTACGAAGAAGATAGTTTTAATGACAGTGGCTGTATGTTTGGGGTAATTCTTTAAATGCAGAATAAGTTTGGATTCCTCCATAATGAATAAGTATTTGCCTGTATTACTCAGCACTGAAGTCACCATTAATCTGGACCAAATCCTGAATTCTATTTATTTAACTCACTTATATAGCGCCATTAATTCCACAGCGCTTCAGAGACAATATCGGCACTATCCCCATTGGGGCTCACAATCTAAATTCTATATCATTATGTCTTTGGAGTGTGGGAGGAAACCGGAGAACCCGGAGGAAAAAACCCACACAAACACAGGGAGAACATACAAACTCCTTGCAGATGTTGTCCTTGGTGGGATTTGAAACCAGGACTCCAGTGCTGCAATGCTAACCACTGAGCCACCGTGCTACCCATGAGCTCTATTTTGCTGAAATGCAATCCCAAATTTGCAAAGACCCTCCACCACCCTTCACTGTTCTTAAAGACACTTATTGTGCCGCTCTCCATCCCTCCGGTGAACAAACTAAGACCAAATATTTCACATTGTGACTCACCAGTCCAGAGCACCTGCTGCCATATTTCTGTACTCCAATACCTATGTTTTCGCCACCAGAAGAATGGATAGGTCACTTCTTTTAGCCGCTTCATGACTTTCAAAGCCCAAAATGGTGAAAAGTGACCAAAAAAGTGTCAATTTGATATTGCAATCCATATGTTTATTTATTTATTTTTTTTGTGCTTTTTCAGGTGGGTTCCAGGCAAAAAACGAAAAGGACGCCATGTGCCCAAACCCGTAGGCCATTTTTTTTAGTACCAGGTTGGGATCTCACACTGCAGTCCTTTATTGGCCCTATGCAAAACAGTATATAATGCATAAATGCTTTTGCGAATAAGGCATAAAACAGAAAAAAATATTTAGATATTCTTGGAATCATTTAGAGAAAAAAGAAGCAGTCTGCTCATATTTTTTATTTTAAGTTACCAGGGTAGATCTTCACAATAACATTCAGGGGGCAATCATCTTGTGGCTTTCAAGGGTCTTGTTGAGATTGCAGCATTCAATAGCACATACGATAATTGAAGCTCAGTTGTGGCTCAGCAGGAAGCCTCCTATATGGGTTCTTGTGTAACTGTTAACAAAGATGCATTACCGAGTGTGGGTGATGAGCTAGCAATCTGATAAGTATGAGCTGAATCTACAGCAATTAGGAGACAAAAACACAGCCAATGTTATTGAGTCCCAAGCAATAGGAAAGATGTAGCAGGGTTTTATATTCACAGATCCTATTATCCATCACATGTACCTAGTTTATTCATTAGCACTTGTCACCGGATCCATGATATTTTCATATTTTATTCCTCATTACCCTCTGTGTATTACGCTTAAGTCCATAGACTACAACAAATATCAAAACATGCAAGCAAAAAAGTGTGTTTTTATCAATGGAAAGGGCAAAAAAGTTGCAAAAAAAATGCCACCAGAGGTCAGAAAATGGATTACTGCGAGCTCTGAATGTTAGGAACTGGCAATAACACATTTAAAAGCTAAACCCATTTCCTCTCCCCCTTCACCTTGAGACGTAAATGACTCGCCCCCTGGGCCGTGGGCCACTCGGATCCAGGCAACAGGGCAATAATGGGGGTAGTAGTGGCAGCCCGGTCCGTGGCTCAGGGTGGTCAGACCAGTGGCAGTCTTCTATATGTTTTGCAATGTCCGACTACGCCACCCGTGGATTGCGGTCAGGGCTAACCGCCGCTGCAGTGCAGACCGCTGGGGCTGATATAAATGTGCAGCACTGAATAGTACAACTCCCCACGGGAGGAGTATGGCCCCAGGGCAGTATATAATGGATGATGGAGGGGATGATTCCGACCGCGATAGCCAGGAAACGGAGGCCTCTTAAACAGTTCAGGGTCTTTATTAGAACAGGTGAAACGACCCAAAAACAGGCCCGGCTAGGAGGGGGCCTAGATGTCTGAGAACAAGTGGGAAGCTGGCCCTGATCAGGGTGAGGGTGTAGGCCTACCGTGCTCTCTGCGCTCTCTCTGGCTATTTCCCTCCTCGTGGTGTAATAGCCCACGTTCCTGAGCTCACCGTGTCTTCTCACCCGTATGGCTGGCGACTTGGGTCCCTTTTTACTCTTGGCCTGGTATGGCTTTGCTGGTCCCTTCTGCTGTGGCAGATCCTCCGGGCTTCTTAGGCCAGGGAACATACAATCCCCTGCGGACTGGTTATTTGCTGTAGGACTTGGAATCCTCACAGCCTCAGACACCAAAGTCTGGTAGATTAGTTTCTCTATCTTCCAGGACAGGCTCACTTCGCCTCTTGTCCCTGGCTCGTGGCTCTCCTAGTGCCACACGGCCTCTTAGGCTGCAACACAACTGTCTATCCCTGCTCTGGGACACCTCTCAATCCAGAGACAGGTTGTCCAGTTCTCCCCTAACCCTGTCCCCAGCTCCAGCTTTTATAGGGGCAGCCTGCTCCCCCTACTGGCCTGGGACAGGAGGTATTGCATGCTAATGGTCCTTGACCAGAGAACCTCCCCCTTGCTCTCAGACACAGCTTTATTATACATTTGTGGCATCCAGGCCAGGGTGACACATAAATATTGTGCTAACCCTACATCCAATTCCCCAGTAAGCATAGCATGCCATCACTGGTTCCCTAGTAATCACAGCAGAACCATCTTACTTCCTCACAGTATCATCTCCCCAATTCTCAAGAAGTCAATGCAGCCCCTTCACATTCCCAGTAGTCACAGCCAGGGCCAGCTCCATCTCCAGATTCATGAGACCCTTTGAGCGACTGAGTCCCAGTGGGCACCTCTTCACTTTCTATTTATCCTCCTCACTTTTCAACAGCTATTACTTTTTTATTTTTTAGTCGATTGCATTGTTTTAAGGCTTAATTTGCGGTGCGTGCAGTAGATTTTCTCATAACCAACGTGGGTCTCATACAAGTTTCTGTTTCCCTACTAATAAGTCAGACTAAAAGTGCCTATTCCCTTTAGATAGTAGTTAAAGTCCCCCATACACACCAGACTAATGTAGGCCAAACTCGCCAGCATCACCGGGTTCGGCTGACAGTCTCATCCAGAAAACTCTGACAATTTTTTTTACATCAGATTTTAATCCATGTGCCATCCATGTGTGTTTTTTTATGTCCGTATGCGATCCGTTTTTATACAACTATGTTAAAACATGTACATCATCACATACAGTGTCCTAGGTTTATAATAGAAATCTATCTGTAAACATTGGATGGCACTTGGATGTTTCATGTGGGATCAGCTTTTTTTCTCGCACCTATAGACTTGAATTTGTGAGTCTCATCCAAGACTTGGTAGAAAGTAGTGCATACTGAGATTTTTTTTTTTAAGGATAGTTGGACCGAGAAAAAATGGAGAGATATATGGAGATGAAGTGCGGAGGCAGCGTTATCTTCCGGGCAGCGTCCAGGCATAGCCTGAAATGGTCATTTACATAAACGGATTTATCAGTAACAAGGCATGTGATATAAGGTATACAGGTATCACTCTCCTCAGCAGTCTATAACCTGTAAGCCCATATTAATGGTTTAGATAGGTCAAATGTGGCGAAAAATTCCCTTTAAGATTACTTACCGTATATTCCGGCGTATAAGACGACTTTTGAAGACTGAAAAATCTTCTGTCTAGTCTGGGGTCGTCTTATACGCCGGTAATGCTTTTGAACTTTCAGAAATTGACATGCGGGGATACTCTGGGGGTGTTAATAAGCTGCCGTTGCCGTATCCCTGCCATGTCGGAGTTAATATAAGGTGGAGGGAGTTAAAATACGGCGGCGGTAGGTCCAGACGGTCAGCGCTTCTGTGCTGAAACGGACACATCGCTGCGTATTCCCAGCTCCGGACACAGCGCAGGGCTTCTGTGCCGACAGCTTTCACTTGTCACAGAAGCGCTGCGCTGTGTCCGGAGCAGGGAAGTTCGCATCGCTTCTGTGACAATATATGAAAAGCCGGCAATTCAGCAGCGGCATAAGCCGGCACCCGACAATTTAGAATAGAAAGAATAGAGCTTCACACATAGATTAGATAGATAGAAACATGTCAGTCACATATATATGAAGTACAGTGACAGTGTTGCTTACTGTACTTGTCATTTAGTGTAAAGGATTTATTAAAACAAATAATAGTGTTTTCATGCACCGTCTCTTTAAAAAAGCCGGCCGGCAATTCAGCATCTGTACCCGACAATTTATAACAGACAGAATAGAGCTTCACACATAGATTAGATAGATAGAAACATGTCAGTCACATATATATGAAGTACAGTGACAGTGCTGGTTACTGTACTTGTCATCTAGTGTTAAAATAACGGATTTATTAAAAAAAAAATTGGCGTGGGGTTCCCCTTAATTTTAGTCTCTAGCGGAGGTTAAGCAGACAGCTGGGGCAAATGTTTGAAGCCTGGGAAGGGGGTAATACCCACGGAGCTTCCCAGGCTACTAATATCAGCCCCCAGCTGAATACCTAGCCTTTACTAGCTATTAAAATGGGGGATCCCAAAAAAATGACGTGGGGTCCCCCCTATTTTAATAGCTAGCAAAGGCTAGGCAGACAGCTGGAGGCTGATATTAATAGCCCAGGAAGGGTGCCATGAATATTGGCCCCCTCCCAGGCTAGAAACACCAGCCGTCAGCCGCCCCAGGAATGGCGCATCCATAGGATGCGCCAAATCTGGCACTTAGCCTCGCTCTTCCCACTGCCCTGTAGCGGTGGCAGTGGGGTAATAGGGCTGGGGTTGATGTCAGCTTATAATGCCAGCTGACATCAAGCCCAGGTTAGTAATGGAGAGGCGTCTATAAGACACCCCCATTACTAACCCCATAGTCAAAGTTAAAAAAAACACAAACACCCAGAATAAAGTCCTTTAATTGAAATAAAGACACAATCCTTTATTGTTCTAAATTAAACCATACTTACCATCACGCCCATTCCAGCTGAAGCCAACGATCTCCTGCAATAAAAGAAAAATAATAAAGCAACCTCATCCTTACCTCTCCATGGTTCCCACGACAGCTTCAGCTCTGCTACATCGAGATGACAGGCTGGACCGCAGCAGAACGCTGCCATCCAGCCTGTCATCCCGCAGACACTGAGAAGCACAGGCATGCTTGCGCTCCTCAGTGTCTGGCTGTGACGGCATCCAGATGAGCCGACAATGAACTCAGCTCACCTCCTGGACGTCCGTCACTGACAGCGTGGGAAACTTCTACTGCGCATGCGGGGAGCAGGAGAATTTTCCCACGCTGTCAGTGACGTGCATGAGGTGAGCCGAGTTCATTGGACATGACCTCGGCTCATCTGGATACCGTCACAGTCAGACACTGAGGAGCACAAGCATGCCTGCGCTTCTCAGTGTCTGCCGCATGGCAAGCTGAACGGCAGCGTTCTGCTGCGGTGCAGCCTGTCATGTGAATGTAGCAGAGCTGGACCGGTCCTGGGAACCATGGAGAGGTAAGGATGAGGTTGCTTTATTATTTTACTTTTATTGCAGGAGATCGTTGGCTTCAGCTGGAATGGGCGTGATGGTAAGTATGGTTTAATTTAGAACATTAAAAAATTGTGTCTTTATTTCAATTAAAGGACTTTTTTCTGGGTGTTTGTGTTTTTTTTAATTACTTTACTAGAAATTCATGGTGTTCATGTCTAATATTGGCGTGACCCCATGAATTTCGGGCTTAGGGCCAGCTGATAATGCCAAGCTGGCCTTAACCCCTTTATTACCCAGTGAGCCACCGCACCAGGGCCCTGGATGAGTTGGGTACAGCGCCAGAAGATGGCGCTTCTATGAACGCGCCATTTTCCGGGGTGGCTGCGGACTGCAATTTGCAGCGGGTGGGGCCCAGAAAGCTTGGGCCTCCCTGCGCTGCAGATTCCAGTCCCCAGCTGCCTAGTTGTACCTGGCTGGACACAAAAATAGGGCGAAGCCCCACGTATTTTTTTTTTTAATTATTTCATGAAATAATTAAAAAAAAAAGGGCTTCCCTATATTGTTGTGTCCGGCCAGGTACAAATAGGCAGCTGGTGGTTGGGGGCAGCCCGTTCCTGCCTGCTGTACCTGGCTGGACACAAAAATATGGCGAAGCCCCACGTCAACATTTTTGGGAAAAATTAATTACAAAATTAATAATTTAGGGACTGCATCTTTATTAACCCCTCAATTGTCATTTAGTGTTAAAATAAAGGATTTTTTAAAAAGAAAATTGGCGTGGGATCCACCATCATTATAGTCTCTAGCGGAGGTTAAGCAGACGGCTGGGGCAGATGTTTGAAGTCTGGGAAGAGGGTAATACCCACGGAGCTTCCCAGGCTACTAATATCAGCCCCCAGCTGAATACCTAGCCTTTACTAGCTATTAGAATGGGGGACCCCCCCAAAAAATGACGTGGGGTCCCCCCTATTTTAATATGTTTATGAGTGACAGTTTTCCTGCTATATACCTGCATGTCATAAGAATTTAAATTAAAAAAGGACCATGTTAAATTCAAATCTGTTTTTTTTTAATTTTTACCGGTGTTTGGTATGCGTTGGAAAAGGGGTAGTCTTATACGGTGAATATATCCTAAACTCTATATTTTAACAGGAAAGTAGGGGGGTCGTCTTATACACCAGGTCGTCTTATACGCCGGAATATACGGTAAATATCATTGAACATCAAGAACATTTTTAAATGCAGAAAGCGATCATATTAAGGATTGCTTTGTGCAGATGAAAGTGTAGTTGGCCGGTCTAACCAGGCTAATAAAAGACTGCCGATCGACTTCCTAAAACCGATCAGTGGTCATTTGTGCTCTACGATTGACCAGTGTTATTGCACCCTTAGATCCAGGTACCTTATAGGTGACATCACCTCTGACTGAAGTTCTTTTCATCTTTTTCTGCTTCATCTGGTCCCGATGCTATAGCTCGTCTCCGCAGACGTCCCTCTTCTCCAGTCTTCTTTGTAATGCAGTGCAAATAAAAATAGCTGGCCATACTGTTCCCTAAATAAATAATTGCTCTTCTTACTTACACTGTCCCTCTTATGATACGTGGGCTCCTCTCCTTTAAAATATTGCCTCCACAACATCCCCCCATTTATATTATATTGCCACCCCATAACTCCCCCACGAACTATGTCCTCCTTGTGAACAATAACTGTCAAACCACCCTTTACACTGAACCTGAGTTATAAAATATAGCCAAATACCACTCCTACAGTAAAATTCCTCAAATTCCCCTATATATAACAATGTATTACTATGATCCCTGTATACTGGGTTGAAGAAAAAAACATTTTTCTAAATTTGTTACTAAAAAAGTAGTAAAAAATAATAATGAACAATTATATCTTCCTGAGTCTCCACCACATTTGAACCCACAATCTTAACATTATAGGCAACACATGGATAATTTTGTGTACTTGATCTGTATTGCAAGCTCTGACTCCACAGGCAAATTACATAGAGATACATTGTGTATAGCAAAGTATTTCTATGTATTTATATTTTAGAGGGAGAATAACATTTTATCATCCTATAAAATTACTAAAAAATAATGATGAAAAACATATCATCCCCCTTTCTATTATAATGCCACACGATCCCTCCCCACAGTGCATAAATTAAATATTATCTGCTCTTTCTGATGTGCTCAGGATGTATCCTGCACCCCATATGTGCCTCCTTACATGTATCCTGTACCCCATATATGCCTCCTCCCATTGATCCTGCACCCCATATGTGCCTCCTTACATGTATCCTGCACCTCATGTATGCCTCCTTCCCTTGATCCTGCATCCCATATGTGCCTCCTTCCATGTAGCCTGAACCCCCTCCATGTATCCTGTACCCCATGTTTGCCTCCTTCCATGTAACTTGTACCCCCTGCATCCCATGTGTGCCTCTTTTCATTTATCCTGCACCCCATGTGTGCCTCCTTCCATGTATCCTGCACCCCATATGTGCCACCTCTCCATTTAGACTGCACTCCATGTGTGCCCCCTCCATGTAGTATCACAGCTTTCCTCTCCTCTGTCTCCAGCCACTTCTCTCAGCTCAGTGTATACATTAAACTACATATTTACTGCTTCTTCTTCTGTGATCAGGACTCACTGGAATTTTAACTCATGTCTCCACAGTTGCAAACTGCTGCTCTACCAGGGAGCCACAGCTTATAATGACACATGTAGGAGAATTTGGTCATCTTTACCTCTATTGCAGTCAGAGAACCCAGACAGAGAATAAACTGTATATACACTACCGTTCAAAAGTTTGGGGTCATTTAGAAATTTCATTATTTTTGAAAGAAGAACACATATTTTTTCAATGAAGCTAACATTAAATGAATCAGAAATACACTCTATACATTGTTAATGTGACTATTCTAGCTGCATAACGTCTTGTTTTTATTGCAATATCTACATAGGTGTATAGAGGCCCATTTCCAACAACCACCACTCCAGTGTTTTAATGGTACATTGTGTTTGCTATCTGTGTAAGAAGGTTAATGGATGTTTAGAAAACCCTAGAAAAAAACCCTTGCACAAGTATGTAAGCCCAGCTGAAAACGGCTTGGCTGATTTGAGAAGCTATAAAATTGACCTTCCTTTGAGCTAGTTGAGAATCTGGAGCATTACATTTGTTTGTTCTATGAAACTTTCAAAATGGCCAGAAAAAGAGAACTTTCATGTGAAACTCGACAGTCTATTCTTGTTCTTAGAAATGAAGGCTATACCATGCGAGAAATTGCCAAGAAACTGAAGATTTCCTACAATGGTGTGTACTACTCCCTTCAGAGGAGAGCACAAACAGGCTCTAACCAGAGTAGAAAGAAGTGGGAGGCCCCGCTGCACAACTGAGCAACAAGACAAGTACATTAGAGTCTCTAGTTTGAGAAATCGACGCCTCACTGCTCCTCAACTGGCAGCTTCATTAAATAGTACACGCAAAACGCCAGTGTCAACGTCTACAGTGAAGAGGCGACTCCGGGATGCTGGCCTTCAGGGCAAAGTGGCAAAGAAAAAGCCATATCTGAGACTGGCTAATAAAAGGAAAAGATTAATATGGGCAAAAGAACACCGACATTGGACAGAGGAAGATTGGAAAAAAGTTTTATGGACAGACAAATCAAAGTTTGAGGTGTTTGGATCACACAGAAGAACATTTGTGAGACGCATAACAACTGAAAAGATGCTGGAAGAGTGCCTGAGCCATCTGTCAAGCATGGTGGAGGTAATGTGATGGTCTGGGGTTGCTTTGATGCTGGTAAAGTGGGAAATTTGTACAAGGTAAATGGGATTTTGAATAAGGAAGGCTATCACTCCATTTTGCAACGCCATGCCATACCCTGTGGACAGCGCTTGATTGGAACCAATTTCATCCTACAACAGGACAATGACCCAAAGCACACCTCCAAATTATGCATGAACTATTTAGAGAAGAAGCAGGCAGCTGGTGTGGCCAGCTCAGTCACTAGATCTCAACCCCATTCAGCTGTTGTGGGAGCAACTTGACCGTATGGTACGCAAAAAGTGCCCATCAAGCCAATCCAACTTGTGCGAGGGGCTTCAGGAAGCATGGGGTGAAATTTCTCAAGATTACCTCAGCAAATTAACAGCTAGAATGCCAAATGTCTGCAATGCTGTAATTGCTGCAAAGGGAGCATTCTTTGACGATGCAAAGTTTGAAGGAGTAAATTATTCTTTCAAATACAAATCATTGTTTCTAACCTTGTCAATGTCTGGACTATATTTTCTATTCATTTTGCAACTCATTTGATAAATAAAAGTATGAGTTTTCATGGAAAACACAAAATTGTCTAGGTGACCCAAAACTTTTGAACGGTAGTGTATATGTATATATAACAATGTATTTCTATGATCCCTGTATACTGGGTTGAAGAAAAAAATTTGGGGGAAATTTGTTACTATAAAAGTAGTAAAAAATAATAATGAACAACTATAAAAACATTATATATTTCTGAGTCTCCACCATATTTGAACCCACAATCTTAACATTATTGGCACAGGAGACTAAGCTAATGAGCCACAAGCACTGGTGACATCTATGAGAGAATTTTGTGTACTTGATCTTTATTGCAGGCTATGACTCCACAGGCAAATTACATAGAGATACATTGTACATAGCAAAGTATTTCTATATATTTATATTCTAGAGCAGTGTTTCCCAAACCCCATCCTCACGGCCCCCCACAGGTCATGTTTTCAGGATCTCCTTAGTATTACACCGTGGAGACATGAGTTAAAATCAGGGAGTCCTGATCACAGAAGAAGAAGCAGTAAATATATAGCTTAATGTATACACTGAGCTGAGAGAAGTGGCTGTGCCTGGAGAGGAAAGCTGTGATACTACATGAAGGGGACACATATAGTATGTGCGCTACATGGAAATAGGTACATATGGGGTGAAAGTTACATGGAAGGACAATTTTGTGTACACAGCAAAGTATTTCTATGCATTGGTATTCTAGAGGGAGAATAACATTTTTTCATCCTATAAAATCACTAAAAATTAATAATGAAAAAAACACCATCCACCTTTTAATATTATAATACCACCCCATCATGACAGCTTTCGTCTCCTGATCGCTCCTCCTCATGAGTGGGTGCAGACACAACTCTCTGCATGTAGCGCTGGCGTCCCTGCCCTCTGCTAGGCAGGGACGCTGCTCCCCTCACCGCTCTGCTCCGTGCCCGGCGTCCTCTCCCCGCTCTGCTGTCAGCGCGCGCTCCTTCCCGGCGTCCTCCTCCCGCTCTGCTCTCAGCGCGCGCTCCTTCCCGGCCCCTGTGCTTAGGGCGCGCGCGCGCGCGCTCCCCTCCTCTTAAAGGGGCCGCGCGCGCCGTCCTAAGGAGTCCCCGGCCAATGGCCGGAGGACTTCATCATATATAAGGCACCTCCTCCAAAATGGAGGTGCCCGAGCAATGTTGTTTGCACCTGTGTCTCACCTGTGCTTCAGCCCTCAGGTCCCGTTGCCAGTTTCCTGCCAGTTACCAGCCAGTTTCCTGCCAGTTACCTGCCTGATTCCTGCCTGAATACTTGTTACCTGTCTGCCAGTCTGAGGTCCGACGGTCTGCCTTACTACTCCTGTCAGTCTGTCTAAAGGACCAGCCTGCCCGCTCACCTGGGAGCGCACATCAGCTACCTGCCTACTTTCCTGAGGTCCAACGGTCTGCCTTACAACTCCTGTCAGTCTGTCTATGGACCAGCTTGCCCGCTCACCTGGGAGCGCTTCTCCGTTACCTGCCTGCTTGCCAGCCCGGAGGCTCCGTTGTCACGTGCTGTGACCATCAGCTACTTCAGACTCTTGTCCGCTCACCTGGGAGCGCTTCTCCGTTACCTGCCTGCTTGCCAGCCCGGAGGCTCCGTTGTCACGTGCTGTGACCATCAGCTACTTCAGAGACTCTTGCCCGCTCACCTGGGAGCGCTTCTCCGTTACCTGCCTGCTTGCCAGCCCGGAGGTTCCGCCGTCACGTGCCGTGACCACCTGTTATTCCAGAGACTCTCGCTTGCTCACCTGGGAGCACACATCTACCATCTGCCTGCTAGCCTACCCGGAGGCTCTGCCATCACAGGTCGTACCTACCCTTTACCCAGAGACTGCCCTGATCACTTGCCGTATCTCCCTGTCCGTTCATCCAGAGACTGCCGCCCGCTCCCTTACAAGGGCCGCCCCCTTGTATAGTAGCTCAGAGGTTCCGCCTCCCAGACCCGTTACAGTTTGCTCGGGCCATGGAACCCGGTGGCACCCAAGCTCCCTCGCTCTCGGACCTCTGTCTTGAACTGTCCCGTCAGAGGTCCCAACAGGAGTCCATCCTGAGTCACCTGCGGAATGTTAATACTCGCCTGAACACTCTGTCTGATCCACCAACAACCTCCGCCAGTGCCATATCTTGCAATCCGGCAGCTCCGCTGCCCACTAATACCATGGTATCCTACCCCGGACCCCGGCTTTCTGCACCTCCTCGCTTCGGAGGCGACTCCGTCCAGGCTCGGGGCTTCTTAAATCAGTGCACCCTGCATTTTGAACTTTTGTCCTACCAGTTTAACTCCGACCGGGCCAAAATTGCCTTCATCATGTCCCATCTCACCGGGGAGGCCCTGGCCTGGCTAAATCCTCTATGGGAGAGAGGAGACCCCCTGGTGTCCAACTTGCCTGCTTTTCTCACGGCTTTCCGGAAAGTCTTCGACGAACCCGGACGGAAGACCTCATCTGCATCATCGTTGCTACGCCTCCGTCAGGGGAGTCTCACCGTGGGCCAATATGCCATACGGTTCCGTACCCTTGCCTCGGAGCTGACCTGGGATAACGACGCTCTAGTTTCCGTCTTCTGGGAGGGTCTGTCCGGCCGTATTAAAGACGAACTTGCCGGTCGGGACACTCCTACCACTCTCGATGACTTAATAACTCTTGCCACCCGGATTGACCTACGGTTCCAGGAGCGTGCCAGAGAGGTCACCCGTGAGAGGAGGTTACCACGTCTAGCTCCTACTTTTCAGAAACCCGTCACTCCTTCTGTCTCTAACCAGGTACACCCTCCTGAGCCTATGCAGGTCGACCAGACCAAGATGGTCAAGACCCGACAGGACTTACGCCGTGCCGAGGGGACCTGCTTCTACTGTGGCAGTAAGGAGCACCAGATCCGTGCCTGCCCGGAAAGGTCGGGAAACGCCTGTGTTTAGGTTCGCTCAGAGAGGTCCACCTAGACAAGAATAAATCCTCTCCATCCCTGCTGTTGTCAGTTTCAATCGTCTACGGGGAGAACCGTTATTTCGAACTAGCCCAACTGGACTCTGGAGCAGCCGGGAATCTTATTTCACAGTCCCTGGTAGAAAAATACCGCATCCCCACCAAACCTCTGGCTGTACCCTTGTCTGTGGCTGCCGTGGATGGGGGGCTCTTACCACGCCCCATCCAACTCATCACCGAATCCATTACTCTGCAGGTGGGAATGCTGCATTCTGAGAGTATCTCCTTTCATGTTCTGCCTGGACTCTCTCACGCCCTCTTGCTAGGTCTGCCTTGGCTCCAGAGACATGCACCCGTGCTTGACTGGCAAACCGGAGAAGTCCTTCGCTGGGGACAAGACTGTCATAAGACCTGCCTGGTTCCCGTCCATCCCGTCCGTCCCTCTCCTACCCCAGCTAATCTACCTGGACTTCCAATTCCTTATTGGTCTTATGCTGATGTCTTTAATAAAAAGGAGGCAGAGACATTACCCCCTCATAGACCATACGACTGTCCCATCGACCTGTTACCCGGTACTACTCCTCCCCGTGGGCGTATTTATCCTTTATCCGCTGCTGAGACCCGGTCGATGTCCGAATATATTGAGGAGAATCTGGCCAGGGGATTCATCCGGAAATCTACCTCCCCGGCGGGAGCAGGCTTCTTTTTCGTTAAAAAGAAGGACGGCTCTCTCCGTCCCTGTATAGACTATAGAGGCCTAAACCAGATCACGGTGAAGAATAAGTACCCCCTTCCGCTCATTCCAGAATTATTTGATCGTCTGAGGGGGGCTAGAATCTTCACCAAACTAGACCTCCGTGGGGCGTACAACCTGGTTCGTATCCGTCAAGGGGATGAATGGAAGACGGCATTCAACACCCGGGACGGCCACTATGAATACCTGGTAATGCCCTTTGGTCTCTGTAACGCTCCTGCCGTCTTTCAAGAGTTGGTCAATGACATCTTCCGGGACCTTCTCTACTCCTGCGTAGTGGTGTACCTGGACGACATCTTGGTCTTCTCTCCGGATCTCCAGACTCACCGGAGGGACGTTCGTCAGGTCCTGCTCAGGCTCAGGCAGAATCACCTCTTCGCTAAATACGAGAAGTGCCTCTTTGAGCAGACCTCGCTTCCGTTTTTGGGCTACATTATTTCTCAGACCGGCCTACGAATGGATCCAGAGAAACTGTCTGCCATCGAGAAATGGCCTCGACCGGAGGGGCTGAAGGCCATTCAGCGGTTCCTGGGCTTCGCCAACTACTACCGCCTCTTCATACCACACTTCTCTTCCCGGACTGCCCCAATTTCCGCGCTCACCCGTAAGGGTACTAATCCCAAAGAGTGGCCGCCCGAAGCAGAAGAAGCCTTTCTTTCCTTAAAACAGGCCTTCTCTTCCGCCCCGGTGCTGCATCGCCCGGACGGCAACAAGCAGTTCTTCCTGGAAGTGGACGCCTCCTCCTCTGGAGCTGGAGCGGTACTTACTCAAAAATCTTCTTCCGGGAGGATGGTAACTTGCGGCTTCTTCTCTAAACTCTTCTCCTCCTCAGAGCGCAATTATTCCATAGGAGATCGAGAGTTATTGGCCATCAAACTGGCATTGGAGGAGTGGCGTTACCTGCTTGAGGGGGCTCTTCACCCGGTAATAATTTACACTGACCACAAGAACTTGGCTTATCTCCAGCATGCCCAGAGACTTAACCCGCGCCAAGCCCGGTGGTCCTTGTTTTTTGCTCGTTTTGATTTTGTCCTTCATTTTCGCCCGGCTGACAAAAACGTCAAGGCGGACGCCTTGTCTCGATCCTTTCTGGTATCTGATCTCGAGGAAGATCCGAAACACATCATCGATCCCGCCAGAGTAATGCAGGTGGCTCCCGTGAGTCTAAATCGTCTTCCTCCCGGAAAGACGTTCGTATCAGTACCTGATCGGGAGAAGATCCTTCACTGGGGTCACTCGTCTAAACTGGCTGGCCACGCTGGTCAGAAGAAGACCCTCCAGCTTATTTCCCGGCACTACTGGTGGCCTACCCTGCACAAGGATGTAATAGACTTTGTTTCTGCCTGTGTGTCCTGCGCCCGCAACAAGGTTCCGAGACATCTGCCAGCCGGTCGCCTCCTTCCGCTCCCAGTACCTGCTGCCCCCTGGCAGCATATTGCAATGGACTTCATAACTGACCTCCCACTCTCTGCCGGTT
The DNA here is from genome assembly GCF_046119375.1 of Phyllobates terribilis. Taxonomy (NCBI): domain Eukaryota; kingdom Metazoa; phylum Chordata; class Amphibia; order Anura; family Dendrobatidae; genus Phyllobates; species Phyllobates terribilis. The sequence goes on along the minus strand of NW_027362773.1, from coordinate 212,396,919 downwards.
GTACGGTCATTTGGGTGGTCGCTGACCGCTTCTCCAAGATGGCTCATTTCGTTCCCCTGCCAGGCCTCCCGTCTGCACCCGAGCTAGCTAGAGACTTTATTCGTCACATCTTCCGTTTTCATGGCCTGCCCCTCCACATCGTGTCGGATCGTGGGGTACAGTTCACCTCACGCTTCTGGAGAGCCACTTGTAAACTACTAGACGTCTCCCTGGACTTCTCTTCCGCTTACCACCCACAGTCCAATGGTCAAGTGGAGCGGATCAATCAGAACCTGACCAGTTACCTCCGGCACTTCGTTAATGCCCACCATTCTGACTGGGTGGATCTCCTACCATGGGCCGAGTTCTCTTACAATAATCACGAGAGCGAATCCTCCTCCAAATCCCCGTTTTTTGTAGTCTTTGGTCAGCATCCTCGGATTCCTTTTCCTGTCTCCACCTCGGTGGACAACCCGGCTGCGGAATCTCTCGTTAGCAAATTTTCCTCCATTTGGGAGAGTACCCAATCCGCACTCCTTCAGTCTTCCGAGCGTATGAAAAGACACGCTGACAAAAAACGTCTGGACCCTCCTCAATTCCGTCCTGGGGATAAAGTCTGGCTCTCGTCCAAATATGTCCGGCTCAAGATCCCTTCCTATAAGTTAGGGCCTCGGTTCATCGGCCCACTGGAGGTCATCAGTCAGATCAACCCGGTGGCCTATAAATTGAAACTCCCGGTCAACTTACGGATCCCTAACTCCTTCCATGTATCTCTCCTCAAACCTGTGGTACTTAACTCTTTTTCCAAGTCTACAGGTACGCCTCCTGCTCCGGTTTCTGCTGAGGACGAGTTTGAGGTAGAGAACATTCTTGCCACCAAAAGGGTAAGAGGAAAGACCTTTTTTCTGGTAGATTGGAAGGGGTTTGGTCCTGAGGAGAGAACGTGGGAGCCCCGGGAGAACATCCATGCCCCTCTCATCCTAGCTAAATTTCTGTCTGGCCTAAAAAAGGGGGGGCCTAAAGGGGGGGGTACTGTAGCGCTGGCGTCCCTGCCCTCTGCTAGGCAGGGACGCTGCTCCCCTCACCGCTCTGCTCCGTGCCCGGCGTCCTCTCCCCGCTCTGCTGTCAGCGCGCGCTCCTTCCCGGCGTCCTCCTCCCGCTCTGCTCTCAGCGCGCGCTCCTTCCCGGCCCCTGTGCTTAGGGCGCGCGCGCGCGCGCTCCCCTCCTCTTAAAGGGGCCGCGCGCGCCGTCCTAAGGAGTCCCCGGCCAATGGCCGGAGGACTTCATCATATATAAGGCACCTCCTCCAAAATGGAGGTGCCCGAGCAATGTTGTTTGCACCTGTGTCTCACCTGTGCTTCAGCCCTCAGGTCCCGTTGCCAGTTTCCTGCCAGTTACCTGCCAGTTTCCTGCCAGTTACCTGCCTGATTCCTGCCTGAATACTTGTTACCTGTCTGCCAGTCTGAGGTCCGACGGTCTGCCTTACTACTCCTGTCAGTCTGTCTAAAGGACCAGCCTGCCCGCTCACCTGGGAGCGCACATCAGCTACCTGCCTACTTTCCTGAGGTCCGACGGTCTGCCTTACAACTCCTGTCAGTCTGTCTATGGACCAGCTTGCCCGCTCACCTGGGAGCGCTTCTCCGTTACCTGCCTGCTTGCCAGCCCGGAGGCTCCGTTGTCACGTGCTGTGACCATCAGCTACTTCAGACTCTTGTCCGCTCACCTGGGAGCGCTTCTCCGTTACCTGCCTGCTTGCCAGCCCGGAGGCTCCGTTGTCACGTGCTGTGACCATCAGCTACTTCAGACTCTTGTCCGCTCACCTGGGAGCGCTTCTCCGTTACCTGCCTGCTTGCCAGCCCGGAGGCTCCGTTGTCACGTGCTGTGACCATCAGCTACTTCAGAGACTCTTGCCCGCTCACCTGGGAGCGCTTCTCCGTTACCTGCCTGCTTGCCAGCCCGGAGGTTCCGCCGTCACGTGCCGTGACCACCTGTTATTCCAGAGACTCTCGCTTGCTCACCTGGGAGCACACATCTACCATCTGCCTGCTAGCCTACCCGGAGGCTCTGCCATCACAGGTCGTACCTACCCTTTACCCAGAGACTGCCCTGATCACTTGCCGTATCTCCCTGTCCGTTCATCCAGAGACTGCCGCCCGCTCCCTTACAAGGGCCGCCCCCTTGTATAGTAGCTCAGAGGTTCCGCCTCCCAGACCCGTTACACTGCATACACTAAATCAAATTCACTGCTCCTTTTCCAATGATCAGGATTCCCTGGGACTTGAATTTGTATCTCCATGGTCACAAGCTGCTGTTCTACCAATAAGCCACAGATTATAATGATACATGTAGGAGAATTTGGTCATCTTTATCTCTATTGCAGTCAGAGAACCCAGACAGGGAATACACTGTAATATATATATATATATATATATATATATATATATATATATAACAATGTATTTCTATGATCCCTGTATACTGAGTTGAAGAAAAAAAAATTGTTACTATAAAAGTAGTAAAAAATAATAAAGAACAATTATAAAAATATTGTATTCTTCTTAGTCACCACCATATTTGAACCCACAATCTTGACATTATTGTCACAGGAGGGTAAGCTAATGAGCCACAAGCACCAGCAAAATCACTAGGAGAATTTTGTGTACTTGATCTGCATTGCAGGCTCTGACTCCACAGGCAAATTACATAAAGATACATTGTATATAGCAAAGTATTTCTATGTATTTATATTCTAGAGGGAGAATAACATTTTATCATCCTATAAAATTGCTAAAAAATAATGATGAAAAATCTTATTAAATTTCTGCTATGCTCAGGATGTATCCTGCACCCCAAATGTGCCTCCTTCCATGTAGCCTGAACTCCAATTGTGCACCTCATTCCATTTATCCTGCACCCCATGTGTGCCTCCTTCCACATAACCTGCACCCCTTCCATGTATTCTGCACCCCCTCAATGTATATTGCACCCCATATTTGCTTCCATCCATGTAGTCTACACCCCATATGTGCCTCCTTCCATGCATCCTGCAACCCCATGTGTGCCTCTTTCCATGTAGCCTGCACCCCTATATGTGTTACCTCTCCATTTAGACTGCCTCCTTCATGTAGTATCACAGCTTTCCTCTCCTCTGTGAGCACAGCCACTTCTCTTAGCTCAGTGTATACACTAAACAATATATTTTCTGCTTCTTCTCCTGTGATCAGGATTAGTGTTGAGCCACCCCCGTAGTGTTCGAGTTCGGTTCGGTTCGTCGAACACCCGTGTGTTCGCCGAACTGTTCGTCGAACTGTTCGTCGAACACCTTCGAACACCGTTAAAACCAATGGCAGGCAAACAAAAACACATAGAAACACATAGAAAACACCTTCAAAGGTGTCCAAAAGCTGACAAACTGCTCAGAAGACACAACTAACACATGGAAAAGTGACAAGTACATATAGTCATGCGAAAAGAAAAGAGGTGGAGGAGTAAAAGGAGGGGGAGACACAGATATAGGCATGTCATGCCCTTCTAAAATCCAAAAAGTGAGAAGCCGAGACGGCCAGTCCGCTCCTGCCTGTGCCACCTCCGTGTCGCCGGGTTTGTGCCAGAGCCGCGGTGAACCCTGACGGCCAGCCCCCCTCTCCCAATACTGGTGCCTGTCCGCTGGTGGGTCGAGAGAGCCCCCCTGTGGTGGAGGCAGCTCTAAGCTTTTTAATTTAAATTGTCCCTCTAATTTGAATGAATACACTTTAAATCCATTTACAAGGATCTATTGGAGGGCAAGTCTCATGCCAGCAGCCGCGTAATTCCAGCTCCAGTAGCGTCCACTAAAGCTGCTGCAGTTAAAAAGCTTTTATAAGGATCGAGCTCGGCTGTCCACCGCAAGGCATCCTAGTGCCAGTCCCAGCCCGTATGCCTTGGGGTGCCTCCTGATGCTCTTCACTAAGTATCCCGTGGTCCCGAAGCATTTCCTTTGAAAAAATTAAGTGTCCAAACTACAGGTGGTGTAGCTTGCTTAACAGCCGGGATATTCCGCTGACTAGCAGACACTGCTACTAGGCACAAAGTATTTCCTGGGCTAGATGCAGTTAAAAATTTGTAAGTAGATACTCTCGTTGGATGCTGAGAAAGCATTCCATAGAGTCTCCTGGCACGCCATATATGATTCTCTTAAAAAGCTTGGGGTAGGGGTCTAGGGGACCCTTTTATAGCCAAAATCACGGCCCTGTATCACAATACGTCACCTAGGCTGAAGATAAATGGAACTGTAGCACCGAGGGCTCGGTTGCTACAGACGTATTGCACCTCACCCAGAGGTGTGATATCTCACTCTCAGATAAGGATGGAGTGTGGATCAGGACCCGACACCTGCATGCATTACACCACATTGCCGTGGGGCAGGGCGACCAATATGCCCCTGAGATGGGCACGACAGTCCCTGTCCCTGGCTGGAGTGGGGGGAGGGAACACTGAGGAAGGGGAACCCTGCAGTGCAGGAGCAGGGAGGAAGCAGTTCCTGGGTGCATTGAGAAGGGAGTATAAAAGGTGGGCACCATCTTAGTTCAGTGCAGAGAAGTCTGAGCAGAAGTGGCAGGGAGCAGGGGCTCTGCATGAGCTCTGCTCCGGAGGCGGGCCTAGTAACAGAGGCCCAGGCCTGCAAGAGGGAGAAGGAAGGAAGAGGAGCGGAGAAGGCTCCAGGAACGAGGAATGAAGGGATCCCAGGGGTGCGGACGGGCGAGTCGCCACCGCACGCCCGAATCCACCTGCGTGGAGGGGTCAGGCCAAAGGGGGAGACCGATTCCCCGAACTAGTGGAGGCAGGAAACGACCCTCAGCTAGAAACCGGAGGCTCTGACATTTTATGTGGCGCAGCCCCTTGCTCCACCCGCTAGGAAGGCACCACATAGGGTCAGGGAAACTGGCACCAAGTTTACCAAGAGGAGGCCCGAGGCAGCCGGACAGAAGTGTTGGTAAGAAAGGCCAGACAAAGGACACACAAAGGGGGTCCTGTGAAGCGCTCCAAAGTTATCTGGGAGTTGTCTGAGCCCCTCACCTGGTGAGCACAGTACGACGTGGGCAGCCGTTACCTGCAGACGTGGTCTGGATAATAAGAACTGTGAGTAAAGGCCCTGAACTGCATCACTGACTCCGTGTCGTTACTGCTGCTGCCCTGCACCATCACCCCCATCCTCCGCATACACTGCCCTGAGGCTATACTCCTCCCGTGGGGAGTTATGCTACGCTCTGCTGCACCCACAACACCAGCCTTAGCGGTCTGCCCTGTAGCGGCGGTTCACTCTGACCGCAATCCACGGGTGGCGTAGTCGGACATTTAAACATCAAAACCACATAAATAGTTCCGCCACTGGTTTGACCGCCCTGAGCCACGGAACCGGATCGCCGCCACGAAGACTACAACCACCAGCATCCACCAAAAAGGGTCCGGCTCCGGGTGTCCCAAGGCCCAGGGGGTGCGTCAGAACATTTTCATCACCTTTCACAATCACCAATGGGACAAGGCAGGGATGTCCTCTGTCCCCTCTCTTATACATCCTAGTGACGGAGCACCTGCTCTCATCAATTCGCCATAACCCCAATATTAGGTGGATTGAGGTGGGAGGCACCGAGTACAAGTGCTCTCTATTTGCTGATGATGTCCTAGTATATATCACTCAATCACATATATCCATCCCTGCTGTTATGGCTGAAATAGATCACTTTGTTACATGGTAAAATTTTAAAATCAATGCAGCGAAGTCTGAGGCCCTCGATGTCTCCCTCCCTAAATCCATATAGGATTCCATCCAGTCCAACTTTCCCTTTGCCTGGCCCTCACAGGGTATCAAATACTTAGGAATTCCTATTCATAGAGACCTCTCCCATCTATGTTATCTTAATTTTGGGCCCTTTATTGAACAATTCCATACAGACCACGGTTGGCAAGTTAGAACTGTAAGATTCACTACGTGAACCACTGGTGTTTTGTGGAAAAGCACATGTACACCGCGTTCCAAATTATTATGCAAAAAGTGTTTAGGAGTGATAAGGGAAGAATTTGTTTGTTTGTCAGTTAAACTCATTGATGGTGATGTGTGTCAGGGCTCTTTATATCACTGTAAGCAATTGCAGACACCTGTGCTAATTAGTTTGGCAGGTGTGTCCAATGAAAGGCAAGACTACTTAAGAAGGCTCTCTCACATTATTAAGCAGCCTACATTTTCTGCCAAAATGGGAAAGAAAAAGGATGTGTCGGCTGCTGAGAAGCAACAAATTGTGGAGTGTTTAGGTCAAGGCATGACTACAATCAACATTGTGCGATGATCAGGATGAAGTGTCTTGGCAATCAAGAAGTATGTAGCTGATTCACAGTACACATGTGTGCGTGCTGATAAGGGCAAATTGAGGACTCTTTCCTACAGGCAATTACGTCAGGTTGAAAGAGCAGCGGCAAAAAAGCCTTGTCATAGCAGCAGACAAGTTTTTGAAGCTGCTTGTGCCTCCAACGTCCCCCGAACAACAAGATGCAGGGTCCTTCAGAGGTTTGCAGCTGTGCATACGCCATCCTGTCGACCTCCTCTATCCACTTCACACAAGCAGAAACGGCTCCAGTGGGCCAAACATTACATGAAGACTGATTTCAAAACTGTTTTGTTCACGGATGAGTGCCGTGCAGCGCTCGATGGTCCAGATGAATGGAGTGGAGGATGGCTGGTTGATGGACACCCCACGCAAACACGGCTACAGCGCCAACAAGGAGGAGGTGGAGTAATGTTTTGGGCTGGAATCATGGGGAGAGAGATTGTCGGCCCCTTTAGGATCCCTGAAGGCGCTAAAGATGAACTCCATAATGTATGTGGATTTTCTCAAACAGCACTTCCTGCCATGGTTCAAGAAGAAGAACCGTGTATTTCACAGCAAGATCATTTTTCTGCATGATAATGCACCATCTCATGCTGCACATAAAACATCTGCATCTCTGGCTGATATGGGCATAAAAGGGGACAAACTTATGGTGTGACCCCCATGCTCCCCTGACCTCTACCCCATTCAGAACCTTTGGAGCATCATTAAAAGGAGTGTCTATGATGGCGGGAGGCAGTTCACATCTAAGCAACAGCTCTGGGAGGGTATTCTGTCCTCATGCAAAACAATTGAAGCAGAAACCATCCAAAACCTGACAAATTCAATGGACGAGAGAGTTCAGAAGCTCCTTTCGAACAAGGGGTCCTATGTGAAAATGTAACATCACCTAGAATAAAGTTTTGAGTTGAAAACTGTTTGATTTCAGTTTCTAACAACCTGCTAATGCTTATAATTTCAAAAATGACCATTTTTTTGGTCTTTATTAAAATGAAAAGGTTGATCGAAAAGTTTGGGGGATCTAAGAGTGTGGCAACCCAGTAGTCATGATCACTTCGAATTCTGACAATATGAGGGTCATGCTGCAGGTAGTGCAGCAAGAAGGCACTTATGTGTCTTGCGCATCTCGGAGCCCCAAAATTATTTTCCGGGCTAGATGCAGCTAAAAATTATTTTTAATTTTAAATCTGGTGAAGCTTATTATAGATGGCCTAATAGGATCAGTGCTGCACACTGCTACAAAGCCCAAATTATTTTCCAGTCAAGATACAGATAAACATGATTAGTAATTTGAAAGCTTAAAACGGTTGGTAGGGTGATTTTAACCAATCATCAAGCTTTTACTCTCCCCAGGATGACACAGGGGTAGAAAAGTCGTTTCGGATCCATGATTTGTTCATCTTTATGAACGTGAGTCTGTCTACATTATCAGTGGAGAGCCGCGTGCGCTTATCTGTCAGCACACCACCAGCAGCGCTGAACACACGTTCAGACAGAACGCTGGCTGCGGGGCATGACAAGATCTCCAAGGCGTAAGTGGCTAGCTCCGGCCATTTATCCAGATTGGAAGCCCAAAAAGAGCAAGGGTCCAGTGACACAGTCGTGGCTTCAATGTTTACTTGGAGATACTCCTGTACCATCGTCTCTAGGCGTTGACTATGTGTCAGACTTCTTGTCTCCTGTGGCCTTGCAAAGGATGGGCTAAAAAAGTGGTGAAATGATTCCGCAAAATTGATGTTACCAGCAGATACTGTGGTTCTGTTACGGTTTGAGTGCTGAACACTTGACGGTCCCACGGTTGGCAAGTTGGAACTGTGAGATTCACTACGTGCACCACTGGTATTTTGTGGAAAAGCACATGTAAGATTCTGCAACAGTCTCTGCTGATACTCCTGCATGCGTGCATCCCTTTCTATGGCAGGAATAATTTCTGCAAATTTACTTTTGTACCGGGGATCTAACAGTGTGGCAACCCAGTAGTCAGGATTATTTCTAATTCTCACAATTCGAGGGTCATGTTGCAGGTAGTGCAGCAAGAAGGCACTCATGTGTGTTGCGCATCCAGGAGCACCAAGTCCCTGTTGTGTTGGTGGCGAGGTAACAATCATGCTTCCTTCCTCTGTCCTCTCCCCCCAACCTCGCACAACAGAAATGTGATCAAGGTCTCCCTCATCTGATGAGTCTTCCATCAGTTCGTCCTCCACTTCTTCCTGGGCTCCTGCACCTTCCTCACTAGTTTGGCTGCTACCATGCGCCCTGGTAAAATCATCTCCCCCACCCTCACATGCCTGCCGCCCTGGTGCTGCCGACCGTCTGGACCTTGCAGATGTTAGCCCTTCCGCATACAACTCCTCCTCCTCTACTTCCTCCACCTCCTCTTGTGCCACCACCTGACTCCGAATTCTGTTTAACATGTGCTCCAGCATGTAAATCACCGGAATAGTCATGCTGATAATGGCATCGTCAGCACTAAACATCTTCGTCGCCATTTCAAAACTGTGCAGAAGGGTGCATAGGTCCCTGATCTGAGACCACTCCTCCAGCGTGATTTGCCCCACCTCTGAATCTCGTTGGCCCAGGCTATACGTCACAACGTATTGCACCAGGGCTTGTCGGTGCTGCCACAGTCGCTGCAACATGTGCAGAGTTGAATTCCACCGGGTAGGCACATCGCATTTTAGCCGGTGAAGTGGCAGGCCCAACGACTTCTGTAGAGATGTAAGTCGCTGAGCTGCGGGATGCGAACGGCGGAAGTGAGCACACAGCGACCGTGCCCTCTGCAGAAGGCCATCTAGTCTGGGATAGTGGGCTAAAAATTGCTGGACAACCAGGTTCAACACGTGAGCCATACAAGGCACGTGTGTGACATTGCCCCGGCGAAGGGCCGCACCCAGGTTTGCAGCATTGTCGCACACGGCCTTCCCTGGTTTCAGGTCCAGTGGAGACAACCATTCATGAAATTGGTTCTCCAGAGCTGACCACAACTCCTCAGCTGTGTGACTCACATTTCCCAGACATTTCAATGTAAAAACCGCCTGATGACGTTGAGCCCTACTGCCAGCATAGTAAGGAGGTGTGCAGGATCCCTTCTGCGCAGTTAGAAAGCTTGTGGCATGACCAGACAGGCTTTGGGTGCAGGTGGAAGACCGAGAGGAGGTTGAGGAGGCAGAAGCAGTGGAGGAAAAATGACATAAAGAGGATTGACGCACAACTCGTGGGGACGGCAAGACTTGGACAGCAGCCCCTTGTCCTGCTGTCACCATAGTTACCCAGTGCCCAGTCAGCGACATGTAACACCCCTGTCCATGCCTACTCGTCCAAGTGTCTGTGGTGAAATGCACCCTGTCACACACAGAGTTTCTCAAAGAAGCGGTGATGTTGTGTGCGACATGCTGGTGGAGCGCAGGCACACCTTTCTTTGAGAAGTAGTGCCGACTGGGCATCTGGTACTGGGGCACTGCGACGGACATAAGGTCTCGAAAATCCTCTGTGTCCACAAGGCGGAAAGGCAGCATTTCTGTAGCCAAGAGCTTGCAGATGGTGAAATTCAACCTCTTAGCTTTCTCATGGCTAGGAGGAAATGGTCTTTTACTTGTCCACATCTGAGGGACCGAGGGCTGGCTATTGTGCTTAGACGGGGTTGATAAGGGTGTCCCCGGCAAACTGCCGGTCTGTGAGGAAGATGCAGGCGGACATGTTAGGTTGCCTTGATCCAAAGGTGGTGCTATCGATGTCGGACAGCGCTCAAGACCAGCTGGTGTTACCACCTCCAAAGAAAATGATGACCTGCCAATCACGCTGGCTGTTGCGGGTAAAGAGGTGGCAGGTCTGCGCCCCAAAACAGGTGTGACTGCTGTCCCCCCAGTCACAGAGGATGAAGAGGCCGCGGATGCACAAGATATGGCAGACGGTGGTTGGCCCGGCCGGCTAGACCGCATTGTAGCACACTGAGCTTCCCACTGCAACTTATGCTTCATGTCCATGTGCCGGTTCATGCATGAAGTACTCAAACTATGTATTTTTTGGCCTCTACTTAGCTTTTGCTGACAAATGTTACAGATAACACGAGTTGGGTCATCTTTATCGATCTGAAAAAATGCCCAGGCTATGCAAGGCTTAGCACCCATGCGACCTGAAGAGCCACCACGACTTGTGGTGAGAGGCAGAGTTGTGTTTGAGGATGCAGTTGTTGACGTGCTTCCAGTACTACGTCTCTGTCCAGGAAGGCGCAACCTGACCTCGTCGTCACTAGCATCTTCCTCCACCTCCTCTGCTGACCTCATCTCTTGGCTGACTGTGGGTTGACAGTAAGTGGGATCTCCGACCTCATCATCATCACCCTGTGCGTTATCACACCCGTCGTCCTCAGAGCCAACCTGTTCCTGCCCTGACAAAAAACTAAAGTTGTCGCTCCAATCAGGTATTTGAGTCTTATCATCGTCTTCCTCATTGTCTCCACCAACAGGAGTTACAGTTTGGGAATGAGGGTCTACATTATGGTCAGAACCTTCTGCGTCTGGTCCTGGATCCGACTCATAAAGATTCTGGGCATCAGTGCAGATCATTTCCTCGTCTGGATTCACAGAAGCGCTGGAGTCGACCTCTGATTCCCAGGCTATAGTATGAGTAAACAGCTCTGCAGACTCAACCATCTGTTCTACCTCATACTCAGACGGGCAGCTGGAGATTTGGGAGCTGTGAGGAAGCAAGTGTGATTTGGGTGACACCTTTGAGGACTGGAGTATTTGTGATGTTGAAGTTGATGTGGAGGAGAGCCCACTTAAAGGAGCACTTGATATCCGTTGAAGCACCTGCTGTTTTTGTGCCTCATCTGGAATTTGTAGCGATTGGCGTGGCCGTAAGAAAGGGATCTTATCACATTGTCCGCTAAAAGAAGTAGACATTTTAGTTTGGCTGGAAGATGGTCTGTCTTCTGCACCTACCCCACGGACACAACCTTTTTTCCCCTTCCCAACACGCCTATTCCCCTTTCCACCAGCAGCAGGCCTTTTTCCACTCATTTTGGTGGTTAACTAATTCACAACTCTGGAGTTGTTTGCACAAAAAAACAATGGATGGTAACCGAGCAGAGCTGAGTGGCCAAACTGTGGTATTAGGCCAAAACTATTGGCTGGGTTAGATGCAGAAAAAAATTATTTTTAATTTGCAACCTGATGGAGGTCAGTATAGATGGACTAATAGACCAAGTCCCACACACTGCTAGAAGCCCAAATATTTTTTCAGAGCTAGATGCAGAAAAAAATTATTTTTAATTTGCAACCTGATGGAGGTCAGTATAGATGGACTAATAGACCAAGTCCCACACACTGCTAGAAGCCCAAATATTTTTTCAGAGCTAGATGCAGAAAAAAATTATTTTTAATTTGCAACCTGATGGAGGTCAGTATAGATGGACTAATAGACCAAGTCCCACACACCGCTAGAAGCCCAAATATTTTTTCAGAGCTAGATGCAGAAAAAAATTATATTCAATTTGCAACCTGCTGGACGTCAGTATAGAAGGACTAATAGAACAAGTCCCACACACTGCTAGAAGCCCAAATATTTTTTCAGAGCTAAATGAAGAAAAAAATTATTTTTAATTTGCAACCTGATGGAGGTCAGTATAGATGGACTAATAGACCAAGTCCCACACACTGCTAGAAGCCCAAATATTTTTTCAGAGCTAGATGCAGAAAAAAATTATTTTTAATTTGCAACCTGATGGAGGTCAGTATAGATGGACTAATAGACCAAGTCCCACACACCGCTAGAAGCCCAAATATTTTTTCAGAGCTAGATGCAGAAAATTTTTTTATTCAATTTGCAACCTGATGGAGGTCAGTATAGATGGACTAATAGACCAAGTCCCACACACTGCTAGAAGCCCAAATATTTTTTCAGAGCTAGATGCAGAAAAAAATTATTTTTAATTTGCAACCTGATGGAGGTCAGTATAGATGGACTAATAGACCAAGTCCCACACACTGCTAGAAGCCCAAATATTTTTTCAGAGCTAGATGCAGAAAAAAATTATTTTTAATTTGCAACCTGATGGAGGTCAGTATAGATGGACTAATAGAACAAGTCCCACACGCTGCTAGAAGCCCAAATATTTTTTCAGAGATAAATGAAGAAAAAAATTATTTTTAATTTGCAACCTGATGGAGGTCAGTATAGATGGACTAATAGACCAAGTCCCACACACTGCTAGAAGCCCAAATATTTTTTCAGAGCTAGATGCAGAAAAAAAATATTTTTAATTTGCAACCTGATGGAGGTCAGTATAGATGGACTAATAGACCAAGTCCCACACACCGCTAGAAGCCCAAATATTTTTTCAGAGCTAGATGCAGAAAAAAATTATATTCAATTTGCAACCTGCTGGAGGTCAGTATAGAAGGACTAATAGAACAAGTCCCACACACTGCTAGAAGCCCAAATATTTTTTCAGAGCTAAATGAAGAAAAAAATTATTTTTAATTTGCAACCTGATGGAGGTCAGTATAGATGGACTAATAGACCAAGTCCCACACACTGCTAGAAGCCCAAATATTTTTTCAGAGCTAGATGCAGAAAAAAATTATATTCAGTTTGCAACCTGATGGAGGTCAGTATAGATGGACTAATAGAATGATGCTATGCCCAAAAGATTTTACTTCACTAGGTGCAGTAAAAAAATTGGTATTCTATACACAGGTGGTATATCTTGCAACACAGATAGGCTACTCCACTGACTAACACACTCTGCAATAGGCCAAAAAGGATTAGCTTTGCTAGATTCAGCCAAATGCTGTGAAAAAAACTTGCACAGCACTGGCACAGACCTGCCTGGCAAAAACTGATAGGAACTGATGTAACCTAGTCCTGAAAAGGACTCCAATTACAATTAGTCTTTACTCCCACAATCTATCTATTTAAGAGCACAGACCTGCCTGATAAAAATCGTAGGAAATGCTGTAACCTAGTCCTTAAAAGGACTGCAATCACAACTATTCCCTACTCCCAAGCTATCTGTATATTTGTGCGAAAATTGGCTTGAAATTAACAAGGTATAGCGCACACAGCAACAGCGGTGCCGTCTAACACGCAGCTGCAGCAGTGAGAAAATGGTGGCGACGGGGAAAATGGCTTGGTCTTATAGGGCAAGGACATGTGACATACACTGCCAATCACACATGCCCTTGCTTGTGTGAAAAAAAGCACTTCGCTCCGTGTGTGCGCTGCTGATAGGCTGACAGATTGCACCTCCCCACTGCAAATGCGGGAAAGAGAAAAAAAAATGGAGATCTTCATTGTTCCTGCAGAGATCCATCCCCTGCCCCTCCCCCCGCCCCGCTGTACACTCAAACTGCGTATTAACATTAATTTTCATCATTACTGAGAAAAAATCCAGTTATGATTTTGGTGCACGAACAGTTATCGAACAGCCGAATTTTTCTCAAATTGTTCGTGTTCGCCGACCGGCTCGAACACCGCCCAAAACAGCTCGAATTTGAGATTGGCAAACAGTTCGAGTAGAACAACGCTCATCTCTAATCAGGATTCCCTGGGATTTGAATTCATGTCTCCACGGTCGCAAACTGCTGCTCTGCCAATGAGCCACAGCTTATAACAACACATGTAGGAGAATGTGATCATCTTGACCTCTATTGCAGTCAGTGAACCCAGAAGGAGAATACACTGTATATATCATAGAATCATAGAATGTAGAGTTGGAAGGGACCTCCTGGGTCATCTGGTCCAACCCCCTGCTCAAAGCAGGATTCACTAAATCATCTCAAACAGATGTCTGTCCAGCCTCTGTTTGAAGACGTCCATTGAAGGGGAACTCACCACCTCTCGTGGCAGCCTGTTCCACTCATTGATCACCCTCACTGTCAAAAAGTTTTTTCTAATATCTAATCTGTGTCTCCTCCCATTTAGTTTCATCCCATTGCTTCTAGTCTTTCCTTGTGCAAATGAGAATAAAGATGATCCTTCTACAATGTGACAGCCCTTGACATATTTGTAGACAGCTATTAAGTCTCCTCTCAGTCTTCTTTTTTGCAAGCTAAACATTCCCAAATCCTGCAACCGTTCCTCATAGGACATGGTTTGCAGACCAGTCACCATTCTGGTCGCTCTTCTCTGAACTTGTTCCAGTTTGTCTATGTCTTTTTTAAAATGTGGTGCCCAAAACTGTACACAGTATTCCAGATGAGGTCTGACCAAAGAGGAGTAAAGTCCGATAATGACTTCACGTGATCTAGACTGTATGCTTCTGTTAATACATCCCAGAATTGTATTTGCCTTTTTTGCTGCTGCATCACACTGTTGACTCATGTTCAGTCTATGATCTATTAGTATACCTAAGTCTTTTTCACATGTACTGTTGCTTAGCTCTATTCCTCCCATTCTGTATATGCTTTTTTCATTTTTATTGCCCAGATGTAGTACTTTGCATTTTTCCCTGTTAAAAACCATTCTGTTGGTTGCTGCCCACTGCTCCAGTTTATTTAGGTCTTTTTGAATCCTCTCTCTCTCTTCTCTAGTATTAGCTATCCCTCCTAGCTTTGTGTCATCAGCAAATTTAATCAGTTTACCCTCAATTCCTTCATCTAAATCATTGATAAAGATGTTGAACAATACAGGTCCCAGGACGGAGCCCTGTGGTACCCCACTTGAGACATTCATCCAGCTGGATGTGAAGCCATTTACAACCACCCTTTGAGTCCGATCACTAAGCCAGTTATTAATCCACCTAACAGTTGCCTGGTCCATTGCATACTTGGTCATTTTTTCAATAAGGATGGTGTGAGATACTTTGTCAAATGCTTTGCTGAAGTCAAGATATACTATATCTACAGCATTTCCCTGATCCACCCAGTCAGTGATTCTGTCATAGAAGGAAATTAAGTTTGTCTGACATGACTTGTTAGTTACAAACCCATGCTGACTCTGGTTAATCACTTCATTCTTATCCATGTACTTACCTACATGTTGTTTAATAATTTGTTCAAAGATCTTTCCTGGTATAGAAGTCAGACTCACCGGCCTATAGTTCCCTGGGTCCACCTTCTTCCCCTTTTTGAAGATAGGAACAACATTTGCTCTTCTCCAGTCTTCTGGGACTTCTCCTGTTCTCCAAGAATTTTCAAAGATTATGGAGAGTGGTTCTAAAATTTCTTCTACGATCTCCTTCAGTACTCTGGGGTGTAATTCATCTGGACCTGGAGACTTGAACTCATTTATGTTAGCTAAATATTCCCTCACAATCTTTCTGTTTACAGATAACTTGGATTCTTCTATTCCTTTAAAACGACAGTGAAGATCAGTTGATGATACATTTTCTTTCTGAGAGAAAACAGATGCAAAATAGGAATTAAAAAGTTCGGCCTTCTCAACATCCTCTCTTACCATTTCTCCATTTTCATCCTGTAAAAATCCTATAGCATCTTTGACTTTTCTTTTACTTTTGACATACCCCCAAAATCCTTTTTTGTTGCTTTTGACATCTCTTGCAAGCCTTAATTCATTGTCAGCTTTAGCTAACCTGATACGTGCCCTACAGGATCTGCAGACTGCATTATAATCTTCTTTAGATATGCCTCCCTCTTTCCATTTAATAAACATTTATTTCTTTCTTTTTAGCATGTGTTTAAGTTCTGTGTTCATCCATCCTGGTTTCCTTAAATGCTTCCCATTCTTCCTACTTTTCGGGATTGTTAACGATTGTGCTTTGAGAATCTCAGTTTTAAAAATTTCCCATCCTTCCTGGACATTTTTGTCCTTAAGGACATCCAGCCATTGGATCCCTCCTATTCTCTTTCTGAGTCTCTTAAAATCTGCCTTTCTAAAATCTAACCTTGAAGTTTGAGTCTTCACATGTCTTCCTCCTCTAGTTATCGAAAATTCTATAATAGCATGATCGCTGCCTCCTAGGGTCCCAGCCACCTTTACCTCCTTAACCATTTCATCCCTGTTTATAAGGATTAGATCCAAAGTAGCAGATCCCCTTGTTTTCTCCCCTACATTTTGGAAGATAAAGTTGTCAGCAAGAGAGGATAAGAATTTGCTTGACCTGTTAGTTTTACTTGAGAGAGATTCCCAACAAATGTCTGGATAGTTGAAATCTCCCATGACCACTACGTCATATTTTTTTGAGAACTTGGTCATTTGATACATAAAGAGTTCATCCATATCTTCAGCTTGCCCAGGTGGCCTGTAGTAAATGCCTACAATGGTGTCCTTTCCGTTGTTCTCTCCTTGTATTCTTACCCAAACAGTTTCCACAGAACTCCCAGTCTCTGAAGCTTCAATCTCTGTGCAGATATACGCTTTTCTAACATACAATGCGACACCTCCTCCTCGTTTATCAAGTCTGTTTCTTGCAAATAAGTTGTATCCCTTTAGCCTTTTATTCCAATCATGTGTATCGTCCCACCAAGTTTCAGTGATTCCAATGACATCATATTTCTTTTCCTGCATTAGTAGTTCCAATTCTCCTTGTTTGTTGCCCATGCTTTGTGCATTTGTATAAAAACATTTTAGTTTGTGATTGGTTTCTCTTCCTCCAATATTTTTATTATTTAAATTGTTTTGTCTTTGTTCTTCCTTTCCACTTCCACCAGTAGCAGAGATCTCAATAGTATTTGTCAGCTGTATGGCTTTTTCTGGCCTTTTGCTTCCCTTCCCACATTGTTCTAGTTTAAATACAATGTATTTCTATGATCCCTGTATACTTAGCTGAAGAAAAAACATTTTTTGTTACTATAAAAGTAGCAAAAATAATGAGCAATTATAAAAACATGATATGTTTCTTTGAGTCTCCCCCATATTTGAACCCACAATCTTAAAATTATTGGCACAAGAGACTAACCTAATGAGCCACAAGCACTATTGACATTGTTTGGAGAATTTTGTGTACTTGATCTGTATTGCAGGCTCTGACTCCACAGGCAAACTACATAGAGATATATTGTACATAGCAAACTATTTCTATATATTTATATTCTAAAGGGAGAATAACATTTTTTCATCCTATAAAATTACTAAAAAATAATGATGAAAAACATACCATCCCCCTTTACATTATAATGCCACACAATCCCTCCCCACCTCACAGTGCATAAATTAAATACTAACTGCTCTTTCTGTGGTGCTGAGGACTCAACTCATGTCTCCATGGTCATGAGCTGCTGCTCTACCAATGAGCCACAGCTTATAATGATTCTCATAAGATAATTTGGTAATCTTGTCCTTTATTGCAGGCAGTGAACCCATAAGCAGAATATACATGTCCATTGAGATACATTGAATATAAACTGCTCAAAAAAATAAAGGGAACACTTAAACATAATATAACTCCAAGGAAATCAAACTTCTGTGAAATCAAACTGTCCACTTAGGAAGCAACACTGATTGACAATCAATTTCACATGCTGTTGTGCAAATGGAATAGACAATAGATGGAAATTATTGGCAATTATCAAGACACACTCAATAAAGGAGTGGTTCTGTAGGTGGGGACCACAGACAACATCTCAGTACCAATGCTTTCTGACTGATGTTTTGGTCACTTTTGAATGTTGGTTGTGCTTTCACACTCGTGGTAGCATGAGACGGACTTTACATCCCACAGAAGTTGCTCAGGTAGTGCAGCTAATCCAGGATGGCACATCAATGTGAGCAGTGACAAGAAGGTTTGCTGTGTCTGTCAGCGTAGTGTCCAGAGGCTGGAGGTGCTACCAGGAGAGAGGCCAGTACACCAGGAGATGTGGAGGTGGCCGCAGGAGGGCAACAACCCAGCAGCAGGAACGCTACCTCCACCTTTGTGCAAGGAGTAACAGGAGGAGCACTGCAAAATGACCTCCAGCGGGCCACAAATGTGCATATGTCAGCACAAACGGTTAGAAACCGACTCCATGAGGGTGGTATGAGGGCCTGACATCCACAGATGGAGGTTGTGCTCACAGCCCAACAATGTGCAGGATGCTTGGCATTTGCCACAGAACACCAGGATTGGCAAAGTCGCCACTGGCACCCTGTGCTTTTCACAGATGAAAGCAAGTTCACACTGAGCACATGTGACAGACGTGACAGAGTCTGGAGACGCCGTGGAGACGCCGTGGAGAGCGATCTGCTGCCTGCAACATCCTTCAGCATGACCGGTTTGGCAGTGGATCAGTAATGGTGTGGGGTGGCATTTCTTTGGAGGGCCGCACAGCCCTCCATATGTTCGCCAGAGGTAGTCTGACTGCCATTAGGTACAGAGAGGAGATCCTCAGACCCCTTGTGAGACCATATGCTGGTATGGTTGGGCCTGGGTTCCTCCTAATACAGGACAATGCGAGACCTCATGTGGCTGGAGTGTGTCAACAGTTCCTGCAAGATGAAGGCATTGACGCTATGGACTGGCCCGCCCGTTCCCCAGACCTGAATCCGATTGAGCACATCTGGGACATCATGTCTCGCTCCATCCACCAACGTCATGTTGCACCACAGACTGTCCAGGAGTTGGCGGATGCTTTAGTCCAGGTCTGGGAGGAGATCCCACATGAGACCATCCGCAACCTCATCAGGAGCATGCCCAGGCGTTGTAGGGAGGTCATACAGGCACGTGGAGGCCACACACACTACTGAGCCTCATTTTGACTTGTT
Source organism: Phyllobates terribilis (assembly GCF_046119375.1). Taxonomy (NCBI): domain Eukaryota; kingdom Metazoa; phylum Chordata; class Amphibia; order Anura; family Dendrobatidae; genus Phyllobates; species Phyllobates terribilis. Next base: position 212,377,936 of record NW_027362773.1, on the reverse strand, counting down.
TTAAGGACATTACATCAACGTTGGATCAGCCTGTAGTGTGTTTTTCCACTTTAATTTTGGGGGTGACTCCAAATCCAGGCCTCCATTGGTTAATAAATTTGATTTCCATTGATGATTTTTGTGTGATTTTGTTGTCAGCACATTCAACTTTGTACATAAAGTATTCAATGAGAATATTTCATTAATTCAGATCTAGGATGTGTTATTTGAGTATTCCCTTTATTTTTTTGAGCAGTGTATAACAACATATTTCTATGTTCCCTGTATACTGAGGTGTAGAAAAATATTTTTTTTGTTCCAATAAAAGTAGAAAAATAATAATAATAATGAGTAATTAAAATAATTTTTCTGCGAGTCTCCCCAATATTAGAACCCAAGATCTTAACATTATAGGTAGGAACCTAAGCTACTGATCAACAAGCTCTGGTAGTCCTGCTGGGAGAATTTTGTGTACTTGATCTGTATTGCAGGCTCTGACTGTACAGACAGAATACATTGTACACAGCAAAGTATTCCTATGCATTTGTATTCTAGAAGGAGAATAACATTTTTTCAACCTATAAAATCACTAAAATATAATAATGAAAAACACACCATCCACCTTTTAATATTATAAGACCACCACATCATGTCAGCTTTCGCCTCCTCTCTTTGTCACTCTTACTCATCAGTGGGTGCAGCCACTTCTCTCTGCTTAGTACATACACTAAATTATCAAATTTACTGCTCCTTCTCCTATAATGAGGATTTTCTGGAACTTGAATTTGTGGATGATTGCAAGCTGCTGCTCTACCAATAAGCCACATATTATAATGACACATGTAGGAGGATTTGGTCATCTTTATCTCTATTGCAGTCAGAGAACCCAGACAGAGAATACACTGTATATATATGTATATATAACAATTTATTTCTATGATCCCTGTATACTGAGTTGAAGAAAAAAAAATTTTGTTACTATAAAAGTAGTACAAATAATAATGAGCAATTATAAAAACATGATATTTTCCTGTGAGTCTCCACCATATTTGAACCCACTATCTTAACATTATATGCAATGGAGGATAAGCTAATGAGCCACAAGCACTGGTGACATCCCTGGGAGAATTTTGTGTACTTGATATGCATTGCAGGCTCTGACTACACAGGAAAATTACATAGAGATACAAAGTATTTCTATGTATTTTTATTCTAAAGGGAGAATAACATTTTTTCATCCGATAAAATTACTAAAAAATAATGAGGAAAAACATACCATCCCCTTTTGTATTATAAATGCCACCCTATCCCTCCCCACATCACAGTAACAAAATATTAAATGCTCTTTCTGCTGTGGTGAGGACTCCCTGGGACTTAAACTCATTATCTCCACGGTCATGAGCTGTTGCTCTACCAATGAGCCATAGCTTATAATGATTCACATAAGATAATTTGGTAATCTTGTCCTCTATTGTAGGCAGTGAACCCATAAGCAGAATATACATGTCCATAGAGATACATTGTATATATCACAACATATTTCTATGTTCCCTGTATAATGAGGTGTAGAAAAAGATTTTTTTTGTTCCAATAAAAGTAGAAAAAATAATTACAAGCTATTATAATTTTTTTCTGTGAGTCTCCCCAGTATTAGAACCCAAGATCTTAACATCATAGGTGGGATCCTAAGCTACTGAGCTACAAGCTCTGGTGAAGCCGCTAGGAGAATTTTGTGTACTTGATCTATATTGCAGGCTCTGACTGTACAGACAGATTACATAGAGATACATTGATTACAGCAAAGTATTTCTATGCATTTGTATTCTAGAGGGAGAATAACATTTTTTTCATCCTATAAAATCACTAAAAAATAATAATAAAAAACACTTGATAATGAAAAAAACATCATCCACCATTTAATATTATAATACACCCCATCATGACAGCTTTCGTCTCTCCTCCTTGTCATTGGGTGCTGACACTTCTCTCTGCATACACTGAATTATCAAATTCACTGCTCCTTCTCCAATGATCAGGAAACTGGTCCAATGATCTACAATGATCAGAAAACAGCAGGAAACTGATGTTTCACTTGGTCGCAAGCTGCTGCTCTACCAATAAGCCACAGATCATAATGATTCACATAGCAGAATTATTACTATGTGTTTGCTGGGTTTCTTTTATGTTTTTCCCCCTTATTTAATGCGATTTTGGGGCATATATGAAGCTGAGTTTTTAACGCTTTTTAATAGTATGGAAAAGCTTTCATTCTGCGTTTAAAAATGCAACAGTGTTTTTTTTTTTCATGCGTTTTTTTTCAGATGAAGCCTATAGAGAAAAAATGTATCAAAGCTGCAAAGCTCAGCAGTTATTAGACGCAGAGAGCGTGGAGATTTCATGGAATCACATCCACCCTGCTTGGAAATTTAGACTTTGTTCACATGTAGCTTAAATGTTACATATTTTCTGCTGCTTTTTTTGCACACAAATTCTGCTGTGTTTAACTGTCCAAGCAAAGTGGATGTGATTTCATGAGAACTTGCGCCCCCTGTGGTCTAAAGACGCTGCTAAACTGTGTGATTTTGGTGCTTTTTTCTCTCCTGTCTTCTATGTGGAGTCTAAGAAAACACAGTAGCTTGCATCCCCCATATAGCTTGCACTCCCACATATAGCGTGCACCCGCCATGTACCACCCCATATAGCCTGCACCCCCATATATACCCTGCACCCCTACATATACCCGAACATATAGCCTGCACCCCCATATGTACCCTGTACCCCCACATATAGTCTGCACAAGCATATGTACCCTGCATCACTATATATTCCCTGCACCAGCATGCAGTGGGTACGGAAAGTATTCAGACCCCTTTAATTTTTTCACTCTTTGTTTCATTGCAGCCATTTGGTAAATTCTAAATAGTTCATTTTTTTTCTCATTAATGTACACTCTGCACCCCATCTTCACTGAAAAAAAAACAGAAATGTAGAATTTTTTGCAAATTTTTTTTAAACCTTGTTTTTATTGAAAATAAAGTTTTCATACATTAATTAATGTGAATATAACTTGAAATATACATGACAAAGTTGTTATAAGATGGTAAATAGCAGAGTGTACAATCCAAGTATGATTATATCAAGTCAAAAGACAAACCAAAAACTAGGAGGGGTGGGGGGGAGAAAAGAGAATGCCCAAAGCAGGTACTTTCATTATATATAGATCACCCAACAGGGGTGTATAACCTTATACTCTCCTTGAAAATTGTGCGGGACCCACCGACACTAAGACAGACATTGTGTGTGACCCACTGACACTAAGATAGAACTCTGACACATAAATGTATTTCCACACTGCGGCTCTATCTAACACATTTCTACACGGGCATTTCCCCCTATAGTAGTTGCTCTTGATACCATATTGTAGGTTGGAAGCAAATTCTAATATCATCTTGGATGCGTTGTGGAAGTAAAGGGATGAAACTTTCCAAAGTTTCAAAGAAGGACTGTATCTTTACCTCCGTGTGTAAGGAGGCCTCAGCCCAATCCATCTGAAGCAGAAATGACAGTTTGTCTAAAAAGATCTTAAAAGGAGGAGCTTGGTCGTGGATCCATACCTGCAGGATGGCCTTAACACCAGCTGCCGCCATCATGTGCAGCATCCAGAGAGCATGTGTTCTTATCTGCCTCTAGGTATCCAAAGATGGCCCAAAGAGCCATCACGAGCAAAGTTTGTCAGGTGTGTGGTGGTAAATTGTTGTATTCTGGTCCACAAGGGCTGAATGATCGGGCATGTCCACAGGCAATGGAATAGATTGGCCTCAGGAGAGCGCCATTTAAAGCACTCAGAGGTTGTGTACAGCCCCATTCTATGACCCTTCTGGGGGGTTAAATAAGATCTATGACATATTTTCAATCTGATTTCGAGAAAGAGAGCTGAAGGGAGAAATTTGTGAGATTGGTCCAGGGGTTTCAAAATTTAATTTTTTGTAAATTTATTAAAAAAGAAAAACAGAAATATCACATGGTCATAAGTATTCAGACTCTTTGCTCAGTATTGAGTAGAAGCACCCTTTTGTGCTAGTACAGCCATGAGTCTTCTTGGGAATGATGCAACAAGTTTTTCACACCCGGATTTGGGGATCCTCTGCCATTCTTCCTTGCAGATCCTCTCCAGTTCCGTCAGGTTGGATGGCGAACATTGGTGGACAGCCATTTTCAGGTCTCTCCAGAGATGAACAATTGGGTTTAGGTGAGGGCTCTGGCTGGGCCAGTCAAGAATGGTCACAGAGTTGTTCTGAAGCCACTCCTTTGTTATTTTAGCTGTGTGCTTAGGGTCATTGTCTTGTTGGAAGGTGAACCTTCGGCCAAGTCTGAGGTCCAGAGCACTCTGGAAGAGGTTTTCATCCAGGATATCTCTGTACTTGGCCGTATTCATATTTCCTTCAATTGCAACCAGTCGTCCTGTCCCTGCAGCTGAAAAACACCCCCATAGCATGATGCTGCCACCACGTTTCACTGTTGGGATTATATTGGGCAGGTGATGAGCAGTGCCTGGTTTTCTCCACACATACCGCTTAGAATTATCACCAAAAAGTTCTATCTTCGTCTTATCAGACCAGAGAATCTTATTTCTCATAGTCTGGGAGTCCTTCATGTGTTTTTGAGCAAACTCTATGCAGGCTTTCATATGTCTTGCACTGAGGAGAGGCTTCCGTCGGGTCACTCTGCCATAAAGGCCCGACTGGTGGAGGGCTGCAGTGATAGTTGACTTTGTGGAACTTTCTCCCATCTCCCTACTGCATCTCTGGAGCTCAGCCACAGTGATTTCAGAGTTCTTATTTACCTCTCTCACCAAGGCTCTTCTCCCACGATTGGTCAGTATGGCTGGACGGACAGGTCTAGTAAGACTTCTGGTGGTCCCAAACTTCTTCCATTTAAGGATTATGGAGGCCACTGTGCTCTTAGGAACCTTGAGTAATGCAGAAATTCTTTTGTTACCTTGGCCAGATCTGTGCCTTGCCACAATTCTGTCTCTGAGCTCTTTGGGCAGTTCCTTTGAGCTCATGATTCTCATTTGGTCTGACATGCACTGTGAGCCGTGAGGTCTTATATAGACCGGTGTGTGCCTTTCCAAATCAAGTCCTATCAGTTTAATTAAACACAGCTGGACTCCAATGAAGGAGTAGAACCATCTCAAGGAGGATCACAAGGAAATGGACAGCATGTGACTTAAATATGAGTGTATGAGCAAAGGGTCTGAATACTTATGACCATGTGACATTTCAGTTTTTATTTTTTAATAAATTTACAAAAATTTCTACATTTCTGTTTTTTTGTCAGTCAAGATGGGGTGCAGAGTGTACATTAATGCAAAAAAATGAACTTTTTAGATTTTACCAAATGGCTGCAATGAAACAAAGAGTGAAAAATTTAAAAGGGTCTGAATACTTTCTATACCCACTGTATGTATCCCCACATGTAGCCTGCACCCCCATATGTACCCTGCAACTTATGTACCCCCACACACAGCCTGCGATCGCATGATGTACTCTGTTCCCTAATTACCTGTCACCAGTGCCTCTTCTTGCCCGGGAAAACAATTCAGTTGTAATCTGAAACATGGCTCCGCCGTTAAGTCACATGGGCATGACGTCATCACAGGTCCTTCACCTCTATGATTTTTCGTCTTCCATCGAGGCCGGGAGCTGATCGGTACTCCTCTGCTCATGCATCCACCCCCCAAAAAAAAAAATAAAGATTGGAGGTTTCCTCCCCAGTAAAGTGGAGGTAAAAAAAAGAGGGAGATTTTAAATATTTTTTCTTCTTTTTTAAATCTTCCTTCATGGTGGCGCCGCCCCCCTCAACCCGCCGCCCTAAGCACCCGTCCACGGGTGCCTAGTGGCAAATAGCAACCAAAGTAGGACTATTAGCAGGACTGCTACTAGAGACTGATGCAACAGGAACACACAGCGTTGTGAAAGGTCTCCTTCATGCAACAATTATTCAGCCTTTTCAAATGCTTGTATTATTCCCATAACTTTCAGGCATTTTCATGGAGCTATTTACATTTTTTTTTTTCGAATTTTCAATAATATGAATGTGCAATTATTTTAGCATTTTTGAAGAAAATAAAAAATAAAAAAAGCTATATGATAAGGATCAATTGGAGATGAGCTGCACTATCTGAGATCAACCACTCCACAGTGTATGAAGCTGTGGGGTTTACTTCCAGCGGACGAGGGACCGGCTAACAGTGGATCGGTGGAGGTGCCTTGGACTTTCATTGATCTGATAGTGATGATGACCTATTCTACACTGCGTGCAGAAATATTAGGCAAATGCGTATTTTGATCACTTCGATACTTTTTATACATGTTGTCCTACTCCAAGCTGCATAGTCTTGAGAGCCAACTACCAATTAAGTAAATCTGGTGATGTGCATCTCTGTAATGAGGAGGGGTGTTGTTTAATGACATCAACACCTTATATAAGGTGTGCTTAATTATTAGGCAACTTCCTTTCCTTTGGCAAAATGGGTCAGAAGAGAGATTTGACGGGCTCTGAAAAGTCCAAAATTGTGAGATGTCTTGCAGAGGGATGCAGCAGTCTTGAAATTTCCAATCTTTTGAGGCGTGATCACCGAACAATCAAGCGTTTCATGGCAAATAGCCAACCGGGTCGCAAGAAACGTGTTGGCCAAAAAAGGCGCAAAATAACTGCCCATGAATTGAGGAAAATCAAGCGTGAAGCTGCCAAGATGCCATTCGCCACCAGTTTTGCCATATATCAGAGCTGAAACGTTACTGGAGTATCAAAAAGCACAAGGTGTGTGATACTCAGGGACATGGCCAAGGTAAGGAAGGCTGAAAAACGACCACCTTTGAACAAGAAACATAAGATAAAACGTCAAGAATGGGCCAAGAAATATCTTAAGACTGATTTTTCAAAGGTTTTATGGACTGATGAAATGAGGGTGACTCTTGATGGGCCAGATGGATGGGCCAGAGGCTGGATCAGTAAAGGGCAGAGAGCTCCACTCCGAATCAGACGCCAGCAAGGTGGAGGTGGGGCACTGGTATGGGCTGGTATCATCAAAGATGAACTTGTGGGACCTTTTCGGGTTGAGGATGGAGTGAAGCTCAACTCCAAGACCTACTGCCAGCTTCTGGAAGACAACTTCTTCAAGCAGTGGTACAGGAAGAAGTTGGTATCGTTCAAGAAAAACATGATCTTCATGCAGGACAATGCTCCATCACATGCATCCAAGTACTCCACAGCGTGGCTGGCCAGTAAAGGCCTAAAAGAAGAAAAATAATGACATGGCCCCCTTGTTCACCTGATCTTAACCCCAAAGAGAACCTGTGGTCCATGATAAAATGTGATATCTACAGGGAGGGAAAACAGTACACCTCTGGGAACAGTGTCTGGGAGGCTGTGGTGGCTGCTGCACGCAATGTTGATCGAAAATAGATCCAGCAACTGACAGAATCTATGGATGGAAGGCTATTGAGTGTCATCATAAAGAAAGGTGGCTATACTGATCACTAATTTTTTTGGTTTTTGTTTTTGCATGTCAGAAATGTTTATTTCTAAATTTTGTGCACTGATATTGGTTTACCTGGTGATAATAAACAAGTGAGATGGGATTATATTTGGTTTTTATTAAGTTGCCTAATAATTCTGCACAGTAATAGTTACCTGCACAAACAGATATCCTCCTAAGATAGCCAAATCTAAAAAAAAACCACTCCAACTTCCAAAAATATTAAGCTTGGATATTTATAAGTCTTTTGGGTTGATTGAGAACATAGTTGTTGATCAATAATAAAAATAATCCTCTAAAATACAACTTGCCTAATAATTCTGCACACAGTGTAAGGCTAGGGTCACACAGCTGTATGTTCTCCATCTGAGAAAAATGGTCTGATTATGCTAATCAGAGTTTGATCAGATTATGATCAGAGTGGGATCTGTTTTTCTTGGAAGTGGAGAATAAAAAAAAAAAAGTTTCTCCATCTTATCCATTCTGCTAGTCTGAGAAAATCGGACAGCATTCGAATGTCATCCAAGTGCGGTCCAATTTTTTCCTAGAACCCATAGACTTGAATGGCCGAGTATGATCCAATTATTGGAGACAAATCGTGCATACTGTGATTTTTTTGCTCAATCCTGGGAAAAAATCATACATGTGCACGCCTTCATTGAATAACATTGGTACGAGTGTGATCCGATGTTTTGACAGATCGCACTTGGACCGGAACTACTGTTGTCTGCACAGAACCCTGAGAATCGGTCATCAATATCCTAGTCCTGGAAACTTCTTTGTTGTGATTTTCTCCACATTATTAATAACAATATTAGTAATCTAGTAATATAAGAATACAATAGTAACTTCTATTTGATACATCGGCTACATAGTATTTTTTATTAATATGAAGGAAGGTAGGTAAAGCTGGGATGTAACATAGACAGGCTTTTAAATGGAAGGAATAAGTCTTGGTTATAGAACAAAAGAACTCATTTTATCACTCGGCTTTACCGCTTTAGTATATGGCTTCTGGAGAGCTGAACCTCATGACAAATGAGAACCATACAGTGTTTTATTGCCTCTGTAAATCACTGAACTGACAGCAGGTAATAAGAATGCTTTTCAGTGTTTTTTAAAGTTTGCTGGAACATATGAAATATCATGTTAGTTTTCGTTACAATTGGACTTTACCCAGTGTGTACAGCCAAGGCTGGAACAATATTAAACCAGAACACCTGACTATATTAATTAGATTTTTTTTATTAATATGTCAAAATCTGTACATTTATAAATTACAAAAAATAACATCAATACAATAACCATCAAACCAATCATCAGATAATTGCCATCAATAGGTCACCTTAATCTTGAAAATGGGCCACATAGATCATCAGCTGTACATTTATCAGATATCTATAATATATAGCAGCTAAGGTATAAATGGTTGTTTCTTATTTCTTACAACTAAAATGTAGAAATAAACTCCTACGAAAAATAATAATCATATATATACACATATCTATCTATCTATCTATCTATATATATATATTTTGGACACACCTTCTCATTTAAATATTTTTCTGCATTTTCATGACTATGAAAACTGTACATTCACACTGAAGGCATCAAAACTATGAAAAACACATGTAGAATTATATACGTAACAAAAAAGTGTGAAACTGAAAATATGTCTTATATTCCAGGTTCTTCAAAGTAGCCACCTTTTGCTTTGATGACTGCTTTGCACACTCTTGGCATTCTCTTGATGAGCTTCAAGTGGTAGTCACCAGAAATGGTTTTCATTTCACAGGTGTGCCCTGTCAGGTTTAATAAGTGGGATTTCTTGCCTTATAAATGGGGTTGGGACCATCAGTTGTGTTGTGCAGAAGTCTGGTGGATACACAGCTGATAGTCCTACTGAATAGACTGTTAGAATTTGTATTATGGCAAGAAAAAAGCAGCTAAGTAAAGAAAAACGAGTGGCCATCATTACTTTAAGAAATGAAGGTCAGTCAGTCCGAAAAATTGGGAAAACTTTGAAAATGTCCCCAAGTGCAGTTGCAAAAACCATCAAGCGCTACAAAGAAACTGGCTCACATGAAGACCGCCCCAGGAAAGGAAGACCAAGAGTCACCTCTGCTTCTGAGGATAAATTTATCCGACTCACCAGCCTCAGAAATCGCAGGTTAACAGCAGCTCAGATTAGAGACCAGGTCAATGCCACACAGAGTTCTAGCAGCAGACACATCTCTTCAACAACTGTTAGGAGGAGACTTTGTGCAGCAGGCCTTCATGGTAAAATAGCTGCTAGGAAACCACTGCTAAGGACAGGCAACAAGCAGAAGAGACTTGTTTGGGCTAAAGAACACAAGGAATGGACATTAGACCAGTGGAAATCTGTGCTTTGGTCTAATGAGTCCAAATCTGAGATCTTTGGTTCCAACCATCGTGTCTTTGTGCGACGCAGAAAAGGTGAACGGATGGACTCTACATGCCTGGTTCCCACCGTGAAGCATGGAGGAGGAGGTGTGATGGTGGGGGGGGTGCTTTGCTGGTGACACTGTTGGGGATTTATTCAAAATTGAAGGCATACTGAACCAGCATGGCTACCACTGCATTCCATCCGGTTTGCGTTTAGTTGGACCATCATTTATTTTTCAACAGGACAATGACCCCAAACACACCTCCAGGCTGTGTAAGGCTATTTGACCAAGAGGGAGAGTGATGGGGTGCTACGCCAGATGACCTGGCCTCCACAGTCACCAGACCTGAACCGCAGAGTGAAGGCAAAAGGGCCAACAAGTGCTAAGCATCTCTGGGAACTCCTTCAGGATTGTTGGAAGACCATTTCCGGTGACTACCTCTTGAAGCTCATCAAGAGAATGCCAAGAGTGTGCAAAGCAGTCATCAAACCAAAAGGTGGCTACTTTGAAGAACCTAGAATATAAGACATATTTTCAGTTGTTTCACACTTTTTTGTTAAGTATATAATTCCACATGTGTTAATTCATAGTTTTTATGCCTTCAGTGTGAATGTACAATTTTCATAGTCAAGAAAATACAGAAAAATCTTTAAATGAGATGTGTTCAAACTTTTGGTTTGTACTGTACATGGAAGGAATATGACCTGAGGTCAAGTGTATGATTAATTGTCCTACATATTTAATATATATGTGACGCGAGTCACTACAGAAATAACAGTCTCAGAAGAGGAGAGAATAGACTAATATTACTGAAAGAAATATAATATTAGAGCTACTTACTAGATAAAAATAGGAAGGTCAAACAATCCAAAGTCAAGTCCAGGAAGATGGCGCAGTACAAAGGGAGCAGACAAAAGAGTAGTCAGATAACAAGCAAATGGTCAAAATCCAGGTAAGGGAAAATAGTCAGGCTGGGTCAGGCACAGAGCACAGAGAGATCAGTCCTACACAGGTAATACCAAGTGTACAATTGACACTGGGTGAAGGAGCTAGCATGCTTAAGTAGAAGAGTAATCAAGGGAAGTGAACACAGATGATAGCAGAAACAACCCAGCAAACCCAAAACAGACTGACAGCCTCCACACAATAGTAACCTAGCAGACAAGGAAAGTGTGGAGACCGTGACAGTACCCCCTCTTCAAGGGGGGCCACCGGACCCCCAGGTCTCCCAGGAAACCGCCGATGAAAGGCCCGGACCAACCGATCAGCCCTCACAGAATGAGCCGGAACCCAGGACCGTTCCTCAGGTCCATACCCCTTCCAATGTACAAGATATTGAAGGGAATTCCGGACCATACGGGAATCAATGATCTTTTGTACCTCATATTCTAAGCTTCCCTCAATAGACACCGGAGGAGGCGGGGGCGAGGGAGACAGAACAGGGGGAATAAATTTCTTCAACAAAGACTTGTGGAACACATTAAGTATACGGAAAGACTGAGGGAGTCGTAATCGGAAGGAAACCGGATTGACCACCTCCAGAATCTCATATGGACCAATGAATCTAGGACCCAACTTCAGCGAGGGTATCTTCAATCTAATATTCTTTGAGGATAGCCAAACCTTATCCCCTACCTTGAAGGAGGCACCTGACGAGCGTTTCCTATCGGCCTTTTGTTTCTGCCAATGCTGAGCCACCCCAATATTCTTTTTAACCTCCCTCCAGACATCCCCCAGCTCTTGAATGGTTACATCTACCCCAGGACACCCAGAACTTATCCTGGAGAACTCACCAAAATGAGGATGAAACCCATAATTACAGAAAAACGGAGAGGTTCCTGTGGACTGATTAACCCGACTGTTAAAGATAAACTCAGCCAGAGGAAGAAAGGATGACCAATTCTCCTGCTGATCAGCGACAACACATCTTAAAATTTGTTCCAAAGACTGATTTGTCCTTTCGGTCTGACCGTTAGTTTCAGGATGATAAGCAGAAGAAAAGGACAAATCAATCCCCAACCTTCTGCAGAAAGCCCTCCAAAATCTAGAGACGAATTGTACTCCCCTATCAGATACAATATTAAGAGGAATCCCATGCAATCGTACCACATGAGTAATAAACAGTTTGGAGAGCGTCTCTGAATTGTGTAACCCGGATAATGGAACGAAGTGAGCCTGTTTGCTGAATCGATCGACTACCACCCAAATAGCCGTCATCCCCCCAGACAGAGGTAAATCGGAAATGAAATCCATGGACAAATGAGTCCATGGTCTTTCTGGAATGGGCAAAGGAGCCAATTCCCCAGCCGGCCGGCAATGTTGCACTTTAGCGCGTGCACAAGTTTCACAAGCAGACACAAAATCTTTAACGTCCCTACGCATAGCAGACCACCAAAAGAGTCTAGCAACTGCCTTCAGGGTGGCAATAACTCCAGGATGACCACTCACAGAATCATGGAATTCTTGCAAAAGGCGTAATCTGAGATACACAGGGACAAACAACTTGCATTCAGGAATATTGGAAGGAGCCAAGGACTGGAAGGAGCCAAGGACTGAGCAGTACGAATTTCTGCTTCCAGCTCAGAGGAAACCATGGCCACAACCATACCCTGAGGAAGAATGGAGAAAGGAGGCTCCGGAGGGGACACAGAATCAAGGCTACGAGACAGGGCATCCGCCCTCACGTTCTTAGATCCAGGCCTGAACGTAATAGAAAAATTAAATCATGAAAAAAATAAAGACCATCTGGCCTGTCTAGGTGTCAACCGCTTAGCAGATTCGATATACGCTAGATTCTTGTGATCTGTCACCACGGTGACCAGATGAATGGCTCCCTCCAAAAAATGCCTCCATTCTTCAAAAGCCAATTTGACAGCAAGTAACTCTCGATTACCCACATCATAGTTTTTTTCAGCAGGAGAAAATTTCTTAGAGAAAAAGGCACATGGTCGCAGATTAGTTAAAGTTTTAGGACCTTGAGACAATACAGCCCCCACCCCAACCTCGGAAGCATCCACCTCCACAATGAAAGGCCTCTGGAGATCTGGTTGAACAAGAACAGGAGCAGACATAAAACATTTCTTCAAGTTTTCAAAAGCCCCGACTGCTTCTGACGACCAAACCTTTAGCTCCGCCCCTTTGCGAGTGAGGTCCGTAAGAGGCTTGACGATTTGAGAAAAACCTTTGATAAATTTTCTGTAATAATTTGCGAACCCTAAAAAGCCTTGCAGACTCTTAAGGTCGCTGGGTTGAACCCAATCAATGATGGCCTGAACCTTCCCAGGATCCATCTTAAACCCGGAGGCTGACACAATGAAGCCCAAGAATGATATTTCTTGAACAGAAAAGGTACATTTTTCAATCTTGGCAAACAAACAATTATCTCTTAACCTTTGCAGAACCAAACGGACATGTTTATAATGAATATCCAGATCAGGTGAAAAAATTAGAATATCATCTAAATAAACCACAATGAATCTCCCAATATAATCAGAGAGAATATCATTCATAAAATTCTGAAAAACAGCGGGTGCATTTGTTAACCCAAAAGGCATGACGACATTTTCAAAAAGACCTTCAGAAGTTAAAAAACGCTGTCTTCCACTCATCACCCTCTCGAATACGTATCAGGTTATATGCCCCTTTAAGATCCAGTTTGGAAAACCATTTGGCCCCCGAAAGTTGATTATATAGATCGGGGATAAGTGGAAGCGGATAAGTATTTTTAACAGTTATCTTGTTTAATTCTCGGAAATCGAGGCAGGGACGGAGACCTCCATCTTTTTTTTTAACAAAAAAGAATCTGGCGGCAACCGGCGATGAGGAAGGACGAATATGACCTTTCCGTAAACTTTCGTTAATATAAGCCTTCATGGATGCCCGCTCAGGGGCAGACAAGTTATACAAGCGAGCTTTGGGTAATTTGGCATTAGGAATGAGATTAATAGCACAGTCATAGGGACGGTGAGGAGGTAAGATCTCAGACTCTACTTCCGAAAAAACATCTCCGAAGTCCTTCAGGTATTCTGGAAGACCCTCCAGACTAATGGAGCAAGCAAGCACAGATTTAAGACATTTTTCAATACAATGAGGGTCCCATTTGACAATATCTTTCTGATACCAGTCAATGATCGGATTATGTATGCGCAGCCAAGGAAGACCCAACACAATCCCAGCAGGTAAATTGTCCAGGACATAACAGGAGATTAATTCCGTATGCAGTGACCCCACCTTGAGTGTGAACTCCACCGTAACTAACTGAACCAGATTTTTTAGCAACGGTGTTCTATCAATAGCCACAATTTGAATAGGGTCTTCTAACTTAACTGTCCCTAATCCTAATTTCTGAACAAGTCCCGAATCAATGAAATTAGCCACGGCTCCACAGTCAATAAAGTCAAATGTTGAAAGACACTGTTTTTGAAACAGAAGTTCAGCATTCAACAACACTTTATCAGAAGAGTAAAAGGGTACCTGTAAGTCTGGGTGACCTCCTCGACAATCACCCAGACCTAGGCATTTCCCGACGGCTTATTCGTTGCAGGTCGTGCTGGGCAATCCTTTAAGAGATGTCCAGATTGGCCACAATACAGACAAAGTCCAAGTTCCAGGCGGCGTCTCCTCTCCTTAACCCTTGAGCTGGCAGCTCCAACCTCCATAGGTTCTACCTCTGGTAAACGACCCGGGCCCGGTGGACAAAATGGAACCTCGTGTTGAACCTTGCGTCTCTCCCGCATCCTCCGATCCATGCGGATAGCCTGAGTCATGGCCTCCCCCAAACAACCAGGTGGAGCATGCAGAGCCAGAGCGTCCTTTAGAGGCTCCGAAAGACTCCTGAGGAATTGGCACCTGAGAGCCGCGTCATTCCAGAGAACCTCAGTAGACCACTGACGAAATTCAGAACAGTAGTCTTCTGCTGTGTGGTTCCCCTGTGTCAGGTTCATGATCCTTGTCTCTGCCACCTTGACCCTGTCAGGTTCGTCACAGATCTGTCCTAAAGCGTCAAAGAAAGCGTCCACAGAAAGACGTTCAGGAGAAAAAGGGGGTAGAGAAAATGCCCAAGTCTGGGGACCCCCCGCAGAAGTGACATTATAATTCCCACCCGCTGTGACTCATTCCCTGATGACCGAGGACGCAAGGTAAACAATAATTTACAACTTTCTTTGAAAGTTCTGAACTGATCTTTCTCCCCCGAAAATTTGTCAGGGAGTGCTATAGCCGGTTCAGGGGGGCTCAAAGATACATCAGATGGTTCAGAAGTCATGACAGTGGTCGGAGAGGAAAGATTCTGAGGGACTGTAAACGTACCAGAAATCTGGTCTTGTAACTGAGCCTGTGAGGACGCCAGTTTGTGTTGTTCCAAGGCCAGATCCTGAACTAACTGAGTCAGATTCGCCACCTGATCACACAAAGTACGTAAAGGATCCATAGGTGGGAAAAAGGAAAAAAAAAAAAAAAAAGTGAACGGTCAATTGTAATGTGACGCGAGTCACTACAGAAATAACAGTCTCAGAAGAGGAGAGAATCGACTAATATTACTGAAAGAAATATAATATTAGAGCTACTTACTAGATAAAAATAGGAAGGTCAAACAATCCAAAGTCAAGTCCAGGAAGATGGCGCAGTACAAAGAGAGCAGACAAAAGAGTAGTCAGATAACAAGCAAATGGTCAAAATCCAGGTAAGTGAAAATAGTCAGGCTGGGTCAGGCACAGGGCACAGAGAGATCAGTCCTACACAGGTAATACCAAGTGTACAATTGACACTGGGTGAAGGAGCTAGCATGCTTAAATAGAAGAGTAATCAAGGGAAGTGAACACAGATGATAGCAGAAACAACCCAGCAAACCCAAAACAGACTGACAGCCTCCACACAATAGTAACCTAGCAGACAAGGAAAGTGTGGAGACCGTGACAATATACATAATGTATAATTATTAGGGAAAATGTGAAAATGATGACTTTAGATATACTGTATGGAGATTGAATAGAATTTAATTAACCTGAAAATGCTGATTCTGGTGCCTTCACTATATCCCAGGGCTCTGTCATCTTTCTGGAAATCTGGTCTGGTTCACTCATGATGGAGAATTGAGCACAGGAGCTTTTGATTTGTGATTTTTCAAGTGGTTTTCCTTCCTGGATTCCTCTTTGTTATCTGGAAGTTGCTAATTTAAGCTAATCCGTGTTTGCTGGAAGAAGTACTAATTCTAGATCGGTACTAAATCCAAATTCTGTAAGTTTCAATGAGACAATTTCTCATATTATTATTATTTAATGGCCTTCGGCTCGATCTCAAGCCATGATGACTCGATGGATGAACGATTTGTAGGAAGATCGATCTTGCGCAAGTCTAGATAGGTCCACCAGGGTCTTCTCCACCGTTGCCTCCGCCTTTTTCCTTCAATTCTTCCAACCATGATGTCCTTCTCCAGTGATTGCTCTCTTCGTATGATGTGTCCAAAGTAGACAAATAGTAGCTTGGTGATCCTTGCTTCTAGTGACATGACTGGCTGGATTTGATCGAAACTTGGTTTGTTTGTTCTTCTTGCCATTCATGATATTGAGAACATCCTTCCCCAACACCACATTTCGAAGGCGTTGATTCTTCTTCTGCCTTGGTTCTTTATTGTCAAGGTTTGGCATCCGTATGTTACCACAGAAAAGACCAAACTATGTATGAGCCATGTCTTAGTCGCCAGTGAAATATTCCTCGAATTGAGGACCTTGTCCACTGACGTCATTGTTGATTTTCCCAAAGCCAACCTCCTATTGACTTCTGGTGTCATCGCTGTATTTTGAGTGATCAACCAAGTAGGTTGAAGTCCTTTGCGACTTCCAGTACGTCGCCATCCATCTCAAATGTGTCCCAGTCTTACCTAGCAATAGTCAATACCTTTGTCTTCTTTGTGTTGAGTGAGCCAACTTGGCCACAACAGTAATAATGGTAGGTCAAAAAAGCATATAATCCTAAGCAAGAACAAGAACTCCATCAATCATAGTTATTAAACCAGCACAAAACCTTATTGAAACAATTGATTAAAAAAACATGAAAAACAACAATACATCACATGATTTAGGACAGAAAAGTAGAACGCCTGAGACATTCCATACAGTACAATAAGAATGGTACAAATTATATAGCATATAGCACAAAACACTAGGTACAAGTAAAATCAGGCTAATTGCTACGTTATTGTGCAAAAAAATCTGCAGTGGTACCATCCAAAGAAAACGTGGGAATAGCAGGTGTAAGAAAAAAAAAGCAACGATTGTACATATGGTATATGCTGGTACAGAATTGCTGATTTCACAGTTGATAATTCAAAGTTTCACCTGTGTAATGCCCAAACAGAATTTATACATATATCAATATACTTGTTGAAGAGAGGGGAGCAGTAATCCCAACCTTAAATTGATACCATAACACAGTGTGAAAAGCTTCTACATCACAAAGATGTCATGAGACACAAGTTCTGAGAAACTGACACAAAATAGACCTCTCATAAGGTTCACAGTCCTCATGACAAACACTTGTCTCCTATGCAGGCAGTGGAGTTCAGAAAACAGTCATTGCAGAAAACAATATGATTACACAGTGTCTCTTAATGTTGTACTATCCATAGTAGTCATAAAAAAAATCAGGCCACAGGTCATTGCACCATGCCCACTAGAAAGTGCGGCGTGCTAAAGCATCCAGCCACAGATCATTGTACTATGCCCACTAAAAGTGCTGCGTGCTCAATCAGTACCTATTTAATATTACACCAAGTAAAGAGTACTTTACCCACTTAACGAAGGTCTCATTTGGCACCCCCTGACGCGCGTTTCACATCAGGCATCATCGGAGGTATCAAATTGGTATCAATTTAAGGTTAGGATTACTGCTCCCCTCTCTTCAACGAGTATATTGATATATGTATAAATTCTGTTTGGGCATTACATAGGTGGAACTTTGAATGATCAACTGTGAAATCAGTAATTCTGTGCCAGCATATGTGTACATGTGCTTTTTTTTTCTTAAACCAGCTATTCCCACGTTTTCTTTGGATGGCACCGTGGATATTTTTGCACAATAACATGGCAATTAGCCTGATTTAACTTGTACCTAGGGTTTTGTGCTATATGCTTTATAATTTGTACCATTCTTATTGTACTGTATGGAATGTCTCAGGTCTTCTACTTTTCTGTCCTAAGTAATGTGATGTATTCCCGTATATTGTTGTCTTTCATGTTGTTTTTAATCAATTGTTTCAATACAGTTTTGTGCTGGTTTGATAACTATGATTGATGGAGGTTGTGTTCTTTGTGTTGAGTAGCAGTCCTCATATAATGTATATTATAATAAAAGGTGTTTGTAATAGTTTGTACTTAAACAGATTATCTCAGCATGACAACATGTCTGCTAAACTAAGCTGTCCTGGTGATCCACTGATCCTCACAGGTTCAGCCACAGAAGACTTGGGTATAATTAGCTATTGAATCTGGTTATAACTCTAAAGTGGACCTGTTGCTTGCCATATATATGTACTTTTTTATCTTAGTGGAAATGCCCCGGTTCTCCTGAATCCGGCGTTGTTTTTCTTTTCTTTCTGCTCCTCTCCATTCACAAGATATAGCCATTTCTTCCCTGTAGATAAATCTAGTCATATTAGCCAAGTGGGTGTAGTCATCAGAAAAGCATTTAGGAACATGCCTACTTGGATTAAAAGACTAGGTTTACATACAAGGAAAAGGGGGCAATATCTCAGGAATAGAGACTCGCAGGAATAAAAGAAAAACAACGCCGGATTCAGGACAACAGCGGCTTTTACACCAGGTAAAAAAAATACATATTTACAGCAAGTGATGGATCTTTTTTAAATGTAATGTGATATGATGCCCTATCAAATAATTCGTAAAAGGGACTTGTCTGCCAGTGTAAAAGAAGGTCTTACTTAGCAGCAATCTCCCTTTAGCTAATAGGACTCCTCTTTCGTCCTGATGCCTTAATTGGTCAAACAGAATGGGGGAGGAGGGGGATGTAGCTGCAGCTCTCTAACTTAGTGTGTGCAACATTTTTATGCTGTCAGAGGGGATGAAAGTATACACTTCCACTAATGAACATTTACAGTTGTCCGTGAATTTTTTTTTTCCCATGTCACATCTAATTAAAAAAATCGTGATTTTAAATGTAAGTATATGAAATGGGAAACAGAAAAGAAAAAGGATAAGTGTTAAATAAAAAAAGCTGAGTTTAAAAAACCCCAACAAAATCCTTAATACATATGATAGGTGCTATATCTAGACACGTTGGGCGCATGAGTTGCTTGGAAACTGGACTACATATCTCCAGCTGCTAAATTAAAGGTGTAACGGAGCAAGTCTGTGGAGTAGAAACACGTGAAGCGTTGTCTACTACAAATATTACTTGCATCACTGGGCTGAAAAATGTAAATGTCACATAGAATAGTAGTAACAGTTTAGCAAATGCTGGAATTGTGCAAATATCAAGGAACGGAAAATAAAACTTATAGGACGGCAGCACAGACTGGAGATATTTCACAAAGAAATAAGAGAGAAAGCTTATTAATGTGATTGTTATTGTGCTTCCCAACATGTACATTCACCGCACATCTGTTCTCATGTCTTCAAGGACACCACTGCTTTACATATTTGCTGGACTGCACTACCATAATGGCTACTCGCATGGTGGACTTTATCCAAGGGAGAAGTTAGCTGTGGAAATTCACATAATTCTGCATAAGATGAGCATTTAGGAAAGTCTACTACATGTGGACTTAACCTAATACAGGATGTAACTCAGGATCAGTACAGGATCAGTAATGTAATGTATGTACACAGTGACTGCACCAGGAGAATAGTGAGTGCAGCTCTGGAGTGTAATACAGGATGTAACTCAGGATCAGTAATGTAATGTATGTACACAGTGTCTGTACCAGCAGAATAGTGAGTGCAGCTCTGGAGTGTAATACAGGATGTAACTCAGGATCAGTAATGTAATGTATGTACACAGTGACTGCACCAGGAGAATAGTGAGTGCAGCTCTGGAGTGTAATACAGGATGTAACTCAGGATCAGTAATGTAATGTATGTACACAGTGTCTGCACCAGCAGAATAGTGAGTGCAGCTCTGGAGTGTAATACAGGATGTAACTCAGGATCAGTAATGTAATGTATGTACACAGTGACTGCACCAGTAGAATAGTGAGTGCAGCTCTGGAGTGTAATACAGGATGTAACTCAGGATCAGTACAGGATCAGTAATGTAATGTATGTACACAGTGACTGCACCAGGAGAATAGTGAGTGCAGCTCTGGAGTGTAATACAGGATGTAACTCAGGATCAGTAATGTAATGTATGTACACAGTGACTGCACCAGCAGAATAGTGAGTGCAGCTCTGGAGTATAATACAGGATGTAACTCAGGATCAGTACAGGATCAGTAATGTAATGTATGTACACAGTGACTGCACCAGGAGAATAGTGAGTGCAGCTCTGGAGTATAATACAGGATGTAACTCAGGATCAGTAATGTAATGTATGTACACAGTGACTGCACCAGGAGAATAGTGAGTGCAGCTCTGGAGTGTAATACAGGATGTAACTCAGGATCAGTAATGTAATGTATGTACACAGTGACTGCACCAGTAGAATAGTGAGTGCAGCTCTGGAGTGTAATACAGGATGTAACTCAGGATCAGTAATGTAATGTATGTACACAGTGACTGCACCAGCAGAATAGTGAGTGCAGCTCTGGAGTATAATACAGGATGTAACTCAGGATCAGTATACAGGATCAGTAATGTAATGTATGTACACAGTGACTGCACCAGTAGAATAGTGAGTGCAGCTCTGGAGTATAATACAGGAGGTAACTCAGGATCAGTACAGGATTAGTAATGTATGTACACAGTGACTGCACCAGCAGAATAGTGAGTGCAGCTCTGGAGTATAATACAGGAGGTAACTCAGGATCAGTACAGGATTAGTAATGTATGTACACAGTGACTGCACCAGGAGAATAGTGAGTGCAGCTCTGGGGTATAATACAGGATGTAACTCAGGATCAGTACAGGATCAGTAATGTAATGTATGTACACAGTGACTGCACCAGCAGAATAGTGAGTGCAGCTCAGGAGTATAATACAGGAGGTAACTCAGGATCAGTACAGAATCAGTAATGTAATGTATGTACACAGTGACTGCACCAGCAGAATAGTGAGCGCAGCTCTGGAGTATAATACAGGATGTAACTCAGGATCAGTAATGTAATGTATGTACAAAGTGACTGCACCAGCAGAATAGTGAGTGCAGCTCTGGAGTATAATACAGGATGTAACTCAGGATCAATACAGGATCAGTAATGTATATACACAGTGACTGCACCAGCAGAATAGTGAGTGCAGCTCTGGAGTATAATACAGGATGTAACTCAGGATAAGTACAGGATCAGAAATGTAATGTATGTACACAGTGACTGTGTGACACCCCAGGGGTCTGGTTGCCACAGTGATAGAGATATTACGTCTGAGAGCAGGTGGGAGGTCCTTTGGTCAGGGATCCTGTGCATGCCACACCTCCTGCCCAGTCTTGGGAGGGGAAGAACTTCCCCTGTATAAACCCTGGGCTGAGGCAGGGTAGAGAGTTCTGAGAGGAGAAGACAGGGAGCAGAGCTGCTCTATGGGCTCTGCTCCACAGGCAGGCCCTGTCCAGGGGCCTGAGCCTGGAGTCAAGGAGAGTAGAGACAAGAAGCAGCATAGGAAGAAACAGCAGAAGCTCAGTGGGAGCAATACTACTACGAGTCAGGGGCTGGCAGCTGCAGAGCTCGCCCTGACTGAGAAGCTTTCTTACCGGACCCGGCGTCCGAGGCTGTGGGGACTAACTCTTACCCAGCAGCAGAAGCCGACCGGCAGGGGATTTCAGGTCCTCAGGCCCAGAAACCCGAAGGCACGGTCACACGCGTGGGACCAGCACCGCCATCGTGGAGCGGAAGCCATTAGAAGGCCCCGAGTCACCGGCCATACGGGTGAGCACCACACGGTACACTCAGGGACGTGGGCTACTTATATCCGCTTCTAGCAAGGTAGCCAGAAGAGTACAGTCAGTTTGGGAGGCCTACAACTCCGCCTGGCCAGGGGAGATCCCATCTGCTCAAGGACTGACCAGGCCCCGTTCACTAGCAAGTACTCCGGGAGGGTCTATCATTGTTACCAGTAAAGACCCTGAATTACACCGCACCGTCTCTGAGTGGTTCCTGCTACCCCCATCATCCACATCTGCTGCCCTGAGGCCATACCCCTCCCGTTGGGGGTTATACCATCTACGCTGCACCATCCATCCACCGGCCTCAGCGGACTGTCCTGCAGCGGCAGCTCCATAGCTGCATTCAACGGGTGGCGTAGTCGTCCTACATCTACCACTGTTACATCGCCGCTCAGTTTGACTCCCTGGGCACGGACCGGGTCACCGCCACGAGACTACAACCCTCAAGAGATCCGGGTAAGCTCCCGCGTGCGCAACGCAGCGCGACACAGGCCCAGGGGCGCGTCAACTGCATCAGCAGAATAGTGAGTGCAGCTCTGGAGTATAATACAGGATGTAACTCAGGATCAGTACAGGATCAGTAATGTATGTACACAGTGACTGCAGCAACAGAATAGTGAGTGCAGCTCTGGAGTATAATACAGGAGGTAACTCAGGATCAGTAACGTAATGTATGTACACAGTGACTGCACCAGCAGAATAGTGAGTGCAGCTCTGGAGTATAATACAAGATATAACTCAGAATCAGTACAGGATCAGTAATGTAACGTATGTACACAGTGACTACACCAGCAGAATAGGAGTGCAGCTCTGGAGCATAATACAGGATGTAACTCAGGATCAGTACAGGATCAGTAATGTAATGTATGTACACAGTGACTGTATCAGCAGAATAGTGAGCGCAGCTCTGGAGTATAATACAGGATGTAACTCAGGATCAGTACAGGATAAGTAATGTAATGTATATACACAGTGACTGCACCAGCAGAATAGTGAGTGCAGCTCTGGAGTATAATACACGATGTAACTCAGGATCAGTACAGGATCAGTAATGTATTATGTGACGACACAGCTTCTAATCTTAATTAGCCAGACATCTAGATTTGTTAGGCCAAGAGCAATACACTATTGTGTTTGTGTTGACTTTTGAATGTATGTGTTTCTTTGGCTGGTCAAGAACAGTGACTCAGATAGAACAATAGTGTTTGTTAATATGCTAATTACATATTGTACTAAGCAAGCTAGTTTTTGATTTACAGAGCAGGGGGATACCAACTATGTAAATTGATTAAATACTCAAACAATGATACCTGAGCCCTGCACCTTTCCCCCTGATCTGTGAATGATGACCTTAGCCACATATGTAAATATAAAAAGTGTTTTCTATCCTGGTGAGAATGAGAGAGACTCTCCAGGACAGTAGTTTGGTAGCATGGCTTCATCCAGAGATACACAGATTCGGATTCTACAGGATTCCAGCCTAGGGGTACAAGGCCCTGGCTGGAAGGATACAGATCTGCTCCATTGACCATTAAAGAATCCTCGGGTCTCCTGGCCTTGTAACTCAATGGACTGTCAGCTTCCTAAGCTTGCCGCTACCTCCTCTCTGTGGGTGTCCACCCAAAGCGGGGTGCCACTGGTTGAGGTGGTTGGCCCTGGAAGTCCCAGCTGATCTGTTCCCGGCGGGCCAGCGGAAGCGTGAGACTGTGTAATTTTGCACCATCTTGGGTATTTGCTGGGACTGTACTATATGTTTATTGTCTTTCTGGTGGTTCAAGAAAATATTGCCACACTGTTTTACCCTCACCCTGTGTTGTCCGAGTAGTATTATGCCCACATAAGACCCCAGGTCTTCACATTTTGGTGGCAGCAGTGGGATACTACTCAGCTCGGCAGATCTGGGGGAGCTGCAAGGGGACTGGAATTAGCACACACCATCCAAGGGGCTCCACAACCAGGGAGGCATATAGACAGACCCAGCAGACCATAGATGAGGCATAGACAGCAGGTTTCGGACGCTACCATGTCTAACCCCACGAGCCCGCCCTTGGGAGGAATACCGGAGAGGAAATACAGCCACAATAAGAAACGGGAACTACAGGAGCTGTGCGAACTTCAACGGATTGAATACGAGGCCACCAACACACATCGGATTTAATTCAGGAACCACAGGATGCTGAGGACGGCATGTGTGGACGCAATGGATACGAGTCGGTTCTCGTCAATTACGTGTGGAGTTTATTCGCAAGGAAGACATGGAATATGCTCTGAGGAAACTGGATGATACAAAATTTTGTTCTCATGAAGGTGAGACCTCTTACATTCGCGTATGTGCTACAAAACATGCTGATGGGCTGCCCCCAATAAGTGGAGAAGGATGATTGAGATCCTATCACATCTGGCTAATTAAGATGGGGGAGTAATGTGACGACACAGCTTCTAATCTTAATTAGCCAGACGTCTAGATTTGTTAGGCCAAGAGAAATACACTATTGTGTTTGTGTTGACTTTTAAATGTATGTGTTTCTTTGGCTGGTTAAGAAGAACAGTGACTCAGTATTTGTCAATATGCTAATTACATATTGTAATAAGCCATCAAGTTGTTGATTTACAGAGCAAGGGGATACTAACTATGTAAATTGATTAAATGCTCAAACAATGAGACCCGAGCCACACACATTTCCCCCTGACATGTGAATGATGTCCTTAGCCACATATGTAAATATAAAGAGGGTTTTCTATCCTGCTGCAAGGAGAATGAGAGAATCAGAGAGTCTCTTCAGGACAGTAGTTTGGTAGCATGGCTCCGTCCAGAGAGACACAGATTTGGATTCTACAGGATTCCAGCCTAAGGGTGCACGGCCCTGGCTCGAATGATACAGATCTGCTCCATTGACCAGAGAACCCATGGATATATTTCGGGAAACCAGGTGGGGACAGTTAGGTCAATTGGCCCTATGGATATGCTGTTTTGGGTTGCCAGGTTCGGACCATCTGGTCACCTGGAACCCATGGAGACACTCGGAGAAAGCCAGGTTAGGACAATGAGGTCACCTGGAACCCATGGAGTTGTTCGGAGAGGCCAGAATAGGACTCTTGGGTCTCCTGGCCTTGTACCTCAATGGAATGTCAGATTCCCAAGCTTGCTCCTACCTCCTCTCTGTGGGTGTTCAACCAAAATGGGGTGCCACTGGTTGGGGTAGTTGACCCTGGAAGTCCCAAAGTGCAGCTCTGTAATATAGTATAGGAGGTAACACAGGATTAGTACAGGATAAGTAGTGTAATGTATTTACAAATTTGCTTAACCACTTATTTTTAATACATTTACGTTGGTTATATAGTGTATGTTATAAAGCGATACATCAAGGTGCTGAAATGTTATTCAAAGACAATTTAGGATCTGTTTACATTTGAGTTGGTTATTTCGGTTGTTCTGCCCCATCACAGAAGCAGAGCAAAGAAAATAATGTTAGTATCAGATCCCTGACATTTCCTAACTGACCCTCCAATGCAAATGTGAGGAAAACTTTAATAAATATGATCTTAGGGGGAAAAAATTGAACATAATAGGGTAACGATGTAGAAAAGGGGGGTTTATTTCTGTATAACGAAACATCAAACCATTACAACGAGAATGTTTATGAGAATCTTTAACATACTTCCTGGCATGCAAAGATAAAAAAAATGAAGTTAATCTGCAGTAAAAAGTAAGTAAAGAATTGAAGTTTGATTGCCATACGGAGAGACAAAGGTGAACACAATTTACGGGTACGGGTGTGCTCATACATTGTTCTAAATGTGAAATCTTTCAGTGCTACAGTTACTGTCTGACATGATTTAACAACAGTAATTCCTTGTTTAACGATGTCAAAGGTTTTCGGGGAATTGACTGTATTTCACCAACAATATATTTCTTCTTGATTACCAAGTGGTTAAAATGATTTTAAACCAAGACAGCAAAATAAAGCAGTAATAAAATCAATAAAAGGTGCTTAAAACATTCCTCCTATTAGGTAATGGCATTTAAAGTATCCGTAGCTTGTAATAGCACTTAGGATATGCCCAAAAATCAATGTGCTAAATTACTTATTGAACTAGTTAATTTGAACATTGAGTTTTATACGTATATTGATAAAACAGACAAAAGAGATCGCCCCAGCCCTGCAATTCTCTGATATTAAGAGCGATGACGCCCTCTGCTGGACATCATCATCCCTCACTATCAAATGTTCCACTTCATTTTCCTTCCTCCAGATTTTATTCATGCGTCCCTGGATTTTCTTTTTTTCTTAAATTTAATCAGGTTTATAAGAAAAAAAAAATACCATGACAAAAAAAAAATAATGTCCATGATAGAAAAAAAGACAATGTCCATGAGAAAATAAAAGACAATCTCGACAAATTTCTAACATTACCATTGAAAATTAATTTAAAATAAATAAATTTTCTTTATAGTTTGTTGACTAGTTACCCAGTTTCTAAGAGGGCTGATTGACAACCAATATGGCCACCAAAACAACTCCCGTAAAAGTTGTCACCAAACTTTTCCAAAACTACAAAATGACAATTTTTCTTCCATTATTAATTAGTTTCTGCTACTCGAAAAGGAGTCTGAGAAAGCGAGGTGACAACTGTTATGGTCACATATCTACATGAATGGGTAAAATTGCCTTTTAAAGGGTATTACAAAGATATAGAGAAATCCAGGAACCAGGGCACCAGACGCCCTCCTTTTGGTAACTTTATTAGTGCAGAAAAATCACAACGTTTTGGCCGTGCAGGGTCTTTATCAAGGTATAGGAAAAGAGAGATATGCAAGATATCACAATTAGAGATGATCGAACCCAAACTCAAAAGTTTGGGGGTGGTACCGGACAGTTAGTGTCCGTTGCAAAACTCCGAACATGGACTTCTCGCTGAAGTCCAGAGTTCCATTGGAAGTCCGGGAGGAGAGAGAGAGAACATTTTTCAGCTCAAACATTCGGGTCCCCATGGTTTTCAATGGAGATCGGGCTCTGGTTCAAGTTTGGGTACAGTTCTGGTACCTGAACCAAACTTTGGAATAAATTTTGGGTCATGTACCAGAACCCGAACTTCCATGGGTCTTCTCATCCCTAATCACAAGGATATGCCAAAACAGTGTGACCTGTGGGGTCCAAACTTCTGGACACTGCTCCCACCATGCAGGAGACAGTAACACAGCTCCAGTTAAGTGAGTTCAGTTGTGTAAAGGTGGCCATACATCTTAAGATGACCATAAACATAAGATTTGTTTGGCAGACAGATGTGTCTTCCATCTCCTCTTACACATGAAGTTTTGGCTATGTGTTTTTAATGGGGAGAGAGGAGAAAGTTACCATGAGACTCTTCTATCTCCCCTGCAAACATAAGGATCGGGCTTTGAAATTTCAACTTCTTGGCCCTTCTCTCACCAAACATCACCTGTCTGGGGAGTTACATCAGCTGATGTTCATCCAATGTCTATGGGGGCATTTAGATAGCTTTTGGTCAATAGCTATTCCTTCTGACTCTCCCATACACGTGCACCCTCGGATCAATAGAGCATGCATGTGTTATTAATCAAAAAAGCGGAATAAGTCACTGTAAAACATCTCTCGTGGTAACTTTTCTACTGTGAGAACAAAGAATCAGGCATGTTGAAATTCAACATGGCCGACCCTTCATTCTCCTAAAATCTGCCATTGGTGTAGAGTCAGAATTAGAAAGTTGACAGATCCCATCAAAAATAGAGGTTTCTGACAATGTCAGTCATTGTTATAGGGGCACAACAACAACAATTTTCCTGTATTTACTCCTGGTTGTAGCTTGACTTTCTTTGAAAGCTTTTCTGCCCTTTTTTAGCCCTTTCTAAACACCCTAGCAAATGAAAAGTAACTTTTCTGTGTCCCCCTGGCATTCATCACCAGTGGGCACAAGTTTGGGAAGCACCCCCAGCTGCACCCCTGTGCATGTAAAACACTATAGATCTCCCTTTAAAGCAGACAGAACAATTTAACTCTAAGGATCATTGATCTTCGTTTGCCTGCAGATAAATAAAAACATTGAGCAAAACATTTAGCAAAAGTCGATTTTAAATATACTTTGGTAGTTATACACTTATGAAGTTCTACAAAGTACAGAGTAATAGAATGATCATCACATTCAGGAAAATACAAGACGACGGCTTATCGTTATTCAAGCCTAACACAAAATACATATGTCAATAGCACAAGTGATCTTAAGTCAATAGACGTTTACTGCTCCAGCAGACCTTTTCACAATGATTTGTCCTTACCTGAAAGTCTTATTGATTTCCCTGCCGGGCCAGGCCCTTGTTGTCATTACCATATTTGAGCTGTAAATAAATATATACATAAAAGACATCAATGCAAAATTCATTACAGTAAATGGTTAGGACGTCAGTTAAACAACTAATTTACCATAAACCAGATCTCCACCTCCCTCACCAGCCCCATTTGTGAGATAGTCTCTTCTCAGAATTGATCCAGTATTGAAGAACAGATACAGTAAATTCAGAGAAGGAATGGATAGATAAGAAAGCAAGAAAGAAAGAAGGAGATAAAATGATAGATACATATGAAAGAAGAAAGATGAAAGGACAGAAAGGAAAGAAGGAATAGAGAAAGACAGAGGGAGAACGAAAAAAAGAAAGAAAAAATGATAGATAAATATGAAAGAAGAGAGATGAAAGGAAAGAAAGAATGAAGAAATAGAGAAAGAGAAAGTGAAAAAAAAGAAACAAAGAAAGAGAGAAAAAAAGGAGATCAAATGATAAATAAATATGAAAGAAGATGAATGGACAGAAAGGAAAGAAGGAATAGAGAAAGAGAGAGAAAGCGAGAGAAAGAAAGATAAAGTGATGGATGAATATGAAAGAAGAAAGATGAAAAGAAAGAAGGAATGAAGGTATAGAGACAGTAAGAGAAAGTGAAAGAAAGAGAAAAAGAAAGAATGAAAGACAAAATGATAGATAAATGTGAATGAAGAAAGATGAAAGGAATGAAGGAACAGAGAAACAAAGAAAGAAAGAAAAGAAATATATAAAATGTTAGATGGATATGAAAGACAGATGAGATTAAAGGAAAGAAGGAAAGGAATAGAGAAAGACAGAAGGAGATAAAGTGATAGATAAATATGAAAGAAGAAAGATGAAAGGACAGAAAGGAAAGAAGGAATAGAGAAAGAAAGAGAGATAAAGCCAGAGAAAGAAATAAAAAGATAAAATGATAAATATGAAAGAAGAAAGATGAAAGGGAAGAAAGAATAGAGAAAGACAGAAAGAAAAAGTGAGAGAAAGAAAGATGAAGGAAGAAAGATGAAAAGAAAGAAGGAATGAAGGCATACAGAAGGAAAGTGAAAGAAAGAAAGAAAGGAAGAAAGGAAGAGAGAAAGAAAGATTAATACAATAGATAAAGATTAAAGGAAGGAAAGGAGAAAGAAAAAACAATTGATTACATAGATAGATGCAGCTTGGCTTTCTTTACTTCAAATCTTTCCTGCCCCTCGCCCAATCTAAAAACCACTGCCTAAAAATGGAGGTCGATCATGCGCACTGCAGCTCCATTCTTATGGAAGTGCCAGAAAGCAGCTGAACGCAGAACGCATCTCCATTCAATGTGTAGCAGCCGCGGCCGGGTACAGCAGAGCAGCTCCTATTCATGGGTCTTATGTATAGGTCATCAATTTGACTGGACTGGGATCACCTTTAAAAACTACAGCTCAGCACATACAAAAAAAACAAGCTGTCACACAGCTTCATGGACAGAACAATAAAAGAGTTACGAGTCTCGAAAAATGGCGAAACAAACACAAATTGTGTTTTACAAAGGTTCAGAATTTTTTTCAAGCCACAAAAATAATAATAATAAAAAAAAACTATACAACTTTGGTATCCGCCACAGGCATACTGACCTGGAGAATCGCACCGCCCGGTCATTTTTACCGCACGATGAACGCCGTAAAAACTAAGCTCTAAAAATAATGGTGGTATTGGGTTTTTATATCTTGCCTGAAGAAGGAGCCTCTGTGCTCTGGAAGCTTGCATATATATATATTTTCTGGTTAGCCAATAAAGGTATCACCCTAAGAATACTTTTGTCATTTTTGGCATACAAGTATTAACATCGATATTTCTGGCTAACACGGTACCACAATATAACTTTGTATTGTACATCATATTGACCCCTTTGAACTAATCGTTCAGCAAAAAATACAAGCTCTGTGTCGACAGAAAAATACAAACTTATGACTTATAGAAGAAGGGGAGGGAAAACGAAAGAAAAAAAAGGAAAATTGGTCGTGTTTTGGTGCCAACAATGTGTGGCAGCTGCAAGAATAATATCTTTCAGTCATAACTTAAATCCGACTTAAAACAGATGAAATGTGAATATAATTCATCCTGTTACTATATAACATGAACACTCGCTGTGATAATGTGATTTTTGTTACTTCTATACGAGCTTTACATAATTATTACCAAGCTGCCTGCACAAACATGGCGTCCACCGCAGGACGGTAGAGCACTTCCGGCGCGCAGTGCACCCTGGGAGTAGTTTCTCCGGAAGTAGTAGGAATAGCGTCAGTTGTGTTTCCGGCCGGTGTGTGAGAGTCATTGTAGCCGGGGAAGATGCCGGAGCTGGCGGTAGATAAGGTCGTGGTTCACCCGCTGGTGCTGCTCAGTGTGGTGGATCATTTCAATAGGTGAGTCTCGCACGTGTTACTGAAAAGCCGCTGAGTCACCGGCCGGGAAGGCCCTCACTGCCTGCAACCTCGGCTCCAGCACAGGCAGCTAGGCCTGCAGCCTCAGTGACAGCGCACTTTACCTCTCAGCTCCCTCCTTTACCATGTGCTGTGCATACACAGAGCTGGGGATGGAGGATGGCACTAAAGGTGACACTGCAGACCTAGGAGAAAGCAGGGCATGCTGGTACTTGTAGTTCTACAACTGTTGTATAGCCATAAAGCGCCTCTGTCCGGGGATTGAGGACTCCTATGGAGCAATTTTAGCAGCTGTGGTCATATCATGGGTGCCCATTAAACCCTTTGGCGACATCATATATAGGACGTTGACAACAAGGGGTTACTGTTGTATATGTATACATGGAGCAATGAGCCCCCAGCTTCCGCAGCTTAACCCCTTATGCTCTGCAGTGATACCGCACGGCTCTGGGGATGGAAACATTTATTGAAACCAAAAACAAGTTTATTTTTTCTTAAGTGTTTTTACTGTACCAAAGTAAAAAAATATATATATATTATAAAAAAATTTTAATGCAAATATTCAAATGGCATATAACCACCTTGTATAAAACAAGAGACATGTCATTATCTGTCTCTCCATTAATATTAAAGAAGGAAATATTGAGGAATGGGGGGTTACTCCATATGACAGCCTACGTATGAATACAAAGTATTCATTAAACCACTCACAGAAATAGATAAAATAAATTAAATTTTATTGAACACACCTAAAAACAAAGGACAACAATAGTGCATGTATAAGGAATCCAAGGAGGAAAAATCAAGTAAAGAAAAGTGGTGATGTCAGGACTGACCTGAATTATATAAGCTATGCTTAAGGAATGGCTGCCACACATTGGTATGTGTATATGGTCTAAAACTGACCCCTGTTCAAGCAGACTAATCCATATAAGCAGAGCTGATAGATTATTGCTTACTAGTGATGAGCGAGTGTGCTCGTTTAGCCAAGCATGCTCGGTTGTTTACCGAGTATTTTCGGCGTGGTCGTATATTATGTTCGAGGCCCTGTATCTGCATGATTTATGGCTGTTAGTCTAAGCACATGTAAGGATTCCCTAACAAAGTGGCAATCCCTGCATGCGTTGTGGTTGTCTTACAGCTGTAAATCATGCAGACGAAGGAATTTGAACATAATATACGAGCACGCCGAAGATACTCGGTAAGCACCCGAGCATGCTCGGTTGAAGGGTTAAACGAGCACGCTCGCTCATCACTATTGCACCGTCAAGACCGCCCCGATGCATGTTTCGCACTGGTGCTTTATCGGGGGTAAGTGTCACCCTGATAATCATCTATCCTGCATGTAGAATGCCTTAATTGTTGAATTGTGTTTGTTTTCCTTGGCCAACAAAAGAATAAAAGGTGAAAGTTTTCTTTTTGTAATGCATTATATTATTAAAAATACATCTATACTGCAAACAAAAAAATAGATATGGCTTTCAGAAGGAAGGGATGAAAAAAAAACACGTGCCAAAGACCAAAATAGACCACATCCTTAAAGCGCTTGTCCAGGAATGTAATGATGGTGACGTATCAATATCAGATCAATGGTTGTCCAACCTCCGTTATTAGCTTTAGCATTTGCGAGAATAGGAACTACTCTGGCCGCCAGAGAAGGTAACAGCTGATCGGTGATGGACCCCCATTGAACGTAAAAGGTGTTTTCACCCCCTTCACCACCAATCACGTTTATATGGATTGAACATGCTGGAAATGTCTAATTGCTGTGTATTCTTGAGCTCAGGGGGATACTTTGTCCCCCCGATTGTGGTGGTGGTGAAGTAGATGCCAGTAATCTCCACAAGACTTTATGAAGGAAAGAAAAGTATTCTCACATATGTTAAATGGATTGTCCACTACTGAGCCCATTTCTAATTGCTTGAGCGCCCCATATAAAATCCTTATACTTACGTCCCATCTCTGTGATGTCATACATTGTCACCTGACTAATGGTTGGCTGTATCCTGTTATATGACCGTCAGGAATCACAGTGTTGACATCACAGGATGTTTTTCCTCTATTTTGGGTTGTTCAGTAGTGAACAACCCCTTTAATGGAGAGTGACTATACCTGTGTTCCTGGAAAAGCTCAACACCTGTATATTAGGATCATAAGGGTTCACCACCAAACAGATATTTCTAGAATAACCAATTTATATGTTAAATGAATAGAAAACCCCCTAAACATATCTTGTTCAGTATCACTGAGGCAATAAATGCCATCACCTTCTGATCGGTGAGGGTATAACCATTAGCACCTATACTGATCCTCAGTATAAAGGACGGCTTTGCAGTGCTGGTGTTGCACTGCAGCCACTTTTCTGTTTTCCGTGCACTCTTGTCCTGGCCGCCCGCTGTGCAGTAGTCTAGAGCTGACACCATTGCTTTAATCACCCCGTACCACCGCTCCCTGCACAGTCAGGCGGCCAGGAGCTCCTTAATGCAGGAAGAAATAATGATGTAGATATGGTGATACATCTATTGCTTAGACAGGGATGGAATATCAGAGAGATGTCTTCACGTTTTAGATAATGGGAACACCCTTTTAAATATGGGCTCAAAACACGAGGGAGAAGTAAATAAAGGTATACACCCCACCATGAAGAGCCAGCTTACTCCGAAAGCATACAAACAAGTATAATATACAGACATGGTCTGTATTGAATGTCTATTTATTAGAAATAATAATCCCTCCTGTCTGTTTTACACTTACAGAATTGGGAAAGTTGGAAACCAGAAGCGAGTGGTCGGTGTTCTGTTGGGGTCTTGGCACAAGAAGATTTTAGATGTTTCTAACAGTTTTGCCGGTAAGAAGCGTCCTTAAGCCTGCTCTGTTTTCTTTATTGAACAAAAAAACTAAAATAACGTTCTCTTATCACAATCCATCTTCTCGTCGTTTGCTATTTTTCTTTCCTTTCAAATGTGGGGCATGTTCAATGATTCAGTGTGACATGAATATAGCTTCATGGCTTTATAGCTAACAATGCTGACACCTCACTTCGTTCACTATAAAGGTACAAATGTGTCCAAGTGAGACCTAGGCGTTAACTTGATTTTTGGGGAATAACCCTTTAGCCCCTACTTATAGGATCAATGAGGAGGGTTCTACAGCTTGGACCCCCAGCGATCTCCTGAAGGCCTGTCCTGAATGGCGCTGACGTTCGCATGCTTCACCTCCAGTTTTTTTTATTGTCTATGGGGCTGCTGAGCTCTGCACTCGGTTATTTCCGTCAGTCTCATTTACAATGAAAGGAGCCAAGACGGAGTATGTATACCTCTGCTTCATTCAGGGCAGAGCTGCAAAGCCATGTTATCATCAAAGGATGATTCTTTCCACATGGGGCAGATATATACTATTCATACAATATGGAGATGATTCGCAGAACCCAGTCCAGCAGCCACATCGGTATTCTGTGGCCGCCAGACCAGTGCCTCTTAGACAGCATGACCGGGCTCCACTTTTGTGGCATGCCGTCACACCAGGCCAGTTAATCAAAAGAATTGCCGCAAATTACAGAGGTGGCCTTTGGTATATGTCCTGTGAGTCTATTTGCACCATCTCTAATATTTCTTACTTTCCATTTTGAAAATCTTATGCCTTAACCAAACTTCTTATCTCCTTTCTCAGTTCCATTTGATGAAGATGACAAAGACGACTCTGTATGGTTTCTGGATCACGACTATCTTGAAAATATGTATGGCATGTTCAAAAAAGTAAATGGTGAGTTCCTCTTTTCACATCTATGTAGCCGTAATGTCTCTTTAGCCCAGTGGCCATAATTATGTCTCAATTCTCTCTTCAGCTCGAGAAAGGATAGTTGGCTGGTACCACACAGGACCCAAGCTGCACAAAAATGACATCGCAATCAATGAGCTGATGAAAAGATACTGTCCAAACTCTGTAAGATTTATTTATTTTTTTTAAATAGTTTGGAAATTGTGCACAGGGGCGTAGATGGTATAGTGCAGCCATATGGAGATCAGTCAGGACTAGACATAGGTGAAGTATGCAGCCATCCTCCTAGACCGAGGAAGGAATTGTTCTCATCTCTATGTTGGATAATCTCAAAGTTGCCATTATTATAAATTTCATGAAGAAAACCCTGTTGTGCCCTAAGAAGGCTTACACGGACGTCTTAAAAGGCGGCAACCCAATATTAACCAAAACAGATGGCTACTCTGTTAGACTTAGAGAAGCCATTTAGGAGAAAGGAGATGGCAGAGATCAGCTTGAGAAGCCAAACTGGTCTAGCATCACCACTGAAGCAACTTTTTGGCTACAGCTGTCACTTGGATGTAGGACACATCATAGCTGCAGGAAAATAACCCAAGACCCATGCGAACGACCAGAGTCCCCACAGGGCGAGAAACTGTTCTTTATTACTTTACAGAATTTCTGTATGTTGGGTAATTCCTTAAACTCTCAGGCTTCGCCTTTATAATTATGTGTTGTTTTTTTTTCACTGGATGTCTTTTTTGACTTTTAGGTTCTTGTGATTATTGATGTGAAGCCAAAAGACCTGGGTCTTCCAACAGAGGCTTATATCTCAGTGGAGGAAGTTCACGATGTAAGTTTTTAATATTGCACCTTAGGATAGAATATTAGTCTACTCAGCACCCATATTTGAATGGTCTGTGTTGCTTGTGCCACTTAATTTTTCACATTGCCTTGCCGGCTGGTTTGTATTTTCCTGCGCCATACACTTGAATGGGATGACCTTGCATTACCGCTGTAAAAACTACTGCACTGGCAAGTACTGACCAGCCAGCAAGGGACTGTTGTGGGGTAAAGAAATATGAGTAGTATATAGTATTTCTGTTGCCATGAATGCATTACATGAATCTTTCCTTTTTATTACCCTCTGTAACATTGTAAATGGCTCCATCAGGATGGTACTCCAACCTCAAAGACATTTGAACACGTGACCAGTGAAATTGGCGCTGAGGAGGCAGAAGAAGTCGGAGTGGAGCACTTGTTACGGTAAGTTGAAAGCGCTTCAGACTTTGTTTTATCTTGTATCTGACACCTCCTTTATGTTATATCTGTGTACACTGAACTGGGATCGGATGTGTTGCCCCCTCTCGGGGACCACATTTTTTTTTATATTAGTGTTGGTCTGTTGGATTTACACATTTCTATGTCTTCTGTCCCCTCTTTCTTTAAGGAAATACGTACATTTATTAGAATTCACCTGTCTAGCAGCAACGGATTATTGGCGTGGCCCCTTAACCGGGTCTTGCGAATTGATTTGCACCGGTTTTCCCTATATGCACAGTTCTTTAATAATCCAAGCTTTACTTGCCCTCTTGGGGTCCAGCGCTTAGTCCCCTGTTGCTGGAGTGGTCGACAGCACTGCAGCCAATCGCAGAGTTTAGCAGCTCACTGTCTACACACATCAGCTTGACTTTGTGATTGCCTGCAGCGCCAAACAATGGAGACCTGGGCAGCAGTGGATATGCTGCTTTATTATTTTTACAATGAACTGTACATAGCAGGAAAAGTTTTCTGAAAGAGGAGAACTTTGACCAATATTGAAAACGCCCAGGAAGTATGGTTGGTTTAATATGGCAAGTTTCTTTGTTTTCCGGCAGAGACATCAAAGACACTACAGTGGGGACCTTGTCACAGCGTATCACAAATCAGGTACATGGGTTGAAAGGACTGAACTCCAAACTGCTGGATATCAGGAGTTACCTAGAAAAAGTGTCCAGCGGCAAACTGCCCATCAACCACCAGATCATCTACCAGCTCCAGGACGTCTTCAACCTGCTGCCCGACGTAAACCTACAGGAGTTCGTCAAAGCGTTCTACCTAAAGACTAACGACCAGATGCTGGTGGTGTATCTGGCCTCTCTTATCCGCTCAGTGGTCGCCCTCCACAATCTCATCAACAACAAGATCGCCAACAGGGATGCCGAGAAGAAGGAAGGCCAGGAGAAAGAGGAGAACAAGAAGGAGAGGAAAGACGAAAAGGAGAAGGAAAAGACCGACGCCAAGAAAGAGGAAAAGAAAGAAAAGAAATGAGATTGTTAGTCCTTTTTATTTGTATGTATGCTGGTGGTTGAATAGTAATAAAATAAGATACTGCTGACCCAGCTTTCCTGTGTATACTGAGGACGGGGCCCCCAGAGTACCCACATACCCTGCCCCCCATCACGTGATTCCTGCCCGTCTTCAGTATTTGGTGGGATCCTGTAACATGCAGCAGTTTATAGTCAGCAGATTCCATACAAGATATTCCGGGGGTCGTCTAGGTCAGACGCTGTAAAAGCAATTGAAGGTCACCCTGGATGGACTCGTTCCTTGTAACCCATTTACCTACAGCACACGTGAGATCTTACAAGGTGCGGGTGCAGATGACCTTCTGTTCAATAAGCTTTATTTATAGAGTCTTGCTGAAGTTTCTTTACCCTTGAACATCCTGTACATCAAGGTAAATTCAGGTCTTTTGGGGGCAATCTGGCTGTAATGTCACTCCTTACAGAAAAAAAACTATTAAAATTTCTTGTTTTTAGATGGTTTGTGTATTGTGGTTTATGGGGAAATGGGACTCGTCTGCAATCCCTATAACGCTGCATATTTAAAGAGTACTTATCCTTTTACCCCAAAGCTATAGATCATCATAATCTTGCTGTCCTCATCAACAAGTTATAACTGCATTTAGCACATATACCAGCCTGATTTTCATGCTCTGCAACTTGCCATCCACTCTGGACTGTTCTTTTATTTGCTATTCTGCCAGCACTATAGGAGCTGGAACTTCCTTTCCGTTACATCCCAACATGCATTCTTCTTGCCATTGTGCAATGGTTTTGCCTGACCTGAAAGCCTTTGCCAAAATTGCAAAGCTTCTATCCATTACAATGTTAAGGGACTGCACATAGATTACATGCATGTGCTGTTTGTTATTTTCACAGACTTGTCTGGGTGTGTTTTGATCTTTCAAGAACACAGAGAAAACATCCTTGAAAAACAGTCATCATGGCTTTGTAACCATTCCATATATTAGTGGACAGAAAGGGTTTCCCAACCAAATTTTCCAGAAGGCAGCAAACTTATTTTCAGCCTGCTCAGACATATGAACTAAATGAATTGCACTTGACAAAAAGTTTGCAATGTATTATTTGGTCTTTTTATTTTTTTAGGCCACAATGGCATTAGCTGGTACCCCATGGGTATTAAAGTTTGGGGGGATCACTAAGCAGTGACCATTTCATGTGTTGCAATACAACATGTGACCACTAGGTGTCAGTCCTGACCAATCAGTTGGCTCCTGTCCTCATTACATCCCTTTTCTAACTCTACAAGTTATTCTCAGCCCTGATGAGAAACAGATGTGCTGCCTACGATGTTCGGCGACAGGAGCCGTAACCCAGTAGTATTGGCGAGATGAGAAGACGTGATATTTCAGAGATCTGATAATGTTTAATTTACAGGAATCAATAGCGACTGCAATAATCCAAGAACAAAATAAGTATCTTCTTACTGTTTTGGTTTATGTTGGACTTTGAAATGAAGCATTAAATAGTTCCCATTGAAATTATAGAGCGGTCTGTGTTTTGCACAAATATGCAGGGTCCCGCGGAGTGAGGTTTGCTCTTTGTATCGGTGGTCTGCTCGGAGTCCTAATGGGGCGTCCTGACCTAAGGCTGTGTTCATACTACCCTTGTGGCCTCTGCTTATAACTACAGACACAATCTCTGTGGGGCCTATCGTATGACGGATACCCCTGATTTGTGTGGCTCCTTTTTTTATGGGAAGCATTGCACGCAGAGCTTATCTTCTCGTCAGAGCTGTTAAAATGGGCGTATTTTACTCTATATAGGCCGTAAAACTCGGACCGACCATGGGTCTCCCACCCTCATATGTACCTGTATGTCTATAGGCTGCAGTCAGGAACCCCACGGTCAGTCCAGGCATTGCGGTCCGTATACGGATTGTGAAACACACATCTGAACCTCACCTAACCCAGCATGTCTAATGAAAAAAAGATTAGTCTGCGTTTACATTTTGCATTTTTTATTTATGAACTGGTACAGCAACATTTTGGATAATCGAGTCAAAGTGATGTTTTTGTTGCGATTACGGCAAAAAAAATACATAAATGCCCCGTGAACATCGCCTTAAGGAACAATGGCTGTGCAATTTTGCATTATTACATGCACGGCCAATGACATAGAAGCAAACAATTGCAATACAGTTTTTAACTTATTAGAAAACTGCGACCGCTTCCATGGCCACATAACAAGACTGTGTTGTATGGGATAAATTACTGATCACTTTGGGTCTGACTTATGGGACCCCAGTGATGAGAGAATGAGGTTCTGCAGAACCCTGTGTAAAAAGGATGGGCGTATATTCGACCTCTCGCTCCATTCATTGTCTATGCTGGAAATAGCCCAGACCCCTGTTCTCTGGAAGTCCCAGCGATCAATAAAGCAGGGTTCATATATATATATATATATATATATATATATATATATATATATATATATATATATATATATATATATATATATATATATATATATATATATAGTATCACTAGGCAAAGTTTTGTGACCCTTATGCCCTTCTCAGAATTCATGTCAATTGCCCTGACCTCGCTTGAAATTTAGTTCCTTTCCTTGCTCTTAGGCCGGATTCACACATCCATGTTTTACGGTCCAGGGTCGGCGCGCGATGCAGGAATCGGCTCCGGGTCTCCCGACCCAAACTCAACAACCTCATATGAGGCTTTCAAGTCCGAGTCAGAAAACCCTCAGGCAGTCTGTGTTTCACAGACATCTGAATGAGGCTTTTAAGGTGTACGTACACTAGCCTACCGCATCCATTAAATGGTCGCTGATCAGCAACCATTTAATTGCCTGTTTAGACAGTCAGACTCGAATCCTATGCGCACAGAACGATCATCAATACGATCGTTCTGTGCGTATAGAATATAATTCTCGGCAGCACATCTCCTGTTTACACGAGAATGATTTTAATGCTGGCATCCAATCAACCAGCATTTGTTAAGTGACTGCCAGCATGTTTACACAAGCCAACAATCGGTGAACAAGTATTCTAACGAATGGTCTTTCCTGATTAAGATTAATGGGCCTGAGAATACTGCAACAGTGTAAAGTATGGAGGAGCGATAGGGATAAAGTAGTAGCCTTAGCCACTAAGGTGTTATTTCTTATTATTTATTATGCTTTAAGGTGTTATTTATTATCATGCTTTACAGACATTATCATCACTGTCTCCATTGGGGCTCACAATCTAACTTTCCCTATCAGTATGTCTTTGGAGTGTGGGAGGAAACCGGAGAACCCGGAAGAGACCTAAGCAAACACGGGGAGAACATACAAACTCCTTGCAGATGTTGTTCTTGGAGGAATTTGAACCCCAGCGCTGTAAAGCAACAGTGCTAACCACTGAGCCACCGTGCTCCCCAAAAATGTAGCTTTAAGGCGCACATACAGATTAGACTTAAGCCGGCTGAACATGCCAATATTAACATGTTCGGGCTAACACATGATGTCGGGGAAGAGAGGGATCCGGCAGGTCCGATTTCTGACTGTCGATCCTTTGGTTCTGCTGACAGAGATGTTATATGGGAGTGTATGGTTGAAGCTTTACACCTATACCTTAGTTTTTTCTGATATAATCAATCTGGAGTGATCGATCCATTTATTTAATCCCATCTATCCCCTGATTTGAGGACATTACTCTTTGTATGACACAAGGTCTACAGATAGTTAAACTGCTGGTACCCAGCCTGGAAAAATTAGCCCCTCCAAACATAAGGGGGTATTGTATTTACATAGTGACTGTCCAAAAATAAGCCGCTCCCTGGCCAGGTCCAATAAGTGAGCACTGCATTGAGCACTTACTTTATGCTGTAATGTGGCAGGATTAAAAGATATTTTCACTACCTGCAACTTTTCTGAATGAACAGATGCCAGGAAAAAGTAAGAACAGGCCTGGCACTAAGCTGCGCAGTCAGCATCCAGCTCCGAGCATTGACTAGCTGCAATAGGCTGAGACAAACAGAACACAATGGAAATGGCAATGTGCTGGTACGCTGGCCTGCATTTATAGTGTGTGTGATCGGGGCCATTAAACCCTCCTGGGATATTAGCACCTCGTTATTCCAGACCTCGGATCGGTGCAGCTATGAGGACACTCTGTAACTTGCACCTTGGCGGATGCCAGAGAGCAGGCAGCAATGTTCTCTCCTTGAGCTGTCAGGAGCCAAAAATAAAGTTTCCTTTTCCTCTTGTTTTTGTGGTTAGGTGCTTTCCTGACGTTACTATATTTAGGGATTGGAGGATTTGTTCGATTTCATTGTGTCATATGTTCTGTGTTTTGTCTTTTCTATTAATGTTCTGTAGACAGCCCCGGCCCACATGCTCTGGCTGCCCGGAAATCAATCCCTTTGTGTCCTATAAGTCATAATGTCTCCATGATTAAAAAGAACTCTACTAGCTTGTTTGCAGGACCCTATACGTTGCAGGGGCCTTGTAGGATGCAGGCATTCGGATGCGTACCTCTTCACTGGGCGTCTATCACTCGCGTTGCATGATCTATTACAAGATTAGAACCTGTGATACATTGTGACCATCTCCAGAACTTCTCCAATGCTTCCCCCATACTCTGGGACTCGCTACGGCAATGATTCAGACTGATCTCCCCCACCTAAAACCCTTAGGTTGGGTTCACACTTTGCATTTTTGGTGCACAATTAGCTTCTGTAACTAAAATTCGCTCATATTTTTCACTTACTCATGAATTTTATGTGTAGTTTTTAGTTGTGGAATTGCAGCAAAAACCTCTTCCAAATTCTCTTCCTGTTGAAATAAATAGGTAAAATCCGCATTTCTGCAACAGAAATTGATAGGTTGCGGAGTGAAAAGTTACAAAAAAAAAAGCAACAGAAGCCAAATTTCTACAAGTGCGATTAAGTTAATATTCACCCACTTTCCTGGTATTGGAAAATCCACATCTGCACCAAATATGCAATGTGATATGTTAGCCTTAAAGGGTTTGTTTAGTGAAGTTATCACCTATCCACAGGGAGGCTGTCTGACCACTAGGACCTGCACCGATTGGCAACACAGGGCCCTTTTATCGGCTTGAGAATGGAGCAACAATGAGTATGCCTGACCACCACTCCATTCATCTTCTATAAGACTCCCTGAAAAATCCATACAGAATGAATTCAGCAGTGCTCGAGCATGTCTACTGCCTCTCCATCCTAAAAGTGCCACGTTTTGCCGATTGGTGCTGAACCCAGCGGTCGGACCCCCACTGTCTTCTTCCCTTGTGGATTGTAAGCCCTCGTGGGCAGGGTCATCTCTCCTTCTGCACCAGTTTTGCTCAGTTTATTATACCTATTTTATATACTAATGTAATGTTCTACAATGTTTTTTCATATTTACATCATACTACGTCAGACGTCTTGGTGTGGTCTATGTACCAAGTGATCCTAAATCTAAAGGATACTTGGTAGGATTTGACAAAATTTACCCTAAATAACCTGTCACCCCCTTCGTTGTGCTATTTCCTTCCGCGGCCAAGTTCAATAAGATAGATAGGGTGCACGTAACTGTGTAACATTAATGAACTGTGAGCAGTATGGGGGGATTACTGGGTAATACGCATGTCAGAGACTATTAGCACATCACATAGTTGGCACATACTGCAGGAATGTATAGATTGGAGCAGCGGGCCAGCGTGTGCCTCCTCATAGGACTCCGTATTTAGATCCTTATTAGTCATAAGGCCAATCCACTTTTTTTCCTTAAAAGTGAAAAAAAATTTTTTCGAGTGTAACAAAGAGACCTTGTCCATTTATGAAACCGCCGTGCGCTGGCAGAAGAAGCGAGGGGGGAAGGGTGGCCTGCAGAATTTGGCAAGCTACCTTGAGGTTTGCATTAAATTTCTTTTGCTTGATAAACGAGCTGAAATATATAAAAAGACTTATTCTACGGGAACGGGAGGACAGATACACCGCTATTAGAAACCCAAATCCAGGATCAGTCCTTCCGAAGTCCAGTGTTGACGACAATATCCAAAAGGCAACCTGGTGCTTGGGATTTGTGGCTAAAGAGAAGACTGATGGCAACGTAGACCATGGCGGTGCAATGTGATTGCGGTTCACAGAGCCAAACTATTCCCCAATAAAGTGCCGTCAATGGATCTCTGGAGCCAGGGAGTCATTTTCTAATATTCATCAAATATTGTGCCATCTGCAGGACGCCAGCACCCTCTATAGTGTCTATAGTCTGTCAATGGAAGGATAGACTCACCACAACCTTCATTCGTTCCCCCTACCATATTGAGGTAATATAAGTATATTGGACAATTGCTTAAAATGCAGCTCCCTAATATGCATGTAGTAATATAAACATACATATATATGTGTGTGTATGCGTATATACATATACACACGCATGTGTGTGTGTGTGTAATAATATATATATTATATACACACACACACAAGTGCCCACTCAGATAGATATATGTATGTTGCTTTAGAAAGGTTCTGCCAGTATGAGCCAAAGCACCGCATAGAGAGATTAAAATCCACTTTTTGTTCATCATCTGACTTTGGAGTGCTACCCCAAGTTTTTGGAGTTTTTATATGCAAGAGGTTTTGATGACAACCATGGGGGCCTTGCACCTATCTGAGCATGGAAAAATTCTGATTTTATTTTTCTATTTCTACTTATGCACGAACATATATTAGTATATATAAATATTACTAAATATATAATAAACATAATTAATATATAAAATTATATATATTTATTAAATATATTTAGTAAATTATATATAATATATATATACATATATATAGTAAATATTTATTAAATTTAAATATATAGATCTATATATTTAATAAATATATATAAATATAAATATATACTATTTTTATATAAATATATAGATATAAGTATATATTAAATATAAATATGTTACATATAAATAGATAGAAAACTCAGCTCTTCCATATAAACTTAAAAAAATAAATATTTAAAAAAAAAATGTAAAAAGGAAATTTGTATTTACTTTTTAAGTTTTTTTTTAAAGTTACATAAAATAAATAAATATCTAAATAATTTTTATTTAATTAAGTCAAGTCTACTTGGCAGAGCTGAATATGTTATTCGGTAGAATTGTGATTTTCCCCAGGACTGACGGTAACTGGTTATCAGTCCCAGTAAACATCTTAGTAAAGCTGTAGTAAATATTGCTTTTTCATGTAATAATTTCCTCTTGTGCCTGTTTACGTATGATCTATAGACGTCCCAATCACCCAGACGGCTTGGGATTAGACGCAGCTCCTCTCTGCCTGCACACAGTGTCTCGCATTACACAAGGATGCTATTATAGAAGGTGAGGCGGCCTGTCAATGCCATCCTTGTAAGGTGGCGGACTGTGTATTTGCACAGGAACAGCTCACATACTCCACATTTCTCCAGTACATGAAAGCATTTCCTGCTTCTCCCAGCTGGCACCAGACACAGCAAAGCCAGGAAGAAGCAATAAAGAGAGCAGGAGGGAAGGGCAAGACGGGAGAGATGGAAATCCACCGTACATTAGATGCTGCTTTCCTTTATGACGATTTCACCTCCCACTAAGCAAATCTTGGTTGTTCTATACAAGAACCCATTGAAAAACTCAGTTTTAGAGAGGTCCTATCACCAGGTCAAAGTGGGCAGAATTTTCTCTTATTTTATTCCTGAGTATTCCGTTTTTTTATTTTATTTAAATCCGCCATACGGTTCCAGAGATATGGGCCTTTTTATTTAGTACTACTCTTTACAGGGGGCGTGGCTAACAGACCCTCAGGGGCGTGTCTTTAGGCGCTCAGCGGTATTCACTTGTGAGCCACGCCCCTTTGGTAAAGATCATAAAAATTAGCCCTAAATAAAAAGGCCCATATCTCTTGAACCGTATGGCGGATTTAAATAAAATAAAAAACGGAATACTTGAGAATAAAATGACAAACTTAAAAAAAAAAATAACTAAATACTCAGGATAATAAAGTAAGAGGAAAATCTGGAGGCTTTTGACCTGGTGACTGGTTCTCTTTAAATTATTTCTGGTCGATATTACAGCTCATCACTCAACTTTTTTCAGACTCCA
The DNA here is from genome assembly GCF_046119375.1 of Phyllobates terribilis. Classification (NCBI taxonomy): domain Eukaryota; kingdom Metazoa; phylum Chordata; class Amphibia; order Anura; family Dendrobatidae; genus Phyllobates; species Phyllobates terribilis. The sequence continues at coordinate 212,333,041 of NW_027362773.1, read as the reverse complement.
GAATGGCAGATATCCCCTGTTATCCTGAGATATTAAAACAGCTGTCCGGAATTCCTGCTGGATTGGAAACTGGCAAAAATGGGTGACAACTTCTATACAAACCGCAATGCAGGCCATGTTGGTGGTCACACAATTTGCTCAGTAAGCGATATTAAAGAAAAATAAAAGCATGGCTGCTTTCTTCCAAAAACAGCGCCACACCTGACCTCATGTTGGGTGCAGAATTACAGCTCATCTCCATTTACTTCAATATATAGCTGTAATACCAGACACAACCTATGTACTGGGGTAGCGCTGTTTTTGCAGGATGCAGCCATGTTTTTACAATCCGATGTCACCCCCTTATGTCTATATTTATCCCCATCCATTATGCAGTATTTTTTGGGGGGTAGATTTCTGAATGTACATTTATCTACACACACATCTTGTATACAAACGTATGTATTTATTGCACATGAAAGAAAGCATCATGGGTGCAGATCAGACTTTTATAAATCTCAGGAAATTTTCTCCAAAGCTGCTGCAAATTCCCACTTGCTTTATGTTATAGATATATATGTATATACACAGTATCATTTCTTATATACACTCTATGTACAATCATCTGTATTTCAGTACAATTTCATAGATCAACTAAAAATAAAGAGGTAAAAAAAAGTCAGAAATCTATACAGCAGGATTGAGTTGGGGGGAGTGTTAGAGCCTTCATGTCTTCAAGAGTTCCCAGAAGCGAAAAAGCAGAGGAACTGGTTGGATTCGGCAAAGTAGAACTACTGGAAACCATAGTAAAGTTGTTGCAATCCTGACATGTCCAAAAGTAACACAGACGCAAGAAGAGATCACAAATATTACATTTCAGTTTCAAATGTTAACTAATGTATAATCTAATCCTGCACAGTTTAAAATATATTTCTGAAACTTGGAAACCATCAACAAGTAGGTTCGCTTTTTTTTTGTAATCTACATATGAAGAGTGCATGGTTTGTACTATCCCTAAATGAATTGTGGGCACACATTAGCTTATCTGGATAATCTTTTTTTTATGGTCAACTTCCCACACCATGGTATGAGCACGGATTTTGATATACAGACTGTCCGCGGATCTCCTGACCCAAACTGACCGCCTGTCAAGCTGCCGTGATTGAGTACATCGTAATCCATACTCAAACTGTGAAGGTCAGATGTGTGATGTCGGCTTAATACCCCTCCAGATCTTCCAATATTGTACATGTGCTAATGAGCAGGTCTAAATGGACTATTAAAGTGCTAACTGACCAATCAGACTCATTTTCTAAATTAGGAAAGAAAAAATGAAAATTAATTAATACTATCAGATACTTATTGAAAATTCTGCTAGCCTGCTTGCTGATGGTTTCCATTGATCTTTTTTTATACACATTAAAACATTGGCTTATGTGATATAGGATATTTCTAATTGAAAGTAATCAGCATGTGGGTATTAATACTGTCTCTATTTTATATAGGATGACCATAAGTCTAATGTTAATCATTTTTAAAGGGATATTCCCATTGTGTAGATTAATGGCGTGTTCACAGGATATGATATAAATGTATATTAGATGTGGATCCCATCAATGGGACCAGCCTTTATTTGCGGGCTGTTTTCAGCGAAGAGGTGATCGAAACTCTCCCACAACTGATTGGGATTTCTGACCACGTCCACGCTGCCAGAGATACAAGATAATTGCAGGAACAACTGGTTGCATCCACAGCTGCAATATGTATAAATGTATGAGTGTCAATGCTGATTGCATCAAACTATAAATATACTAAAATATCTAGTCTTACATCCAGTACCTGCCTCAAACTAATGGTGGCGCTGTCTGCGGCTGCCTTATCTGAAGACACAATGGCAAATTAAGGCTGCGTGTTTGCGGTAATCACAAAGCGGCGGTGCGGAGGTTCACTAGACGTTCTGCTTCAGATTAAAACCTTGAAATAAAAGATTTATTTTTATTATACTATAAAAACAAAGGAAATGTTAAGGTGCTGATAACGGCTGCTAGGACATAAGGACTGCACATAGCAGGCTCTTAAAGGGGTTTTCCAGGACATACATTTTTTTTTAGCTCCCTAATGAGTTCTACAACTCCTTTATTATTTGCAGCGCCATACATATGTGAGCATGGCTGTGCCTAGTCTAATTCACTTGAATGGGATTTAGCTGTAATACCAATTACAGCCCTCAGTAGGGATGTGCTGCTGTGCCTTTGCAAAAATGGTCGGGTTCCTTAAAGGGTTACTCCCCATCTTCACAGATGGGAGTACTGTCGGATCGTGCATGCGAAAAACAAGCACTTTTGCAATTTACGGCTTATTAAAATTTGCAACCGTTCTTTAGATATTTACACTTTTCTTTAGTTTACCGCTCATTGTCTAGGAGACTGATCACCGCTCCTATCTAGCTTGTAACCACAGCGGTCGGGATTAGAAGGTAACAGCGGTCTCCAGCGATTCTGTCCAGCTTCAAAACAGTGCTTACAAGTTTGACAGAAAAGAGTTTGTAAGCACTGTGCACGTGCTGCTGTCTAGCAGCGGTGGTCAGTCTCCAAGGCAATGAGTTGTGAATAAAAAATGTTAATACCTCAAAAACGGCTTAAAATTTTAACAAGCAGTAAATTGCAAAATTTCTCGTATTTACAAACCCTATCCGGCAAATCCCATTTATGAAAACGGGAATAATTTTTTAAGATACGCCATCAATGTCCTAGAAAAACCCCTATACACACAAGACCTACTGTTAACCTCATGTATATAGGGACCATCAGACTGTCCCCCAATCTTCTCCCATTAGTTGGGGGATTTATCTTTTGTGTATGACCCATGAGATCATCCAGATTGCTTCACAGGAAAATCATCACAATATTGAGCAAGAAAGAAAAAAGGTAGAAAGGCAATAAATGAAAAAAAATTATAGTAGTTTCCTACAGGTTTTGGTTGTCTGTCTCTTCCCTCCAGTCTCAGTGAATGGTCCTGGCATTTTCTTAAAGAGAACCTGCTACAAAAAAAACACATTTAGGCACGTTTTTGGGTTCACCCATTCAATTAACATCTTTGGTGCCCTTGGAAAACTCGCCCTTTAACTTCATGAGTTTTATGAGTAATTGACACCTTTGCGATCAGGTGCCCTTTGTGCTTCAGGAGGAAGAAGCCAGGTGGTGTAAAGACTGGACATGATCCCTCCGTATCCAGATCGTATGAAATCAATTGCTTATGAAGCCTGGTGCCGGCGGAGGATTCTTCTTCTTACGGTCAAGGATTATTCTTGCCCAAACCCTTCTGTTTCCTCAATGGCAAAAAGCAATTTTTCCTTGAGCTGCTCGTAGCTCTTGTAAGGAGGTAAATCCAATCTATTAAAACTAAAGAGAGAGGCAGAAACAATGAGAGGTGTGGGAGGTAGTTACAGTCCTGCCCAAGGGATCAGTAAGAAAAATGATATTATAGAAAAAGGGCTTAAAGGGGATGTCCAGTGAAAGCAAATTCGGGGAATAGGTGATAACTTACTGATTGGCGAGGACACGCACCGATCGGCAGAAGGCGTTAGAAATAGAGCAGTGTACATGCTTGACCGCCTGAAAAAGCGTAGCACAGCGCCATAGGGAATGAATGGAGCGGCTGTTGGGCATGTGCACTGCCATTCCGTTTTAACCTCCTTCTGACGATCAGCGTGGTTCCCGCAAGTTAATACCTCGTAATACCTTATTCTCCTCGGACAACCTCTTTAATGAGAGATAGGGATATGAGACGTGAGTGCATCATGAATGAGAATGATTTGGTAGCAGCATTCAATGTATGACAGCAGTGTTCTTAACTCTTACCAGGTGTGACTTCGAGGAAGCCAAGTGTCTTTCCCAACTTTGTCAATGCAGAACTTCTGATGTCCATTGCTACCTGTAAAATATAACCAGCATGGTTAAGTCATGGGAAAGTGAAGGAACCTAAAAAAGAATGGGTCTGTCAATAAGACCTTTGTAAATGACTTACAAAAGAGAAGTACCCCTAAAAGTGGTATCCCCTTTATATGCATTTCTAGGATAAGTTGGGAGCTGAGGAAGGAGCCAAGGGCAAGTGCAACTCCAACAATGAGACAATTGATCATATTCTCCCAAAATGCAAGAGTCACACCTATCAAGAATTTTTGCCATAGTCCATGGATCGAAATTCTGCTTTAAAATGTGACAAATGCTAGAATAATTCTAATGAATAATAGAACTTCATCCCACTAACACAGCAATATGAAACCATTTACAACGTAAATGTTGGTGGTTACAATAAGTATGGGCATTTTAAGGTGCACCTGGGTATCTTCTCGGATAAAGAAAACAGCTGATATGATGATATTATTAGAAAACTGAACACTAACCGATCAGTTCTGAGAATCCTCCGACGGGAAGTCGGCATGTGCCCGTCACAAACTGCAGAAGCCGGATCCGTTTCTCATTGTCCATTTCTTTTACCATCTGCGAATGAGCAGAAGAACCATGTAAAGATGCTTGTGGGGAAACCGCCCTACCCAATAAATGGCCAAAATCATAAAAGGGGCAATAAACTGCGACCTCAAAGGTCTGTGTGGAATTGATTCTGCTTTCCTAATATGCCACCAGCTGAGAGTATTGGCACTAGGAAACCATTGTGCCAATTTGTCTCCTGTACTCTTCACTCATTAGTGGCCAAATAGATGGACTTTAGTAGTCAATGGCCATACAAGCAGAGTCGAGGAAAGCAGCCTACCTGCCAGAACCACTGGACTTGTTTGCTGTTTTTGGTGTAGTGCCGGTAGATTGTGTTCTTCTGCCAATCATTCAGATCAATCTCCTGCATCCCACAAAGCATCAGCTGGAACACAGAATCAAAGCTTAGAACCAGAACAGCTGTCAATATAATAATACACATGGATCACTAGTCGGATCTCTCACCTCCAGCTCCTTCTCATCAAAGTATCGCAGCCATTCCAAAGGAGCAACTTCATTGAAGCCATCTAGAAAAGCGTTGGTCTGCTCCTCCACTCCACGAGTGAATCTCCAGTCGGTAAGAAGCCTGAGTGACAAGTGATATAACACGTGGTAAATAAGCTAGTAATCATCTGAGCCGGTGACTGTTAAAGATGCCGTAGATATAAGGCAGACATACGTGATAAATTCTTCCTTGTTCTCCTCGGTTACTCTGATGTTCTCACCGCCTTCTTTCAGTTTATGAGAAGTCACCTCCCCTAAGATCTCCATATCTTGCACAAAATAAAGCTCCAAGTCACATTCTTCCAAATTATTTTCTCTACAGAAAAAAAAAAATTGAAAAGAAACCCAAGATGAAAGTTAGGCATTGATGATTGCCGATACTAAAAATGCAGGAGTTAATAATTATAGAGATCATAAAGTGGTGTGAAAAGGAGGTCTCATGTGGGCAGCATGTACGGCCGCTGGACCTGGCAATAACGGATATTCCTGTCACAATTAAGAGACGGCATATCACTAAGACATATCGTTAGTGTATGATTCTTAGAGAGCACTATGCTGTGGCGCTGATTTTCCAGCCACCCAACTTTCCAAGGAAATGCAGTCGGCCCCGTTCATATTGGATAAAAATGGGCAAGTGATTATTCCTTTGGCGATGTCCCCAAATTACATTGAATTTTTTTTGACTCAAGATGCGGTTATAAAAAAAAATCCAATAGTTTTTTTTGAATGATTACAATAGTTCATCCGCCGGTCAGAACCATCGATTGATTCGTTCATTCTGGTCAACATCATCCATTTCACATGACTTTGGACTAGTGTGTATGGAAACCATTATTCAGTGCTGAAGCTCCTAAGTTTCCAGGATTGGATGCCCCACAAATCATGATTTGATTGACATGCCATTAGTTTATAAGATGGAAAGCCTTAGTTACTTACCGGTAACGGGATTTTTCGGAGCCCATGACAGCACCACGAGAGAGAGGATCTGCCCATCAAGGACAGGAAACCTACAGGTTAAAAAGGGCGGCCCTCTCTTCCCGCCTCAGTTTAGTTAACAGAGCATGAGAGTACCGCCAAGGTTAGTTATAACAAAACATAATCACATTAAGTACATTACTTTTCATCAACTTCCCGCAAGGGTGCACAAAAAGAAATCAAATCTACAGGAGTGCACACCACCAGTGAAGGGAGGGAATATAAAGGTGCTGTCATGGGCTCCGAAAAATCCCGTTACCGGTAAGTAACTAAGGCTTTATTCGGTCTCCCATGACAGCACCACGTGAGAGAATTACAGAGACGAAGGAAATTAGGGAGGGACCACAGCTTGAAGCACCCTTCTCCCGAAAGTGAGATCTGCAGAGCCACCCAGATCCAATCTATAGTGCCTATAGAAAGTAGAGGGAGAAGACCAAGTGGCAGCCTTACAAATTTCCTCAATGGAAAGCCCCGTCTTCTCCGCCCAGGAGGTTGATACCGCTCTGGTAGAATGCGCCCTCAACCCCTCTGGTATCTCTTTGTCCCCCGAGGAGTATGCGAGGGAAATGGCCTCCTTGATCCATCTAGCGATTGTAGCCTTTGAGGCCTTACAACCCTTTCTAGCCCCCCCCCGATAGGATAAGTCCCTATTTATATGCTTTCTAAACCCACGTGATACTTCTAAGTACTTTAGTACGCACCTCCAAAGTGTGAAGCCTCTCCTCCTTTTGATTTTTGGGGGGGGAAGCAAAAAGTCGGGAGAACTATCTCCTGGGTTCTATGGAATCGAGTGGCCACTTTAGGAAGAAAGGCTGGATCAGGTTTTAATATAATTCTATCGCCCAGAATTTGCATAAACGGAGGGCATATTGAAAGGGCCTGTAGGTCACTGACTCTCCTGGCTGAAGCTAGGGCTACCAACAGGACCGTCTTTAGGAAAATAATTCTGGGGGAGACTAAATCTAGTGGCTCAAAAGGAGGACTGGTCAAGGCATCTAAGACAAAATTCAAATCCCAGGGAGACATCTTTACTTTGGTAATGGGTCTACACCTAAAGGAAGCTTTTATAAAACGGGCTATCCAATAGTTATCTGCAATATTGGAAGAAAATAAAGCTCCCAACGCCGACACCTGTACTTTCAAGGTACTGGTAGTGAGAGCTAATTCTAAGCCCCGCTGCAGAAATTCCAAAATTTTCCCAATAGGGGGCCCCTCCTCCATCTTAACTTCTGCAAAGGACAGAAACTTTCTCCAGGTCCTGGCATAAATACGGGTGGTAACAGGTTTTCTGCTAGCCAGGAGAGTATTCACTACATTTGCGGGGAATCCTTTGTTGGTCAATAACACCCTCTGAAATTTCACGCCGTCAAATGTAGACTCGAAGCTGGAGGATGGGAAAGTGGCCATTGAGTGAGGAGGTCCGGAATCTCCGGAAGAACCCAGGGATCCGATATGGACATCTTCCGGAGACAAGGGAACCACGGTCTTTTGGGCCAAAAGGGGCATAAGAGTATCACTCTGGCCCGGTCTGCCCTGATCTTTCTTATGACTGCTGGGAGCAGGATTATGGGAGGGAAGGCATATGCCAGAGGGAAACTCCAGGGAACCATGAAGGCGTCTACTGCCAGGGGTCCCTCTCTGGGGTCTAAGGAACAAAAATTTAACACTTTCCGATTGGCCCTTGTTGCGAATAAGTCCACAGTCGGAAGGCCCCACATTTCTACAATTCTGGAGAATATTTGCGTATTTAGGGACCACTCTCCCTCTTTTACAGAAGTACGGCTGAGGAAATCCGCTGTGATGTTTTCCTTCCCTTTTAGATGAGTAGCCGAAAGAGAGGGACAATGATCTTCGGCATTCTGCAGAAGTGTGTTCGCTACCCTCATCAAGTCTCTTGAGCGGGTTCCCCCTTGGTGGTTTATGTAAGCTACCGTGACTTGATTGTCCGAGAGTATACGGACATGCTGGCCCTGTAAATATATAAAGAACTCGTTGAACGCATGCTGCACCCCCAGAAGCTCCTTAGCATTTGATGACAACTGTCGCTCACTGCTTGACCAGGTTCCCTGCACTAATTTCCCTTCAAAGTGAGCTCCCCAACCTGTAGCACTTGCATCAGTGGTCAAGACTGCAGTTGGACTACATTCCCAGGGAACCCCTTTAGCAAGATTGTCTTGTCGTAACCACCAACGAAGGGAGCGTATGGCACGAGGACCTAGAGTAAACTCACGGTCTAGATGCCCCTCTAAAGCTGAGTTATTGTACAACACATCCCACTAAAAAGCTCTTGAATGTAATTGTGACCAACGAACCGCGGGAAAAGTGGAGGTGAAGGTTCCCAATAGTGACATGGCCTTACGGAGTGACATTGAAGGTTTACGTATACACTGTGCTACCAACCCCCGGATTCTATCAATTTTTTCTTCTGGAAGATAACATAGCAGTTTCCTAGAATCTAATATGACCCCCAGATATTGTTGTACCTTGAGTGGAGATAATCTAGACTTTTCTAAATTTAGAAACCACCCCAAGCTCTTTAAGACCAACATGGTCTCCCGCAGGTGGGACTCGCACTGAAGAAACGATTTCCCCACTATCAGGAGATCATCCAGGTAAGGGATAATTAGAATGTCCCTTTCTCTTACATGGGCCATAACTTCCGCCATTACTTTAGTAAAAACCCGTGGGGCTATAGCTAAACCGAAGGGGAGTGCAGTGTATTGGAAGTGTTTAACCACCCCGTCTATTTCAATGGCCAGCCTCAAGTATTTCTGGTAATTACTATGAATTGGGATATGGTAATATGCATCTTTGAGATCGAGCACTACCATATAACAGTGGGGAAAAAGTAACTTTATTACGGATTTTAAAGACTCCATTTTAAAGGTATGTATTTTAAGGAAATTATTCAGGGATTTCAGATTTATGATTGTCCTGAGACTTCCATCCGGTTTCGGAACAAAGAAGAGCGGGGAGTAGAAACCGAGACCCTTTTCAGCCTCCGGAACCTCAATAAGGACGTGTTTTCTTAATAGAGCTTGTATTTCTGAAACGAGGGCAGCCTGGCGTTCTGGGGAAGAACTGGAGGGAACAACCATGAATCTTTTGTGAGGCAATGCTGTAAATTGAAATTTAAGACCATACTTAATCAGGCTTAAAATCCAATGGCTATGAGAAATCTGTTCCCAAGCTGGGACAAATAATGAAAATCTCCCTCCCACCTGGGCTGATTGTGTATCCCCTGGCTTCTGCTCAATTTTTGGAGACGGACCAAAGAGTAGACCTCTACCATTTCGACCCCTTTCGTCAGACTTGTCTTGTTCCCTGAAATATCTTTTCCGGAAAAATTTCCTCTTCCGGAACGATCTCTTAAAGGAGGGTAGAGGTACTGATGGAAACCCCCTCTTAGGGTCCCCAGCTTTCTCCAGTAAGTCATCCATGGTCTGACCAAAGAGGTATTCCCCTTCGCACGGGATTGTGCACAGTCTGGATTTAGTCTGTAAATCCCCTGGCCAGCATTAAATCCACAAGGCCCGCTGAGCCGCATTTGACAGTGCTGCTGATTTTGCTGCCAACCTTACTGAGTCCGCAGATGCATCAGCAAGAAAGGCTGCCGCCCCCTGAACCAGTGGAAGGGAAGAAATAATGTCTTTCCTAGAAGCCCCATCCTTCAACTAACTGTTTAGTTGTTCAAGCCAAACCATCAGGGCTCTGGACGTGCAGGTAGCTGCTACTGTTGGCCTCAGCGCTCCCGCAGCTGGCTCCCATGCCCCTTTCAAGAAAGTATCAGCCCGTCTGTCCAGTGGGTCTCTCAATGCACCCATATCATCTAACGGGAGGGAAGTTCTTCTCGCTGCTTTGGTAACAGCAACATCCAGTTTGGGTGCTTTTAACCAGGAGGAACACATAGCATCCTCAAATGGATACCTCCTTTTAAAGGATGGAGGAACACTACCCTTCTTGTCAGGTTTCCTCCACTCCTTATCAATGAGGTCTTTCACCTTTGAATTTACCGGAAAGCCCCTTCTTTTCTTTAGTCCCAGACCACCAAACATAACATCATCAGCTGACTTCTCTGCCCTCGTGTCCACTATCCCCATTGTAGATCGGACAGCTTTTACTAGAGCATCATCCTCCTTCAGGGGAAAGCACTGTCTATCTGGCTCACTGTCAGAAGAAGAGAAGGCGGAGGAGGAGGCGACCGATAGTTCAGAGTCTGAACCCGGCTGGGTTTCTTGAGGAATATGCCCAGACTCTGAACCCTGCAAGGCTTTGCCTATTTCTTCCCTTATTAAAGTTCTTAGGCCTAGGGAAAAATCTGGGGTTTCCTCCGACATCATCTTGCTAATACAAAGCTGGCATAACTTCTTGGTATATGAATCAGGGAGTGGACAGCTACATAAGGCACATTCTCTGTGTTTGGATTTTGAGGAACATTTCTTGCTCTAAAAGAAAGCTATAGATAGAAAGAAAGAAGGAGGAAACATTAGCAGAACATTCACGAAGATTCCACTCACCCCCCAGAACCTTTGGTACCGTAGAAGCAGAAGAATCCAGCATGCATGGCGAGGAATCACGCCGCACCGGACCGTCCTTCCTGCTCTTAGTGGTAGCATTTCTAGCTGAACGACCAGACCCTAGCCGGGAATGACGCTGTGCCACTAGTTGTGAGGGCTCCCCAGAGGGCTGCTCCTGCAGCAGATGTTGTTGCCTAGGTGACAGCTCTTGTGAATCTCATAGCTTACACTGTAATAATGGGCTGGGAAGCACCTCTGTATGTTACCAGACCCTTTATATACTGGCCATACCGGTATCATGTGTGGGTGTGTATTTCCTTTTTTTTTTTTTTTTCACCCAGGAGGGCATTACCTGCTCCTTGGTCTTCCTCCCCAGGTGGCCTCAACCCATTCATCGCCCCAAGTGGGCTCCTCGCCGCCAGGTCCTTTCACCCGGCGTTCTGCTGTTCGCGCGCACTTCCTGAATGCGCGCGCTCCGCCCCCTTCCGGTGACGTCACAGGGACTTCCTGCCCGGCGCACCGGAAGTCACGTCACTAGGCCGCACCGGTCACGTGCACCGCCGGCGCGACCTGGATCTCCTGCGATTGTAGCAGGGGGAAGGAAGCCCGCTAGCGGCCCCACACCTGGCGGACATCTACCTCCCCGTGAGGCGATGTCGCGCCCGCCGCAACACTCACGGAGGCGCCCCACTGAGCCCTACCGTGGTGTCTCCAGAGGACCGGGACGGACCGGCTCCAACCACATGCTGTGGCCCTCTCTGGGACAGGAGTCCAACTTCTGCAGGTAAACCTGCGAGGTCTCCCATCATGGACAGGAAACCTAAATTGAGGCGGGAAGAGAGGGCCGCCCTTTTTAACCTGTAGGTTTCCTGTCCTTGATGGGCGGATCCTCTCTCTCGTGGTGCTGTCATGGGAGACCGAATAAATACCCTTTTAAGACCATTAAAATACTTGGCACCACTGAGATTTGATCTTCACTTATCTCTCAGATGGCCACATAGTGCATTGGTACTAATACACAGGCGATATATACTAATATTTCCATGACTCAGCATCTTGTAAAACATAAGAATACATGGGGTGGTTGCACTGCAGAATTGCATGCACCCATAAGTTTGCAGTACATCTAGCCTACGGATGGCACAATGGCAGCATGATCACTCCTCCTGGGCACTTACTTTATCCACATGATGGAATTGTAGAATTCTGGGTCGATGGATTCCAGGTCTTTCAATGTCGGCTTCTTGTTTAGCATCCTCTTGTAGAACGGTAAAGTGAATCCGGTATCTATGAACTTCCCATGGTAAAGAGCCTGAAGAAGAGCGGATTCCAGAAGTTATTTCTAAGAACAAGACATGAGACAGCATTACTGCTGGCAAGCTTTCCCTGCTTACCATAGCTATAAAGCGGCCGATGAATCGGAAGTAGGTGAGGTGGTCGGGGTTGATGGACGAGGCTGGGTTTATCTGTAAGCAGTAGTTATTTTTCCCGGCATATTCGAACAGACAGTACATGGGATTCAGCACCTCGTGGGACAGCAGAAAGAACCACTCCCTGAAGAAAGATACAGCGGATGTGTGGAGGAAGAGCAAAGGCGGTAAGTATACAAGCCGAACATCATTAATAACACAATTATCACAGCACTTGTTAATCCATGAAGTGTTGTGGGATCCCGCAGCAACAGAGAGAACAGACTAGAGGATTAAGGGTGGTCAGCTCCATGTTGAGAGCTTCCCGTATCCTGTCCGTGGTTCTACCCTGTGGTAGAACAGCATGACGTAACCTACCATAGGGTAAAACCACTGGGAGGACACAGAGAGAGAGGAGCCAGGAGCCAAGGAACCACGGAGGACACAAGTCTAAAAGAGTAAGTAGGATGCAAGAATTCAGGTCAAGGCACTAGGTGGATGCAGACATGAGAACCACGGACCAGAAGAAACAACATAATGTCATGATGAAGGCATAGAAAACCCAAAGTACCAAGTAGAAAATCACCTAAGTGATGGACACCACAAGTGATGGAAATAAATGTACAAATACATATATGTGACTAAAGGTCCAATTGCACTGCATGATTATTGTTCCTATGAAGACTCGGTTCACTATAATCATGCAGTGTAAAAAAAAGGCTGCAACGCTGGTTCGTTGAGTGAAGCGATCTTTTGGTTTGCACGAAAGAGCATGGTTTTTGGCAGCGCTTCGTCCTGTGTAAAAAATGTCGGCCTATGCACACTGAACAATCTGTCACTGATCATTCAGTGCACGACTGTGTAAAAGGGCTATTAAATGACCGCCGATTGGAAAATATTTACAGTCAGGAAATGTAAATGCATTTTTGGTCTATGTCATGCCCTCCCACCTACAGTGGCTATGATGCCCATAATATCTCATGAAAAGTACTATTAATTATAATATGACCTGAGCATTGGACTCCTCAGGCCATGATTGGATCAGTAACTGTATCCCCAATGCATTACATGCAGCTCTCCACTCCCAATATAAGATCTCAAAGCAGAGTGGCCCTTTCAATAGTAATGGAGTTCATCAATTACTTCTAGTGGCGCAAACATATACAGTAGAGAAAGTATGGTCTTCTTATAATAGGACACATACGTTTGCAAATACTACAGGTACATGTCAGATTACATAGAGTAGGGTGCATTAAAATCTTCAATCTCTACCTACCTGGCGATTCCTCCATAGTCCAAACCTTCCTCTCCACGCATTATGATGTACAGACGGCGTCGGAGATCATATGGTTTCATGTTCATGATCTAAGGTAATGATCACACCAGTTACTTTTAACACTATTATACCACAGGTCTATGGCTTTTCTCCACTAGCCATACACCTTATACAGTTGTCAGGCAAACGTTTGTCAGCCGAACAACCACCCCCCGATATGTATGCAAGCATGTATTCTCAGCATGTTTTTTTTTTTTTTTTTTGCCTTCCCCTGGATCAACGCTGCGGAATAGCTGCAGTGCACAAGAAATAGGCTGAACTGGATGGACGCTTGTCTTTTTTCGGCCTTATAAACTATGTAACTATGTAACAAAGAGAGAGCAGTATGCTTCTGTCAGGTATCTCTTGTGGCAGCTTATTTCCTATATGAGCTCTGTGTCTCTCCCAGTAATATAGGCTGGATGCGAGATCTCTGTCTCTTTCCCAGTAATGTAGGCTGGATGTGAGATCTGTGTGTCTCCCCCAGTAATTTAGGCTGGATGTGAGTGCTGTCTCTCTCCCAGTAATATAGGCTGGATGTGAGCTCTGTGTATCTCTCCCAGTAATATAGGCTGGATGTGAGTGCTGTCTCTCTCCCAGTAATATAGGCTGGATGTGAGGTCTGTGTGTCTCTCCCAGTAATATAGGCTGTATGTGAGTTCTGTGTATTTCCCAATGATATAGGCTGGATGCGAGTTCTGTTTCTCTACAAGTAATATGGGCTGGATGCGAGCTCTGTGTTTCTCTCCCAGTAATATAGGCTGGATGTGAGATCTGTGCGTTTCTCCCTGTAATATAGACTGGATGTGAGATCTGTGTGTCTCTCCCATTAATACAGATTGGATGTGAGTCCTGTGTGTCTGTGTTTAAATCCAACATTATCTAATATCTGCTGTTGGGGAAGCGATTGGATATCTGCACACATTGCAGAGATGTATGGGTACAGCATAATCCAATGTGTATGATGAGGGTTGTCCAACTAAATAGATTTAACCAGTCCAATCTCCAATAAGAGAGGACATGGCTTCCTAGGAAAGCCCATGTTTTACCTCTATAAGAAATTGGTGATGTAGCTATAGGGTATCTAGGTGCAACCAGCAGATACGTTTGGTGACTCCTTTGGTCCACAATGATATAATGTAATGGCACTCTACTTTAACACTTACATTGCTGCCAGCCTAGGAGAAGCTAACTTTTTTTGTTGTGTTAGCCTCTTAGTGGCATGGCCTATACCCCATAGTCTTCCTTTGTCCACCCCCCAAAAAAACAACTGATGAGATACACAAATCCATCACCAGTTAGGTTTGCACTGAGAGCCAAGAGCTTCAACCAATGTGTCTGTGTGGGTCTGGTAACGACGGGATCCTGATGCATGAAATGCTGAGCCTGCGCTCCATAGACTGAATCACCTCCTTTGTATATTGTCTCATGTTACCTGCTGAAAGGAGTCCTCGAATAATGTCTGCCTGGATACGCTGATCTTCACATGGCTGGGGAGTGTGTTTGACTAAAAATAATGAAGACAATATGAAATTAAATGCTATGGACACCTTTGACATGGAAAAAATAGTTTACATATGGTAGTGGTTACCTTTAGATAAGGCAATTGCGCTAAGTTTAATAATAATAATAATCTTTATTTATATAGCGCCAACATATTCCGCAGCACTTTACAATTCAGAGGTTCATATTCAAATGTCATAAGCAACAAAGCTAAAGATAATACAATAATTAAAGCAAAAATAATGACAGCCCTGCTTGTAAGAGCTTACAATCTATAATGAGGTGGGGGTGACACAAAGGACAGGGGCTTATTTACAATGATGGTTCAGCCATCTTGAGGGGATGAGGGATAGATAAAGGCTGCAGTAGCTCATCACCAGCCAGTGTCTGTAGTGCTTTTTGGTTCGATGGAGACTTATGTTTGGAAAAATAAGGGATGGGCTATAAGAATATAAAAGGACTTCGATTAGGGAATGTGATAGGCCACCCTAAACAGGTGTGCTTTTAGGGAGCACCTAAAACTGTGTAAGTTGTGGTTCATCCTAATTTCTTGGGGTAGAGCATTCCAAAGAATAGGTGCAGCTTGGGAGAAGTCTTGAAGCCGGAAGTGGGAGGTACGGATTAGTGCGGATGTTAGTCGAAAGTCGCTTGCGTAGCATAGAGAACGGTTAGGCCATTTAACGGTGCAATTTTCATTCCTTCAATCATTTTTAAATACCCTGATATGCAGTTTGCAATCTTATCTACATTTCAGGTTTTCCTTTTGTGGGAGTGTCCCTCTCAGTAATATAGGCTGCATGTGAAGTCTGAGTGTCGCTCTTTGTAATATAAGCTGGATGTGAAGTCTGTGTGTTTCTTCAATAATATCGGGTGGATGTGAGGTCTGTAAGTCTCTCCCAGTAATATAGGCTGGATGTGAGATCTGTGTGTCTCTCCCAATAATATAGACTGGATGTGAGATCTGTCTCTCTCCCTGTAATATAGGCTGGATGTGAGATCTGTGTCTCTCCCTGTAATGTAGGCTGGATGTGAGCTGTGTGTGTCTCTTCCCATAATATAGGAAAGATATGAACAGTGTGTGTGTGTGGCCAGGGTACTGCTGTCTATTTAGCTCATTTATCCACACATTTATCAACACAGCTTCTATTCTCCACTTATTTCCTTACCATGAGCATTCTTTCTTATTTATAGCCTGTTTTCTCTGCCCTCCCTAAGACTGTAGAAGCTTTGTCCCCTCTCCGCATTTTGGAAATCTGTTTACAACTATCTCCCTACTGCTATCTCTAACACTGAGAGAAGAAAGGGTGAGAATAGAGAGCCATCATGGATTTGTAATATTTTTGCAGAACACTCAGCTAGATAAAGAATTGACAGATGCCCTGCAGCAGCAAAATTATAGATAAAAATTAAGACTATTTAGAAAGTACCTTAATTTTGTAATTAGGAAGCAAATGAACAATAAAAAAACCTCCTCATGAAGGTGTACGTAGCCTTTAAAGACCACGTTAATATTCTCTATAACATATCTAGAATAACGACTATAGTAGAAAAGCAACTGATACATCTATATGGAAAAGTGGTTAAGAAAAATAAGTGGCTGAGATTTACTGGGACAGGGGAAATGGCTTAGGAAATTTGTGGGTCATCGACAGAAGCGTGGAATTTTCACAAGGTGTCATTTTAAAAACTCACATGACACAGGAACCGGAACTGATGGTACTTCCAGCGGAAACTTCGGCTTCTATCATACGCTCCTGGCGAGCCTCCTGGTTTGACCCTGTGAGAGATCATTCTAAGTCATGAATTTAATCAGGGGGCCCTCATACACATTAGACTGTCAGGTGAAACCCATCGGGTTCCACCGACTTTAGTCTAATGGGTATAGGGCCTTTACTAGGGTATTGGCTGTGCCTTGTGATATCAGCACAAGCATCTTGCACCTACCCAGAGTCAAAACCAGGTCTTGGATCCTTGAAGGTTGTGGCACGATTATTATGATCTACAAAATATCTGATGCCTTCATTCGTATACTTCATTTCCCACCCTGGAGGAAGCGCTGGTTCCTGGATCATGCTGGAGAGGAGGTGGAGACGGGTCAGCTCACAGGTGCAAATCCCCCAACACTATCAGATGGTGCACCCCAAATCCCCGTACTTCTACCATAGATTGAGAGCTTCCATGTACTCACCCCTGTGTCCGTGGATCTTCCCATTGTGTGGTACGCGTGTTGTGATTCACGTAATACACTCTCCCGTTATCTTGTCTCTTCTCTGAAAGAAAAAGGTGAGCGAGTACGACTTATTTATTCCATCATAAAGATACTTTTTTATACTTTTACAAATGAAGAGTCGTGAACAGGAGATGTGCCAATAGCGACAACAGGTATCACCAAGTACGTAATGCCTAATCTGTCAAATGAAGAAAGCATTAAAGAGTAACTCAAATTTTTATATTTTTGTTGGTCCTTTAATTCCTTGCATATTGGTAGGGGTCCGGGTTCAGAGACCTTCCCCTCCAAAGACTGCTGAGCTCAGGAGCGCACACGCAAAGCGGAGAACGGATTTAATAGAAAGTCAAAAGGGGCCAATTCATTAGTGCATTCGCACTTTTTTTTTTATCTAGTTTTTGGCCTGTTTTTGATTTGTACCAAATTATTCTTTTAATTTGTGCCTATTTTATGTGTCCGACTGTTGCCTTTAAATCTATTTTATATGTGTTCAACAGTTTTTCTTTTTTCATGTTCACCAATATGGGCTTGGTTTGAGGTTTCCAGATGTTTGTGGCTTTTTTCAAAAAAATTACAAAAACTTTTGCAGAAATGTACTCCGGTCCCCTCTCTGGACTGATTTTGTATATGCATGAAATTTATAATGCAAATTCTGTGACATTTCAGTGGAAGCTTTTTTTGACTGTACCGTGTACGCCATTTTTAAGAATTTGGAGGAAAAAAACCCTAATTAAAGAGCACAAGATAAAATAAGAAAAATTACTTGGAAAAAAAAGAAAAACAACGCAATTGATGAAGCGGGACTAAAGACTTTCCGTGCACTGTGCGCTCTTGCCTCCTGAGCTGCGCTCGTGCCTCAGCTGTCTTTTGAGTGATTGGTGATGGTCCCCTCCACCAAACAGCAATTAAAAGGCAAAAAAATATAAATAGATATTTGTACAAAAGTTTAGTTACTTTTTAAACTTCTTTCTACCGGAAGTAATCAATTATGTGTCAAAATGTTTAACATTAATTTAAGTCCTGATTCTCTAAAGAGCGATGTTAGACAGCGCACACCGGTGATCATATCAGTGGAGAAGACAATCATCGCTAGATATTAAAGGAAACATGTCAGCAGATTTTTCACATAGAAGTAGAGGTATGTCCTCCAATTCCTTTTTTATAGGGATGTGACATGCCAGCCATGAGACTTTTTAAGTATAAGTTACATGCAAATCAGGCTAGAAGTGCAGTGGGGACGTGTTAATGCACTTTAAAGACCCCATCTAAGTGCACTGACACATCCCCAGGGCACTTCCATCCCGATTTGTAGATTGATTCTACATTAGATTCCTCATGACTTCCACATCGAATCTCTTGGACCAATGTTAAATCAATGGAGCTGTTCACATAAGCAATCTTCGAAAAAAACTGCAGCATGCACTAGTTTCTTTCGTATGCATCCCCCATAAACTTGGTTGCAGGTTTAATGAATAGATAATAAGTGGCCATAAGACTCATCCAGCGCCACCAACAGAAAAACACAACAAAAGAACAGGCATACAACGTCTACTTTATCGCTTTTACGGTCCGTAAGAACAGCAAAGTCTCCATGATTTCATTTAAAGAAATAATTTGGACTTTACCTGTTCCGATTCTGTGCAAAGATGATGTACATTTTGCCTTAGATCAGGCATGTTGAATCCCAACATGCCCGATTTTCGCCATCCCTGGCATATTGGGGCACAGCCAAAATATTTTAGACTGTACTAGACTGAGACACATCAAAAAACATTCTGTGTCCTCTGACTGTGCATGGTGGGATGATGGGAGTTGCAGTCTCAGAGCAACTGATTGCAGGCCACCGATGGAGGGGTGAATTATGACACAGAACGCAGTTTGCGTCCAAGTTTTTGCTAATTGCACACCATTATGTCAGTTTTGCTGACCTCACTCTTGCCACACACTCTAGCTATATACATAAACCACTGCTCTGCCAACCAGACATGGCATCTTCCCCGCTAATTTCCCCAGAGGTGGACACGGTGGTGTAATTTGGTTGTTTAGTCCCGCACAGGACTGATTTCATTGCTGGACTTGGCCGGATTCTCCAGTCTTTACTCTTAAAAGTACTGAAACTGTTTTAAAGTTATGGGCTCCCAGGGACGAGGGACCAGCTGCTCTTCACATAACACCTATATAAACTCCAAAGGACGCAATAACATATTTTTGGTAAGGTCTATAGACCGTATTACACAGCTCCACTGTTCTACAGCACGGCCATGGCTTCCTGTGCAGGGCTCCTGCGCTCCCGCCTCCAGACAGAGCCGCCTTTAAGGCAGGCGCTGAGTGTCAATGTTCTCAAGAGGGAAAGCTCAATGTTGGCCCGGGCTCAAACAGAAGCCGCCATGATGCTGCCGCCTAAACCCAGGACTTGTCACACTGGCAAATCCTTCAGGTCTTAACGTCTGAGCATACAGCACCATAAGAGGAGATCAAAGCTCCGTATCTGGGAGCATCTCTGGTAGACAGTCCCCCCATCCAGAATCATAGGATTTAGGCGGAATGAAAAATCCCGGTGGAATTACTTCCATGTGTGGTGAGATCTCATGGAAAATTCCCAAAACCAGTCAGAAATTAGCAAGTATTTGGGTGAGCAGAAAAATAGGCACATATTATATTTCAGCTAAATAATGTAGAGACATAGATAGATAGATAGATAGATAGATAGATAGATAGATAGATAGATAGATAGTCCAGGAAAGAAGAGGCAGCACCATATGACAGCGGGTTGGGTTCTAGTTTGAAGACCTCAACTCAATCCCATATATATATATGGGAAAAAATTGGCAGCACTTCACAACATTCACAATTAAAGTGAAAGGGATATTTTATTCACTCATGTTCCCACATGCCAAAAATAGACAGACAGATATGAGATGAAGGGAAACGATAGAGGGAATGATGGAGATAACGAACAATAGAGGGAATGAACGATAATAAGAAAGATGGAAAGGGCGACGCAAAGAACGACCGGGCGACAGAACGACCGGGCGACAGGGTGACAGAGCGACCGGGCGACAGAACAAACGATAGAGAGAGAAAGAGAGAGAGATAGAGTAAAACGCTGCAGAAAAAGAGGAGCACGAGATACATAGATATACAGACATTTCTATAGACAGCATATTGTGTTATGTTCGTGCAGCACTGAAATAAATTCTAGATACTTTTCGAGGATGTGAGAACTAGTAAAGACAACTTACCAACCACATTTTGTCACCACTAAATAAAAAATGTAAAAAACTAAATATCCTTCTGTGTAACACAAGAGTGCGTTGATCCCTGGAGAGTCCGATCACAATGAAAACCCCCTGGAAATTATGAATTTTTGGATAAACTTACTTTTTCTGGTCACACACAACAGTATTTCACGATGAAATGGCTTTCCCCTGGATAATTTGGTACTTGAGGCTTTTTGCGTTTTGGACTTACAGTACAACGGGAGCATCACTCCCATCGCTCTTGTGCTCACTGCAAAGTATTTTGTGGATCTAAATGGTTGAATTTAACATCATGGTCTATGTGGAAGCAATGCCGAGGGCCACACCCAGGACGGCAAATAACACCACCATGGGGACTCCAGCCTGTCCACAAGAAGACATCAGGAGAGACAGATAGGAACGGTGCCCCCCCCAGAACAATCCAAACCGATCCAACACCCCAAAAATGGTCCCGCTATCAGGTAGCACAAGTGCCAGAGGGGCGGCATCCATGCCCCCCCTATTAATCTCTTAATACTTACTGGATTCATACTGCACCTCTATACAAAATTATACCTTGCTAGTGTCCTAGAAGGATAGTAATGATCTGGATCTCCAAAATCCACAACCAAGAGCATGAAAATACCCAAAAAAAACAAAATATCCAATGCCAAAGTCTAGGTGCAAAAATGATACAATATATTCACACTATGCAAAATATAAGTGACACTAAGTCAGAATACGGGCCCCGTATTTATTCACATATTGCAGCAAAAGGATAGGCAATCTTTGCAACAAGGTGTCTGAGCCGTGGATACCGCCTTTTTCAGGTGCTGTATTAAAAAAATATATATATATTGAGTCGATAATTAAAAATGCTGATAAAGAGACACAGATGAGCCGCGCACCTCCTCGGCGCCTCGCTCTTTTTTCACTTTAGAGCAGGTGCAGGTTGAACTGGGGCCAAGGAATAAACAATTACTTTGAGTGCAGCTGCGCCTCGGGGTCCTACTTAAAAGGTCTCAGACAGAACCAAAATGTTTCTAAACTTCTACATAACTCCGCTCCGGAGCTTTTTGGCAGGACGTCGTCCTTCTGTGCACGGCAATTACCTTTTATCAGTTTTCCAAAGTACAAAACCGCGGCCGCTCTCTCCCTCTCTCTCGAGCACGTGCCAAGCTGCTTGTTCGGAAACTGCATCTTCCCCTCCGATTTACAGGCTCTACAATACACTGAGGATTTCCCCACAAGCACACGTACAGTATATACATATGTGTGCCTTATAGAAATGACCCATTGCATTAAGTATTCTATTCAAAGGTAGGTACTCTAAGGATGGGGTACCATCTTTTTTGCTGCATGTATTCTTAAAAAACATCCAAAAGACATGGAATATGGAAAATTCCACTCTAGTAAGAAATGCTTCCAAATTAAGCCACTTACGCCCCCCCCCCCCCCCCCCAACCAATGCACGCCCCTACACTGCTGGTACTAAACACACACCCTCACAGTAGTCTGGAAAAAGAGGGAAAGGAAAGTGATTTTATTTTAATTTTCCTAAACCTAAAGCATAATTTGCTGTTAAATAGTGAAACAGTAGGGGTCCGGGTCCAGAGACCCCCCACTGGTCATTCAAATTACTCGGAAGTGCTCGGATTATCCTCAGAGTGTTGTACAGACCCATTGAGCTAAACAACACTCTGAAGGTAAGATAAGCACTTCTGCCCCTTGTTTGGACAATATGTGGGGTCATAAGACCCAGACACTTACTGAGCAACACTATTAAATAGTAACGGTAAAAAAAAAAAATCTTTAAAAGTTTAGTTACCCTTTAAAGTTCAGAAAACTCTCTTTGATTTCAAAGAACCCTATTTTTGTTTATCTTTTGTTGCATCCCAAGTTGTAAATGGGGTTTGTTGAAAACGATCTAAGCAACACTAGTGATTCATTGGAGTTCCAATTCCCAAATCCTGGATATTTTAATAGTAGTCACTCCTATTTTTGACGAGCCAAAAAAGTGTGTAAGCACTTACCCCATCCATTGGGTAGAGGTCCAAGTGGGTCATTGTCCGGAGCGGAGGCTGGAGACTGCAAACAGAGAGACAGCAAGGTAGATAGTGAGGAAAGGCAAACAGGTAAGTGAGCAGGTCGCAGGACGGGATGCCGGACGGGACGACGGAGGAGCCATGTGCTCTGCAGACGTCCCCAGCTGGACTCATGTCCGACTTGCTCTCAAACCAGTGGGGAAAATATTGCAGGCCTTTCAAATGAAATCATTCCCACAAGCCACCAGTAAACGCCCAGCTCTTCCCGGCTTTTGGGCTCAAATCCTGGCCCCCCTTCCAAGTAGAGCCCCTCTCACCTCCTCCCCTCCCAACCAAGCCCGTCCTTTGGCAGAGCAGTGCTTAAGAGTAGCCCAAACTGAAGAAATATTCAGCAACTTATAGGCACACGCAGCTCCCCCCTTCCCCTAGATCCTGGCTTACAATGCACCTTTCTTTTTCGGCAGTGAGGGGATGCTTAGAGGGAAGGAGGAGGTGTGTAAGGGGGGTGTGAAATTGCTGGGAGGTGCAGTGGGGGCGTGTGGATTGCTAATGTTTATATAACTCCCCCTCTGACCGACTCAGAAGTCCCTGGGGAATCAGGACTGGCCTCCACTGTGGGGAGTTTTGTATCAACCTCCTGAATGGATCCCCCAGAAATACAAGAACAGTTGTGAAAACACATGTAATGTCTATGTGTATTCTTATTCTGATGAAACAGGGAATTGTTGCACCTTTCTATAGCCTGGGGATAAAGAAAAAAATCTCTGTATGGTGCATGTGTTTCCTCCACGTGTCACATAGCCAGCATTTCTCACCAGCAATTCACGGGGGAAAAAATGATATGTAAAAAAATTATTATAAAATAACTATAATATACATAATTTTTGCTAATCATCATCTAAAAGAGGCTTCCCAAAAGTGGATATACTCTTCAAATCAGTATAATGTAGGTAGATGTCAGCATAAGGAGTTGTGGGAAAACATATATATGTTTTTATACACACACACAATCACTATCACTCTCTCTATCTATCTATCTATATTACACACAGACATATACTATATATATATATGTATACATACATACACACAATATGTATTATAATGTGTGTGTATACACACACACCTCATATATATATATATATATATATACACACACATATATACACATATACAGTACAGACCAAAAGTTTGGACACCTTCTCATTTAAAGATTTTTCTGTATTTTCATGACTATGAAAATTGTACATTCACACTGAAGGCATCAAAACTATGAATTAACACATGTGGAATTATATACTTAACAAAAAAGTGTGAAACAACTGAAAATATGTCTTATATTCTAGGTTCTTCAAAGTAGCCACCTTTGGCTTTGATGACTGCTTTGCACACTCTTGGCATTCTCTTGATGAGCTTCAATAGGTAGTCACCGGAAATGGTTTTCACTTCACAGGTGTGCCCTGTCAGGTGTAATAAGTGGGATTTCTTGCCTTATAAATGGGGTTGGGACCATCAGTTGTGTTGTGCAGAAGTCAGGTGGATACACAGCTGATAGTCCTCCTGAATAGCCTGTTAGAATTTGTATTATGGCAAGAAAAAAGCAGCTAAGTAAAGAAAAACGAGTGGCCATCATTACTTTAAGAAATTAAGGTCAGTCAGTGCGAAAAATTGGGAAAACTTTGAAAGTGTCCACAAGTGCAGTTGCAAAAACCATCAAGCGCTACAAAGAAACTGGCTCACATGAGGACCGCCCCAGGAAAGGAAGACCAAGAGTCACCTCTGCTTCTGAGGATAAGTTTATCCGAGTCACCAGTCTCAGAAATCGCAGGTTAACAGCAGCTCAGATTAGAGACCAGGTCAATGCCACACAGAGTTCTAGCAGCAGACACATCTCTACAACAACTGTTAAGAGGAGACTTTGTGCAGCAGGCCTTCATGGTAAAATAGCTGATAGGAAACCGCTGCTAAGGACAGGCAATAAGCAGAAGAGACTTGTTTAGGCTAAAGAACACAAGGAATGGACATTAAACCAGTGGAAATCTGTTCTTTGGTCTGATGAGTCCAAATTTGAGAACTTTGGTTCTAACCACAGTGTCTTTGTGCAATCTAGAAAAGGTGAACGAATGGACTCTACATGCCTGGTTCCCACCGTGAAGCATGGAGGAGGAGGTGTGATGGTGTGGGGGTGCTTTGCTGGTAAAGCTGTTGGGGATTTATTCAAAATCTAAGGCATACTGAACCAGCATGGCTACCACAGCACCTTGCAGCGGCATGCTATTCCATCCGGTTTGCGTTTAGTTGGACCATCATTTATTTTTCAACAGGACAATGACCCCAAACACTCCTTCAGGCTGTGTAAGGGCTATTTGACCAAGAAGGAGAGTGATGGGGTGCTACGCCAGATGAACTGGCCTCCACAGTCACCAGACCTGAACCCAATCGAGATGGTTTGGGGTGAACTGGACCGCAGAGTGAAGGCAAAAGGGCCAACAAGTGCTAAGCATCTCTGGGAACTCCTTCAAGACCATTTCCGGTGACTACCTCTTGAAGCTCATCAAGAGAATGCCAAGAGTGTGCAAAACAGTCATCAAAGCAAAAGGTGGCTACTTTGAAGAACCTAGAATATAAGACATATTTTCAGTTGTTTCACACTTTTTTGTTAAGTATATAATTCCACATGTGTTAATTCAAAGTTTTGATGCCTTCAGTGTGAATGTACAATTTTCATAGTCATGAAAATACAGAAAAATCTTTAAATGAGAAGGTGTGTCCAAACTTTTGGTCTGTACTGTAAATATATATACACACACACACACACACACATATACACACTTGCAAAAACTCCTTATAAAGATATCTACCGAAATTATCTCCTGATTTAAGGGAATGTCCACTTTTGGGGAAATTGCTCTCTAGAAGTCCCTTTAAGAGGACGCTTATCGAAAGGGGAGTAAAAGTGGGAGAAAAGTCAACCTTTCTAACCAATTTGGTGACAGCTAGTTTCATATCTGCATTAAGAATTCAGTTTTTCTGCTCCATTATAGAAATGGTAAAAGAGAATTTTTCCCAGGAGGCAGATCTGTCACAAACGGCACCCAATGTACCCTATTGACTATAACGGGGTCAAACAGGTTTCAGCTGCTGCTATGCCTTGTTTGTCCACTAGAAGTGCTAAAGGGGAAAAAAAACATGCATATCAGGCATGATCTGTATATTGGGGTCCTTCTTTTGCGGACCCCCAACCGCCACATTTCCCACTGATCAGCTGCTAATCACTGCTTGTGACCCATAGTATATACATATGTACTGTGGCTTAGGAGCAGTGACTGGCAGCTGATCACTGGGAAAGGTGGTGGTTGGGGGTTCGCAAAAGAAGGACCCTTCCAAATCAGCTGTACAAAGAGTGAGTCCGAAAAAAAGGAGCTATTTCACACGTCCCAGTATGGAACGCCATGTCCAAGACAAGCTGCACTTTCCTGTCTCAAACTCACCCACCTCAAATATGACTATGAGGCTACTGAGTTTTGTTCAGGAGACTAGCGGCTGGTCTGGACATGGCGATGGATACTGGGACAGTGAATGTCGGACGTGTGAAACTGGATTTAGTGACTCCTAACATTTTTTTTTCCCAAATGGAAAGTATAATGGAACTGGTAAATGCCACTGACTTTAGATACAGACTGGTGGGTATAGAGGTGCAGTAGATTATGTTACTGTACCCATCAAAGACAATGGAAACCGGATATAATGGAGGCTAATGAGTGTCATTAAACTATAGAGACATTTTTCTAAGCTACTCTGTGAAAACAATGCAATGGTGAAACGTGGATAAAAACCCTGTGTGAACAGAGTCTTATTATTCCAGAATAATTTCCATAATTAAAACTAGCAGATCGGAAGGGGGGCCGACCATTGGGACTCCTTCCGATCCCGAAAAGCAGGACTTTCTGGTAAACATTCGGCACTACAGGTAGCGGGGTTACCCATATTCAGTCACTGTCAGGACTCACCTGGTACAGGTAGCGTTGGCTAAGCTGTTGCATTGCCCCCTGTAGCTGGTTCCTCTGCGTTTGCCACTGTTCGTAATTGCGGACATATTCGGCGGTGGGCCTCTGCCACGTGGTTGTGCGAGTGTTATGGTCCACGTAGTAGTATCTGCCCCGATTATCCACCCGCTTCTCCCATCTACAAAGAAACGATGGTCAATATATAAAACCAACACTAAATAAATATAAATATATATATATATATATATATATATATATATATATATATAACGGATGTGAGCCAAGCAATTTCCTGGGAGTGGTGGGCTCTTACCCAGGAGGTAGAGGTCTCTCCCAAGTGGTGGTCTTTGTGTTATGGTCCACATAATACACTCGGCCATTGCTCAATTGTCTCTGTTCCCATCTAAATCAAAGTAAAAAAAATGGGGGAAAAACGGAAGCTATGAAGGTGATAGGATCTAGTCTGCATTTAGGAATTTACCCCATAGTGAGCAAATACCATGCTGTCATTTTTTTTTTTTCTATCGAAAGACCAAAATCCATCATGCACCCTCTTTAATTATCTGTCAACAGTGCAAGCATGATGCATTGCTGTGCTATGTGTATTATGGAGGCGGAAAACATATATTTTTTCTTGACATATAGAAAAAGGTACTCGATTTTCAAGTTATTTGTCAGGGTCCGGGGCCACCTGCAAAATAAAAACTGCATATAATTGACTGGAAATGGTGTCATACCCATGCCTGTATCACATCTAGTAAAACTGGCACCGACATCTGAGCCATGCCACGTCACCGCCGTACAGACTGCAAGCTCTTTGTCTACATGGCAGCAGCTTTCGGGTTTGATTAATGTACTTTTTGCTTCCTATACAGTTACCGGGGCAGGTACTGCATTAATGTGTTGCTTTGAAGCGGAAAAAAATCCAAAAAACAGCCCAGGGTGTACAAACATACGGGTCACGGGCTGGACACATAGCTATTCTCTCTGGAAGCTGCCGGGATTGTGCTGTCGTGTGGGCACAGCGGCTCTGCCCAGTTTCTGTATAGTCAGGGCACAAGGCTTCAATTACTCTGCCAAGGAGCCTCTCTTAACTGCAGGAGGAAACCGCTGCCTCTGCGCCAGAGCGACAGACAGAGTGTCTTTGTAAGAGACAGAAAAGTGAATGGCAGCCAAGTGAGCAGAAGAAAGAAAAACTTTACACACAGTGCACTCATAATGTGCCACTTGCTGCCTCCGGGACGCTAGGGTTGCAGCATAGAACATGCAATCAACAACCCCCCAAAAAAAACAAAAGAAAGGGGTAGGCAATAAAAATGGCTGCTAAGGAGCCAATGTTTGCATTTCCATTCCACCTAGTCTTTCCGTCTGTGTGCTCCATATATTACCCGTCCACCTTCTGCCTGGCCCATCTCACACGTCTGTGTTCTAGGACTTTTGGCCAAGGACATCCATGTGACTGACACATTATTATTTACCTACGCTGCCCTTGAGACAACGTAAGCAGCTACAAATCAGACTATTTTGGTCTATTGGCTTCAATATGGCCGCCCTATTTTTTATTTTTTGGGTTGGTCTGAATCATTGGTATAAAAAGGAACATTAATGCCGGGGTTTATTTAGAGGAGAGGGCTGCATTTCCGGGTGCTGGCGATAACTATGCTAGGACAGATCACCCTGGGTCTCGGGTGCCCCCATCCAAACCTTGGCATAACCAACTTATTTTTTGCATCAGCAAAAGAGAGCCCAGTGCAGATCCTCAACATTTGCTGAAAACCTACATACCCCATTGGACCCATTGGGGTTGTCTCTGGGGCACTAAGGCACACAGAACATGATGACAACCAATAAACCCATTAATGTTCCCATGAGGGAAGTCATCCGGCTCATTCACTCGTCCATCTTTGCATACGAGAGCTAGTCGTGTTTTTCAAGGATACAATTCGTACCTTAGTGAATAGGATCATTTAAGCTTTGCCTTAAAGAGTTTATTTCCATTTTCATGAATGGGTATTGTAGGATAGCCCTTGTAAATACGAGCAATTTTGCAATTTACTGCGTATTAAAATGTTCAGTCATTCGTGAGATATTAACACTTTTCTTTTTGTTCCAGACAGCAGAATATGCACAGAGCTTACAGGATCTTTTGTATTGAGCTTGTAAGTGCCATTTTGAAGCTGGCCAGGATCGCTGTAACCTCCTAAACCTGGCCAGCTTCAGCGCAGTGCTTAAAAGCTACAAAGCAGCGGTGGTCGGTCTCCTAGGCAACGAGTTGTAAACAAAAGAAAAAAGTGTTAATATCTTAAGAACAGCTGCAAATTTTAATAAGCAGTAAATTGCAAAATTGCTTGCATTTATAAGGACTAGATGATAACCCTTTAAAGGGATTTTCCACATTTAGAGTTTGACCTCTATTGCCCACAGCTGTTCTGGTGTCTATGTATTGGCTGCGGCGGTGACATCCCAACTGCAGCCAATCAATGAGTTTGGTGGCTCTGCCTATGTAGATGGCACAATCCACTGAACTCAGGGATTGGCTACAGTGGTGAAGTCTGCTGTAGTCGTGACGTCATTGTTGCAGCCAACGAACAGAGACTGGAGCAGTGGCGGGGAGAGCGGGCGCTGGACCTGGGGAGGGTGACTAGCATCTGATTATATTATTTTAACACATTGCTAGCCAATTGAGTCTAAAACCCCTTTAAAACTGATGTCACAAAGAAAAGATAATTAATAATTTGCCAAACTAATTTTACTACAAGAAAAGTTCTATGAAATAACCTAAAAAATCCCTTTATTGCCCCAATATTAAGGATGGCACATGTTTTTGCACGAATAAAAAAATAAATAAAATTAGGTCATAATTGCTTTATTTGCGTCATTTAAAAATCAAGGTAAAATTACATTTGCCCTTGAAGCATCCTATGGTCTGCATAAAAGGGGCCGACCCTCAGCCCTAACTCGCATAAAGGGGGTTTTCACAGTTGATGCAGAAGTTTTCCAGGAGTTTTGGGCAGGAAAAGCCGAGTGTGGAGAACAGAGCCCCCTTACAAAGAACACATAAAGAGCCTGTGAGAGCGCAACCCTAATTACCTGTGACTGACACTGCTCCCAGCCTCTGACCTCACCACCCAAACAAACAGGCTGTGCTCCTGAGATGCTGATTAACCCCTCTCTGTACAAAAGACAGCGCTGCAGGTTAACGCCCTGGTCACACAAACAAACACCCAGGGTACAAAGACCCACTGAGCAGCAAAATCCGGACCCCCTTGTGCAACTAATGGCATCAGTAGCCAATACACTGCCTTAGAGCTCTGGTGGAACTAGAAGTCCCAGCAGACAACTGCAATGATTAAAGATTCCCATTGCAAAAGTTGTTTATAGCTAATATTAACATTGGTGGTCCTATTGTGTATGGATCTGCAAAACATGCAGTATATGACGTCATTGTCTGGTGGGATATCTACATATATATCTCACCCAGGATCAGGTGCCGTATGGATGAGAGCCGCTGTCGTGTGAGCAAATAATCAAACTGTACTCACCGGTAGCGCCCCCTAAGGTCAGGAGCCTTTTTAAACATCCACTTGCTTTATTAATTATGGAAACTTCTTTTTTTTTTTTACTGTAATACATGCATTTTTAGCTAACAATACTTTTCGCAATTAGGTTGCATTAAAAATTTTGCACCGTTTAGCTTTTACAGGCACATTGCTGGCTGCTGAATGAGTTCTCTAAGAATCCGTCAGTGAGCTCTTTCTGACGGGTAGTTTGCTGCCACTCTTTTTTTTTTTTATCTGTCTTTGGTTGAAAGAGATTGCCTTTGTGCCGATATATGACTATATATATTAGATGGCAGTCAGAGGAATAAAGCTTCAGCCGATAACCATCTTGGACAGATATACCAAACACAGAAGTTCTTCTTTGGCAGAATGAGAAAGCCGTCTCCATACAAAGCTTATCTTGGAGAGATTAAAGCGATGGGCAGGCCGAAATCTGACATGGCAGATCCTTGTCTTCCCCGACAATCCCATACACATTACATTGCCGGACGAACAAGTTGAAATCGGTAGGTTAGTCTAATCTTAAAACTATCTTTCTGATCTTCCAGAAAAAGACAGATAAAAGACTTACAAACTCTGCTAAATTCATTGTGCAGAGACCAAGCAATGCAGAGGCTATGGAAGGCAAACGGTGCAAAATTAACCAATTGCAAAAAAAAAGTTCCCCAAAGACATCCATGTCCATTAAGTAAAGAGAGAAAAATCCAAAAGCATCCCCCTTTCTGTCTACGTGGTGTACTAGAGCATCAGTTATAGGGTCCTCCATTGGGAGAGCAACTCTCGCTCTGGGAGACTTGAGAATCCCATCTATTATCCAGCCATGTAATACTACATTTCCTCCTTAGTAGCCGGATATCACCGAGCTGCGGCTACTACAAAGAACGGAAGCCGATATGGTGGCCAAGTGTAGACTGACGGAGCTGTTAAAGGGATTGTCCGTGAGACAACTCTTTTATTAAAGCAAGTTGAACGACCAAAAACATATATAAAATGTACACAACTTGCTCTTTTGTGTGATTTGGCTCTGACTTACATGTGATTTAGGATTTGCAACACTTATTAAACACTTAAAACAAGAAGAAGCAAACAGGACGCAAGTGAACAGATGTTGCATGCTACTTTCTCTGAAGTCTATGCAACTTGCAAACAAAATTCGGCACATTTGGATTACTTGTGACCGGTAGTCACATGTTGCAATACAGCCATATTCACCAATATAATTTGCAATCCTACATTGTGTTCTTCATGACCTTCGACCAAAATCACTGTGTGACCCTAGCCCTAAAGTGTGTTAGGGTCACCCCCAAAAATGATGGGTAACTGCAGTTATGTGGTGCCGCTCAACACGTCATAATGCAATGATGACCAAAGGAATTGCTTTTTGGTGGTAGTAGTTTGTCTCATGGTGGTAGTAGTATGTCTCGTGTTAAAACAGGTTTTAAAGCAGCGGGGTTTCTGACGTCAATGGTACATATAGTAGTAAAACATGGACAGTGGCATCCATCAGGGTGGAGAAGTACAAAGCGCCCCCCATCTGCAGTGAGGTGTATGTGATTGCACCGGATTGTCCTATGCGCGCACACAGGCCGGCTCTGTGTCAGGAGAAAGACGTCTTTCACACAAACACATAATGAAGCATTGAGGGCCGGTAACCGCTGTGTACTGCAGTCTCCTGTACACATTGCAACTGGCAGAAGAACATCCCAGTAACTGCACCCTTCTTACCCAGATGGCAAACCGTCTGAAGATGGGGTGGCAGAGCTAGACAACAATGATTGAGTCTCCGATGACTCTACGTTCGCCCCGGGTGGTAACCCTAAAACAGGGGAAGGTGTGGAACTGGTGACGCTGCTTGTTAAAGCGCTTCCTATCGAGGCCACAGTGTTTGACCCAGACGTGTGGTCATGATCGCCGTTCACTGGAAAGAAAATAAAAGAAAAAACAGTTTGGATGCAAGTGCGTAAAATCAGATTCGGCTAAATGCAGTTTAATTATTGTACATTAATAGAAACATCTACAACTTTCTAAACTATTTAGTACTTCAAAACCTCACTTTTTGCAAAGCTTCTGCTCACAACTGAAAGTTTTATCAGGTCTTAAAGGAGTTGTCCAAGCTTGGGGCCCAAGTCTGCAGTCGCTCTATGTAACTGCAGACTTGAATATCCTCATAGCACGAAGTGTACTCGCTGTCAGGATTCTCCGATGGAGGCGTGCGTGTGATTTTCATACAGGCGGTCACGTGCCGACTAGACTTGTGCGACCTCGCTCAATACAAGTAAACTGAGCAAGGCCGGACACGTCTAGTCAGAAGGTGGCCGGAAGTACGCAAATCGCAAATATGACCGCCTGCTCCTGGAGTCGGCACCGGAGAATCCTAACAGCGCACACTGTGCGCGCTGAATGGATTCACAAGTTTGCAGTCACAAATAGTGACTGCAGACTTGAGCCCCAAGCCTGGACAACCCCTTTAACAATCCTCTATCAGCTTAAAGGGGATGTTCGGCCACACATATGGATGACCTATCCTGTGGATCGTGGGGGTCTGAGACCTGGCACCCCGCACCGATCATCTGTTATTTGCTCTGACGGCCAGATGGGTCATCAATATGTGTGACCAGACGACCCCTTTAAAGGTCTGTAAATAATGGTCCGTGTTAACAGATAGGGACCAAGTGATCGCCAAATAACATCATGTTACCATCAGTGCACCCAGTTTACACCGGGCGATGTGCTGCTGATAACAATGATTTATTCACCGGCATTAATGATCCGATCACCTGACAAACAAGGAATTTTGCTCGTTCGCTGGATGGTCCACTGCATGTTTCCACAGGTGGATAATCTGGAATATTCGCCAATCATATGCTCATCTAAACGCGTCATCTTTTATTTCGCTCATACACAGTGTCACTCACCAATCACAGTGATGTCGTCCGTCTCAGTTTGGCTTTTACCTGGCTGTCTAGTACAGCTCTCTGTCGCTTCAGGATGAGAGCTGTAGTCCCTATGTAATAAAATAGAAATCCCCCCCAAAAAAGCAGTTTTAAACATTGACCATGAATTACAGAAAAAGCAGCATTATAGTCAGAGCTGCATTCACAATCATTATGCCTTCAGAGCTGAAATCTGCTAGAGTTCCTTGCTGGTCCGTACAGAGTTATGTTTTGCAATCTAGGATGTGTATAATTCACACTGTGATTAGGACTAGCTGCAAATTCAGATGCAACCTATAAAAAAAAGCGTGACACTGTTTCCAGGAAAGTAATCAGATCGGTGACTGATTACCCAGCCGCTCAGTTCTTGCCTCATTTGGTATCGAATGGCCAAATATCAGCTCTTCGGTCAAAAGTCATGGATCCAGAATTTACAATGTGCCGTTAAAATTTGTTTCTTCAAAGGAAGGAACGTGCTGGAATATCCAGGACATGAGGATGCTGCTGGGAGTGTGGGTTCATTATTACTGTGACCGGCTCTAGCGTGGATTCTCAGCAGGATTTTTAGTACGTAGGTGAAAGAAACAATGACCCCATCAGTGGCACCTCATAGACACAATCCCATGAGACATTCTGCAGGGCAGCGTGAAATAAAGGAGAGGACGACACGTGACGCGGAGACAAAGACAGCGCTGCAGAGGGAGGACAAAAAATATATAAAATAGATCGAATTACAGGAGGTGCTATGGAAAAAGTGATGGCATTTTATATAAATTAAATATCTGCTCGGCCCAAGAAAAGAATCCCAGGCCATGCTTACTAGGAAAAAGTGAGAACGCTGCGTCCCCGGTACGTTACATAAAGACTATTTATTCTACTGTGCTTCCCTGGCTTCAGATGTGTATAATGCATCCGCATAACTCATATCTACTGTATATAGAGGTGTTATCAGTCATTGTACAGAAGAGAGGAGGTGAGCTGTGACATTGCCTATTGTGAATGGTGGATCCTGTGTTATCTACTGTAAATAGAGATGTTATCAGTCATTGTACAGGAGGAGGAGGTGAGCTGTGACATCACCTATTGTGAATGGTGGATCCTGTGTTATCTACTGTATATAGAGGTGTTATCAGTCATTGTACAGGAGGAGGAGGTGAGCTGTGACATCACCTATTGTGAATGGTGGATCCTGTGTTATCTACTGTAAATAGAGATGTTATCAGTCATTGTACAGGAGGAGGAGGTGAGCTGTGACATCACCTATTGTGAATGGTGGATCCTGTGTTATCTACTGTATATAGAGATGTTATCAGTCATTGTACAGAAGAGAAGAGGTGAGCTGTGACATTGCCTATTGTGAATGGTGGATACTGTGTTATCTACTGTATACAGGGGTGTTATCAGTCATTGTACAGAAGAGAAGAGGTGAGCTGTGACATTGCCTATTGTGAATGGTGGATACTGTGTTATCTACTGTATACAGGGGTGTTATCAGTCATTGTACAGAAGAGAAGAGGTGAGCTGTGACATTGCCTATTGTGAATGGTGGATACTGTGTTATCTACTGTATACAGAGGTGTTATCAGTGATTGTACATGAGGAAGAGGAGGAGGAGGTGAGCTGTGACATTGCCTATTGTGAATGGTGGATACTGTGTTATCTACTGTATATAGAGATGTTATCAGTCATTGTACAGGAGGAGGAGGTGAGCTGTGACATCACCTATTGTGAATGGTGGATACTGTGTTATCTACTGTATATAGAGGTGTTATCCGTTATTATACAGGAGGTGAACTGGGCTGTGACATCACCTATTGTGATTGGTGGATCCTGTGTTATCTACTGTATATAGAGGTGTTATCCGTTATTATACAGGAGAAGGTGAGCTGTGACATCGCCTATTGTGAATGGTGGATCCTGTATTATCTACTGTATATAGAGGTGTTACCAGTCATTGTACAGGAGGAGGAGGTGATCTGTGATATCACCTATTGTGAATGATGGACCCTGTTTAATATGTAAAATCTTTATAGGTTTTGTGTAGTTTTATGTCAATAAAGCGCTGAAACTTTGATTATGTACTGTGCATACATTCCTGTGCATTTCACGATTTCTGCTTGCGGTCAGGGAATATAACTATTCTCTGTGCAAAAGTAAATCTGGTTTAGAAAAGGTTAAGTATGGAAAGAATGAAGAAGAAGTCTCTATGTAGCCGCTGTTTATACAGGTTCATACAATACAGTCATTCTGATACAGAGATGTATACAGGGGCTGTACAATGTATGCAGTGATGTACATATAAGTGGGTGTACAAACCTGACTTTGTCTAGAGCAAAGTGACCATTCTCAAATATCATCTCAGAGTCTGTGGCTTCTGTAAGGTAAAAACCAGACACGGTCAGAGGGTAAAAGAGATTAACAAGTGCCGCAATTCATTTTCCACAGGAGCTGAACTCACCATCCTCAGGAGGCGATCCAGGCTCGGCACAGGGCTTACCCCAGGCGGCGTCCCCGCTGCTGTCTGCGCTGCCGCTGTGTTCTGTAGGGGTCTGTATGTTCAGCAGCAACGGGGTATTCTTCACTGGAAGTCAGAGCAGATGTCATAAAGAGTTATACTCCAAACATAAAATATATACCGTACACATGTATACTCAGGGCTGTATACAATCATACAATATAAGTTTATGGACGCCCAACCTCTTTAGATCTATAGGCCATTCATATACATCCAGCAGCTACAAAGGAGGAAAGCCGCCATTCATTCTCCAGAAAGAAGACAGGGACGGTATCATACCACGTCTGTCTTCCTGATTGCTGGAAACATGGCATTCAATGACTGCCATGTATTAAGTGATCAGAAAAGGGGTAATGACGCTTACTGCTCCAGTCCTGCTGATCACGAGCAGACCCAAATCAGACTTACAGTTCTTTCGACTCAGTATTTACCCTGTAACTGGAGTTGATAGGTGCCAGTTACAGGGAAATAATGAAAAAAAATGGTAAAATAAATTACGGTAGATAAATAACAGAAAAAAAAACCTAAATGAATGTTCTTGTTAAATAAGAGAAGGCCCAGTACATGATACAAAAAGGAATGCTGGATATCCGGTTAAAACTATACCAGAACCAGAATGGTGAATACCAACTCAGACAAAATTGCTAAAAGGAGAGAACAAGATTACCACTGGCATAAAAAGTCAAATTTTATTAGTAACAAAAGTTAGTACAATGTATAATAATAAATGACATTATCTATCCTAACAACAAAGGTGCAATGTGCTGAAAAATGCAGCGCCACAGAGCAGATCAGCCTAAACATGCCTGATTCAGTAATACGGAAATATAGACTATATGAACAGGGACCGCATGCCAAGTACACATAGGGGCACAAATGGTCTGCAATAAATTCACACGCAAATAGAAGGTCCAAAAAAATCTTACCAGGATCAGGGCAGAAAGGCAATGAAGCCTCTTGATAAAGCTTGAACACCCTCTAGCGAAACGCGCGTCGAGGCGTCTCCTGCCACTATTTTCATCTGCGGCACTTCATAGCCTTTGTGCCCTGATCCTGATAAGACTTTTTTGGACCTGCTACTTGCATGTGAATTTATTGTGGCCAACTTGTGCCCCTATGTGTACTTAGCATGTGGTCCCTGTCCATATAGTCTATATTGCCCTATTACTGAATCAGGCATGTTTCAGGTTGATCTGCTCTGTTGCACTGCATTTCTCGGCACATTGCACCTTTGTTGCTAGGATAGATAATGTTATTTATTATTATGCATTGTACTAACTTTTGTTGCTGATAAAATTTGACTTTTTATGCCAGTGGTACTCTTGTTCTCTCCTTTTAGCATGAATGTTCCTGTATAGTATAAAAACGTAATGGTAAAATAATTAAATGAACAGAAAAAAAAGAACAAAATAAAATAAGTGTACTGCTATAATATAAAAATGTAATGGTAAAGTAAATTAAATTTATTAAAA
This sequence comes from Phyllobates terribilis, assembly GCF_046119375.1. Taxonomy (NCBI): domain Eukaryota; kingdom Metazoa; phylum Chordata; class Amphibia; order Anura; family Dendrobatidae; genus Phyllobates; species Phyllobates terribilis. The sequence goes on along the minus strand of NW_027362773.1, from coordinate 212,296,348 downwards.
AAAAAAAAAAAAAAAGCTAAACAACACCAGCGCTTAACCAGACCGCATCTGTAGCCCTGCCCTGATGACACAAGAAACAATATGTCTGCTACATAATAATAACCAGACATAGGGAAGCAATGAATAAATAATAATGTATAAAAAATGCAATAAAAATAAAATAATGTAATAAAAAAAATATACAGACTTAGTTGCATTTTTTATTTCCCTTGATAACACAAAATATAAATATATGATTATACACACACACATTATATATATATATATATATATATATATATATATATATATATATATATATATATATACACAGTACAGACCAAAAGTTTGGACACACCTTCTCATTTAAAGATTTTTCTGTATTTTCATGACTATGAAAATTGTACATTCACACTGAAGGCATCAAAACTATGAATTAACACATGTGGAATTATATACTTAACAAAAAAGTGTGAAACAACTGAAAATATGTCTTATATTCTAGGTTCTTCAAAGTAGCCACCTTTTGCTTTGATGACTGCTTTGCACACTCTTGGCATTCTCTTGATGAGCTTCAAGAGGTAGTCACCGGAAATGGTCTTCACTTCACAGGTGTGCCCTGTCAGGTTTAATAAGTGGGATTTCTTGCCTTATAAATGGGGTTGGGACCATCAGTTGTGCTGTGCAGAAGTCAGGTGGATATAAAGCTGATAGTCCTACTGAATAGACTGTTAGAATTTGTATTATTGCAAGAAAAAAGCAGCTAAGTAAAGAAAAACGAGTGGCCATCATTACTTTAAGAAATGAAGGTCAGTCAGTGCGAAAAATTGGGAAAACTTTGAAAGTGTCCCCAAGTGCAGTTGCAAAAACCATCAAGCGCTACAAAGAAACTGGCTCACATGAGGACCGCCCCAGGAAAGAAAGACCAAGAGTCACCTCTGCTTCTGTTCTAGCAGCAGACACATCTCTACAACAACTGTTAAGAGGAGACTTTGTGCAGCAGGCCTTCATGGTAAAATAGCTGCTAGGAAACCACTGCTAAGGACAGGCAACAAGCAGAAGAGACTTGTTTGGGCTAAAGAACACAAGGAATGGACATTAGACCAGTGGAAATATGTGCTTTGGTTTGAGGAGTCCAAATTTGAGATCTTTGGTTCCAACCACCGTGTCTTTGTGTGATGCAGAAAAGGTGAACGGATGGACTGGTTCCCACCGTGAAGCATGGAGGAGGAGGTGTGATGGTGTGGGGGTGCTTTCGGTGACACTGTTGGGGATTTATTCAAAATTGAAGGCATACTGAACCAGCATGGCTACCACAGCATCTTGCAGCGGCATGCTATTCCATCCGGTTTGCGTTTAGTTGGACCATCATTTATTTTTCAACAGGACAATGACCCCAAACACACCTCCAGGCTGTGTAACGGCTATTTGACCAAGAGGTAGAGTGATGGGGTGCTACGCCAGATGACCTGGCCTCCACAGTCACCAGACCTGAACCCAATCGAGATGGTTTGGGGTGAGCTGGACCGCAGAGTGAAGGCAAAAGGGCCAACAAGTGCTAAGCATCTCTGGGAACTCCTTCAAGATTGTTGGAAGACCATTTCCGGTGACTACCTCTTGAAGGTCATCAAGAGAATGCCAAGAGTGTGCAAAGCAGTCATCAAAGCAAAATGTGGCTACTTTGAAGAACCTAGAATATAAGACATATTTTCAGTTGTTTCACACTTTTTTGTTAAGTATATAATTCCACATGTGTTAATTCATAGTTTTGATGCCTTCAGTGTGAATGTACAATTTTCATAGTCATGAAAATACAGAAAAATCTTTAAATGAGAAGGTGTGTCCAAACTTTTGGTCTGTACTGTATATATATATATCTCATAAAAATAAAGCCTATGCATCACAAAACAATAAAAACTATATTATTATAGGCACGTTAAAAGATATTATAGCTTTCAAACCGCATTTACGAAAGCAAAAGTGCACCTTGTCATTAAGGCGCTTGTCCCTCAATTAAAATGACACTCTTTTTTATAGAGATCTGATGTGCCAGTGATGAGAAATCTGATGTAGAAGCCACATATAATACAGGCGGGAAGTGCACTGGGGGCGTGTCACTGAAGCAGCAAACCAGGTGCATTGACACGCCCCCAGTGCACTTCTGGCTGATTTGCATGTGACTTCTACATTAGATATCTCATGATTGGCACATCGGATTATTACAAAAAAGGTATCAATTTAATCGGGGGACAAATGCCTACATAGCTGTACCATTACTGCCATAATACTAGCTTATAAGTTCCCTTTAACATTAAGAGTCAATATACATTACAGCTTATTTGAAACCGAAATAAAAGGGGTTTCCCAGACCTGCAAGCAAGTTGTTATCCCTAAACCTGTGAAAACACCAGAGTAAAATCAATGTGGATTTTGTATATCCTTTCACTTATGGTTGGGTTTTGTTGCACAATAAAAAAAAAAAAAAACTCTTTGCATCGTTCACCAATTTTAAGATCTCTGCTTGCTTTCCTTATTTTCATCCAGCAGGTCAAAGCAACGGATAATAGCTCTGTACAAATTTACAGCCTCTGGATACAAACAAGTCTGATTCCATTCACTGACACAAAACAGAGATCTTGATATTGTTGAGAATCTAAACTGCAAAGTATTTCCTGAAACTTGAAGAACTTTTCGTGACATAAGGGTTGAGCTGAATTTACGTAAATGGGGACGTCCATTTTTGATTTCATGTTTACTTGCGTGGAAACAATCCTCGGTGATGCAATGCATCAGAACCCAAGACGATGCCAACATACCACCCACATGGGCATCTTTACCACTGCCTCTCCTCTTTGAAATCTGAAGCCAAAAAAAATCCTTAAAACTTTGGAAAAATGTATGGGTGATCGCCAAATGTGCAGCACGTCAGTCGTGTGGCATTAAGGAGGTGTGAGCGCGCACACACCAGTGAGATGATGGGGGGGATTGATAAAGGTATAGGGGCATAGTGCTGGCACTGTACGTCTTTTGGGGTGTATCGGGTGGCCGTGAATGGCCCTTTCTACGTTAGATGCTCACACAGAACTCATTGTGCCGAACGCTCCCCTCCGCTAATGACACTAATGACTTGGAGGAAGTTGGTCTGCTTGGAGCAGACTCCCCCTGCTTTTACAAGGTATATCAAATTGGGGGAATTAACCCTCCTCCCCCTGGTTCCCTCACACACACCTCTCTGTTTCTGAAGTTAAATAAACACATGCCGTGGAGAAGGGGGCGCAGGACACAGAGGGGTATTCTGAGCCCCCTCCCGGCACACAGCAACTCTCTGTAACCACTAGATCGCTGCATACAGAATGAAAGCCAATTATATTTTTTTTATTGGGAGGGGTGGACCAGCTACTGAAGGGGAAACAAAGATTTCCTATCCCCAGTCTGGGTTAACCTCTTAATTGCTTACAATGTGGGGGTACCAGCCTCCTCCAAGCACTAAGGGTAACATCTGCGGCTGTCCCCCCACTTCTGACACCCGATTTCAATGCTGCCCCCCTGCGTCTGGTTCAAAATGTCAACATCAAGGAAATCCCCCTCAAAGAAGCTAGTAAAACATTTTATATCCTAAAGGATTATGCGTGCCACCCAAAAAATGCAGATGGCGGCAAGCAAACAAGAGCCGAGTACAGTTGAATAACTCTCCAGATGCGCAGATGCTACTCCATACATGATCAGCTGGGGCTCACGATGCCGACCCATACTGCTTCTTCTGGGACTTGTGGTTCAACAACTAGCTGGAGGGACACGAGGGGTTAAGGCAGTACTTGCCAACAACTTTCGGCACTCCTGATGTAGGGATACTACAACTCCCAGCAGGCAGCTCATTTACTAATCATTTCCTAAGTTGCTCACGATAATACATTCTGCTTTGAATTCCGTTGCAAATCTGTAGACAAATTTGCATGATTTTCCTGTTGATTACTTTGATGCAGATTTGCTAAAATCTGCAATGAAAATCAGCTGCATACTAAGGATTTAAAAGGCCAGCTCCAGCATGGATTTTTTGGATGAAATGTGGTAAACACTCATCCACTTTGAGGGAGCGTTCGGGGGGCACTTGGTTCTGGCAGGACGCCGGTCCGCAGCCCATGTCATGGGTCTGATTGCAATTCATGTTGCACTTACCTCCTGCAATGTACTGATCTAGGAGACTATGAAGAAATCCTAAAATTAAACATTTGCCCGTTAAACTGCATTTTAATCAGTGATTAATGAATTCCGAGTGAAAATCTTTCAGCTGGTGAAACTTGCGAGCTCCCTACGGAGATGTCATTATCACCTCTCACGGGTCTAAAAGACTATAACCCCCCTCATCCGCCCCGCAAGGAATTTTACATGAGCCCGTGAACACTGTGTGTCCCTGGCTGACTCACTGCAGTAACCTCAGGCTACCTGGAGAGGGCTAACACAAGCCACTATTGTGTGACGGTGTAATATCCAGCTTCATAATGAACAAAAAGTGCAGTGTGTAAGTGAATGTGTAAACCTGAATATTCAGCCATCAGCGGGCTCCGGTGTGCCAGCGCATAACCCCAATGTGTGTCATCCCCCTTCTACCATTACAGGCTCCCTGTGTCCCAACACAAAAAGGTACAATTAACATGTATTCCAGGCTTGGTTATCCTTTCCCGGCATCATAAATCCTCCTGTTTAATAGTTTGCCATCTTTTTTCTTTTTTTGCAAGAAGAGGCAATGGCGGCCGCTGGCGGCTAAACTGCACCCTACATTTACTGCATTAAATGCCACTGTCTATCAGTGTCAACTGCATTTAAAGGGCGCAGGTGTCCATTTCAAGCACCCATCGTCCACCCATGGGTTACCACAGTATCCAGGGCCTGCGTCACTGCCATGTTGGTACTACCTGCGAAGACCTGCCGCAGTCAGGACTTCATAGGAGATCGTGATTTATACTATCTAATCCAAAACTGTAATGGTATAAAGAGCAAGCAATCAAACGACTAAAAAAAAAATAAAGGTCGTAAAGAAACAAAAAAAAAAAAACAAGATGTCAAAATTGACAGGTTTTTTGGGGGTGAGGAGGAGGGGGTGTGGAGGGTCACCCACTAAAAAATGCGATAAAAAGCTATCAAAATGTAGTATGTAACATAACATGGTACCATTAAAAACTACAGCTCAGCGCAAAAAGCAAGAACTCACACAGCTCCATGGATGAAAAAATGAAAAAGTTATCTGTCTCAGAAAATGGCGCCGCAAACTACGTTTTTAAGAAAAAAAAAAAATTCATAATTTTTTAAACCATTAAAATAGTAAAAAATGGATTCAAGTTTGCTATCGCCGTAATGGTACTGACCTGACGAATCATTTCACCAAGAATGTTATGGTGACAGTTTCCAATATGTGGTATCTAAGGCATCAGTTTATTGTATACGTCCGAGTATATATATTAAATGCATTCATGTAGCCCAAGATGTGCAACCACTTTATGATCTCTTCATTTCTGAATTCTAGGACTCCAACAGATCCGGCAAACAAGAGGGTCGCAGCAGCGATTTTTCTTATATTGCGACTCCCCACTGACTTGCAGTTCACTGCACAACCAGGTAGACAGATGAAACTGTGCAGGGAAAATTTAAAAAGCGGCGCAGTGCTAGATCAGTTCAGAGACACCTTCAACCATGGTCAAAGATTTGACATCACGTTATAAAAGTAGGAGTAACCCTTTAAGTTCCTCCTGCAAAGTAACAAACGTACAAGGAAAAGCAAAGAGTCATGTAGTCATCTTACCAGCTAGCTAGTGGCATTTCCATTTTGAAAATTTCATAATGATCCGGAGTTACCTCCTGTATTATACTCCAGAGCTGCACTCACTATTCTGCTGGTGCAGTCACTGTGTACATACATTACATTACTGATCCTGAGTTACATCCTGTATTATACTCCAGAGCTGCACTCACTATTCTGCTGGTGCAGTCACTGTGTACATACATTACATTACCGATCCTGAGTTACAACCTGTATTATACCCCAGACCTGCACTCACTATTCTGCTGGTGCAGTCACTGTGTACATACATTACATTACTGATCCTGAGTTACATCCTGTATTATACTCCAGAGCTGCGCTCACTATTCTGCTGGTGCAGTCACTGTGTACATACATTACATTACTGATCCTGAGTTATATCCTGTACTATACTCCAGAGCTGCGCTCACTATTCTGCTGGTGCAGTCACTGTGTACATACATTACTGATCCTGTACTGATCCTGAGTTACATCCTGTATTAGACTCCAGAGCTGCGCTCACTATTCTGCTGGTGCAGTCACTGTGTACATACATTACATTACTGATCCTGAGTTACATCCTGTATTATACTCCGGAGCTGCACTCACTATTCTGCTGGTGCAGTCACTGTGTACATACATTACATTACTGATCCTGTACTGATCCTGAGTTACATCCAGTATTATACTCCAGAGCTGCACTCACTGTTCTGCTGGTGGAGTCACTGTGTACATACATTACATTACTGATCCTGAGTTACATCCTGTATTATACTCCAGAGCTGCACTCACTATTCTGCTGGTGCTGTCACTGTGTACATACATTACATTACTGGTCCTGAGTTACATCCTGTATTATACTCCAGAACTGCACTCACTATTCTGCTGGTGCAGTCACTGTGTACATACATTACATTACTGATCCTGAGTTACATCCTGTATTATACTGCAGAACTGCACTCACTATTCTGCTGGTGGAGTCACTGTGTACATACATTACATTACTGATCCTGAGTTACCTCCTGTATTATACTCCAGAGCTGCACTCACTATTCTGCTGGTGCAGTCACTGTGTACATACATTACATTACTGATCCTGAGTTACATCCTGTATTATACTCCAGAGCTGCACTCACTATTCTGCTGGTGCAGTCTCTGTGTACATACATTACATTACTGATCCTGAGTTACATCCTGTATTATACCCCAGAGCTGCACTCACTATTCTGCTGGTGCAGTCACTGTGTGCATACATTACTGATCCTGTACTGATCCTGAGTTACATTCTGTATTATACCCCAGAGCTGCACTCACTATTCTGCTAGTGCAGTCACTGTGTACATATATTACATTACTGATCCCGAGTTACATCATGTATTATACCCCAGAGCTGCACTCACTATTCTGCTAGTGCAGTCACTGTGTACATATATTACATTACTGATCCCGAGTTACATCATGTATTATACTCCAGAGCTGCACTCACTATTCTGCTAGTGCAGTCACTGTGTACATATATTACATTACTGATCCCGAGTTACATCATGTATTATACCCCAGAGCTGCACTCACTATTCTGCTAGTGCAGTCACTGTGTACATATATTACATTACTGATCCCGAGTTACATCATGTATTATACTCCAGAGCTGCACTCACTATTCTGCTGGTGCAGTCACTGTGTATATACATTACATTATACAGCCTGGGTTATGGGTCACGATGAGATACAGTGTGACAGACTATCACACCAAACAACCAGCTGCAATCCTATAGTTCAGTTAATTATAATTTTACCTTTGAGATTAAGGTGCATTTTCTGGCCATCACTCGTCTGTCCTGAGCCTGCAGATGCCATATTATTCCTTCCTGCAAGATAAAGCAGAATTAGACTGTAGTAGGATTGTGTCAGGGAAGCAGCGGGGTTTCCCATGCACTTTAGCAGACAGCTGACATGACAGCAGCCAGGCACACACATGAAAGTCATCCTCGGAAGAGGAAGCAGCACATCTAATGGCCGCTATGACTCAGGCCTACCAGACCACATGGGTTTGTCTTGAGCTCCAGCCCTGACTATTAGGATCAAGTCCAAATCATCAAGAAAACAGTACTAAGAAAAAAGAAGTCCAGGAAGATGAGATATAAGGTACTGTTTGGT